>NW_023416287.1:70000-1335833 GCF_014176215.1 Rousettus aegyptiacus
AGTGTGAGTGTGAGTGGAGTGTGAGTGGAGTTTGAGTGTGAGTGTGAGTGCGAGTGCGAGTGTGAGTGTGAGTGGAGTTTGAGTGTGAGTGGAGTCTGAGTGTGAGTGTGAGTGGAGTGTGAGTGTGAGTGGAGTTTGAGTGTGAGTGGAGTTTGAGTGTGAGTGTGAGTGCGAGTGTGAGTGGAGTGTGAGTGAGAGTGGAGGAGGGCTCAGAGTCCAGTGCCTGAGCCGGGCCCTGGCCACCGCGAGTGTGCCTCTCATTCCCGTCCGAGGCACCCTGCGGCCCCTCGACAGCTGCCCATCCACTGCAGCCCTGGGCCGATGGCTTGTTAGTTTCTAGCACAGACGCTTCTGCTCTGGACCCAGAAGGACACCAGGGTGGAGGCCTGCTCAGCGGTCCCAGGGCTTCTCCCAAGGGGGCTCTCAGAGTTCCTCCACGGACCCCGCAGGATGGTGACAAGGGGGCTGATAGCCAGGGGCTGTCCTGCCTGCTCTGGGTGGTCAGGCCACCAGGGGGTCTTGGGCGGCGTAAGCCTACGCAGCGGTTCCGCCCTGGGCCTGGTCTGGGAGGGCAGCCCCCAGCCCTGTGGTTCAAAGGAGCCTGGGGCAGAGGCAAGCTCAGCGTCTGGCACGCGGAGCTGTCCCCCAGTGTGGACCAGGGAGTGGCCTTCTAGGCGGCCGTCCGCCAACCCGCAGCTCGGGGGGGGCTGCGACGCTTCTGCCACCAGGTGACAGGCCCTGGGCTTGGGAAGGTTTGAGTCGGCCTGAGCAGCCCCCTGCCCGCCACACGGCACAGGAGGGGAGAGCGGCCCTTCCAGAGAGTGCTGGCGAGTGGCCTGGCGAGCGGCCTGGCGAGCGGCCATCTTTGCAAAGCCGGGTGAGGCCAGCGGAGCAGGCGGAGGTGCTGACGCTGGCGGGGCGGGATGGCGGGCGGCGTCCCCAGGGCCAGTGCCTCAGCACCTGAGACAGCCAGGGAGACGCTGCCCGCACGGCGAGGACCCCTGACCCCCATGCTGACGCTGCCCCTGGCAGGCCGCGTGCCGGGCACAGGCAGAGGGCAGGACCCCACGGCGAGACCCCCTTCTCCCCTCAGACCCGCAGGGCCTGGCCGCTTCCTCGTCCCTTCGCCCCTCCGGCCTCGGGAGCGTGGTGGCGTGTGGCCCGCCGCCCATGCCCCAGGCGCTGAGGGTGGCCCGTGGTCTTTTTGGAATCGGACCTGCCCTGCCTCTTGGCAAGCGGTGTTCCCTGGGGAAGTCAGAGGCGCCCTGTGACCGGCCACTCAGTGTGCCACCTGCTCTCCCCGTGGACACGCACCCGGCTCCCAGCAGCCCTGCGGTCTCCGGCCACCGGCGAAGGCACGGAGGGGCACATGGGTCCAGAGGCATGCCAGGCCGCTCAGCCGCGTGTGACAGGGCTGTGGTGGCCGCGCTCCAGCTGGGCGGGAGCATCCACGCGTGGTCCCACTCCTAACGCTGGGGGACCCCTGACCCCAACAGGACCCCCGGCCGCCAGCACCGGAGGGTACACAGTGGCAGGACCGGCGACTGGACAGGCAGCGCGGCTCAGGCATCCCGAGTGCCGCACTCAGCCCAGTGTGCCCGCCATCTGCACACGGGGCTGGGCCCCTCCCGCCTCACAGAAGAGGCCAGGACCCAGGGCAGCGAGCCTGGGGCGGGGCTTGGGGGGCGCAGGGGCAGGCGCACCTGGGACTGCAGCTGAGCCATGGCGGCCTCCATCTCCGAGTTGGACTCGCTCAGGTCTCGGATCTCCTGGTTCAGCTGCTTGATCTCCTCGTCGTTGTCCAGCACTGCCCCAGGGAGAAAGCCCGGTGGCGGCTCAGCCTCAGGCCCAGGCTGGCCTCCCGGAGGGACTCGGTCCGCCCAGAGCGGCTCTGAGACTGACCCTGCGTGTCAGCCGGGGGCGTCTGGAGGCCACTGGCCGTGTGTCTAGGCCACGGGTGGGAGAGTGGACATGTCTTCAGCCAGAATGAGTTGTGAGAGAGAGAGATGGAGACCTTTGGGGGGGATGCTGGATGTCCACAGCTCCCTTTTCACTGGAGCCGAGTGAATTCTCAGCCCCTCAGCCCTGCAGGGTCCTTAGAGCAGCCGCTCGAGACACAGGCCCACGACGGGTCAGGGCCTCCAGGACGGGCGCCCGCCTGCCCCTCCCAGCAATGCTCACTCGCCAGGTCGAAGGGCTCCCCACGGAGACCGCGAGGGAGGCACCCTTACCGTCACTCGTCTTGAACTTCGTGCTGAGAACCTCATCCCCCGAGAGTTTCCCCTTCTTTCCAGCAAAGGTTGCTCTAGGACAGCCGGACAAGCTGAAGGCAAAGGTCACACACTAAAAAGCAGTCCGAAGTCACGCACCAGAGGCCAGTCTGGCCTCACGTCACGATGAGAGCCAAGTCACCAGCATCTGGCAGCCGGGTAGGGTCCTGGAGGGAACTTGCTCGCTCATCCCTTTGTGCCCCTGGTCCAGGGGGAGGCCCCGCCCTCGCTGTTCACCTACCAGCCCGGCCAGGCCCAGCACAGGCCACTGCCCTGAAGGCTCGTCCCCCGAGCTCTGCCTAGGCTGCACACCTCTTCCCCGCAGGGCCTGCGGCCTGGCCCCACCCACACTGCCCTGGCCCGGGCGGGGGGCAGGGGCTCCCACGTGTGTTCTCTGCTTGTCTCCAGCACCCGGTGCTGGCTGGACTCAGAACTGGCTCATGGCTTGAATGGCTTAATCAATCTTACAGATGAGGAGACGAGGGGGCAGAAAAATCGAAAGAAAAAGAGTTTCCGACAGGCCCGGGTCCTGGCCCCAGCACCTCGGCCACGCCTGGGCTGCCAGGTGCAGGCAGACAGGGCGAGAGGCAGGAGTCGGCCTCCCAGCCCTGGGCAGGCGAGGAGCTGTCAGTGCTGCCCGCCCGCTGCCCAGGCAGGAGGGGTCTCGTCACCAGGCCCCTTGCAGAACAGGCTGAGCCTGGGCCCCAGACTTCAAAGAAAGGGCCCCAGTGGGAGGGGCAGGGCGTGAACTGTGACAGATGCAGCTCTTACAGGGCCGGGCACAGGGCTCTGCGCGCCGCGTGGGACGTGGCAGGGAGGCTCGGGACGCGGATGCTCGGGGGGGCACGTGCCACGCACGGCGCCCTCCCCTGCTGCTGTTCCCTGGAGAGGTGGCAGGGGTCCCGAGCCCGCGTCCGGCCGCCCCAGGGCCAGTCACCTCCGGTGGGTGAGGAAGCTCCCGTTGGCGTGGCCGGACCCGTCGCAGCCTGGGGTGGGGCAGGTGGGCCCCTCGTTCTTCAGCGACTTCCAGGAGAACGAGGGGCCGTTGACGGAGCCCTCCTTCTGCCTCCGCGTGGCCAGCGGGCAGCCGGACGCGCTACGGTGAGAGGCGTACTTGCCGCTGATGTGGCCGAGCCCCACGCAGCCTGGAACTGGGCACCTGGCGCGAGGAGGGCAGAGGTGAGCACAGGGGAGTGGGGGCAGCAGGGAGAGCCGGAGACCCCCACGCCCGGCGGAGACCCGCCGGGGGCCCTGCCCAAATGCCACCGTTGGTGCGAGTCCTGGGCCTCGGGCCGGCGGGGGAGGCAGGAACCATGTCCCCATCCGCCCTCGCGGCAGGAGGGTCAGCAGCCAGCGGCCCTCTCCGGATCGCAGCCTCGGGTTCCACGCCTAGACCTTGCTGGCAGAGTCACTTCAGTGGAATTAAGGTGCCAGCTGAGCTGCAGCAAGCACGGGGCCAGGGGACCTGGGAGTCGCGGGTCGGAAGTGCGCCCAGAGCCAGGCAGTGTGGGGACAGCGGGGCCCTGCCCCTCGACAGCACCCAGAGGGGCTGTTCACGGCATGACGCCCATGAGTGTCCCAGCCTTGCCACGTCGGAAGCGTGTGCTCTGGAAGGAGGTGCCACCCAGACCCCCCGTGACCCCTGTCCCGGGCCGGCTTGGGGAGACCGTCCCCTTTGCTCAGCTTGTTTGAGGACAGGGAAGGGGTCCCTCATGGAAGTAGCAAATGCCCAGGGATCGCTCGAGAGAGGTTCCAAGGGACCGCCCCTCATGCTGCCATTGAAATCCAGGCGGTGACAGAAACAGGGGGACCCGGACCACGAGCGTCCCTCCTCATGGCCCGCAGGCGGGACCCGGACCACGAGCGCCCCACGCTGCGGCCAGGCTCACCCGGAACCAGCGCGTGGCAGCCGGCGAGAGCCCCGCCTGCAAGCTCCGCGTCCTCTCTCCCAGCAGCGGGGACTCTCAACTCGCTGTTTGCCACCCATTTCCCCCGTGCTGCAAACCCCGCAGACACGCAGGACCGGGAGGGGGCACACGGCCCCAGTTCACGGAGCTGCTGCGGAGGTGCAGAGGAGACACAGGCGGGAGGTCCCGGGCTCGGCACCGAGCCCCGTGCCCCTCCCTTCGCAAAGCCCTCGTCCAGGGCGCATGTGAAGTGAGAATTTCAAACGCGTCGACGGAAGCATGGCTTTTCTCTCTATCCACACCCAGCGTCCAGATCCTCAGGAGTGTCAGGTGACCTGGCGCTGGCATGTGGGGTGCCACGCGGGGCACAAGCGCGACGTGTCCCCGGAGCCCCAAGGCCAGAGGGGCGTCTCCCAGCGCGGCCAAGGGCGGCCAGGCCTCTCCACGGACGGAGGCATCCGGCCCCTGACCCCGGCCGGGACCGCCACGGACTTAGCAGCCACTTATCAGTTGTGGCCGAAGGGATTTGCCACCGAGCGCTGACCTGGCGCAGACAAGACGCCTCCCTCACCAGCCCACACGGCATCCCAGGCCGCACCCCCTGCGGCAGGACCTGGCCCGTTTCTGCCGCGGTGGGCACTTGTACTAGGACACCCCGCAAGTGGAGGCTCTAAGTGGGGCCTGCACCCCCTGCCATGGGGTCACCGGGAACTCATCCGCCCTACAAATGCTAAACTGTTCCTAACAGTCACATTTTCCACTTGGCTGCAAAATCTCGTTTTTCTGAAAGCAAACTTGACAGCACATTAGGAGGAGATAAAGCATTTTTCTCAGTTAACTTGAAGAATGCTGATCTTGACTTTAATCATCTGCAAAGGCAGCACAATGCACCCCTGATATCCCCCATCCTCGGGCCCTCGCTAAATCCTTCACAGCACTGTGTGCACACGCTCAGGCCCTCAGGCCGAGCCCTAGGTTCTCAGGAGAAACACCCCCCACAATGCATTTTGCATTCTCGCCTTTGTTTCAGCAAACAAGCCACATTACCAAGTCGATGGGTCACCCCAGGAAGGCCCTGGTGCGGGCCAGCGAGGCCCCTCCTCTGTGGCTGAGCAGACGTTCAGGCTGGGTGGACCCTGAGGGGCAACCAGGCCTCGGGCCAGGGTGCCCCTCTGCGGGGGCGTCTGGCTGCTCATGGCCAGCAGGCGACAGTCTGAGCCGACCTGCCCCCTGCCCCGTGCGCCCTGCAAGCGAGTTCCCTCGGAGGGTGAGCCGGCGACGGCACCGCCCCCAGCGAGCAGGGCGCACAGTCAGCCTCACGCACGCGCCCAGCGAGGCCACAGCGGCTCTGGGGACTTCACTCGTCCAAGGCCAGAGGTCGCCCCCCCACAGCAGGCGTGGGGGCCCGGCTCCCTCACTCCGCCCCAGCGCCCCGCAGGGCGGACGCAGACGCACGATGCAGGCGGCCGCCGTCCCTCGGCACGGACTCTGCTCCCTGACCCGGGGCGGCCCTCCCGCCAGACAGCAGGGCCCGCGAGCGCCCCGCGCCCAGGCGTCCCCGGGTGCAAAGGCAGTGGGCGTCTTGCCTCTCCCGCCCTGCCAGACGCCCCGACTGGGGAGGCGGACCGCGCAGTGCCGGGTGCGCCCTCGCGGGTCCCCGTGGGACACGCGGGCTCCCGGGGAGCCGGGGATTGTCATCCGCCAGCCGTGTCGATGACCCGGAGCTCAGAGGCCTGTAGGTTATAAGGCACGGGGGACCCCGATTCCATGGGGCTGACTCACTTCATCAGCTCGGGGTCCTCCTTGTCGTCCTTGGCGGGGGTCGCCTTGGCACCAGCCTTCTTGGCACGTGGGCAGCCTGACAAGCTGGTTTAGGAAGAGGATAAAAGCGGCAGTGGCCCCGGCAGCTCCTCCCACGTCGGGGCCTGCAGCCCGGGGACCCCACAGAAGCTACGCTGGCGAGCGCTCTGCTGGGCGGCAGCCAGGCCCGGGGCGTCCCCAGAAACCCCCGTGCTGCCCGCAGAGTTCCGCGACCATCAGCAGCTCGGTGGACGGAGGAGCCACGTCAGTGCCCCGCCCAGAGCTTCCAGCCTCACCTGAGGGCAGAGCCCCCCACCCCCCCAGCCACACCCCTGGGCGTGGCGGGCTCACCTCCGATGCGACGCGTAGTTCCCCGTGATGTGGCCGGAGCCGTCGCAGCCAGGTGTGGGGCACCTGTGGAGGACAGCAGAGCTGGGGCAGAGCCATGGAGCGGGCCCCAGAGGGGCACCCTGTGCACTCAGGCCCGGGGCACCCGCCTGCCCCCTGGGGTCTCCCAGACAGCAGAGCCCATCCCAGCCAGGACGCCCCCCCCCCCGGGCCAGCTGGCCCCCCAGTGAGCCCAGGAGGCCAAACAGTTCGCCTGCAGGGACGATGGCACTCGGTGCCTCCTGCAGGTTTTAGGCTGGACCAGAAAGTTCCAGAACAGACACGGCCCTTGACTTGAAGCTCAAGTGCCTGGAAAGGCAAACTCGAAACCTAAGACCAGTTCACCTTCCATGATGCCACTCGGGGGGCAAGGGCCGATCTCAGCATGGGGGCCAGTGCTGTGATGTGCCCTCGGCAGCCCTGGCCTCGAGGCGGCAGTGGGGGCAGGCACCACACAGCGGGGGGCGGGGGGACCAAAATGGCCCCATGACCCTCGCACGCTGGTGTCCACGTGGGGAGCCGTGGCCAGCCCTGCTGGCGGGGCCTCAGGAGGCCGCCGACCAGGGCTCACTCCACGCCTCGGCCCCGGCGGGGCCCAGGCAGGGCTTCTCCACCGTTTCCCAGCCTCGCGCAGAGAGAACCATGGGAGCCGGGCTGTGCCTCAGGCCCGGGGGTCCCCGGGGGCCATGGGGACAGGTGCTCCGGCGCAGGACCCAGGCCTTTGCCTCCCGCTTAGCAGACAGGCGGGTGCCTGAGCTCTGCCAGCCACGGCACAGGCAGCGCCTGGCCAGCCCAGACCCCGCGAGCCGAGCCGCCGCTCCCCACCAGAGCAGCTGGGAGCCACATCGCCCTCTGGCCAGGTTTTGGCATAACTTAAAACCTATTGAGGTTGGGCAGCTCCTGCCCCGGCCACGTGTGGTCACAGGTCAGCCCACGCACGCCTGGGGCAAGGAGGCCTCTGCCTGTTAGCGGACATGGCTCACCGCCTCCGGCCAGGCAGGTGCCACCCTTCGGCCGACACCGAGCGCTGCAGCGCCGGGTCCCGACACTGTCTCTGCATCGTCCGAGGCCCCAGGGTCCCCGGCACATCGGGGCGCCCCTCCCTTGCTGTGGGTGCCCAACCCCGCGCTTCTGCCCACTCCCCGGAGGGCCAAGTACAGAGCAGGGTGTGGACACGCTTGACCCTGGCCGGCCGGCCGCCCGCGGCCCTGCTTCTCCCCGGCTTCAGGGCAGCGTGGGACAGACTCGGGGGCCAGCGCCGTGGGACCCGCTTGCCCGGGGGACCCTCCGCGGCACTCCAGCTCCTGGCAGGTGGGACCGCCCTGCCCGCCTTGCCGAGTCCCAGCGTAACGTCCTTGCCCCAGAGCCGCGTCCATGCGGCTGGAGGGGCAGCGCTGGCTGCGGGCGTGCAAGGTCAGCTGCGGGAGGCCGCCCACCGCGTGACCCCGAGCACGGTCTACACAGGACGACCCCGTGAGTTAGCGGCACCCACGCCAGGGTCCACCTCTGCACCCCACGCAGGGTGGGGCTGCACCCAGCCCCCCGCGCAGCACGGGCCACGCAAGGGGCCACAAACGCACTTGGGATTTCACCAAAACGCAGACGACATATCACACGAGACTGTCACGGCCCCCGGCTGCGACAGGGAGGCCCCGAAGAGCACGCCTGCCAGGCGGCGGCACAAGGCTCTGCCCCCGGGGACGGGCCCCCTGGCCCCGTCGCTGCCAGGCCGCCACGTGCCCACTGGGCGGGAGGAGGGGAGAGCGGGAGCGGCCCCTGGGCCCGGCTGGAGGAGACGAGGGCCGGGCGCCCACGGGGAGACCAGGGGAGGAGAGCAAGGGCCCGGCCTTGCTAGCGCTAACGCACGATGGTTCCCACGCAAGGAAGACCTCGCGGTGCGGTTTCTGACTGCGCTCCGGGTCTCCGACGGGGCTCGCCCTCCCCGACGCCACCTCCCGCCGCACAGCCAGTGCCCGGAGGCTCATGCCCGAGCCCAGAATCGCCTCAGACTGGAAGCCCATGAAAGCTGATCACAGGAGCGAATGCGAGGAGAGCTGGAGAAGCAGCTAGAAGGGAGGGGGGAGGAGGGACAGGCCGCACGGAGGGAGGGGCCAGGGCGGAGGGGCCGGCGGACTGCGGGGCTGGGCTCACGAACAGCCAGGCGGGTGCGCGTGACGTCAGAGCCTCAGGACACGCTCTGGTGAGGCTGTGACCCCTGGGAAGACCGCCGTGGGCGGGACCCCGCCGCGTCTGCAGGAACGGGGGGCCGCCTGGCAGTGAGGGGAGGGAACCGCTGGCCCGGACATGCACCCCGGAGCCGGCCGCCCGCCTCTTAACCAGGGCCTGGGAGCCCCCGGCAGCAACAGCGCCTCAGCCGCGAGGCCCCAGGATGGACCAGCCAGGAGGACCTGGCCTGGACTCGGGGCCTCCAACTCGGAGGCCTGAGGGAGGCGGACCCGCCCTGGGGAGGGGTGGCCTGGGGGCAGTAGTGGGACCTCCTTCCTCAGCCCTGGTCAGCCTGGGAGTCACAGCTCAACGGAAAGCAGAGAAACCAAAGGCGGGGACTGTCCCCAGCTCCAGTCCGAGAGGACACCAGACCTGGGAACCCTCTGGTGCCTGCATCTTGTGCGCAGGACTGTCGGGCAGGGAGCTGCCTGCCGCCCTCGGGGCCTGGGGCCAAAGCAGGGGGGCTCAGCAAAGCGAGGGGCCGAGCACGGAGGCCAGGCTGTCCAGGGGAGGGGGTTGCCAGGGCCAAGACAGAGCAGCCGGGAGGGCTGGCAGGGGTGCAGGGGGCCGACTCGTCTTGCGCTGTCGGCATCCGGCACCGCGGCAAGAGCAGCCTGCACCGCACGGAGCCGCCGCGGACGAGCACGGCCGGCCGGCCCGGGCCGCCGCAGACGCGCGTGCAGGCGGCGAGCAGAGTAGGCCCGGCAGCCCCGTCCCCGGGAGGCCCGAGCCCCAAAAGCTGGCGTCCTGCTCCCCTGCCGGCCTTGGGCTGCGGCGAGGCCGGCAGGGCTGAGGGCAGCGCAGGAGCCGACAGCAGCCACCCAGCCGGAGGGGACAGGGCGCAGAGCGGGGACGCACAGGCGGCGGCCGGCTGAGCAGAATCGGCCCTTCCACGGCCCGGCCTCTCCCGCTGGGCGGGCCGGCCTGAGGCTCCGGCCCTGGAGAAGCCGGTCTGGGCCGAAGCCCCCTGGAAGGACAGAGCGGAGCTGGGGAGCCGCCGGAGAGGTGGGAGGCCAGGAGGGCAGACATACTTGAGGTCAGCAGAATGGGCAGCCATGAGGTTTCTGAGGCTCTTGTCAGCAAGAGGGCAACCAGAGAGGCTGAAAGAGAAGAGATGGGTCACCGCGGTGAGCCCAAGATGGGGAGCAGAGAGGAGCGAGGGGGACCCGCCGCGAGCACCTGGCCAGGCCGGACCCAAGCGGGGGACGAACCTGCGGTGGGAGGCATAGTTCCCGGTGATGTGGCCACTGCCGTCGCAGCCGGGGGTGGGGCAGCTGGACAGAGGGAAAAGAGCATCAGGACAGAGAGCGAGGGGCCTGCCAGGCCTGCTCCCGGCCAAGCCCACGCGGGGCCGGGCCGTCGCCAGCCCCCGGCTCTCGGGGCACGGCTCCTCCCCTCGGGCCTCGGAGCACAGCCGCCGCCTCCGGGCTGCCAGTCGCTCCCACACTTAACTCAAGAAGGAAAAAGGAACTGCTCGGAAGCTTGGCTTGCAGTTAGGGGGCCTCTGGGCCCATGGGCCATGTGCACGCACACCTGCGGACAGGCGGGCACGGCCCCCTGAAGACAAGGTCCCAGACGGGAGCCTGGGCCCGGCTGTCCCGGGGGGCCAGCTACGGCAGGAGGAAGCCAGCAGGGTCAGGACGAGCGAAGAGGAGCCCCAGGAACGGACTCGGACCCGGCGAAGGCTGGGGCGCCCGCCATGCCGCTGCCCCTCGCCTCCCACCGGGGCAGCTCGTGGCGGGCCGACCAGAGGCTGTGGGACGGCAGCCGGCCCCGGCCACCAGCAGACGGCCCGCTCCGGCGGCGGCCGGTCGAACCCCGTGCGGACCGGCTCCGAGGGGCCACGTCCCACAGGACGGCTCGGGGCGGGCAGCGCCCTCCGTGTGGCTCCGCCCTGCGGTCGCTGTGTGCTCGGTTGCCTCGGAGGGCTGTATTAGGGCCCAGCACGGCGGGCGCGGCGACCCTGCCCCCCGCCGCCTGGCTCCCCGCAGGACGCCCCACGTCTGCCCGCCAGCCGGCCTGGCCAGACGCCCGGAGCGGGCCGGGGCGGAGCGACCCTGCCGCCCGTGCCGGCCGCGGGTGCCCTGGGGAGGCCCGGCGGCCCGGGCGGGGACTCACGTCAGCAGCTCCTTCTTCACGTCCTTGGACAGAAACCTCAGCCTAAAGCTGGTGAGGGCGACCTCGCCGGGGTACCGCCGCCCCTCGCAGCTCTCCTCCAGCGCCTCCTGGTCATCTGCTTCAGAAGAAGCAAAAGAATGGGCTGCTGGCTCTGACTGCAAAAAACCAGCGGGGAGAGGTCTTAACGGCAGCAGGGCCGGCGCCCGGCCGGGGCCGCGGGGGCGGGACCCTGCGGGACGGGTCCGCCGGGCACTGCCAGCGCCTCCCGTCTTCCCGACGAGGGAGGCGGCCAGTCTCCCGGACGCAGAGGACAGCGGCCTGAGGGACTGCAGGGCCCCACCTGGCCGGAGCTGCCCCGGGAAGGTGGGGCCTCGGGGGCGGTGGGGGGTGACGCCGGCCCTGCACGCCCCCAGCACGGTGCCTGGACCACGGAGGCACTTCGGGGGCCCTCGGGACGCGAATGGCGGGCCCGGGGCAGAGAGCGTGGACACAGGGGGAATGGGGACGGGCCCTGCCCGCGAGGCGGGGGGCAGCCTACGCGAGCCAGACGGCCAGCGCCTGTCCCGTCCCTCACAGGCGGCTTGTGGACACAGTCAGCCCTCGGCAAGCTGTTCACCCTCTTGGGCCCAGGCGCCACTTTTAAGCCGGAGGAGGTCGCAGCCCCTGAGGGCTGCTGGGCACCGGGGCAGGAAAGGCCTTGCAGCGCTCAGCGGCTGGAGGGCCGCCTACGTCTGGTCACCACGGCCGACTCCTTTGCCAGCCAAGCCAGACGACACTGAGCCCCCCAGATGTGTGGGGTCCCCAAAGGTCGGAACGGGGAACGTGTCCCAGAGACCCCGGGGCAGTGGGGCAGCGAGGCCGGCGGGAGGGGCGGCTGGGTCCCACGGCTGGCGGCCTCACCCGGGCGGCGTCAGGAGCCCTGGGCAGAGCCAGATGGAGGGCCTGGGCCGGGAGTCCAGGGCCACAGCTCAGGGACCGAGAAGGCCTGGCTGGGGACGTGCTCCTGGGGGCGTCCAAGAGGACGTGGGGGCGAAGGGTCTGGGAGCAGACTGCGGCTTCTGCACACGGCCCGCCTGCTGACCGTGGGTCAGTGCACGAGGGCGGGCTTCAGCGGGAGGGAGCCTCAGGGCCTCTGAGGCCTGGGCCGCCCCGCAGGTGGCAATGGCAGTGCTGGGAGGGAGCCGGGGTGCGCGGAGGGCAGGTGAGGGCAGCGGCGAGGGGCGCAGCAGCCAAGGCCACGGCAGCAGGCCCGAGACGGGGTGACGGCAGCTGTCAGGACCCCTGTGCCCCCAGCTGGGGCCCCTGCTGTCCAGGAGGAAGCGGCACGACTCGGGCTGGCCTCGCTCCGCCGGGCCCCGGTTAGAGGCGCCCCTGCCCTGGGGCCACAGCCGAGTGGCCGAGCCCAGGGAGCGCGGCCTGTGGCCCGGTCGGCTCCTCTGTGTGATGCGTGCGGAGGCCGCCTGGCTCACCAGGAGGACGGAGCCTCAGAGATGGAGGTGGTGGGTGCGCAGAGGCGCCCGCCCCCGCGACTCCCACCCCCACAGGGAGCTGCCCTCCTGGTGGGCGGGGACTCTGCAGAGGTCGCTTGGGGCCGGGGACGCCTCGTGTGGGGCTCTGTCGTTCTGGGCACACAGCTCTGTGGGAAAAGCCCTCAGGGGGCGCAGAAACTGGACAGAGGCTGCCGCGTCCGCAGAGGCCCAGCCTGGTGCTGGGTGCTGGGTGCTGGGTGCTGGGCTCAGGGCTCGGCCCCGCCCACTATGGGGCTCCCGAGGCCAGTTTTCTCCTGCCTCTATCCAAGGACAAAGGTGGCCCGGAGCACCTTGGGGACAGTGAGGGGCCGCCAGAGTTTGGGTGTCCCTATCCGGTGGGTAGGAGGCCCGCAAAGCCAAGGAACTCAGAGCCCGTCCCACGGCGCCCTGTGGCGTCTGGAAGAAGCCCCCTTCTGCCCTGCCCAGGGCCTCCTCATCTGTGCAGTTCACGAGGCCACCTCTCTCGTCCAGACAAGGCCACAGCGCAGCCAAAGGGCGAAGAGCCCTCCAAAGAGGCGGGCTGAGTCCCAGCCGCCCAGAGGGTACAGGACCTGCGTGACAACGGACAGGGCCCCGGGCTCTGCCTGGAGCGGCTCACGCTCGGACGCCAGCCCCAGCCCCGCGGCTGCCCCACGCGGCGCCCGGCACCCACCTCCTCGGGCTCCCCGTCCCGCTGCCGGCTGGGCTTGGTGTAGTCCAGGGGCCGGTCCCACTCGTCCTGGCGGGAGGCCTGGCTGGGCTGCGGCGCGCTGGGGGCACTGCCGCAGTCCCGGCGCTGGGGGGCGTCGGGGGTCCGGGCGCCGGGGCTGCCGCTGCCGCCGGGGAGGGCGCCCTCCCGCCGCCGGTGCTTGTGCATGCTCAGGTCCAGCGTCCCGTTCTCGTCCACTTCGATGTCCACGGCCTGCGGCAGCGGACAGGACACCGTGTGCGTGACCGTGCCTCCTGGGGTGGAAGTCCAGGAGGCCCTCCTCCGGCCAGGGGGACGACGGCCCCCGGGGGCCCCTGAGCCTCAGCGGAGGGGTCACCCCCCCCTTCGGTGCTCGCAACGCTGCGACCAGGCTCCGGCGAGCATGCGCAGGTGAGAGCAGGTTCACGAGCCTCAGACTCAGAGACACGCGGGGCCCCGTGTGCGCCTGCCCCTCTCGGGGACAGCTCACGGCTCCCTGCGTCGGGGCCACAGCTCCCCGCGTCGGGGCCACGGCTGAGGGCGGGAAGGTGCGAGTGGCCACCAGCAGCCAGACCCCGGGTGTCGCCGAGCATGCTCCCCTCAGGGGCCACGTGGTCCCGCCTGCAAGGCCCTTCGCCCCGCCTCTGCCTCAGAGGGACGACCTTGCGGGCGCCCCACCGACCTTGCTGGGCGGCTCCTGCGGCTTCGTGCTGAGGTTCTCGGGCATTTCCCAGCAGCGCGTGGACAGGTTCAGGATGGCCGTGGCGGCCATGTGCGCGGCCTCGGCGTCATGTGTGTAGTCGAAGCCTGCAGAAGGGGGTGGGGTGCAGGAGCTGTGCCTAGGGGGAGAGCCCCTTGGGAAAGGTTTGGCTGCAAAAAGGGAACAACACCGGGCTAGCTAGAGCGGAAAAGGAGGCGCCCGCACAGACACTCGGGTCTTGGGGCGCACACAGGGCACGGCCGCGGGGGAGGTGGGCTTGAGGCCCCTTGCTTGGCATTGAGGAGGCTACGTCTGGCCGGAGCTGAACTTGCGCAGAAAGAGTGCAATCCTCCAAAGATATTCTAGCACCTGACATTTCAAACAAAAACGGTCGTCCACCAGTGAACAGCTATTGAAAGACTAAAGAATTCTGTAAATAGGACGAGTGTTTGGAGCATCACCCGAGGGGGACACCGGTGTCATCTCGGAAGGCTCGCGTCCCCACTAGTGCCTGTTTTGATAAAATAACATTGCTATTCAAATAAACATGAGAGACGAAGGCATAAATCGTTATCTCTTCTAGTAATTGTGTGTAGCCATAAAATCACTCTCAGGTATCATATTTTCGAGTGATCACAGCATCGCCAATAAATCCCCAGATCTAGTCGGGCTGGAGCCCGCGTGGGGACGGTCCCCTCCGGCCGGCGGCTGTGTCGGGGCGCATCCAATCTCACGCACCCCGGGGCCACCCCTCCACCTCACGCATGCTTCCCGTGTGAGGGGCTCGCAGCCCACAAGGCAGCGCAACAAGCCTCGGGCTGTTGTCCAAAGGCTGTTTTCACGACTACGAATCCCCCACGCAGGAAAGCAAGCGGCCCCTCTGGGGGGCGGCCGGGCCCAGTGCCGTGGTCGCCAGAGCCCTGCCCCCCACCCTGCCCGCTGCGCTGCGGGGCAATGAGCAGAAGGAGCCGGCAGAGCCGGGGAGGGGACTCCCACGGGGCGGCCCGCATCAGCGAGGCGGCCCTTAGGCCTTTGGGTGTGCCTACCGCAAAGGACCTGGTTTGCTGTCACAGTCAGTGAGGGCATGTCGAGTCTGAGGGTGGACACGGAGCGGCACCGTGGGCAGGACAGACCCCCACAGAGCCAGCACGCAGAGCCGGGACGGCCGGGGCCCTGGTCCGCTGCGTCAGCCGCTGGGGAGAGGACGCCCCGTGCTCCTGCCTGGCGCCCCGGCCGCCCCCGCCGCCCCGCCGCCCACGCCCCCCGGGGCGGCCCCCACTCACATTTAAAGGCTTTGGGTGAGGTCTCGCTGGTTGGCATCTTTGGGGCAAGCATGCGCTTGCCAAAAACCTGAGCATCGAAACTTGCGTAGTCGAAGGTGACCTTGGAGAACTTCTCCAGCTCCTTGGCCAGGTTGGCCCTCGGTGTGGCGGGGGCCGCGCTGGGCCGGTAGCTTCCGTACGGAGGGACCTCGACCTGCTTCACGAAGCACATGGGTCTGGGGAGAGGGGAGAAGTGCAGCCATGAGGACAGGCCCCAGGGAGCCCCGAGAGCCCAGTGCGGACGGCGCTGTGCGAGCGGCATGGTGCGTGCTTTCGCAGACACCGCCGGCCAGAGGAGGGGGCCCGAGGCCTCCCCCGGAACTCAGGAGAGTAGGTCTCAGACACGTCGGGGGGCCTGGCCGCCAGGCCGCCCAGGCAGGGTCCCGTGGAGGAGGCAGAGGGTGGCTGTGTTTCTGAGAGCCAGCCTCCAGGGGCGGTCGGCCCGCCGAGGGACAAGGATAGTGAGGTGGCCCTGGGGGTGGGGGGGAGCTGGAAGGATGGGGGATGGGCCTGGAAAGGCGGTCGAGAGACAGGAGGCCGGGTGAGACGACCACGGGGGGGGGGGGGCGGCCACGCGGTCTGCGGGGGCTTCTCGGCCGGGGGGGGGCGGCCACGTGGTCTGTGGGGGCTTCTCGGCCGGGGGGGGGGGCGGCCACGCGGTCTGCGGGGGCTTCTCGGCCTCCTGGCCGGGGAGGAGAAGGGGCGAGGCAGGGAGAGTCCCCAGCTGCCCCCCCCCTCCGCCTGGCGTCTGGACTGAGCAGCCACTTTAATCGGGAGAGGACGGGGCTGGGAGGGGCCGACGTGAGGGGCTCCAGACCCCCGGGCGCTGCAGGAGCCTGAGTGTGGTTCCAACGAGCCCAGTGACGGCGACTGCGTGACGCCGAGCCCACCCTGCCAGGCCTGGGAAACTGGACACCCCCAAGCGGGCCACGTGCCCTTGCCGGGGGGGTGGGGGTGGCAGGACGCTGCCCAGGGCCTGGAGAGGCGCCGGGACGCGCAGACCCTGAATGTGACAGGGGCCCCGCGGGGCGACGGCTCCCTCGGCCGGGGCTTCAGCCCGCAGCGCAGACTTAGCGTCCACAACAGCAGCGAGGCTTCGCAGATGCCCACACCACGGGCGCGACTCCTGGAGACGTGGCCACAGAGAGCGGACGGAGCCCGACGGTCGGGCCCTACGCCCTGGACGCCACTCTGCCCGGGAGGCCGGATCTCACGCCTCCTCTGGCCTCATGGGGACCGTCCGAAGTCGTGATGCAACACCGCACCCCGCTTTCCCGGCCGGCAAGCTGAGGTTGGGGCTCCTGGCGCACGGCCTCCTCTGTCTGGGCCTCGCCCGCCTGATGGCCTCGCATTTCCTCAGCGACTTAGATCGAGGCAGGAAAAGGGTCGAATCCGTAACTGACAGGAGGCCGCAGGGAGCAGAGCTGAGCCGCAGAGGGCCGGCCCCGCCGCCGCGAGGGCCGCTGGCTCTCAGGACGCGGCCGGCGCGACCGCCCCGTGGGCGGCGGGGCCCAAGGCCCTATGGTGGAGGCCGAGGCGGGAGGGCAGCAGGCGCAGCGCCCCCGTGCCTCCGGAGGGCAGTGCCCCCCGCCCAGACGGGACCCGCATCTCCATGAGCCCCGCAGTCCCAGGTGAGACCGGGCAGAGCGGCCGCGGCGGCAGGGTGGGCGCGTGTGCCACGGACCCGCACTGCAAATGCGGCTGACGTGACTGTCCTGTGAGCCCCGCAACTGGCCGCCACCGACACCCCCAGGAGGCAATGCAAGGCCTCACACACAAACTGCACACAGCACACGCAAACACGGCACACACACGCGCACACAGGCACATGGAAATGCACACATGCACACACAGACGGCACTGCGCACGCACACAGGCTTCCGCGCACGTGGGCACGCATGGAAATGCACGCACACGCACGTGCGAACACAGCACACACATGCACAGTTGTACGTGCACACGGGAACATGTGGAGATGTACACACACGCACACGCAAACACAGCACACGCGCGTGCACAAGGCACACGCTCACACGCGCGTGCACTGGGAGGCAGGGTGCCCGCAGGTGCCGTGGCCTCTTCCACCCACCTGAGTGTCCGGTCTGAGCTGGAGCCGCTCTTGGCAGATTCTCCCGCCGGCGGCTGCTGCTTCTCGTGAGACTTGGCGAGCTTCTCCGCAGCAGCGATGGGGCACCCGGACAGACTAGAGGGACAAGCGGCCAGCTGAGCCGTCCCCGCCGGGCCCCGCCAGCCCACGCCAGGACACGGGGAGCAGCGGCTCCCGCTCTGGGGGCCTCCAAGTGCCCGCTGCTCGGGCCGGGAGCGCCTGCGGAAACCCTCGGAGACGGCGCACGAGGGCGCCGTGCGCTCCACCTGCCCAGAGCGCCCCACAGAGGCTCCTCGGGGGTGCGGGCGATGGGACGCCCCTCCCTCCTGTCTCCTCACCGCCAGCCCCACTGCCTTCCGGGCCGTCGGTCAGCTCAGAGGAGCCCTGGGCCTCACGGGCCACGACCAGGGCGCGACCCCAGAGGGCAGGGACCCCCAGGGTCACACCGGGGGGGGGGGGGTCCGGCGATCTGAGACCACGGAGCGGCAACACCTGTCTGCTCAGTGACTACGCCGGGTCTGGAGAGGGGGCAGGTCACGGCAGCGCCCAGGGACCCAGCCTGCTCTCACAGGGTGACCTCGCGGCCTCTGGCAACCCCCTCGCCGGGCGCGTGCCCGCTGGAGCAGGTGTGCGTCCCCTCTCAGCCACGGCCACCGTGGGCTCCGGAGCAGGGAGACGAGTGTGCCGGAAACCTCGCCGCTCCCCGGCCCCGGGGCCCCGCGGGGCGGCCCAGAGCCCGGTCGGCCCGCAGTGGCTTCCGCACGATGGTGGGGCCGGCTCACTGGCGGTCACCACGGCGGGAGGCCTCCCGGCCCCGCCCCCCACCCCCGCCGCACCCACTCACGGGGGCACCAGCAGCCACGCCTGCAGGTGCCGCGGCTCTGACCCTGGCAGCGGTCGGCCCTGGCCTCGCGCCAGCCTCGAGGGCGGCACAGGGGGCGCGGCGGGCCCGGCCCGGCCCAGCCCGAGTACCTGCGGTGCGTGTTGCGGTTGCTGTTCACGTGGCCTTGGCCCGTACAGCCCGGAGTCGGGCACCTGAGCACGTTCTCATGCATGGCCAGGACTGCGAGAGAACCGGGGAGCAGGGTGAGCCAGGCGGGACGAGGGAGCCCCCCAGGGGCTGCGGCGGCGGCTCAGCCCCCAGTCCCCAGTCCGGCGAGGCCCGGCCCGCCTCGCCTCAGCCTGGGGACACCTGGACCACGCCAACCTGAAGGGCCAGGGCCCTGTCTGGCCGAGCGGCAGGGGCCACCCGAGCGGCAGGGGCAGCCT
Source organism: Rousettus aegyptiacus (assembly GCF_014176215.1). Lineage (NCBI taxonomy): Eukaryota > Metazoa > Chordata > Mammalia > Chiroptera > Pteropodidae > Rousettus > Rousettus aegyptiacus. The sequence goes on from NW_023416287.1 coordinate 88,303, forward strand.
GTGCTACTCACTCTCCGGAGGGATCCTGTCCTTGTGGGGGCAGCCGGACAGGCTGCGGTGGTGAGGGTACAGCCCGGTCACGTGGCCAGTGCCATCGCAGCCCGGGGTCGGGCACTTGATCTCCCGCTTCTCAGCTCTTGAGGAATCTAAACACACAAGCCACACCCCTCAGAGGCCAGGCCGGCGGGGAGGGTGAGCAGGGGGACCGACAGCTCCAACCCCCTCTCCCTGGCCACCGGACAGGAGAACGGCCAGACTGCCCCAAAGTCTGGCGGGACCAGGGCCTGGAGCGTGGAGCGGCCCTGGAGAGGCCGGCGTCGGCCGGGGCAGCCCAGCAGAGCGCCCGCTCCCTCGCCCGCTGGCTTCCACGCGGAGCCCGGGCCCCCAGCCCGAGGTCCAGCCTCCGCACAGGGCTGGAGCCGGATGCGTGGGGCAAGGGCCCCGCCAGGTCGTGTCCTCTGGATGTGACAAAATGAGGACAAAGGAGTAACTTACCCTAAGCCGTGTGACTGATAAACGCCTTAGTAGAACTTTAAGCTCAAATCTCAGTTACTGGCCTCACCCAGCCCACAGCAGTCGGTGAGTGTGGGGACCAGAAGTCACAGAGCTGCCCGCACAGGGAGGGCAGGGCCCCGAGGGGCTGATGGATCCCCCCAGCGTCTGCTTCCTGAGCTGCCTCTGTCCAGGCCTCTGCCCAGGGCGCCCGCCACGTCCTCAGGCCCGGGCACTTCCGGCCGGGCCGCCCCCAGCGCCCTGCAGCTCTGCTCCCTGGGTGCGTGCCCCCCGACGTCTACCCCACAGGGGCGAGCCACCGAGCACCTGGCTGGGGCTGCGGCTTCGTCTGTGCCCTGGTGCCCCGCTCAGGCGGCTCTCCGGCGGTGTCCCTCTGTCCGCGGGCACCACGCCCACCCCTAGACTGACACCCAACACCATGCCCGAGTCTGTGTGGCCTTCGCCTGGATCTCTTTGTGTCCATGGCCCCTCAAGGCCTGAGCCCGAGCCCGTGCTGAGCAGCATGTGTGACCCCAAATTGCTGACCCTCAAGCCCGTGTGGCCCGGTAGGGCTCCCCCTCGACAGCTGCCCTCAGGCTGGAGTGACAACCCTGCCTGCACCCCCTCAGCTGCGTCCCCGAACGTCTGCTCCAAGCCGCCCCCACGTGTGTGGTGTCCCCAGAAACTCTGGCCCCGCGTCTCAGCCAGCGGGAGGTGCCCGGAGCTGCAGCGCACTCCCGTCTGCACGGCCCAGGCGGGTCCCCAGGCTGTGGCGGAGCCGCCGGGTTCGGCTCGCCTCCCCCCACCTGGAGCCGCAGCGTGCGCTTCTCCCCAGGACGCCCCGCGTGAGCCCCTTTCTGCGGGTCCAGCGGCCACGGTCGGTGGCCACGTGCACATTCACCCTCCTCTCCTCCGTCCGCCACCCCAGGCCTTCCTCCAGCCACCTCTCCCCCGGGCCCGCCGCCCACGCCTGGGCCGTCGCTCACGCCTGGGTGGGGATGGGAGGTGGCCAGCACCCAGCCTACCTTTGCCGCAGCAGGTCCTCGCCGGGGCGTCCAGGGGCCGGGCCCCCTTTGCCGGCTCGCCCGGGCTCGGCTGGCCCTGCTCGGCCTTCAGGGCGATGGCCTGCTCCAGGAGGCCCAGGTTCCCGCGGGTCATCACGTCGTACATCTCCGACGCGTCTGTGACCGCCGACTTCTGGGAGCGCGAGTCCTCGTCCCGGCCGTCGTCCGAGCGCACCTCCACGAGCACGGAGAACGCGGGCCTGGGGCTGGGGGGGGCCCGTGGGGCGGGGGCCTGGGGCCCGGCATCCTCACAGCTCATGTCGGGAGCGGCGTCCCCGTCCTCGTCCTCGTCCTCGTCCCCGGCCCCGTCCTCGTCCTCGTCCTCGTCCTCGTCTTCGTCCGCGGCCTCGCCACCCAGGGTGGCTCTGGGCTTGCTGGACTCCTCGCTGCTCACGCCCTCCAGGGAGCGTTCGCTGGTGACCTCGATGACTTCCTCTGCTTCTTCCGGCTGGACAAAGACGTCCTTGACCCCTTCGTCAGCCTCGTCCTGCATCAAGTGCACCACGCCAGGGCCTCGTCTGGTCCTCGGGCCCGAGTCCTCCCTGCCCAGGGCCTCTTCGGCGACCTGGCCCAGGTTCAGGAGGGACGTGGCGATGAGCTCCTGGCAGCCTCTGGAGGGGCCCGCGGTGCTGCTGACGGGGCCGGGGGCCGCACGAGAGGAGACTGGGCTCCGTCCTGCACGAGACCAGAGACGCCGCGTGGGAGAGGTCCGGGGAGGGGGCGGTCAGGCCCTGGCGCCCCCGCCCCCGCCCAGCTGGGTCTGAGGCGACACCGGACCTCTGCCACTGCAGTCCCAAAGCCATGGGGTGAGCTTTCTCAAGTCAGGTCAACACACGTTTCATGAGGCGAAGCTCAAATGCATCAGATTTTAAGGATTGTTTCAAAACTGGAAACCAATAAACAACTTGTTTCTAAAGGACCCAAGTTTGTGCTTCGGCCGCCATGACGGAGGCGCAGGGCCCCCCACCACACGCAGGCCGGCGGGGTCGTCCACACACGCTCAGACGCGGCCCCCCCGGCCCCCGTAAGGAGGCAAGCGAGCCAGCCCTCTTCTGGACTTCAGGATGCTGGTGTGAACACCCTCCCGGGACTGGCTCCAAAACAAAATAAAAATACACCTCAGACCCTGCAAGGGTGGGGGGCAGCAGCAGCCTGGTGTGGTGGGCAGTCCGGACCTCGGACCTTCACACTGGCCTTTGCCAAGGCCTGGGGCCTCACCCTGGCCACCCCAGTGGGCCCCACAGGGCAGAAGGTGTCAGCAGAGACCCGCGGTTGCCTTCCCCGTCCTGCTCCATGGGTGCTGAGCAGCCCCCTCACCCTGGCCCCCGGAGGCTCTTCCCAAGGGCCCGACACATACCCACGCACCCACCCGCCGCTCACACAGACCCCCATCCACAGGCCCCCTGCCCAGGAAGTCCCGGCCAGGCTCAGGACAAGACGTCGCTTGTTCTCAGAAAGGGCCTTCTTGGCAGGTGGGCCGTCCCTGCCCACAGGCAGCGATTCACCAGGGACACACTCGGCGCCTTTGTTCAGGGAAGAGAGAGCCACAAAGCACCTTCAGCTGGCTCGGGGCGATGAATCTCGCCCTGTCCTGGCATCTCGGCCTCGTCCTCCTCCGGAGTGGCTTCCGAGTCACCCGAAACAGAGGCGTCCTTCACCGCGGGGTCCTCGCTGCCATCGCTGTCCACGCCGCAGCCCTCATCGAGAGCCAGCTTCAGGGGCTGAGACTTCCGCTTGGACGCCAGGTGCGGGGCCTCGGAGCTGTCCAGCTTCCTCTTCTTGGCCAGAGGGCAGCTCTGCAAACTGGGCGGAGGAGGCCAGGGCCGGGGGCCACCCGGTCAGTGCACCTGGGCCTTCCCGCCCTCGCCCTGCGCCCCTCCGCACCTCGGACCCGAGGCCCCTGGCAGGCTGCTGGGTGGGAGACTTCACGCCCACCACCCACGTGAACAGCTCCCGACGTGCATCCAGCTGCATTTCCTGCCTCAGACCTGACCTCAGCAGGGCCCCCAGAGCCCCACCCGACTGCGGGCGCCTGGCCGGGGCCGCGGCAGGGCCTCGTAACAGCCACCACAGTGGGGTACCTGAGGGCCCACCGACCCCCCAGGTAACGAAAGTGACAATCACACAGCAGGACAGCCAGGTCACCCCAATGCGCACATGGTCTGCTCTGGGCTCCTCTCTCCCACGGCCACGCACGCACACACACACACCACGGCCGCACTCAGCCTCAGTCGTGCCGGACCCCGGGCAGCACGGCTGAGTGTGGAGACACACCCGGGCGCCCGCGGGTAGAAGTAGCGGTTCGAGGCCTGCCAAGGCCGCGGGGTGGGAGGGGCTCCTGCGCCCAGCCGCCCGCGCCCCCAGGACCCCCGCGAGGGCCCGCGGGCCTCCTCACCTGCGGTGCCGGGAGTACTTGCCCCGCGCATGTCCTGAGCCTGTGCATCCTGGCGTGGGGCAGCTGCAGGAGACAGGCGGGCGCGTCACGCAGGGCACGGCCGGCCCGGCGGGACCCCCGGCCCCTCCCTGGGGAGCAGGAGGCCTTGTTTCAACCCGGCCAACATCAGCGGTCTGAGCGGCCTGCCTCGGACCCGAGGAGGACCCAACGGGCCCACCGTCCTGGAGGCTCCTGGGACCCAGAGAGGGCCCGGCGCCCGCCCTCTGCCCAGACTCCCAGTGACCTCTCTGCTGCGTGAGCGGCCGGTGCGCAGACAGCTGGGCCTACTGGCCACGCAGGCCACACTCACTGCCCCATCTGCGGAGGGACAGCAGTGGCCTTTGCGGGGCACAGGTGTCCGGCGGGGACGCACCCCACAGCCCTCGGCCGCCTTGGCTGACGTTCGCGTGTGAGAAGGCAGACAGGGATGGGGCCGGGCGGGGCGTGGAGGGGGCGCCACCCCGCAGGGGCCCCTGCTGGCCCGGGGCCCCGGGAGCTGCACCCCCACCTCTGCTACAGCCCGCACTCGCTTTCACGCTCAGGAACTAACTAGCTTTGCGACATTTCACAAAAGCTCCTTGTTATTGGGGATTTGAAGCTGAGGTCCCCATTAGTTGATTAATCACTGAGTTAATCAGGCAATTAGCTGACAGCTGCCGCGGAGGCCCGTGGGGCCGGGCGCTGCCCCGAGCATGCCGCCTGCTGCGAGACGCAGCTCCGCCCCCCGTTCCGAGGGCCCGGCATCAGCACGGGCAGGACGGACTGCGCCCACGCGTGCAGGGCCGGCGAGGGCCGCTCTGGGAGGGGACAGAGGCCCCAGGACGCGGCCGCCGCGCCGCCAGGGCGCGGTCAAGGACGGGCAGGAAGGGTCGCAGAGGGCCTGGCGGTCGGTGCCGGGCGGGGCGGCCGCTGCCAGGGGTCCGGACTGAGCAGCAGGCAATGAGAGTGGAGTCCAGACCCCAGGACAGAGCGAAAGCCCCCAGCTCCGACGGCGCACGGGGCAGCTGCACGCACGGCCGGGCCCTCGGGCTCCTGCTGCTCCGCCTGAGCCAGGAGGGACAGGAGCAGCGGGTGGCCCTGGAGGCGGGGACCAGGGCCTCCGTCCCGTGTGCTCCAGTCACGTGACTGCATGAGCCACGACCTTGCGAGGCTCCTGCCCGGGACACGGCGGCGGCTTTTCCCTGTGGGTGGCCGTGGCCGTCCCTGCGCTGGCCCCCCAGGGCAGTCCCGCCGGGACAGGGGGCTTGTCTGCAGGCCGGGAGGGGAAGCGGCCCCGGCTTGCGGTCCTCGCTCACGGCACCTGCCCACCCCCGCAGCCCACAAATGCCGTCGGAGGCAGCGGCACGGCCACGGCTCAGAGGCCCACGCGCGCTCACGGCCACAGGCACCGGCGGCCCTCACGCAGCCGGGGGGCTGCCCGCCGCTGTCCCGTTCTCCGAGCCTTGATGCTCGGGGGCTTGAAGGGCTCTGAAGACATCGTCTCCAGGACTGAGACGTCGATGACTAGCCCCTGGTTTCTGCACAAAACCTGTCAGAGCCTCATGGCTGCCAAGCAAACGGCGGCCCACACAGCCAGGGAAGGTGGCAAAGTCCAGAGGCTCACAGCAGCCTCCCGGCACCGCCCCGGCCGGGCCCCCGCAAGCCGAGACGGACCGCTCCGGGGCCTTTGCTTCTGCCGCCTCAAGCTTGCGAGACAGTGACGGGCCCTTCGGCTTGGCCTCCCCAGCTTCCTCGTGACGGCTGCCGAGACAACCAGCTGCTCCTGCCAACGCCTGGGGCTCCCTCGCGACGCACGCCGGCTTCCTCCCCATCGTCGACCCCAGGGGCCCGGAGGAAGAGGCACCTCCTCCTGGAAGCCTTCTCTCCTCCACCTGCGGCTCGCTGCCCCCGAGCCCCCGTGCGTCTCCCCTCCTCTCGGGCTGAGGGGAGGGTCCGTGGGCCCCCGGGGGCATGACCTGGCCCCTGTCCCGGCCATGCCCTCCTGCCCCGAGCCCCAGGACTGGGCTTCGAGCCGTGGAGTGTGCGATGATGTCACTCTTATGGTCAGCTCTCCTGTAACCCTCTCGGCCTCAGCGTCCCCGCTTCTCCGGCAGAGTTCTCAGGGTCGCCCCGAGATCAAGACGGTGCTGAGCGCGCACCGCAGAGCCTGCCCGCCGCCTCCCCTCCGTCCCCGAGCTACGGCCCCAGAGGGAGGTTACAGGGACATGGGGACACTTTGGGGTCCTCTCGTTTTCCTGACTGGCACAAGCCTTCCACTCGACAGCCACCTGGTACAGCATGAAACAGTCCCAGCCCCGGAGCCGTGGGGGCTCAGGCCCCTTCATCCCCCAAGAAGGAGGCTCGGCAGCCGCCTCGGCCATGCTGCAAGCCTCGCACGAGATCCGCGCCTGCCCCCCACTCCTCTGGCTTATCGGCACTACGCCTCTAGGGAAGGGGGGAGCCAGGTCCCTCCGACTGGGGCCACTCACTGGAGCTCGGCCTGAGCATGCCGGCCCGGAGGACCCGGGAGGGCACAGCCCACAGAGCCCCTCCAGAGGTGACGCGGCTGGTGCTGGGGCCCCCGCCATGTAGGCGCCGATGGCAGCCAGGAGGCGAGGGGAGCCACCCGTGGGAGGAGAGCCGGGCCCTGCCGGGACCCAGCAGGTGACGACCACGGGCTGCCCTCCCTTCCCACTCTGGACCCTGGGCCCCTGTGAGACATGGCCTGGAACCTGGAAAGTCACCGAGCTTGGCCGCCACAAGGTCACCAACACACAGAAGCTGTCTGTGTCGGCGTCGGCGGAAGACCCGGGACAGCGGACAGCCTGTCCCCGCCCCTCTGGCCAAACTGGACCTCGGACTAGCCAACATGGAGGCACCTGAGAGCACCTGGCTGGGGACGGTGCTGGCCAGGTCCAGCACCTCCCTGCCCTGCCACAAGGCTGGCTGCACCCTGGGGCCAGGGCTGAGGTGGCGGGGAGCGGGGCCCACGGGGGGCAGGGGCTCCGGGGTGCAGGCGGCCTGTCCGGAGCCCCAGCATGGGGCACGAGGCGCATGCACGGCTCAGTCCCGGCTCAGGAGGCCTTTCTTACCTGAAGTCGGCGCCTGCGGGCTCTGGGGGCACTGGGAGGGGGAGAGAGAGAGAGAGACAGGGAAACACGTGGGAGTCAGCACTGAAAAGGCAGGAACAGCAGGGCCTCCCGTGAGCACTCGGCCTCGCCTTCTCCTGGCCTGGCACGGCCCCGGGCCTAACAAAGCAAGCCACGTCCCGGAACCCAGAGCCCGCCCCAGGCCCCCACGGCCCCTAGCATCCTACAGAGCAGCCAGGCAGGCGCCCGGCTGGGCAGACTCCCTGGGCCCCAGGCCGGGACAGAACCTTTTTCTCTAATCGCAGGGGGGAGTCAGCCTCCAGCAGGAAACATGACCCAGCAGACGGAGCTGGAAGGGGGGCAGCGCAGAGGGGTGAGCGGCTGCCCACCGGAGACGGGCGCTGGGGGCCGACCTGCCTGGCGCGGCGTCTGAGGGCTCGGCGCCATGCCCGGCGTGTGGCCGGTGGCGTCAGGGAGCCGAGGGCGGGGAGGCAACCGCCGGTCCCTGCAGAGCACCCTGCACACCGCACACCCAGCTCTGGGACCGGCGTCCGGAGAGCCGCAGGGGCTAGGACCGGCCTTTCCTTCCCGGAAGGTGGTCCCTGGCCTTGCTTTGCTTTCTCCGCTCTATGCAGCTACCAGCCCCTCATTTCCTGCCCACACGGGTCTGTCTGCGCCAAAGGCCCCTCGGGCACCCTGAGGCCACCACACAGGCCATGCCCCAGGTGCCCGGGGCAAGGGGGAGCAGGCCGGGGCCCGGGCATTGCGGTGGGGCTCTGTCCTCCCATGGGGGCTGCTGGGGGACTGGCGTCCACGGCTCGCACCTGGGACTCGAGGCCACAGCCACACTCACCTCGGAGGGCCTTGGACCGCGTGCGAGCTCGCTTATCCTCGGTTTCCAGGCTCATCTGCGAAGGACACAATTGCGGCATTAACACGCCGAGGCCCGCCCCGGCCCCCGGCCGCCGTGGGGCTCAGGTCGTGCTGGTGCAGGTCAGGCTGCGACAGAGTGACAAGGAACGGGTGGGCCGTGAGGCAGGGACAGGCCTGGCGCCGGGGGCGGCCCGCGAGGGGCAGGGGCTCCAGGGCAGAGAGCTCCGGCTCCTGGGGACCCTGTGTCCGGCCCCCCACGGCCCACCGCCCGCTGATCGGCGAGCCCCCCCACTCCCTGCCCCTCGCCCACTTCCGTGGGGGACGCTGCGCACACTGGCCTGCGAGGCAGTCGAGAGAGAGCCCCCAGGGGCTACAGCTCATCACACGAAACCGTCAGCCTGTGTCACCCGGCGCACGCCGCGCACTGGCCTCACCCGCTGTCCCATGGTCAGGAAGAGGAGGCCGCCGCCCAGCCAAGGCCGCCAGAGGGCCAGCGGACAGCGGGGACAGTAGCCGGCAGAAGGGGCAGCAGGACCCGTGGGTGAGGCCCCCCGGGACAGAGGGGGGGAGCCCCCCATTAGCCCGGGGAACCTGCCAAGGACACCCGCCGCGGGTCACACGGATGCACAGCGTCACACAGCTCGTCGAGGGAGAAGAGTCGAACCCCGGGCGACCTGCGCAGCCCGCCAGACGCAGGCCGCCGTGCACCTCGGCCCCCCACCGCGGAGGCGCCCCAGGGGCCCACGGCTCACGTCTAAAGTGGGGAGGGAGGCGGGCGCAAGGGGCTCCTTAACGAGTCTGCAGGAGCCGGCGGGGCCTTCCGGCCGGGGCGCGATGGACCTGGAGCCGACGGCCGGCGCCCAGTGCAGCCGGAATGCAGCCTACGGCCTCTCCCTGGCAAGCGTTCTGCCCGGCGACAGCGCCCTGGCCACCCGGGTTTCCTGGGGACAAACGGTTCAGAGCGGGGGCGCGGGGTGCAGGGGTGCGAGACGGAGCCGTGTCTGCTGAGCCCTCCCATCTGCAACCTATCTGCACCAGACAGCCAGTCAGCGCATGTGGCTCTGACTTTAAAACGGAAGAAACTGGACTATGGGGACAACAGACAAGTCGGCCGCTACGTGGGAGCGAATTCATCGGGTGGCTACTCCGGGCAGCGGCGAGACAGGACACCGACCGCCGCGCCGTCCGGGGCCGTGGGGCAGGGCCACCTGGCCCCGCGGACCAGCAGAGCGCTCGGCGTCGGCTCTCCGTTCTCGTGCGGAACCCTGGGTGCTCCACGCCCCCACCTCTGCTCGCACGGCCATCCCCACCTTCTGCGCAGGCAGCCACTGCCGGACAAAGACCCGCGCCCCTGCAGCCCCAGGCATGGCCCCGCGTCCACTCCCCGCGGGGGACGGCGCAGACGTGGGGCCCTGGCTGGGACGGGGGCTCAGAGCATCAGTGAGAACCGGGGGCCCTTCGCAGGGCCGCGGCGGCCGGGTTGCTCCAGAGCTGGGCCGGGAGCCCGCACCGCCCAGCACCAGGGGCCTCGCCGCAACCTGGAGTAAGCGTGTGCGCGGCTGCCGCGGGGCCACGGTCTGCCCTGCGGGGGGCGGGGCGCCCCGGCCTCAGTCGCTGATGAGAGCGTGTTGCGTAAGGGCGGCTGGATGGACTGCCGGTGACGGTCAAGACGCCTCTGCGCTCCCGGAGCTGGGGGATGGGCCGGCAGCACCAGGAGGGACTGCCGGGCCCGAGCCCTGCTGGACGAGCAGACTCGACTTCAGAATTCGTCCCAATGGCTAGCAAAGCTGGGGACTGGGGACAGTTTTCAAATCCACAAGATCATGTGGTACAGTGTCCCTGAGGGGGAGGGGTGCTCCTCCAGGGCAACCTCGAGGAAGAGGAGGGGCACGGGCTGGTCCCCAGGGCACAGGCAGCCCTGCCCAGGACGTGGGGGGCGGACACAGGGCATGGCCGGGAGCCGCTCGCTCTGTGGGCTCCAGAGGCACCCACCCTGCCTCCCCCTGCGCCGGGGAGGGGAGGGATGTGGGGGCAAGCCCGGCTGGTTTTCCAGGCCACAGTACTGTGGCCGACCCTGTCCCCACCCCCAGGAGAAGACCCACTGCAGGACTCGAGGGCGGCTGCCTCCCCCGCCAGGCCCCCCAGACCCTCCAGGGCCCCCACCCAGTCCCATTCCTGCTGCTGCCTGCACAGGCCACCCAGACCCCCTTGTCTGAGCACGTGCCACACACCGGCCTGGGTCACCCCCAGAGCCCCCGGCTCCGGCCTGCTTCCCAGTCGCTGGTCTCTGAGGCTGGGCCGCACGCCGCACCCCTGCACCCAGGGCCATCATGGAGCCCTGGTTCCCTGCAGTGACCCTTCCGCCCCCCTTGGAGGCGTCCTGCTCTGTCTGAAACTCTCCTGACTGCCCCCCCCCCCGGGTCGCGGAACGGACACCCACGCGGCGTGTCTGGGAGGGCTCTCCCCGCCAGCCCCAGGCCGAGGAGTACAGCTGCACGGCGACCCCCAAGGGAGCAGCCCTGTGAGGAGCATCTGCTCAAAGCTCCAGCACGAACGGGGCGGGGAGAAGGGAGGCCCCTGCACCGTCTGCGCGGCCGCCGCCCCCCACGGCTCACCTTAAGGGTGTGAGATGGGCCACATGGCTCCCACGTCAAGGTCAAGAAGAGGGCTGAGGGCCCATCGATGCCCGCAGCTCCTCTCCTTACGGTTAAACACGCACGCCGGCCCAGACCCACGCAAATGCACGCGCACACACGCACTCACACACGTGCACGCACACACTCACACGCCGGCCCAGACCCACGCAAATGCGCACACACGCACTCACACATGTGCACGCACACACTCACACGCCGGCCCAGACCCACGCAAATGCACACACACGCACTCACACATGTGCACGCGCACTCATGCGCGCACACACCCAGCATCCCCCCAGACACACACGCACACGCCCCGCCCAGCACCCCAGGCCACAGCCCGGGGATCTGGCTCTGGGCCCTCCTGACCCCTCTGAGCCATCCGCCTCTGGTGCTGAACTTGGAGGCGGCTGCGACCCACGCAGAGGGCAGCTGGGCTGCCACCGCCCTCCAGGCCCGAGTTCCTCGCCTCACCACCTGCTGCGAGAGGGCCGTCCCGCCACCGAGGTGACACTCTGCTCTCGGTGACTGCTGCCTCCTCGGTCGGAAGCTGCCGCCTGCCCAGCCACAACATGCCCCTCTCGGGCCTTCCCCCTGAGCCTCTGCCCAGAGCAGGGACCCAGGCCTGGCTGTCGCCAGCCGAGCTCGTCACCCGGAGCCATGGGGACACAGCTCCGGCAACTGCCAGTCGCCTTGTCACTCAGCGCCTCGGCCCCCAGCCCCGTTTCGGGGAGCTGCGTTTTTCACAGCTTGCGGGTTTGAGGGACCTGCCTGTGGCTCTGTGACCCGCGATCACAAGTTTTGTGGTATTTGAAGCTTTTCATCACCATAATATTTGTTAAGCTGGTCTGGATCCATTTTCTTCGAGGTTATGACTGTGATCGTTTGGGGGCACGTGAACAGGGCCATGTAAGATGGAGAACCTAATTGATCAATGTTGCATGTGTCTTGGCTGTGAAAAAAATTCACGTGATTCGTGTCTGTGCAACCTTCACTCCGCTGTGGTGGCCTCTGGCCCAGCCCGCAGCACTCACGCGACTCGCTGAACTGCTCACGCCTAGAACGGGCTGAGGCAAGCCCCACATCTGCCCAGGTGCAACTTACAGTGATCAAGATTAAATAAGAGTTTAATGCAACATTGTAAAACATCAAAATTTATGCAAAAGATCCGCGATGAACAAAATGCCAAAACTTTAAATAAAGACAGGATTGGTGTTCCTGAGCTTCCCCTCTGCCCCGGGCTCCAGCAGGGCTGGGCAGGGTGCTGACAGCCCCCCAGGAATGAAAGCGTGAACGGAGGTGCCTAACAAGGTGCTACAACAGACCCACGAAAGTCAACATCCTAGTCGCCAGGCTCAAAAGAAACATGTTGGGCTTCGAGAGCAAAACGCAGACACGGGCTGAAGCCCTGCTGTCCGCACCCCGGGGGCCGCGCCCTGGGTCATGGCTCGGCTCATCGACAGCGTCTGCATAACAGGAACACGAGAGACCCGCTCCTGGGAGCTGGGAAGGCAGCTGCCACCTCCACTTCCGTCCCTAAGGCACACCTGAGCCTGGGGACCCGGCTTCGCCAGGCACGTCATGGCGGGTCTAGCACGAGGGCGTTGTCGTGGCTGTGAGCACAGAGGACGTCCCGGGTCGGGGAGTGGCCTGGGGAGGGGGCCTGGGTCAGCGCCATCGCTGAGTTTAAGGCAGGCAGGCACCACCTGCTTCTACTTGGGGAGATCAAAATAAACAAGGTCAACAGGCATCGCAAGTTCCTAGGGAGCGTCGGCCTGCCCAGGTCACGGCGGGGAGAATGATGGCGGCGGCCGAGGCGCGTCAGGGGCCCAGCGTGACCAGGCTGCGGAGCAGGAGCCGGCGGAAGTCGGGCTCTCATCACGTTTTAGACTCATTCCACTCGGTCACCTTCCTTTTAATTCTGAAGTGCGTAGGTCCCTGGTGGCCCCACCTGTGCTTCACCTGGTCTAGACGGGTGCCGAGTGGACAGAGCTCTGTGCTGCGCGCTGCGGTCAGGAGGACCTCTGCCCAGACCCGGGGCCCAGGGGGCAGCCGCCTCCCTGAGCACCTCACCTTGCCACGTCCAGCCAGGAGCCTCAAGGTCCTGCAGTCGCTGGCCTTGTCCCCGTGCGTCCACCTCTGACTCAGCAGCTCACCCCGGAACTCATTTTCTGAGGGTCAGAAGAAGAAACCTCATGAATGCCAGCCGCACGGCTGGAGGGCGGAAGCTGGGGGCGCCGTCCCCTTGCCAGAATCCACAGACGGGGAGGCCAGGCCCACACCTCGAAGGGACAGAGACCTGGGCTCTGTGGGGAAATTGGTCTCTGGCTGGGCCACGCCTGCGCCTGCCCCGCTCCTGGCTCTAGAACCTTCCTCTGCTGCCCCCGGCTCTCCAAGGCGATGCCTCCCTCGCATAAATGCACACTTCCAAGCGGAGGCTGAAGGAAGACATCAGCTGGACACAACAAAGAGGTGCACTGTGTCCCTGGTCCTGCTCGGCACTCCTCGTTCCCATGACAACCTGCTTTCTACAACCGTGGTGTCTCACAGGAAGGGTCATCAAGTAACCGACAATAAAGCAGGAGATGGAGACCCGGCACTTGGGTGCCGCCGAGGGCAGGTCGGACCCCGCCTCACGCACACGCCGGCCTCCCCCACGCGATTCTCCGGAACGCCGCCGCTCCGGCCTGGGCAGCACGGGGGCTCCCGGCCACGGCGTCCTCGCACCCGGAAGGTCTGCACGCCACTACAGGGCCTCTGCCGACCTCCGGGAGCACAAGCGCCGAGCGAAGCAGGTTGGTCGTCTCGGGGACACCTCGGGCGAAGTCTTCACAGGGACAGTTTGGTCCCTCCTGTGTCCCTCCCCCTCGGTGAGCTACAGGTCACCTGCGGAATGAGGACCGGGCTGGACTGCGGCGGTGCCGGCTGTTGGACTCTCTGGGACCTTGACCCCCCACTAGTCATCAGCTTGCTGCAAATGGGGCCAGGCCCGCCCACGAGCATGGCGGGCGTGCGCAGGCGGCGCGAGGGGCTCACACAGGACGGGACTCACGGGCGGGTGCTGCACCCCGGGGGGCGGGGGGCGGGGCCGAAGGGACCAGACCGGGCTGGTGCGTCCCACACGGCCAGGCGAGTGCTCGCCCACGTGCCTGGCGGCAGCGGGAGCTGGGAGGCACAAGGCTTCGCTTGCCACACGCGCTTCCCAGAGAGGGCACCGCCGAAAGCGGCCCCCGGCTGGTGTGCAAGGCTCACGCAGAGGTCACTGTCATGGCAGCGTGTGAGCCGGTGTGAGGTGACCACGGCAAGTGTCAGTGACAGCTGGGACGGCAAAGCTGCGACCCCAGAATCTGCACCACCAGCAGGGCCATCCCTGCCCCTGGGCACCCCGCAGAGTCCTAGAAGCACCCCGCCCTGCGCGACCCCCAACCCCAGCCCTTTCTGTCCGGCAGAGGTGAACTGGCCAGACCTCTGCAGAGGGGCCTCTGGCGATGACCAGCTCACAGGGGCTTCTCGCCTGCCCAGGAGTCTGGGGGTGAAGCATGGAGTGCCCACCCACGCACCCTGGCCCCCATCTCCGTCCTCTGGGGCCTCAGGGGCGTCAGCGGCAGCACCCCCCCGCTAAGACCTTCCCGCAAAGCAGCAGCTCACAGCTCAGTGGCCCGTGGGTGTGGAGCAAGGTCGAGCAACACCGGCCCCTCGTGGACGAAGACCAGCTCTACCGGGATGTGAGTCCCTCCTTTTCGGGGGAATTTTTGGCAGCAAACTGTGGTCTCTACCAGAAGCCACTTAAATGCCCCCGGGCTGCTCTCTTGGTCCCCTGCTGGGCCCCGCACCCCAAACGCCGGCAGAGTCCCCGGGTGAAGAAAGGCCCTGCCGGGGGTCCCGCCAAGATGCCCCGTCCAGGGGTCACGCTGCCGCTGGACGCCAGGCGGAGGGTCCTCACCTGACCTGTGTGGTGCCTCCTTCACCCGCGACCCGGTGGGGATTCGCTGCGGGAGGCTCAGGGCAGGTGAGGGAAGGGCTGGCCCCGCCTGCAGCGTCAGGACGAGTCCTCCTGGGCCTCTGACAAGTGCATCCGGACTCGACGCACAGCTGCTGGGAGCAGGTGGCGAGGACGGGGTGCTGGCCGTGACCCCACTCTGGAACCTAGTCCTGGATGCCCCGTCTGACCCCACAGGAGCCCCAAGCTCACTTTCAAGAAACTGGCAGGACAAGCTCAGAAGAGCAACGTGGGGGGTGCAGGGTGGGGCCCCTGTACTGGGTCCCCAGGGCACCCTCCCCCAGCTCCGCAGCCGCCCAGCAGACCCGGCGACGGCAGCCCTGAGCCCGGGGCCCTGTGTCCCCCCCACCCCCCCATGTGTCACCGCTCCGTCCCTCAAGGCGGGGCCACCTTGCATCCGGGCTGAGCCCACCCCTCCTCCCACCAGGAGCCTCAGGCATAGCCACAGCCTCGCTGTGGACCCTTCCCGGAGCTTTGCAATTCCCACACAGGCTCAGGCATCACGTCTAAAAACACCGTCCGTGTGGGCTGTACACCGAGCCCCGTGGCCGCCCGTGTGTCCCCCGTCACAGCTGTATCTCTCGAAGGTCCAAAGCTGCTGACACCGCCCCTCCCCCACTCCCACGGGCTCCCCCAACAGCGACCCCTGGGGATCCCCACCACACCCCATCACCACATCACACTCAGGCTCCATCTCTGCCCCCCCCCCGGAACCCCAGGCCCCTCCCGCGCCTCCCGCCACCCCCCCACTCCCCTCTGACTCAGGTACCCCACTCCCAACAGCTGCTTCTCGCGGGAGTCAGGCTTCCTGCCAGGCAGTGTGGGCCAGGGGCCACTGTCACTTCTGAATCTCGGCAGAATCTGACCATTTCTGCCACTCCAGCTGTTTCGTTTGTTTGCAAAAACTGACAAGCCAATTCTAAAATTCCTGTGGCAATTCAGAAAAACCCGTCCACGGCATACCCCAAAATTAATCTCAATGTAGGAGCTAAAACTCTTAGAAAGCAGGAGTCAATCTTCCTGGTTTTGAATTGGGGATGGTGTCTTAGCTACAACGCGAAAGTACAAGCAGTAAAAGAAAAAATGGATAAATTGTGCTGCATCCAAATTTTAAACTTTTGCATGTCAAACACTGTTAAAAAGTTGAAAAGGGAAACCAACGGGGAGAAAATGTCTGCAAATATCTGGCCAGGGACTGGTGCGGAGACTGCGCGAAGACGGCCCCCGCCCCGCCCCGCGCCCCCCCCAGCTGTAAGACGGAAGACGCTCCCCTCACCATCAGGAAAACGCGCGTGGAAACCACGAGACACCACTTCACGCCCACTCAAGAGGCCACAATTTGCTTTTAAACAAACCCGACAATAAAAAGAGCCGTTTGCGCGGGGCCCGGTGAGGCACAGCACGCTGGGGCCGGCGGCTGCGCCCCTACCCCCGCCCCGGGGCCCCGCGGGGCGCGTCCCTGCCGCCGGCGGGCGATGGAGGGGACCGCGGGGCGCGGCCGACGCCGTCACCCTCGTAACCGCCGGGCACACGCGCCCTCGGCGGCCCCCGCCCCACGCACCCCCCACGCCCCACTGCACCCCAGAGCTGCACAGCGAACACCTCGGTTGCAAAGCCAGGCCCTGGGAGTCAGTGTGCACACGTCTCTTCGTTTAAGGGGAAAAAACGTTTTCCTGCCATTCACCCCGTTTTCGCTGCTGCTCAGGTTCAAGGCAAAGCCCAGAAGGGCAGGAAGAAAGGTCGGCACAGATGTGCAGAAGCAATTTGAAGCCACACAAAACCAACCGCAGGTCGCAGCAGACGTCTTGGGACCCACAGCCCAGAATCCCACACTCTGGCCCAGGGAACCTCTGACCCCAAAGCCTGGATGTGGGAATACGGCCCCTCGGGGTGACGGGGGCCCACACCTGTCACACGGCTTCTGCGGGCCACAGAAGGGAGGGGTCGGACTCTCGGGCGGCCCAGAAAAGGCACTTTCGTCCCGAATCCGCGCCGTTTCTGTGAGTTTGACACTGTTTCAGAACCTGCTTTTAAATGTGATGCGTCATTTGGTGGCAGTGGCCCATGGGGGCCTCCGGGAGGAGTCGCTGAAGCAGCCAGCCCCACATCCTCAGGCCCCTTGGCCACGGGGCCAGTCCCCAAAGCCCGGCATGACAGCCCAGAAGGTCCAGAGGGAAGGGGCAGCTGTGGCCTGCCCACCTGAGCCCCCGTGGGCCACTGGCCGTCCCCGCGCCCCTCACCCGGCCCTGCCCCATGCGGAGCCAATGGGGCTCTGTCGCCCGAGGGCTTCAGGGTCTCGAGGTCCCGGGGCGGCGCTGGCCCCCTGCCCATGGGCCAGCTTCGGGCAGGAAACACAGATAGGGCCAAGGGGCACAGCAGGGCAGGCTTTGCTCATTCTCCTTCCATTTTTTGAAGCCAGAATTGAGGGAGAAGCAAAATGGAGACTTGCTGAGCGGAGCAGAGTCGGAGCTGCTTCTGCTGAGTTCGGGTGGAAACGGGGAGGCCGCGGGGCAGGGCGCTGGCAAGTCCGCGGCTTTGCACGTTCCCCTCATTATTTTGCTTCTGAATCGGCCTCGCTGGTGCTTTCTCTATTCAGTAAAAGCCAAACGCAAGCCATGTCCCTAATCGCTCCAACAGCAGCTCACCGCTGGGAAGATAATACAGATGGGACTTCCAGCCTGCACACTCTCTTTCCCATTTATATGCAAATGGTGACCTTTCACCCGGGCTGCCTCAAAGAAGCGTTTCCTTAAAAATGCAAAGAGCGTGTTGCAGGCCGTCTTTCACGTGTGGTTATTATTGCCTCTCAGCCTCCCCGGCCCTGTGAAAAGCACAGCTCGTAATCAGACATCCCAGCGCATCGCAAGGCGACTCCCCGGGTGCCTGCCGCCCAGCCACGCAGCAGCGGGAGGGGCCCGGCCTGCGGGGAGGGGGTGCCCTGCCCAGGGAGGCCGAGGGCCCCGGGAGAGGCCCCTAGTGCCAGCGCCTGGTCGGTCAGCTCCACGACCGCCCACCCCAGGGGGGTCCAGCCCTGAACCTCCATCCTGAGCTCCACCCAGGACGCTCCTGGGAGGAGGAGGAGGAGATGGGGAGGTGACCCCTAGGCGAGCAGGAAAAGCCGGGAAAAGCCGGGGGCCACTCCCCTGACCAAGCTGCACGGGGCAGGCGTAGCCTGCAGCACCTGGAGCCTGGGCCACCCCTAGGTGCTCAGGAAAGAGGTGGCGGACAGCCACGCTGACCCCTGGCCTCCTCACCGAGCTGCTGCCAGAGACCGTTCAGAGCAGGTGCATGAGAGCTGACGTCTCACTTCTGGGGTGCAGGTGGGGTGCAGAGGACAGGCAATGACAGGGATAGTGCAGGCTCCATCCCACAGGCGGGGAGCTGAGAGCACTGGGCTGGGGCCCTCCCTCCGCGTCTGGGGCCTTCTCTGGAATCCTGGTCTCCGAGGCCTGGGACCCCTGTGCTGCTCAGCACGGTCCGCCTGGGAGGAAGAGCGGCAGCCGCCGCCCGCCCTGAGGTCGCCCTTGGCTTGGGCTCCCGACGGCCACCCAGGACGGGCTCTCATCCAGAGGCCTGGCGACAACCTCGGGGCTCCCGCAGGCTCTGTCTGTGTCCTGGCTCGAGTCCGGTTAAGAAAGGACACTCCGGGCAGCCCCAGGGTGGGGGACAACTGCCTCCCACCGGCTCCTCTGCCTCCAGGAAGGGGAGGCACATCTGCTCGGGGGCAGAGGCCAGGTGGCTGGTCAGTGGCCGCTCCCTGGAGAGTCCGACCGCGGCCCAGCCTCAGGCCCCGAGTGGCCATGGGGTGAGGGCGCCTGCCAGCCCCCGGCTCCGCCCAGCAAGGACGCGCTCTGCTGCCCTGTGGGCCAGGGCCTGGCTCTGGGCAGGGCGAGCTGCAGCAGGAAGGGCAGGCTGGGGCGGGGAGAGCCCCATCAGCTCTGGCCTCACATTCCCTGAGTCCCCCGTCAGAGCCCATTTGGGGTCCCCGGGTGCCAGAGGCGCAGGGAGCCCAAGCATGGCAGCCAGCCCCTGAGCCATGGTGGCCGCAGCCTCGGGGGCCGCGACGCCCGCTGGATGCGGCCTGGACAGCGGCCCACGCCCCTCCGAGGGCTGCAGCGCGGAGGCCGCGGGGCCCCTGGGCTTGGGTGACGCTCGTGCCCGCGGTGGCATCAGGTCCCAGAGGGCAGCAAGTCCTGCACGCGTCGGAGCTCCCCAGACTGCGGACGCTGCCGGGCGGGTGGGGGTGGGGAGCCAGCCGCCCAGCGCCCTGCCGTGGACGCTCCGAGCCGCCGCCCACAGCACACACTCTGCCTAGAGCAAACCTAGACTTCAGAAAGCGCCCCCGGGGGCGGCGTGGGTCTCGGCCACACAGTGTGACTCCCCGGGAAGACAGCGTCCCGGCCCCCAGAGGCTCAGCGTCAAGAAGGAGCAGAACTCGGGCCTGGACCTGCTCAGCCGGGCGTCTCAGCGGCTCTTCTTCCCACCCCAGCCCCTTCCGGCCTCGGAGCCGCCCCGAGGGCCTTGCCTGGCACGTCCAGCTCGGCACTCGGTTCGGCGGCCGTGTTCACAGGGGACCCGCCGCAACAGCAGCATCCGGACCAGGACCAAACCTCGGTGCTCCCAGCCAGGCGGGCTGGACCCAGCGGCCCACAGTTCTCCTCAGAGGCAAGCGGCCTACAGCCGGGCTCGGGCAGGGTGATGACAGGAGTTCAAGGCTGAGGCGCCCAGCAGAGGGTCCCCCGAGGGGCCTCGGAACTGAAGTTTGGCCACCAGGGAGGATCGGGGCTGGGAAGCAGGCCAGGGACCTTACTTTGGGAGAGAGGAGGCTGCAGGGCAGGGTGCTGCTGAACCGAGGGTGACTGCAGACGGCGAGGAGGAACATGGGGGGGGGGCTGCAGCCGGGGCACAGCGGGGCCCTCAGGAGCCCTCCCCAGGTTGCCGCTCGCATCCAGGGGCCTCCCCAGCCTTGGAGCCCTGGGGACCCAACAAAATGGGAGAGGCGAGGACACAGATGACTTCGGCCGGAGCCCTCGGACCGACGTGGAGCAGGGTCAGGGTGAAGCCCGGTGTGGGGGGCTGTCAGCAGCTCAGGCCAGATGGTGCCCCTGCCACACCTCCCGACACCGAGACCACGCACGCAGGCGCAGCCCGCCCCGCACCACGGGCCACGCAGACGCCAGGGGGTCACGGCCAGCCCCTCTGTGCCGGGGCACAGCCCCAAGCCAGCCCCCTGCACAGCCCCCAGCTCCTGGGGGCTAGCCGGCCCCCACCCCTGCCTAGTGCGCCTAAAGCCGGCCACCCCTCCCCCGCCCTGTGCTGGACGCCCCCGCCGGCCCCGACAGAGGCCTCCACTCGCACGGGTTAGGAACAGCCTGCATCGCTGTCATGCCCTCTGATTGAAGTGACCTCGCATTTTTCAAGTGCAAATTCACACACGAGAGCCAGACGAAGGCGGCTCCGGGCGGGCGGGCGGCTCCGGGCGGGCGGCGAGGGCGCAGACCTGCCCCTCCGCCCCAGAGCGCGCACCTTCTGTCTGCAGGTGCCGTCTCTCTAGGCTCTCCGGAGTGGGCTCCATGCAGAAGTGTCCCGAGTCAGGTGACAAATGTCTCTCTCTCATTGTTTTGAGTGTCTTTTAAGCTGCATTTGATGAATGTCCATGAAAGAC
The DNA here is from genome assembly GCF_014176215.1 of Rousettus aegyptiacus. Classification (NCBI taxonomy): domain Eukaryota; kingdom Metazoa; phylum Chordata; class Mammalia; order Chiroptera; family Pteropodidae; genus Rousettus; species Rousettus aegyptiacus. The sequence continues at coordinate 108,538 of NW_023416287.1, forward strand.
GAAATATGCTGAGAACCTAAAGACGGGCCACCCCGAAGCCCCCACACTCCGGACTAGGCGGCGGCTGCCCCGGAGAGGGTCCCAGACGGGGCTCCCACCCCCAGGAAGCAGCGCTCCCCTCGCCGGGCCCGCCGATCCCCGGGTGGTGCCCGCTCCGGAGACAGCATTCCTGTAAACTTGCACCTCAGAATTCCTGTTAAAATTACATCCGTAGTCACTGGACTTCTGGTTTATTCATGAGCGAGTTCGCAGTGGGAGCATGGGGAGGGCCAGGAGCGGGAGGGGAGGGCCCCGGGCAGGCCCTCCGCCCCTGCTGCCCGGCTTTCCCGATGAAGCCAGCAGAAAGGGGATCGAGATGGGGCGGCCTTTATCTCCTCAGCCTGAGTGACAGCAAGTGCTCCGGGCCCAGTGCCCTGCCTGCCGTGATCAGGTGACTCTGCAGCCCCGCCCGCCGGCCGGTTCCCTCCTCCCGTCCCTGCGGCCCAGTGCTGACCGAGGTGCTCTGGCCACTGCTGGCCGAGGCCTTCCCAGCGGCCCGCACCAAGCTCACTTCTCTCCAGCACGTCATCCGGGAGCTCGGGGGCCTGCCGGTCTGCAGAGCCCCGTTCTGCGCCTCTGCCCGGTGCTGGGCCATGCACCCGGCCTGCACACTGTGCGCCATCAGCCGGGCATGGGTCGAAGTGGGGGGCTGGGGGCCCAGCCCTGGCTGCCTGCACCATGCAGCCTCCCTGACCAGAGCAGGTGCAGATCTCGCCCCCCGACATGGGTACATGGGCGCCCCAGGCCCGAGGGGACAACAGGGCCCAGAGGCCCGGGCTCTGGGCAGCACCAGGGAGAGCGCCCGCACACCCGCCCGCTGCAGCCGGACAGAGCCCCGCTGCCGGCCAGCCGCGGGCAGTGCCCAGTGTGCACGCCTGCGCCAGCCACTCTGCTAGCCTCTCCCGAGGCCTCCAGGCACTGACAGGACTCAGTGGGAGCCGCTCTGACACCCAGCGCCCAGCACCCAAGGCCCTGGCCCTGAGCAGGCTCCCTGCCGTCTTCACCAGAACCTTCCAGCGCCTCGGCTCTGAGCACTGGGGCTGCCACCAGACCCACGGGCAACACCTAAGGGTCACACAGGCCCCTGGTCACACTTTACACAGAGGCCCCTGCTGCCACATGAGCTCTCAACCACGTCTGGGCCCGCAGCACACGGGGTGAGCCCAGCAGGACCCAAGACAGAGAGGCCTTGCCGGCACCGGCGCAGCCCCTGACCCACAGCCCCCTGACTCCCGGCACTGCCCCGGGCCAGTGGCTCTGGAGGGGCCCCCTCTTTGCAAACACACTGCCGTCTGAGCCCTGGCCCCACCTGCTCCGCGCCGGACGGCCCCGGGGGCCGGGCAGGGTCCCGCCCCGATGCTGCCAGCACCACACACCTCCGATCCCTGTTCTGCCGGCCTTTTGTTTACCAGTAATTACAGGCCGCACGGAGGAGGTGACAACCGTGGCCGGGACCAATGGGACGGGAGCCTGGGGTGAGGGTACCCCTCCCCAGGCCAGAGCGGGGCAGGCCTCCGGCCCCCCCGGGGCTTAGCTTGCCGAGTCGCCTGCCTTTGTTCATGCAGCCACCAGCCTCGGGGACCTTCTCAGGTTTCTTGGGGTTTTTTTCAACCACTGGGGCAAAATTTCTCACCCCCCGTCCCCAAAGGGTGACACTAACAACCGATGCCATCATCGCCACCATAGTGACACGGGTGGTGGCCCGGGACCAAGTCCACACCCAGCCCGCCTCCCGAACACTCGGTTCAGAAATTCAACATGACCCGAGCGGCCAGTGCTGTCCACGGGGGACATGGGCGCTGAGGCACGGGCGCCCACAGCAGCTCAGAAAGGGGGGCTCGGGGGGAGGACCCAGCGCCCCACACCTCGAGAGCCCCCGTGGGCTCGGCAGTTTCTCAGAGTCACAAAGAAGAAAGTGACTCCAGCAGACAGAACACCCTACCTACAGGCAGCGTCCCGACACGGCTCGAGGCTCACGCCAGCGGCCTGGCCGGCCCGAGGGCGCGTGTGAAGCGTCGGAGCCAGTCGCGCTGGCAGGCAGACGGCGGCTCCGCGGCCCGCACACCACGCGCGCGGAGCGGGCTGAGGGGCAGCGCTGTTTCCTTCCACACGCCCGCCCCACAGACGCGGGCCCCGGAGTCGGGGGACGGGCGCCCCCCGCCCCGCCCCACGCCGACCCGGGCACAGAGCGCGGGTCCCACAGCTGCGTCTGCGCTCCTCTTCCGGAAAGGCACTGAAGTTTCTCGGCACGACACAAGGTCCCCCAATGTCTCTGCCAGACACACAACTAGACTCTCAGAGAGGCCCCTCGAGCCAGCCGGGGAAGGACAGCGAGGGCGGAGGCGGCCGGCAGACCCAGGGGGAGCAGGAAGCCTCGGCCCCGCAGGCGGCTTCAGCGCGCCTCGCAGAGAGAGGCTTCCTCTGGGACAGAAGCTGCCTGCGCCCTGTCCCTGGCCCCATCCCTGTCCCCGGCCCCGTCCGTCAGAGGAGAGAAGCCGGGCACTGGACATCCGCCTTTGTCAGCGAAAGAAAGAACGTAACGTTGACTTACCTTTCCCCGAGCTATTGTCTGTCCTCTTTCAAAATGACATCACGGAAAGCAATCATGAAATTTACATGGGGGGTGTGGGCGGCCGGGGGCGGGGGAGGCAGCTGGCTCCTGACAGCGTCACACGCGGGGAAGCCTGTGGGTTTCAATTAAGCGTCTTCTCCCCTCCGCGCGAGCTCCGAGCCAACACGGGCGACGTCTCATCTACTTAATGACCGCTCTCATTAGCGGCGGTGGCACGGGCTGGCAGAGAGGCTCCTTTGTAAATACGCTACCCATGAACCCTTGGGGCTCCAATATATCTGTTTACTCTCCGAGGTGAAATAAATTTACAGTGCAGCATCAGAGAGATGGGTCTGCTGACTTGGGGGTGACGGGTGCCCCGGCAGGCAGAGCTCCTGTCCCCTGCTCCGAGCCGCAGCCGGCAGAAGGCGCCTGCACCTGCCCACCCTGGTTTATAACTGATATGCAGCACGATGGGTTTTTTTTTATGCAAAACACACAGAAGGGCAGAGAGCGGCACGGCCGCCGTCCTCACCCCCCTCCGCCTCCTCCAGCAGTGGTTCAGTCCGGTAATTCCTAATAGCACAACCGGAATGACAGATGCCCTGGGCCAGCACGGCTGCTGCGCAAGTGCTTCGCAATATTTATGGGTGGTTGGGAGTGTGACCCACCGCCGGGGAGAGCGGGCTGCAGATCCATCTCTCGGAGGGCGGCAGGCCGCGTCCACATGTCCCAGGGCCGGCGGCTCAGACCTACGTGCATTTTTTTAAGTGCATAAAATAGCACCCATGGCCACAGACCGGAAAACAGAGGCATGGACACAGAGGCCAGATCTGGAGGAGACACCTTTCTTTGAGCAGACACTCCCTCTTTGTTCTGGGTTTTGCAATAGTAGGACCCTCCCCCAAAGACCCTGCGCTCGCCCCGCGGCACACGCACGCTGCACCTGCAAACTGCTGTTTGTCCCAGCCAGAGGGACGAGCGCACTCAAGTTCTCTGCTCGGGACTTTCAAGGCTTTTTTAAACTGCCTGCACGGAGCTGTCCAATGACAAGCAGGAGGAGCCGCCAGACACGCACCCTGGAGGCCCCCCCCCAGGCCACCCGCTGCACGCGCTCTCTCTGCCACTTTGGGATTGCTCCCGCACCCAGGGCAGATGTGCTGGCTGCCTCAGTACGAGCTCCGCTCCGGGGAGCCCGGGTTCTCCCACCCACTGTGAAAATCCTCTCCTCCCACCGGCAGATCAGGCGCACACCTGTCCGTGGCTCTGATCGGGTTGCTAGAAAGCGCACTGGGGTGCACAGCACAAGCTGGATCTCAGACCCCTGCGAAGGACGGCCGTCCCAGGCCACGGGCCCACGCTCGGGAGCTCAGCGCACACATTTCAGCAGACACGAATGTCATTTCTTGGTAAGTTATTCAGAGACACAGTGACTGGTAACGGGCCCAGGCCCCCAAAAGCACGAGTCGGAAAGAACTGGAACATTGAGTCTTCTCTGGGAAAGCATGTCTCGGAAACCAGCTAAAACTCCCACACGCAATTCTTTGTAATGTGCAGTGCTGCTGTCCACACGGCATGCGAGGCAACGAGCCTCACCCTGGAAGCAAGTGCGTTCCGTTCCCAGACATGCACACACATGCACACGCACATGCGCACGCACGTACATGTGCAGCACGCATCTGCACACGCACGCATGCGGCACAAACACGTGTGTGCACGCACACGCGCGCGTTCTCGACAAGCAGGGCGCGATGTGCGCCACGGCCGTCCTCGGGGCTGAGTGCCGGGAAGGGGAGACAGGCCTTCAGGGGTGCAGCTGGGAGGCGATGCTAATGAGAGGCTGGAGGCTCCCACGAGGACGGCCCGCCATTGTTCCCATTCCCCGCAAGCTCGCGTCCGCTGGCACAGAAGGACACGGCCAGGCGGGAGCCTCCAGAAAAGCCACTCGCTGTCTCCCTGGACGTGCCATGCGTGCTGGGACACCCTGCACCCCGGGGCGCTGGCACTCAGAAATCCCTGAACCCTTACGGGCAGGCAGCAGGCTCAGGCCTCCTGAAGACGGAGGGGGGGCCGGCGCCGAGTCAGCCCAGCTCCCCACACGCTGGCGTTTCCGGAAGCGCCTGACTCCGACACGGAGCAGCCAAGCTTAGGAAGCAACACGCAGGGGCATGCGGGGGTACGGGGGGGCACGGAGGGGGGGCAGCACGCACCGCAGAAGGCCTGGTGTGGCCGCTTTCTCGGCAACGGAAACTGTATTCGTGCAAACGTAAGCATCTCCGCGTCTCACGCCGCCCTGGCCAAGCTGTGCAGCTCTGGTGGGTGGACGGGCCTGGACCCACGGGGGCCTCTGGGGTGACTGTCCCCAGCGTGCTCAGGACCTTCTCGCCCAGAACCGGCCGACGCCCTGGCACATCCCACTGGGAGCTGATTCGGAAGACGGGTCTTAATGACTGTAGGTTCAAACTCCTCCGCTGCCTCGTCCAGAGAACAAAGGGGGAGTTAGCTGAACCGGCTTGGAGGAGGCCCCGCCCGCCCGCCCGCCCTGCGCCGCGCGCCCCTCAGCCCGAGCGCCCGGCGCTCTGATCAGCACTTCGGACAGCGCTGTGCGGCCCGCGGTCCCCGCCCCGCTGGACTGCGCGCCCGGGCACGGCCGGCGGCCAGCTCCGGCCGCTCCTAAGCGAGAAGGCTTCTCACGCAGCTGAAAAGCAGGAGTTTTAAACCATAAAAAATGTTCTTTTGCATAACTACACATTGAGATCGTTCCTTTAAGCTCTATTTTATAAAAAACTGTGGGGAAGCCCCACGTGACTGCAGCGTGTGGGGTGCCTGACTGGAGGGTCCCAGAACCCCACACGGAGACAGAGGTTTGCCAGGTGGATCGCGTGGCCGGGCCGTGCTGAGAGGGGCATGGTGAGGAGGCAGGCTCGGTGGCCACCTGGCGGGCAGGCCAGTCCGGGCATGTGGTCACACCGCTGCGCACAGACGGCCCAAGCCCCGGTTCATTCGCTTCGTAAAAACTCTTTCAAGTAATTTTGGGCTAAACTTTGTGTATCTGCGATTGGCAGCACCTTCTCCAGTGGCCAGCTGGGGGGTGAGAGTTTTCTTGTTTTTTTTCTGAAAGAGTCCTGCAGATGGGCGCCCGCCTTAAAGCTGCAGACGACAATTAGGGCCGTTGTGTGTGGAGCCGAGCCGGTCAGCATTAATATTGTATACGAACAGCTGAGGGCCGGGCGGGGGGGGGGGGGAGCTGCCCCAGGCAGGCCTGGCAGATGGAGCAAACAAAACCAGGAGCCGCTCTCCCCAGCACCCCGGGCTGGCTCTGCCGTCCGTCTCACACGCACACTCTGTGCCGAACCGTGCGGCCGCTTCACACCGAGCCCTCAAACACGCCAGCCCCGGGCGCCGCGTGAGCACACGCGCGTGGGAGCCCTCGTGGGGCGCGCACACCCGCCGCTGCTCCTGCCCCGGGTCGGCGCCGCACACGGCAACGGCACCGTCACCACGGGGGACACAAGCAGCAGCAGCGCCCGGCCAGGGCCCAGCCACCCCGGGGGCAGCCCGGCCGGCCGCACGCGCAGAGCGGAGAGCGGAGAGCGCCGGCCTCCTCTCCGCCCCGCTGCGCCCCGAGCCTCTGCCCTCCCCGCCTTCGACCCTTGCGGTCCCGCCGGAAGGGCAGCCGACAGGCCGGGGCGAGCTGGAGGCCTCCTTCGGGACCTGTCACCTCCTCCGCGGCACAGGGCCGAGCACTCGGTGCTGGCGAAACACAGCCCCTCAGCCCCCCGGCCTCGCGGCAGGAACCAGGGAGGGGTGCGCGGGGCCGGGGGTACGCACCCAGGAAGGTCCCGCAGGGTGTCATCCTGGCTGGGTGGGCACGCCTCCGCTCAGACGCCTGGACGCAGGGTCACTTCCTGCTGGAAAAAGTTGCTGCAAAAACTTCTGCGTCCCAGGGCCCTGGGGAGCCCCCTTCCCCTTCAGCCAATCAGAGCCAGGGAGCAGATAATCACTAATCAATGCCCTGCCAATGAGGCCCCTTCCCCACACAATGGGCCCCAGGCGGAGACAATGAGTCCCGCCTGCAGGTGGCGGGAGAGGGGACCCCAGCCCAGGGCCAGCGACTGACAGGGGTGGAGCCCTCTACCCTCCCTCCCCTCCCCTCCGCTCCCCCGACCACCCCTCCCCTGCTCCTCCCTCCTCCCCCTCCCTCCTCCCTGCACCCTTCCCTCCCCCTCCCCCTCTCCTTTCCCTCCCCCTCATCCCTCCCCTCCCCCTCCCCTCCCGGTTGCCCTCTCTCCCTGCTTCACCCTCAGTCAGGCCAGAAGCCTGGAGGGAGACCAGTCAGGATGGAACAAGGTGGGACCAGGTCTGGGAGCCCCGGCCTGTCCCCAACATGATCACGGGCTGCCTGGGGGGCAGGCCCCTGCAGCCCTGGACGGTGGACTCCACACCACCCAGGTAGGGAGCCCTGGTGGGATGAAGGGGGAACCGAGAGCCAAAGCCTGAGGGGGGGGCACTTGGGCACTCCCATGTGTCCAGACCAGGGTCGGGAGGGGTGCAGGAAGTCTTTCTGGGCTGAGCCCTCCTGCCTTGCTCCTGTCTGCGACCCCTCGCTGCCCACAGCGGCCCTTCGGACTACTAGCTTGGCCATCCCCAGACCCTGCTGGACACTCCCAGCTTCAAGCCTGGGTCCGCTCACCCCTGAAAGACCTCAGGTGTCATCTCCTGGGGGGGAACCCATCCCATCCTCCGTCTGGGGCACTTGCCTGCCTGTGTGCAGGAGCCTGCCCCTGGCAGGTGGGGGCCTGGGTGCAAGGTCCATGGCTGGAACCGTAGCTTCCCTGGTTCCATGGCCCAAGAACGGACCCCAGAGGCAGCAGAGGGCAGATGAGGCTCGAGGCTCCCTGGACGGTCCTCTGGAGCAGAAGACCTGAGAGCTGGCCCCGGGGGGGGGGGCGGCGTCAGGAAAAGGGGCTGCGGGCCCACCCTTCAGTGAAGCTGTGGGTGACAGGGACGGGTGCTGGGGGTAGGGCATCACTGTCCTGGAGCCAGGAGGAGGAGGGTCTCAACAGAGCTGGTCAGTCTGTCGCTGACCCCTCCCAGCCCCGTGACTGACAGCGAGCAGTTGACGGGTCTCCACGTCTGCAGTAAGGCTCCTGGGCAGAGGACAGACAGGTGGACAGGCGGCTGGTCCCAGGGGAAGCAAGCCCAAGTCGGGGCCTGGATGTGGGGCGGGGACAAAACGGGGGCCCAGCGGGACTCTGGGCCTGGCCTGAGCCGTTGGGTGGGGGCCGTGCCACCTCCTGAGGGGGAGGGAGCAACTCTGCGGGACTCGACAGACCTGCTGTCCCCGAGTTGTCCCCAGGATGTGGGTTCCAGACTCAGGCTCAGGGCCAAGATCAAGCTGGAAGCAAAAGGTGCGTCGCCCGGTTAGGGGACGGCGGATGAGGGGCGGCCTGCCGGGAGGCTGGCCGGGGTGCAGGGAGCGAGGGGCGGAGCGGGGGCTGGGGGCGGCGCCCTCGGGCCTCTGCAGTGACTTGCCTGCTTACAAAGAACTGACCTTGGGCGAGTTACCCAGCTCTTCTGAGACTCAGTTTCCTGGTCTGAAAAGTGAGGACAACAGGGACAGCTTCACTGCGGGTCCCCAGACAGGTGGCCTGGCCGGCTGGTGCTGAGCCGTGGCCGAAGGCCTCCCACCCCGGACGCCCCGGACGCCCCGAAGCCTCCCTCCTGGCAGCACAGACGCCAGGCGCCTGTGGCCAGCAGCTCCAGCTGCTCTGCCTCATCCAGTTTCCCGAACCTTCAGGGAAGTGCGTTCTTTGGATGGAGTTAATTGATTATGTAAAGAAACAGTGGGGGGACCCTATGCACACCTGTGTGTTTCTTTTAATAAAACCAAACCGCCTCCTAATCCATCAGATGGCAAAGCCACTTGGGCAAGTTCAGAGTCAGATGAGACAAAGCAGTATTGGTTCCCTGAAGGCCTGAGGGGCTGCAGGGGGCGGGATCCTCAAGGCCCCTCCATTCCCCACTCGGCGTGAGATCAGGGGCCAGCAGGCCAGGGCTCAGGCCCACGGTCAGAACCCACGACCTGGCGAGACCAGCAGGTGGCCGGCAACACCTGCGACTGAGGAGCCACAGTACCCTGGGAGAGCTCCCCGCCTGCAGGCTTCGGGGGTGCGGATCCACCCAGCCTCCCTCCATGGTGCCTCTGCCCCCCTTGCCCAGAAGCCACTGCCGTGACCCCACAGAGACTCCAGTGGGCAGCAGCACACAGCACTGCAGGGCAGGCAGAGGTCATGGCGCCCCAGGGCCGCGGAGCGCGGGGCTGCCCGTGGGGAGGCGGGTCCGCCCATGGGGAGGGCACCCCGGCACTGCGGCCATCAGCAGCTCAGACTGGCACTGGTGCCCAGCGGTGCTTGAGTGAAGCCCCAGCATGTGCCCCCAAGAAGGCCCTCAGATTGGCACCTTTGGCTCCTGTGCCCGCCTACCTGAGGCCGCTCAGAAAACATGGTCTGGGGCACAGAGGCCCGGGACACCGCCTGCCTCCCCGCCCCACCCCGAGGCCCCAGGGACTTCCAGAAGTGGCAGCCGAGCCAGGAGCAGAAGGGGCACAGTGCCGCAGGAGCAAGCACCCCGCCAGCCTCCACGCAGCCTGGTGCCGGGTGCTGCCTGCCCACAGAGGGGGTCGCAGTGAGTGAGGGGTTGCAGTGCAAGCTGAGGGCCACCCCAGCTGTGGGGGCCCCGGAAGCTGGGTGCGGTGTCGGATGGCCCCCGCCCCTGACCAGGCCATCGTGGGCTGGGAGAAGGCAGACAGCTCCAGATGTGAGGAGCGGGCAGACGGCTGCCCACTCCGACGGTCCTCGGTGCGTCCAGGACAGGGAGCAGGGACCAGAAGCTTCCCCAGGGCCCAGTCTGCCAGGACAGAGAAGAGAGGGACCGAAGGGCTGAGGCAGTGCTGGGGACCCAGGTCGAGGGAGGAGACCCAGGGGTGCACATGAGCAGGACGTGAAGGCAGAGGTGAGGCAGAAATCAGCCGGGAGGGACAGGCAGGTGGGCAGAGAAATGAGGAGGGCAGAGGAAGGGGACAGACAGAGGGCCATCGGGGCCCCCGGAAACGGTGCCCTCTGGGTGGGAATCTCCCAGTTCTGTCCTATCGTGGCCTGGCGCCCTGCAAGGGCCACACCTCGTCGGCACACGAGCGTGCATGCCTGTGTGTGTGCATGCGTGGGAGGAGGCGGGCTCGCGCCTCGCCCTGCACCAGGGTCTGTTTAAATGGCTTTGGAATTCTGCTCCCAGAACAGATGGCCTCAGAGATAAAGCCGCCTGGAGCCTGGACAGAGCGAGGCCACGGGCGGTTGCCATGGCAGGCCAGGCTCCTGGCGTCTGCTCACTATCGCCCATGAGAGCACCGCCCACAAATGTCACGCCCGCTCGTGCGGAGGGGAGGCACCCTGCCTAAACGCCGGCACCTCGGCCCTGCCGTGGAGCTTGCTGGAGCCCATGGGCACCGGCTGGCCACAGGCTGAGGGGTGAGGACAGCAGCCTGGCCACGTCCAGAGGAACTCTCCCTCCAAGACTCAGTCCTGGGATGCCGGGTGGAGCTCAGAGCTCGCCAACCCTGGGCTGGGTCCAGCCACAGCCAGCGCTGCAGATCAAGGGTCCCAACTCCACAGGCTAGAGCAGCCTGGGACCATGCAAGCCCTGTGCGACACTCCTACCACACACACTCACTCACACGCATGCACGCACTCACACGCTCATGTGCACACGCACGCACACATACATGCACAGGTGCGTGCACACACAGACACATGATACACATTCACATGTACTCACATGTGCACACTCACACACACTCACACGTGCACATACACGCTCACACACATACACACACTCACACGTGCATGTACACACTCATGCAGACACACTCATGTAGGCACACATGAACTCACACGTGAACATGCACACTCACACACATATACGCACGCACGTACACACTCACACGCATGTCCGACGCTGAAGTCCGGACGTGGGGCCCTTTGCACAGCTGAGCCCTTCACGTGCGATGCGGGTTCGTAAGAACACTCCAGTCAGCACAGCACAGGGTCTGCCGACGGGCCCGCCAAGCCCCCCGTCCCGCCAGGTGGGGCGCCACCCTGCTCAAAGAGAGCCCCGAAAGCCTCCCAGGAGGCCCGTGTGAACGCACAGGTGGGACTCAGGGTGACCCTGCCTGGCCACCTCCCCCGGGCATGGGGCGCCGTCCCCTCTCAGATCCCGTCCCTCAGCCCCATCACCCCGGTTTCGGACGAGGGTCCAGGGGGAGCTGATGGCAGAACACGGGCTCCTCAGGGGCCCCAAGCCCCCGTCCCCCATCCCCCACCAGTGTGGGAGCGAGGTCGCAGCTCTGCGGAGGGGGCTGGAGGGTGAACCCGCTCTCTGGAGGGGCCAGGTCCCAGCACCTGTGCTCCTGAGCTGCTGGCCCCGCCCACTCTGCAGCTGCACCAAACAGGGACACCTGTATGCAAATCCCGCGGGGGGGGGGAGGGGGGTGGCCTCAGGGGACTCCCAGGGACCCGGGGGTGACAAGCCTGCACTCAGCAGGGGTAAGCAGGACCATGGGGAGGGGCTGCAAGCCCTCGCTCTGGGCCAGGGTCCCACGGGCAAGGCACCTGGAGCGTGGGCCCTGGACCTTGGCACAGTGTCGTGGCGTGAACGTGAAGCCGTTGGCTTGGCGACACCGCAGTGGATGGCCTGAGTGACAGCCTGAGTCCCGTGCAGCAGGGATGACCAGGCCGCAGGGCAGGGGGAGGGCGGGGGGGCAGGGGGGAGGGCAGGGGGGCAGGGGGGTGGGCAGGGGGAGGCAGGGGGGCGGGCGGGGGGAGGGCAGGGGCAGGGGGAGGGCGGGGGGGCAGCGGGGGCGGGGGGGGGGCACGGCAGCTCCCGCTCACTCCACGGTCACCCTGCGTCGCCTCTGCGTTTCGGGGGACACTGAGTCCACCCGCTGTGTGGGCCCAGAAAGGCTAACGGCTTCTGGGAGGTCCGCAGAGTCCAGCCGCGGTGGGGCCGAGGCACTGGTGCCCCATCCTGCAGCCACCAAAATGGCTCAGAAACCAGAAAACCACGCCGATGCCTCCGTGTCCCACGGGCGCACGCAGAGCGCAGGGCAGGCACTCGCGGGCACACTGTGCGGGCCGGGCGCAGGAGGCGGGCCGGACAGACACACGGCCCTGCAGCACAGCACGCACAGCCCTGGAGCCAGAGAGGCGCAGACTCGGCCGGCGGCCAGGGTGCTCAGAAGGGTCCATGCACCCGCCCTCCAGACGCCTGGGGCTCATCCTGGCACTCGCTTCCAAATCCTCAGGAGGCCTGGCCGAGTCCCTTAGCCGGTCAGGGGAGCCCTCTGCACGCACCTCCCCGGGGGTGTGGTCTCCGACTGCGCCCCATCTGCACGTGCCTCTCCCCCGGGCTGCGAAGCAGGCATCTGGGCGCCCGGCACAGCCTGGCATGGCGCCTGTCAGCACCTTCCAGGTCTCTCCCTGCAGCCTGACCTGCGGGTGCACCCACCGGCCACAGCCACAAGCTGCCACGGCCATGCGCCCCCTGCAGATGCTGATCCAAAGCTTCACTCCTTGCCCCTCGCATGGCTTTCCCCACCCATGCTGCAGCGCAGGGCCATTACCCTGGCAACTGCTCCATCGGGAAGTGGAGCCGTGTGCGGGGAGGTCCTGGCCCCAGAGACGCCTCCACCTCCCTCTGGTCTCTCCTGCCAGTGGCGCTGGGGGGGGGGGGGGCAGGAAGCAGAGGCTCACCACCTGCGCCAGCCCACAGGGCCAGAGGGGGTGCGGAGCGAAGGCTCCGGCGTGAAGCCAGACAGAGAGGGACAAGAGCACGGCTCCCAGCAGCCCTGGGGGTGGTGCAGTCCCGCTGGGGCGTGAGGTCCCCACGTCGGGAGCCCACTGCCTTGTGCCCATCGGCACCCCTTCCTTGGGGACCCTCGGGGGTGCCCCCGTGTGGACACAGGGCATGGGCACTCGCACGTGCTCGGGCCTAGCGCAGGCACCTGCCTACTGCACGGCACAGCAGGACGGGGTGGCTGGACACAGGGGCGGGGGGGGGGGCATCTAGCAAGTGGGGGCCAGGCTGGCTCGCTCATCTCCTGCCATTCAGGGCCGAACACTCCCAGAGCCCACCCCAGACGGTCTCAGCTGCTCACCTAGCTTAGCCCCTGTGACATGGCAGGGCCTGCGGGTGTCTGCTGAATCAGGCATGCACTTTCCTTGGCTGGGGAGCAGGTGGGGCCCATCCCACTCCTGCCCCTGCCCAGCAGCCCCCTGCACCCACCTGGCAGCAGCTTCACGTGGCCCCGTCAGGCCCCATCCTTCGGGATAAAGGCCCGGGCCTCCAGCTGCCTGCAGGAGCCCCGTCCGGCCACAGCCGCGCTCCCACCCCAGCGCAGCCCGAGGCAGGTTCGCCTCGCCCCGCCCGCCCCCAGGCTTTGTCCCGCCCGCCCCCAGGCAGGTTCGCCCCGCCCACCCCCAGGCAGGTTCGCCCCGCCCAACCCCTTCCACTGGCTCCTCTCCTACAGCCTTTCTGGGAAGCCCCGGTGCGGGCAGGGCGTCCTCGGAGCTCTCCTGGTCCCTGGCCCCTCCTCCCCGCAGACTTAACGCAGACAGAATCGCACAGCAATTGTGTCATCGTTTGTCCAGCGTCCAACCCCTCAGGGAGAGGGCGACGGACAGCGCGAGCATCTTGCCCGACGCCCAGCGCGGCGCTGGCTCAGTCTCAGAGCAGTGAGGGCGGGGGAAGGAAGGAGGGTGGTGGACGGACGGCTGACGCCCCACACACGTCTGAAGGAGGCTGCGCGGGCGGGGGTCCCCCAGAGGAGACGCGAGAACAGGCCTCCTTTGAGCGGCCGGGGGAGTGGGGAGGGGCAGGGCCGGAAGGCGCGGTGGGTCTGGGCACAAAGGGTTCTGTCTGCAGAGTTGGGCCCTGCACCTGCCCTCGCCCCCGCCAACATCTGCGCCCCCCACGAGGCCCACGGCCCACGGGCTCACCTCTTCAGGGTGGCTCAGGAGGCCGTCTGCAGGGCACAGGGCTGGGCACCCCTCATCCTGGCGTGTGGAGTGCTGAAGCCAGGGCCCCAAACAGAGGCTGGGGGCCTGGGGGCCGAGGCTGGCACGTCGCCCCCCCCCCCAGAAGCAGCAGCAGCTGTCGTGAGCCCAAATGTCACAAACTCACCCTGAGGGCAGGGCTTTCCTCCTCCTCCAAGCAGAGGCCTGGGAGGTCTGCGTGGGCACGGGGGAGGCCCACGGGGGCCAGGCTCTGCATTTGCACCCAGCACCCTACCTCTGCCACCTGCACCGGCCAGCCCAGGTTGGTGTCTCTGAGCCTCTGCGCTGGGCGCCCCCCTTCCCTCCTCAGCCGCTCACCTTCTTGCTCGGGGGAGCAGGCGAGGCCCAGGCCAGGTCTGCAGGACAGCAGCAGCTGCGCGGCTGGGGGCCGAGGGGCAGGTGGGGGTGAGCGCATTCAGCCTGCAGCAGCCTAGCTGCTAATTCTCCCTAATTGCTTTAAAGTTGTACTAATTGAACTGATTGGAGGCAGAGTGTGGGGTGGGGGCGAAGGAGGTGGGGCAGCCCAGCCCCCAGCCCGGCCCTCAGCTGCTGGGATCTCAGCAGGGCGGCTTTGTCTTACCCCAGGCCTGAGCCTGGGATCTGCACTTGAAGCTGGTAGGCCAGGGGAGAAGGGGCCAGACTCAGACCCCGGAGTGTCCAGCCCGAGGGTGAGAGCCAGCGGTGGCCATCCTTGCAACAAAGACCCTTCCACAGACGGAATCCACCCCACACAGCAGCTGGCTGGGCGTCCGGCCAGCACTCTCTGCACTTAGGACAGATCTGTTCCCCCACTCAACCCAAGACCCAAAAACCAGGCCTGGGCCAGATCCCCCCACCCCCGCCGGACCCCAAGGGAAGGGGCCGGCAAGCATGTGTGTGGGGGGGCCGTGTTCCAGGGACCCTGCAGCAGCTCCAGCCCCACCCCAGCGCTGACGACCCGGGGAGCATAGGGACCTCAGGTGCCCCCGCAGAGGCGCTCCAGGGTGCGTGGTGAGCGCCCCCTCTTGCTGCACACGAACTTCCCTGGCACGCACCCACTCGCCCACACTGGCGGGCTCCCAGTTTCAGTTTGCCAGGCTCTTGCGCTTTTTGGGTGACTCCGAGGTCAGGTGTCTTTTCATAGGACTTTGGGCTGTGGAGATGGCCGCAGGGAGAGGAGGGGGTGCCACACACTCAACGGCCCGGAGCCTCAGCACAGCCTGGGCAGGGACACGTCTTGTGGGTCTTGCTCCCTGAGGCCTCTGGTCCCAGAATGTTCTCCGTGTCAAACCGGCACGTGGCGCTCGGGGGACACGCATGCCGTCGAGGCTCCCGCCCCCTGGTTGCAGGTTTTGGGGTCTCCTACCTCTTGCCTGCAGCCAGGCACCTGTAGGCCCACCTCTATGTCTGGGGAGAGATGGCGGCAGCACGCAGGGCTCCCCCAAAACCACCCTCCACCCCACGTCTCTGGAAGGCTCATCTCTGCTGCACTGGGATGGCCCCCTTCCTGCCGACTGTGATGTCCTTGTTGGTGTGCAAGCACCTCCCCCGTGGGGGGGGCGCTCGCTGGTGCTGTGCATGGCAAGCGTCCACATGCGGCAGGGACCCGTACTCCTCAGGCTCCGACCTTGGTGCCTTAGGCCCCGAACCTGCCCTGCCGCACTCGCTGCCCTGGCTCGCCCACGCGCGCCGCCCTGCCCGCCACTGGCCCGGGGCCTCCCTCTGCGAATCAGGTGTGTCTGCACTTTGCTGCTAGGAGTTTAAACACGTTTCAAGCGGTTTTTAGAACATCTTTTCATCATAGAAGAAGTGGAGTGATATTGCCACCTAGAAACAGGAAAGAAAGCAGCTTTCTGGTGTCCGAAGTGTGTGTGTCTCACCTGCAGGCGGGTCCTGGCGAGCACGGGGGTCCAGTGGACTCTCCAGGCGCCCGCCCTGAAGAGCGGAGGCTGAGCAAGGCCTTGCTTTACCTCTCAGTGAAAACCAGAGGGTTGGCGCCCACAGGGCAGGGCTTAGCTGGGGGTAGAGAAGGCCCGGCGGGGGCGGGGGGGGCGCCCCCGCACTCCGGCCCTCACCGCCTGGCACCTTCCCTTTGTCCGGGATGCCTGTCCCCCGCCACCCTAGCTCACTCGTTCCCACCTCACACCGCCCTTCCCTCACCCAGACCTTCTGGGCCATGACACCCACGTGGGGCATGACTGTCCCCGACCGTGGCTCTGTGACGGCGGGACCGCACCTGCTCATTCCTTCCCTGGAGCCCACCTGCCCTCCCCTCTGCATGGCATCCTGTCTGGGGCCCAAGCTGGGGACACCTGCTGCCTCCACGCCGACCCACGCCTTGCCCAGCACAGGGCTGGAAGAAGGGCCACGAAGCTCCACTCCCACCCAGCCTGAGAACGATGACAAAAAGGTGAGCTGTCCCTTTAATTTCCTCCCAGGCAAAGCCTCCAGACTACTGAAACAACACTTTAATTTAAATTCAGATTCTACATTCATTCACGGAGCAGCTCGGAGCAGGCATTTCATTAAAGGCTTTAATAGATTTTATAAGACTTGTCACATCCGGGGAGGTGAGGGAGCGAATGCATTTTCTCTGCTCCCAGAATTTCAACAATGGCCGGGAAAACAAATTTGCCATGAAAATAGAGCAGTCCAGCCTTGCACGCACAGAGAGAAATTAGGCTCACGCCCATGAGCAGGGTACTGGTGACCCCCATCCGGACGCGGGGGCCACTGACACAAAGGAAATCAAAGGGCCCGCGAGCCCCGCGGTGCTCAGGGTTTGAACGGGAGCGCAGGGGGTCCCAGGTGGCCGGAGTCCCTGCAGGACAGGGAGAGGCGCCTTGTCTGTGAGCCTGGCTGCCCTCGGTGTCCACGGCTCCCTTGCTTTGGAGCAGGGGAAGCAGCTTGAACTTTGACCTAGCTTCTTTCCCGCTCTCCTGCGGGGGCCCTGGCCCTCGGACACGGGGCAGCTGTGATCCGCTGGGCCACATCAGGATCAAAGACGCGGCGGGGCGGCCAGCTCACCGTCTGCCAGACTGTCCTGGTTTTAAAACTGAGAGCCCTGGGAACCCTCATCGAGGCTGACCAGGGTTTTGGGCCCCAGGGTCAGCCCCGCAACCCACCTCACACGAGGCTTTCTGCGCAGCCCTTGGCCCCGCCCCTCGTCGTGTGCCTGCCCGGGGACCCCCACAGGTTCCCTACATTTAACGGTCACCAGCAGGACCAGTCTCTGCCCCCAAGGCCTTGCCCTTCTGTGGTCCTGGACCCGTCCCACCAGGTGCCCCCAGAGGAGCTGCCCACCAGCGCCCCGGGCCCCCTCCTCCTGTGACGGGGCAGCAGACGGCGGGCCCCGACCCCACACGCAAGGGCCCCACACGCGAGCGGGGCCTGCGGGGCGGGCGCGGGACAGCCGCGCCCCCTGCAGGGCGTGGCCAGAGCCCCCCTCCTCCTCCCCCCCCCCCCCCCCCCCCCCCCCCCCCCCCGCTCCCGCTGTCCAGGCCCCGCCCGCAGTCAGAGCGACTGTCGGGGCAGCAAAAACAGCGGCTTTGA
The DNA here is from genome assembly GCF_014176215.1 of Rousettus aegyptiacus. Lineage (NCBI taxonomy): Eukaryota > Metazoa > Chordata > Mammalia > Chiroptera > Pteropodidae > Rousettus > Rousettus aegyptiacus. The sequence continues at coordinate 125,767 of NW_023416287.1, forward strand.
GACTAGGTTTTTTCTTAAGGGTCCAAACAGTCATGTAGGGTAAATCATTTTTTGGACTTTGCTACACTGATTTATGGCCAAATGTTGGATTTTGTTGAATTTTACATCAAGAAGGATGGTATTTTTGGCAAGGGCTCGACACACAGGTGCTGAATGAATGAGTGAGTGAATGAATGAATCGAATACGGGTGCAGCATGGCTCCCCACTCGCACACCCCACCCCCACTCCGTGCAGCTCCATGCCTTCCAGACCAGTCACGGTCAACTCACTCCACTCAGGCCCTCTGCCCGCGGGGGCGGGGGGGCCTCCAAGCCAGCACAGGGGGGCTCTGTCCCGCGTCAGCATGCTGACTGAGTGACCGGCTCGCCATCCGGAGCCGGGTGAGCCCAGCGCCCAGCCTGCCCCACGTTCCCTCGGCCTCCCTGCCAGGGCACACCTGTGGGCCGCCTGCTCCCTGGCTGTGGGCGGGATGGCTCCTCGGAAGGTGGGGACATTGTCCCCCAGTCCCTCTCTGCATGTCCTCCCCCAGGTCTCACCCCCTGCTGGGCAGCCTTCTGTGGGTCCCCTCACAGTCTCAGGTAGCCCCAGACTTATCCCCAGTGGCCTCTCTACACCCTGACCACACCCAAATCCCTCTGCTCAGCTCTCCTCAAATTTCCTGGTTTGAGGACCCTAACTTACACAGATCCCTAACTTGGATCTGATACCAGAACAAATCCTAAGTGAGTCAAAGATATAAACATTTAAGAATCATCGTAGAAGTACTAAAAGAAAGTGTGGGGAAAATCATAAAAGATGAATTACATCACATAATAAAAAATTTCTCCATGGCAAAACTACTTTAAACAAAGACAAGACTCAAAGAACCAACAAGGATAAACATTTGCGAATGTTTAAGAACAAAGCCTTACTCTGTAAATAGCCTGTACCAATCGATAAGGCAAAGTCCAACGACTCAATTTTAAAAAATGGGTGAAGGATATAAATAATCTGCAGGACAAAGGAAAAAAACTTAAACAAATAAAAACCTCACTCCTGGTAGGAGAAATGCAGCTTCGAGCCACAGAGCCTCCCTTTAACCCCAGGTCGGCAGCGTCGCGAAGGCTCCTGACGCGGTGAGCTGGCCGGTGCGGGGGCAGCACTGTCCCCCGCAGTGCAGCCGGCGGTGCGTGTCCGGCGGGCTCGGCCGAGGCCACGCGGCGACAGATCTTCCCAGTTTAAGACGCACACACTTTCTCCAGTGCTGCCAGGGGCCCACGTGAGGCCTGCTCACCGCTGGGACACGCACCACCACCACTGCCCATGAACAGGATCAGAGACAACCGACCTGTCCCTCAGCAGGGCCAGCGACCACGCCCACGGGCGGCCTGCGGCTGGGGGGGGCACGTGTGTGTGTGTGTGTGTGTGTGTGTGTGTGATGACGGGCGGCAGGACCCGTGGCCCTCGGGCTGGTGAGCGCGTGACAGATGCTCCCTTTTCACCGCGCCCCTCCCTGGGCCTTCTGTGTGACCCAGTCCTCCTCTTGCCAAAAAGAAAAGTCAGATATATTAAAATATTTCAGTCTACATGTCTGAATTCCCACTTCCATTGCCAACCCCAGAGGTTTGGGCCCTGAGGCCTGGGATGGGCCCCCCAGGAGAGTCTGAAACACAGTCTGGGGCTCCCGAGAACCCCGTGAAAACAGGGGGGATAACCCCAGGGCCACGTGCGTGTGGTCCGGGCTTGCTGCAAGGGTCCACATGCACACACGACGACCCGCATGCATGTGTCCCCTGGGCTCCCTCGGAAACGAGGAGATAAAGCCTGTGCCAGGGCCTCCCCGCAGGCCTGGGGTCTGAGGGTGAACCCAGCCCTCAACGCTGCCAACACAAGCATCCAGGTTTCCCACCGCGCCTGCTGGCCAGGAACCCGGAGAAACCTGGCCTGACCCCCTCCAGCCGGGGGCTCCCGGTGAGGAGGGTCCCAGCAGCATGACTTGGAGACGAAGACCCCCCCAGGGTACCCCACTGGGTCCAGGGTGGAGTTTTAGCCCCATCCTCCTGGGCTGCCCAGCCCTCCCGGCCACCGGCCCCAGCTCAGGCCACTGCCCCGTAGCCAGAGCACTGGCCCAGCCGGCCTCCTGGGTGCACACGTGGTGACCAGACGGCCACCGCGTCTACCATGAGGTCTGCACTGCAGCACGCCCACCTCAGGGGCGTCCGCCTTGTGGTCTGCCCACTAACCGTGTGTTCACACATCGCGCAGCGGCAGCCAGGGCTGCCCAGGGGCACTTCCTCTGCCGTCTGTGGACTGAGCGACGGCGCCCACCACCCAGGTGCCCGCAGTCTTCCGCGCGGCCCCTGGACCCCTCCGCACAGACGCTGAGTAAAATGACATATTTGACATGAGGGTCGTGATGTCACAAACTCACCTAGAAGGAGCTGCTTGTGGTTTTAGATTTTTTTTCAAAAGCCTCCCACTCACTGCCTTCAGGGGAAAACTCCAAACTCCTCTGTGACCCACGCCCTCCCTTGGCGCCCGCCCCAGGCCTTGTCGCATGACGCCCCTACTGGGACGGCCCCCCACGCGAAGTGCACGCGTGCCCCGAGGCCGTGGTGATGAGCGTCCTTAAAGACCAGCAGTGCTTTCCCTGACGGGCCGGACGGCAGAACGCCAAGCCTGGGTGGGCAGCGCCGCGCCCTCCAGGAGCTCCGGGCGGCCCCGGGCCGCCTCGGCCTGTGGCCAGGTCGCCCTGGTCCCCCACTCCAGCACTGCCGGGCGTCCTCCCGATGTCTTCTGCGTCCGCGTCCAAACCCCTTCACCTACAAGGCCTCGACCCCTAACTGCGTGCGCAGAGACCCGCCTTCCAGGAAGGTCACGCGCAGGTCCTGGCGGTCGGGATTTCAACATGTCTCTTGGGGGACTCAATCCAACCTACAACACTCATCAACGAAGAAGGCAGTAACGTGTTACGACGCCGTGCGGAGGAGACCCCAGACCGCAGCACAGGCGACGGGGGCTCCGTCGGCGGGGGCGGCACCAGCCGGTGAGAAAGGGCCGGCCGCAGCTGCCTTCCACGGGCCAGCGCTGCCCACCACCAAAACGGTTCAGAACGAGGAAAGACAGAGAACGCGGAAGGGTGAGCAGACAGGACCCGCATGCACGTGCGCACACGCGTGCACGGACGGGACCCGCATGCACGTGTGCACACGCTGCCCGCCGCAGGAGCCCCTCCCACTCCAGGGCTGACGGCTTCACCCCAGCGACACGGAGGGCAGGTCCCCGCAGCCCCTCTGCACACGGTTCCCTGCGGCCCTCCCAGCCGCCACGTCCCTCTCAGGCCTCATCCGCCGTCCCTCTTGGCTTCGAGCCACCGCCCACTGCCAGGACACCTCCCTGCCCTTGAAAGACTGCTGGGTGCGCCCCTCTGCCACCTTGAGAGGTCGAGTCCGGCCACCCAGGTGGCCCTCATCGCTCCGCCCTGCCCCTGCCCAGCCAGGCTTCCCAGGGGCCCAGGTTAGTCTGAGGCCCTTGAGGCCTATCGGCTCCTCCCCACAGACCCCTCTGCGCCTCCTCTGTCCCCAGCCAGCTGGCAGCTGAGGCTCCAGCCCAGGCCCCGTCCTCTGCCTCAGGGGTGCGGCTCCCATAACCGCCGGCCCTGCCAGCCTCGATGCTCCTGTCCACCTCCCGCCCAGCAGCCAGAATAACCGTTTTGAAACACACACATGGCCGCGTCACTCCTCTGCCTAAAGCCCCCTGAGGCCCCTCTGCCCACTGATAGGGTCCCATTACGGCCCCTGCGCAAGGCGGCCCTGCCAGCCCTCAGCCTCCCCCTCCCCTAGCTCCAGCCGCCTGCAACACTTATAACTCGGTCACCCACCCCATTTGTTCCCTTTCAGGCTCACTCCCTCTGGCCCCTGCACCCCCATACCCGTAGTAGCACAGCTCAGGGCCCCCTCTCCGGAAGGCCTGCCCTGACCCCCACGAGGCCAGCCCATCACAGACAAGTCCCTAGCACGAGCATCAACTCCACATGGAGTCCCCGGTGGGGCGGGGGACCCGCTGGTCCCTGAATCCTCAGGTGCACAATGTGTTGCGTGAGACACCTGCAGTCCTGTCACAGAGCCAGGCTCTACCCCGGGGGCCTCCTCCGGGCGTGTCCAGGTCGGCCTCCAGCACGGAAGCACAGAGGCCAGGGCACAGCCGGGCGCCCCTGCAGCAGTGCTCAGGGCTGGCCGCTGGGGGTCAGGGCTGCGCTGCGCTGTGTGGACCAGCCGGCCTGGGGTCGTGGGCGCTCTGCTGCCGGCCCCGGCCCTGGGGAAATGGCTAACCCAGGAGGGCCCCCTGGAAGAGCAGGGCTTCAAGGTGCTTTACCTCTGCAACAGGATCCCATGCCTCGGGCCAGCGGCTGGCCACCTGGTCTCCTACATTCCTGCACAGGCTGATGAGCTCCACACACCTCCTCCAGGAAGCCCTCCCCTCTGCAGCCAGCAGCTCACTGCCGCCCTTCCCGCTCACAGGAGCGCACGGCTCGGGCAGGGGTGTGCGCACAGCCCCTCCCAGCGCTGCGCCTGATGCGTGCAGGCGCCCAGCAGGGCAGCAGGGCAGGGCCCTCGGCCTGCATCTTCTCCTCACTCCCTGTTTGACAAGCGAGGGCACGGAGGCTCCGAGAGGCTGGGCGCCTCTCCCGGGGCACAAGGCCAGGGCAGTGCTGGCTCTAGACCTGCACTCCCAACCATCGCCGGCCCAGGCACCAGAAACAGCGGCTCTCCCCACAGAGAGTGAGGCCCGGCAGGTCGGGACGATGCCCGTCCCCGCCCCCACTCCCGCCCTGCTGCAGAGCCCTGGCTGGGAACTGGAAGGCGGCCGAGGCCCCAGGCGGGAAGTCTGCGCCCTGACCAGGGCACACGTCCCACAGCGCCAGCACCCGGCTCCCCGCGGCTCCCACGCACGCCCCGCCCCGGCGCAGCCGGCGCGTGTGCGCCTGCCCTGTGACCACCCCCCCCCCCGCCCCCGGGCTCAGCGAGCTGGCTCCCTCCAGGCCTCCCCTCCCGCTGAAAGCTCCGTCCACCTGCCACCGCCGCCCCCCTCCCTTCCTGGCGCCCTGGGCCAAGCACGCCACCGTGGGACAGGACGGCCCCAGCTGCCAGCCCAGGGCTCTGTGGAGGGTCCCGCAGGAAAGGGACAGGGACATGTGTGACTCACAGGACACATGGTCAAAGAGGCCGGGACAAGCGGCTTCCTGGGCTCAGGTCGTCACTGCCTTGCCTGTGCCGCTTGGTCCTCAGACAGAAGCCCCGCCGGGCCTCTGGGCGCAGAGCCCACCTGGGGGTCCCAGCTTCAGCCCCCTCTCCTGACGGCTGCCACATGGTAAGCAAGAGCACCTCTCCCGTGAGCCCCGAACAGAGGCGACACCCCAAGCCCACCAGGTCCCGGCCCCACACCAGGGCCTCCTGGGGGGCCAGGACCCCAGGTGAGCAAAGCCCAAAGCAGCAGCTGAGCCCATAGCTTCCCCAAGCGGAAGCAGGCATCGGCCCCGCCCCACCTTGCCGCCTTCCCCACAAACTTGCAAGCAAGGTTCACACGTCCCTTTTGCATATGTGATAAAGCCAGGGCTCAGAGAAGCCGAGAGACCTCACCATGGCCAGCGGCTGGTGTGGCTGGTGCGGGCAGCAGCCAGGCCAGTGTCGGGCAGGCGGGGCTGAGGCTCGGACCACGCGAGGTCGGGCCGGGGGCGGGGCTGAGCCCGGGAGAGCTGGGCGTCAGTGGGCGCTTCCGAGGTCCCCTGAGCAGCTCTCCAGCCCTCGCCCCTGCCGATGCTCACAGCGGGCTCACCCTGGACGCAGTCTGTGCGGTCGGGGCCCCCAGGAGCCGGCCCCCCTCCGCGAGCGCGCGCTGACCCCTGGGCGCCCTGTCGCTGGGCGCGTCCCCTTGACTTCCCCATCATTCAAAACTTGTCTAAAACCACACCGTGGCCCGTCTGCCTGAAACCAAGCACTTTGGCCCAAGGTGGCCCACCCCACGCCCTCAGAAGCCCCTCTCCTCTGACAGGGTCACCTGCACCAACCTGGGTGACGCTGGGCCACAGAGGCCAGGAGGCTGCCTGCCACCTCTCAAGGCCCCAGAAAGGCTGCTCTGTTCACCGGTCCTCAAAAATCCCCTTGCTCTGCTGGGCCGGCTGGGGGACGCGGGTCTGCTAAGACTGAGGCGAAGAAAAGCCAGGACCCACGAGGGAGGGGCACCCCACACACCGGGTCCGCGGGGACCCTCCCACACTGGACCAGCCGGAGTGGTTGGTTGTTTAGGGAGAAATTGTGTCGAAGAAAAGGTGACAGCCCCCGACACGCCATGCACCAGCTGTGCCCCCTACCACGCGGGAGCCTCCGGGGTTCCCTCCACCCAGGGCAGAACGCGGCCAGGCGAGGCGCACCGAGCAGGAGGGAGGGCCGCACATGCTAACGGCAGAGGAGGGACCCAGCACCCCGCTCGCAGGCGTCAGAGACACCGGGGCAACGGGCCCTGCTCCCGGCTCCGAGAGACAGGCCGCGGGCGGCACCACGTGCACGGGGGGGGGGGGGGGGACGTTACAGGCATGGGCGAGTCACAAGCCCTCCAGCCTCAGCGAGGAAGCACGGGTCACAGCGCAGCAGGTCCCAGGCATGGCCCCCAGGGCCGGGCTCCCCGGGGCCGGACCACAGAGTCAGCGCCTCCTGCACGTCGCAGGGGCCCAAGGTCGCCTGGCCGGGGCACGGCACAGCACAGCCCACAGGCGGAAAGTCCTCTCAGCGGGGCAGGAAGCACGTCTGCAAAGTCGCCACCCGCAGCTTCCACCTGCAGCCAGGGCACGGCGCTTCTCCGGCGCGCACGGTGGCGAAACACCCCGCCACCCGTGTCCCCACAGCCCAGACGCTCCTCGGGGCTCACCCTCGCCTCGGCCCGAAGGCGAAACTGTCCTCTGGCTTGGCACTGCTCAAGACGAGTCCTGGTGCCGGGTGCTCGGGTCTCCCCCACCGACACTGCAGACTTGTCGAGGAAGCAGGGGGCCCGGCGCAGGGGACGGGGAGCGCAGCCCACCCTCGCCACCCTCCCGAGGCCGCCAGGACTCGGACGGGGCCCAGGGTGCTGCCAGCGGCTCGGCGGCTACCGCCAATGTCAAGAACAGCAAAGAGGGGAGGGAGGGCCGGGGAGGGCGCCGGGAGCCCGCAGCGGGGACCCCGGCCCGGAGCAGCCAGACGAGGCGGCAGCGTTGACAACGACCGAGCGGCCTGCACACGCCAGGGCGGCCCCGCCTGCGGCAGAGCGGTTCCCTTGCTTCCGGAGGGCGACGGCCGGCTGCGGAGCTTCCGAAGGGGTGCAGGCGGGGGCGTGGCGCAGCAGCCGCGCACGGCTCAGGCAGGTCCCCAGGCGGCTCCGGGCTCGGGGCGAGTCGCTCGGCCCAGGCGCCCGGCGGGCTCTTCAGGCAGCGCCCGGCTCAGCCAGGGCCACCCCCACCCCCAGGAGACACAGCAGGGTGCCATGCAGACGGCTCGGGGCCGCGGGCCCCAGCATGCAGCGCGAAGCAGGGGAGAGGCTGGCAGAGCCCCACGAGGCGCGGCCTTGCAGGCGTGGGCCCTGGCCAGGCACACTCGTCCCACAGAGCAGGAGGTCAGGCTCCGCGTGACCAGGGCCACAGGCAGTCCTAATGCTCTGACTTGTCCCATGCCACCAGGCGTCTGGGGCCACGGGGAAGCCCTCGGCAGCTGGAGACGCCCCGGGTTCGGGCCGCTGTCAGCCTAGAGCGCGGTGACCTGGGTGAGCTCCGTGTTAGGCGTCGACGGGCTCTGCGGGCTGACGGGCCCCATGGGCAGGTCCACGCCTAGTCATGCGGGCCGCGGCACGGCCTGCCCGGCCGTGCGCGCCCGCGCCGCGTCCCCGGCCAGGCTGCGCACGCGCTCGCGCTCGGACGCGGGCGCCGCGCGGCGCGGGGCGGGCGCGCAGCAGAGCCTGCGGAAGCAGGCCTTGAAGTTCTCGTCCAGGAAGGCGTACAGCACCGGGTTGAGGCAGCTGTTGACGTAGCCGAGCGCCGTGCAGAAGCGCAGGGCCGCCACGGCCGTCTCGCTGCCCGGCTGGACGCCCAGCCCCTGGGCCAGCACGAAGACCTGGACGGGCGTCCAGCAGCCCACGAACACGGCCACCACCACCAGCACCAGCCGTGTGATGCGCCGCAGGTTCCGGTCCTTCTCGCGCGAGCCCGAGAGCAGGCGGACGCCGCGCAGCCGGCGGATCATGAGGCTGTAGCAGGCGCAGATGATGAGCACGGGGATGACGAAGGAGAAGAGGAAGATGCACACGGCAAACAGGGGGCCCCAGTAGTCCTGCGGGGCGGGGACCTCCACCAGGCACTCGATCTCTGGGGGCGAGAGGCGGGGTCAGGGCGGGGCGCGCCGCGCAGGGAGGGGCCGGAGGAGGGCGGAGCAGTCAGGGCAGCTCCAGGGCGGGCGAGGGGCGGGGGAGAGGGCGGGGCCGCTGCGGCGCCCAACTGACCTTCGTCCTCGACCTGGGCGGAGCCCATGATGGCCACAGGAACGCCCACCACGGAGGCCATGGCCCAGATGGCCACGTTGACAGCCTGGGCCTTGCTGGACGTCCGGACATCAAGGGCGCGGATGGGGTGGCAGATGGCGACGTAGCGGTCCACGCTCATGGCGGTCAGCGTGAAGGTGCTGGTGAACATGTTGTAATAGTCGATGGCGATGACCGTCTTGCACAGGGCATTGCCGAACGGCCAGAAGCCCAGGAGGACGTCGGTGCCCTGGAAGGGCAGGGTCAGCAGCACCAAGGTGTCTGCCAGGGCCAAGTTAAAGATGTAAATGTTGGTGGCCGTCTTCATCTTGGTGTGTCTGCAGGGAGGTTAGGGAGAAGAAAGGCTTCACTCCGCCACCCTGGCTGGACCGCGCCGCAAAGGCGAGGGTTCAAAACGCAGACCCCAGGCCTGCCCGTCGGCAGGGAGCCTGCAGGCCAACGTCTTAACAAGCTCGTCAGGTGCCCCTGGCACACACAGGGGGTTGCAAAGACGGGCCTGGTTTCGGAAAGCTGGGTGTGAGGGAGGCAGGGGAGCCCAGGGGAGGGTAAGAGAAAGGACCTGTCCTCCTTCCTTTTGAGTCTCCCCCGAGACTCTGCATGGACTGCAAGGGCCAGAGGCCTCCAAGGGCCTCAGGGTCTGTGACAGCACGTCCAAGGCCTCCCAGGCCACAGGCTGCCCAGCGACCCAGACAGGAATGGTGACCGTGACAGGAGCAGCGCTAACGGGGTCCGACTGGGTCCGGGCACCCGGGGCAGGGCTGGGGGATTGCGGGCGGCCGTGGGGGTGGCGGAGTTGGTGGTGACAGTGGCTGTGCTGGTTGTGGCAGTGATAATCGTGGTAATGGTGGTGGCGGCGGCAACTCCAGAGACGACAATGTTCCGAGTCGGTTAAGACGCCACGAGGGTGCCTGAGGTTTAGTTCTGCCTCTTAAAGAGGGGTTAAGAACAAGCACAGAGGCCTTAACTGTCCCCAAACGACAGCGGCCGTGGCCGCGATGACGGCAGACGCCGGCCCCACGCCCTTCACACGGGTTTCATCTCATTTACGATCCCAAAAATGCTGTTTTGATCCCCACTCTGTGCAGGAGGACACTCTGGCTCAGAGGATCCAAGTGGCCTTCTCCAGGCCAGAGAGCTGGTAAAAAGCAGAGGCGATCGAGAAAAGTAGAAGATCAGCCACAGATATGAGGAAAAAAGTGCCAAGACGCATGTGGACCAGGGCCGTCATCCGGACACACAGAGACGCGCCATATCCAGCAATAAGGAAACAACAAGCGGGCAAAGACCCGAGCACAGCGCACCAAAGACGGTCACGCGGACGGCGGACGCGCAGACGCGAGGGCGCCGCGCATCCGGCATCCCCAGGGGAAGGCGGCTTACAGCGGGAGAGGCCGGCGCCCTCCCGTCGGAACGGCCAGACCCGGGGCACGGACGCCAGCACCCGCGGGAGGACGCGGGGCCACAGGCGCTCGCGCCACTGCCGGGGGACGCGCGCGGCCCACGGAGGGGGGGGGGGAGGGGTGGCCGCGCGGGGGGGGGGGAGGGGTGGCCGCGCGGGGGGCGGGGGCAGGGGGCCGGGCGGAGCCTACAGAACCGGCCACGGCCCTGCCCTGCCGTGGGAGCTGACGGCCGCGCCCCTCGGCATCGGCCTGAGGCGGCGGCCACCCTCGTCCACACGCAGCCCTGCCCGCGCCGTCTGCAGCAGCTCGCTCAGGGGCGCCAACACCTGGAAGCCCCGAGACGCCTTCGGCCCGTGGATAAATACTCTGTGCTCGTCCAGACGGCGGGATGTTGCCCAGCGCTAAGAAGAAAGGAGCCGTCGCGTCACCCAGAGACACGGAGGGACCGTAAGCGCGCGTCACTGGGGGAGAGAAGCCGATCTGAAAAGGCCACACACGGTGTGGTCCCAGCTACATTCAGGAAAAGATGAAACTGTGGCGCTGATAGGGTGGGTGGAACCCGGGGCTGGGAAGGCAGGGACAAGCAGGGGGGCGCGGGGGGCCTTTCGGGGCAGGGGGGCGTCGCCGTGTGACCGGACGATGACGAGCACGCGTCGCCACATGTTCGTACAAACCCACAGACTACGAGAGCGAGAGGGCCCTCAACGCGACCTGCAGACTGGGCGGTGGTGCCCACGGCGACAGCGAAGGGCCAGTCAGCTCGCCAGGTGTGCGCTGCACCGCGCGGGGGGGCGGGCGGGGGCGCTGGCAGCGGGGAGACCGGGCGCCGGGGGCCGGCGGGGGCACGCGGACAGCTCTGCACCTTCCTCTCAACTTCCCTGTGAACCTAACCCTGCTCTAAAACGTTACGCCTTTTAGAGAGAAACAGGCTTGGAACCAGGCTCAGCACGGGGGAAGAGGCGGCTGCTCCTCCAAGTGCCTCGTCTGAGCATGCACGCCACACGCACCAACACACCAACGCACGGTACACGTGTGTGCTCACGCTCATGTGTGCACATGCACATGTGTGTGCACACATGCGTGTGGGCACGCACACACATGCTCCTGTGTGCGCCCCCGCCCTGGCTCCCCGCTGCCCCCCAGGGTCCCACACTCTCCTCCACACTACCCCCCCCCCCGCTCCCCCATGCTCTTCCTGATGCTGCCTCCGCACTCACCCCTGCCCGTTGTCCTCGCGTCCTCCCTACACGCTCCCTCACACTGTCCCTCTGATGTCCCCCCAACCCAGACGCCTGGCCACCCCTCCGGGCCCCTCACCTTCTCACCCTAAGCACCAGAAGAGGCTGAGCCAGCCCAGATGCCGGCAGTAACAGGGGCCCTAGAGCCCGGGCCCTGGGGTGGGCTGACGAGAGCGGTCTCTCAGGGTGACGGCTGGATTTGTGAGGTTCCCACAGCAGCTGGGCTGGGGGCCTGGACAGTGGCTCGGACCAGAGCGCGTCTGTGTCAGGACTGAGGGACAGAGCGGGGCCCCTTCCCCGCCTGGACTGGGGCAGAGCGGGGCTGATCCCCTCCCCGCCTCTTCCCCTAGTCAAGTGCCTCAGGACCGACCCTGCTCCACGACAGGGTGGCCAGGAAAGTCCCACCTGCCGGGCCCCCCCGAACGCCCCCCACCTCAGCCTTCCCTCTGTGGCAATGTGGGCCTCGCCAATCGGGGACCGAGGAGGGGCCCAGCTTACCTGAGGATGACATACATGACGAGGCAGTTCCCCAGCAGCCCCCCAATGCACACGGCCAGGTAGAGCCCTACGATGGTGACCTTGAGCCCGAGGGACAGGAAGTCGCCGTGGCTGGCATTGATCAGCAGGTGGGGGGGCGGCAAGCTGTGATTGGGGCTCACGAGGGACAGGTTGTCCTGCAGGTGGCTGCTGTAGAGAACCTCCCAGAGAGGGCCGGGGAAGAGGGGCTCCATGCTGCCGCCCTCGGTACCTGGGAGGGCACAGGGACGTGTGACCCAGCCAAGGCCCCGGCACGGTGCGCAGGGCCCGGCGTGCACATGGAGCCCCGCGGGCAGCCCCGGTCACAGGCGCCCGGAGCGCACGTGCCCACATGGGGCCCGCACACGCCCACGCAGGACGCGCAGCTGGCGGCAGCGAGCAGGACCCGCGTGCACCCCCGGGACTCGGACACGCAGCTGCCCGCGTGCTCACGGGCACAGGGACACATGTGCACACGCGTGCACACACACACACACGCACACACGCACGCGCGCGCAGATGCCCAAACCTGCCTTCACGCACACCCGGGCACAGAAGGGGCTGAGACGCGCCCAGAAACGCCTGGGGCGCCTGGAGCACAGCCCCCCCGCCGAGGGCCGCAGCCCGCCACCCCCACGCCCAGCACAGAGCCGCCTGGGTCTCACCTGGGCAGCCTCCACGGGAGCTGGGACTGCGGGGCCCGCGGCCAGGCCGGCTGGCAGGGCAGGGCCGGGAGCCCTCCCGCCTCAGCACCGGGTCTGCGCAGGGCTGTGGCGGCCGCGCAGTGGCAGCTGCTCCCTCTCGGTAGACGCCAGACCAGACGCAGCAGCCGCGCTCAGGGCGGGGGAGGGGGAGGAGGCTGCCGCTCCAGAGGGGGAGGGGCTGTGCACGCTGGAGCAGGGGCCACTGGCGAGAGGGTCGCCAGGCCCCACGCTGACGGGGACAGACGCGAGGACCAGGGCACACGTTTAGAGATAAATGGCAGAGGAAAGGTCAGACCCACAGAGCCCAGACAGAGACAGGCTCAGACACAAAGATGCACACAGGAGCTCAGACCTGGGGACAGACACACACACGAGGACTCGTGGGGACTCGGGGACAGACCCGTGAGATAAGGGGCGACTCGCGCAAAGACGAAGGACAGAGGCGCGGGGAGATGCGAGCAAGGCACTCGAACCGGGACACGGTCACGGGCCACGTCCCACCAGCAGAGGCAGGCCCCGGGCACACTCGGAGCGGCCCCGCTGGCCTTCCGGGCCCAGGACGGCGCCCCTCAGCTGGGCTCCCGGGGCGGCTGAGCCTCTGCGGGCCGGCTGGCGGGCGGACCCGCGGCCGCGCCCCTGCCTGGCCAGCGCTGAGCGGGTCAGAGCCCTGCGTCCCTGCTGGGCGTCCTGTGTGTGCACCCCCTGGACTCGGACACGCAGCTGCCCGCGTGCTCACGGGCGCAGGGACATGTGTGCACACGCGTGCACACACGCACACACACACGCACTGTGCTCCAGGCCGTTTGCAGCCCCGCGCCCCTCCGTCCCCACCACGCATGGCCGCCGCCATCAGCGTCACCTCTGTGCAGACGAGCGCACTCAGCATCAGAGGTGCGAAGCACCCCAAAGTGGCAGAGACGGGGTTCAAACCCAGGCTAACGCGTCGCCGAGACACACCGAGGGCGTCCTGGCCCCAGCACGGGGCCACGCGCCGTGAGGGTGACCCCTGGGCCGAGCCGTCAGCCCCACCTCCTCGGGGGGTTATTCTTCCTGCACGGGCTCTGCCCACACAGCCCAGACCCTTCCCTGAGCATCCGTCTCCAAGGATGGGGACCTGGTTGCTAGGTGACTGGCAGTGGCGTCGCTAGGATACCTGGCAAATCAGAAGACGGCGGAGCAGGCAGATGCCCCAGGACTCAACATCTCGACCTGTCCCCCAGGACTTATCTCTGCGTCTTCACCGCAGCTGACTCGGTGACATGGGGCATGTCCAGAGACACTCGGCACAGCAGCGTCACACGCGCAGATGCCCGAACGGGCACGTGGGAACACACACGGACACAGGTACACGTGCTCAAAATCACGCAGGCCCCCGCGGTGACCGACGCACAGACGTGCGGGCCACACACGTACCTACTCACGCCAAGGGGCCTGGGGCACACGTCATGCTGCCGACCTCACGAGCGCGGCGGGGACGGGGACCCGGAGGCCTCAGTGTCCTGCAGCCACGCCTGGCGGGGTCCGCCAAGGCCGGCTGAGCTGCGTCTCCTGAGCGCCTTCTGTGGCTGCCTGGTCCGGCCTCAGACAGGACGCCACGGGCCGTGCGGCTGCCTGGGGGCTGGAGGTGAGTTCCGGACAGAGCCAGCACGGAGGGCCGCTAGAGGCGGACACCTGGCTCCTCCCAGGAACGGTCACCTGGCTGGTGGGTGGCCAGGCCAGGATGCTGACTACACTCCCTGGGGGTGGCAGTGGCCCAGCCCTGGACCCTGGAGGGCTCCCACGGAAGGGCCTGATGGCACAGAGGAAATGGCCCAGGCCTCTTTGGACCCCTGAGCATCAAGAGGAAGGGAGCAAGACAAAACGTCCTGGGCACACAGGGGCAGCAGGGGACGCGTCCCGCGAGAGCAGCCGCATCTACGCAGGACGACCGCAGACACGCAGGCCACAAAGCGACACCCGTGGGGACACGGGGGGCAGCCCGAGATGCGCGGCTCACATGCGCGGCAGTACGGAGCGCGCCCTGGGCTGCGCGCAGGGGTCGTGGGCACTGGGCGGCACCGATGTCCCAGAGTGCCCTTCGCTCCTGCACACCTCTCTCTTGCACCCTGTGACTTAGGGCCCATAAACGCCAGGTGGCAGACGGGCCAGGCACCCCATCTGCTCCCCTTACACCCCAACACCTGTGCTAACCCAGGGATGGCACAGGGATCAAAGCAGAGTCACTGGGAGCCTCACGAAAAGTAGCTGACCCTCAGGGTTCAGCCACCAGGCCACACAGCCGTTTATGCTGTTAAAAAAGTGAGAGGACTTTAATAATTCTGAGCTTCATAGTAACAAATTACTTTATCCTTGTGATTTTAACTTCATAATATTTGTGTACAGCAACAAGAGAGCTGAGCTGCAGATTTTCAATATAATGCTGTGCTGCAGTTTTATCGTCACGCTTCAGCGCCCGTCAACACACTTTTAAATCTCAGGCTTCCAGGACGACACCCACCGTGGTCTTTCACAGAGGCTGGGCCCACATGCAGGGAGCATCTCACCTCCCAGCGGGAATGCGGGAGTGAGGAGAAGCAGGAAGAAGCCGTGCTCAGGAAGGGGACCTGTGTGGGCACCAGCCCTCCTGGAATTAGGGCAAAGAGGGTGTCAAAGGAGGCCATGCCCCATGCGGCCCCACTCCAACCCCAGGAGCCAGCGGGCCACTCACTTCTTGTGCACCCCCCATCCTAGACCCCAGGAAGTGAAGATCCCACAGCCCTGTCTCAGAGAACTCACTCGTATGGGAGCACAGAGTCAGGCCCAGGGCTGGCCCCAGCCTGGGCCATGTGCATCCAGGAGGTAGGCCTGAAGGAGGCGGCCTGCGGGGTTAGCCTTCCTAAATCCTCACTGCTTCTTCTGGAGCCAGAGGCCTTTGTCTTCAACAAGCCCCCAGGTCGGTGCTGAATCCCAAGGCTCAGTCCACACTCCAAAGGCATGTGCAGCACAGGAGAGGGGAGCGTCCAGGGGACAGCTGTGCAAAGGCCTGGGGGCTGGGACAGAGCTCAGGCTATAGGAGGCCAGAGCGAGCTCCCCAAACCAACGGCAACAGTCAACAGCCTCTTGCAGAGAGGCCAGGACCGCCACTGAGGCCCCAACCCCCAAAGCAGGACAGTCCCCCACTCAGAGGTCCAGGTCCTACACTCCCAAAAAGGCACCATCCATGTGCCCCTGCGCCCACGCTGGCTCTCAGGACACATCCATGAATGGAGTGGGGAGCTGGCTACCCCTTTGGGAGCCGCCCCTCCATTCACCAGCCGTGGCCCAGAGCAAACTGTGGGACGAGCATGCCAACTGACGAATTCTAGAATACACTGACTGCAGGAACAAATTACAGGACGAATAAACTGAGAAGTGAATTAGATACAGAATATCGTGAAACTAACAAACACAAATGGACTACAGAAATCCAGGCCCCAGACTTTAAGAGTTCAGCAAACCCAGGTCAGGCCCTGCGCGGCACCTGGGACCCTAACCTCGCCCTGGCAGAGGTGAGAGGTTCTGAGTTTTGTCCCCACTTCCCGTCCTGTGAACACCAGCGGCTAGTGGAGGCGTCCTTGGGCCTGCGGAGGGAAACGGGGGTGAGCTGTGCCCCCACCCCTGGAACTAGCCGCCGAAGGCCGCCCCACAGACCCCAGGAGAGTGCATTTGGGCTCCCCAGAAAGAAAAGCTGGCGGTGACCACCACCACGGTCTTTGGTCTTCGACTAGCTGGGGCAGCTACGGGCATCTCGCCCCCTGGGACCCAACACCCTCCCCTTTCCCTGCCCCCCCCCCTTAGCCCTCACAGGGTTGGGGGAGGGGCGGGACTCCCGGTTGCTAGGGCAACGAGGTCAACAAGCCCCAGCAATAGGAGCTTTGTTGGAGGCTCAGAACCAAGAAGGCAGAAAGTATGGAGAGTGGGGACCAGGTGGGGGTTGGGGGGCGGGACCTGACCCAAGGTCTGGAGTCTGGGGTGCTTGGGGCTGAACCCTGGAAAAGAAGGAGCCCTGCAGGGCTGAACCGGGCCCCTGGGGTGTGCCCCCCATCACCTCCTCGCTGGGCTCTGCTTCCCCTTCCTCCACCTAGACCTGGGAGCAGGCTCCGGGGATGAGGTCTCCCTGCAGCAAGCCAGCTGTCCGTTTGGCTCCGAGCCTCCCCGGTGTCTCCAGCGGGGTGGGGGTTTGATGGCTGACTGGTGACCACAGACAGGGCACTCCAGGCCTCACCAAAGGCTGCCCCACCTGGTCTCCATTCTGGGTAGGGCCTAAAGTCAACTCGAGGGTCTTGGCCAGTGGACAGAGAAGCAGCCCGTGGACAGGAAGGCAAGGCTCTGAAACTCTGAGAGGACCAGAAAGTTCTAGCTGACTGCAGGACTGAGTAGGGAGGCTGAGCTGACCGGAAAGCGTGCTAGGCTTGAGAGAAGGCACAGAGGCTGCAGGTACGGGACCTCAGGTGGGCTGAAGGGAGTCTGGGAGGGGGGGGGGCGAGCCAGGCCAGAGGGACAGGCAGGTGCTCCATGGACACCGTTCGGGCCCCCAGGACAGGACGCCTGGTCCCTCGGCAGAGCCCAGTATGCAACCAGCCGCGGCCAAGGAGGTTGGGAACAAGGAGCCGCGAGAGCGAGCCCGGAAGGGCACGCAGGGCGCGGGGTCCCATGAGGAGCGTGCCAAGGGGCCGCCCACGGGGGAGCCCCCCAAGCCGGGCTGGACCCTAACGCAGGACGGGCTGGAGGCCATGCACCCTGCGCAGTGCCACCGCCACCTGCTCTTTGGCGACTTGCTCGAGGACGTGGGCGCGGTCACTTCCATCTTCCCGCGCGAGTCGGTGGAGCTGGGCTACCGTATGCCCGACCTGTGGGCGTGGACACGGTCAGAGTCGCCCGCGGCGCGCCAGGACCGGCTCCTCGGCGTCCTCAAGGCGGCCGAGGCCCGCGGCCGAGTCCGCGCGCTGCGGCTGCGCTACGCGCACATGCGGGTGAGGCCGGGCGGAGGGCGGCGCGGGCAAGCGGGGAGCGGGACGGCGCCGGGCCCCCCGAGGAGGGGGGCGAAGGTCGTGCCGCGGGGCGGGGGCGGCCCGGCAGGACGGCGGCGCCAGGGTCGGAAACAGCGGCCGCGCCCGCGCCCGGCCCGCAGGCGGAGGAGATCTCGCTCCTCATCCTGCGCCAGAAGTCCGCGCGCGCCGCCATGCGCCTGGAGCTGTTTCTGCCGCCGCAGCTGAAGCCCACGCGGATCCCCGACCCCCTGAACCGTCAAGAGGTGCCCGCGAGCCCGGGAAGGGGCGGCGAGGGCCCCCTCACCGCCTCCCTACAGCCCTGGTCCCAGCTCCTCTCCCCCGCAGCGGAGGCGCGTAGAGACCATCCTGGAGGAGAAAGTCGATGGCAGCATCTTCCCACGTTGACCATGGCCCCACGTTGCGCCACAGCCCACATAAAGCTTTCATGCTCCGAGAGCCTGCTGGTTCTTATGCTCCCCCTCCAGGTCCCCGGGGAGGGAGGGGAGAGGACGGTGCTGCCTCTCGGGAACAGAGTGGGGCTCCCCCAACCAAGTAGGAAGGTGCTAGTGGGTGGGCGTGGTTAACAGCACCATCCTCACCCCTCACCCTCCAAACCCCCGGCTGTCCCATTAGGCAGCCTAGTGCTCTGTGAGTCCATGGAGGCCGGCCAGGGGCCAGGAGGAAGAGCCTGGTTCAGCACAGTCACCCCAGACAGTATGGAAAGCCTCAGGGAGAAAATGGGGCCGAAGGGGACCCCAGATCGCAGGTTATCCGATCAGAGAGTCAGAGAGCTGGGTGACACTCTGGGCAGGGAAAGTGACTACACAAGCCAAAGGTGGCCTGTGGAGTTGGCAGTGCTGGGAGGCCCTCCAGAGCTTGGGGACGCAGAGCCCCTCACAGAGCCCCTTCTCTGCCAGACAGAAAATCGCTCTCTGGTTTTCTTTCCATCCTGAGTGGCCTCCCCTGTCCCCTCTGCCTCCCCTTCCAGCCCACCACACACACACACACACACACGCGGAGGACAGGAAGGAAGCTGCCACTGTCCCATTCTGACAAACCCATGGCCTACAAACAGTCTGGATTCTGAAGAGCCTCCACATTTCTGGACAGACCTTCGAGAATTCTCTCCTCCCACTCGGGATGTCTGCAGAGCCCAGGACTTCTCTCGGCCACCTGGGGTGGGGGTGGGGGGGCTGCAGGGACTCAGACAAGCCCCTCGGCGGCAGGCCAGGGATCCTGCAGAGTTAACTGCAAGGAGAACTGATCCTGGTGAGTGAGTCTTGACCGGCAGAGCTCAGCGCTGGGGTCTGGCAAGGGATCCTGCGCAGTGGCAGGCACCGCCCCTCCCCGACCTGGCTCAAGATAGGACGGCCACGTGGGGACTTGGGCCCTCTGTGCTCTCAGCAAGCCCTTCTCCTGGCACTGACCCTGCGCCCCTTTTGGGCAATTGCTGCCCTTGGCCTTCGTCCACACCCAGAACTGTGTGTGCGGCTGGAGTCCAGCCCCATGGGAGGAGGCTAGAGCTATGCATGGTGGCTCTGGAAGGGAGGTGTTCAGACAAGGATGGGGAAAGGATCGGGCGGCAGAAGGTGGCTTGGGCCAGGGACAGAGACAAAGAAAGGAAGGCAGTCTGTGTCCAGAAGTGGTGGCCACTGGCACTGGGATACTGGGACACAGCCCTGGCCCCTCTGGCCAAGCTCCCCGCCATCTGGACCCAGTGCCCTGTCTCTTGGGATGCGCTGCGTGCCTAGGATGACTTCATCTGTTTAGTAAAAGCACATTTTATTTCATCACTTCTCTAAGCCCCCATTTCCAAAAGGGCGGTGGGTCTCCAGGGTCTTGCTTGGCGCCATGCCACCCACAGTGATTCCTCCATAAAACAGAGGTCACTCCGCATCAGGCAGGCACCTGAGGACAGAGGAACCAGACACACACAAAGCCCAGCGGAGAAGGCCAGCAAGAGGGTGGCCTCATAGACTGCTGCACACATGGGGTGCCCTTTGACCCCCTTGCCCGGGAGTGGGCCCTAGGTCTGCAGAGGGGGCCAGGGAACGTGATAGGGCCTGGAGCGGCTTCCGCCATGAGGCTGTGAGGGATCAGGTGGGTCCTGGGCCGTGAGCTCACGCTCTGGAACGAGTCCTTGGTTCAAATCCCATCTCCACGGCTACCTGCCATATGCCCAGCCCACCAGGGCTCCTCCTCTGCAATACAGGGACACTCTGCAGAAAGACTCCCCAGAGGACACACAGGAGACCCGGAGGGTGGAGGTAAGGGGGATGGAGAGCGGGCCCAAGCAGCCAGAGGACAGGGGGCATGGTCTGACGCGGGAGAGAAGGGTGCTGACCCCGCCCACTGCCAGCTGCACCCCTGAGCCCCGTATTTCTTAGGAGGTGGGTAGAGATGCCACACCAAGCAGTGAAAGATCAGCCTGGCTGTGTGACCTTGACCAGGTGCAGCCCATCCCTGTAGGACCTACCTCTCAGGGCTGTTTCTTGGGCTAAATAAGACGCCTCCTGTCTGGTCAGGCTTCCGGCCTCAGCCCTGCCCTGGCCAGCCTGTGATCGTGTTGGCCAAGCCCCTTGGGCATAGTCATCAAGAGGCACCGCAGCCTCGCTGACCGGGACCCCACTCTCCTCCAGCTTAGCCTCCGTCCTCCAGGCCCGTCCTGAGCCCTGCAGCGCTCCCGCCTCTGCACCCCCTAAGTCGTCCTCACCTCTCGCCCAGTCTGCAGTCTGCATCTGGTCGGCTCCAAGGCTGCTCTATCTTGATCCTTGCTAGGTCCCACTGCCTGCCACGCAGGGGGCGCCAGGTGCTTGCTGAATGGTGAAGGGTGCATGGGAAACCTCCCTTCGCATCCCAGGACGTCTAAGAAACCTGCAGGAGTGAGGACTTAGGAGCAGGGCTGACTGCAGGAGGGCACCAGGAGCAGTGCCTGCACTGGGGACAGAAGCCACACGTGGTCTGAGAGCCACAGGGGCCATTTTCAGAGCAAGGTCAGGGCCCCTGTGACACTGGCCGAAAGCATGCTGGGATAAGGAATTGAGCAGCTAGCTGTACCAGGTCATAAAATATGAGGAGAGTCAGCCAAAGAGAAGGGACAGGACATTCCTGGCAAAGGTAGGGTGTGGCTTTAAACTGCAGGACACCTTGGGGCCACTGGAGCAATCAGAAGGAACTCAGCCAGGCGCCACGGATAGGAAGGCTTTGTGACTGCAGATGTGCGAGAACCCACACCAGCCCTTCAGAGCAGGACGTCCGCCCCTTCCTTGGGAAGCCCTCTACGCACGGTGACGGTGCGCTCTTTCCCCATTTTACAAGTGGGGGCACCTGGTCTGGAGGAGGCTAGGGCCTGGCGGGGAGTGATCACCAGACTGTACTTTCCAGCGGCCTTTGCTTATGCAGGTGGGACAAGGAGCGTACGTGGACGCCGGCGTCTCGCGCCCTCCCATCGGGCAGCAGGCTCTTGGCCCGTCCACATGAATGGCGAAGCCAGAACCGCCCGGCTGAGCAGAGTCGGGGGCACGGCCACACCCCCACTTACTACAGTGCTAGCTCGAGCTGCCCGCAAGCCAGAGGACCCATTGTTAGCATCTATTTCCACTAGCCGCCCTAAGCGACAGTGGGGACCGAAGCGCCGAGCCGGACCTGCGGGTCGCTGGGGAGGGGGCTGGCGGGGCGCAGGGCCTGAGGAGCGCGGGGCGGGGCGCGCCGGGCAGGGCGGGCCGGGCGCCTCCCTGCGCGAGGAAGTGCCGGCCCCGCGCTTTGGGGAAGTGCGGCCGAGGCGCCTGCGCACTGCGCCCTGCGCCCCCTCCCCGACGATCGGGCCGGACCTCGCGGCGCGCGGGCCCTGCGGCGGCGGCGCGGGCGGCTCGAGAGCGCGGCCGGTGAGTGTGCGCGCGCGCGGGGACGAGGACGGCGGCCCTGCCCCTGCGGGCCCGGGGCCCAGGGCCGTGCGGGGCGGGAGCCTCGGGAGCTGGCTCCGGGACCCGCACCCAAGGACTCCCGCCGCGGGGTCCACGTGGACCCTGGGCCGCGGCGGGACTGAGCGCGCCCCCCGCCCGCACGTGGGGGAGGGGGCACTGCAACCGGTTCCCCTTTTCTGCAGCTCAGCCTGGGGAAGTGATTGCTCAAAGGGGGGCCGGAAGAACCCAGGTTTCCGCGTCTCCCGCCCCCCTCAGCCTGGCGGGGAGGGGCCGAGGCGGGACACCCCATCCGCCCCCGCCCCGCTGGATCTGGCCGCCTCCGAGCCCTGGAGTCGCAGGGGAGGCGCTGCGCCCCGGCCCCAGCCGATCGGGCCCGGCGCTGGACGCCCTCCGGAGCGCCGCAGGAGAACCTCCTGCCGTCTGACTCGAGTCCCTGCTGCTGCAGCGCACGCCCCTTCGACAGGGAGGGTGGGGCCCAGAGCGAGTGTGGCCCCTCCGCCCCCTCTCGCCATCGGGTCGCTGGTGAGTGGGGCGCCACGGCGAGTACCTGGAGGTAGGACTGGGGATGTCAGAGACTGGGGGAAGGTGCCCCTGCTGCAGGAGACGGGCTCCTCGGGGCCAAACCCTGCCCGCAGAGAGCAGTGAGGCGCCCCAGCCATTGGCGAAGGTTACTGGGGTTCAGGAAACTGACCTGCCTTGCTGGCACCATGCTGAGGCTCCTCTACCAGCCAGATGGGGGGGCAGCGGATAGAAAAGGTAGTGACTAGGGTAAGAGGAAGGAGCAGAGTCGCTCTGTCAAACCCCTCCAAAGGTTATGACATTTTTTTCTGGGATTGTCACGTTTTCTTATTCTTTTTTTGGACTGGGTAGGCTCTGGGACGTTCTTTTTCCTTCTGTGGAGCAGAGCAGCAGCCGCTCCCGAGGGAACCTCTGTCCCCAGAGGCCAGACTTGCTGCCTGTCCGGCCTCTCCTGTCCCAGACTGGGGGTCCAGAGCTTGGAGAGGTTGGGGGAGGATTAAGAAGTCCCCTCCCAAATGCCAGGATGAGGGACAGGAATCCTAGTCAGACCCTATACCTCCCCCAGGAAAGAGCAGGCGCCCTGGGGACACATAAGGGGGGGGGAGGGCAGCCAGCCTGAAAAGGGTGCAGGGCGTCAGGTCCAGAGATAGGCAACCAGGTCCAGGCTCTGTAACCCAGACAGAAGGGACTGGTGACCCCTCTGCCCCACACCTGGCCCCAGACACCCGGGCTGCTCTGCACCCTCAGTCAGGCTCCCTCTGCCAATTTAGAGCTGAGTTGGACATGGTGGGGGAACGGGCCTGGGGCCCTGCCCCCACTTACTGGGTGGTGGTGCAGGGAGGAAGGGCAGCTCTGCTGGGGAAGTCGCAGTGCCTCTGGGGTACAGCTAGCAGACCTCAGAGGCTGCCACACCCCTTCCTTTCCCTAGAAACTTGAGCCCTGAGGGAAAGGCTGTAAGGCTGCTTCCCGCCTCTTGCTGCGACCCCCCCATGGTCTCAAGGAGCGGCAGGCAGGTGGTGAGGAGCGTAGGTCCCGGGGACCCTGCACTTTGCCTCAGCTTCGGGTCAGGGCAGGGGCCTCTGGGTGCCCAGGCCCTGGGGACAAGGGTGCCCTAAGTGTGCATTATCTGGGTGCTGTCACCTCTGAGCACTGCTCACCCTCCTGGCTTGAGCACGGAGACCCCAGAGGCCAACACGGGCCAGACAGGATTAAAAGGCCACAAGCTGAGAGATGAGAAAATAAAGTGAAACCAAGTCGAGAGCTTCCAGGCCAGGACGGGCCGCGTGGCAGACGTGTGTGTGTGTGTGGGTGTGTGTGGGTGTGTGTGGCGGGGTGGGGGGTGCGCTCACCAGGGCCGAGGTGGGCACAGGCAGGGGCGGTGGTTGGGAGGCGTTCAAAACTGCCTCCAGGGCGCTGATTGGCCGCCGGCGCCGGCGCCCGCGGACGCCGGGATCCTCCATCGGCTTCGCAGGGGGCACGCGGGGTCGGCTCACCCGGCTCGTGCCTCCAGCGCCCCCTCGCGCCTCCAGCGCAGAAGGTGCGACGCCGACGCCGCCGGGACGCGCCCACCCCTCTTCTGCCCCAGAGACCCCGCAGCTCCTACCCGGGAGCAGGACGCCCCCGCCCACTGCCGCCCCCGCTTTCCCGGCTGGCGTGGCGCGCCCGCTCTGTGGCGAGGCCGCAGCGGTTTCCGCAGCCTGATGGGGGAGGGGAGACCGGGTCGGTAGGCTGGGGGCAGGGGGCACCAGGGACCACATCTAGGACGGAGGAGCTATGGGTCCCCAGGAGACTCGTAGCCCTCCTCGCCCGTGTGCCACCACCCACCTCCCCGCACCCTCAAGAAAGCCCTGCCCCTTGTCCCACTCAAATCCTCCATGCTTCAGGCCTGTGTGGCCTACAAGCAGCTCTGGACTTGTGGGAAGCGGCCCTGCCCAAAGCCCCCCACACCCACAGAAAGCCCAGGATGGAGCGAGCTGGGATGGGGGTTCTGAGTGTCCAGCCACCACCCGGATAGCCCCAGACTCTTGGGGCCCTCAGCCCCCTTGGGAGGGGCTAGGAGCCGGAAACCAAGAAAGAGGAACCAGGCTTCCGGCTTCCCAAGGACCAGGCAGATGGGGGTGTCCTGGAACCTCCTGTGCAGAGCTGGGCAGGCCTCCCACCTCATGGCCCTGCACCCCTTCTAGCTGTACTGGAGGCTGGGTGGGGAGCAGACCCCGCCGCGGTATGGATGAGGAGGGTGAGACTCTTGGGGACCTCCCCAGGGGGCACACAGGGGCTGGGGTCTCAGGTTCTCTGAGCACCTCGGCCTCTCTTCTCAAACCCCCAGGCTGTGGTAAGGGTCCCAGAGCCGGCACCATGGAGCCCGGGCAACCTGCACCCACCCATGCCCACCCCGCATGAGGCTGGGAACCAGGTGCGCCTCTGCCCCCGGGGGACTGGGTGAACAACCAGGAGTTGAGAGGCCCTCCAACACCCAGGCGGCAGCTGCCGGCAGTGGGCAGTGGGAGAGGTCGGTGGCCCTGTGCTTCCAGCCGTGGCTGAGGTGCCCCATCTTCCCCTAGCACACAGGGCCAGAGGAGGCGGACCAGCCCCCCTCAATGTCCAGTCATGATGTTGCCCCCCCGGCTGCCCCCAGCCGCAACCCCTGCTGCTTGTGGTGGTGTTGCTGCTGCAGCTGCTCCCGGTACGTGGGGCCTGGGGTACACAGTGCACCTGAGGGGCGGACGGGTGAGCTGAACAGATGTAGGACCCAAGGTCCTGCTTCCCAGACCCTCAGGGGGCTTCAGAGGTGTCACCAGCAGGCAGGACGCCCCGGCACCCACAGCACTCATCCAGTGGTGGCCAGTGCCCAGGCCCCTCTGCATGTGCACAGCCCCTCGTCCCTTTGCTCAGCACATGCTCACTGACGCTGCTGTGAGCCAGCCCTGCTGGCCCCAAGGGCTCTACAGACTAAGGTGGAGGGGCGCTGAGCAGAGGCCTGGCCCTGGGGGTGACAGGGACAAGCTTCCGGAGCAACCGGCTGGCAGGGGCATGGGGCTTTCCAGTGGTACCAAGGTCTTCCATGGAAAGCTGCTGTTTGCGGGCCTGGCCCAGCTAAGGCTCCAGCCCTTGGCTGTTGAGTGGGCAGTGCTGTGGGAACCAAAGGGGGACACCTGACCAGTGTGTGACCGAGGCCTGAGCCCAGAGCCAAGATGGGAGGAGGTGGCCCGGGATGGGAGAGGAGCAGTGAGGCCTGAGAGTTTGACCGTGGGGACCAAGGGCGGAGTTGGAGTCCAGCAGGCAGGAGGGGGATGGGACCAGGCTCTGTCTGGACCCCCGGGGTTTGAGGTGTCTGTTGCAGGTTCGGAGTTGGGAGGTAGAGGAGGGAAGACAGTCCCCTAGAGCAGCGGTCCCCAACCTTTCTGGCACCAAGGACCGGTGCTCCCATAAGAAGGAACGCCTGATGGTCTGCCGTGGAGCTGAGACGGTGATGCTAGCTCTGGGGAGCGGCTGCACATTCAGATGAAGCTTCACTCGCTGCTCAGCTGCTGTGCGGCCCAGTTCCTAACAGGAACTGGGGTTGGGGACCCCTGCCCTAGGGAGCGTCGGGAGCCAGATTCTTGGGCGGGGGCTTTCCCATGCCATCAGTGGGCCTCTAGGAGCAGGGGCTCAAAGTGGCAGGGGGACAGGGGTACCAGGAGCCAGGAAAAGGCCCACAGGTGAGAAAACAGTGAAGGTCCAGGGTGGGCGGGGCCGGAGGGCGGGAGGCTGCCACCTGCAGTGGGCTCGCACAGTGCTGAGAGCCCTGGGCTCGTGTCCACACGCGCGCCTGCGTGTGTGTGTGTGTGTGGAGAAGGCTGGTGCCACCTGTCCCTGTGCCATCAGGAATGAAGAGCGGCGGCGAGCGTGGCGGGCCTCCGGGGAGAGCAAGCTGCAGCCCCTCCCCAGCTGCGAAGTGTGGTGAGTCCCGGGCCGCGCATGCGCGCCTGCCCCTGAGGCGGGGCGGGGGGCGGGGCAGAGGGGCTGGTGCGTGAACTGGCGCGTGCCCACAGCAGCACACCGAGCCCCGAGGAGGTGCAGGGCTGGGCGCAGTCCTTCGACAAGCTGATGCACAGCCCGGCCGGCCGCAGCGCGTTCCGCGAGTTTCTGCGCACGGAGTACAGCGAGGAGAACATGCTCTTCTGGCTGGCCTGCGAGGAGCTCAAGGCCGAGGCCGACCAGCACGCGGTGGACGAGAAGGCTCGGCTCATCTACGAGGACTACGTGTCCATCCTGTCTCCCAAGGAGGTGCGCCGCTGCGGGGGCGCGGGGGTAGGGGGTTGCCCGCGGACCCTGACCGCGCGCCTGTCCCGCAGGTGAGCCTGGACTCCCGCATCCGGGAAGGCATCAACAAGAAGATGCAGGAGCCCTCCGCGCACACGTTCGACGACGCGCAGCTGCAGATCTACACGCTCATGCACCGGGACCCTTACCCCCGCTTCCTCGGCTCTCCTGCCTACCGCGCCCTGCTGCTCCGAGGGGCCCCCCAATCCTCCCACGAGGCCTAGGCTGCCTGCTGCAGCACAGACAGGCCCCGACCTGTGAGCAGACTCGGTGGCCCTCACCCGAGGGCAGCAGCAGGTGTCCGGCACACTGGATCCAGCACCGGTGCAGCCCCCGACGGGAGGCCAGTGCCCCCAAGGTCCGGGAAAGAGGCAGGTGTGAGGGCCTTGGGGTCAAGCGGCCCTTCCCACACCAGCCCCTGCTGGCCAGCCTGTGCTCCTGCCTGGTCAGAGAAGGGACCTCCCAGGAAGCATCTTGGACTCACTCACCTCACTAGGCCCCCCTCCCAGGCGGTGGGGGTCCTCAGGACTGCCTTTGGTGGGAATAGAACCTCTGTACTGTCTAGTTTTGTGTTTTGGAGAGACCCTCCAACTCACGCTGTCTGCGCCCCGGAATCAGACCCAGAACCTCAGAACGAGGTTCGAGGTGACGGGACCCAGTTTCTTATCTTTATTTTAACTTTAAACCTGGAAATGTGTCCTCAGTATTTTATCAAAAAAAGAAAAACTGTCTTCATATTTATCTCCATTCCTCCTTCCCACAAAATAGGATGTCTTATTACTGAAGATATTTTTAAACCAAAAGTCTCCTCTTTTTCCACATTTGGGAGAGATTAGAGGATCAGGAATTGTCTCAGACTCAACGAAGGGTAGCAGCCCCGCTCTGAGAGGAAACCTGGCTCGTGAGTCGCGCCCCAATCCCCACCACCCTTCAGTGAGGACGTGGGCCAGGGTGCTATGCCCCGGGTAGGTGTGACCCCCCACGGCGCCTCGCCGAGGCTGGTGATACAGCGAGCAGCACTGCCCAGGCCTGAGGTGGGCAGGAGCCCCTGGTGCAGCAAAGGTCATCCCTGAGGACTAGCCGGCTGGGGCCAGACACTAATGGGGTGACCTCCCCGAGGGTCCACTGTCCCTCAGGCCACATGAGGCAAGTGCTTGCCGTCCTATCTGAATTTCTGGGAGACAAAGCGATTCGATGCTGCAACCGGTCCGTGGTACACTACCACCCATGCTGCCTCCCCAGGGCAGACGTGGGGTGAGGGCCAGCCATCACCGAGTGCTGTGGGACCCAGGTTCCGCCCTGGGCCCTGGGCAGCAGTGCCTGGGAGGGAGACCTTAGGTGAGCTGCCTGAGGCTCCTCCCTCCAGCACTGCTCCACTGGGGGCCTACCCAAGTGTCACCTGACCTCAGGAAGGAGAGTTGTCCCCAGTGATTGGGGGGGGGGGACGACCCAGTTCAAAGCCCCAGCCTGTGCATGGCCCACCACGACCAAAGGCCAAGGAAAGCACAGTGGCAAAAAAGAAACATTTAATACTTTGGGGGACGGGGGAAGGGTGCACTGCAGGAGCAGGGCTGGGCAGGGCACCCTGCCTTCTGGGGGAGGCGGGCAGGCACAGGGGCGTCTCCAGAGAGGCGGTGTCTGGGCAGGACTTGAGGAGGGCGGCGGCCAGCGCTGGCCAGGGACCACGGCTGCAGGCACGTCTGCGCGAGGACTCAGCAGAACTGCGAGGAGTGGGGTGCGGGGTCCGACCATGTGGCCCCCATGCCCCCCCACAGGGCTGGGGGCTCCACCACTGGTTGCAAAGCTCCCAGGGGGCTGGCTGGGCAGGGCTGCTCCGCAGCTCACACCACACAGACCCCGCACTGTGGAGACACCCGCTTCAGAGAGCGGGACTGGGGTGGCCTGGGTGCGCCCACCTACCTTCCAGCGGTTCCCACACTCGTTGCAGACCACGAACGTGGTCATGGGCTCGTCAGAGCTGCGGGTCTGCACCTGTGGGAGGTGTGGTAAGGGCGCAACCCGGGGAGCCCCAGCAACCCCGACCTTCCAGCTGCCCGACCGCTCCCCCCTCATCAGGCCCCATGTCTCATGGGTCTGAGTGTGGCCCCGCAGCCAGCGCCAGGTGGCACACCACACCCTCTCACCTGCCAGTAACAACTCCTGGGGGCCCCTCCACGCTAGGCCGGCCAGTTCCCCCAGCTCTGGCATCCCACGGCCAGCGGGACCCAGCCCCGAGATGCTGCTCACTGGGCACCAGTGGCAGGCGCTGCCCCGACGCGGTCCCGGGCGTCTGCCAGGCCACGCACCTGCGTGTAGGTGCAGTTCTTCTTCCTGCACTTCCCGCAGGTGAACAAGTCTGTCTGCGTGCCGCCCGTGCGCGCCATCTGGTGCTCGCGGATGGCCTCCTTGGTCATGGCCTTGCGGATCTCCTTCAGCTCGTCGCTGGCCATCTCCTGCAGCGAGGCATGCTCAGTGCGCAGGCCCGGGCGGGGCGGGGCAGAGCGGGACACCCTGCCCCTCCCGCGGGGCTCACCTCCGACGTCATCACGGCGATCTGCTGCGGCGTTATGGAGCCGCACAGCACCTTCCGCCGCAGGCCGGGGTTCTTGGCGTCCTTGAGATTGGAGATGCGGCTCCGCACCCGGTTCTTGTACTTCATGTCCGTGTTCCCCACGTCGCGGAAGATGCGTGCGGGCGTTTAAGGAGCCATCGGTAGCCACTCCCTCCGCCCACCGTGCCGCCCGAGGGCCTCCCCCCGGGCTGTGCCGACTGACTCCGGCCAGCTGAGGAGCCCCTGGCCAGGTCCCCCAGTGGACCTACTGCCAGCTGAGGTCCAGCGGCAGGCTTGGGGTCCCAGGAACCCAGGCCCCACCGGCAGGCCCAGAGAGGGCCCCCCCCCCTGGTTAAGAGGGGAAGCTCACCCCTGGCCCAACCGCCTGGTGAAGGCACCAGCACAATGGCCACAGGGCAGCTGGCCCAGCCACCCGTGAGCCCACCAGAAGCCCCAGCCCCAGCACCCACACAAAGGATATATTCCTCAATCTGGGCCGAGAGGTGCTCGCAGTCTGCATCGATGGCCATGTGGTCACCTGAAAGGGACAGGCCTGGACTAGCCCCCATGTAGGCTCCATCCTCCAGCCCCGACCCACCCAGTGCCCCACAGCAAAGTCCAGGATCCAGGCGCTCTGGTGTCCCCAAAGCCCCCTGAGCCCACCAGGGGTCAGCAGCAATGGGCTGGGGGAGAGGCCAGCCCCAGGGCCTCTGACCTCAGGCCTCTGCGGGCGGGCAGCCCCGGGGGGCACTCACGGCCAGCCTGCAGTGCGGCCATCAGCATCTCCCGACACTTGCTGCGCACGGCATCGCAGGTGACTGGCGCTGGGGGAAACGTGGTCATTCTTGGGGTCAGTGTCCTGGGCAACTCTGGCCTCTTGCGGCTGGGGAGAGACAGGCCCGCTCAGGCCATGTGAATCCATCTGAAATGCTGGTCCTCAGAGAAGCCAATACATAGTCCATCTTCCCCAAATCCCACTGGCTCCACCCTAAGAGGGGCCAGAACCCCACCCACCATGATCCAGCCAAGCATGCCCCAGGACTCTGCCCCACTGGCCAGAGGCAGTGAGGCCTGCTGGGCAGTGTGTGCTCCCCAGACAGGGACACAATGGGGAACGTGTCCCCTCTGAGGGACCCCACCCATAGGACCACACCACCCAACAGCAGCTGCCAGGTCAGGCAGAGACAGATGGGGCTGAGTCACGCCATCCAGCATGGATGCCCTTCACAGGGCTGGGTAACCCCACCCCCAGGCTGCCTGACATCCAGCTGCACCCACCAGCCCTCCCCTCACGCCCCTGCATCTCATGACCCTGTGACACCCACGATGTCAGTAGACATGGCTTCCTAGAGGAAAAGCAGATGAGCCACTGGTGAGTCCAGAGGTCAGCCCTGCTGCCCCCGGAGGCCACTTCTGCCCAGGGGATCCAAGGCACAGCAGCCTCGGACACACGCGGCTACAGCCTGGGCACCCCCAGGGAGTGAGGGGCTGCTTGAAGGGACTGCAGCCTGAGCTGGCCACCAAGGAGCAGACCCAGGACAGAGGCCTGGAGCCAGGGGTCCCCACAGGTCCACCCAGGGTGTGCAGCAGCAGCTCTCAGCAGACAAGACATGACCTCGCCCCTCGGATGGCAGAGGCTACACACAAGCGTCCAAAGGAACTCTGGAAGGGAAGCTTCCAGAAAGAGCCCGACTGGACCAGGCGTGGCTCCCTGGGAAGAGTCCCCTCCAAGGGGCTGGAAGGGCCCCGCTGTTTGTGTGGTCTCGGCCCGCCTAGGGCACAGACGTCAGCACCCTCACGCAGGCCGAGCAGGGCCCGGGCGGCGGAGGGCGTGCGCTGCGGTCCAGGTGTGCTACCTGGGATCGCCGGCCTCGGAGGCCTCCTTGGAGGACGATGTGGGCAGAGGCCCGCCCCTCCGGCGCTCCCGGGCTTTGGCGTCCGAAGCATCTGCAGGTTCACACAAAGGGAGGCTGGCTAGGGGAAAGCAGCCCCAGGGCAGGGGTGGCTTCAGCCTCCCAAGGCCCAGGCCAGCCGCTGGGTCTTCCCGCTGAGAACCCATGCAGGCCCTCCCTCCCAGCCTCAGAAGGTCCTGAAACGGCCTCCACACCCCTTTCCCATACATGGCTCCACTCAAGCAGGCTGCCTGTGGGTCTTTCTGGGGTCCCCTCACTGCCGGTCCTGGCACAGCGAGCTGCCATCCACCCAGGATGATCCTGAAATACGAACACCTCCCCCAGTGACAACCTCCAGTAAAGAAAGCATCTGAACTTGGACAGAGGCAGGTCACCCCAGGCAGGTAGGACATGACCATTCCCCAAAAGGCACCAGAGTGAGTCACTGTCCACTAAGCATGTCCCCCCAAAGGCTCCCAAAGCCCAGGTCTGTGCTGGGAACCTTCCCACATGCCATCAGAATAAACACACTTGTCCCACGTGTGGCCCTGGAGGGAGGCCCAGGACACACAGCTGCATCTTGCAAGGGTTTGGACAGAGCTCAGGAGAGGCTGGGAAGGGCGGGGGCCTCAGGGTCCAGAGATGGCTGTGTCTGCGGCCCCCAATCACTGCGCTGTCCCCAGGAAGAGACTGTGCCTGTCCCCTCCAGGAGTAACAGCCCCTCCACGCCTTCCTTTTCCTCTCCCTTCTCCCCTACCCACCCCCACCCCCTCACTGCCCTTGCTGCCCTGACACCCTTCTGTGGAGCCCTCCTGCCCTGCTCAGGTTCCCAGCTCGCAGGTCTCCCCTCCCCTGGCTCTGCACAGACGCCCCTCCCTCTCAGCCAAGTCCCTGCTTCCAGGACCCGGGTCTGTCTGGCCCCATTCCCAGGTGGCCCTACACAGCACCGGCCAACAAGAGGCTGACGCTTCTTGGGGGCCCCTCGCCCCACGCTCGGCCAGTCAGGGATGCCGGACACGCACCCAGGAGCTTCTTCCAGGACTTGATGAGCGACTTGGCCAGGGCGATGACGTCCTCGTCGGAGCTGTGCTTCCGCAGGGCGTTGACAGACACGCCGACCCGGGTGGACTGCAGGGGGGGCGGCTGGGCTGGGGCGGCGACCGGACCCCACCCCCACGGGGCGGGACAGGAGGCCAGCAAGGGGGCCGAGTGCCCATGCGGGACTTGGGGGCCTCAGTGAAGGACAGGGTGGGTCGCCCTCGGATGCTCCTCTCGTCTCCAGCAACACCTAAGGGCTGGGCTGTCTCCTCAGGGAAGGTGTGTGCTGACCAAGGACAGGATGGGGACCAGGAAGCCATGCTAGGTGCCGAGGAGCTGTCCCTGGAGCTGCCCCGGGCAAGGGACATGCAGGGCCCTACCTGCAACAGGTGCAGCGTGACCGGCATGGCCTTCAGCTCCTGCAGCAGCTCCATGGCCCCCTCCTAGGAGAAGGGACACCTTCATAAACGACGTGGAGAGCCCAGGCGACAACCCCGCCTCCTACACACAAGTATGAGGGTCACAGGCAGTGATGATTTGGAGGTCCACCTGGGGTCGATGCCCAGGGAGAGTGGGAACGAGGAGGGAAGCGGCTGTATACGCAACCCTAGTATCACAGGTCATGTGACTTCTTGCCCCAAACCAGGATGACGGGAAAAGCCTTCCTTCCAGGGCCACAGTCAGGTGAGAAGTGGGGAGAAGGGCTGCCCACTCCCATCCCATCCCACGATGCCCAGGTGGATCGGGCAGCCTCTTCCCAAAGTGGCCCACCCACCAACTGAGAGGGGCTGACCAGGAGGAGCCCGTGTTCCCTGCTGAGCCCAAACCCTCAGGGCACCTCCCCTCACACCCATAGCAGCATCTCGCCCTGCCCGCCGGTCTCGCGGGGCTCGCCTTAGCCCTCCGCCGGCGAGCACCCCCGGCCTGGACTGCTGGAACCCACCACCGGTCTCCCTCTGCCGTCTCATCCGTTTCCTCGAAGCCCTCACACGAGGCCACGGGGGCCACCCCTCTCCACCTCCACTCCAGCACAGCTCGAGGGTGCCAAGCTGCGCGCCCTTTTGCACCTGCTGCTCCCACTGCCAGAGACACGACGCCCAGGATGTCCGAGCTGTGCCCGTCCTCCCTCCAGAGCTGTGCTCGCCCTGTACCTTCTCGGCAAGACCTCGCCCCCCCCTTCACGCTGAAACACGCCATTCTCCTCCCTGCTTTGCTTTCCTCCAGATACCTCACTTTTTAATGCGGTGTGTGTGTGTGTGTGTGTGTGTGTGTGTCTCCCGTGACAGAAAGGAGCAGAGATGATGCAACTCAGCCACCCAAGGCTGTGAGAGCCTCGTGTCCTGCAGCTCAGGTCGGGGGAGTACTTGACCTGCTCCCCCTCCCCCCCAATTAGGGTGGCATCTCTGTTCAGGCCGCAGCGCCCTTAGCAGGCCTTGCCCCTTAGGCTGTGCAGAGTCCAGCCCTGGGGTGACCTCCTCAGAGGGGAAAGATGGTCACCAGAGCCAAGGGCACAGTGCTTGCTCACTGATCATAGCCCTCGAGACGGAGCCAGAGGCTTTGTGAGGCCAGCTTTCCAGGGCTCTGGTCTCCAGAGGCGCAAACACAATTCTTGACCAGTCATCACCCCCACCCCGGCCCTGCGGGCCTCACAGACACAGGAACCAGGAGGCGCCTTTGCCAGCTCTCTCCCCACTCCACAGGAGCCCCACAACCCAGCCACCTGCCCAGTCCAGAGGTTTGCCAGCCACAGCTGCACCCCTCACTCTAACCTGGGGCTTCATGCTGTGCTCCCACCTGGCCCACCCAGCCTTGCATGGCCTCCAGGGCCCATCTCCGCCCCCACAGCATGGGGGGTCATGTTTTGTCCCCTTCCTGAGGGAAGTTCCTTCTGAAAAAAGGCTGGATTGTTCCCACAGCCTTGCTGTGCTGCCCACAGCCTCCCGGGGACTGCACGCAGCCAGGGGTGGGGGAAGCTGGCTGGGTCAGTGAGGGGGCCAACCCTGTCCCAGATCCAGTGTGGATCCCTGTCCAGAACTGGGGTCAGCAGGGACCCAGACTCAACCCTGCCCAACCCAAGGAGCCATCCCAAGCCACCAGTATAAGTGCACAGCCCAGGGTTGGCTGCTCAGACTTCAAAAGTATGTGACGGGCCACCGCTCAGCTGGCCCCAAAAGCTCATAGTCTGAGGGAAGAGAGGTCAGTGTGTATTGAGCCTCTTGGGGAGCCAGCCAGGACCACCCCCTACCCGCCAGAAGCCAGGTTTGCTTCTATGTGAGGTACGCAGTTGTGGAGGCCTCCAGGGGCTGGAACTGGAACCCCATCCGCCTGGCCCCTCGCAGAGACCACAGCGCAGTGACCACCAAAGGCTCACTAGCCCCTTGGCAGGCACACTGGCCAGGGCCCCAGGGCCGAGGCACGCCCAGGCCCGCTCCCCAAGCTCCTGGGGCTCTTCCCCAGGCGTCTGCGTATCTCCCCACTCCCCCGTTGCTGCTGGCTGAGTCCCAACTAAAGAGGGGAAAGAATTTATTACGGAAACCTGGTTCTGTGGGCAGGGGACACAGAGAAGGGACCTGACCACCAGGAAAGGGCTCTGGCCTGCTTGTGAAGAGGACGGGGAGGGCCGCCGCCCCAGGCAGGCAGAAGCAGGGGAGGCTGCGGCTACGGGGGAAAGCGGTCCGATCTCACCCTGCAAAGTCGCAGGCAGAGTGAGGCTGTGGGAGGCCTAAGGTGGGACACGGGCCTGGGGCGGCGGGACAGTGGGGGTGTTGTGTGGATGCCAGGCTGGGACAGAGGCAAGGGGACAGGCAGGCCGGCAAGAAAGGCCTGAACGGGCTGGGGCGTCTGCAAAGCCCGGAGAGGCGGGACGGAGGGAGGTCTCCGCTGCCCCCGCGCTCAGAGAGGGTCTGGAGTGAGGGGGCAGGGAAGGGGGCGGATCCCAAGGCTGCAGGGTCTCAGCCTGGCAGTTGGAGTCTGAGTCCAGAGCGGGTGGCTGCCGGGAAAAGGTCCAGGCCGGATCGCGGCCTCTGCGGTGGTGCGGGGGTGGAGGGCAGGGCTGGCCCAGGGCAGGGGTCTCGGCCACCAGAGGGATCTCCCACTGTCCTGGGAGTTTCTGCCCGGGAGGGGTCTCGTCCTGCCCCTCGAGTGGTCTCCCCGGCCCTGACGGGGGCTCGGCGGCTCGGCGGGGGCTCGGCGGGGCGGGGGTCCCGGGGTCCTGGCGGCCCGCGCCCCTCACCGCGCTCTTCTTGGTCACCATCTTGTCCAGCCTCCGGGCGATCCGCGCAATCTCCTCCTCCTGGCCCATCACCACCTCACGGGCAGCGCCCCCAGCGCCCACCGCGCCAGCCTCAGCCTCCCGGCCCGCACGCCGGCCCCGGCCGTCGCCGCCTCCCGCACCCGCCGCAGCCGACGCAGCCCTGCCGCGGGGCGGGAGACCCTCCGTTCAAACCCCCGGCCCCCGCGCCCGCCGCGCTGCGCCCTGGGACACGTAGTTCCCGCGCGCCTCGCCTCGCGCGCTCCCTCAGGGCCCTGGACCACAACTCCCAGAAGCCACATGGGCGCGCGCGGCTTCTTGGGAGTTGTAGTCCCGACGCGGGCCGTCGCCGGGGGCCTATGGCACCGAAGGACTCGCAGTCCCACAATCCCCGGCGCGGCCCGGACGGCCCGGGCAGGGTTGTGGAGTCAGGACGGGCGTGCTGGCTGCGGCGTGGATCGCGGGTCTTCCCTTCCGATTCTCCGCCCTGGAGCGGCCAGGGGGTTCGTCCGCGCGGGCCCGGAAAGGCCCCTTCGAGTGCGTCCCATCTCTCCACCTTGAGCCCTCCTCCAACACCTTCGGCCGTCGCGGGGCGGCCGGACCCTGATTCCCGTGCCCTGGAGCCGAGGCGTGCGGGCGACGCCCTGCGCGCTCTGGCCAGGATTGGGGCCTCAGGCCTCGGGTGGAGCTCCTGGAGGTGGGAGGCAGCAGGAGCCGGATGCGGATTCCGGAAGCGGCCGGGGCTGGGCTTACAAAGGTGCCGGGGGACTCCGAGTGGCTGCAAGGCCAAGGCCCCTGCCTCCGGAGCCAGCTTCTGGTGCGAGTCCCGGCTGTCACTTGGAACAAATCATTGACCGCTCTGTGCCTCAGCCTCCCGTATGTGAAATGGGGATGTTGGTAGTGGAACCTCACAGGGCTGCTGTCAACGCGGTGCGAGCTGAGGGCAGGGGACAGACTGACCCTGGGAGGGCTGAGGAAGGGAGGAGCAGGGGCAGTGTACTACCCGCTCGGCGACACAGATGCGGGGTGGTTTGCTGGAGGGAAACAGTAGAGGCCAGAGGACCGATGTTGAGTGTTGTTGACCCCACAGTCACTGAAACTCAAGCCAAGTAACAGGCCAGGTGGAAGATGGGTGTCCAGATGACCTGGGCTGACCATGCCTTGGACTCAGTGGCATTAGACATGACTGAGCTTCCCGGAAGCCAAAATGAAAAGGGAAACATGGCAGGTTATGAGATTCCTTAGTAATTAGGAAGAAAAAGCATAGAATCCCTCGTAGAAAGCAAAGATTTTCCAGGACAGAGGCCCTGGGGCAGGTGGACACAGCACCTTTAGGTCATAGACAAGCTCTGACCTTGCCCCCCACCAAGAGGCTGGGCCACATCCCTGAGCCTAGCCCAGCGAGTCCTCATGGCCAGAATCTCCGGGTAAGGGAGTGTGTGCAGCCTGTGAGGGTCCAGTCACACCAGGGTCACTAGGGAGGCTGGACTTGCACACCCTTCAACCCCTGTAACAGGCCACTGGCTAGAGTCCTGTGAAACGGCAACCAGCAGGGACTCCAGAGAACTCGGCCTCCCACCCAGATCAGGCTGCAAGGGCTTCAAAACTGGCTCCCCACCCCCACCACCCACAGGGAGGTATCCATGGAGGCTGCCCAGCCAGGCCCCCTGACGGACAAGGTTAAGCTGATTCAAGGATGGTTCATGCTGGAGACTTCCCAGCAACACACCAGGATCCTGAGACTCCACACTCAGCCACGGCTACTAAGGCTGGAGCAAACCCACGCGGGCAGCGTGGAGCGCAATGCTTGGCCTCTGCCCCAGAGCAGGGAGAGGTGTGTCCAAGAGCCCTCAAAACAGCTTGGGTCCCCAGGATTAGAGTCAAAAGGATCAGGACAGGCCTCTCAGAACCATCACCTGGCTGGCAGGAAGGGCTGGTGCGCTAGATGCCCACCATCGGCCCGGGCATCACTGGGGCAGGGTCCAGGCTGTCAGCACAGCCCCCTGGAGCAGGACACTGCCAAGGAGCCAGCCTCAAGGCCAGTCCCCATTTGACCTCTCCACGGGACAGACCGTCACAGTGCTGGGAAGGGGAGCAGGCGTGCCGACATCTCAGGCCAGCCCAAGGACTCACCCTGATGCTGCCTGGGCAATGACCCCTGGCAAGCCGAGGTCCCCACCATCCTGGGCCAGGAGCTTTGCCATGAGGGATGCTTCTGAATGGCTGGCTGGGTTGAATGTTTTAAGCCACAAAGATGTGTTAGTGCCGTGGTGTTCAAGTGTGACTAAGGAGCTGGTTAAGAAGAGCCCTCCTGTTCCCCCTGGGGTGGGGCCCTGGGGTCTTTGTCTCCAGGTGGCAGACTTCAGGGAGGGTGGGGGGCGGCGGTTGCATCCAAAGGTAAAGAGGAGGTTCCGGGACTGGGAGGTGGATGGGGGCCTGCCCTCATCCAAGGAAGCCTAGGGAGTCACAGAAGAGGGATGGTGGCGGTGGGGGAGGTGGAGACAGCGGGTCTGGGATCTGAGAAGACAGATGGCCTCAACCTGGGGCGGGGACCAAGCCCTGCCAGAAGAGCCCCTGGGCCGGTGGGAAGGAGTCGCCCTCCCCGTAGGTGTCCAGGGTTGTCTGCGGCTGCCAGGGGAGTGCAGCGGGGGCGGGGGCGGGGGCCCTGTGCCGCTGGGACTCACCGCTGGGACTAACCGCTGTGCTTCTGCGCAGCCGTTGTCCTCTGTGACCCTGTGAGTCTGACTGTGCACTGCCCCGAGGACACAGAGGGGGCCGTTAGCTGAGAACGGGGCCCTTCCTGCCCGGCCAGGGTGGAGGTGCCCACCTGGGTCCTTTCTCCTCTCCCTTGAGCCAGGTGCTCTCTGCCTCTGGGAGCTGGGGGCGGCAAGGGAGGGGCACAGAGACAGCCGGAGAGGAGCCCTGCACAGCTCGGAGGATCTCGGAGGCCCACTGAGGCTCCAGACAGGAGATAAGATGCCATGGCCCCTCAAGGACAATGGCCAGGGGACTTGCCCAGCAGAGGGCTTAGCCTGGGGGGCTGAAGCAGGGCTTCCAGGGACCCTGGCCCAGGGCAGGGCAGGTGATGAGGAAGTGCACAGGACAGGAGTGGGTGGCAGAGGAGGCAGGTGGCTTCCATGCTGGGACCCTAGGGGCCACAGCTCATCCCCCACGATGGGAACCTGGAACCCTGACAGTGCAGTCCTACATGGAAGCCACTACTCGAGCTGGAGTCTAGGGTCCCAGTGGGCTAACCCTGCTCCCAGGCCCAGGGCCTGCCATAAGCATCGGCCTCTAGGTGGCGGGAGTGAGCCACAGACCTGCCTGCCGGCCAGATATCCACCACCCAACCCTGAGGGAGGTCCAGCGGGTTCTGCCCACAGCAGCCAAGCCCCCGGAGTTAGGCTGTGCTTAGTCCTGCAGAGGAGCCCGTGCCTGTGGAGGCTGTAGGTCAGTCCCACTCTCGCCAGGGCTCAGGCTGGAGTAGTACTGGCCAACCCCAAACTCCTAACGTCCCCCAGGGCCCTTATGAGGGCATGCCCCCAGAACCCTGCTCAGGACATTCACAGCTCACCCCTGGCCCCTTGTGGACCTTCCCAACTGTGGGAACCTCCTCCTCGAAGGAGCTTTCCTCAACGAGCTGCCTGGGCCCCCAGCCCAACTGCACCTGCAGATTGCTGCGCCCGGGGTTCTCCTTCCAAGCTCTCACGTGAGGCTGGCCAAAGCCTAACGGGGCCACCAGGGCTAGGCCCTTCCGCGTCCCACCCGCCCCTTCTGCAGGTGAGGAACCTCACTTCCTCTGGTACGTCCTGGGCGTGCACATACACTCGACCCAAGTTGCATGGGGACGCAGGAAGTTGATCACACATGCCACACTGGGCACACCCAAGGGCCTTCCAAGCACATGCAAATCTAAGAACAGGGCCTGTGTACCACCCTCTGCCACATCCCCAACCCCAAAACACCCAGTGGGTGCCCAGTAAATACATGCCACATGAAGGAAGAAGCAAGGGCTCGTGGGAAGGGACCCACTGCCCAGCAGAGGAGCCCACAGACGGCCCGAGGCCCACCTCCAGAGAAGGCCAGCTCCACTGACCACCCCTGCCGCTCGCTCGGGCTGAAGGGCGGACACAGGCCTCTGCGAGGAGCAGGCTCCCAGTCTGCAGAATGGGAAGGGCCCCCGCCCGGGCCAGTATCTCCTGGAAAGTCCCCAGCCCAGCTCCCTACCCTGAGGAGAGGCAGCACTTGGGGGAGGCAGAGGCATCCCCAGAGGCCAGCGGTTGCTCTAGGCTGCTCTAACAATGGCTTCCCCCACACAATTCCCAGAAACTCGCCCTCCCTGCCCTGCCAGCCCTCCTGGTGACCACTCCCCCTCGACCTCCCCTGGGGCCCCAGGCCAAGGTGCGGGTCAGAAGCTGTGGGCCAAAGGAGGGGCCGAGCTCACAGAGCAGCAGCCCCGGGGGGCCAGGCTCTCCAGCCCTATCCTCAGAGAGAGACCAAGGAAGCCCCCGGGGGACCCTGACTGGGGGCTGAGGAGCCAGACCTTGGGAGCTGCCCCTGGCCTTCCCACCTGGAGGAAAGCCCGTCCTTCCAGCCGCTCAGGCCCATGTCCACAGCACTGCGCTGAGGCTGTGGGGAGGGACAGATCACGCTCCTCCTCTGCGCAAAGCCCTCCCAAGTCGCTAAGTCTCCTCCAGAGAACCAAGCAAGACCCCTCCAGGCCCCACAGAGTCCCTCCTCCCCTGCCCCCCGCACCGTCCCTGCCCCCGGGCATCTGCACATGCTGGTCCGTCTTCCCCATCTGTGCCCACGTTTTCTTCAAGGTCTGGCTCAAAAGTCACCTAACGAAAGGACAGTCATGGGCACCCCAACACAGCCCCCCTCCGCTCCATGCCTGCCAGCTCCTTCCCCGCAGCACACATCACAGCCAGGGGCCTGCATTCGGATGGGAGACTCCTGATCGTCTCTGCCTGCCAGGAACTGGCACTCACACCGTGGGGACCTGTCTCACTCGTTTGCTGCTCCCGAGACCTCCCGAAACAGGGCCTGGCGCACAGCAGGTGCTCCCCAGCATGCAAGCGGGTGGGTGAGGGAAGGACTCCTGGCCCTCAGCAAAGAGTGGGTGGTCCCGAAGAACACAGACCTGCCCCCGCCGCCCATTGGACAGCCTCAGCCGGTTGGGCCATCAAAGCCACTTGTCACCAAAGCCAGGGCAGCAGCAGTGCCGGCCTGGGCCAGCTGGGCAGTGGCTACCTGTGAGACTATGCCTGCTTTCCATGATTCGGGGCAGCTGGGGACTGTCACCAGAACCTGCCTGGGGAGTGAGGGGACAGGCCAGCCCAGGGCAGGGTGGTCAGAACAGGCACTGCACTCCTGAGGACCCAGGATACCCTGTGAGTCACCACATGGCCCCCCATGCCACCAAGAGCCACCAAGGGGGACCAGGGTGCAGTTGCTGTAGGACCAGACTCCCGCAGACCCAGGCTCAGGGCACTGGGATCCGAGCAAACAGCCGGGCCAGCAGCTGTCCCGTGCACAGACGGGCAGCGCGGGGGCAGAGCCGGCGCGGGAACGCCGGACAGACGGCTGGACAGACAGAGCGTCTGGCGCCTGCTCAGCCAGGGCCGCTCCTGGGGCTGCAGCCTTCCTTCCTGAGCTGCTGTTTCCTGGCCCCGCCCTGTTGTTGCCGCGGAAACCTAGAGCAGCCGGTTCCCATGGAGCCCCCGCTGGGCCGGAGCGGGCCCACACAGCTCGCAGCAACACCCCAGGGCACAGGCGGTCACAGGAGGCCCCGAGGGCTCGCACAGTGCGACACCCCAACTCGACCCTGGGAGCACCCATGAAAGTCACTCCCGCCACAGGTGCCCCGCCCCCACCGCCAGCACTGGCACTCCCGACCCACCAGGCCCTGGACCCAGAGAAGCCCCACCCACCGGGGCCTGGGGGCCCCACAGCTCCCGTTGCAGATGTGACTCCTGCACCTTCGCCCAAGGTGGGCCGCAGCGCCCACCCTGACCACACGGCCCACTGCTCGCTCCCACCCAGGTCTGCCTCTCGCTGGGCCCACCTGGCGACCCACGCATGGCCCCAAACTCTACACTCTTGAGAGTGGCGCCCACCACCCTCTCCCCAGAGAGGGGCCCACAGCGCTTCTGAGCCCAGCAGCTCCGCGCACACCAGCAGGAAGGCTGGTGTGGGGTGCCGCCCCCAGGCACGAGCCCGAGTCCGCCTGGGCCAGACGTGCCTCTGGGCAAGAGGCACCCACGCACTCACGTGTGCCCACTGGATTCTAGTTCGTGGCGGAGGGGGGGCGGGGAGGGACCTCTGCAGAGGCCCCAACCAAGGCTAAGGTGGCGGCTGGCCCCCAACTCACACCCCCCCCCCCCACTCCAGGCCCCTCTGCCCGCAGCCCTCTAGGACAAGCAGCACACCGTGAGGATGAGGGGCCCCGTCTGCCGCCCAGGTCTTGAAGACCACGTGGTGGAATCTGAACTGGCTCTGGAAGCAACGACGTCTGGTCTCCAGAGACCAGAGAGTCCCCTCCACCTGAACCCCGCCTCCACCCGCCAGGGGGAGCAGAGGGCCCAGCCTTGCGGGACTCAGTAACTGGTCCCAGCCTCGCTGCTCCTGCAGCAGCCTGGCTGGGTGGGTGGGGAGCCTGTGAGGTCTGCGCCCCGGGCAGTGTGTGGGAGGTCCGCCACCCCCGAGCCCAGCCAAGCCCCCACCCAGAGCCACTGAGGGGGATTACCCGGCATCCTCTGCGGGCTTCACGCAGAGGCTGGGGGTCCGGTGAGGCCGAGGGACGAGAGGGCGGAGGGCAGAGAGAGCAGCACCCATCGTCACCCAGGCCAGCCTGCGCTTGCAGAGCCGGCTTGCCCTCCACTCCACCTTTCTGGCTGGGGGTTGGGGGCTACAGACAGGGCCCCCGAAGGTGAGACGACAGCCAGCCTGGGCCAGGACAGTCTGGGGTAGGTTCTGGAGGCATAAGAAAAGCCCTCAACTTATGAATCACCCACACTTTGGATGGAGCTGGGGCCACAGCTTGGTGGCCAGAGAAGTCTTGGGGACCCCTCCCTTGGTGCTATTGAGGGCCAGGACTTCAGTGAACTGGGAGCCCCATTCTAGGTCCCTTGGGGCCCCATCTCCTCATGGCAGAGCCCCAGGGCCCTGGGGGACCTCCATGTCTAGTGTCCACTCACCCCCAAACCCAGACAGACATACACAGACCACACACAGAGGCAGACACACACATCTGAGGCCCCTCCCCCTGGCATGGCGGCCACACCCACACCAGCCCTGGTACAGCAGCACCAAGGGGCCCCTCAGCCCTGCGGCTCCTGGGTCCAGGCCACCCTGACTGCAGCCCCCACCCCCTCGCCTTCCCATCTGGACAGCGGGCCAGAGCAGCTCCCACTCCCACCAGGCAGCACACAAGGGTGGGCAGCCTGACCCCAAAGAAGTGGGGGGCGCCCGGGGGATCTCTCTCCCCTGCCCTGCCTAGCCTGAGCCCACAGGATAGGACAGCTGGACACCTGAGCCGAGCAGTGTGACCAGGAGGGCGGGCCGCTGGCTGGTGCTGGGCAAGGCAGCTGTGGAGGGGCTGATGCCTGTGCATCTGGGGCAGCCCGGACGACCCTGGGCTATTGGGGGCGGCAGAGGGC
Organism: Rousettus aegyptiacus; assembly: GCF_014176215.1. Taxonomy (NCBI): domain Eukaryota; kingdom Metazoa; phylum Chordata; class Mammalia; order Chiroptera; family Pteropodidae; genus Rousettus; species Rousettus aegyptiacus. The sequence continues at coordinate 168,312 of NW_023416287.1, forward strand.
CCCTAGGGGAGCTGAAAACTGTCCCACTACAGGCGTCATTGCAGCGGAGGGCCCTGGAGGCCTCCTTCTCAAGACCCGTGTCCATCCTCCCAGAGCAGCCCAGGATCCGCCAGGCCTGGTGACCCCAGAGCACACCCAGAAGCAGGGGCAGCCTCTGCCAGGCGCTGGCCCCTCGCGCCATCCTGCGACCTGAAGCCTCCCTCCCACACGCACTGCCCCGCGCCCAGGCCGCTGGGTCCGGCCACTCACAGCACTTAGAGGAAAGCTGGCCCCCCTGGGAGCAGCCCGAGCATTGTCTGGCCCAGCGCCCTCCATTCTGGCTCGCCCCCGGGAGAAGCCGGTCCTCCCAGGCCAGGGAGCACCGCTGCTGTGCCCCCATGGCCCGGTAGCAGCACTTGGGCTCAGGGGCAGTGAGTTGGGCCACCTTACTCCTCCTGCAGATGGATGAGGCCTGATGTGACAGAACCCGATGTGGGGGCACCCAGCAGCCCACAGGACCTCTGTGGAGGTGCTGGGCTCTGCCCCTGGCAGGAGGGCCTCTGGGGGAAGCTGTGGGACTCATGCGAGGCCCACGGAATGAGGCCTGGAGGGACTTCCAGGGACACAGCACTGAGAGCCTCTGGCCACACAGGCCCAGGGCCACCAATAAAGCCCCCAACACTTGGGGTGGGGAGGCTTCTGGGGGAGGCTTCTGGCATCGTAGGGGCTGCGTAGCTTCCCGGCTACAGCGAGGTGGAAGAGAGGAGCAGGAGACTCCACGGACCCTCAGCTTCTGGAGCCCAGCCCCCTCCTGCTGGGGGAGGGTGGGGAGTGGGACTGGGCGGGAAACCCTTTTGAAGACCCTCCCACGGTGAATGCCCCGTTGGAGCCTCACCCCCCCCCCCCGCCCCCGCAGCACAAGGCCCTGAGGAGGGGGCGCTGGGCCTGGGGCTCTGCGCCTCCCCAGGCTGCTCCGCCCTCCAGCCCCACTTCGCCCCGCTCGGTCTTATTATTCTGCGTTGGCTCAGGAGTTGGTGAGGGGGCGCGAATGCCATCTTCCCCTTTAACCCCAGAGACAGGCTTGGGTAGGGCTCCAAGCCCCCAGTGCCGTAAGGTGGTCACCATGTTTGCCAAGGGGCGGGGGGCTACCCAGGTCGCAGGATGCAGGGCGTTGTTCTCAAAGCGCCCCTCACCTTTGAGCCGGACGCCTTGAGAAGGCGGCCTCCCAAGCATTCGACGTTAAGACACGGCCCCCTCCTCCCACCGTAACCTCCGCGGGGAGGGCACCACCCTCCGATTACCGCCCGGGGGGCTCCGTCTCCGTGGGTGGGGGCGGCGGCTCAGCTCTGAAAGTCTGACAGCCCCACGGGGACGCCCCTTCCAAGCTGCAGCCCACATCAGTGGCCCTCTGCCATTGGGGGGTCTCCTTCAGAGCGGGCGCGGGGGGCGCTGCGCGCAGGAGGCCGCGGCGGAATGCGTCCGGGCGCGGAAGAAAGGGAGCCCCCGGGGAGGGGCGGCCCGGCTTGGCCGCCGCGCCCGCCCCGCCCGCCGCCGCCTATTGGCCCCGCGCCGCTATATCTGGGCGCCCACCCGGCGCGAGGCCACCGCGTCCCCACCGCCGTCCACCCGCCCGTCCCGGCCCCGAAGTGCCCGCCGCCCGCCGTCCGCGCTCCCGCGCTTCGTTCCGCCCAGGCCGCGCCCAGCTGGAATGCAGAGATCGCCGACCGGCTACGGCGCACAGGACGACCCGCCCGCCCGCCGCGACTGTGCATGGGCCCCGGGACCCGGGGCCGCCGCTGAGCCGCGCGGCCTCCCCGCCGCCCCCGCCGCCGTCGCCGCGCCCGCCTCGCCGCCCAGCCCGCCGCGCAGCCCGCCGCGCAGCCCCGAGCCGGGGCGCTATGGCCTCAGCCCGGCTGGCCGCGGGGAGCGCCAGGCGGCCGACGAGTCGCGCATCCGGCGACCCATGAACGCCTTCATGGTGTGGGCGAAGGACGAGCGCAAGCGACTGGCGCAGCAGAACCCGGACCTGCACAACGCGGTGCTCAGCAAGATGCTGGGTGAGTGGCGCGCGCGGCCGGGCGGGGGCTCGCGCGGGGAGGGCCGGGCGGGGGGTGCCCACTGACCCGCGCCCGCGCCCGCAGGCAAGGCGTGGAAGGAGCTGAGCACGGCGGACAAGCGGCCCTTCGTGGAGGAGGCGGAGCGGCTGCGCGTGCAGCACCTGCGCGACCACCCCAACTACAAGTACCGGCCGCGCCGCAAGAAGCAGGCGCGCAAGGCCCGGCGGCTGGAGCCCGGCCTCTTGCTCCAGGGCCTGGCGCCGCCGCCGCCGCCGCCGCCGGAGCCCTACCCTGCGGCGCCGGGCGCGGCCCGGGCCTTCCGCGAGCTGCCGCCGCTGGGCGCCGAGCTCGACGGCCTGGGGCTGCCCACGCCCGAGCGCTCGCCGCTGGACGGCCTGGAGCCCGGAGAGGCTGCCTTCTTCCCGCCGCCCGAGGACTGCGCGCTGCGGGCCTTCCGCGCGCCCTACACCCCCGCCGAGTTGCCCCGGGACCCCGGCGGCTGCTACGGGGCGCCGCTGGCCGAGGCGCTCAGGACCGCGCCCGCCCCCAACGCGCCGCTCCCCGGCCTCTACTACGGCGCCCTGGGCGCGCCCGGCCCGGGCCCCTACCCCGGCCCGCTGTCGCCGCCGCCCGAGGCCACGCCGCTGGAGAGCGCCGAGCCGCTGGGGCCCGCCGCCGACCTTTGGGCCGACGTGGACCTCACCGAGTTCGACCAGTACCTCAACTGCGGCCGGACTCGGCCCGACGCCGCCGGGCTCCCGTACCACGTGGCGCTGGCCAAGCTGGGCCCGCGAGCCATGTCCTGCCCCGAGGAGAGCAGCCTGATCGCCGCGCTGTCCGACGCCAGCAGCGCGGTGTACTACAGCGCGTGCATCTCCGGCTAGGCCGCCACGCCCCCGCCCCCCCCCCGCAGCCGCCGCGGCCGCATCGCTGCGCATCGCCGCTCTGTCGCTGTCGCAGGTGTATGCTGCGGCCCCTTGTAGCAGTCCGACCGGAACCGCGACGCTCCTGCTAGGCCGCCCGCCCTGCGCGCGCCGCAGGGCTGGTTCCCGCGCGTCGGGGTCTTTTCCAGGACCTGCTGGCTGGCCCTGCCAGGGTTACGTTTTTTGAAGCGCCTCATCCTTTTCCTGCAGTGTATTTTCTAGAATCAGGCTGTGTTTTACTTTGCCTTTTTTTATATACGTAATACGATATATTTAATTTTTAGTTCAACTTTTAAACCTTCTCTTCCAAGGGAGTTCAGTGATCAAAAGCATCAGTAGCAAGGGCTTTACTGTATGAGGAATAACTCTGTGTATTTGCTGTAAAGGAGGAGCCTGGAGCGGCCCCCCGGGGCCAGGCGAGGCCACAATAAAGCTCTGAACACCTGGTGGTCTGTGGTTGCTAGGGGAGGAAGGAGCAGTTCCCCCCAGGGCTTTAGATGTCTCCTTCCCTCCCAGTCTCCCCCAGAGAGCCTGCCCCCCAGCCTGGACTCCCAGCACCGTCCTTCCCCCAGCCAGAGTTGGAGGGAGACAGGAAGTGTGGGCACTCCTACTCCTCCATTCCCCTCCTGTCCCCCAATTCCAGCTCAAGCCTAACGGGGGTCAGACTACACAGAGCAATCCCCCCCACCCCCACCCAGGTTTCCTCAAACTCACCTCAAGACCTTCCAGCCCAGGCCAGTGTCCTCTCCAAAGGAGGCAGTGGGACTGACACACGCAGACCTGGCCCTCGGGGGCCCTGTCCGTGCTCAGCCCGGTGTGGGCAGAGCGGGCAGCTCTGCCGTGCACCCACGCTGCTCCCAGCGTAGCCTGTCCAGGCTCCGCCCAGTGACAAGGCCCCTACCGGAGCAGGGGGCTCAAGCCTCACATCGCCAGCCCCCAGCTCTGGACCTGCTTCACTACCCCAAGCCCCCTCCGCCCAGGCCTGGACGCCCTCTCTCCACGCTGCCTCCGTGGTCCCCCAGCTCCTTTCTGGCACCCTGTGAACGAAGAGCCCACACGTTCAGAAAAGGCTGCAACAATTGCGATTCTTCTTTCCTGGGACGGGGTCCGTGAGCACCCCCAGAAGCCTCCCTGCACACGCGCAGTTCTCCGGACCCGGCAGGGCGTCTCAGCAACAGAAGGGGCCACGTGTCCCTCAGCTCTGTCCTGCCCCGGCTTCTGACCCCCATAGCATATGGGGGTCCCAGCTGATCCCTGCCAATAGGGATGTGGGAAAGCCACCAACAATCTCCCCTGTGTCCGAACACGCACCCTGTGAAGGGCGCGGCTGTCTGGGACTTGGGTGGGCTCTGCGAATGAGACGAACTCTGATGACATGTGTGAGCCCATGAGGCTCCGAGCGTGGCTGTGATGCTGACTGACCACGTGACTGACCATTTGGGAAGGTGACTGCGTGTGGGGCCCCAGTGTGTCTGAGACTGCGTGCACACAGGGGTGTGCAGCCAGCCTGGGTGTGAGCCTGGGCGCCCACACGCATGGGTCTGCTGCCCGAGTGCGTGTGGGGAGGTGAGCAGGGTGCTACAGGTGTCCTGCCTCTCGGTGTGGCTGATGTCGCCTCTGATACTCGTCGTGAGTCCCACGCCTCCGCTGGCAGAGTGGGGCAGGGAGCCGGCCATGGGACAGAGACAGACACACCTCAAGGGACAGGAACAGACAAGCTGAGAAGAGCACAGGTGGCCCCCAGTGGGCAAAGGGATAGGAAGAGCCCAATGACACCAAGGACAGGGCCTGCCCCTGGGAAGCACACACGAGCCCGCAGCAGGAGGCAGGGGAGCTGAGACACAAGGGTGGCCCCGTCGAGGCACATTTGTCACAGGGGTGGGGGGCTCTGAGACACCGATGTTGAGTCCTGGGCTCACGCATGGGGAGAAGTACACACCACCCGTGGGCATGCAAGCCCCACCCGGCCCGTACGGCCCTCCAGCTCCTGCTCTGGGCCTGCTCCTTCTGGGAGAAGAGGTGACCCTTCTTGGAGCCCTGGGCCAGCTGGGCCCAGGTGCACCCGCTGTGGGGGTGGCACGTCCCACCCACAGCAGCTGGAGTCCAAGCGCCTCTGGCCAGGTGCAGCCCCTTCCCCGCTCTCACCCACTCCCAGGCCAGGCACAGGCTGCACAGGGTCATGTGCACAGCCCTCTGAGCGCCTCCCTGCTGGACCCAGGCGCCGTCCCACTGGTGACCCTGCCCCAGAGATGCCGCTGAGCGCAGGGAGGTGCAGGCAAGCAGAGGGGCCGTCCGTGTCTGCCTCTCCTGGCTTCTGGTGTGGTTGGAGCAATATTCTCACATCATCCATTTTGGGCCTCTCACACCACCCCAACCCACCCCCCCCAAGGGTCTCTGGGACGGAGAGCCACCAGAGCGCCTTGGGGTGGCACCCCTGGTGCCCAAGTAGGGAGGAGGCCAGTGTGGGCCCAATGTGTCCAGGGACTGGGGGTGTCCAGGAGCAGCATCAGGCCGAGGACACGAAAAGGCCTCCCAGCAGAGGCAGCTGTTGCCGGTAGTGGCTCCGCAGCAGTGGCCCTGGGTAGGGTGCGGGTCCCCTCAGAGGACCCTTTGCCAGTGCCCTGCCTGAGAAGCCCCCATGGGGCCGGCTCTACCCCACTCGGCAGGACCACAGCCCTAGGCCTGGGTGGCTCCAGCCTGAGGTCAGGCTCCCCCCCCCCCCACTGGCTCCACCCACCTGCTTCCCCAAGGGTCAGAGAAGGGAAGTCCCCACCCCCAGCTCCCGCTGAGTCAAGCCAGCCAGGAACAGACCCCTGCCGCCTGGCTCCTGGCGGGAAGTTCCAGCAGTCCAGCCTGGCACAAGCCACAGCTCTCCCACGCCGGGACCTGGCCTGGCCCTGGCCTGACCTGGGTGGAGGTGCCGAACCGTCCTCAGCAGGCAGTCCAGGGGAGGAGGTCAGGGGTGTGGGGCAGAGAGCAGGTAAGGTGCACCCCTTCCCCCCGCAGACACCCGCGGAACAGTACACGTACAACCAGCCACACACCACGCCAAGCGACACACCAGGACCAAGGCTGTGCTCACACACCCAACCCCAAGGCCATGCTGGGCGGGCCCGGAGGGACCGAAGTCACCCTCCACTCCACTGGACACACACTCTAGACAATCCACCCACAGCGCACTCTGCACAATCCGCATGCATTTTTAAGTGGACAGTCGGTGCTTTTAGTGTATTCACGGGGCTTCGAGACTATCACCACGACCTCGTTTCAGCTTTTCCGTCACCCCCAAACGAAACCTGTGCCCCTGAGCGGTCACTCCCACTCTCCCTTGCTCCCAGCCCCCCAGAACCCTGACCTCGTCTCCGTCTCGGCAGATGGGCCCCTTCTGGACATTTCACGCAAGTGGAGTCGCACGGCAAGCGGCCCCTGGGGCCTGGCTTTGTGGGCGAGCGGCATTTCTCAAGGCTCATCAGCTCCGTGCTTCGTTCCTCTTTAAGGCTGAATCGTCTCTCGTGGGGATGGACCGTCAGCTCACCGTCTGGTGGACCTGCCTCCACGTTTTGGTGGCTACGAATAATGCTGCTGTGAACACTTGTGTGCACGTGTTGCGGGCACGTATGAGTTTATTAAAATTACACACATTTGTATCTCTAATGACCAAGTGTAAGCGAGTAGGTTAAGTACCTCAAGTGCATCCACATGCACCCCAAGAGCGGGGGTGGGGGAGGTCCAGAGCCACTGACCTCCAATCCCAACTGTGCCCCCAAACCAAGACTCAATCCCCCCGCCCAGGCTAACCCCCCACTTCTGCCCCAGGATGGGGGGGGGCTCCCAGGATGGGCCTGCAATCCAGTCCGTGCAGGGATTTGGCCGAGAGAGCTGCAGTTCGGGCCCAGGACAGAGGTGAAGGGGCGCGAACCCGGCCTCTCTGCCTACTTCAGCCGCAGCCCACGCAGCTCGCATGGCCTCCCAGGCCACCCAGGGGCACGGCGCGGGCGGCAAGGCGGCAGGGGCCGAGAGCCCCGGACCCCTGCGGGCGGCCCACGGCCCCTGCCCACGCCGCCGCCGCCCCCGTCGAGGAAACAGGAAGGGGTGCGCGGTGGCGGCGGCGGGCTGGAAGGAAGCTCAGGAAGTCGCCGCGGGTGCGGAGCTTATCTGGGGCCGCAGCCGGACCCCTGGCCTCATGCCCTGCTCAGGCTGGACAGGGGATGGGGGCAGTGGGAGCACAGGGCTTGATCACCTGGCGGGGAGCCCTGCCCACCTCACCCCAAGCCACAATTGTCACAATGGGGTTACGGAGGGAGGCGCCACAGGACAGCAACAGGACCTCACTGAGCCAGGCTGCACCCCCCACCCCCCGAGACGCGAGCAGGGGACCCAGGGACCTGCGTCCCACCCCAGGACACCCCACCTCTCCCACACCACACACTACTCTGCCCCCGCCACCCACCCTGACCCCCCAAAACAAGGACTGCGCCCCCAGCGGGTGCCCACACGCTGCTGGTTCTGGAGAGGGTAACTGGGGGAGGTATGAAGGTTGTTTGTTTCCGCGTTCACAAAGCTGGGTCTTTTCCTAGGGAGGGGCCAGGATGGGGACTGTCCCTGGGCGCCCCCCGGGTCCTGCAGGCCCCTGGCAGGGACAATGGGCTCCAGCACCTGGCGCTTCCCCCACCCCATGAGTATTTGCTTTGCTTCCTGGAGTGGGGGGCCTTGTTTGTTTCCGCACGAGCGCAGCTGGAGCAGGCGATCTCGCCCACCTGCAGGGATGGGGACCCCACACTGAGGCTCATGCCAGGGCCAAGTGCCGGGCAAGGCCAGCGCCCCCTCCAGGCCTGGGTGCAGGTGCTTCCTCCTGGGGCTGCCAGCTGAGTGTGGCCGCAGACAGCCACCCGCCTCCTCAGCACCCCGCACCGGGGGAGGCCTGGCTGACGTGCCCAGCCCCAGGCCCTGGCTCCCCGCACGTGGAGCTGTGTCTCCAGGGGCCCGGGCTGGCAGGCCCCCATGTTTGCCACCACCGCCCCTTGCTCAGTCCAGCTGGGGTGGTGGTCTGTGTGGGGAGGACATGGGGGAGCTGCTGCCAAAGCCCAAGAGAGGACCCCAGGGTGGGCAAACAGAGGGGCCAGGCACTGGGCTGGAATGGCGGGACCCCAGGCGGCAGCTTGGGAAGAGGCAGGGAGGAGGGCGTGTGCGGGCGGGGGTGGGGAGCGCGCAGAGGGAGCCGGAATTGCCGGTCTGGTTTTGTGAATCCAGAGGCCGGTTTGTGGCTCATCCCTGTTCCAGATGTCCTTCAAAGGCTCCCAGTCTGGGGAGACCGTGGGACCCGGGCTGCCCTTTAAAGTCGGCCTGGCCGGCTCCTTTCGGCACTGTACGTGGGGGGGTCTGGCTCCCTGCTTTGGTAAGTTACACAACCCTGGCCAGTGCCCTGAGGCCCCATCTGCAGGCCTGGCACAGCCCCTCCCGGGTCCCAGCCCCCACCCTTCTGGAAGCTGCCGAGAAGGCTGTGTGTGGGACAGGACACCGCGGAGCGCAAGCCCCCGCCCGGCCGTGTGTGAGCCCCAGAAACAGTGTTCTCCACGGGAAGAACCAGGCTCGAGCCACACGCCAGGGCCTCACACAGGGCCCGCCCACGGAGCCGTGCCACCGGGACTCTGCCTCGGTGGCTCCGTGGCCCAAGGCCCAGTCCCCACGGTTGAATCTCTTCCCATCTCAGCGTCAGCTCTGCTCGGTTCCAGCAGCCGCTGTGCTGTGGTGAACAGGCCACAACGGGGGGCCCTGCGCCTGGCCTGAAGAGCATGTCACCGGGCTGGGCAGGGCACCCCGCTTTCCTCCCACCCTGTGTCTCTCCGTTGCTAGGGGTGGCTCTGCACCTGCGCCCACACCTGGTCCAGCTGGAATATCCCCATGCTAGACAAGTGAACTTTGTCCCAGGAGCCCACTGTGCTCCCTTCCCCCAAGACGCGACCCTTGTAAGAGAAAGAGGCAGGGATTGGAGCAATGGAGCCACCAGAAGCAAGAAGGGGTTCTCCGCAGGAGGGAGCTTGAACTTGACATCTTGACTGTGGGCAGTGACATTGATTTTGGCCTTCTGTCCTCCAGAACTGAGAGTAAAGAAATTCCCACTGTGTAAGCCACCTGGTTTCTGCTAATTTTTACAGCAGCCCCAGGAAACAAATACAGATAGCCTCTGAGAGATGGAGGCAGGGCTCAGGTCCTCCGTCATCCAGGGCTTGGCAGGACAGGACTAGGCAAGACGTACTGAGCCTCTGCTCAGGGCCGGGGCCACCAGACGTGCCTGAGGCTTCTACGGAAGGGGTAGAGGGTGAAGGGGTGGGGTGGGGGCTCGGTTCTGCTGGCTTAGGCCAAAGGCCTCCGGGCCCCACCCCCAGGCACCCGATTCACCAGATTCACCAGGACAGGCAGCGAGGGCCTGCCTGAGGGGAGCCCTGCTGGGTGGGGAAAGGCGAAGGGGGGGCGGGGGAGGGAGCTGGGCCTGTGCGTGCGCACATGCACACACACAAACGCCACCAGGCCCACTGTGACAGGAGCCCACAGGGAGGGACAGTGGGGCCAGGGTGTGGATACACTCTGCCCACGCCTGTGGTTGTGGTTGTGGTCGGGGGCTTAGGAGAGGGCTGTGGCCCTAAAGCTCTGAGGCGTCCAGCGCCCCCCCCCCTGGGGTTCCGATTGGTTTGAACCTTCCTCAGGCACAGATGGATGGAGGCTGGCCTCAGCAGCAGGGTGGGAGCACCGGGGGTGGGCAGCAACCAAGACCACCAGGCGGCCATGCCCAGGTACCACCGGAGGGGAGCGCCGGGCCAGGGCCAGGCGCAAGCAGCCGGCTGCCCTGAGGGAGACCTCCACGGAGGGCCGTCCTCCTCCTGCCCCCGCGCCGAGGGCCCTGGACTCTCCCTGACTGCCAGCCCCCCGCTGGGCTGCCCCCGCCTCATGCTCTGAGCAAACTGGGCCTGTTTCCCTGCCTGGACACAGGGCCACACCCCAAGGCTCACCCGGGAGGAGCCCAGGAGTGTGACTGCTCCACCAAAGGAGTCTGCTTCCCTCAGCTTGGTCTTCCGTGTGTCCCCTCAAGTTCGACGGGACACAGCCAGCTGCTCAGGAAGGACCGCAGCCCCTTCACGTCCAAGGCTACTCCCGCAGCCCCACTGGCCACACAGCCCCCCCCACCCCGTAACCGCGCTGCTTCGGGGCCAGTCCACGCTCCTCCCCATGCAATCCGGCCCCGCTGCAGCCCTGCGGGGCCTGCGCTGCAGGTGACCCTGCGTGTGCCAGCGGCCCCAGGTCAGCTGCGCCCATGGCTGGCAGGCCTGTGGAAGCGCAGCGGGTGGCTGGGTGCTGGTGGCCTGGGTCTCACCCCACCCTACACTTCCCAGCTGTGTGACTTGGGGCCCATTCTGGAACCTCCTAGTGCCTCAGTTTCCTCTTCTCTAGAACAGGGGCAGTAGCTCCTGTTGCACAGACTGACAGGGGCTGCGTCAGGATCAGCTCTCATGTCCCTGCTGACGGCTCCACCGTGAAGGCCCCCTGCACCCCTGCTCTGCCAGGACCCCAGGGACAAGGCCCACTCTGGCGCCCCCTGAGCCCATCCACCTGGCAGAAAGAAGCCTGATGACTCCAGGTGCTCCATCTGCCACAGGCTGGATGGGGAGCTGAAATGCAGACCCCCAAGCCTACACAGCTGTGAGGGGAGACCAGGGTTCCATGCCCGTCCCCCAAGCACATCCAGGGTCCCGGGCCAGCCTGTCCAGCCCCACAAAGGGGGCCATGGCCACCCTCCCAGGGCCGCAGGAAATGGCCCGGCCTCGCCTGCAGCCAGGGCCAGCGACTCCGGCTTCCCTTCAGGCCCGTTTCCTTTATCCGGTTGTTTTGCTCTGGGTTCTCACAGCTTGGCCCTCCCCCGCTCCACTTCCACCCCTCCCCCATTCCAGAGCGGAGCGGATGGATATGCGCCGTTTTAGGGCCCAGGAGTGCCCCCCCGCCCTTCCCCCCCCCCCCCCCCGGTCCAGCCCCCTGAGCAGGAGTCCAGTCCAGCGTAGCAAGCCGCCCCCTGCTGCCCAAGGCCGGGAGCGCTGCCCCTGTCCACGTGAAGTCTACCCCGCAGGGGCTCCAAACGTGCGTGCGCACGACAACGGCCCAGAGCCGGCTCCCTCCAAGGAGCCCACCCGAGGTGGCCCAGCCCACGGCCAGCAGGCGAAGGGAAGAACCGGACCGCAGCGCCAGCTCGGTTTATCGAGGCCTCGCAGGGCTCGCATCTGGAAGTCCCGGGCCCTCCGGAGAGCGCGGGCAGCGCCGAGGCCCCGGGCCCGCGCCCGCGCAGGCGCACTAGGAGCCGTCCACGGCCGAGGCGCGCAGCGCGAACAGCTTCTCCCAGCAGGTGGCGACGGCGTCCAGCGCGCGCAGTAAGAGCCGCCTCCGACCGCGGCGCCGGCCAAGGGCACGGCGCGACTGGGGCCGCGGGCTCCTCTGTCGGAGACGAGGCGGTCAGTGCACGCGCACGGGCCCCGCGCCCGACCCCCGCGGCGCGCATCCAGCCCGAGGGGACCGCGGCCCGGTTAGGGGGCCCCCGAACCGTGGGAGGGGAGGGTCCGGGCCGCCACACGCTCGGGGACGCACACCTGGCGCAGGGTCCGGCAGTGGCGCCGCATCACCGCCTCCGTGCGCAGGGCCACGGTCCACGCCGCTTTCTCGAGCGCCCCGCGGCGGCCGCCAGCCGCCACGCCGCGCAGAGTCCGCCCCAGGGCCGCGATGGACAGCAGGATACTGTGCTCCTGGCAGGGAGAAGAAACCCGGGCCTGGGGAAAGGGCGCCATGGGTCGCCGGGGACAGGCGGGCTGCAGGGCGAGGATGGGGCAGGCCCCCATACCTTCTGGGCGCCGCAAGAGGCTCCCACCCGACCCCGCCGTCGGGGGGCCGTTGCTCCAGTCTGGTTTTTCTGAATGAAATGGAAGTGTCTGAAGCCCATCCCACCTCGCCGCACAGCGGCCTGGAGGTCCTCGAAGATGACAGCGCGGTAGTGACGCAGCACGTCCGGGACGCTGCAGGCGCGGAGCCTGGCCCAGACTGGCGCGCTTCCCAGCAGCACCAGCAGGAGCGCCCAGAGTGCAGGCTTGGGGGGCACCTGGAAGGGTCCCCAGTTCAGGGAGGGTCGCCCAGGCCTGTGCAGGGGCCTCCCCTCCAGCAGCCTGCAGGCAGTTTGCTTCAGTGCCGCCACCCGCCAGCGCGGAATTTCCGAGGTCTAATGAAACGGAGGTGGCACTGTGTGTCCAGGGAAGGGCCTTGGCACAGGTTGGGCAGGACACGACCCTGCTGTTTTAGGCCTTAAAGAAAGCGAGACTCAGGCCTGCAGACCCACAGCTCGGTGGTGAGCTGCACAGGGCGAGGGGGCGGAGGGGGCGGCTCCAGAGGCAGGAGCCCCGCCACCCTGACGTGCTTGGCCGCCAGAAGCCAAGTGTCCACAAGACTGGATGTAATGGCTGGCCTAGGTCTGGGGCACAGCCTGGCCCCTGGCCCCTCCCAGGCACAGCACCCCCATGCGCCACACACCGCTCACCTCTGGGTGCCCACAGCACGAGGCTGTTGGCCGGTGGCTCTGCCCTCCCCACCGGAGGCTAGGGCAGCTCCCACCAGCAAAGGCTCTGCTATGATCAGCTAAGAGCCGTGGGAACTGGGGCCCCCTTGCACCCTCAACCCAACCAGGACAGGGGTGAGGGCTGAGCTCAAGGCCACACCCCCCTGGAAGGGGAAGGCTTGGGGAAACCCCCAGAGGTGATGGAAGGGGACAGCAAGCACTCCACTTGAAGGCCACCCCCTGCCCTGAGAGGGGACCAGCTCTCGTGGGTAGAAACCCCCACCCCCAGCAGTCCACACACCAAAGAGAAAGAACAGCTGTCCCCAGGCCCCCAGCCCCCAAGCCGCCGGAGTCAGACAGGGGCAGGAAACTCAGTCATGTGAACCGAGGGAGACCAGGACTCGGCTTCCCAGCCCTGGCCGGGGGCCTCGGCACAGCCCGGCCCGCTCCTAGACCTGGCGTCTGCAGGGCGCCTGCTGGAGGGGCTGTGGCTAGCTGTGCCCCTCTCGACCCCCAGCGTGCTGGTCACGATGCCAAACATGCTGGTCGTGACGCCAAGCCCGGTCGCCCCTGCGCCTGCTGTGGGTCAGAGATCACAGTAAGAACCAGAGGACGGGCACTGGCACCGGAGGGATGTCCGAGTGGGGCAGGTTGGTTGCCCAGGGGGTCCTCAGGCGGCCTGTCCCCCAGCCCCCCGCAGCCACACACACACAGGGTCCCAAGGCTTGGGCCACCCCCATCCCCCAACATCACTGCCGGGAAAGGCCAGGCCTAGCACCCAGGGCCAGGCCTCAGTGGCCGTGACGGGAACGGAGGGGGATTTCCGGGTCAGTGGGGCACAACGGAACAAGCAGAACTGTGTGTGCTCCCAGCCCCAGGGCCCAAGCGATCCCCCTCCCCAGTGGCCGAGCTGCTCACCATGAGCCTCTCCAGTCAGGCCCTCCCCTACTCCTGCCAGTGCGACGGGAACATGATCCGGGGGTCCTGGGGGGCGGTGCAGCGGCCACTCCAGGCCCCACTCCGGGCCCTGGACGGGCAGCAGCAGGGCGGCGGGCGGCAGGCGGACTCGGCTTTTGAAGTTGGCTCCTCTGAGCAAAGGCGGGAGGGAGCGGGAGGGAGGCCCAGGTCCCAGCCCTGCCCCCTCCCCTCCCCACCCCTATCCAATCGCTTCTTCAATTAACCTGACCCTGGAGCCCAGCCGCGCTGGGCTCTCTTCCCACCCAGTGGGTCTTGGACTAAGCCATCAGCCCCAGTGCTCTGTGGAGGAGGGGGTGGGGTGCCCAGGAGGTAGAGGGCAAGACAACCGGGGGGTGGGAGAGCCAGACAAGTAGGGGCTGCCTGCACCCCTCCTCCAGGTCCTCTTCCGTGGTCTGCGAGTACTGCCCTCCCGGGAACTGGCTGCTGGCAGAGACAGGTAAGCAGGACCCAATCGCCCCGCAGCGGCCAACCCTAGCAGCCTGACACCCAGGGGTCCTGCCTCAGCAGGTCCCAGGCGCGGGACTTCCCGCTGACCAGCACTCGGCTGAGAGGTGCCGCCTGCTGCCAGCCCCTCCTGGCTCAGGGGGTCTTTCCCTGGGGGAGGCCATGGCTGCTTGCCCAAAGAGGCTCGCGGGGGATTGGGCCCGCCCATTTAGGGCTGCTACCCTCCCCAGCAGCGCCTCAGACGGTGGCCCCTGGGACCCAGGAGCCTTGAGTTGGAGCTGAAGCAATGTCGGTGAAAGACAGTCTGGCTGCGTTTTCACCGCAGAGAAGTGGAGACTAACTCAAAGCATCTGAGAAAACCCCAAGGCAGTCACGCGAGGGTACTCCAGATGCTCTGGAACTTTCCAAGGCCCTGCAGGAGGCCTCACCTGACATCAAGGCCAGAGGAAGTACCCAGGAGAAGCCACGCCCCACTCGGGGCACAGAATGCCACCAGGAGCCCTGTGACGGCCAAGTCGCCGCCCTTCCTGGGCGTTGGTTTCCATGTCTGCAGAGGCTGTGGGCTTTCAGGCCCCTGAGCGCTTTGGGAATCACCCTTCGGGGTAATGAGGAGACCCCTCCGCCCCCTCCACAGGACGCTCCAGCCACGGCGCACGCCCCCCGCCCCAGAGAAGAAATGGCAGGACTCCGACAGCGCGGGGAGCCGAGGCCGCGCCCCCGCCCTCACGCCCCCCAGTCTGCCAGGCATGCACCTCTCAGGTCACAGATGAGGCGTTACTAGTGGCTTAGGGTGCTCGCTGGTTATAAAGTAGAAAGGACAAATCCACCTGAGTCGTGAGAAAACCTCCTGGTGACCCCGTCCTCCAGCGCAGCCCGAGTCAGCCCTGCGGCCCTGCGCGACAGGCCCAAGGGGACACGGCATCACCAAGCAACGTGCACGGCCCCGCCTTCCCCACAAGACGGTGCCGGGTCACGCAGCTTCCTCTGCAGGTCCGGCTGTCGCTATGGGCAGGAGGCGTCCTCGCAAACAAGAACACCTGAGCCCCAAAGGAGACTGGACTGGGGCATGCCGGGAGCACCGAGGAAACCAGCAGGTCACCAGACCCTAACTACTCCCTAGAAAAGCTTTAATCAGAGCAGACGACAGCTCAGCACCACGGCCCTCCCCCCGCCGCCCGCAGGGACCACAGTCAGAAGGTGTTCTTGATGCGGGCGGCCACCAGCACGAGGACCTCGCCGACCTTCCTCTGCCAGTGGGCGATGTCCTTGGACACGGCGCACCACAGCTCCCCGTGCCGCGGCTCCGCGTTCTCACAGCGCCGCCTCACCTCCTCCCGCTGCTCCTGGTGGGGACCCGGCGCTCATGAGGCACGGCTCCTCCCAGGCCCCTTCTCCCGCTTGCTGCACAGCCCCGGGCTCTGGGGACGTCCCCACCGCCCCCATGGGCCCTGGGACACACAGGCGCAGAGCCCAGCCCAGCGCCCGCCTTTCCTGAACAGGCAGCTTCCCGTGGGCACTCCAGGACAGCCCGGCTGCCCCCCGCCCTGTGAGGGGACATCTGCCCAGGGTCCCCTGGAAGCCACACTGGCCTCAGGCCCGGGAGGACAGCGGTGCGAGGTTGTCCTCAGGGCCCGGCCTCCGGTCCCATTTCTACAGTGGCCCCGGGCTCTGGGGCAGCAGAGCCACTGAGGGATGCTGACGGGGAAGCCGGCAGCCATAACCGAGGGCGGGGCCATCAGTGGCGAGCGCCGTGCGGGGCCACACACGGGCGCCTCACCTCTGAGCCGTGCTGCAGCTCGAACTTGTAGAAGAGCGCCCAGGCGTCCCCCAGGTCCGAGTCGATCTTGACCGTGCGGTGGAACCACTCCCTGGCCTTGGTGATCTTGCGCTCGCTCCAGAACAGCCTGTGGGGAGCACGGCGTGGCCCGCGGTGAGGGGCCGCTCTGGGGACAGGCTGCACGAGCGACGGACGGCCTCGCGGAGGCCCGGCGCTGGCCTCCTCAGACCAGAACCTGCGGCCCTGTGGGGCGGACGACGGACGAGCACAGCGGCCCCCTGTGGGTCTGGCGCCCCCCACTTCCGTCCTCCTGTCTAGCCATCGGGCTCCCACCACAGGGGCCACCTGGAAACCGCCCCAGACAACAGACCCAAACCATCCTCCAAGTGGCCCAAGTGCTTCCTAAAAAGTCCACACACAGCGAGATCTGCAAGCTTTTAAATGACTACTTCTGCCGGGAAAGACGAAGAGGTAAAGTTACCCTGAAGCACTAAACTGAGGCTTTTGTTTGTGAAATGTCACCCTTCCCCGTGGGGACACTTCTGGGTCACCCTGCCACACTGAGGACCCGGGCCCACAGCAGACTCAGACACCGGACACCAGGCCCATGTGAGGACCTCGGAGGCCAGGTTAGGGCCATGGGAGCCCTGCCGAGTCTGGCGGGACAGGACGAGGGTCCACCCTCCGCCTGGCTTGGCCTCCCTCTGCAGCCGGAGGCACCAGCGCGGAGGGCAGCACCGCCTGCCTCCCTGGGCCAGCTGCCTGGACTGGGCACAGGCAGAAAACAGGGCAGCTTTACACTCTGATAGCTTGATCGTTTTTTAAGCCTTGTGGAATCCCTAATTGCTTGGTGTTAGATAAACTGTGATTTAAAGAGCGCAAACCCCGATAGCACACACCGCGCCAGCCTGGGCTAGCAAGGAGGGCCGTGTTGACTTTCGCAAAGCCTTTTACGAGGTTTTATGGCCGCCTGTCCGAGGGGCACACCGACGAGTCCCTCTGGGAGGCGGAAGCACCGGGCAGGAGGCAGGGAGCCTTGGCGGGGCCTCAGGGGCCTGTGAGGAGCCCTCGGCTCAAACAGCACAAGAGGGGTGCCCGGTGGGACGCGAGGACGAGGAGCCGGGGCCCTGGTCTGGCTTCAAAGGCACGTGGGAGCTCCAGGCCACACGTGCCGACCCCCCCCCCCCACCTGGACCCTCCCCCCCACACCCCCTCCCCCCCGGTTACCTCCCAGCCTCCTCTGACCACATGCGGCCCCTGCCCTGCACTCAGGTCCCGCTCCTCGCAGAAGGCCACCCCTCTTCTAGGAGGACAGAGACCCTGTGAGGTCAGGGTGGCTCTCAAGGCCCTCTACTCACTGGCCACGACCTCGCCCAACGTTCTCAAGGCCCCCAAGCTCCCTCCCACGCCCTGCACGCTTCCCCAGGGAGCCCGACGCAGCACGACGCTCGAGCCTTGAGACCAGGCACACCGAAGGGGAGGCGGCCTCTGGCCCGTGCGTCTCCGCACCCAGGACACTGACTGGGCCTGCCCGGAAGGCCCTGGACCCCCGGGTCCCCGACGGTTCTTCCCGTGCCACGGCCCTTCGCAAGCAAAGGAGCTTTGCTCATCACGTAAACTCCGCGTGCCCCGTCGGCGGTTCTGCCTCTGTCTCGCAACCAGGACACATGCAGGTAGAGGCCACACGGGGGCGGGGACAGGAGGGCAGTCCCATCCAGACAAGCCTGGGCCAGAGGGGCCCAGGGAGAGGTCTGAGACAGCCCGGGCGTCCTGTGCCCCTTGCTCAGGGATACGCCAGCCTCAGCCAAAATCAAATCACTTTGGGGGTCAAGGTCCAGGGGAGCCTGCCCTATTCCAGGGGCCAGGCAGGCCCCGGCGAGAGGCCCCGTTGCGTCTGAGGGTCGGCAGCCCCCCGAGAACCTCACTCACTTGGCCACAGCGAGGAGCACGTGGGGGTCATGCTCACACTTCTTCAGGGCATCCACGCTCTTGGTCTTCCTCTGGGGCCTCGCCTCGAGGAAGACGGCCTCCGACCACAGGACGCCTGGAATCGGGTACCAAGACACTTCGTAAGCTCTGAGACGTACCCGTCCACACGCAGGCTGCCCGAGCAGGGCCTAGGAAGGATGAGTCTAACCTGGGGTGTCCACAGACCTGCTCAGGGGAGAGCCACGAGCCACAAAGGCCACACGCGCCCACCCAGCCCACTGGTGCCTGGACCCACCGCCGCCCCCGTGGCATGCAGTGGAGGACCTTCTGGGTTGGAAGTGCCAATAACCTTCTAGGGTTCGTTTCCACTGACTCAGTAATTTCACCTCTGAGAATTTACTGGAACGAACCAACCAGAAGTGCTAACACAGAGGCGCGCAGAACAACCACCGCCAAACTAACATCGGATCGAAATCAGGCAGCGAGCAAGCGTCTGGCACCCTCACGCGGGGAGCCCCACGGGGGCCCCGAGACGCTCGCGCTTTCACAGGGTCAACGACGGCGGAAAACTCTCAGAAAACTTTCAGCTTTAAAAAAAGGCACAAAACTAAAGCACTGTGACTTTCACTTTGTGCAACAACACAAGTTGCAAAAATGCACACGAGATACGAGCGGCGACTTCTGTGTGGTGGGGTCACAGAGCCGCTGTGCGCTCCGGGTGGTGGCCCTGCACACGCACGCCCTCCTCGGACTCAGGGCGGGAGGGCAACGGCTAAACTCTGAAGGAAAAGGACGTGGACGCCCAGCTTCCCCACTGCGGCTGGGCCGTGACCTCGGAGGCTGCGGTGCCTGGCGCGGGGTGGCGCGCTGGCGGGGGGCTGCGGCGCCGCGAGCCGAGCAAGCCGGCCTGGGCTGGGACGCGGGAGCCTCACCGGAGCTGGGGCACTCCTGCAGCGCCTTGGCCATGAGTGTGTTGGCGATGTTCTTCAGCCCCGCACGGTACTCCAGCCTCACGGACTCCAACCTGGGACAGAGGCCGGAGAGGGCGGTCCAGCGCCGTCCACCGACAGCCTGGCCATGGGCCCTGCTGTAGCTCTGGAAGCCCCGGGGAGCCATGGGCCCAGAGCTGCCCGCCCAGTGGTGCGGGGAGATGCCGGGGCCGCCTGCTGTCGGGCCACCGGTAAGTACTCCCGCAGCCGAGCCCTGGCACCCTGAACTCGTGCAGGTGCACGTGAGGATGGGCAGGGTTAGGGCGCACTGGCGTGCTGGGGGCTGCTGGCAGGAAGGAGGCCACAGTGGCGCTTGGGACCTGCCCAGCTACAGTCTCCTTCAGCTCCCCCACCATGCCCCAGCCGACAGGGACCTACCCTGCACTCTGGGGGTCCCCGGGGAAAGAATGTCAGCGCACAGACAGACCCCTGTGCTTCCCTCAAGGCCCTGACCAGGCGTCGGCCCTTCTGTGGCGTGGCTCTGTGGCGTCACCCATCCCTGACCCCTCATCGTGAGCTGACTGCCCTGCACGGCCTCTGGCAGGGCACGGACGGCACCGAACCGTCCACAGGCCCACTGAGCGGGCCGCGATCCCCCGGCCGGCAGCTGCCACTCTTGCCGGGGGCCTGAGCTGGAGGCGCTGCACCAGTGACCCCGCGGGAGCCCGAGTGTGGGCGGCCGGCCAAGGGCGGCTAGGCAAGGACTCACCACAGGCCGGGGTTCTTCGGGTTCTTCAGGCGAGACTTCTCCAAGATGGCCCGAGCCCGGGTCAGCTGCCCAATCTTCTCCTCCAGCCGGGAAAGCAAGAGCCACAAGGGGGTGGAGTGGGGACACTTCTTCAGCTGTGGCCAACAAAGACAACAGGACAGCCTCGGCTGGTGTCGGCGAGGGGCTGTGAGAGCTGTGGCCGGCTCCTCGAGCCAGGAGCCGGCGCTGCCCGTGTGGAGACCCGCCCACTTCACACGTGTGTGGGAGCCACATGTGCACGCCGTGTGCGCGTACGGGGCGTGGACCCGGCCGCTCGTATGTCAGAGGTGCCGTAGCCTATACCTCACTGACGGCAGCACATACAGCTCTGAGGGACCCTGGGAGTCCCGGGACTCGGGGACATCAGCAGGGTCCGGAAGGAAAAGCGCGGGCCTGAGTGAGGGGACCGGGGCCCAGCCCCCCTCTGCCCTCTACTCCAGGGTGTGCAGCGTGCCATAGGCTCACCCCTTGGCTGTAGGCTTCTCGCGCCTTCTCCGTGAGCCCCTCCTGCTCCTCGATCTGCCCCTTCATCATCCACAGCTTGGGGAAGTCCTCATAGTGCCTCAGGGCCTCCTCGCACAGCTCCTGGGCCGCCTCGATGTTGCCCAGCACCCACTCCAGCTTCACGGACTTCATGAACACCTACGGGGGGCACGCCGTCAGGCAGCCCGGCCCCGCCCCCGCCCCGTCGGGACCAACGGCCAGTGCCCCCTGGCTCAGGCCCAGCCTCCAGCGTGGTCGAGATCACACGTCTACCTGTCACACGACAGGTCACGTACACGCCGTCTACCCTGCTGTACCTGACGTACTGTGCGAGCCTGTGGGACAGGTGGGGTACACGTACCCGAGGACGTTTTCAATTGGCGCCTGAACAGGGAGCCAGAGCGTCTCGGCCTCGGTCCCCCCACCCGCGGCGCTGCAGGCCAGAGGCTCACCCGGGCGGTGGGGGCGCTGCTCCGCGCCTTGGCCAGCAGCCTCCGGGCCCGCTCGTACTCATTGTTCTCGGACTCCAGCTTCACAGCCGCCAGCCAGATCTCCTCGCTGTTGGGGTTGGCCTGCAGGGCAACACGGAGACACCACGACGGGCTCGGGACGGAAGCGGTCAGGGCTAGAGCACACTTCGCCGAGAGCAGCCAGCCCGGAGCCAAGCCAGGCCTCGCTCTGCTGCTGCCAGGCTGATCCCAGCACCGCCGGGGCCGACGGGACTGAGCCGTGTCCAGGCCGAGAACGCGGATGTACCTCGGCACGAGCCGGCCTGCGCCACCGGTGCAGACGCAGGGCCTCCACGGCGCTGGGGAGCGCGGCTGGCGGGGCGCGGCCGCCCCCTCCGGGACGCCCCGAGCCCCTGCGGCCTCTCGAGCCAGAGCGTCACTGTCACCCTTCCACGTAGGCCCGACCCACTCTCCCGTGCGTGGTGGCGAGGGACTGGCTGCCGCAGTGTCCACGTGGGCAGCACCGAAGGGTGCCCAAGGGACTGCTGACAGCGTGGAGAGGACTCCCGAGGGTCAGAGCTCTGACACGCACACCCCGGAGCCCAGCGGACACTTGGCAGTGCCCTCGCAGCCTCCTGAAAGCATGGCCACCCGCTGGCCACATGCGAGCTGACCACACCACAAGCCTGGGGCGCAGCCCTGGTGACGGGAAGCAGTGCCCAGACGGATGGCGGGAGAATCTGTGCCTGCCCAGAGAAGCGATGCCCTCAGACCGATAGCTGAGAGCAAAGGCCAGCTCTAGGCCAGTCCCCGCTCACGCTCACTTAAGGAACAGCAAAGTGCTGGGCCGGCCTGCGCTGCACAGACCGACATTTGCAACTCTGCAGTTTACGAGGAGCATGCTACAAGCCACTAACGCCCACTTCGTCGTAAAGTATTAGGACGTTGTGTGTGACAACGAAAGTAAGGTACTTTGAAAAAACTGCTCGGCTCGTGGCATCAGCCACAGTAAACCTGGCTGGGTGCAGCTGCCTGAGCTTAGCTCCGCCCATCAAGGGCCGCGTGTGAGCCCAGCACCCATCCCTGTGCTCGGCTGTGGAGGACAGCCTGACTTCTGTGTAAGAGTGTGGCTGCCACCTGCTCCTCCACTCCCCCACCAGGGGAGTGCCACCCGACGCCCTGTGCTCTGTGTTCTGGTACATTTAGCTGGTGGTCCCACTGAGTGGAGGTGACCAAGAGGGAAGCGTCCACCAGCTGGGCCATTTTCCCTCTTCTCAGGCCCCTTGGCCAGGACAGCAGCCCGAGGCCCGTGCAGCCGTAGCGTGCTCATGCCCTCGGGCTGGCGCCCAGCACTGGGCATGGTGCGAGCTGGAAGGTGTGCTCGCCAGAGCCCTGAGGCTGCAGCTGCCCCTCACCCACCTGGAAGGCCAGAGCCAGGATGCTCCTCGCCGCAGGCACGTCGCCCGCCAGCCACTTGGACTTGGCGCCCATGAGCCACAGCACCTCTGCTTTGGGGCAGTGGGCCACGGCCCTCTGCAGAAGTGCCTCCAGGGACTCCCTGCAAGACAGAGGGCCACAGTCACCACCAGAGCACACGGGGCACGCGCAGCCATGGTGGGGGCACTAGAAAGACAGTTACTGCTCCAAAGTCCGGCCCCATCAATGATTGACCAGGTTTTACAGCGGGGAGAGAGCGGGGGAACCGTCCGTCCCCATAAAGGCCCTCACATCCACGGGCGGAGAGCTACAAAGCGACGCATTGTTCGAATAGCAGAGTCGGGGGGAGGGCTGCTCCGGAGACCCGTTTACAGCCATGTGTCCCGGATGGGGCAATAACATCACGGCCTGGGTGACAGGAGAGACCTTTTCATCTCCAACCGCAGATCCGCTGATAAGGATTATGACCCCAGTCTGTTCTGCGGCATCCAAGAAACTGTCTTTTTGGAAGAAAGTTATTTTAGGTCACTGTTGAGCAAGACTGTCAGACTGGGGACCAGGTGCAAAGCCCCCCTCTTCACGCAGCCCAATAGTCGCCAGACACCAGGCGCGGGTGACTCTCTGGGCCACATCAACAAGACAGAGTAAGCGCACGGAGGTGAGACCAGGGCAGGGCAAAGCCCAACAGCACCGGAACCAAGGCCGGACCCCCGGCCCTCCATCCCCCTCACTCCGGGAGCCGGCCAGACAGGAGACGGCGGCTGGGAATTGCTTTCGGAGCCCAGGACCAACAGCAGCAGCGCCACCGAGGCCACCGCCGGCAGGAGAGGCGCGGCTCCGAGCCGGGACCGTCGGAGGTGGACTCGTCCAGGCTGAGCCAGCACGGCCATCTCAACGTGTCCCCAAAGGAGTTAACCTCAGATGACCACACCAGCAGGCAGGAGAGGGGAGCACACAGAGCTTCGGCAACACAGAAAGACACCCCGAAAAGACTGAGGAAGGAGAGGAAGGAGAGGAAGGAGCGCTCGGCGTGCCCCGCGGGGCCCGGCCCCCACCCCAGCACCCCGGGGCAGCGCTGCGAGCCCCACGCCTGGGCGGGCCCCCTCACACCAGGCGTTGCGACACCTCGTCGGACCAGCAGTTGCCGCCAATAAGGCAGGCCCGAAAGGTTTTTTCAATTAACGAGTACAATTAGAGAAAATTGTCGAGGACCTCCTCGGAGCACAAGCAGCCCAGCCTGCGTGAAAACATGCCTGCCCGGGCCCCGCGCCTGCCCAGCCCCCACGGGCTCAGCAGCAGGCGCTGAGCCAGAGGCCCCTCGGTGCCTCGGTGTCTCAAGCACGGAACAGGGACCACCTGCCGCAGAAGCAGCCACGAGGACGGCGCTTGCCGCCAAGTTCCCAGTGCCCCGGGAGCCCCGCCCCCGACGTACCGGGTGCCGTGGTTCTTCTCGAAGTACGCGGCGCGCAGCCACACGCTCTTCTTGCTGGGGAACACCTGCAGGGCGTAGGCGTAGATGGCGCGTGCGCACTCCAGGGCGTTGTGGGCCACACACTAGAGCGGAGAGACGGGGTCACTGCACGGCGCGCGGGGCGGTCCCGTCACAAACGCCAGGCGGGACACTCATCTTCGATGACAAAAGTCACGTTCAGCGGAAACCGGGAGAACACAGGTGAAGACGAAGGACGGAGAGGAAAACCTCCCGAACACGGAGGACAGCGCTGCACGCGGCCCCCGAAGCGCCTTCACTCCCTGGCCGGCGTCGAGCCAGCGGCATCGCAAGGCCCCAGTCACGACGGGCAGTGACGAGGCCCCCGCTGACGCGACCCCAGACGCTCGCTGGAGCGCTGAGCCTCACACAGGATGTGGGCCAGGGCCCAGCACAGGCCTCAACGCTGGACACACACTGACCACGCGAGAGGACCTGCCACCCTCCACACCCTGCAGGCGCTGAAAGCCCTCTCCTGCCAGCAAGGGCTGTTGTGTCTTGGAGTGAGTGACAAGCCACCGGGAAGTAATGTAAACGTGGCATGCAGTGCGACAGGGAGGGCACCCGAGCCACCCAAGGCCACTCGCCAGACCAAGCGCTGCCGTCTCTGAGACCCCCAGCACGCCCGCTGGCGCTGAAGGTCACCAGGGGGGAAACGGGTGTGGAGGGGGAACCGGAGCAGCTGAGTCTTCTGCATGCAGACCGGGGTCCTCCTTGCTCACATGGCCTCATCTGAGTCAACCACACAGGAGCCAGGAAGGGCCCTGCCCTGCGCATGTCCTGGCCAGGACCGTCAGGGGAGGTGAGGGAGGGCGCCTGCTGCCTGCAGCCCCACACAGACTGGTCTGCGCCCCTCCCCGTGACTCCTGACCAAGGTCCTGGAGACCACGACCTCCACGGACCCACAGGAGCAAGGGACAGTGTGCGCAGTGCCTCGGGTGTGGGTGGGCCGGGCCGGGCCAGGCCCTGGACGGCGAGAGCGCACCAACACCTCAAGTCTCGCTCTTTGAAAGACGCCTGAGCTGACTCCAGCACACGGGAGACAGACGAGGAACGAGGGCGCCTGAGCCGGCTGGTTCCCTTCGCCCCCGCGCCGCCCGCAGGGGACGCCGCCCCGGCCTCCAACGCTGTCAGCAGCAGGAAGGAAAACAGGCAGCGGCGAAGCGTCTCGCCGCAGGCGGAGCAAGGGGCGGCGTGGGGCCCGGGGCCCGCGGCCCGCACGCCTAGGGCTCTTCCCACAGGCCGCGTGGGCCGCCATCAGGGCGCCCGCTGCGTGTGCGCGCGGCACTGCCCGCGGGGCCGCCCCTGTGTAGTCAGACGTCGTGAACACCACGGGACAGAGAGCTGCTGAAAGCCGCTGCGGGTGGGCGCGTCTGGACCCGACGAGGAGAGCGAGCGCGTGCGGGGCCCGAGCTGCTCGCGTGAGGCCCACGCGGGCGACGCCGGGGAGCACGGGCAGGGCCCGGGCTCTCCCGAGGTGGACGAGCGAGCCCCACGCGAGGGAAGGAGCGACGGAGGCTCGTGACACTGTGGGTTCCCGTGGATGAGCTCAACTAAAACGTGGACAGGAACCGGCACTTGGCGAATGTCGCAGGAATAACTGATACGAGCCAAAAAGGTCGTTCGCAAACTAGCAGGTCAGAGTTTGGCAAGAAATGGGACATGTACTTAGTCTCAAAGTGTCTCCCTACAAAATACTAATTCAAAAAAAAAAAAGTGATCTTCTAGGAGGAAACCTGCAGATGGTCCCCGAGCTGGTCAGTGTCATGGGCACACCCACCTCCCAGTGCAGCCCACCTACAGGACACGGACCCTGCCAAGACGCGGACCCTCAACCCGACAGCGAGCCGGGTGGCGGCGGCTGGGCTGAGGGTCTCTGCAGAACACTGGCCTGCACTCTTCAGAACCGCCAGACTCGTGGAAAACAGAGACCAACCACACTGCAGTCAGTAAGCGCCCACGCAGGCGCTGTGCTCGTACACTGGGGCTGAAGAGACTGCTCCACCAGGCTGCAACGGAGCCAAGAGGTGGCCGGTCCCCAGCCCACCTGTGCCACCTGCCGCCCCCCGAGCCCCAGCCCACGGGGCCACACTCACGCTGTCGGCATCTTCCATCCACGTGTGCTTGCGGTCTTCCTCCTCGATCCCAATTCCAATCACGGCGCGCATGACTGCCTGGCAGGTGGCCACACTGCCAGCCTTGTCACACTCCTCGGCATCCTAAAAAGAGGGACGCAAAACTGGATTTGTAGTGCTGAGCTGCGACAGCCTGCACGGCGAGAGCCAGCAGGTGGCGTCGGCTCCGATGGCCTCGGGCCGGCTGTCCGGCTCGAGCTGTGCCCATCCCTGTCACCCAGCAGGTAACTGTTTGACACACACCTAACGAAGCTGCAGCCACCACTCTAAGCACCAGGTGGGCACCAGGTGCTGTATGGGCAATGCAGCGGCCTTAAGAGGTCCTGATGCGCCAGAAACTTCCCGAGTAGCTTGATTAGAAGACAAGTTCATGAACACTGGGGTCCGTTGGCCCGGGAGAAACACGCCAACCACACAGACAGACCTGTTAGGGCGAGGAGGAGCCCCACACCGCGACGGGGAGACGGGAACCCGGGAACCCAGGAACCCAGGGCGCGGAGGGAGCCAGTCACCAGGCAGTCCACCAGGCATGGGGTGACCAGGCCAGCACTGGGCCTCTGGGGGCCAAGAACAGCGTGGGGCGCAGAGATGTACCACTGCGGTCTCCTGCCCCCCGTCAGGGAAGGGCTGACGGTGCCACAGGCACGAGACGCACAGCTCTCCCCAAAGACGGGAATGGCTTCTCAACGTCCGGGAAGAAACCCGAAGCCCTCCCCCTTTGTCAAGTGCTCAGTAAGCTACACAGCGCGCGTCTCACACATCACGTCCGCAACACGGAGACGTGCGCCGGCCCCGAGGCGGAGGGGCGCACGGCGACCGCTGTGGGGGCCTCGCGCACCCTCCGTCAGCGCAGAAGGTGTCGTGTTGGCCGAGCGACTCCACGGTGAGGACTCAACATGTGCAGAGCCACAGGAGCACCAGGACACCTGGGCAGCGGGCGCTGAGCTGGCAGCCGGACGTGCCACCCTGGGGACTTCCCTGGCTGGACCCAGACGAGAGCTGAGTGCAGCGCGGCATCAGCAAAGCATCCCAGGGCCCAGACCCGAAAGGGTGCACGCTCGGGCAGCGGGAAGCCAGCGATGAGCAAGGAGGTGTGGTGGCCAATGGGCGGGGCGACGGCCTGAGCCTGGCCTGAGGGGCCTGGGGGTCTCCCGCGGTGGGGCAGGAAGGTTCTGCGGGTGAGCCCAGCCCCGTGGTCGGCCCTGTCCGACTGCCACGTGGAGGGCAGCACACAACAGGCGCCGCGGGGGCCGGAGGCGGCGGGTCTGCCGAGCGGGCAGCGGTGGGTGCCGAGAAGCACCTGGACCCGAGAAGGGTGTGCAGAGACACTCGAGCTGCTCGTGGACATGCGGGGTGAGGCGGAGCTGCGGGGACGTCCACTGAGGTGAGGATGACAGGGGACAAGAAGGTGTGGGGGCGAGCCACGAGACGCGTTCTGGACCTGGCAGGCTGGGGCGCCGCCTCACAGCCCAGGGGGTGCGAGGCGCGGGGGGCGCCCGGAGCAGAGTCCACATTTGGGCTTTCCAGGCACACAAACGCCTTTCTCAGGAACAGGTGTGATGAGCTCACCAAAGAGGTGAGCACAGAAGTCTCGAAAAGGGACTTTGGGCCAAAGCGCCCAGGTATCTAGAACGTGAGGAGGCGGCCAGCCAGCAGAGGCGGCGGAGCGAGAGGACGGCTCGGCGCGGGTCGGGGGTCGGCTGCCCAGGCTCCCCAGATGGGCTGCAGGGGCGCCGTGGGGGCCATGTCTCCGGGACACGGCTCCACAAAGAAGGGGAAGTGGGAAGTGAAAAGGCAGGGACCCGATGTCAGTCCACGAAGTCTGGAACGCAGCAGGTACTCAATAAACGGAGACCTGCTCAGGATGCTGACGCCCAAAGGGCATCGCACTCTTCCTAGGACATCGTGAGAAACTCACTCGCCTCATGCAGACGGAATGTAAAGCTGGTGCCCGTCAGAACCTTTACTGCGTTCTGGCACAGTCAGTGAAGGGACGGCCTGAGAGCCTCCAGAAGGACCGGGCACCTGCCACCACCTCCTGCCGCCACCCTTCCTGACACGGTGGAAAGGCAGGCCAGCGGGCGAACTCGCCAGGTGCTCCCCGCAGGGCGTACAGGAGCAGGAGTCGGTACAGGAGGCACCTCGGGGCAGACAGGACTCGGCCTCGCTCTACTCTGCCACATGGTCACCGGGCCCAGGAGCAGCCATGCACCCTGCGGGCCCAAGAGCAAGCATGGTGCTGCTGGTCAAGGCCCTCCCTCCCGACGCAGCCAGACCCTCAGACGAGACCTACGAGGCGGTGCTTGTCAGGACACCAGATGCCAGTCACGAAGGGCCATGAGGACAGAGATGCAGTCAGGGGAGCCCGCGTCCACCCCGGTGCAGGGAGAGCACCCAGGAGAGGCTGGTGGGGGAGGACGCACTGGCAGCTCCAGAAGAGCCAGGAGGCCAGAGGACGCGGACCACACATGAGGGGACCCCGGCCTGCCCCACAGAGGGCCCCCGCCAGTGCATGAGCGCTTGGGAAGACCAGTCGAAGGGATCAGCAAGAGCAACACTGAGGTCACGGGGCCCAGGAACGGTCCCCACCGGCCAGGCTGGAAACCCCCCACGTACGCAGGGCACAGGGCAGAGCGCACAGAGAGGTCCCACCTCCAAAGGAGAATGGGCCCGACAGTCCCCGACTGACTACGTCTCGGGTCCAGCCTAGCAAAGCATCGAAGCAAGACCCAACGGGCCAAAAGGTCTC
The DNA here is from genome assembly GCF_014176215.1 of Rousettus aegyptiacus. Classification (NCBI taxonomy): domain Eukaryota; kingdom Metazoa; phylum Chordata; class Mammalia; order Chiroptera; family Pteropodidae; genus Rousettus; species Rousettus aegyptiacus. The sequence continues at coordinate 196,461 of NW_023416287.1, forward strand.
CAATGACTGCGCTCAACACAGAGTCCCCAGTTCACAGGAACACAGAAACGCCCAGTGCCCAGCAGGGAAGAATCGCACGTTCTGACAACAAATCAAAGATCACCAGGCGCGAAGGAAACAGGAACATACAAGCCACAATGAGGGGAAAAGGCATCTCCCGAACCAGCCCCGGACGGACCGATGCCGGGACGAGCAGCCACTGCGCCCGCACTGCGCCCGCGCGGGTGCGAGACACAGAGGACACTTTTAACGACCAAAATCGAATCCCCGGAACGAAGGCCGCGGCGGCAACGCAGCAGCGGGCAGGCATCGCGGAAGGCCGGTGGAGCTGCGGGCGCAGCGGCGGAGGCCATCCGGGGCTGAGAGGAGACAGCGGGGCTGAGAGACGGCCGGAGCGGCAGCCAGCGTGCTGCGCGCCGACGGCTCACGCAGCGGCTCACGCCAGACGCCCCCCGCGGCCGGGAGCGAGGCCGGGGCCTGGGCTCCCCCACTGCCTTTCACCACCGCACCGGAGGCTCTCACCAGGGCGGACAGGGAATAAAAGGCATCCAGGGTGGGAAAAAGGAAGTGAAACTGTATTTGTAGACAATGTGGTCTTATAGAGAACCCTAAAGAACCCACTGAAACGTCTACGATTTCATAAACGTTTTCAGCAAGACCATAGGACACAAACTCAATATTCAAAACTCAATTGTATTTTTTTACACTAAAAATTGATAATCTGAAAATAAAGTATAGAAAAAATTCTACTTATGATAGTGTCAAAAATAATACAACGCTTTGGAATGAACAAGAGAAACGCAACACTAGCACAGGAGAACGTCTCTGAGACAGCCCGCGTTCAGCTGGGGGACTAACGTCGCCAGGGAGGCAAGCAGCCCCAAACCGACCCGAGGAGTCACTGCAACCTCCATCAAACTCCCAGTGAGCTTTCTGCAGAAACGGACAAGCTGGCCCTAGAAACCACAAAGAACCAAGCACGGCTAAAACAATCTTGTAAAGAACAAAGGAAGACTCGCATTTCCTGATTTCAAAACTTACGGTAATCGGAACAGCGTGGTGCCGTGCCAGCAGACACGCAGGCCAACGACGCAGAGCTGGAGTCTAGAAACAAACCGCTGCGTTCATGCCCGACGGGCTCTCCACACAGCAGGAGGGTGTGGCGGTGCCAGAAGTGGACATCTACCGTGACACGAAGTCAAACCGCCACCTCGCACCACAGACCACGGGGATGAACACAGACTAAATGTCAGCCTTACCACGAGGAAAATCCCAGAAAACACAGAAGTGAATGCTCGCGGCCTTGGGCTGGAGAAGGCGTCTCAGCGAAGACACAGAGAGCATGAGCACCAAGATAAACGATCGGATAAACTGGGCTACATCGAAACTAAAAACATCTGTGCTGCAATCAGTCTTATCAACGAAGCTAAAAGACAACACGCAGAATGGGAGCAGGTATTTGCAAGTTGTGTAATCTGGTAAGTAACTTGTACCCAGAATCCACGTGTGAAGAACTCATAACTCAACACAATCTGATAACACATGCACAATAAGCAAAAAAAAAAAAGAGAGAGAGAGAGAAAAAGAAAGAACTCGATTTTAAAGAGGACAAAAGGTTCCAACACCTCCATGCTGCAGTCAAACGGGGTACGAGGTGGAAGCCTGTCACGAGAGGGCGACTTACATGGAACGTCCGGAAAGTGAAGGCGTATAAAGGAAACAGGAAAGCAGATATGCAGAGAAAGAATGTGGCTGCCTGGGGGGGGGGGGGTGACAGCGGCTGGGGACAGGCTGTCCGACTGGGAGGGCACTGCTCGGTGAGGCCGCAGTGGTGGCCGCGCACATCTGCACACACCGAAAACCACGGAGCTGCAAATCTCCGATGGGGAAAACTTACGCAATGTTAGCACCAGCTTGATGAACTATTAAAATGAAACAAAGAAGAATTTAAAAACAAATAGCTCATCGGGAGCTGTGGGGCAGCTTGCAGCGGCCTGAGGACTGTGTTACCTGCACCTGAGGGCAGGCAGGTAGTTGGAGAAACAGCAAACACAAATCTTCCAAATTTCACCAAAACTATATGTAAGCCCACCGATCCGAGAAGCAGGACAAACCCAGACATACACGGGGGGGGGGGGGGTGCGACGGACCACGGACCGGGGCCCGGCCCTGCGCTGGAGTTCAAGCCTGCGGGCGCTGGGAGGGGCTGAACGCGGAGTGGTGCCGGCAGCAACGTGCCCTCGCCGGCTCCCGGGGCCGCTCAGGGGCAGCCGGCCAGGACGCCAGAGGGCAGCAGCAGCAGCAGGACTGCGCCGGCCGGGGCTCAGAGGGGGCGGGGCGGGCGGCCTGGGGCCGTCTCCCGGGCCCAGGGGCTCGTGCTGCAGACTCCTGCAGAGGAGCGCGCAGGCCCACGGGCAGCGACGCTCACCAGGCCGACGCGCCGGGCTGGCCCAGGAGACGGGCGCCCTTCCCAGAGGGCTGGCTCGGGCGGGGGGCGACAGGAAGGGGCACCCACCACGGGTGGGTCACGGTCTCCAGAGACGCCACTAGCTAGTCTACAGGAACAGCGGGACGGGACGAGGGAAGACGCTGTGAGGCGCCTGTCACCCCCTTTTAGACCACGTCAGTCCACCCGCCAAGTGGTGCTTGTGACACAGGTCCAGACACCGAAAACTCTCCGGTCTCCAACCCCAGTGCAGACCCGGGGTTGTGACGCTAACAGCGAGGCCGCGGTCACAGGAAGAACGGCCTGTGCCTGGCTGGCCGGCCAGCGCGGGGACGCCGAGACACCCGGCTGCCGCTGGCAGTCCTCCCCAACACCCACCTGGATCCACTGCTCGCGGTTGATCTCCACGCCGTTGGCCCGCAGCGAGGTGATGGCGCGGTCGACGATCTTCTCCACCATCTGCGTGTTCCCGTTGGCCTCCTCCAGCTTGGCAGCTGTGATCCAGATGTGCCGGTCGGTGGGGATATTCTCCCGGGCCTTGTTCAAGACCTTGCGGGCATTCTCGTAGGTCTCCAGCCTTGCCAGAGCGAGCCAGAGCTGGAGAGAGACAGCGGAAAAAGAGGACCGTCTTCGTGGGACCTGCCGGGGCACGTGCCAGGGCCGACCTCGACGGCCCTGGCACGTGCACAGGAAGCTCAGCACCAGACAGAGCCCGCGGACGCGTCGGCAGCACTGCCACCTCATCCGCCAGCTGCTCGGTTACGCTTCTGACGCTGCAGCGACTCTGATCCATGTGAAAAGCTGACAGAGTCTCGGTCGCACATTTCAAACACTGGTTCAACACACGTCGTGTGCCGGACTCGTGCCAGGGGCTGCAGCAGAGGTGACGCTGCCGTCAGGAGCTGAACGGCCTCGTGGGCGTTCAGCCTGCTGCAGCTGTCACCCCCCCAGCTGCTGACTGTGCAACATTGCGTCAGCGACAGTGTGTACGGGCTCCATTTATTTTTATGTAAATAAATTAGGAGTAATTTTGTTTGGAGAATTTCACAATGGCCCTAAGGATAATTAAAGACATACTGGATGTCGTAAAGCCAAGCCCGGAAGTCACTGCACGGAACGCTGTGGGCCAGAGTGCTTACCGCCAGAGCCGCCCCCCAGCGGAGGACGAGGGCCGACCTCGCGCTGGGCTGGCAGGCACACGACAGGTCCTCGTGCCTGTCCCCTTCGGGTCCCACCTGCAAACCCGGGGCCAGCTCCACACAGCTCCTTGCAGTGCTCTGGGACGAGCCAAGGCCCGTCCCGCACTCTGCGAGGGGCGCAGCTGAGCACAGCCGGACTGCCCCAGCCCGGCCACTGTGTGACGGGGCAGCAGCCCGTGACATCACGCTGCCTTCCAGGCCAGCAGCCGCGGCCTCGGAGCGCACTGCTTAGCCGACATCGCTCGGGTGGACCTGCCCAGGGAGCGGACGGCGGCTGCGCACGCACCTCCACGCTGGTGGGGCAGCACTCCACAGCCCGGCTGAGCATGATCCTGGCATCCTCGGGCTCTTCCAGCTCGACGGCCGCCTTCCACAAGCGGACCGAGTTGGGGACGTGCTCTAGGGCTGAAAAAGTCAAACGAGAAAGCTGGTCACAGACGAGGGGACGTGAAAGCAGGGCGGCTGTCCCGGCGGACGCTGCCGCCCGCAGGCACAGAGTCTCCCCTGGCCGACGCGTGGGACTGCAGACTGGCCCTTCCTATGTGTCCTCTCAGGTCTGGATACCTCTCAGGGCTACGCATCACCTCTGCTCCCACTGACACCTAAAAATCATGTTAAACACGGCGCCGTGCAGACGGCAGGGAGGCCCTGGGCTCTGCGTGGGCCCAGGCCGGGGAGCATCCGAGGGCCGGCTGAGCGCAGGGGAGGCTAGCGCGTGCAGTGACATCAGGGAAGGGGACAGACTCCTGCAAGAGACGACAACATCCTGCAGTCCAGACTCTCCCCAACCTCGGTGTAGGAAGCAGAGCACATTCCTTCTTTGGATGCAATTTACCAAAAAGCCCCAAAGGGCAGAGAAACACGGAGCCTGCAGTGGGCGCCAGGAGGGCGAGGCCCGGCTGGCTACCACGCCTGGCTACAGCGCCCTGCAGAAGCTGCGGCCAGCGGCGCGTGAGGGACGGTGCACACAGGGGAGCAGTCTGACCAAGACACACCTGTGAGCAGAGGCCGACGTGATGTCCAGCCCACAGCCCTGTGGGGAGGACACTCGGGTGCCGTCCCTGTGCTCACGGGGACCTGATGGTGACAGCTGCTGCAAGCTGCTGTATTTTATGGGCCAGAGCATGTGCTTTCAGTGTGAGGACACCACTTCTCCACGACAGCATCAGTCAGTAAGGACGCAGTGCTCCACACCTAGCAGAGAGCTGAGGCCCGGCCCCCAGGGCACACGGCCCACAGGCGCCTTGGCAAAAGAGACGCTGTAGTTCAGAGGTCAAGCACCACGCCCAAGGCCAGAGCCTCCTGAGGTCTCAGACTACCCTTCGGGGCTCGAGTCCTCCCAAGAAAAAACGAGGATGTCTGCAGTGTCCACGGCCAAGTTCAGGCGCCAGAGACCTAGGGCTGGCACAGAGCCCCCCAGTCCCTGAAGTCCCTGATGCAGGCAGCGTCACCTTGGTTCTCAAACATCAGTCCTCTCAAGCAGTGGCTGCCAAGTGTTCACCCAGGGCAAAATCGGGCAGCACCCAGCTTTGCCCCAGGCACCTGGAGACAACACTGTTCTGGGAGCACTGCAAGGGTGGGGGGCAGGGCGGAGCGGAGAGGGCAGGCCAGGGAGCAGGGGAGAGGTCGGCTGGGAGTCCACGTCCTTCCCGAGCAGGTTCTCTGCCGAGGGGAGAGAAAAACCAGGAGGCCCATCGCCATCGAGGGCCAGGGCGGCCTGGGAACAACTGCTCGGCATGCCTGGCAGGCCCACGCGAGGGACGCCCTCCCCGCCCCGCCCCCCAAGCCCGGAGCCAACAAACCCGGGCTACTTGCTGGAGGACAGAAGGTGGCCGCAAAGACAGCCGGCCACTGATCACGCAGCGGTGGGGAAAGTCATTAGAGCTTTCCTAAACAAACGACGCCAATTGCCCAGAGTCCCACGTGTTTGCCATTAGAGCACAATTTTCCTGGCTGAAAAAAGGTAAGCAGTTGATTTCTATAAACCAAAAAAATGTGCTAACTTTCTGCTCCTGGCCTCATTTTGAAGAGACTGGCTCCCAGCACGGGACGCTCACAGCGCGTGCGCGGCGCGGGCCAGGCGCGAGGGGGCCCCGCCCGGCCTCCCTCACGCGCGGACAGTGGAGCCAGAACCCACGCGCCGACACCGCACGGCCGGCTGCCGCACTTCCAGGACTTCACACACGCACGTCGTGAAAACAAGGGCTGGACACCGCTCGCTGAAGACACTCCATGACGCACCCTATCTCGCCGATGCTACAAACTCCGGTTGGCTCCGAGCTGGCGGACTAGCACGTGCTCGGAGCCGAGGTCAGGAGCGTCACCTGTCCCGGAGGCCTGGTGCAGGGAGAGAGGCTGTGCCTCCTGCCGACTGTGCGAGGACGAACGCGGCGCACCTGCCACAGCAGCTCCGTCTCGGCACTGGCTCCGAGTGGAGCCGGCGCCCCCGCCCGCATGCCGACCCTTCGACGTGCCGTGGGCCGTCGGCACACGCTGCCTTCTCAGCACCAGGACGCGGAGGCGCTGCCGCCCGCGCAGGAGCCTGAGGAGGTGGGGAGGGACACGGCTCTGGCGCGACGCCCCCCCGCCGGGGCTCCTGGACGACGCGGGACAGCTGGCGCCCGCGCAGCCTGCTCGGTGCTGGCCCAGCCCGCCCCTCCTACCAGAGCCGGTTCTGGATAAGTCTTGCGCTCGCCTGTAGGGGAGAGGGCCCTGGGCCGCAGACCGATGGCCCAGCTCACGCACGGCGCCCCAGGTGGCAAAGGCCTGGAAAACGTCCCGTGTCCTTTAACCAGCAGAACCTGAGTGAAGCCGGGCAAGGCCCCTCTCTGGGGCCGCAGGTGCCACAGGCCTGCCGCACGAGGAGCCCGGCCTGCCCGCCCCGATGGGCTCCAGGGGCTCACCTTTCCGAAGAACCCGCTTCTTGGCGCGGAGGTCCGTTTCCAGCTCTGCTGCTCTGATGTAGATCCTGACGGACTGCGGGAGGTGGCGAACGGCTTGAGCCACCACAGCCTTGGCCGTGTCCCCAGGCTGCAACCTGGCTGCTTCGAGCCAGACATCTTCGCTCTGGGGAACGCAGAGGTGTAAGCGCACGTGTAGGCCAGAGCCGCGACCGAGCAGCAGGCACCCAGGAGGGCACGCGCGCCTCAGGACAGGAGGGCTGGCTCGTCGGGCCCGTGAGGCCGCCGGGTTTTACGATCAAACAAAAGAGCGTCGGCCTGGTGTCGGCGCCAGCACTCCTGTGCCGCGGACGCCTGGGGCTGTGGGTGCAGCTTATCTGTCTCAGGGTGGGGACATGCTACGCCACAGAGAAGAGCAGGCCCGCTCCACGGGACAGGAAGCCAAACCACAGACGAGGTGGAGGCAGACAGACGGGTGGCCCTGCGCTTGCCCGGGAAGCTGTCGCCGTGCCCCAGGGCCCGGGCTAAGTGTGCACAGGCACGTTTCCCTGTCGGCAAGGCTGTGGTCACTTAAGAGGGTATCACAGGACTTGCCAAAGCTTCTCTAACCATTCCACTTCCCAAGAAGAGCTAGAACATTCTGCTGAGAATCAGCACTGACCTTCAGGGTTTTTACGTTAGGTGGCATGGGGAGCTGAGCAGAGCAGCCCCTTCTAGCCGAGGCTGCCCCGCCATTTCCAGACGGGGAACAGGCCTTCGCGCCGAGTGTGGTGAGGCCGGGATAAAGCCTTCCCACGTCTCACCCCTGCCCCGGCCTGCCCCGCCATCGGCGGTTTCCACACCGAAAGGCGGGCAGCTCTGCACTGACGTGGGCTTCCACCGACAGGCATCCTGCGTGGCACAGACACCGAGGCTCCCCGGGGTGGGCGCCACACAGCCTTCCAGAATGCCGGGCCACACACGTACCTTGGGGCACATCTCAGTGCCCTTCATAATGAGGTTTCGAGCCACCTGGAGCTTCCCGGTGACCTCTTCCAGGCGGGCTGATGCAATCCAGGCTGGCGGGTGGTGTGGGTTTGTTTCTCGAACAGACTTGAGGAGCAGCCGTGCCTTTTTGATATCACTACAGTGGCGGGACAGCACACAGGATCAGGCCACCACCGCCGAGAGTGTGCCCACAGCACAGACACTGAAGTCCCAAGTGAGACCACGAGCTCAGAGCCCTAGTCGGCACTGTCCCAGCCGGCTCAGCACGCAGGCCAATGGGCGCTGTGCACGGAGTTCAAGGTCAGACACGTGGGCGTGATTAGTCAGGGGTCTTCTGGCTAAGCATGTGCATACATTGGGATTATTACTTTCCACACACTTAAAATGTCCACAGAGACTAGATGTCGACATATATTAAATGGAAAATAGAACTATCCTGCCATGTGTTTTTTAGAACACTCACGTCCTATTCTGGCTGTATATTTTGCAAAGAAAACCCAAAAATTTCTAGTCAACTTAAGTCCCACCATGACTTGCTGGTCCCAGAGAACACTTACTTGATGTCCCCTCCATGGGTTGGGATCATGGAGTTTAAATCTGTCAGATAGCCCTTGGGGTCGACCACGGTCTGCCCGCTCACAGAGTCAGACACCTGCAAGAGAGGCCGAGCCAGGCGGGTGAGCTGGGCCAGGAGTGCCTGACGCAGGGCTCACAGGGTCTCCGGAACCCTTCCCAGTCCTCAATGCCAGTGAAGAAGGAAACGGCCCAACTCAAACACCAGTTTGTGATGGTGACAAGTTCCATCTACTTGAAACAAATGTTAATACAATAAAAGTGTAACCGTAAATGTCCCCAGAAAAATACTAACAGCACATAAAAAGGTCTACCTAAGAATGAATGAAACCTAGAAATCATAGGATAGAACATTATTCCAACTAATTGCTCTTAAGTTTGCATATAGCAGTTCATTGCATCGTTCTCTCTAGTCTTAAAATCACCATGATAAACAACAAAATCCCAGTAAAAATGGGCAAAGGGTCCCAGCTAATACTGCGTGCAAGACAAGGGGGAAAGGGACACAGACTGGGAAGAAACAAAACCCTGCTCATGGGTGACTTCGCGGTCTATGGATAAAGTCCAAAAGAATCGCCGGAACAAAACAAAACAACCCCAAACCAATAAGCAATTACAGCAGGGTTGCCGGACACAAGGTGGCATACAAAAGCCAACTGCTTCCCTGTATATACGCCATCGATGAACACAGAACCTGAAATTAAAAACGCAACACCACTTACACTAGCATCCAAAAATGAGAAAGACTAACGTGCATGTGATCTAACAAATAGATACTATACCTACATAAAAAACACAGAACTCTGAAGAACTAGGTAAACGGAGGAGACTCCACGTCCATAGACAGGAAGGACCAATGCCGCCGGGCGCCGGGTCTTCCCAGCTCGACCTGTGGATTCAACGCGGCCCCGACGAGAGCCCCGCGCGCTGCCCCGGCACACGGCGGACGGACGCCGAGCCTCACGCGGAGAGGAGGCCAAGGCCCGGCGCAGTCCGCTCAGCGTCGAAGGAGAAGAGCCACGTCGGGGCACGGACGCCGCCGACTTCAGGGCTGACGGGCACGCTGCGGTGACTGGGACGCCACGGCGTTGGCGCAGGACGGACACAGAGACTGCCACAGGGGTGCGAGCCCCCTCGGGGCCATCGCAGCTCACTGGGACGCAGGAAGGAGACGCGTCCACTCTTAGGCAAACGGATGGACACTAAGCTTCACCGACACTGAGCGCATGGCTAGTCTTGAGTGTCTCTTTCCGTTGACCTGTCAGCAGCCCTTAACCACCTGGGACGGCCCCCGGGCCCCGAGGGGGAGCGGGAGGGCCATGCCGGGGCTGGCCCTTTGCCGCTGGCGCTGAGTGCAGGCCCTGCAGCCGGACACACCGACCGGCCTGAACGCAGAACCCCACCACTCTGCAACAGGACAGGGAACTGTACGGAGTCACAGGTCTGCTTAGCGTGTGACGAAGCACTTCAAAAGACGCACTTCTCAAACACGCATCAGTTTTACTATCAGAAAAATTCCGCCTGAAGGAATGGTACGTGACACAAACTCACCTGGCTCAGCCTCATGTCCATCAGGGTGTTTCTCGCCTGGCCAATCTTCCTCATGTCCAGCTCACCGGTGCCAGGTGTCATCAGCCCAGGCGTCATCCCACCTGGGTATGGAGTGTTCAGCCCGCCCGGGTAGGGTGTGTTCAGACCTCCAAATTGCTGGGGAGAGAAGGGCCGGAGGCGGGCTTGCTCCCTCTGGGGAGAGCCCGCACACCCCCGTCGGCAGCCCCCGCGCCTCCAGCCCCCGGCCCCGGCTCACAGTCTGCCGGGGGTCCACGGACGTGTGGTTCTCTCCGGTCTGTAAGTGTTTGGCAAAGAAGCTGTCGGGCACGGGGGTCAGCTTCTCATAGCGCGGGTTCCGCTGGCGCTTGTTCCGGGCATCGCCCACCTCCGGGATGCTCAGCCACTCCTCCTCGGTGACTTCCGCCAACTTCCTCTGCAAACACCGGCCGGGGACACTCACTCTCTGGCTGATCCCACACACAGGGGAAAGGCTGCTCTCCTGGACCCCCGCCCCAGCCAGCACGCCTCAGAAAGGCCCCCGGTGCAGAAATGCTCGTCTGCTCAATGAGAAAACGCGCCTGCCGCCCTGCTCTGCCTCCCTCCAAAGGAAGCTGCTCTGTCTAAGCCCAGAGGACGGTCCAGAGACCTGCCACGTGTGTGTGGTTAAAGTCGCTGTGACAACAAGGCCCCTTTTCCCCCTATCTTTTGTGAGGGGAGAGGCTGCCGCACTATCTGAATTCAACACAGAGCACGCGGTGCGCCTCCACTGGACCGCAGAGCAGGCGATTCTCTGCCTCGCGGGCACGGTGCGCGGCCAATGGCGTGCTGTCCCCTGCTCACTTTGAGGTCTGAGAACTGCTGTTGGATTTTGGGGCGTTCCATACGGTATTTCTCAATTTCTTCTTTCTCCCTTTGCTCCCTAGAAAGTAAAATAAGTGCATGCATTAGAAATGCTGGATGTCCATCCTGAAACGAAGTCGTTCCACTGTGCTTCTCACTTAAATCACCAAAAATAATCATTCTAGACACTGGACAGCTAAGTCGAATATTTTAAGGCAACAACGGACACATTTGCAAATGTTCTAACTCAATTGTCCACCAAATGAAAACACGTAGAAACTCCCTAAAGTAAAACAAGCCGCCTTACTCCGACAGACAGTTGTGCTTGAATACCAGTATGTTTGCAGCTCTAAAACCCTACGAAACTCCAAAGGTAGGGCCAAACTGTGAACACCCAGTGGCCCACCCAATGCTCCAGCTTGTCATTGTTCCCGGTCTTCTAAGTAAATAACCAGTAAGCCCTCCACCAGCCTCGCTGCTCCACCTGCCAGACCAACGGGCCTGGCTTCGGGGACAGAAAGCCACTGGGTAACTGGTGACCCAGGATCTGGGCTAGGCATTTTGAAGAAATCTGTTCTATCCGAACGTGAAAGGAGATGCCAAACTGTGACGAAGTACCAACCAAGTTAGGCTAACGAGAGGCGACGAAAACCGAGGAGCTGACACCCCCTGACGCTGATTCCAGTTTTCCTCCACCAGGCAAGAGGGAAATCCCCAGAGCTGGGAACTGAACTGTGCTGGGACAAACAAGGCGCGTGGCAAAGCTTGACGCCGCCTGGAGTCGGCCCCCGCAGCCCCCGACGCTGAGCCCCGCACGCGGCGCCCACAGGGTTTGCTGGCCCGGGGTGCTCCACCTGCTCTTTATGAGGCCGTCTGCCACGGGGTGCTGCCGGCAGAGTGACAGGACGTGCTGGGGACACAGGTGCCGCCCCACAACTCGGGCCCTTCCACAAAGTGAGCATCCCTGTCAGGAGGCCCGTGTCGTGGGCGGAGACGAAGGCTGAGGAGCCACGACGTGAGCGCCGCTTCTGACGCTGCCCTGGCTTGGGGAGAGCAGAGCCCCGTCTGGGGACAAGCGGGGTGCAGACTGGCCGCCAGGTGAGAAAGAGTCGGGGTTCCTGCCACTTGGTCGGTGCAGCGAACATGCCTGATCCTCGTGGGAGACGGACCTGGGTGCGGCGTGTGGCCTGACCCTGAGGGCCCGGCGCACACGGACGGCCTGCAGGTGCCGGGCAGGCGGCCGAGCCCGCTCCTCGGCCTGAGGCGTCCTCCCAACAGTTTTTACTGAGCTTGCTTTACCTTCTTTCTTTTCTTCTTTCATCCATCCTCTTATCCAGAGCTGCATAAATAGCGTCAGCTTCCTCATCATCTTTCTCGTAGGGTCCACTTGAGAAGAGGCTCCCAGCATAGCCATTAAACTGAGAACCAGACAACACAGTATAGGGTCAGCTTCTCCTCCAACTTAATCCCCACCAGCAGGAACAGAGAACGCTTCAGCTGCAATATGCTTGCTAAACGTTTTTCAATCAGATAAACCCAAACTGAGGACCAAAAGAATAATTGATCGGTGCTCTTCAGACATGTCAGGGGCGTGAAAGGTAGAGGAACTACCCCAGGGCAGGAGGCTACAGAGACACACGAAGTGCAACCTGGGTCGTGGACTGGGTCACAGACCGGGAATAGGACACGGGCAGCAAAGCAGGTGGGACTCAAGTTACACCCACAGATGAGTTAAGAGTGCCATCAGCGCTAAGCTTCCGGTTACATGCTAACGCCACGTAAGCTGGGAGGAGCTTGTAAACAGGACGCAGGAACTCTCTACCACATCATTTTTGCAAGTTCCCTGTAAAATTAAAATTATTTCAGAACACGTCTGAAGAAAACATCAACTGACTAAACACCAACCAAGAAGGTGAGCACTAAAGCAAAAGAAAGCGAATATTGTCTCCGATCCCACCTTAAATCTTCATTGGCCAAGACAAAATACCAGTGGTTCTAACGGGTGCAAGCACCTCTCTTTTGAAGAGAAAACAGAGAGCACGTTCCTTTACCTTCTTCCTAATGTGCTTTCACACTCTGCTAGTGTTAACCCATGAACAGCTGAAACAGTAAAGGGACCTGCCACCCGGAGCCACTCATCCGGATGCCAACAGCACACTGGGTTAGGAAGCTGGACAGCCCTCTGGAGACTGGCTGGGGGCCCACGAGTCACCTCGTCATAGTTGGTGTCGTTCAGATCTTCATCGTCGTCATCCGCAGCCTGGCTTTTCTTCATCTGGTCCCCCACGGTCCTCTTGCCCGGAGGTGCATGGCGGTCATCCACAGGGTCATTTGCATCCCGAGCCGGCCCAATGTCTGACCGGGTGGTGAAGCCAGTGGCACTACGAGAGACCCCAAGACGTCTATTTATCTGGGTGACCTCGTTCCTGTGTTCTTCCCTCCACAGTAGTCACTTAATAATCTCTTTTTCTAACACCTCTGGGAAACCTCCAAAGATCCTAGTGGCAGAGAACTACACATGGCCAAGCTAGCAAACATCTCCAGTCTGTTCTCTTCAGGCGGGACACTTTGACCCTCCCTGAGGAGGTCGCTAAGGCTGTCTGCTTCCTGCCACCTCACACTCTCCTTGAGAGAGGCTTGCCAGAGCATCAAACCCCCCACTTCCAGCAACCTCCACATCCAACTGGGCTCTCAAACCCAGCCTGACCCAATCAGAATCCCTGCCCTGTGCCCGCCTGCAGCTACTCCGTGCTGTCCCAGGCACTGAGGCAGACACCGTGGCATCAGCTTTGCCTCTCCGTCCCACCTTCTGCATCCAGTCTGTCACCAAGTTGAACTGAGCCTACCACCAAATCCCTCCTCCCCTCACAGCGGGGGACCGAGGTAGCTAGCCCTGCCTGCCGCCTTCCTCGCCTTCCTGTGGTCAGGGCAGCCAAGGCGCCTGTCTGCGCACTCCGCCCAGTGCACCGCGGTCCACTCCCGCCGCCCCAGTCCCGCATCTGCTTCCAGGCCTCGTCTTTTTTTTTAACTGCCCACACACGAAATGTCAGTTTCTCCTATGACCCCACCACATTTCTACATCCCTTAATCCAGCTTTTCCTTCTAAAATTGACTCGAACGCTAGCACTGCATAAAGCATTCCCTGACTCCCAGCCCTGTTCCCCTGCATACACCTCACCTCTCCCAGTGACACTGTGGGCCCTCTGAAGATGGTGCCAATGCCTGAGACTTCTGTAGACCCCACGGGTTCTAACATAAGACCCCAACAAGAGAAACCCAGTTGTTTTCCCAACCAAATGAAAAACCAAACAAGTAGGATTATGATGGCTGCTCATTGATTCAACAACTTACAGCAGTCATCTGCATGACAGGCAGGGGGCACCCAGTCACCTGCCTCAGATGCCATCCCTGCTCCTGGGAAGCTGAGAGTTTAACAGACGCTGTATGACCCGCGACAACATAGGGAAAGAATGGCACTAAGAGCGGCCACACAGAGGAACCTCGCTGGGATTATCGGGGAAAGGCTGAAGACGGGGCGGGGGTCTGCCGGCCTGGGGAGGGTGGCCGCGCGGCTCCTCACAGCTCATCTGCAGGCTGGGTCCTCATCCATCACAGAGACCAAAATCGGGCTCGAAGCCACTGTGGGGTCCACCCCAAGTCGCGGCGCCCCTAGGCGCAGGCCGAGCGCGCTCGCGCGCCCCCACCCCACGGCGCCGCTCTCCTTACGAAGCCTGAGCGCCGCCGCCGTCGGGCGCCCGGGGCCGTCCGGCCCGCGTCCGGCCGGGCCCGGCTCCGCCCGTCGGCGCCGGGCCCAGCGCCCGCGCCGCCCGCCCGGCCCTCGGCGCGGCCCGCGCGAGGCTCACCCGCGGCCCAGCCCCGGCACGTAGCCGAGCGGCGCGGGCATGCCCAGGAACGGCTTCTTCTTTTTGTTCATGGCGCCGGCGACAAGAGCCGCGAAGGCAGCGACGGAGACCGCGGCTGGAGGCGAAAGGACCACGGACGTCGGCGGCTGCGCCGCAGGAAGAGGGCGCGGGCCGCGCGTCACCCGCGCCCCGGAAGCAGAGCGCGGGGGCCGCCGGGGCCCCGCCCACCTCGCGGTCCCCGGGCGGAAGCTCCGCACGCGGGGCTCGGGCGACTTCCGGCCGCGGCCGGGGGCGGAGGCGCGGCGGGCGCAGGAGCGCCCGCTGGTGGCGCGGCGGGCGGGCGGGCGCGCAGCCCCGCGGGGGGCCCAGGCGCGACGCCGCCTCGAGCAAACCCACGGGGACCCCGAACTGCCTGGGCGTCCCCGCTTGCCGCGTGTTCCCGAGGCATTTCCAAGCCGACCCGCCTGTACCGGCAGGACCAATGGGCCCCCTCCTCCCTCTCTGAGCCAGCCCAGATGCCAGGGACCCCTCGGATTCAGCCCGGCCGCCACCCAGCCCTTCGGAATCGCCCTGGCCCCAGGGCAGGCCCTAAACCATCTGAGCCGAGCTGCACACCTATCCGGCCGTGTCGAACTTGTGTCAAGCTTGCGAGCAGACTCCGTGTGCTCCGGTGGGCAGACTGCTGCCCCAGCTCTCAGCGCTCAGGCGCCTGGGCCCCAAATCGGGCACAGGTCCCTTTACAGGCCCTACCCACACTCCCCTCCTACCCTGAACATTCCAGCGGGGGCGGGAGCCCACCCCTGGAGAGCTAACTGATTAAAATAAATGCTGCCAATACGTCGGGGATAAGTACGTGTGTATGGGTGATCACAGCATGAGAGTTAAGTCCATGCAGATCTCTACCTGTGTGTGGGTGGGCACGAGTAAGTCATCCATCACCTGTGCTCGCATTCTAGATGGACACGTGTAACAGGACTCTGTACATTTCTTCGAAGCTATGCGCACCTTTGCTCACTCTGCTGTGGGACGCCCTCTGGCCCCCACACATACCTAGGGAGAGTACCTAGGCTCTCGGCACAGTGACAAAACCTAGGTGGCCAGTCTGGCCTTCTGCTGCACCAGGCAGCGGCCAGCCCACCCTAGCACCTCCCACCGGTGTTCTGGGGCAGGCGCACCCCTCCTGTCCACCACGGCCCCCTCAGACTTTCTCCTCCCTGTTCCCAGCTCAGTCCCTTTCAGTGCCACCTCTTGGGCACTACTCTGATTCTGGGGCTACAACAGGAAGGAGAGAAACCCTGGCTGTCCTCCTGCAGTTCAGTGTGGAGGGGGTAGGAGAGTGTCAAAACTGCCTTCTCTGTGGAAGCAAGTGCCATTTGAGGAAGAGACCTCTGGAAGGGTCTGGAGAATGTGTGAATTAAAAGAATGAGTAAAATGAGGTAGAAGAATGGAGGGAGGTGTTTCGAAGGGGTCAGTCTGGCCCTCGACCTGGGCCCCAGGGGGCAGATGGTCCATGGAGGGGTAGGATGCCCCACATCGCGTGCGCGCGCGCGTGAGAGAGAGAAATGCTTCCCTGCCTCAGAAGCCCCTGAAGACTCCCGGACCCCTGTAGGTGCACGGTCACTCGTCCGTGGAGCCATGCCCAGGTGGGCACAGACGCCCCTTGCCGTGGCAGACACCCTTTGCGTACGCACACCCGCGCGCCGCCGACACACCTCGGAGATCCCGGAGCGCGCCCAGCGCTCAGGGCTCAGCGGCAGGTGCCTCGCCGCGCAGACTCGCCGGGCGCGGGGACCGGCTCGGGCGCGGGGCCGGCTGGGGCGGGGCGGTGGCGCGCGTTCCCCGCCGGCCACACGGGCCGCCCTGCGCCCGGCGAGGGGCGTGTGCACGGGCCTGGGACCCGTGGGCCCGATGTTCACGGAGCTGAGGACCAAGCTGAGCCCCCCGCGAGGCCGCGCCGGGGCTGTGCGCGCCGGCTTCGGCGAGCGCCGGGATGTGGATGGTGAGCGGGGCTGGAGCCGGGAGCGGGGATATCGCGGGCTGGGGGTTGAGGACAGAGAGGGGCGGGAGCGGGACCTAGCGGACTCCGACAGGCGGCGGCGGGTGGGGTGGGGGCGCGTCGTGGCCGAACGGGGTCCCTGGTGTCTTTGTCCTGAGCTGAGGGCGGGGGCCAGCGGCCTTAGGCCTTGGGGATCAGCACACCCTTGGCTTGGAGGAGGTGACCGGCCAGGGCTCCTGTCCCCAGGCTGGCACCACCGTGCGGTCACCTTTTTCTTGGCGCGGAGAAAACCCTCCCCAGCGCTAGCGTTGGGGCGGAGAGGCCGAGGCTACAGCCGGGCTGGTGTGCCCCCGCCCCATTTTCTACTGGAATTCTGACGTTGGGGCTGGAAGCAAGGGAAGGGCAGACTTATAGACGGAGATCCCTCGCCAGGCACGGGCAGGAAATGGGTGGGACCAGCTGGCCCAGGACAGGTGCGGCACAGGCAGAGGCGTCTGACTGGTTTGCCCAGATCCGGCCCCTGCCCCCCTGTCGACCACCCCCCTCCGCCCTGAAGTGAGGCCTTGACATCCAGGCGCCTGTCCCCTGAAAGGTGTCGGCTTTAAATAAGTCTTTTCCCACAGTACTAGAAGCCACTTCAAGGCGGCAGTCACACTGGCCAAACTCTCTGACCCTAGACCTCAAATTTAGAGTCATCTGGGGTCATCTGATAATGGAAAGTTTCCAGAATGGGGAGGAGGTGCTAGGTCAGCAGAATCTTATGGGGTGGGAGGAGGGTGTGAGATGTAGGTTTCCCCCATAACTGAGAGCTGGGCCCGTCGTGGACCCCTGCCCAGTGGAGGGCAAGGGGACTGTCTCCGTGGCAGTAAGGGTCTCTCGCCCTGACCTGGAGACTCACCCTGCCTGCTGAGTCAGAGCCCCGTGCCGTGAGGCCAGACTGGGCCCAATGTCCTGTCTCCCTAGGGCTCTGAGGACTTGCGGACATCACTCAAAGCTTTCTCGATTCATTCTCGATATTCCTGGGCACACCTACTGTGCACCAGGCCTGTGCAAGGGCTTGGGAGGGCGCGTGCAGGCATCTGCCCTTCTCCATCCCGTGTTAGCAACCAGCCCAGAAACGATGATAAAACTGAGACGTGACAAGTGTAATGAGGTTCGTGAGGGAAGAGAGAGCTCAAGGGGCCACCGGGGGTCCCCGAGTAGGGCTGCATCCTGGGCACCGGTGCTGAGCAGCTGCACCGGCTGGGTGGCTGCCATGCACGGCACCATCCTGGGCCAGGGCCCCTGTGGGAGGTGGGGGAGCAGGAATCCCGGTGTCGACTTGCCCAGAGTTTGGGCTTCTTGTCAGGAAGTCACGACCGGTGAGCACAGCTGGGCAGGGCCAGGGCTGCAGAAGGTACAGTCTACTATGGAGGGCAGGGCACTCACTCGGGGTTCTCCCCACCCCCCAGGGCCTCCCAGGACACCGGGCCAATGTTTCCCACAGGCAGGTCCCGTGTGCGCACCCTGGTTTGGTGTGGCATGTGCCAGCCCAAGGCAGGGGTGAGGGCAGGGTTGTCTCAGGATCGGCCCACCCCGGCTGTACAGTTCAGGGTCCTTGGTGCGGATATCCTCTAAGCAGAATCCAGCCGGCTTCCCAGATCATGGGCTGTGGCCTCCGGAGGGAAGGGTGTTCCAGCTCATATTCAGGCTGGGCAGGGTCCTCGCCACACCTCTCAACGCTTCCTTCTGCCCTCAGGGGCTGGGGAATCCCCTGTTGGACCAGTGGCTCCCTGCTCTGTGGAGGGGGCTAGGCTGAACAGGGAGAGGAGCCTCTGGCTCTGCCCCCACCATCTGACCTGGCGCCCTGCTCCACAGCCACTGCCCACTTCAGCTTCTGCCGGACCCTCCTGGAGCACACAGTGTCCGCCGAGAGCATCCCCTGCCACCTGCCGAGGACACCAGGCACCAGCCTCACGTGGCATGACTCACGCAGCCAGAGGGCAGCTGGCAGCCGGCCAGTCAAGCTCCTGCAGCAGCCTGGCACTGAGGGCCCCCAGGTACCCAGCCACCATACCCACCTCAGCCCCTGCCCTCCCACCACTCACTCCAGCTGCTACCCCTCTCCCCTGCAGGGCCGGCTGTACTCTGACCACTGCGGCCTGTACCACACGAGTCCCTCACTGGGTGGCCTGACGAGGCCTGTGGTCCTGTGGAGTCAGCAGGACGTCTGCAAGTGGCTCAAGAAGCACTGTCCCCACAACTACCTCATCTACGTGGAGGCCTTCTCCCAGCACGCCATCACCGGTGCCATGGGGCCTGGGGGCAGGCGACCGTCTGGGCTGGGGGCTGTGTGGGGTGGTGGGGCACAGGGATCACAGGATAGCCTGTTCCTTTTTGTCCTGCTCCCCTTTTCCTGTTTCCTACTGAGTCACCCTCTCCTTCCGGGCTGTGTCTCCGCAGAACCTGCCAGAGTCTCTCCCAGTCTCTCTGCGTCCATTTTCATTTGGCTTTCCTCTGGCCGCTCTCTAGCCATCCTGTCTTTCCCTCGCCTCTTTCCCTGTCTCTCTAAATCTATCTGTGTCTCTGTCTCCCTGCTGCCCTCCCTCCCCCCATTTCCTGCTTCTCTGACTTTGAGTCTGTGTGTGTGTGCCCCCCCACCTTGGCTTCGGACGTCATCGGATGCTGACCTCGGCCCGACCCCTTTCCCCTCCCTCCCAGGCCGGGCACTGCTGCGGCTGAACGCGGAGAAGCTGCAGCGCATGGGGCTGGCGCAGGAGGCACAGCGGCAGGAGGTGTTGCAGCAGGTGCTGCGTCTGCAGGTGCGCGAGGAGGGGAGGAGCCTGCAGCTGCTCAGTCAAGGTCAGTGGGCGGAGCCGGGAGAGCCCGCGAGGCCTGGGAGGCGGGGCTGGGCTTCAAAGCCCCAAAGTGTAGTGTGGGTGGGTGGATCTCAAGAGGGTGGCTGTGGGATCCCAGTAAGGGTCACCCTGCACCCATGGCGGAGTGGATGATGCCAGAGACCCCCCCCCCCCCTCACCCCCATCCACCCACAGCTTCCTTCGGAAACATGTCCTAGTTGCTGCCTGAGCTTGAACCCCAGACCCAAGCACTGTGACCGGAGCCCGTGGGAAGGATGAGGTAGAACTGGCCACTCGGCCCCTCTTGGACCCTGTAGGTGTCCCCAGGGGCCATTCCTGGCCCAATGGACAGGTGGGACCACAAATGCCACCTCCAGCTACCTCTGGTTGTGCACTCTGGGCTATGCCTGGGACGTGTGGGGGCTGCTTGGGTATGCCCCCCCAGTGCCTGAACTGAAGCCCACCCCTGGTGCTGCAGGCAGCATGCGGGCAGCCACCTGGAGCCGGAGTGGGGCTTGGGTGTTCCCCAAACTCCCAGGGAGTATTTATTTATATTCTCGTCACTCACGCTGAAGTCTGTCCCTCCTTGCTGGCTGAGTCACGTAGTCTGTGGGTATCCTGCCCTCTCCAGGGTGAGAGGCCTGTCTGCCCACTCGTCCAGTTCAACACTCTCCCCCAGCACCTAGAGGACTGCCCAGAGGTGGAATAAACTGCCAAGGCTCCTGTGCCCATCCCCGGCCCCCAACCAGGTCCGGTAGGCCCAACCCATGGCCCAGATGATGGTCATCAGTGTCCGGCTGGCCAGGCACCCTGCCCAGAGCCTTCGCCCATTCATGACACTCCCACCATGCCCCCGTCCATTCATGGGAACTGAGGTGAAGCAGGTCTTGGACTGGCCGAGCGGCGGGACCTAACATGGTACGACGAAACCCCGATGCCCAGCACCCTGCCCCGGGCTCAGCGGAGTCCTGGCCTCAGGCTTGGGACAGCTGCCCTCCTCTTGGGGTCATGGAGACCATCCTGGAGGCACAGCAACGGGCAGGTACTCCCACTGCCCCTTCCCCAGGAGAACCTGGCTCACACAGGGACTGCACCCCCCATGCCACTCACCACAGATCCTGCCACCCACCGGCACCTGAACTGCCACTCGGTGGGCCTGAGGGCCCGAGGCTCGGGGCTGGTGCTGCCCAGGAGAGGGGCAACGAGGGCAACCCCGCAGCCTCCTCCCGCCTGGTCCTCTTTCCTCCCACTCCCCGAGGGGACTCATAACTCAGGGGCAGATGGGACTGAGCCCCGGCCCCTCTCTGTGCCCTGAGCTGGCTTCGGGACAGATTGGTTGTTGTAGGTCCCGAGTGGAATTCGGACAACTGGCTTGGTGTCCCCCGTCCTGCGTGCCCCCCACGGGAAGCCCCCTTGTCCTGTCTGGCGGCCCTAAGTGTCCCTGCCACCTCGTGCCATCACGGTGTCACCCTTTCCAGGGGGCCCTTCCTAACTCTGCCCCCTTCTCCCCGGTCTTGCCTCTCTACCCGCTACCCCTGAGCTCGTCTTGTCTTCCTTGTTTTGCGTTCACTTTTTTACATTCTGATAAAAAGGCCAGAAATAAACCTGGTTCCCAAGTCCCCCAGTGTGGTGTCCGGCTCCAGTCAACCTGAGTGTGGGGGTGGGCACAGCTCTGGGGCAACGCTGGGACTGGGGGCCGGGTTCCCTGGCCCAGTTGCCTTCAGCCAGGGCCACCAGGGGGCAGTGATGTTGCATTGGGGCTCGGTGCTCGCGGTCCCCACCAGCACCCTAGGACAAGGGGGCGGGGCAAGAGGCGGAGACCGAATCTGCGGGCTCAGACGGTGGACTGCCCAGGGTGCAGTGGGATAGGGTCCCCGCTGCTGTAACCAATGACGACAGCAGGGAGGCTTAACACGAGGGTCCTCCCACGGTCTGCAGGCCACACGCCTGAAACCCGCAGGACCACGCTTCTCCAGGCCCAGGGGAGACCTTCCCGGGGGAGACCCCTTCTTCACCTCTCCCAGATCTAGTGCCTGCCTGGGGCTCCTGAGCTCACAGACTACCACCTACCCAGGACACATGTCACACCACCTTCAGGCTGTCTCAAGTCTCCCTCTTGCAAGGACACTTGTCACTGGATTTAGGGCCCACCGGGATAATCCAGGATCATCGCCTTAATTGCATCTGCAGAGACCCTTTCTTCAATAAGGTCCATTCGCGGGGCCCGGGGTTGGATGTAGCTGTCTTTGGGGCACCCCCATTCAGCTCCACTGCAGGGCAATGCCCTGCACGGGAAACACACAGGTAGGAGCACAAACGGTAACACAGAGGCCTGAACTAACCGCTGCAGTTTGAACACACACACACAATGACACCGGCATCCAGACCCACAACAGCGCACCCTGACACGCCGTGACTTCCTAAGACAGAAACGTGTGGGGCACGCCAACACACGGTCTGCGTGACACCCCGGCCTCCGGACGTGCTGCAGTTTGGACACACATCTGAGGGCCTCCCCCCCCCATGCCTTGTGC
The DNA here is from genome assembly GCF_014176215.1 of Rousettus aegyptiacus. Classification (NCBI taxonomy): domain Eukaryota; kingdom Metazoa; phylum Chordata; class Mammalia; order Chiroptera; family Pteropodidae; genus Rousettus; species Rousettus aegyptiacus. The sequence continues at coordinate 218,187 of NW_023416287.1, forward strand.
CCAGTCACCTGGGTACTGACATGCAGAAGGACGCCTTCTCACCTAGTACAGGACACAGACATGCCCGGACACTGCGTGTCCAAACAGGACGCATGGTCATTCGGACACACGCCTACCAGCAGTGCCGTCATGTGCATGGACGTGCAGGCTCACGAGGGGAAAGCTGACGACCCTGGCTGACGCCTCCCGAAATCCTGCATGTCTTGTCCGCAGAGTGAGCCCTGTCGATGAGGAAGGGACATGCCCTCTGCCTTGTGCTGTCACACAGGACTCTCTCTGGCTCTGATTTCCAATGGAAAGACTGACCAAGTGACCCCTCCACAGATGCCCCTCCCACCCCGCCTCTGTGTGAGCACTTTGTGCTGGCCTTGAGAGAAGGGGCCCTGCGAGAAGAGAAGGACCCCAAACCTGCCACATCTTTTGTAAGGCAGAGCCTGCCCCAAGGTGGACAGGGAGGGGGGGCGATGGGGTGAGCGGGGGTGAGAAAGGCCGCCGGGAGGGCGGCGCACGCTTCCCCACAGGCGCGCTTTCCCCTGCTTCATTCCCGTGCCCTGGCGGAATCGGTGCCCACCACCCCAGACCCGATCCAGGGGCCCCGCAGAGGGCCAGGCTCTGGCGCACGGAGGAGCACCAGCCGCTGGTCTAAGAACACGGTCGCCCTCAAAGCAGAGAGAGGCTGGTCCGTTGGTCGGTAACCCCAATAAAGCCCTGCCAGCGATCCCCTGAAAAAGGCCCACAGGCAGAGGCGGTCACGGGGCTACCAAAAGGGAAGTGGGACCCTGCCTCACGGGCCCAAGTCCCCCCACGGCCCGGAGTCCAGAGTCCGGGAGAGCGGTGGCCGCACCTTCCCGGGGCCAGGTCGTGCAGGCGCCCAGGGGCTTCAATCCAAGAGCGCTGAGCTCGGGGCAACGCTCTGCGCCCCTATGCTGCCTCGATTTACCCCACTGCCCGTGAAGGCCCTCGCCCTATGGGCCGCGTAACCGGTCACTTTGCACTGCACGACGAATGAGGGGGACGGGCTCGGGAGCCCTGCGCGCGGGGCGGCCCGACGGGCCCCCCCCCCACCGGTCTGTCCCCGCCGCCGAGCGGGCGCAGGAATACCGCGAGAGTTCGCCCCCTCCCCCCCCTCAGCAAAACTGTCAAAGGTGGGAGGGGCGGGAGCGCGCATGTGCGCAGCGCGGCGCGCAGCCTGCGCCGCCCGGACCCCGCGCCCCGCGCCCCCGTCCGGCCCCGGCCGGGCCCCGGCCCCCGCCCCGCCCGAGCCCCGCTGGGCGCCGCAGGTAAGCGCCCGGCGCGCCCCCGGCCCGGACCCCGGGGCGGCCCCCGCGCCGGCCGCGCCCCCGCCCCCGACCCCGCGCGCAGGTCGCGGGGGCCGCGCGCGAGCCCCCGCCCGCTGCCCCCCGCCGCGCCCGGGCGGCCCCCGCCCCGCGCCGCGCCCCGCTCCCCGCGCCGGCGCCGCGTTCCCTCCTCCTCCTTCTCCAGAAAAAGTCGCCATTTTGGTTCACTGCCTTCGCGCCCCCCCTCCCCCAGGCGCCTGCGATCGGCCCTTCCGGGGCCAGGCCCGGCCGCACCTCGGCCGCAGGTGACAGGTGGGTGGAGAGGCTAGCCTCCAGGTGTGCCTCGCCTCGCCGGCCTCCTTGGCGCGCCCGGGCCCGAGCCGGGGTCCAGGGCGCTGGGGCCTTGGCGGTGGTCCGGCTGCCAGCGTTGCCCGCTGTTCGCGCGGCGCCCCTGCCCCCGCAAGGCTCTTTCCCTCTCTGAGGGTGGACACACCTTCTCCTGGTCCGAGTCCCAAGCCCTGGATCGAAGGAGGATCTCTGCCTCCTAAGCCAGCTCTGAATTCACCTAAGCTGGAGAAGGACTGGAAAGGGGGGTCCCAGCAGGCACCCGCCCCCCAGGCTGCCAGGGTCATCACAGGCCGTGACCAGTGCTGACCCGTCTCCTTTGGAAGCTGCCGCGTGAGGACTTCCAGAGAAGTTGCTCAGCCCTATCTAGACCCATACGACCCTGCAGACCCAGAACGTGGGCACCCCTGCACTGGGCAGTGCCGGCCCTGGCCTCTGCCCACAGCCCGCCCGGACGGCTTCTGTGCCCTCTTAGGCACAGCGGCCCCTTCCCACCTTCTCTGACCTAAGTTAGTCAGAAACTAGCGGGGCAGGGGCCGCCTGCCCGCGGGGTCCCCACCGCCGCTTCGGTGTCCCCGTGGGAGCCCCTCAGCAGCTCGGTCAGTTCCTCCAGCTCTAGGCCCGTCGAGGTCCAGCCTCAGGTGGCAGGGTGGCTGGTGGCCAGTGGCCTCTGCAGTGGGGCTGGCAGGCCTGTAGGTGGGGACAGAGAGGCTCTGCAGGGTGGAGGTGAGCAGGTCCACCAGGTGGAGGGTGGCCGAGGGGCCCAGCGCGAGGCCTCCGTCTGGGTGGAGGGGCCCCGGCTGGCACAAAGCTGAGAAAAGGATCAGGGAGGTGGCTCTGCTGCCATGGGGACCAGAACCAGGTGCCTTGCGGTCCTCGGTTCTCGGTCCCTTCACCGCAGAGGGGCATGCAGTTGGGGAATAGGCAGGGCCCCTCAGTGCCCACGGTGGCTGTCTTCTATTTGTGTCCTGGGGAGAAGGATCTAGGGGCACCCGCCTAGACGTGGCGGCATTGCCTTGGGTCTGAGTGGGGCTGTGGAGGAAGGCGTCCCAAGGGGCCGGGCAGCACAGCCCGTGAGCCAGCAGCCATAGAGGCGTCATAATTGGCCCCCAGGAGGGATGTCGTTGGTCTCCTCCCTGAACACTCCACCTCTCCTGGGGCTGTCCCCGGCCCGGCGCTGGGAGTGAGCTCTGAGATTCTCAGCACGCCCCGGGACTGTGTCTAGGGATGAGAGGGGTCCGTTGGACTTGGGGAGGGTCTCGGGACAGAGTTAGATCCCTCTGAGCTGATGGTGTCTCCTGGGTCATTTGGGGAGACATCAGCTGAGGAGCCTTTCCCTAAACCAGAAGCCCCCCAACATCTGCTTTCCCTGTGGCCAAGAGCTCAGGCAGGCAGGCTCCCCTTCCTGGGCCCAGGGAGCAGCCTGTCTGGGGGTGGGGTGCAAGGGCAGCCGTTTCAGATCTTGAGTCAGCCCCGGTGGGCCTCACACGTGTGTCCACTTGCTCTGCAGTGATGGCCGATTCCTTCTGTGTTGGAGCTGGCCGCCGGCTCCCAGGGTCCAGCAAGAGTGGGCCTGGGAAGGACGGCAGCCGGAATGAGGTCCGACTTCCTGTGCGGCACGACCCACCAAAGCTGGGTAAGTGGGGGTCAGGCCAAAGTCAGCTCCAACCTGTCATGGTCAGCAGTGCTGCATGTGGGCCGCCTCCCTGCTTGTCCAGCTCCGGGTGGCCAGGTGGGCCGCCAGGGCTCCTGAGAGGCTTCCCAGGGTGGGCACAGCCAGGGGCCCTGGATTCTTGTTCTAGGCTTGCTGTGCCTCAGCAGTGAGGGTAGCAAGACTCACGCCATGCCTGACCAGCCTCTGGGTGGCAGGGAGGCGGGGAGCACAGCCTCCAAGGTTCGGTGTGTCGTGTGCTACAGGGTTGCCAGTGGCCCGGGGTGGGCAGTCAGTGCCCAGCCAGGCCCCCCTCTGCTTCAACCCTGGAAGCCTGGCCAGCGACCGGACGGAAGGGAAGAAGAAGGGGCGCCCGAAAGCCGAGAACCAGGCCCTCCGAGACATCCCTGTGAGCTCCCGAGGGCGGGGTGGGCTCGCGCGGGGTCTGCCCGTGAGGTCCCGCCCACCTCGGCTTGCCTCGCACACGTCCAGCCCCGAGCTCTCAGTCTGTGTCTGCGGGCCACTCTGCACCTCAGGCCTTCATGGTGTGGCCGGCGCCTAGTGGGCCACATCTGCGGGGCCCCAGACAGCTCTCGTGCACCCCCACTGCTCGGGGTGGCCTGCATCTTGCTGCGGTCCCAAGGTTGGGGGCTCCTGTAGCCTGTCAGCCTGCAGGCCTGGGCAGGACGCTGAGTCGAGGGCTCGGGCTGGCGGAGGCCTGGGCAGCTGAGGGTCAGCAGCCCGCCCTTTCCCACACCCAGCTCTCCTTGATGAACCAGTGGAAGGATGAATTCAAGGCACACTCCAGGGTGAAGTGTCCAAACTCGGGGTGCTGGCTGGAGTTCCCCAGCATCTATGGGCTCAAGTACCATTTCCAGCGGTGCCAAGGGGTAAGGGGCTGTGGGCTGGGGAGGGGGCCTGAGCCTGCCCTGCCCCAGCTGCCAGGCAGAGGCCGGGGCGGCCCCGCCCACGCCTGCCCTCTCTATGCAGGGTGCTATCTCAGAAAGGCTGACCTTTCCCTGTCCCTTCTGTGAGGCTGCCTTCACCTCCAAGACCCAGCTGGAGAAGCACCGGATTTGGAACCACATGGACCGACCCCTCCCTGCTCCCAAGCCTGGGCCTGTCAGCCGGCCGGTCACCATCAGCCGGCCTGTTGGGGTCAGCAAGCCCATCGGAGTGAGCAAGCCTGTCACTGTCGGCAAACCTGTGGGTGTCAGCAAACCCATCGGCATCAGCAAGCCCGTGCCGGTCAGCAGGCCCGTGCCGGTCAGCAGGCCCGTGCCAGTCACCAAGCCCGTGCCGGTCAGCAGGCCCGTGCCGGTCACCAAGCCAGTGCCGGTCAGCAGGCCCGTGCCGGTCACCAAGGCTGTGCCGGTCACCAAGTCTGTGCCAGTCACCAGACCAGTGACCACAAATAAACCAGTGCCGATGACAAAACTTGTGACGGTTACGAAGCCCATGCCAGTCACAAAGCCGGTGACGGTCAGCAGGCCCATTGTGGTTAGTAAGCTGGTGACGGTCAGCAGGCCCATCGCCATCAGCAGACACACACCATCCTGCAAGATGGTGCTGCTGACCAAGTCTGAGAACAAAAGTCGGGCCGCAGGGAGGAGCAGTGGGAAGAAAAGGTACGGGCTCCTTCATCGTCGGGGTCGGGTGCTGCCTGCCTGCAGCCGTCGCCACAGGGTCTGAAGCGGGCCCTCCTGCCCCTTATCTCCCTGTCGCCTGCAGGGCTGCGGACGGCCTGGGCTCCTGCCCCATCCCACCCAAGCAGACGAGGCCAGAGAACGGCGAGCATGGCCCGTCCGCCCTTGGCCAGAGCTCAGCCTTCCAGCTGGGCACAGACCCCGGTGGCAGCCCCCTTCCTGTGGGCAACAGGCCCTCTGGAGGCAAGGAGGCTCCGAGGGCCCTAGGTCCTGTGCCCCCCCCTGAGGAGGGAGCCGAGCGCACAAAACACAGTAAGACGAGACTGGGGGGCAGCGGCTGGCGGGGGGGTGGGGCAGCGGCTGGCCTCTCGATGGTTATTTGACCAGACTTCTGGCCCCCGTTTTCTCTCCCCCGAGTCAGGAAGGAAACAGAAAACACCCAAGAAGTTTACGGGGGAGCAGCCGTCCATCTCAGGAACCTTCGGACTCAAAGGTGAGGTCCTGGCCGGCGGGGCGCTGGTGGGACGGGGCTCGTGAGCGGCATGCTTGTGCCCCGGGACCACAGCTGCCCGCCCCGCTCGTGTGCACAGGCCTGGTCAAGGCGGAAGACAAGTCCCGCAGCTGCCGCGCCAAGAAGCAGGATGGGCCGAGCCCTGAGGACGTCCGGAAGAAGGTGCCGGCCCCTGCCAGCACAGTCAGCAAGGAGGTGCCGGCCCCCACGGCCCACCTGGCCCCAGGTGGGGTCTCCTGTGTAGTGGGGCCCAGGCCAGGTCTTGATGGTGGGGCAGGCCCTGGACCACGTGGATGGGCGGCTGAGCATGGATCCTGGGTTCTGCGCTTGGCATCCAGGGTGTCCCGGAGCCCCCGCCAGCCCCTGAGGCCCCGGCCCTGCCCCACAGGTGGCCCCGAGGAACAGTGGCAGCGGGCCATCCACGAACGGGGGGAGGCTGTGTGCCCCACCTGCAGCGTGGTCACGCGGAAGACCTTGGTGGGGCTCAAGAAGCACATGGAAGTATGTCAGAAGGTAAGGCTGCCCCCGTGGACAGGAGTGGAGGTCCCTCGAGGCCAGCTGCTCACAGGTGGGGCCGTGTCCACAGCTGCAGGACGCTCTCAAGTGCCAGCACTGCCGGAAGCAGTTCAAGTCCAAGGCCGGCCTCAACTACCACACCATGGCTGAGCACAGCGCCAAGGTACGCCCCTGGTCCTGGCCGCATCCAGCCCTGGCCTCTGTCCCTGGCCTCCCAGCCCATCAGCCCAGCCCCCTGGCCAGCCTCGCCCACTGACCTCTCAAAAGCTTAGTAACCCCTGGGCCCAACCTCGGACACCTGGCCCTGGCGCTGGGCAGGGCCGGGCCCGTGGAGGCGGGCACTGAGGCCGGGCCTGCCCGCAGCCCTCCGACACCGAGGCCTCCGAGGGGAGTGAGCAGGAGGAGCGGGAACGGCTGCGCAAGGTGCTGAAGCAGATGGGGAGGCTGCGCTGCCCGCAGGAGGTCAGTGGGCGGCAGGCGGGCCAGGTGGGCGGGGCACGATGCCTGGCCGGCCGCTCACGCGACCCTGACCTCCAGGGCTGTGGGGCCGCCTTCTCCAGTCTCATGGGCTACCAGTACCACCAGCGACGCTGCGGGAAGCCGCCCTGTGAGGTGGACAGCCCGTCCTTCCCCTGCGCCCACTGCGGCAAGACCTATCGCTCCAAGGCCGGCCACGACTACCACGTGCGCTCGGAGCACGCAGCCCCGGTGAGCGGCCGGGCCTCCTGTCCCTCAGGCGCGGGGCATGGTGTCCGCGCGCCGCCCGCCACACGCACTCCGCCCGCCGTGAGCCACGTGCGTCGGGGGGTGAGCCCTGCACCCCTATTTCCCACGTCCCGCACTTGCCCCCGCCTTGGCGCCCTGCACCTCCACGCCATATGGCCGTGGTCACTCAGCGAGGCCTCCTTGCCCTGCAGCCCCCCGAGGAGCCCGAGGACAAGCCCCCCGAGGCTGAGGACCTGTTGGGTGTCGAGCGGACCCCCAGCGGGCGCATCCGCCGCACGTCGGCCCAGGTTGCCGTGTTCCACCTGCAGGAGATTGCGGAAGATGAACTGGCCCGAGACTGGACCAAGCGGCGGATGAAGGACGACCTGGTGCCCGAGACGGCCCGGGTGAGCGCCTGGTTCCCGAGCAGGCCGTGCCTCGGCGTGTAGCCCCCTGGGGTGGGCCCGCCCCGTGGCCGGCGGCTCCCGCTGACCCTCCGAGGTTCACATCCCCCTGCGGAGCGCGTAGCCGACGGTCCCCTGTCGCAGCCGGGCTGCCCGGTGGGCTCTGGCCCGATCGTCCGGGCTCACCCTGGCGCCCGCCTGTCGTGCAGCTCAACTACACGCGGCCGGGCCTGCCCACGCTCAGCCCCCAGCTGCTGGAGGCGTGGAAGAGCGAGGTCAAGGAGAAAGGCCACGTCAACTGTCCCAACGACGTGAGCTGGGGCGGGCCGGGGTCGCGGTGTGGGGATGCTGGGGCTTAGGGATAGAGACCCCCAGTGTGGCCCTGGGCGGGAGCCTTCTAAGCCATCAGCCGCCCTGTGACCCCCGGGCCCCTGCGGGGTTGGCAGGGAGGCCTCAACCTCAGCCCCAGAGGCACACAGCGTGCCCACACCCCGGGACGCCTAGGGTCAGCCCCCCCGCCCCACTTGCCCGACCTCGGACACCTGGGAGGCCCCAGCGTCCCCGGGCTGGGGCCAGGCTGCACGTGCTGGGGGTTCCGCCGGGAGCCCCTCTGACTGCCTCCCGCCCCCAGTGCTGTGGAGCCATCTACTCCAGCGTGTCTGGCCTCAAGGCGCACCTCGCCGGCTGCAGCAAGGTCAGTGCCCAGACCCCCGCCTCAGCGGGCAGCGGCTCCCCGGGTTCCAGGACGCTGGCGCACCCCGGTCCCACCCCGCATCTGTCACGAGTCCTGCCAGCCGGGGTTCCTCGCCGGCGTGGGCACAAGCGGGCCTGCTGCCGTGGGCTCGGGTGAGGGGCTCTCCACAGAGGGCTGCGACCCTCGCCCGGGGCGCCTGTCCCTGCTGCCGTCTGTCTCCTGCCCCACACGTGGGGGTTGGGTGCCTGTCTTGCAGGGGGACCACCTGGTGGGGAAGTACTGCTGCTTGCTGTGTGCCAAGGAGTTCAGCTCCGAGAGCGGGGTCAAGTACCACATCCTCAAGGCCCACGCGGAGGTGGGTGGGCTTGGGCGCCACGTCGCCCCAGCGCAGTCGGCCAGGTGGGCGGCCTCCGGTGGAGGGATGGGGCAGGACGAGACGGGCCCACCGGACAGGATCAAGGCGGGACAGGGTGGTTGCCTGAGTGGGCAGCCGCCACCGAGAGGGCTGGCATTGTCTCCTGGGACTGGCCCCTGACTTCCTGGGCGGGCCCAGGAGCATGGGCGCACCCTCTTGCCATCAGCCGCCTCAGCGCAGTGGCAGGCGGCCTGGGGTCCTCATTGCTGCTGTCCTCTCCCCAGAACTGGTTCCGGACTTCGGCAGACCCGCCTCCCAGACACCGGAGCCAGGACTCCTCAGCGCCCCAGAAGGGGGAGAAAGGCCTGGCAGGCGGGAGGAAACGGGGCCGCAAGCCCAAGGAGCGGCTGCCCGAGGAGCCTGCTCCCCGGACACCCCCTCGCCAGGACGACTGGCCCCCTGGAGGCAGAGACAAGGGCGCCCGTGGCTCCGCTGGCCGGAAGGTGGGAGCTGGCAAGGCGCCCGAGAAGTGAGCGAGGTGGCTGGCAGGTGGGTGGGGCCCGGTCCTCACGCTGGCCACCGCCCCACTCCGTCCAGGGTGGAAGCCGCTAGGTCCGGGACCGTCCGCGCTCCAGTTCTCCACCCCCACCCCCGCCTGTCCATCTGTCCAGTGGGGCAGCCAGCCCCTGTCCCCTCCCAGAGGTTGGCCCTTGCCTTGCGCAGGCTGCTACAGGGCACACCTGGGCTGTGCCCCCTGGGGAGGGCCAGTGGCGGCAACGGAAGTGCAATAGCCCGGAGGGACGTTCACGGGCCAGGCAGAGTCTGGGGTCCTGGACGGGCAGGAGGAGGGTCCGTGACCTGGGTCTTGGTGCCATGGGGCTGGCGCAAAGTGGCCAGATGCCTTTTGGCCCTCGCCATGCGAGCTGCATGCCCCGTCTGCTTCCTCAGGCCTCGGGCTCAGGGGTCCCTGGTTCTGGGCTGATGAGGGTGCCTGGGCAGCCAGCCTAGCCTCTCCACCAGACACTGGAACCCCAGCGCCCCAGCTACCTCCCAGGACAGACCTGAGGCTAATCGCCGCCGCGCTGCCCCGACGGCCTCCCAGCCCCCACCGCCCGCTTCCTGCGCTTCTGTTCTCTACCTCTCCAGGCCCCGCCCCCCCGCCCCGTCTGTGCGACCCCTGCTGTGCTTGGGCCCCTGCCCCTGCCCCCTGGCCTGTGTCCGTCATGGCGGGGGGCCGTCCCCAGTGGTGCTTGGGGCAAGGGAGGGGCTCTGCTTCTCACAGGGCTGCAGGAACAGGGGTTCAAGGTCCATGGGCACGGCTGCCAGCCTTGGGGTGCAAGGGCCCCGTGGAGCAGGCTCTGTCTCCAAACTCTAGCTTCGCAGACACTACTGGCCTGGGCCGGGGCAGTCCGATGGGCTAGGCATTGGCTGGTCTGGGCTCTGGGGTCGACCTGGGGCCCATGGGCATGTGGGGCAGGGAGCTGAGGCCTGCCTCTGAGGAACGGCCACTGCAGGAAGCAGCCTTCAGTCTGCTCGGCAAGACTGGCTTGTGGCCAAGCTCCCTGGGGAGCCCCCTGTCCCTACCTGCTCCTTCGTGTCTGCTTGTGTGGTCTTTTGACATGAGAGCTGAAGGCCAGGGGGCTTGAACAAGGTCACAGGGGGTCACTTGGAGCTCTAGGGCTCTCTTGGTTCTCTTTGGGGCCCTGAGGATGGCTGGGTCTATAGGCTGGGCAGGGGTTGGGCTGGAGTCCAGTGCATCGGAGGAGGTGACCACACAGCCTCTGGCCTCGTCCTGGGGCTCTGCCCTCCGAATGTGGCATTGCTGGGAGGAAGAGGGTGCTCCAAGCTGCTGGTTTTGAACGGAGGCTGTTTTGCCCAGGTGATGGGGGTGGGGGGGTGGGCTGAGGGCTCGGCCTTGCCGATCCTGGACGATGTGAATTTTGATATTTGCCCGTGTGCGTGTGTCTCCTGGGTGTGTAGTGGATGCCAGTCTTGTTGCTGTGACAAGTAACAACCTTTTTTTAATTCTGTTTTTTATACAAAAACTTACAACAATCTGACATTTGGTGCTAAGGGTTCCCTGGTGCCAACGGTGGATGTGGGGGCCTGCTCGGGCCCCTGGGGTCCCTCCCCTGCTCAGGGTGGCAGTGATGACTGGGTAGCCCTCTGCCCCCCAGCACCGTCCTCATCCAGCCCCTGGAGAGGAGGGGCTCCAAGCAGGGCGCAGCTCTCCTTGCTCTGCAGTAGGGCACAGGCTCCCAGAGGCTCTGGGGCCAGCTCCCTTCCTTGGCCAGAAGGTTCTGGTCCTGGGCAGCCCTGGCCTGCTGTGCTAGAAGGGGATGTGAGGACGTGGGCTCCTCCCCGCTCACACATACCTTGATTTGATCAAAGGCTGGAGGCATGGGTGCGTGGATGCGATCCAGTGTCAAAGGTCAAGGTGGGCAGCATGGGCAGGGCTTCGGAGCAGGACAGCTTTCCTTCCTGTATCCGGGATGTTATGGTGTGCAGCTGGTGGTGGTGAGATCAGGCAGCCGCTGCAGGGGCAGCCTTAGGGGAGACGGGAGTAGGTGCTGACAGGAGCCCAAGGTACACTTTCTCTGTCCTTGTCACCAATGGCTAGAGGAGGTTGGACCTCAACGCCTCTGCTGGGGGCAGCCGCGTGCCCCAGCCTCTCAGGTACTTGGCCCTTGGGGAGCGGGGGGCTGGTTTCTGGTGGGGGGTGAGTTTCCAGGTCATCCCCCAAAGTCCATAAATGGTCTCTGGTGTGGGAACCCTGCCTAGGTATCTGGGAAGAGGTGGGGTCCTGGATAACTTGACATTTAGCACTTTAAGCCCCTTCCCTGTCTTTAAAGTGGGTGTGGGGGCTGCTGCCAAAAGTGGCTGTTGGGTCTGACCCCTCTCTCTCCCCGCTTTGTCCCTCCCTGCTTCCTGCGCTCTGGCTGGTGAGTGGCAGTGGCAAGCTGGTCTGCAGAGCCCTTGGAAGGGGGCAGAGTCCTGGGTGGCTCAGCAGGATCTGCCCACCTCTGACTTTGGTGGGAGCACAGCTAGGTAACCACCTGGCCTTGACCGACACCTTCAGTGAGAGGGACTGGAGCTGCAGACTCCTGGGGTGTGGTGGGCGTGGCTTCTGCCCAGCCCCAGACCCCAGCTGAGGGCTAGTGCTGATCCCTTTCTGAAGATCTACCTCTGGCCCAGCCCACCCCCCTTCGCTCAGAGAACAGGAAAGGGCTGGCTCAAGGGGCTGACACTTCACACAAGAATAGGATGCACTTTATTTGCTTATGCAAAGGCAGATGAGGGTGTCTCTCGGTGTGACCAGTAGCCCTCCCCCATCCCCCGTAGCCCCCTCCTGTTCCTCTGGTTCAGAAGGGAAAGAACGGGTGTACCCTGACCTGTGGAGGGCAGGGCTGTCCCCTGTGTCCTTGCTCTGTGGGCCCCAGGTTACTTGCCCTGGAGCCCTGGGGTTCAAGGGAGCTGGCCAGCACTTCTGGCCCGGCAGCCACACGTCCTGTGCTTTGGGTTTCTTGGTTTGGTTTTTTTAATGCCAGTTCTCCGTACATAAGTGCATTTTGAAAGAGAGGTCCCAGCTATCACTTGTAACCATATATATACATATATATTCTATCTACAAAGTGTTTATTTGCAAGATGTTTTGACGGTGAGCTCGGGCCCTGCCCGCCTTGTGACCATCTGTCCCTGGTCCTCGTCCCCGCCCCGAGGCCCTGAGTGGCGTGGGGTGGGCCATCAACTGTATGTATTAAAAATGACTGTATCAAATAAATGTTTATTGACTTTTTTCCAGGGGTTGTGTGCGGCTGAGTTTGTGGTAACCCGCGGGTGGGGTCCTTCCCGGGTCGGACGACACCCGCACATGGTAGCCCCGTCGGACTCGGGGTCGCGACCCAGGCGGCCGCATGGCCTCATGGGACTTGTAGTCCGCGCGGCGCTTCGGCGGGCACGCGGCGCGGGACCGCAGACCACAGCTCCCGGCGGCCTGTGCGGCCAGCCCCGCCCGTGCGCACGCGCAGAAAGTTCCAAGCTCCATGGCTGCGCCCCCGGCCTCCGCCGACGCCTCCCGCTCGCCCCCGGCAGCCGGAGACAGGCCTGCCCGGCCAGTGGCAAAAAACGAGATAGCATGCGAGGACCGGTAGGCGCGGCGGCCGAGCGCGGGCTGGGGGTTGCGCGCGGCCCTCGGGCCCGCTGCGGGAGGGGGCAGCCCACGTGAGCCGGAGCTCCCGCCCCAGCCCAGGCTTCCGTGGGGCGCTGCCCGCGAGCTGCCTCCTCAGACGCACGGCCCCCACGAGAGGGGAGACCCGGATGAGCCGGGTCTGGCCCGCAGGTGTCCCCGGCCGCGCGGGCGGGGGGCTGAGGGGCTGAGCCCCAGGTGAGCCTGCGCGTCTGCACCGCCCCTCGGGACGGCCAGCGGGCGGGGCTCGTGGGTCGGGCCTGCGCGGGGCCGGAGTCCGCTGGGCGCCGAGGCTCGGCGGGTGGAGTGCCGCCTGCACCGACGTTGACTTTGTCCTGTGTCCTGAGTGGACGCGGCACTCGGGCTGTAGTGGGTCCGCCTGACGCTCCGAGGTGGTCCGCTCTGGGATCCTCACGCACTCAGGACCTGCCCCCGCCCCGCCGGAGGCCAGGGGTCGTGATTCTGAGGGCGGGGTGGTGCATCGTGTCCTCTGACCGTCCCGCCTGATGTGGGGGCCCCTTGAGGATTTTGCGGGGGTGCAATGGGGGATTAGCTCATGTCATCCCGGCTGCGGAGACGGAAGTGGAGGAAACAGGCTCCCGCTAGCTGTGCTTTTGGGGCTAGCGTCACCAGGGGGCGGTGACAGAGCAGTGCTCAGGGCCAGCCCCTTGCACTTGAAGGCTGGCTCCTCATTTCCCAGTTTGAACTGTCCCTTGGAGAAGCCTCAGGATGGCCACAGGTGGCGCCAGAGGAAGCCGTGGTTCCAGCCTGGGCTCCTAGTCCCAGGGTTGGTCTGGCGGTTGGACGCGCGAGCACTGTGCAGCTGGACTGTCTGGGAGCTGCCAGTGCAGCCCCTTAGTGGCAGGGGGAGGAAGCGGGCACGGGTGCCCTACAGTGACCGCTGCCCCCCAGTTGTCCAGGCAGGAAGAGGCTGCCTTTCTCCGAGGGGGCACCTTGCGTCCTGGGTTCACACACACTGCCCCCCACCCGCCTCCCCGCACCCGTGAGCAGTGACTAGGAGCCTGGTGCAGCACTATAGGGTTTAACAGGACCTAAGTCTGTGACAGCAGCAGGTTCCGAAAAGTCTTAGGTTTAGTCCAAGATCAGACAGCAGAGCCAGATGAATTCTTGAGAAAAGCACTCCCTGAAGGCATTGCCCAAGCACAGGGCACGTAGTGGACAGGCGTGCCCCTCCCGGTGCCCGGTGAGGCAGAGGCACCATGGGGCCTGGGCCCCGTGGACGGGAGGGAGCCAGGACCTGCGGAGAGTGCCCTTCTCGCTGTCCCCAGAGGTCTGCCCTGGAACCGTCCCTGCTCATTCACACTTTGTCCCCTGGTGCTGGTGCGCTGAGGGCCTCCCTGCCCTGCCTTCAAGCATTCACCTCCCATTCCCTGCGGGCCCCAGAACTGGCTCCAACTGGCATCCAGGAGTGTGTGCGGGGGAGGGGGGGCACGCCCAGTCAGCTTTTCCCACATCACAAGGTCGCTCTGGTGTGGTCTGTCCACTTTGCCGTTATTTCTTGTGCCCTTCTAGAGGGTCAGCCCCGTGAGGACAAGGTCCTGGGATGCCTTTGCACTGGACGTGCTAGTGGATAGTCGGGCGCCTGTGGTGGCAGCTGCCCTCAGGCTGTCTCCTGGTGCAGTCCGGGTGGAGGCAGGGCTGCAGGAGGCAGGCCCAGGGAGGCTGGCCCGGGCCGGGACGCACGGCATCCTACAGGAGGCTTCGGCTGCTTCAGGGCTACAGCCTCCCAGACTCCCATTCTCCTCGGTCCTGAGGAAGCTGCCCAGTACCTCTGTCCCTGAACCCATCTTCCTCCCACCCCGGGGCTAGGGCTATCTCCTCCCTCCGTCCTCTGGCCTTGTTTTACTCAGCCTCTGGGCAAACTTCCCTAACCCTGACTGGGCATCAAACGTGAGGGGGGCATGGTGCTGCCCGCCCCGTCGCAGCCCTGCCCAGGGCAACGCGGGCTTCCCTGAGCGTGGGCCAGCCCTGCCCACCTGCCCAGGTCCCATGGGCAGTGACGGTCAGGCCAGTCCTGCCTCCAGGTGCCTCTTGCACAGGCACAGACACGCCCCCACGTTACCTGGGCAGCCAGGAGCAGCCCTGTAGGGGTGCGAAGCACACGTGGAGCTGAGGCTGTGCCAGCTGTGGCGATGTCGGTGGCAGCTGAGCCAGGAGCAGAGCTGGCGTGTGACAGGTTGATCACAGGGAGGCAGTTGGGGACCTGTGGACACAAATCCCTCTCCAGACTTGAGGAAGGGTGTGTCAGCCAACCCGCTCTTGCTGAACCGCCCTTTCTCCTGCTGCCAGGCTGGGGAGTGGCTGTGTCCCCCCCCAGCTCTGAGCACCAGTGGCCTTGGGGATGTACAGGAGCCTAGCCGAGGGGGCGGGGCGAGCAGTTATTCTCAGATGCACAGGAGGTAGAGTTTCATATTTGTTTATGCTTCTGAGAGGCACCTTGGGGACAGGGTGGCCCAGCTCGGCCTGGCCAAGACACACCTCGGTTTTCCCTGTTCGGGGTGGCTGGCTCTGCAGCCCCAGGCAGGCCAGGGGGCTGGAGCGTCCCCTGGGCTCTGGCAGGTGGGTGCACAGCAGCCCGCAGCAGGCGCAGGCCGGCACAAGGCCAGCCGTGCACGGAGCACAGCTCACGCCCGCGCTGCCAGCCTGTTCTCTTCAGCAGGGTCAGTGCTATTAATAATCGGGCGGGCACGCGGCCCCCACCCGGGTGATCCTCTTATGCCTGTGACCTCGGTCGCTGTGGCCGGTGCTGAGTGCTGTTCCTTCAGCACAGGGGCTCCCAGGGGCCCCCAGCGTGCTGCCCCTGCCAGCCAGGGGTTGGACTCCACCTGGCTCCGCACCTCCTGTGCCACCCACCCACGGAGGGGCAGTTCGGGGGCTCCTGAGCTGTCCTGGGCGCCGCTGGGGGCCTAAGGCAGTGCAGTGGTGCCCCCGCATGGACCTCAGGTCCCCCCGTGTCCCAGCCATGAGCAGCCCCCCAGCTTACCCTGGCATCAGGATCTCAGGGTGCCGCGCCCTTGGAGCAGAAGGCAGGTGAGTGGCCGACCTGTCGTCCGCAGCTGTCGTGAGACCCGCCCCGCTGCGTCTCAGCAGCTTCTGGCCCCGCGTGGTCCTGTCTGGTGGGTGCTGGGAAGCGAGCAAGCCGGGCAGGTGCAGGGGGTGGCCCTGGGTGGGCTGGAGCTGCTGGTTACAGGCGGGTCTGTGTGTCCAGGGCCTCGGCCCTCGGGCTGAGATGATCCGTTGTCACTGTGTCCACTCGTGAATGAGAAATGAGGTCTCCTGTACGACTTTCCCATCTCCAAGTTGGTCCTTCTGTGGCAGTGCAGTGAGGCTTGCTCTGAGGGCACAGGGAGGCTTTGTCCCCGACAGCTGGGGCTTGGGAGAGGGCAGTGGGCTGGGCTTGGCTGCAGACCTGGCCTGGTGTGCTCAGGCCCCACCCGTTCTTAGGGGTGGTCGTTACCTCGGTAGGGCAAGGAGCAGTCGTCAGAAGGGCCCCGAAGGCCCCCACTGCAGAGGTCCCGAGCCCGTGGTGAGCGGCAGGGCGACAGGAGCCCTGGGCCTCGGCCGCCGTGCGTCGGCCTGGGAGGCTGTCCTCACAGCCCCTTTGCTGACCGTGTGTGCTGCCTGCCTGCCAGGCCTGGGAGACAGGCCGGCCTGGATTTTGCTCTCCGCCCACCTGGCCGCCTGCTCGGGGCACCCTCTGCCCCTTCTGGGGTGCGGTGCGTGGGTGGCCTGCGGGGCGGCAGCCAGTCAGTGAGCCCCCTGCGAGCCCGGGGACCGAGTGCTCCCTGGTGGTGACAGTGTGTCCGGGTGAGCAGCCGGCACCGCCCGCGACGGGGGCCGGGAGACGCCACTGCACGCGACAGGCCCGTCCGCGGCCGGGCCGAGTGGAAACGCGGCGGCACCACAGGGCGGCTCATCCTTGCCGGTCGAGGGCCCCACGCGCGCACGGCCGAGTGGCAGCACCCTGGCCCGTCCGCAGGCCCCGCCGCCTGGTCACCGAGGCACCCACTGCGTTTGCACCCGCCTTCCGCGGACGCCGGCCCCCTGTTCCGAGTGCACACCGCGGGAACTGGCGGCCTCTGGAGCCGCAGCGCCCCACCGGGCTAGTGCCCCCCAGGGCGCCCTCCCGCTCCCCGCTGTCTCGGTGACCAGGAGACACGGGGCGACCGCCGTCCGTCCCCCAGGACCGTGCTGCATGTCTCCGTCGGACACAGTGGCTGGCCTTCTTGCTGCCTGCGTTCGTGCCAATGGCGTCGTCCCAAGCCAGACCTCAGCAGACCCTGCCCCTGCCCGCCCTCCCCGAGCACAGACAGCGCCCTCCTGGCTCTGGCAGCTCCAGGGTTCTGAGCTGGCGGCACCAGGCCGCCCCGGGGACAGGAAGGCCCTGTCCTGGCCCTGAGGGGCTTGTGCTGCCTGAGGCCGGTTCCTGGCGCCGTGGTTCCAGGGGCGACAGCTGGAGGGTGAGCTTCGAGGACAGACCACGGCTGGGCCTGGTGTTCGAGCACACGGCGTGCGCCTGCGGAGCCGTCACAGGTGGCGGGCGCGCCCGTTCCCGCCGCGTGCGCACGGCGCGCTCCCGGGGCTCTGCGAGCGGCGTGCGGGGCGGCGTCTCCGCTGCCATCGCGAACGGGCCGCATCTCAGGGTTCGCGCCCCTGCCTCGCCGCACCTCCCGGGCGCGCCGCACCCCAGCCCTCCGGTCTCTCCCGCGCGGGCAGCGGGCTGACTGCGTGCCGCCCAGCCGCCCCGGAGCTGTCCCTGCGGGTTTGAGCCTCAGGCCAGGGACCAGCCGTTGCTTCTTTGGGGGGCGAGCCGCCAGAGCAGGCAGCACGCCCCTCACAGGAGTGACGCTGGATGGGCCCTTCCCCACGGGCTCCCGCCCTCCTCTCCAGCGTGTGCGGGGTGCTGGAGCGCAAGGCGCAGTGGCCCCCGTCGGCCCCCCCGCCCCAGACGCCCTCCCGTGGCGTCTCCGTCAGCACCCTGCTCAGCCCTGTCGTCGGCTTCTCCCCAGGGCCACTCCTTCCGCTGCAGCCCAGGGCGTGTCCGGGAGGGGACACAGCCCTTGGCGGAGCCTTCGCCGTCCTTGGCGTGGGCGGCACTGCCCCTGCGTGCCGTCTTCGCCGCCCCCCCCCAGCTTGTGGGAACAGGACTGGGCCCCGCAGGTGGGCGCAGTGGGTTCCGCGTGCCCCCAGCCGAGTGCGTGCACCCTGGCCGTGCCGCACGCCGGCGAGGGGTGCCCCCCACACACCGGCCGCGTGGGCCGGGCCGAGGCGAGCGTGCCCCTCCCCACAGCAGCAGCGCGGAGGCCCTGGACAGGCTGCTCCCGCCCGTGGGGGCCGGGCGCGCGCCCCGGAAGCGCACCACCAGCCAGTGCAAGTCGGAGCCGCCGCTGCTGCGCACCAGCAAGCGCACCATCTACACGGCGGGGCGGCCGCCCTGGTACAACGAGCACGGCGCGCAGTCCAAGGAGGCCTTCGCCATCGGTGAGCGGCGCCGCCTGCCCCCCAGACCGGTCGGCTGGCGGGGTGGGCCGCGGGCAGGGAGGCTGGTGGCGCAGCTAGAGCAGGCGGTGCCGTCCCGGCGCCCTGGGCTGTGGGCGAGGCTGCCCGCGCCCCTCCCACGTGCTGGCTCCCGCAGGCCTGGGGGGCGGCAGCGCGTCTGGGAAGACCACCGTGGCCAGGATGATCATCGAGGCCCTGGACGTGCCCTGGGTGGTCTTGCTGTCCATGGACTCCTTCTACAAGGTGAGGGCGCCACTTCCCTGTGCCGTCTCCCCCCGGCCCCGTCCCCGGGGCCCAGAGCCGGCCTGAGGCCCCCGCCCGCCCTCCCGCAGGTGCTGACGCGGCAGCAGCAGGAGCAGGCCGCCCTCAACAACTACAACTTTGACCACCCAGACGCCTTCGACTTCGACCTCATCGTGGCCACGCTGCAGAAGCTGAAGCAGGGCAAGAGCGTCAAGGTGCCCGTCTACGACTTCACCACCCACAGCCGCAAGAAGGACTGGGTAGGCCCCGCGGGCTCGGGCTGCCAGGGCCGCCGGGGCGTGCGTGCGGGTGACGGCTCCTCCCCTCTGCAGAAGACGCTGTACGGCGCCAACGTCATCATCTTTGAGGGCATCATGGCCTTCGCGGACAAGACGCTGTTGGAGGTGAGGGCCGGCTCGAGGCCAGCTGTCCTGCTGGGGACGCCTCCTGCAGGACTCACCTGGGACCACGCGGGTCACCGTAGTGCGTGGGCACCTGTGCTGTCCCGGGGGCACGGCCCCTGGACGTCTGGTGAGGAGTGGTCCCTCTCCGTCTCCGCCGCCCCCTCTTCCACGTGGGCGGTCTGAGGCCAGCGAGTTGGGGCTCAGGCCCAGGGAACCCTGCCGCCCTCAGCACCCCACAGCCCCTTCAGGGGCCATCCGCTGCGTGCCGAATGTGGGGCGAGGCCCCAGACTCGCCCAGCCTCAGCCCCGCTGACGGCGCCAGTGGCCAGGCACGGGGGGAGCAGCGGCCCAGAGCAGGGTCCGCCCGCGCCGAAGCCCCGCAGGGAGCCCCCTGGGCCCCGCACACCCACCCAGGCGGCGCTGCTGCCCTGCAGCTCCTGGACATGAAGATCTTCGTGGACACGGACTCCGACATCCGCCTGGTGCGGCGGCTGCGGCGTGACATCAGCGAGCGTGGCCGCGACATCGCGGGCGTCATCAAGCAGTACAACAAGTTCGTGAAGCCCGCCTTCGACCAGTACATCCAGCCCACCATGCGCCTGGCCGACATCGTGGTGCCGCGAGGTGGGCCCCGCGCCCCGTGCCCGTGCCCCCCGCGGCCCAGCCCGCACCCGTGCCCTCCCCTCCCCCCTCCCCCCGCCCCCACCTGCGCGCCCCCCCCCCCGCCCACGTACCCTCTGCCCGCGTCACTGCGGCCCTTCCCTGGCCCAGGGAGCGGGAACACAGTCGCCATCGACTTGATCGTGCAGCACGTGCACAGCCAGCTGGAGGAGGTGAGCCAGGGCGCCCCCCCCCCCCCCCCGCCGCCACCCGCCCTCCTCCCCTGTGTCCTGCCACGAGCCAGCCGTCTGTGCCTGGCCCGCTCAGCCAGCTGCTCGTACTGCACCAAGGCAGCCCATTCCCTGAGAAAGTGGGGCTCGGGTGCCCCCGGCCTGAGCTGGGCTTCGTACAGAACAGGGCACTCCCGTCCTGACCTTTTGGGGGACCACTGGGTTTTGGCGCTGAGCCCCACATCCCGAGCACTCTAGGTAGGACCAGAATGCAGGGTCACCACCAGCCAGTGCAGGTCCTGGGCTGGCTTCACAATGGGGTGCTGGAGGCCGGAAGCCTGTGGAGTGGAGCCCCAAGGGTCCTGGCACTGCCTGCCTGGCCCAGAGGGTGCCCAGGTCAGAGGCCACGGGGAGCTCGCTCCGCGCCCCCGCGACTGCCAGTCCCGATGGCGTCCCTGCGTGGGCTGTGGCGTGCCTGGGTGGGGGTGGCCTGGCTGGGCCGCACGCAGCAGTGGGCGGCGCTGGCCGGGGACCACGCGGGCCGAGCTGCCGCCGCTGATGCCGCCCATCCCCTTGCCTCCCGGTCGCTGCCGCAGCGCGAGCTCAGCGTCAGGTAAGCCGTCCCCCGCCCGTCGCGCAGACCGGTGTTTCCAGCCGGGTCTGGGCTGTCGCCGCGCCCACCCCCGGCAGCCCTGCCTCAGGCAGAGTGGGAGCGCTGCGGGGGGCCCCCCCGCTGCAGCTGCTGCCCCTCGTGGGCAGGTGTGGAACTAAGGCACAGAGAGGTTTGGGAACTTGCCCGAGCCCCACTGGGCCCGGACCCGAGGCCGGCCACCGCCCTCCGGGGGCTTCTTCCCGGTGAGGCTGTTTGTGTGGGCTCCAACCCCAGAGGGCTCTGCTGTCCTGAGCCGGCACCGCCGGACCTGTGGGCAGTCGCCACAGGCATACCCCTCCCTGGCCAGCGGGGCTCGATCTGCACCTCCTTTGCCGGATGTAAGGGGCCGGTCTGGACTCCCCAGGTGGTGGCGAGGCCCCAGCCCTGCGGCCCCCTGCCCACCCCGGGCCTGCAGTCAGAACAGAGAGGCTGGGAGGAGATCTGGCTGGGCCTGGGGTCCAGCTCCGTCCTGCATTGGGGGGATGAGTTCCTGTCCCCTCAGCGGTCGGCATGAGCCCCTGCCCGCAACCTGGGCCTTCTTGGAGTCGGGAGGCTCCAGACTGAGACCCCAGCCAGGGGAGCCCCTGAGTGCCCAGCCCCCGAGTGCTGCTGCAGTGCCAGAAACACCCCTGGCTCCTTGGCCCGCGCAGGCTGCTCGGCACCTGCTGCTGCCACGCCAGGCCCTCTGCAGGCCTTGGCCCTGGGACGGGAAAGTGCCCAGAGTCGCAGGAGGAGAAAACGCAGCCACAGCCTCGTTCTTCCTTCTCTGGTCGGCGAGGAAGCGGCGGCCAGTGGCCACGTCCCTCCCACGGCCCCAGGAAGTGTGGCTGGTCGGAGGGGGGGAGGGCCCGCTCCGCCAGGCCCCCGCTGCAGGGGCTTCCGGGGGTCTTCTGCCTCTTCCCGCTCAGGCCAGCTGGTGGCTGCAGGGACCACTGTGCCCCCTGCTAAACGGTCTCTTCTCTGTTCTTTCCTCTCCGTAAACCCTGGGGTTTCCTGCTCTGCCCCCCATCTCACTCTGCACTCTTCACCCGCGAGCAGAGGAAGCTGCGCTGGGATGTGTGAGGACAGCCCCGTGCGGGCCGCCTGCCGCCTGCCTCGCTGTGCCGGGCCGCGCCCTCCCCGCCCCCCCCCAGGCCTGGGGGAGCAGGGGGAGCAGGGTGCCTGCCGGGTGCCTCTGAGCCAGCTTCGCCCCCTGTCCTGCGGGGCCTGCACATCACTCGGGGGAGGGGTCAGGCCTTGGCTCCAAAGCTCAGCTGTTGTGGGGGGGAGCAGTGTGCTGAGCGGGGACCAGCTGCACACCCTCGGGGCTCAGACTCCCGCTGCCTGGTCCCCTTTCCTCCGGGCGAGCACGTGGGAGGGGGCTGGGCTGCGAGGGGAGGCCCCCCTCGGCTCTTGCTTTCTGCCTAATGGTCAGCTGCTCTGCCTTCCACGGTGTCCTTTAACCTTTGCTCTTGAAGAGGCGGGCCCTCCCTCCAGATCAGCCACAGGGAGGCCCCACCCTGCACAGCCCACCACACGGGCCCCGCACAGGGTCTGGAGTGGGAAGACGGGGCTCTGGGAGAAGACAGCCCCTTCTCAACTGCCCACTCTGTCCGCAGGGCCGCGCTGGCCTCGGCACACCAGTGCCACCCCCTGCCCAGGACTCTGAGCGTCCTCAAGAGCACGCCGCAGGTGCGGGGCATGCACACGATCATCAGGTGAGGGCCGTCCCGCGGGGCGGCGCTGGCGGCCAGGGCGGAGCCCCCTTGCTCACCCCGCCGTCTGCCCCTAGGGACAAGGAGACCAGCCGGGACGAATTCATCTTCTACTCCAAGCGGCTCATGCGGCTGCTCATCGAGCATGCTCTGTCGTTCCTGCCCTTCCAGGTGCTCGGGGTGGGGGTGCTGGGCGGGGCCCGGAGGCGCAGTGGCTCCTGAGCTCACCAGCGCCCCCACTCCGCTCAGGACTGCGTGGTGCAGACCCCGCAGGGGCAGGACTACGCGGGCAAGTGCTACGCAGGGAAGCAGGTACCCGCGGGGGCGGGGCCGGGGCGGGGGCGGGGCCTGGCCGGGGCGGCCCGGCAGGCCGGGTCCGGACTGCCCACACTGCCCCGCCCCAGATCACCGGAGTGTCCATCCTGCGGGCGGGCGAGACCATGGAGCCCGCGCTGCGGGCTGTGTGCAAGGACGTGCGCATCGGCACCATCCTCATCCAGACCAACCAGCTCACGGGGGAGCCCGAGGTGCGGGGCGGGCGCCTCAGGGCGCAGGGGCGGGAGCCCGAGGTGCCGTGCGTTAGGGCCAGCCCTGACCCTGTGGCTGCCCCCAGCTCCACTACCTGCGGCTGCCCAAGGACATTAGTGACGACCACGTGATCCTGATGGACTGCACCGTGTCCACGGGCGCTGCGGCCATGATGGCTGTGCGCGTGCTGCTGGTGAGTGGGTCCCAGGGGCTGCAGGTGGCTGGGCTGGTGGGGATTTTCCATCTGGGTCTTTTGGGCGCAGGACCACGATGTGCCTGAGGACAAGATTTTCCTGCTGTCGCTGCTCATGGCGGAGATGGGTGTCCACTCGGTGGCCTACGCATTCCCGCGCGTGAGAATCATCACCACGGCAGTGGACAAGCGTGTCAACGACCTGTTCCGCATCATTCCGGGCATCGGTGAGGCCGCCTGGGCCCCATCAGCAGGCGAGGGGCCGGCTGCACCGCAGTCCCCACCACAAGCACCTGTTTCTTTCCGTAGGAAACTTTGGCGACCGCTATTTTGGGACCGATGCAGCCCCAGACGGCAGCGACGAGGAGGAAGTGGCCTCCGCGACTTAGCCTGCCGGCCTCTCAGCCTCCCCGCCTCCTGGCCTCGCTCACAGACATTAACGTCATTCAAAAGTGTTGCCAATGTAATTTATTCTACACGTTTTGTAAAATAAAGTTTTAGGAAAAATGAATCCGTGACTGATAAGCTGGGCGCACAGGACTGCTGTTCTGCCTGGGCCCCGGGCTTGGGGAGTGGCCCTCAGGGCCACCAGCAGGTTGGCTGCCTCGGTCCCAGCTGCACGGCCACCATGGAGAGGGTGGGGTCTGGGGGCCTGGCTGTGCCGGGGCCTGGTCCGTCCCTGCCTTGTACCAGCAGGATGGGTGCTCCTTGCAGTCCAGGCCCAGTGCCAGGGTTCAGGGGATGGCAGAGCTGGGGCTCAGGCCCCCAGCTCCACTAGATGGGCGGGCCCCTTGGTGGCCACCCGGCCTGCACCCAGGGCCCTGGGTCTCAGCAGAGACAGCCTCTGCAGCCACGCCCCCACCACCACAAGTCTGTACCGCCGGGAGACCCAGCGGAAATCAGTGTGTGGGCGGCTGACAGTGACGAGCTGGTCCCGGCCACTGGCAGGAACCCAAGTTGCAGAAGAGGTGGCCAGGGCCTCAGCCAGCCATGCCCTTCAGGGCCAGAACCCCCACTCAGCCCTGCCTGCCTTCGCGCCACCTGGGGGAGGTGTGCAGGGGCAGATGTCCGGGCTGGGCAGGTGGGCCGTCGGCACCCCAGTCTCCCTCTGCCGCCCTCCATCCCTGGCTCCGGCCTCTTTCCTGCCCTCTCGGTCTGCCTACCCCCCGCAAAGGCCATGTCATGGAAAAGCTTTTGGGGCGGAGACAGGAAGCCATTGGGTGGGGGCCAGACCAAAGGCGGGCAGATAAAGGCAAGAAGCTTGTCCGAGGGGTGGCCCGGGCACCAGGGACCGAGGACCGATACGGGGCCAGGAGGTCAGCAGGAGGGCTCCCCCCCAATCTGGTGAGTGGCTCCCCCTCCATGTCTCCAGTGACCCCACTCATTCACTCATTCCCGTGCTATGTGCTGGGGACCGGGCGGCCACAGCAGGCCTGGCCCGGCCTTGGCAGTGCACCCAGGCCGTGAGGCGGGGACAACTCCTTCTGGCCTTGCCAGGCGAGGACAGGGGTAAACGGTCGTGCCGGGTGAGGTCATTCCTGGGAGTGCCCCCCAGAGTCCGGGCTGGGACTGACCAGCTTCCGGCGAATAAAGCCCCACATGTACACGCATGGGCCAGCACCGCACAGAGCGCGTCCGGACACGTGTGCACTCGTGTGCCAGGAAGAGAGTGCCCAGTGGCCCCCGCCCAACTCTGCCCTGGGGGAGGGTTGCGTCCTCTCTCTTCTTGGGGTCAGCGGGCACCCAGGACAGAGCCTGGAGGCAGGGAGCCTGAGCCAGAGGCCCTGCCCCTCCGGCCGGGACCTCGTCAGAGGTGGATTAGGGAGGTTAGGCCACAAGTCAGCTTAGGGGACTGCAGTCCGTTTGCTGCCCGGGGTCTGTGGCATGTTGGAAGTGGGTCACCTTCCAATGAGCCATGGGAGGAGGTTTCTGGGGTGCTGATGGGAGGAGAGGCAATCCCTCTGGCCCCTGGGTGGGCCCCAGCCCCAGAAACAGCACCAGGGCCAAGGTCCCAGACTCTCCTGGGAACAGTGCTGGGTTCATCAGGGGACCAGTCTAAGGAGGAGCCTGGGGTGGGGCCCTTCCAGGACAGTGGACTGATGGGGCTGAGAGCTATGGTCCTCACGCTGCCTTTCTGGGCACCTGGGCTCCTCCAAGTCCAGCCAAGGCTGAGGACTGGGCAGGGGTGTCGCACCTGGGAGGGGGCAGCTGTGAGGGCGGCTGCAGTCGTGGACACCTGCAGAGCCTGGTAGGGAGGGGTGGCTGGGATGGAGCCCCAGAGCCCTTCCCCGTACTTGCCCAGAAGCTTGCCTGTGACACTCAGGGTGCAGGTCCCTAAGGAGAGATGGACCGGCCTGCGGAGGGCTCCACCAGCCACCTGGGGCAGCCCCTCCAGGACTGTCCAACCTGAGAATGATGTTTCCAGAGGCACTCTCAGGCTCGTCAGCCCAGGAGGTGCTGCCCCTCCCCCAGCAGCAGCCGCCACAGATGCGGGAGGGGACCCTGGCCTGGCCGAAGGGAACCTGGGCCACCCTCTAGACCAGATGGACCCAGGCCCAGCACTGGGCACAGGTGGTTGTCATGCGGGCACACTGTGTGTCAGCAGCAGGGGCCGGAGGCTGGGTTGGCTCAGCAAAGAGCTCTGCCCTCAGGGTACCTCGGCTGGGCCACCTGGAGCCAGGAAGCACCCCACTAGCCGCCTGGGTTCCTGGGAGCCGGAGAGGAGGGGCCGAGGGGGAGCAGGTGGAATTGGGCTGTGCTTAGGTTAGAGGGTGGCAGGGCCCCCATGTCCGTAGCAGCCGCGGGTCGGGGCCAGAGGAGGGCAGGGCTGGGCGCGATGGGGACGGCCAGGCGGGTGGGCCTCGCTCTGGGCGCAGGGCCCTTGGCGCATCTGGTCACCAACTGGCTTCCAGGCTGGGCACCAAGAATGTCCTGGGGCCACGTGGCGGGCCCCTGACCCTGCCTGGATCTCCTCGCCCCCGAGTCCCGGCATGCGTCCCTGACCAAGCTGTTTGGGGGAGTGCACGCCTGGAAGCCGAGGGGCGGTGGTGACGGCCGTGGGCCAGGTGCGGGGGCGGGGGGAGGGGCTCAGGCACAGGCTGAGTTCTGGGGAATCCACACTGAACCGGGGGCCACAGGGTTTGTCTGGGAGCAGGAGGTCCACTCGGGCAGTTAGGGCGCGCGGGCCGCCTGGGGACAGGGCGGCCCCGCCGCAGGAATCTGCCGCCGCGGCCTCTGCCCGGTGCTGCTGGCCTTGGCCCTGACTTGGCCCAAAGCGAGGGGAAGGGCCCGGGTCCCGGGAGGTGCTGCCTGGCCGCCGCGCAGGTGCCGCTGGGGGCTCCTCCAGGCTGGCGGCGGCGCGCGGGGCGTGGATCCCGCGCGCCCTGCACCCCAAGTCCTGCCCGCACAGCGCTGCTGCGGAAGTTGTGGAACGAGAGGAAGCCCACGGATGGCCTTAGCGCCCCGGGGCCCCAGACCCCACGCCTGCCCTCGCCGCGGGGCCCCGGGTCTGTGAGCGCCGCTTGCGGGTCATCCGTCCAGTTTCTGGAATAAACGACTGAACGGTGACACCGGGCGGCACGGTTCGCAGGAGTCAGGTGAGGCACCGGGCGTGTGGTCACCGGGAGGCCTTTCCCGGTTGTCCCGGCCCAGGGCGCCCCTGGGGACCAACTGGCTTCCAGGGGACCACCTACTGCCGGGGCAGGCCTCTGGAGCCAGGAGTCCCAGCTTGGGGGAGCCTGTGTGACGCGGCAGGTCCACAGGACGGGGTTGGGGGGCTTCGGGCAGGCCCCGTAGGCCCTGCGGACCCCAACACCTGCCCGTGGTGCTTGAGGTGCGCTCCTGGCAGGTTGCGGTGGGGCGCCTGGCAGACGGGGGGCCTCCACAAGCACCATCGGCCGGGCCTTGGTCCCCATGCACAGGGCACGGGGGTGGGGGGGCGCGGCCCTGCGCACGGAGGCGGGGCGGAGGCTTGGTGTCTTTATAGTTCTGAGATTCATTCGCACATGGGAAATCTTGCCTCTGCCTAATCACGAAAGTCAAGAACAGACGAAAAGGACAAGCGTCTGAGGACCTGTGGATGTGGGGGAGGGGCTGCGGGCCGCTGGGCCCAGGAGGCTGACTGGCTGGGGCCGCCCGCCAGAGCCGAGTCTTCGCGGCCCTGCCGGGTGAGGCGGGGCGACTCCGCTTCCCGCGAAGAACTGAAGCCCGCAGGCCCCAGACCTGCAGGCGGTCACCGGACTCACTCCAACCCACCGAAGGGGGCGCTGCAGAGGCGCGGCCACGGCCGGGGGGGGGGGGGCGGGCAGAGGGGTTTTCGCCGTCACTCTTCCTTTGGGGAGACCTGAAACCGAATGACCCCACGTGTCCGAATGGAGGGTTTGTTTCAAGGTGTCGGTGACATTATTCTTTTGATGCCACTTTCATTTTTTCAGGTATTTTTGCCTGACCCTGAGCTAAGACCAAGGCCCAGGAGGACCCAGAACCCGAGGGCACAGTGCGAAGGGACGGAGACCTGAGTGCAGGCTGGCTACTGCGGCCTGGTTTTCTGGACGCAGCTGCTGCCACGACCCAGGGGCCTCGTGGGTCAGGCCGGCCCCTCCCACCTGATGCCAGCGCCTCAGGCCGGTCCCGCTGCCCTGCACGACAGGCGTCCAGACAGGATCGCGGGGATGCAGGCCCGAGGCAGAGCGGCTGCCTCCTGCAAGGGCCCGCGGAGGATGCTCACTGGGGGCGAGGAAGCGGGCACACAGCTGGCTGTCCTCCGTCCTCACGGTGGCGGGGGGAGGGAGCCCCTGGGGAGCGTGCCGGCTCCGGGGCCGGTGGGCGGGTACGTATCTGGATGCCCTGTGCGGTACCGGGCCTCTGCCGGCTTGGAGTCGACCCGGGATGGGGCGGTGGTGTCCAGGGACGAGGTCCTCAGTGCGCCACAGACGCCTGGGTGGGGCAGGTGACTGGGCAAGGCCTGGAAGCAGCCAGGATCAGAGCGGCCGAAAGCGGAGCCGCCCAAGGCCCAGCACAGAGCTCAGGCCGCTCGTGCTGGCCACCACCCTGCTCACACCGCCATCACTGTCCTGGGGACGGCAGTGGCTGGCCAGCCTGCCCCAGGCGCCCTCCGCCGTCGCCCTGCCCCCACCTCGTGCGGCACTCAGGGGCCTGCTCTGCGGCCCGAGGCCCAGGCCCAGGCCCTGCTGGCCTGTCCGACAGCCGCAGCCCGGCTCTTCCCACTGGACGGCCACTCACAGGCGGCAGGAAGCCACTGCTGGGTGCTGGGAAGGAAGAGGCCACAGGGACCGTGCTGCTGGCCACCAGCTGGCCCGGACTTGGCCCAGGAGGGCTGCAGAGCCCAGTCCGACTGTCCCTGGCTACGGGTCTCAGAGCCCCGCCGTCCCTTCCTGACGCCAGTGCCAGTGTTTGGAAGGGGGAGGGGAAGGGCAGGGCGCCTGTCCATACCCGGGCCGGGCAGGTGGGAGTGAGGTCCCCTCTCTGTAAGACGCCCCCCAAACCGGACTCTGCAAGGTCATTAAATGAAACAGCGAAAACATTTCTGCAGTGAAAACATTTATTTTACAACAGTTATTTTAAGTCAACATCCAGACATACGAGACAGAGATTGCCACAGGAAACTGCCACGGTCACCCCAGCCGGGTCCCCAGGGGGGCACATGCCCGAGGTACCCCCACCTTGGTCGGGTTCCAGTCACAGGACAAAGCCGGGCACGGACGATGGGTTCCATGCACTTGCACTCGGTTCTTACACACAGGCTGGGCCCGTCTCAGTGTGGCTGCCGCCTTCGCTAGGGGTGACACGTGACCCATTCTCAGGGAGCCAAGACCCACCAACAGGTGCTGCGGGCAGGGCCCAGCCGGCCCGGTCCTGGAGGACGGTGCTGCATAGCCCCTAGCCCCAGCTCCCCCCGGCCCCAGCAGAGCCGACCTGTGGTCAGGACAGAGACCCCCCCCCCAGAATGCAGCTTTGTCACCGATTGTATCTGATACTTCGGACGTTGGTTTAAAGTTTCAGGACAGGAAAGGGTTTCCAGCCACCCCCTAGATGTCACACAGGGACACTGGCCGGCACGGCAGCCCTGGCACCCCACCCCGGAGAAGCCGGCCCTGAGGGGCCCCACCCGGCTGTGCAGGACGGGCGCCAGCAGAGGTCTCAGCGACGGGACCAGAGGCCCGGCTGGAGCCGCCGGCCCCGGCCCCGCCCAGCCACGGCCCCCCTCCGGGGCACACGGACGCCAGCCCTGCCAGCTCCGCAGGGGACAGTTCACAACCAAGACAACGACACACACAGGTCAGGCCTGCGCCACACGGGTTCACAGCTCAGACAGGAGAAAGGAATGAGATCAGTGACTTTCCGCACTCGCCAGCGCCTGGCCCCCGCAGAGCGGCCGCGGCCTGACGGCGGTGAGTGGTCCAGGCAGGGCGCGGCCCCCGGAGCGGAGCAGGAGGGAAGCTGAAGGGGGGCGGGGCGCCGGCGAGCAGGCGAGAACCTGTGCCGGTCCTCCCCCCCCCCCCCGCACGCCGGGCCCGGCTCCGTGCACCGCCAGCCCTGGCCACGTGGGGTCCCAGCTCCGGGCAGCCCCGAGCGAAGGCTGAGGTGCCGTGCGCCCCGCTTGGCACACAGCAGGGTGCCTCTCCAGACCGGACAACACTGACCGCCAGACCCCAGAGGGACTGCGCTGGGGGCCCGCGTCCCGAATGGGGACGAGGCCTCACAGCGCTCACAGCAGAGCATGGAAAGGGCCTGGATCCCGGCCTTGGGCCGAGGCCGACGCCACCTCCACCTCTGCCACACTGCCCTGCCCCTGGGGGCCGGGGTAACGAGAAGACGCCCGGCAAGGGGCTCGCGGGCACGAGTGACGGGGCCAGGCCTGGCCGCTGCACGGGGGCCCCAGGTCCACAGTGGGTCCCTGACCATTCTGGGGAGAACAGAACTCATTTCCTCCGCTGTCTCTAGAACCTCACGGCAGCTGCCTGTGGCCTCGTCCCTCGGGCAAACCCTGTCACTGCTGTGCGGGAGTGGGCACAGAGCACACCCTCCTCCCAGGGGCCCAGACAGCGAGCAACTCGTCTCCAAGAGACGCCGGACGTGGGCGAACCGCCCTGACCGTCACGGTGCACAGCTCCCCTCCCAACGACGCCTCCCCGACCATCTCACCGAGCGAAAATCAAAACGAAACAGGACCAGACCCCTGCGCGAGGCCCCAGTGCGGCTGGCGGCCGGGCGACACAGTGGCCCTGTGTCGGGGCTCCCGGCACCCCGCCCGCCACTGCCTCCCCAGCGTCCGTCCGTCCTGACGCCGCCCCTCCCAGCCCCAAGAACAAGCCCTGCTCTGCCCATCGGGCCATGGTGCAGCCTCCCACAGTGGTCCCTGCTGCAGACGCCAGGCCCCGGGGCCCCTCTGCACCCACGGTCCCTCAGCCCCTGCAGCAGAGGCGCCCCCCAAGGCCTGGACACGGATGAGGAGGACTGGCTTCTGGCGGTCCACGGACACTTCCCTTCACGACTGTGGCCAGAAGGACTCTGGCCTGGCTGTGGCTAACGAGCCGAAGGGCACTGAGGGTCCCGGGACCCAGCCTCTGGCCCGCCGGCCTGCGCCAGGACCAGCGTCTCCAGCCCTGCCCGAAGCATCGACAACGCGGGAGCAGCCGGGGGGGAGGGGGTGGCGGTGGCGGGGAGCGAGAGCGAAGGTGGGGTGCACCACGACCAGACTGGCCCTCGGGCAGACCAGCGGTCACGGCCACTGTCCGCGGCCACCACGCCCAGGGTCCTGAGGGGGCTGGAGAGGCCCCGCGGGCATGCGGGGTGTGCAGGGGTTGGGGCAGGGTATGGGGGGGACATGGAATGTGGCCCCTGGGGCGTGGGCGTGGGGCTCGGGCAGACTTAGGCAGAGCAGCAGCCTCAGGACCAGGGCCTCCTACGCACCCCCCCCCCCGAATAAACTCACCCGCAGGAAGAGACAGCCCCAGGGCCACGCACACCAGGTGCACAGGTCCCATGCCAACTGGCCCCAGGGCCACCGCCACGGGGCGTCAACGGCACCTGCGGCCACATGGAGCAGTGGCCGCAGGGCCCAGGGGGAGGGGGAGGGCGCAGGCGTCCGGCCAGCACGCCCACGACGGACAGACGGGTGTGGAGCGGAACCCTGTACATGCTACGCAAAGGGGGAGACGGGACAGGACACGTAGCTGGGCCGCGTCACACCACATGCTACGCACGTCACGCGCCGGGGGCGGGCGGGCGGGCTCGGGGGCGGGGCTGCGGCCCCGCGCCAGACTACAGTTCGTGGTTCTAAGGAGGAGGTGGCCGGGCACTGACGCGCCCTCCGATCACGGCGGCTCCGAGCTCAGTTGAACCCGTCGGTGTGGTAGCTGGGGTGGGAGTCGGCCGTGAGCTGGGTGGTCTCCGTGGCGGACGCCGGCTGCACCACGATCGGCGTGTCCGTGGCCTCTGAAAAGCAACCGCACGCGTGTTTGCCGCGCGAGGGTGGCGGCCTCGCCCCCTGGCCCCGAGGACGCCTCCTTCGCTGACAACGCTCCTTCGCCTGCTCGCGCTCCTGGGGCCAGAGGTCACGGGACAAGCGCCTGCAGAGAGGCCTTTTCTCGGCCGCCTCCGGGCGGCCGGCCCGCAGCCCCGCCCCGCCTTCTGGCCCCGCACAACCACGGCTACCACGGTGCGGGCGCCGGCTGCGTTTACCTCTGGGGTCCACGTGCACACCAAACAGTCCCAGCTCCACCACACACACTCCCGGCACAGAGTCAGTGCCCTCCTGTTTGACGAGACGGGTGGGCGGCGTTGAGGGCCGGTGCTGGCTGCACCCCACGCACGCACGCCGGCTGGGGCGCACACTCACCCCGCTCGTCGGACTGCAGCTGCGCCTCCAGGTCCTCGGGGGACACGTAGAAGTCGGCGTCGTCGCCCTCGGGCGCCTTCGGCTTGCACTTGCCGCAGCAGCAGTTGAAGCAGCAGCAGAGGCAGCAGCAGCAGTAGCAGCAGGTGAGGAGCCCGCAGACCACGAACAGGGCCTGGGGGGGCAGGGGTGTGGGGTGGCGCTGCGGGGCCCCGGACCCGGGCCCCCCGACGGAACGACAGGCGGACGCCCGGGACTCCGCGCGCGGCCGGCGCCTTCCCGGGCCGGCGGTGCAGAGGACTCAGCACGGGCGGCGGGGGGCCGGGACCCGCCGCTTACGGACGGGCAACGGGAGACGGGGAGCGGCCGAGCGCCGCGGGCGGGCTCCCCGCGCCCGGCACCCCGGACTGCCGCGCCCCGCGGCCTCACGTGTGGCGGGCGCTTCGCCTGCGCACGGCGTGGCGCTGTCTCCCCACCTGGACCCTCCCCAGAGCTCCGTGACCGAGGGCCGTGGACAGCTCGGCTTGGCACAGACCACGGGCGGGCGACTGCCACTCTGCCCGCGCCCGCGGGGGGACAGGCTGCCGCAGGCCCCGGACCGGCTCTCAGGGGTGGGCACCGCGCGGCTCGAGCGCCCCGACTGAGGCCGGCGTCCTGCTGGGGTGGCGCTCGGTGCACCGGGGGGCGACCCCGCCGCCCTGGGCCTGCTCACCTTGGCCCACCAGCTGGACAGCACGAAGTAGGTGTTCACGTTCTCCTCGCCAAACTGCTCGGCCACGTACAGGCCCAGCGAGCCGTACTTGTCGTAGATGTTCCTCCTCGTGGCGTCCGTCAGGATGGCGTGGGCGTTGTTGATCTCCTTGAACTTCTCTGCGGCCTCAGGGTTGTCGGGGTTCTTGTCAGGGTGATATTTCAAGGCAAGTTTCCTGCAAACCAAAACCCGTCCTGGGTCTCGCTTCGCGCCCACCCACCGGGCAGGGGGGCCAGCCGAAGCGCCGCGGGCCTGTCGGCACCTCGCATTCTCACTGCCCGCAGGGCTCGAGGCTGTCGGGGCCAAAGACCGCTCTGCCCCCACCCCGGGGCGCGCCTCCCGCCCAGACGCCCCGGCCCACGGAAGCACGGCCACGGCGCGAGTCCCCGGCGGCGGGCTGCACGGCCGAGCGGGGAGGCTGCGACGAGGCCCTGGACACGCGCTCCCCGGGGACACCGGCCAGAAACACAGGGCGTCACCGGAGTCCGGAGCGGCGATGACACCGGTCTCTCACAGCTTCGCCAAAGAAACGGCACAGAAGGGTTAAGCTCGAGTCCAGCCGGAAGGCTAGAACCGGGCCACCAGGTCCCATCGTCGCTCTGAGGCCCCGACCCAGCAGGTTCGCCCCTGCTGCCCGCGGAGCTGCCCGCCCCAGGGCCGTCGGTGTCGCCGGCAAGGTGCTCTCTGCAGCTGCCAAGGGCGCACCGGGGCAGGGACCGCACGACACCCCGCGCCGGCCGGGGAACGCACACGCGGTGGCTCTCGGCCGAGGCGCACGGAACTCGGGGGCGCGACGGGCCTCTCACCGGTAGGACTTCTTGATGTCGTCTGAGGTCGCATTCTTGTCCAGCCCGAGCACGTGGTACAGCGATTCCCCAGACGTGGAGAGTGAGCGCTGTCTCTGCTCCGCCATGGCAGGCGACCCTACGGGGAAACCAAAAACGTCAGAGGGCTCGACAGCGCCAGCCGCGGGCGCCCGCTCGGCCCCACGTGACGGCCCCGCGCAGAGGGTCACGCCACACGGCAAGCAGACGAGCGTGGGCACACAGATGCCGTCTGCACGCGCACGGGGAGCCCCCGCGTGAAGGGTGCAGATGGCAGCTCCAACGTGGCCGGGAAGGAGGGGCCCGCCGGGCGGACGAGGATGCAGACTCGACCACGCGCCGTCTGCAAGGGACACGCCGTCCAGACGGCCGCAGAACGCACAGACACAGGGTCACAGGGAGAAACAGGCCGCCCGCTGGGGACAAGATCTTGACGCCCCTCCTCGGGCTGAGAAAACAGACGGCAGGGCGAGAGCCGACCCCAGGAGCAGTGCCGACGGCCGCCCGGCCCGGCCCGTCGGTGCGCACGCAGCCCCCAGCACTGCTGGAAATCGGCACGACGGGCCACGTGCTGCGCCCCAAAACACGTTTCAGAAATTTAAATGGATTGAAGTCACCCACAGCGTGCCCCTTGACCTTAACAGAATTAAGAACCCCATGGGAAGATTTTTAGGAAAACCTCAAGTACTTCAGGTACCACACGCTCCCGAGAAACGTGTAGAAAAGGTTCTGGCTTTAATAACAACGAAGAACTACACAGCAATCGACACCTGAGGTTCAAGCTCCTGACACTAGAAATGCAGAAACAAAAGGGGGTAATGAACAGCAAAAATCAGCAAAACAGAACAGATAAACCCAAATTTAACAAAGCCACAATCTGGTTCTTAGAAAACAGCAAAACTGATACACGACTGGCCAGACCGATAAACAGAACAAGACAAAAAACGGCACCCGGCACCTCAAGGAGAGACAGACCAGGACCGGTCCTCGCCGCAGACCCTACGGGCGCGAGAAAGGTGGGCGGCGACGGGCGACTCGGTGCCAAGAGACGACGATTGAACGGACAGGACCCCGGCCGACGAACCGAAAGCCGACAGAGAAGGGAACAGAAAACCTAACCGCTGCACGGCCATCACAGGGGTGGAACTGGGAACAGGAAACGTTTCCAGAAAGAACGCTTCAGGCCCAGGCGGTTTTTCTACTAAACAGTTGAGGAAGAAATTGCACCAGTTTCAAATAAAGCTTTTCAAACACCGGGCCGGCGGGGGGTCCCCTACCCAGCCTGTTCTGGGGAGCAGCGTGCCCACCCCGCCCCCCACGCCTAACGGGGACGCCACTGAACCCCGCCCCCCACACAGACGCGGAACCCTGAACAAGGCGTCAGCAAACAGAGCCTGAACACATGCGTTACACAAACCCTGATCCGCTAGGAATCATCCCAGGAACGCGAGCTGATTCAACTTTCCAAAGTAAATCAACGCGATTCACTTCGTTAATAGAACAAGAGAAACCACACGATTCACGGAAGTATTCGGTAAAATCCAACACCAATTCGTGCTTTAAAAAAGCTCTCTGCACGTCGGGAACAGAGAGGACCGTCCTCAGCCCGACGGGCAGCTGAGTGACTCGCAGCTGCCCTCGGTGGCCGGGCCGCGGACCGCTCCGGTCCGGCTCCGCTCCAGGGCGCCCCACACGGCAGCAAGGTGAACACGGACACGAACACCCGCTTCCGGGTGGGAGGGCCGCGCAGCAGACCGCCCACGCGCGGACGCAGAGAGACACGCGGCTCTCAGACCACGCGGCTGTTCGCAGAGCAAGTCCCACAGCATCTACCAAAGACAACGAACGTGAATTCAGCGAGGTCGCAGGACGTGAGCTTAGTATTTACAATAACCTGTTGTCACTTAAAAGCGGTAAACGATTTGAGAGTTTTGTCACAGAAACCCCCCAAATTGCAGTTTCACTTTCTGTGGTTTCAGCCAACTGCGGTCTAAACGGCGTAAATGGAAAATTCCAGAAGTAATTCATAAGTTTTACACGGCGCGCCCCTCTGAGTCGCGCGGTGAGTCGCACGCTGCCCCGGCCCAGCCCTGTGTCCCGCGGCTCCGCCCCTTGCCCGCCTCGGCGATCGATGGGACCGGCCGCTGCGACCTCACAGGGCCTGTGGCAGGCGCCCTCACCCACTCGGCAATGGCCCCGGGGCCGGTCCTGTGACTCCAGCTGCTCCACGTCACTGCCGGTCACAGTCGTTCATCTCGCTGTGCGCGACCCTCGACCGAGACTGTCCGCAGCGCCCAGCGGCCGGAGAGCGACGCTCGGCACCGTCTGCGGCGTCCGGCCCCAGTGGGGGCCTCGGGACGCGCCCCACGGGGTTCGGGCGCAACCACTGCGCACAGCCGTCGCCGGCGGCGGACCCGAAGCCGCGGAGGCGTTCGGCGGTAAAACTCACAGAAGACACAGGCGCTCTCTACGGTGCCGAGCGGGGCGAAGGGCGGCCTGAGACGGGGTGAGCCTCTCGGGAGTCGGGCGGGGGCCTGCCCTCGCCGCAGCTGCCCTCGGGGGCCGAGCCGGCCCGGCCCTGGCCTCAGCAGGGCTTTCGCAGGGACCGGCAGCCTGACTTCCAGCTGCGTGCGGCGATGCCGCGGGCTGGGATGAGCCGGAGGTCTCGCTGCCCCCGAGACACGGCCCGCCCCCAGGAGCAGACCCGACAGACGGACCCGACAGACGGACTGGGAGCTCGGCAGGTGTCTGCAAAGCGTCACTCCTGGGGACACGGGCAGCGTCTGTGTCATTTCTCACAGCCGCAGGTGACGCTGTAATCATCTCAGCCAAACCACAACTGCTGGACCCATCCAGGGTGAGTGGGTCGGTTTAGACGGTAAAAGTCGCCCGAACTGGAAACACGGCACGTTGCCGTCGGCAGCAGGGGCCAGACCTGCAACACGGAGCAAGGCGGAAAGGCACCGTCCGGACTTGTGACTGGCTGAATGGCCTTCCCGCTGCTCGAAGCTGGGACAAAATGAGGCCCCTCCCCAGGAAGCCCACAGGGTGGCGCCCCAGAGCCACGCCCAGGGCGCGGGCAGCACCCCTCAGCACCTGAGCAGACAGCAGTGGGGGCCAAGGGCCAGAGCTGCCAGCTCCGCCCTCACCTGCCTGCGCTCAGCCACGGGAGTCGCGGGGGGCGGGTGGCTTCGGCTCTCACTGCTGACCTCAGCTGCGCGCGCCTGGGGCCCCTGCTCGCCACGGCGGAGGCAGCCGAGGGGCGGAGGCAGGAAGCCGGCGGCCTGCACACGTCCCGACCGTGGGACGTCGTTCAGTGATGAGCGAGGGGCCGTCGAGCCGTGGAAAGGCCACGTGCTGTGGGACCCCGGCTACCCGACGTCCCGGGAAGGAGCGAGAGGCCGGGCCGCGGGGCTCGGGGGAGGGACAGGCACAGGCGGAGCACGGGCCGTTCTGACGCGACAGGGGTGGGCACGTGCGATCACACGTCGGCCGAACCTGCGGCCTGTGCTGTGGACTCCGGTCAGAAGGCCAAGGACAGGGCACCCCGAGTCGTACCGCGGCAGCGCAGGAATGCAGGGTGCTGGGGAGGGCGTGGGAACTCCGGTCCGCTGCGGCGGCCCCCCGGCAAGCCCGGGGGCCGACTCTGCCGTCCGGACGCCCTCGGAGACGGCGGGCTGCCGTTTCTGACACGGGGCTACGGGAAGTGAAGGGGTGCGGTCCGCGGCCGCACACGGAGCACGTGGCCACAGTCACGGGGCAGCAGGGCCGGCGGCCGGAGCGCGGACACCGGGCGGCTCAGGAAGGAGCTCACGAGGCCAGCGCGAGGAAGAGGGCACACACGAGGGGCGCGTCTGGCAGGGATTCGAGGGGCGGGGAGCACCGCCGACTGGGAAGGGCGAGAGCCGCGGGGCTGAGCGCGCCCGCCGAGGCCACCCCTGAACGGCCCCGGAGGCCTGAGAACATCCCCGCGCCCAAGACCGTTCCGGGCCCTACAGAGCAAAGACTTTCAGCCTAGAACCCTATTAGCCACCAAGTGTGAGGTCAGAAGAACGGGCGAGGGCAGGAGCCTGGGGGAGGGAGGAACAGGAGGCCGAAGCTACTGGGTGCTCAGCCGGGCGCCAGACCGCGCCCACAGTCTCCTCCTCGCGCCCACAGTCTCCTCCCCGCGCCCACAGTCTCCTCCCCGCGCCCACAGTCTCCTCCCCGCGCCCACAGTCTCCTCCCCGCGCCCACAGTCTCCTCCCGCGCCCACAGTCTCCTCACCTCTCCCACCAGTCTCCTCCCGCGCCCACATTCTCCTCTCCCCGCGCCCAACAGTCTCCTCCCCCGCGCCCACCGTCTCCTCCCCGCGCCACACCGTTCTCCCCTCCCGCGCCACCGTCTCCTCCCCGCGCCACCGTCATCCTCCCGCCGCCCACTGTCTCCTCCCCGCGCCCCCAGTCTCCTCCCCGCGCCCACCGTCTCCTCCCCGCGCCCACCGTCTCCTCCCGCGCCCACCGTCTCCTCCCCGCGCCCACCGTCTCCTCCCCGCGCCCACCGTCTCCTCCCCGCGCCCACCGTCTCCTCCCCGCGCCCACCGTCTCCTCCCCGCGCCCACCGTCTCCTCCCCGCGCCCACCGTCTCCTCCCCGCGCCCACCGTCTCCTCCCGCGCCCACCGTCTCCTCCCGCGCCACCGTCTCCTCCCCGCGCCCACCGTCTCCTCCCCGCGCCCACCGTCTCCTCCCCGCGCCCACCGTCTCCTCCCCGCGCCCACCGTCTCCTCCCCGCGCCCACAGTCTCCTCCTCGCCCGGCTCCGGCACAGCTGGCGGGGGCGGGGCCAGGGCGCCTCGCTGTGCCGGGCCACGGGTCAGGGCACCACCACCTCATGAGGCAGGCACCACGGCAATGTCACAGATCAAGGGACAAGCACACAGGGGATGTCAGGGCCTGAACCCCAACCACGGGGCACCCCTTGCGGCCCAGGGACACCCGGCAGTGGTGTGCTGCTGGGAGCAGAAGATAAGTCCCCCTACCGCCCTGGAGATGGTGGGGTCTGGAGCCCAGTTCTGAGCGCCGCTGGCCATGTGACCTCGGGCAGGTGGTGGCTGTGCTCTGGGTGCGCACCACCCCCGCCCCAGCAGACAGCCGGGGATGCCTCCACGGGGCCCTGCTGAGGGGCAGGCCCCCGGCTGGCGGAGAGGCAGCCGCACCCGCTCGCCCCGACGGGCACCTTTCGCTCCTTAGGGACTGTCGTACAAAATACAAACCTGGCAAAGCATTGCTTTACCCTCAGGTCCCCAGCGCCTTTCGAGGGCTGGCTCCGGGACCCGCCCGCAGCACGACGGCAGCATCAACGCTGCCCGTCCGCGGCGAAACCTGAGGGGTCGGCCCGCCGCTCGCGTCAGACCCCGCGCAGCCAGGAGCAGGCTCCCACGCGGGGGCGCGAGAGCTTAGAGCAGGGGCTCCGGAGAGACGAGCGAGGCCGCGAACCAGAGGGTCGTCAGCAGCGGAAACCAGCGGCACCGGGCCCAGGGCACACGGCGCCAGGCTGCGGACGGGCGGCGGCCACACCCGGAAGGGGCGCAGGGGGCAGTGGGCGCGGTCGGAGCCTCGTGACGGCTCGACCCGGACCCGGCACCTGGGCGCGCGGACGCGTCCCTCGTGCCAGGTGTGGGCACGGCGAGCCCACCACAGCACCGCGACAGAAGCGTGAACCATGCTTGCACTCACAGCGCCCGCCGGCACCTCTGGAGGGCGGGTGCTGGGTCACCGGCTGTTCCTAGGGAGAACCAGGGACCGGAGGTCACGGGCCGGCTCTCCGCTGCGCCCCGTCCGCTCCCCGGCCCCAGGCCGGGGCTGGATTTCTGCAGCCGCGCTCTCCTCTGCAGTCGCGCTCTGATGAAGCTGCGCAGCTCCGTCCTGAGGGCCTGCCCGGAGGGCAGCTTCGGGGTGCCCGCCCTTCCTGAGCCGAGTCACGTCCAGGGCAGGCTGGCCTCGGCCAGCACGTGGCATGGAGCAGCGGCCGCAGGCAGGCCGAGAGCCCCGTCCCCCAGCAGACGACCCCTACCCCAAGGGTCTGCAGCTCACTCCCAGGTGCTGCCCTCCTGCTCGCGCCCGGTGGGTCTCCAATCAGCAGGCCCCACAGAGCCCCTGCCAGCAGACCCAAGAGCAAGCTGTTCGTTTGAGGTCAGTTTCGGCCACTGCCTAGATAGAGGGTCCAGTCACCCTGCGTACAGCCAACCCCGAATTTTCCTAGGAACCAGCGAATGCCCTAATGCAGACCCCTCCCCATCCACGCTCACATCTTCCGGAGTTTCTGAAGTCACTGAGGGCTGAGGGACCGACCTCCCTCGTACCTCAGTGAGATGACGGACAGCCCGGTGACGGCTCTGGACGGCTCGAGCCTCGTTTAATCCGTCGAAGCCAAGTAGAAAACCGCAGAAAAGCGCAGGCCGGCCCCTCCCCCGCCCAGGCTCCCCGCCCAGGCTCCCCGCCCGGAAGGGTCACCGCTCCCCTCCTGGACCGCGCCCTCGCCCCCCCCCGCCCCCCCATCCCGTCCCCAGCCCCCAGCCCCGCCTCTGAGGCGCGCACCTCGTGCAGATAAACAGGCCTGGCTGCACAAGCACCCGAGCTGCCCTGGCCCCAGAGGCAGGCCCAGCCCCGGGGGCCCAGTGAGGGCAGCGCCATGGGTTCCTGAGGGACGGGACGTCAGGTCCTACAGACAGTGACGGCCGCTCACGTCCAGCGGGCAGGGACCGGCGTAGCGTATGCGACAATTTTTAGTTTTCAAAACTAACTTCACACAAAACGCACAGGATCACACCATGTGACTCAAGGAAGAAACGTCCTGAATGTATATCGTCAACCGAGAGCGCAAAACTCACAGAAAGCGGCTGCGGCCCGACCGATCGGGCCAGACGGGGCGCCCTGCGCGTCAGAGCCGCTGGGAGCCTGTGACGGGTGGCGGCATTTCTGACGGGCGCCCTCGAGACGCGCAGCATCATCCCTGACCGACCGTCCTCGCGGCTTCAGACGGAGATCCGCTCCTTTCTCCGGCAGCGCGCCCAGACACGCTGCAGCCAGCCGGCGGGGAGATTTACGCCCGAAGATGAACTCGGGAGCCACGGAACAGCCGCTACTGCGCAGAAACATCGCAGGTGTGACTCCGCCCCCTGAAAGCCCCAGGCGCGCAAGGGCCCCCGCCAGGAGGACCACGTTGGCCGCGCCGCGCCCCCCGGGCCCCCGGCTCCAGGACGCCCCGGGCCAGGCGCGGGCAGGGCGCTCGGACTCCACGCCAGCGGAGACCGCCACGGCCCCCCACGCCACGCACGCGGACCCTCCCAGGCACACCGGCACGCAGTCTGAGTCCAGCCGAGCGCCACCGAAATCACCATGTGACACGGACCGAGGGCCCAGAAGCGAGGTCCACTGTCCAGCGCCAGGAGCGATGCCCACTGACCGCACCAGACACAGACGAGCCCGTGAGCAGGTGCCCTCGCGGTCACCCCCCACGGCCGCCCCGGGCTGTGGGCCACAGCAGCGACACCGCCTCGCGGAGGAGGGGCGGCGGCCTCCGGACTCTGTCCGCACACACTCGTCTGCCTCGTGCGGCACTGCCCGCTCTCCACGCCAGGAGCCAGGCCCGCGGCCGCGAGCAGGACACCCGACACCGTGGGGGGGGGTCGGGGCGGACACGTTTTCGGGGACCGGCAGCACAGGCAGCGCGGGGTGCAGGGCGCAGAACTCGCTGAGGAAAGCCGACCCAGGGCACACGGCGGTCCCGCCGCTGCAGCCCGACGACGGAGGACGGCGGCAGCGCGCGTGCTGGGCAAGGCCCTTCCCCGCAAAGCCCCCCCCCGGACGGGGCGGGGGGGGGTGCCGCACACTGCCGGGTCAGTGGACCAGGGCCTCGTGTGCTGCTCCCCAAACACGCCTCGGTTTTAAGGTTTTGAGCTTAAAAAAAAATGGTCTAACACTGAAGGCAGCCGTCTGGGATGCTCGGCGGCAGGCGACGCGTCCCTGCGACCCTGCTGGGCGTGGCCGCGGCTCCCTCGCGCCCCACAAGGCTGTCTGCGTGGCTCCTCCCGGCCAAGAGCGCTCGGCCGGTCCCGCTGGGCCACGCGGCTCCGCACGCCAGTGCGGAGGGACGAGTGACAGCGCGGCCACGGCCGCGCACACAGGTGACGGCGGCGCTTGGCTGCTCCCGCCCTCGGGGAAACGCACGCCTGGGCTGCGGGACTCCCGGCTCGGTCAGGCCGCCGGGTCTCGACTTCGCCGCAGGAAACTTTCAGCACGTGCGTCCTAAGAAGACACCGCGGTGAGTGGGGAGCCGCCTGTGCGCTCATCCGAGCAGCTGTGAAGACCAGGGCAGCGCCTGGCGCCGCTGTGAAGGACGGGCCCGGAGCCTCCACCTGCTGGGGACGCGCCGGGCGGCCCAGCAAGCCCCGCCGAGCACTGCTCCGAGCGCCCGGAACCAGCCCCCGACAGGAAGCCGCTGGCGGCCACGCGTGTGCTGTGAGCGGCCGCAGACCAGAGGCGCCTCGAGGACGCGGCGCACACGTGGGTGCGTGTGACGGCCCTGGGGGCCGCCTGTCAGCGAGGCCCGCTCTACGGCGCGTTTATGTGAAGTGAGAGAAGAAACCGGGCCTGCACGTCGAGCTGGCGGTGCGTTTTTCTACTCGGTCCTTTTCACCGTAGCTTCCAGAAGCAGCGGCAGCCCGTGAGGGGCTGGAAATAAAGCCACAGAGTCCGGTCCTTCGGCACGAACTGCCTAGGGAGAACCGAGGTGCGGCCGGGGCCGCGGGCTCCGCTCACGGTTCTCCCCGCTCGCCATGGCGCCTGCTTCCCAGCGCGCGCCCCTCAAGGTCTCCATCTGCGGTAAAAACGAACTCTGGCGCCTTGACCATTTCCAGAGTCAGCTCCGCAGGGCGAGCCATGTGCTGTGCGGCGGGGCTTTCGAAAGCTCCTAGTTTTTACATAACTGAACACGGCAACTCTGTGAACTCACCATTTTTTCCTTCTTTGTTTTTGTTCAATAAAACAGCCGCAGGGGCGCGAGGCGGCAGGTGCGCCCCGGGGAGAGCGGGGGCCACTTCGTACGGCATGCAAATGTCTCACCTCTGAGCCACACGCCGGAAACTAACGTGAATTAACACAGAACGTCAACTGCGACTGAAAACTAGAGAAAGGAAAGAAAATTGTGCTACGCTTTCTTCTGAAGTCTTGTGGTCCACAGGTGAGCCGTGGCATGTGGAGGTGACCGAGGCACCAGGTGCAGCCCAACGCCAGCTGCCCAGAGTGCCGCCAGCCCCCACGTGCACTCGTCTTTCCCGGGGCCTGCGAGGACGTCCGGCTCGCCGCTGGCACCCGTGGGAGGGCTGTTTGGGGCTGCCTCCCCCCGGCCCGGGATGGCACAGCCCCACGGTCAGAGGGGACCATGCTCG
Organism: Rousettus aegyptiacus; assembly: GCF_014176215.1. Lineage (NCBI taxonomy): Eukaryota > Metazoa > Chordata > Mammalia > Chiroptera > Pteropodidae > Rousettus > Rousettus aegyptiacus. Next base: position 260,400 of record NW_023416287.1, read on the forward strand.
GACCGTCCACTGCGCAGAATGCCAGCGCCCGAACCTCCATGCGGTTCAAGGCCCAACTGTACTTTGTTCTGTTCTTAGCACGGTCCACTCAAAACCTCAGGTTATCTGAGCAGCCTCAACAACGTTTACAAAAGCTACAAGCTCTTTGGTACTTCTACACACATCACTAAATAACACACCACTTAAAACAACTGCGTTTCAACACGTGCGTCCATCAAGAAGACAAGGAGGGTTTTAAAGCAAGCAGAAGGAAAGGCCGCGGCTCCCTGTGCCCTGGGGCCGGGCTCTGTGGCCGGAAGTCTGCGTGGTGTGGCGTCACTCTGCAAGGAGGCCCCGAAGCACTGTGAAGGCCACTGGGGCCTCTCGCTGCCCACACGCATGCTCCCCCACGGTGCGGAGGCCTCGGGGGCTGCCGGGGGGGCTCCCCGGCCTCCCAGCCCACTGCCGCGCGTCCCAGGAATGCGGCTGGACAGGCGGCCGCACCGCGGTCTGGGCAGGGGCAGCTGGACAGAGTGCCTGGAGGGGAGTTCCAGGCCATGAAGATGACACACTGTACTGCAGGGAGTCTGAAGCCACTGACCTAAGGAAAAGGCTATGAGGGACCCTGCAGGCAGAGGCCACAGCTGGGGGCCTGGGCTGTGAGAAACGCTGCTTCCCAGTGGAGAGGATGGAGCGTTTTAGGGATGTTCTGCAATAAACTCACAGACCAACAACACAGTCACAAAACACAGTGTGAGCTTCTCTGCCCGACGACGTTGGAGGCGGGAAGGAAAGGCTCACACAGTCAAGGACGTGCGCCAGGCAGAGGCGGCGTGTGCACCTGAGCGCCACCCGAGAGGCCAGAGGCCCCGACCCTGGGACAGGCGACAGAGGTGCTGCTGCCTCGAGGCGGGGCAGGCGGGGCAGCTCCTCAGGTGGCGAGCGGGAGGAGGGGCATGTGCGGCATGGGAGTGGCCGCCCAGCAAAGGCCTCGTCTGGCGAGGGCGCCGCCGCTCTGTGTGCACCCCGGACCGGACCCTACAGAAAAAAACTTTACCAAAAATAAAAATACTAACAACGAGATACAACCGGCATTCCTAGGACGGCCGACGTCCCGTCCCTGGAGGGATCTTCGTGTAGAATCCACGATGCAGTGAGCATGCAGGTGGGTCTGGGATGGGTGCCGAGCACTGCTGGGTGGGCAGACGCGGGACACAGCGCAAGAGCCCCGGAGGCCACCATTGTGAACGTGGAACACCAAACTTACTACCTCTTCCAAAATAAAAGATGAACACATTGCAGGACAGGAAGAACGGGCCACCCACCGACCCCAGGTCCGCGTGCAGAAGCCATAGGCAAGGCTACGAGCGCGGAAGGCGTGAGGGAGGCTCCCGCACCACAGGCTCCTCTCGCCCCTGCCCCTGCCAAGTCCGTGTGGCTGCTGAAGTCACGGGAAACACAGGAACCCCCGAGATTCCACCTTCCCGGCCTCGCTCTGAGACCACAAAGCAACACGGACGCCTTGACACAGGGCAGGGCGCGCGCGAGACGCCAGCCCCTCAGGGGCACGGCGACGGGCACCGGGAGGGTGCTGAGCCCGCACGTGGCCATGCGCTCCTCTGCTATGAGGCAGGACATCGGCCCTGCGCTTCCAAAGCCAGCAGGAAGCAACAGCCCGAGGCCGGAGGCTGCAGGGGGAGGAGGCGCCGTCGCAGCCCAGGGCCTCCCCCTGGGGCGGCTGCAGCCCGGCCTGGGGTGCGGGAGGCCGGCCTAGGGTGCGGGAGGCCGGCCTAGGGTGCGGGAGGCCGGCAGGTGCCAGGTCCCCGCAGGGCCTTCGGTGCCCCCTGCTGCGCGGAACGTTCTCAGCAGGGGGCCTGGGTCCTGAGGCCAGCCAAGGGGTCAGCGCAGGGCCAGAAGGAAAAGGGCGTCAGGAGCCGAGCGAAGGGAGGGCAGAGAAGCGGAGAGCACGAGGCCGCCCGGGCCAGTCTGGGAGGGGCCTGTGCGCCCGGCCTCCTCCCGAGACCCTCGGCCCCCCCGCTCCGCCCGAGGTGCAAGTGGCAGGGGAGCGAGTCCATGGCACAGAGGGCGGGCCTGGGGCGCGAGGCCAGGGCTGCACTGGCTGGGCGATTCCCAGCCCCTGGGCAGGCAGCGCGAAGCCTTCGCACGCCCTGCACAGCGGCCAGCGCGCACCTGCCCGCGACCCCAGAGCGCGACTCCGGACAGGAGCTCCACCGCGAGCAGACGGCCGGGAGCCGCCCGCCTCCCGGTGCGAAAGGCCCAGACCGCGGGAGGCAACGCACACCGGCGCTCTCAGCTGCTGGCGTCGGACCTCGCGACGCCTGAGGTCGCAGGGCGCCGTGCGGCCCGGGCCAGCCTCGCTGGCCGCTCCCCGGCCTCTCTGCAGACCGGCCGAGGATCTGCAGGCAGACCCAAGACCCACGCAGTTCCTCTGTAACCTGGCAGGACAGGCAGAAGGGGCGGGCAACCACACAGTCACTCCCGTGAACGCCTGCCAGGAAAACGCTCCCGAGCTGCAGGTCACGCCAACCTCAAACGACGCGCGGAAACATGACTGCGGCCCGACCGGCGTCCTCACAGTCACTCGGGGACGGGGCAGGCGAGGGGACCTATCTGAACATTCTGCAAGAGGCCCCAGGCTCGGAGCAGCGCAGGGCCGGCCGTGGACCATCGGCAGCTGATGCACGACGAGGAGGGCACGGAACGGGCCGCCGAGGCCACCACGCCTCCGGCAGCTCCCGGAGGCGCGCGCCCAGCTGCCTAGCGCTGTGACTGCACCGTGTGGCAGTCCCCGGGGAGGCGGCCGGCCGTGCTTCCCACGTGGCGACTGCCTCTGGAGCAGCATCAGACACGGCGTCAGGGCGCCTGCCTCTCACGACCGTGACCAAATCAGACTGTTCCGGCAACCCTGGCTGAAAACCCAGCGTAAGGCACACCACGCGCACCGTGAAAGGCCAGCGAGAGATGCCTGAAGTCACGCGGTGAGTGTGAGAACCCTGCGCGCACCGCGGACCGGACGGCACGGCGCGGGCAGGACTGGCTGCCGCTTCGCCAGCTCGGGCTGCAGCTCGGCGAGCCCTTGCCGCGTGCCGGCACTCAGGGGCACACAGGCCAGGACCCCGCTGAACGCTGCCACGAAGCCTGCTGCACGGGCTCCCAGTCGAGTGGCAGGTGGGCCGCAGCTCTGGGGTCACCTGCGTGGGCTGCACCTGGCTCTGCCACTCCCGGGCTCAGACGCACGGGCAGCTACCAGACGCCTCCACGCTGCCACCGCTCTGTCCGGGGATGGACGGCCGCGCAGGGTGCGCCTGTCTGGGAGGGGGCGTGACAGTGTGACGTGCTTACAGCAGTGCCTGGCGCACGGGCAACACCAGCTCCTGTCCCTAAGCGCTGCCGCTTACAGACGAGGAGACTGAGGCTCGGAGGCACTGAGCAGCCACCCGGGATCACAGTGCCAGGGCTAAGCCCCAGCCTGACGCCCAAAGGCCCAGACCCGAGGGGCCCACAGAGCCAGCTCGAAGGAGCCCGTTCCCTGCCCTGGGCACGCACGGCTTCCTTCCTGCGCAGTCTTACTCGACTGAGGTGGGATAACCAACCTTCACTCGCCTCCTGAGCACAAGGAATCGCACACATGGACGAAGTGTGTCCTGCTGAGCTGTGCTGCTCGTAACGCAGCTCGACCGTGAACAGTAATTACTGCTACGCACATCTTGGATGTGAAAGGTGCTTCCTCTCTCGGGGCCCATCTGTCCCAGGACTTCGGGGGGTTGGCAACTAATCAGGTCAGGCTGGCTGGACCTGGGACCAGCACCGACAGGGAGGGGGGGCCGCCGGCCAGCAGGATGGCCATGTGGGAGCGAGCACAGGCCGGACCCCCGGCCCCGTCCGGGCTGCGGCACGCGGGTCTGCTTCACAGCACACTGTGGCTGCAGCCGGTGTAAGACGGGCCGCAAGTCAAAGGGACAAATCTCAGCCTTCGGGAAGGTTTGCTATTTCCCAGGCCAGAGCAGGCTCAGGACTCTGCCCCAGGGCCACGTCCGTGCCATTCGCCCTGCCCGCGGCCACACCCACGGGCCTGAGAGGACGCAATGTTCAGAGCAGCCAGCCGTGGCCTGCGGCCGCCAGCACAGAGCCCTCCGACGATGGGCGACACACACGCACACACCCGTCACAGTAAATTTCAGGAAGGGACAGGCAGGGGAACGTGAAGCGTGCCAGGGAGGAGGATGCCGCCGGCACCCATCGGTCGGGGTCACCCAACGTGGCCGGGCGAGGCCAGGGGAACCAGCCCCGACGGAAACGGCCCCGCGAGAGCTGCAAATCCCGCGTGCCGGCATCTCCGCCATGTGCACGGTCTCCAGTGCCACTCCGCACTGGGGACGACACGTCTGTTTCCTGACCGATAAGAGCGGGAAGCAGCTGCCTTGCAGGGCCCCTGCGGACGGAGGCAGCGGCCTGGGACGCGGGCCGCTCACAGCAGGGAGCAGGCCGGGGCACTTCAGAGGCTGCCCATGGGGGAGGGGAGGCTTCCACTAAGTGACTTATGAGAACCACACTGTTTCGCACAGGGAGTGGCTTTACTCAGAGTGAGGAAATACTTCATAGATAACTGCCATCCTTAAACTGTAGACTTCCCAGTTTCATCTCAAAATAAAACTGGACCATTAGATTGTATTAAAAAAACTTGAACTCGGCATGTGATTCAAGGTATAAGGTGAATACAGTCCAGTAAAAATCTTTATCCAGAACACGACCTGTGTAGGTTAACTTGAAAAAGAGACATGAACTGGTTCCACATGTTTTAAGACGTCCATTTATAACTAAACATTTTATTTATCATTAAATTTTGATTTTCGAGGACTCAGCAAAATTTACAACTGGAAAAAAAATCCGACTTCAAAATCAAACTCTACAGCAGGAGCTAAATGAGCAGCAAAACGTAAAACACAAAGTTAAAGCCCCACGTGGAGACGGGGGAGACACAGGGACAGGCCGCGACTTGGCCACACGCGGCAGAAATGCCGGAGTTCATGCTCTTCGACCCAGAATTTTCCATGATTTATCGCAGAGAAACCCTCTCACAGGGCACTCCTAATCAGTAAAGGAATTAAATGGGCCCGCCCAGCTGCAACGCAAGCCGCAGTTTGCTGTGCTGCTAACCTCTTCCAATAACAGAAGTAAAATCAGAAAATCCAGGGGGGCACACGCCCCCTGCAGAGCGGGGCGCCCCAGCTGGGCGGGTCCTCCTGGCCATGGTCTCGGGCCGCACCTGAGCTCAGCCCCCGACCCCGAGGCAACGCATGGTTCGGGTGAGACAGGGGCCCTGGGGTCTGCCGGCATCACAGCAACACAGTCCCTGGCCACCCTGCGGAAGAAACAGAGGCACGGCGCGGGGGTGGGGGGGATGGGGTGGGGGGTGGAGAGCTCCAAGAAGGGGCTGGCCATCCCAACTTGCCAGGGCGGGGCCCAGCTGATAGGGGTGGCTAGTCCACATTCCAATCCTCTGAGTCCCAGATCTGCAACTTTATGACCAACTGGCACAGAATTCCTCAGCACACAGCAATGGAGATGCCAAAGGGCTGCCCATTTTATCTTGTGAACCACCATGTTTGCTGGTGATACACGCTCAATGTAAAAAGTTAAAAGGACAAGAGTTACAAACAACATGACGACAGATAAGGTTTATTCACTCGTAGTTCAAGGATGGTCACAATAACTCACAATGTATCACACTGTAAAAATATCGGTTGGGTTTAACGTAAAGTTTCTGCCACAGAACTAGGTTCTAAAAGCCATTCACGCAGGTACCCGCGCAATGCAGAACGGTTCTGGACCCCGTGAGCCTCCGGGGACACAGACCCGTCCTGGAGAGGCGAGTGCCGACGGCACCCCGGCTCGCCTCGCCCCCCACCACCCTCATCTGAGAACGAGATGCCGCACCTCATTTCTTCTGCCTCAGGGTGAGCTACCCACACGTCTGCAAAACTCTTAGAATGTAAAACAATTTTTATTTGCTGAAGATCTAAATCTACTAAGCACCGGCCAGTACCCAGGCCCGAGGCAGAAGGCACTACCTCGCTGATGCCACTCAAGCAGATCGACTGCGAGGGACACGGAAGACAAATCCAAGCTGAAGGCTGTTTGGTAATCTCATCCCTAAACCTCCATGACCGCAGACTAGGGACTGGCTGCTAATCCTCCTCGGGGGCTGTGCCACCGGCAGAGACTAGGGACTGACTGTTAATCCTTCTCAGGGGCTGTCGCCACCCACGAGTGGCCCCTGGGTCGGGCAGCGACTCCCTCGTTCAGGGCAGGTAGCACCTTCCTGAGGTGGACTGTGGCTGTCGGCATCTGCTACCACCTTCGGGAGGCAGGCAAGGTGACACCTTTCCCTCCATCACCTCCTGCACGCCCCCAACAGGCAGGCGGGGTGAGCACCATGCCCCTCATTGCTGCGGGGCTGTCAGCTCAGACTCCACTGACACGCAAGGCCCATGACGGAGCAGGCCGCGAGCCCGCAGCCCCCAAGTGCGTGATCTGACCACTCAGAATGTCCCCAAGAGCCTCGTGCTGGGAGTCCTGCATTTTACCCGCGACAGGGACAGCGCCCAGGGACTCATGAGGCCACCAGCCAGAGCTCAGGGTCCCCTTCCTGGAGGACGGGCGCGCCTACGGCGTCACACGCCCCGCTCTCCTTGGGCCCCGACTAGGGAAGCCCCCCCGGACGATGGCCTTGCTGCCTTTCAGTCGCCCGGTCAACACACACCTCAAGCACCCACTACCCCCCAGGACGACACGTCCCCAGGGTCCGGGCTGGTGCTAGGTGTGGCTTCACCATATGGTGTCAGGTGGGCAGCCAGGCCAGAGCCGGTGCCGGGGCCTCGAGAGCACACACGACCGGGCACGGGGCGCCCGCCTCTGCACATAAGGGGAACTCGAGGGCAGAAACGGCTGAGAAAGCAGCGCGTCCACCCCATCGCCGCAGGCAGAGCGCCCTCAGCCACACGGGGAACCCTGCCGGCTCTGCGCTAGCGCGGCCTGTGGTTGGAGGCTCAGTCCCGCCGCGGCACCCCGAGAGTGCGCCCCGGGCGCGGCTGTCCTCGGGAACTCCGTGCCCCTGAGGGCACAGCACTCACCCAGCACAGCTCCCCAATGCCAACGCCACTGTCGCCCAGCTGCCAGGAGGCTCCTCGCTTTCACTCACTCATCAAGCACTGACCGGACATGCACTACCGCCAGCAACCGTCCTCTGCACAGAAGAGCTCCACAGACCCTACCTCATCACAAAACAAGCAGACCAACTGACCCTCGAACTAGGACCCTAGACTTCAGGGCTCAGGAGGAGGCAGGGAAGGGAGCCGAGACTGTGAGCTGGAGTCCCAGGGCGAGGAAGCTGAGTGTTCTGGGCAGACCTGAGGTCAGAGCATGTGACTTTGTTCAGAAACCAGCAAGGAGGCCGATGTGGTGGGGGCAGTGGTAGCGGACAGGCCACAGAGGGGTGGGGAGGCCCAAGAGGCACCCCTCTCCGCGAGTCCCCGCCACAGGCCACACGGGCTCCACAGCGGAGGTCCTGGGGGGGGGCTCAGTCTCCTCCACACTCTGCCTTCACCAGCATCAAGGGCGCCAGGCATTGGGGGTCCTGAAACACTCACTCCCTGCTGGCCCACCAAGACCACCCACAGCGACTGCCGAGACAAGGCCATCTGCGTGGCGCAAGAGGCTCCACCAGTGCCAGCCAGAGGCGCCCCGAGTCCCAGAGCCCCAGACCTGGCTTCCCGCCGCACGCCCCATCAGACGCCCCACTCAGTCCTGAAACTCCGCGCACACCTAACGAACACAAACCTTTAGCAGCTCTGTCTAGTTTTGCCTTTGTGCAATCATAATAGATGGGGTAATTTCTGATCTGAAGTGCCTATCAAAAGTTTTTAGGCAGACAACTAAGCAAAAACAAATATGTCTCACAATGCAAACGCAGTACCTGTCAGGCTATGACCAGCTAGTTAAAACGTCCCCTGTCAAGCCTAAACCTAAAAACAGTAAAAACTGAAACTTTGCTTCCCTTCCTCGAATGACACGACAGAACGCATAGGGAAGTCATCTCTCGGACACAGGAAAAGCAGTCCTTGATCCGCCACTTGACACAAACAAGGTGCCATCCGAGCGGATGGTGACACACGGGAAGGAAGAGCCCCCTCTGGCCAGTCACGGGGCGGCGGGGGCGGGGAGAGGGCGGCGCGCTCGGCGCGGCCTGGCGGAATGGGGGGCGGACGGAGGACGCTTCGGGGCCCCGGGGCCCCGCGGACCCGGAGGGCGCCCCGCCCACGTGCGGACGCGAGCGGGCGCGGGAGCCGCGGGTCCCCGGGGTCGGCGCTCGCCGGGCACGCGCGGCGCCAGCGCCTCGCGGGGGGCGCCCCGTCCCCGCCCTCGCGCCCCGGGCCGCCGCCGCCGGCGCTCCGGGAGGCTCCTCCCCGCCGGCCCCACGCCCGGGCCCGGAGGGCGGGTCGCCGCCATTTCCGCCCGCGGCCGCCCGCGCCCCGCCGCCCCCGCGCGCCCCGCCGCCCCCCGCCCGTCCCCGCCCGCGGCGCCCCGCCCGCCCCTACCCCGCGCCCGCCGCCCCCCGGCCCCGCGCAGCCCGCCGGGCCCGCCGCGAGCTCACCTTCCGCGCGCGCGGCGCCCGCCCGCCCGCCCCGGCTCCGCGGCTCCGCGGCTGCGCTGCGCTGCGCGGCTGGGCGGCCGGCGACGCGCTCCTCGCGGGCTGCGCCTCGGGGCCCCGGGCGGCGCGGCGCGGCGGGGGCAGCGGCGGGGGGCAGCGCAGAGGGCGCGGAGGCAGCACCGGCGCAGGCGGCGGGGACGCGCACGCTCGCGCACGCTCACGCACGCTCACGCACGCACCCGCACCGGCGCGCGCGCCCCCGGAAGGACGTGGGCCGCGGCGGGCCGGGCTGCGGCGGCGCGGGCCGCGCGTGCGCGCCGGGGGCGGAGGCCCCGCCCCGGGGGCGGCGCCGCGGGCGGCTCAGGTGCGCTCGGCGGCGCCGCAGGTCGCGCGGCGCGCCGCCCGGAAGGCCAGGCGCGGGGCCCGGCGCCGCCGCCGGCTTTGCTCAGCGCTTTTCGTAAGACGGAGAAAACCTAATCGTCCTCGTCAGAGAACGCGAGGGGAACCGGTCGGAGGTACTCGGAGGCCGGCGGCCCCCACCCCGCCACTGCTCGGGCCTGGCGTTCGCTCAGCCCTGGCGCGCAGGGACGGGGCTTCCTTCCTGCTCGGTCACCGAAGCGCCGTCTCCACCGCCCAGCCGCCCTCCCGGAATCACCTGCAAACGATGGCGTGGAACTGCGGGAGAACCATCTTCCGCTCGCGTCCTTCCCCTGCGCACCCCACTCACCCGCTGAGGGAGGGCGGACCTTCCCCACCTAGGCGCCCTGTGCCCGAGCGCCAGGTCTGTGCACGGGACGCCGGTATGTGCCAGTTCCAACTTAGCAGCCACCCCTGCACACCCCAACGTGCGGTCAGTGCTCCTGCCCCTCACTTCCACTCTTGCCCATTGGCCATGTCCATTCAACCGAGTCTGTTGTCAGAACAGAAACCTGCTGACCTCGAGGCGTCCTACCGTCTGAACTCTGCCAGCAAGTCCTGGCCACATCTCCTTGTCCCTCTTCTTAGACCTCTTTGCCATCATGCTGGCCTTGAACTGCCCAGTTTGTCCCAGGCTCTGGGCCTGTGAGTGGCAAGGGTCAGGAAGTCTCCTGCCGGTCATCATATCATGCAGTATTAAGCAGTCGGCAAGAAAGAGCCCATGAAAACCAAGAAGCAGAAGGGCCCAGGTTGATATCTAGTCTGTCGATTCCAGGGGATGAAAGATTTGGGGCTAGAATCACAGGAGAAATGAGAACAAAATGGACCTGGGACCAATTTTAGACTGAAGCTGCAAGGATGAACGACTTGGGGCTTAGTGAGTCCCTCGCTGACCGTACAGTTCCGCTTTAGGGATATCCTTCCTAAGAAAACGTTCCCAAGTATGGAAAAAGTTATGTGCACTAAGCTGCTGTTGACAGTGTTATTTATAACAGTAAAAGTGGAAACCTACTGTACCAGTAAGCACACGCAAATGAAAGTTTACAAATGTACAGAAAGGCTACACAGCAACAGAAAATTCATGTGAAACCTCCTGACAGCAAAATGAGCGAGAGGCATATGTAAAAAGCACATTATGACAAATGCATTTATGAACAGGCCAACCAGCTCAGAGAGAAGAAGACAGGGAGGGTCCTGGGAAATGTGGACAGTGGCTAGTCAGGCCCTGTGCTTGCGCAAGGTGGGCCCCTTATTCTCCCCCGGGAGTGTGTGGGGAAGCCAGCCCCGTGCTACTCAGTGCCCACCCCTCCACTGCTCACTGTCCTCCAAGCTCTCTGAGCTCACCCGTTATTTAGGGGAATACCTTGTCTTCTCCCCAACAGGAAGTGCAAAGCCCTGGGCAGCTGGGTCCATGCCAAATTCACCCTTGGACCCCATACAAGTCTAGCTGACACGTCCCCCGGGACATTTAAATGTTAAAAGACCACACGAAAGCCATTTCCAACCTCAGCGAGGGTGGATGTCCACGGCTGGTGGCCGTGCTGGACGTGTGCTGGGGCAGCTGCTGACAGGCGAGTCGCTGACTGTCCCTGCTGCGACACCAGGGCAAGCCTGGCTCTCTGACCCCAAAGGAGGCCGAATGCCCCCGGTAGAGGGGTTTCTCACCGAACCCCAGGACGCGGGGAGTGGGCACGTGACAAGCGGCCAGCCAGCTCTCCCTGCAGGGCTTTGGGGATGGGGGCGGCTGGCACGCCGGTGGCTGAAACAGCAACGGGACCGCCGGGCGCCGTACGAGAGGGAAGGGAGAATTCTTTCCCACGCAGAAGCCCTGGGAGGATGAGCAGCCGCCGCCCTCAGAGGCTCGCGGCGGGCGGGGGCGGCAGGCGGGGGGCGGGCCCCTTCCAGGCGTGCTCGTGGTATCGCCGCCGCTCCCAGCCCTTTACATGGACTACCTCAACCTGGCCTCCCCGCCCGATGGCCTGCCGCAGCGCTCCGTCTGCCACCCAGCGCTGCTGTCAGCGGCCCGCCTGGCCTCCCGCGCGAGGCCCTCGACCCCAGGCGGGGGTCCCTGCCACCACGGCTCATCCCTGCTCTGCACTGCCTCGTTCTCTCAGGGCCGTCATCTGCCCGTCTTCTTCATGTGGCTGCAGTGGCAGAGCAGGGTCATGGGGATGGGCCCCCAGGCAGGACACTGCTGGCCGGAGGAGCAGGACCCTCTTCCTGACGCCACTCCCCACTCACTGAGCTCCCTCCACCTGGCTGCGGGGTGCGTGTGGGCTCCCCGCTCTGCAGCTGTGTTCCACGTGCAGCCAGGTGCTCGTCCCAGGCCCCCCCTTCAATGGGCGACTACTGTGGCTCCGCTGACCCAGTCTGTAACCTGGACGGTCCCCCTCGCCCCCACGCCCCTTCCTGGACAACCCGCAGGCTCACCTTTCTGTCCCTTCCCAACGTGCTGGTTTCCTTCACGACACTGGCTGTGGAGTTTGGACTTGAGATCATCTGCTTCCTGCCTGCCTCGCCCTGGGGTGCAGGCTCATGACGACAAGAATCCTGTCTGTTGGTTTGCACGCCCCCTTTCATCACCTTCCTGAATGAAGACACACACGCGGGAGCGGCTTTTCCCCCAAAGGAATGCTTTATTGACGAATTACCCATTATCGCCCCTAAGACAAGTTAGCTCCTAGCCTGGCTCCCGGCCTTCTCAGCCCAACTGTCTGAGAGATTCTGACTCTGGAGAAACGGCACCGAGTGGTGTTCTCTCCACGGCACGAGTGTGGACCAGCAGACACCCAGGCCACTGTCCACCGAAGCGGACACGCTGAGCTGAGGGCCCCCCCAGGGAGCGCACAGACGCACACGCAGGCCAGGCTCACGCTCACTACGCGGCAGTAAGGCACAGGTGCCCGTCCGGACACACCCGACATGTGGGCCCTGGGTGAGAGGCTGCTGGGCTACGGCAGCTTTAAGACCGAAGAGAGAACTTTGTAGCCTGAAAAAAGGCGACAGCGGAGTTCCAGCTGACCCCAACACCCAGCCCCTACTTGTCCTGCAGGGTCCCTCCACTTCTCTCGGGCATGGCATGCAGCAGGCAGGCTGGGGCCACCGACCGGGACGCGCGGGCTCAGCCGGGTGCGGCCTGGCCCACGGCAGGGCGGCGCGGTGGAGGGTGCTGGCTCTTCTCCCTCCCGTCCGCCACCCCCAGCGGCCCAGGAGCCCTGTGGCCGGTGGGAGCTTCCTACACAGGGATGGAGGGCGTTGGTGAAGTGAGACCCAGCACTGGGACACACATGCTGCCCTCGGGCTGGATGCAGAGCCCACGCCGTGCTCAAAACCTGCTGAAGGACCCTCGTTTATGTATGAAAACGTTATAAACGAATAAAGCACGAAGCGATAATAAGGCTTGTATTTCAGCTCGAGTCCAGACAAATGATATTTCCTAACTATGAGGCTAAAGCTGCTCTTAGTTTTAAATTTTGAAAAATCCACTGCATTTAAAAAATAAAGGATTTGCGTCTGTTCAAGCCAGGCCGTCGGTGTGACAGGCAGCCGCCGCCTGTCGGCCTCTGTTCCCAGGGTCTCAGGAAACGGAAGCGAAGCGTCTCCCCGAGGCGCAGGGCAGGGGACGTGTGGAGGGTGTGGCCTGCTTCGCGCCCTTCGCTCTTTCCCAGTCTGGGTGGACCGACAAGATCGCCAAAGGGAGCTCGGCTCCGCCCCCGCCCCCCACCCGGGGCGGCTGTGTGCTGACTGCCCCCCAGGCCACGCGCGTGCCGCAGCCCTGTCCACGGCGGGGACTGGACGGAACGGCGCGCCTGCCCGCGCCCGGCGGCCGCGCCCTCTCGCAGTGGCGGTCGTGGCGATGACGGTGCTCACGTGGTCCGCGGCCGGGCACTGCTGCTGCGGGCTCAGAAAGGCGTGTGCTCGGGCAGGGGCCTGTCGCCGCTGCCGGTCGGGGAGCGAAGGCTGTCGCGGCCGCCCTCTCCGTCACCCACCACCTTAGACTACAGACGGAAAAAGAGGAGAGAACAACCTGAGAGGGCGCGCCCACGCCAGGCGGGCCTGGGCCCCCTCTGGGAACGCGAACACTGCGGACCAAAGCGCTGACAGACCCAGGCCACAGGCTGGCTCTGTCTCCAGAGAATCATGCAGTGACCAGAGGCAATCTCAAAAGGCTTCACGCTGCATGGTTCCGACAGGACTTTCTCGGGACTGCAGAATTATGGAAATGGAACGGCTTAGTGCTCGCCGGGGCCCAGGGCAGGAGGAAGGGTCTTCGTGGGGCGGAACTGCTCTCGATCCTGACTGTCAATGTCACAACCTGGTTGTGATGTTGCAGTGTTATCATCACTGGGGGAAACTGTGAGAGGTGCAAGGCTCCCCGCATTAGTTTCTGTAACTCTGTGTCCATCCACAATGACTAAGTAAGTTTACCTAAGTGACAGGTCATGCCCCATCAAGAGAATCAAACGGTCCAGGTAAAGTTACCTTTATGGTCCCAACTCGGTCTTCAAATGACTTGAAAGTTGCAGAATTCCTTTAAAGAGAAAGGAAGATGTCCGCATGAGGGATAAGCAGTTAGGTTGGCTTCCTGAAGCTGAAGGGCCAGGGTCAGGGTCATCCTCCGGAAAGGCCCAAGAGCACCCTGAGGTGAACGGCACGAATGTGGCAAGCCAGAAGAAGGGCGGGGCACACCCCACCACGGTGCCCAGCCCAGGTCAGAACGGAGGGCAGTCACACTCGCCCACCACACAGACGGAAGACCTGCACGTCACCAGCTGCTGAAACCCTGACTCTGCATGGGCGAGCTTGCAGACCTCTGACCTGGGCAGCAGGTGGGTGTGGGGCACATTTCTGCCACCCCAGCATGGGCTAGGAAAAGTCTCATGTGTCCGTCACACGGATCTCATCTAGAATACAGCAAAGGAGAACCAGGGACAATCCTGGAACGAGGGAGTGACAAGGAGGCGGAGGAGAAAGCAGGCTAGCCCACTGCCACCCAAGCCCTTACCCAGCCGGGCCCCCCCTCCGGCTGACTGCCCCGAGGCCTCTCGAGGTGGCCTGGCCAGGACTCCCAGCATGCTCTGGGTGTGGCCACTGCAGCAGGGGCAGGAGCTGAGATCGGGAAAGCAGGCGGGGACTAGGAAACGGGCCGGGCTGTGGTCGTTCTCAGGAGACCGGGCCCCTCCTGCAGGAGCGGACAAAGTCTCCGCGGACTCTGGCTCCAGCTACGCCGTGAGCTCTGCGCCTCCCGGCCCCACCCTGTGGGAACCCTGGCACACTACGGGTGGTGCCGAAGTCGGGTTCACACCCCACTAGCTCGTCAGCCTGGAACGCTCCTTCACAATGCTTCTGCCGGGAAGTGGCCCGCGCCCCCCGGTGCCCCCGGCTCCGGGAGCGTGGCGTACGTTACCTCATGGCTGGCATGCTTATCGAGTGGCGGACGGAGCAGCTGCTGCCGGGGAGCGTGGTGAAGCAGAGAGGGAAGCGAGTTAAGACGAGGACCCACCCGGCGCGCCCCGCGCCTGGCTGCCGGGGGCTGCGGACCGCAAGCCCAGCACGAAGCAGCCTCGTGCGGCCCCTCGCCAGGGGGACACGCGACCCAAGGCTCCTCTCTCCCACTCCAAAGCCACCCAGAAGTGTGACGCTGCCCAGGCATGCTTTTGAGACAAAGAGCTGTCAGAGAGCCTTGCTCGACTCTATAGGAAGTTAAATGACTTTTTTGGCGGGGAAAAAAAAAAAAAACCCAGCCAGGTCAAGTAGGTAAACACATTTACAGTCCCAGTTTGCTCTGGATTTGGTTCCAGACCTCCGGGCCAGAACGTGTGGCGCCGGAGGGCCACGCCGCCCGGAGAGACCCAGGGCCACGCGGCGGGCGTCTCCCTGGGCCTCGGCGCAGCTGTCGGGTGCAGGACGCGCTCTCGCGTCGCACAGACAACTGCCGCTTGACGGGACAGGACGGCACCCGGGAGGTGGAAGCAGGAGCTGCTGTTCCCGAGGAGGCGGCAGCGAGCACAACAGCCCCCCCCCCCGGGAGCACATCTCTCTTTGGGAGAGACCTCGGGGGGCCGAGATGGCGCACGCCACTGGGGGGGGGCCGGGGGGGCTGCAGCATCGTGCCGCTGGCACTGGCCCAGGGGGCCCCCCGACTGGAGACGTGGGAGTGCCCCCGACTCGGGAGGGGGTCCGTGGGTGGTCCCCCAGCCCCTCCTGCCACCTCCATCCACCTCTATCCAGCGCGGCCTCCTGCAGGCCGGCAGGTGGCCGGGACCAGGCCGCGCCCTCTGCGGCCCAGCCACACGCACACGCTTACCTAAGGGAGTGTGAGAACGGACGAGCCCTGAGGGGCGGCCGCAGGAGGAGAGAAGAAACAGGTGTGAGGAGAGAGGCAGTGCCGCCCCCCCTCCCCTCGAGCCCCCAGGTCGCCTCCCTGGGGAGGGCGGGAGGGCAGGACGCCCACGCCCCGCCCCCGCGCCTCGAGTGCCCCCGGGGAGGCTGTGGTCGCAGGCCTGGCCTCCCGTGTGCACGGCCCTGTCTGGCGGCTGGAGAGAGGCCCGGGGCTGAGCGGCATGGAGGAGTGAGGCGCGCGAGGTGGCCGGCCCCGGCCCCGAGTCGCCGCGCGTCACCAGGCCTGTGTCCCGCTCTGCGCTCAAGGCGACAGGGCCAGGGGCTCCCTCGGGGCCGAGCACTTTGCTCCTGTGTGTGAGGGCAGCTGCCGGCCTGGGGCAGGGGCATGGCCGCCTCCTCCACTGCCCAGCCAGGCCCTCTCCCTGGGGAGAGGCCACGTCAGAAGCGACACACAGCGTCAAGCGGCCCGGTTTGCCCATGCCGCTCGGGTGGGCAGCTCCTGCTCCTCTCTGGGTGGGAGGACTGTGAGGGTGCCTTGTTGAAGGTCCCCCAGACGGATGGAGACCTGACCTCTGACCCCAATCCAGCCCCCTCTCCCATCCCCCATCGCTGCACATCCCCGGGCATGTGAAACGCTCCTCAGGCCAGGCTGGGCTGCTCCTGGGCGGGCCGCCAACGACTCTGTCTTGAGGGCCGGGCCCCGACGCGGAGGCCCTGCAGGATCGCACAGTCCAAAGCTCACAGCACGACCTCCCTGACCCCGACTTCCGTTCTCAAGAAGTGGTGCACTTGCCACCTCGAACTCTAAAGCAGGGAAATTAACGACCTTGGCCTCAGAAACCGCTGGAGACCACGCACTGAGACCACGGGGCCGTCAAGAGTCCAGGGCGCCACGGGAAACACAGAAGAACAAAGGCAGCGAAGATGAAGCCCCCGAGGCGAGACCAGCGAACGGGCCCGCCCTCCGGGCACTCGGCGCCGCCTGGGCCCTGCCCGGCTGGCCCGCGAGTTCCACGCACAGCAGGCACAGTGAGGCTGGGCGGGGGGCGGAGCCCTCCCGGCCTCAGGGCGCCAGGAGCTGCAGGGTGCTGGCCACGGCCCACATGCTCTGTGACCTGCAGCCACACACGCCGGGTCAGCTGCCAGGTCCCAGGTCTCTGAGCAGAGAAACGAGGCAGACCTTGGTGCTGCCCCATCAAGGTGGCAGGGACAGACTGGCCCACAGCCGTCTCCGTCAGCACTGTGGGCTCTGCTCCCTCCGCTGACCTCCGCCCCGGGCGCCCTGAACACGCTCCGGTGAGAACGACGACAATGCAGAGACGCTCGAGCGTGCGCTCCGCCCCGGCACGCTCACCAGACTCGGCCGGCCCGCCGCACCTGCCCTGACAGTCTCTGCACGCGAGGCCAGGACGCCGGCGGCCTGTGATCCGCCTGTCACTGGCCTCGCGGCAGCACGGCTCACGCAGCCAAGCAGGCACCCCGCGATCGCGCCCCATCTGTTCCTGGATGGCGCCCGTCAGAGGCGCACACGGAGCTCAGCGTCAGCGCTCAGCGTGCGGCCGTGGGAGGAGCCGTCAGACCCGCCTCGCCGCCAGCTCAAAGCCGCTGGCAGGAAAGGCCTGCACGTGCAGGGACCCACAGGGACCCCAGCCACCGCGGCCAGGGGCCCACACCTGGAAGGCATGGGGAGATGCACTCCGATGGTCCTGCTGCTCCGAAAGTCTGACACTTTTCAAAATCAAGTTGGAGAAAGAGAATTCTATGGAATAAACAAAAATAAAGGACGAGCAGGACTCTGGGCATAAGCGGCCCTCTGCTCAGCTGCGTGGGTCGCCGGCGGGGCGTCAGCATCCGACTCTACCTCTGGCTGGACATCTGGCCAGGGCAGTCTCCACCAGGCAACCGCCAGGCCTGCAGGGTGGACCAATACCTCACCCAAGCAGGCACAGAGGGAGCCCACCCCCGGAGGTGAAGGGTCAGAGCAGGGTGGACCCCAATGCCACACGCAGCGCAGAGCCCACAGGCAGCAGCACCGTGTGGGTCCTCAGGATGGGGTGGGGTGACAGGAAGGCGTTCCCTGAAATTAAAAGGTGAGAGGACGGCCCCCGAGTGTGGTCAGGGGCCAAGGAGCGGGCGACGGTGACGACCCGCACTCCGCACGGACTGCCGCCCAACGACGTGCGTCTCGTCCCAAGAACTCCCGAGAGAGAGGCCTTGCCGAGGACACAGCCCGGAGGTGGCTGAGCCAGGGCGCACGCCCTGGCCTCTGGCTCCCAGCAGTGAGACGGCGCGGCCTCAGGCTGGTGTCCACGGAGTGCCGGGCCAGCCCGCAACCCCCGGCCCCCAGGCCCTGCTCGAGAAGCACCTCTGGCGGCCAGGAGGGTCCCGTCGGCCGCTGGAAGACGACACCGGGTGCGGCCCCAGCACGCGCGAGCAACCTCGAGGTCCGGGCCCGGCACACTCCCACGTGGCGCGAGCGCCTCCTGGGTGGGCCCTGGCTATCGGCCCGCCCAGAAACCCCCCTCCAGGCCACAGTCATTTTCTCCCCACGGAACTTCAGCGAGAAGCGCCCGCCTTCACTAACACCCAGTGTCGAAAATTACCCCGAAGCACCGGTGACTGTCCCTCCCGAAGACAGAAACGGCGCAGCGGGAGCCAACGGGGCGACACACGCCACACGCACTCCCATGAGCTGGCGGGGCCCGGATGGTGTGGCCCGGCCCGTGGTGCCGCGGGCCCCCGAGGCGTGGGCACCTGAACCCTGCGGCTCCATCAGGCTCCCCACAGGACCCCAAATGCCCCGCCCCCCTGGGCCAGGCCTCCGGGCAGAGGGGCCGAGGCCGGGCAGGGACGTCGCACCTCACGTCGCCGAGCTTCCTGCTGATGGCGGAGCCCACAGTGGACAGGGCCGCGGACGTCTTCTGGCCCGCCTGGGAGAGCGTCTCCTGAGTCCTCTTGTAGCTGGGGAGAAGAAACACCCGTCGGACCAACCACGTGGCAGGGCCGGCCACCGCCCACAATCCCAGGACACGGTGCCCAAGGTGCGCCTGCCCGGCCACCGGGGACGGGTCTGCGCCCAGGCTACAGGGCCCCAGGGGGACAGAGGCTGTGCTCTCAGGCTGTGGCCTCCCAACCCTGCAATGACAGCTTCCTGGCCTCACTGTGATCCAAGCTCTCCCTCAGCGACTCCAACCTCGGGGCAGAGAACAGCCAAGGCACGGCTGGGGCCCCAGGAAGCTCCCCTGCACCCTCCTGGGGCGAAAGAGCCTCTGGGGATCCACAGCGCGCCCGCACCCCCCGGGGTGCCTCTCAGACACAGGGCCTGCAGCCCCGGCTGTGCCACACTCTCGCGACGTCCCCGAGGACCTGCGGACCTGCACCTCGCACCACCCCCTCAGTTCCACGGGCGTCTCGGCTCACAGCGAGGACCACCTGCTGCATGTCCTTTGCCCCGGCCACCCGCCCACACACGCGTCACACCGGACAGGGCTCCGTGGGACAGGCAGGGTGCACTGGCCACACGGACGGCAAGGGCACCCCTGGGACCAAGAGGGCTGTCCTGAGGGTGACCCCAAGGGCAGCATCGCACACCAAGGCATTTCTGGGGTGTATGTAGAAACAGGAACCTCCAATCTGAGGCAGAGGCAAGCAGGGCCCAAGCTCTGGGTGACAGGGCAGGCGTCTGCACCCAGGTCGCCCGGCACCACGGGTGGAGGCCCGACCCACAGCAGCCCCCTCCCTCCACCAGCACGCGGGCTGCTGGTCAGTGTGGCCACCTGCCAGCCACGCCTTCCGCATCCTTCCCCTCGGGGCAGGCCTGGCACAGGTCACCGCTCCCGACCACGGCCAGTCCAATGAGACCCGCGCTGGGCCAGCTTCTGCTGGGCTGCAATGCCGGGCACCCCCAGCGGCACCGAGGAGGAGCTGGCCTGAGACCGAAGCGAGCGCAGGGCAAACAGCCGAAGGCCTGGCGGGCGGGCCTGGCGCAGGCCCCCTCCCTCCCCCTCCTGGGCTGTGCTGTCTGTCGCCTGCACCCGCAGAACTCGATATGGTGCCTGTGCAGTCAACGAGTGACCGTGGAGGCCATCTGACACCCACTGTCACCTGGCAAGGTGACCACTGCACCACCAGCAGGACACGGGCGCCCTGAGCACAGCCACGTGCCCGGCGAGCGGCAGCCAGCTGAGAGGAGTGTGCCGGGGGCGGCAGGGCCGCTCTGCCCGCACGGGGCGAGGCAGCGCCGGGCGCAGCCCCTCCCGCCCCCCCGCAGCCGGGCTCCCCCTGCAGCCCGGGCACCGCGGGCACCGCGGGCAGGCGTGCTCAGGGAGACGGGCCGCCGGCAGGCCCCGGCTCTGGAGGCAGCAGCCAGGCACCCGGCTCCGCCCAGATGGCACGGAGCAGCGATGTCTCCAGCGCCATCCGGCCGTGGGGAGACCTCGGGGGAGGAACGGCCACGTCGCTGGCCACGCGCTTCCGCGCACAGAGCCACAGGTCCTCCCAGTCAGACTGCAGTGACCCGGAAGAGCACCCGCAGGGTCGCGTTGTTGGTTTCACCCAAGGGCGCTGACGTCTGCTAAGGCTGTTGTCAGATGAAGATCCCACGGTGAGCTTCCGGTGCCCCCACCGCACCAGGGACCAGCCACCACTGTGCTGACTCAACCGCATCGCCGGACACAGCCCCCGATGCAGCGCCCGTGCTCCGAGGACACCCAGGGCCAGGACGGGCGGGCGTCTCCGGCGTCTCCAGCGGCAGCACGCACGCCCCGCCAGAGGCCACTGGGGACACCCGGCTCCACGGCACGGCCAGCCGGCCCGGGGCCACGAGTGCCGCTGACACTCGCTTGGCACTAGCCACTTTTTCTCAGCCCAACATACAAGGACTCTGACCGTGTACTCTGGACGCCATGCCGGCCCTTCCTCTGCACAAGAGGTGGACGATCCGAGGGAGGCCATTTTTAGATACAGCCCCACCCCAGTCAAAGCAGTTAACAACTGGGTTGGAACAAAAAATGCCGTGTTATCACCTCGTTTCAGGAGCTCAAACAAAACCACCGGAATCGCCCTGCACCACCGCCGGCAGCCATGAGGCTAGCCCTGAGCGTTCCGAATCTGGTAAGCATCCCGGGTGGCCGACAGCATGGTGCCCCTCGAGATCCCAGTGGCACGCCCACACTGCCCCCCCACCCAAGAACACCCTGAGCCCTGGCGAGGCTCTGGAGAACCCAGCAGCTGGAGCGCGGTCTGCAGGGCGCGGATGGGGGACCGTCAGCATCAGTCAAGATGGCCCTGGACTACTCCGCCCACTGTGGAAGCCGAGGGGGCCTACGAGCGGGAGGTGCTGCCTGGGCCCCGCTCAGGCCTCTCACTGAGGGGACGCGCGCCGAGCACGGAAGTTTCCAGTGCGGTCCTCCACCCGAATGAGCTTCCGTCAGTGACTGCGCTCTGCTCCACGAGCGTTTGAAGAAGTTTCATTTGTGTTTGAGAGGAAAAAATGATATTGAAAATAAAACAGCCAGGACGTGGTTCCACAGTGTAGCAGTGAGCACGTCTGCTTTGCACACAGGAGGTTCTGGGTTCGCGCCCCAGTGGAGCCACGGTCTGCGGTCTGCGGCCACGCCTCCCTGAACAAGCCCGCTAAGCAGGGCCAGGCCTGGTTAGTGCTTGGATGGGAGACCACCTAGCAAGAAAGACCAGGTGCTGCAGACATAAATAGTAACATCAAATAATAAAAGAGTAAATGTAAAAAATAATCGGAACAGCCGGAAACACCACAGCTGGGCCTGTGCCCAGCGGCGCGGCCAGCCCAGCCCCACGAGCGCGGCGGGAGGAAAGGGGGAGGGGGAGGCAGGTGCTGACGGCCAAGGCACTCACAAGTCCGACTGGGTCATCTTCTCATTCCACTCTCCGAGTTTCTCAGAAGTTTTCACGTAGCTAGAAACAGAAAGTCTGCAGTGAGTTACTTAGAAACACTATTTCCGCTCGGGTTTCCAACTGCAGTGAAAGGGGAAACGGAGGCCTGGCTGGCAGGAACCCTGCGGCTTGACGCGGGGCCCGCTGTGCAGGCCCCAGAGCGGCCGCGAGGTGTCAGGACCAACCAGTTCTTTCCCCGTCAGGCCAAGGGGGTGCACGGGTCTTCTGATGAAGGCGGCTCCCAGGAGGCAGCAGTGCCGTGAGGAGCAAGAAGGGCGCCGCCTGTGGCCCCCGAATGCTTCTCTGACAGTTGCCCTTTGGGATTCAAAACTATGATTTCCCAGATGGGGATAAGTGGCTTTGCACAGGTGGGACTTGAGACACAGAGTCCACCTGTCGCTCTGTGGGGCATGGCCTCTTACACGGTGGAGACACTCCTAGGCCCTGCCCGGGAAGACACATTTCAGAGGAGCCACGCAGCTGTGCGCCTTGAGTCCAGAGAGCCCAGCCTCATCTGCTTCCGAGGTCCTGGGGCTGTGACCGCGTCACACTCTGAGAAGGACTCATGTCCACTTCAGCAGACACTGAGCTATGGGGACCACAGGCAAGTCGGTCTCGTGAGGACCCGCCTAGGGTTCTCTCAGATGTGGACTCTGAAACGTGTCCCGTCGACTGCCACCTGGCCCTGGGCCGGCGCGTCCGTCTGCCTCGAAACACGGACGCTATGCTTCCTCGACAGACCCCAGTGCAGCTGCTGGGCCAGGGGCTCTGGGCCCCTGGCCAGCTGCTCCCAGACAGGCACACCCTGCTCCTGCGAGGCACCTGTCCCCAGGACTCTAACATCGCGTGGGCAGGGCACCACCCCAGAGCACTGTCTCCCATTGCAGAGCGGCACCTACGCGTTAGAGACCTGCACGTCGTGCCAGCTCCTGGACAGGTTCTGCTTCAGGCCCTCCAAGGCGGACAGGCCCAGCTTCCTCTTCAGCTCTCCACAGTGCCTCTCCTTGGCGGCCAGGACCTGACGCAGGGTGACAATTTCCTCTTCTACCTGCAAAAGCACGCAGCTGACGTGAGCAGCTGGCTTCCTCACACATACTGCAGTGAGTTTGCTCGGAGTTAAGGAAGATCTTCCTGCTCACAGAAACACAGCTCGTCGCCAGCACGCCAACCTCTTCTGGAGAACTGTCTTGCTCCCAAGCCCAGTGCATCTGATAGGGCCACCAATCACCTTGCCTGCCCGTGGGTGACTAAGCAAGGCCCATCAGAGCTCGTCTCGGGCCTGGGCCCGGGTGGCGGAGGGGACAAGCTCCTTTCTGTCCAGGCTCTGGGTCACGGCAGGGAGGACAGACGCTGCAACTTCTGGCAGCCAGGCCCCCCGTGCCCCGTGGAGGAAGCGGAACCGACAGACGGAGGACCAGAGACCCAGGTGACAGAGAAACAGCTCTTAGGACATGTGCGTTCCTGGGGTCAGCTCCAGGCCACAGACAAAGCCAGTTACGCAACCCGAAAGTAAATGCGCTTTTGTGCTTTTGTTTAAGTAGTTTGAGTTGAGTAACGGAAAGAATCTTGATGATGAAGCCCTGAACCTCCTCAGGTCTTAAAAAACAAAAAAGGACGCAACCTCCCGGGGGGAGCGTCCGCTAGAGCCTCCCTGCTGCCGCCTTCCCAGGGCTGCGGCTTCCGTGCGAGCAGCTGGTCCAAAGAAAGGCCAGTCCTTCAAAAAGTGCTCGCGTAAAGCAGAGCACTGAGAAGTGGCTGAGCGCCCCGGATGTGCCTAGAGTCTGCTTCAGAAAGCAGAGGAAACAAGAAATAACTTAAAAAACAGTATCGTATACCAGCCCCTCGAGCAGTTACAACCAGCAACTAGAAGGTGACGAGGCTCAGGGCACGTAATCTAGCTGTCTAGGGTGACGGGCAAGATGAAAATTTTAAGTGGCACGAGAGCGTCTTCACTTTGCAATCTGACTCTGAAACACCGCGCGGCCTCCGTCTCCAGGCGGCACGTGCGAAACGAAACGCGAAGCTCAGGTGCCCTCGGCCCCCGCGCTGCTTCCCTCGCAGCCTCCGCTCGGCTCGGAAACGGCAGCGAGCTCGCCCCGCGGCCGGCACGGCTAGCTTCGGTCAGACCCAGGACTAGACCCGGGACTATCGGGACGCCCTCGCCTCTGGGGACACTGCTTCGTCCTCCGCCTGACTGGACACAAACGAGTTCATTCCTCCAGCTTCTGGAATCCCGAGTGACTCGCTGCTGACTGCATCGCACGGCCCAGGGAAACTCTCAGCAGTTGGTCTGAATAAAAAGGAAACTTGGAGGCTTTTGTTCTTAACTCCAATTTCCTCTTAAGGGACTCTCGCTTAAAAACATCATGCGAGGCACTGCTTACAAAGGAAGTCTTTTTGAAAGAAAAATTGAAGTCAGGCAGAGAGGAGCTATGGGGTCTTGAAAACATCTCGTCAATCCCAAGAGAGACCCGCCCGGCGGGCGGAGCATGGCTCAGAGCGGCAGTCCCTGTGCAGTCCCTGTGTGACACTGTGCACGGGCACCGAGGCAAGCAGCCGGCACGTCAAGCGAGGGCCAGCCTCCCAGGGCCACCTCGGAGGAGCGCAGCCAGCACCCTGGCCCTCACCAGCCTGCAAGCACCTCCGTCAGGTCGCCCCGGCCCAGCCAGCCAAGACACGGTACCTTTGCGAGCTCAGCCCTGAGCTCCTCCTCCTCAGCCTCAGTCAGACCCTCGCCAGCAGGAGCCGGGGCAGCCGCTGCGGCGTCGACAGGGACATCTGTCATGGAGTCGGACAGCAGACCTCTGTTAGGAGAGCCCAGGTTGATATCTGCTGGAGACAGAACGAGGCCAGACACTGTCCGTGAGAAGCTATGGAGAGGTGACAGGGCGGAGGTCTCCGCCAAGGGAGAAAGCAGAGGAAGGACAGGTTGCAGGGACAGGATGAGGAGGCAGATGTGGCGCTGGCAATGCCTCTTCTCTGGAATGTTCTGTGAAGATGGGTGAGGCCACTAGACTAAAAGCAGCCACACCATGAGCCACCCAAAACGCTGCTTCGGGGCACTAGAAATGCTGATGCAAGGCAGCCAAACTCCAACTCTGGGTCCCTGTGAGAATACCGCCTCCCGAGGCAGCAAATCTTCGCCACGAAGCAGCCGATCTGATAGATCTGCCATTTTTAGAGCCAAAGAACATAGCACAGCTGAAAACACAGCAAGCCTAACTTCCCAGTCAACTGATCTGCCAGGGCGCACACCACAATCACGCACGGAGCACGTGCGAGGCATCCAGACCTGCAGGGAGTCAGCAAAGCAAAAATCCCCTTTAGCCCACCCTCGACCCTTGCCCACAGCGAGGACCCACCGCTCCCAAGGAGGAGCCCAGGGAGCACTGCCTCCACACGCCTCTGCCACGGCCAGATGGGGTTCACACGCCTGCAGCCACCATTCTCCCTGCTCATTAAATGCATCTCGCATCTGCATGAAAAATTTACAAGCTATAATACGAGGAAAAATGGGTCTATTTCGGTTCTTTCCAACTCCAAACACACGACTGTCACTTAGTACTTTTTTACAACCAGCAGAAAAAACATCATCTTCTCTTTGATCAGCATGCTCTGCGAAGAAAACCTTCGTACGGTGTCTGGCACGCTCAGAAGCCGCTTACAGGGCACAAAAGTTAAAAAGAAGTAAAACTCTCTTTAACTGCAGGGGTGTCTGTCTACTGTGGTCTGCTAAATATAAACTTTGAATACATTCGAAAGCAAAGACGCTGGACCAAGCCAGCTGCGCCTAATCCCCTTCGTGTGCACCCTGAATAAGCATCTGCAAAACGCGGGCAATGCAAGGCCCAAGGACCGATCTCAAGGGGTTATTCTGAAAGTGGAAAAAGACCATTTGAGAAACAGGCTTAGTACGGTGTCTGGCACACAGTTAAGTGCACAGTAAATGTTTTGTGGTTCTTACGATCAGAACCCGATACCTATTATGCTTAACTCAGTGAAATGCGTCCTGTATGTGTCAAAGCCCCCAGCTATAGATGCTCAACTACTTTGTAAGCTAATGTCAATAAGTAGGAACACCTACAGAATGTCATCAGAACCCAAGAATCCTGATGTTTAATCAGCACGCTGATAAGATCAAACAGTAGAAAACCATCCTGAAATTATTCAGAGTAGTTGTGTCCACATAGGAATTTGGCATCTCCTCTCTAAAGCCCTGGAATGGAAGACCGACTTGTATCACCGTCTCAAGATTTTAATCTCCTGGGCTTGCTCCACACCCCCAGTGGCCATCTCAAACTGGTCTGGGTGTCTGTTCTGGCAAAAAGCTAGGTGTTCTGGGCGTGCCCCTGACTCAATGCACTCTTCTCCCCCGAGACAACCCCTAAGTAGGCTGGGCTCCGAGCACCGTTGCCACCCAAGGGGCGCAGCGCTGAACGCGAGGACGGTTTCGCCTCCCCTGCCCTCCCCGGCAGCGGCGCGCAACACCTCGGCCCAGGTTCGGATGGAGTGTCTCCAAGGGCGCTGCGCAGAGCGGAGGGCGGCCGACTTCGCGAGCGCCGGGCGGGAGCAGAACCAGAGCTGCCTAGAGTGACGAAACGCAAGACTCCGGGAACTAGGGGAGGGTGCCGGGAACCCGTCCTCGCAGGGTCCCCGAGGAGGCCGGGAAGCGATCCAGGCTGGGAGCAGAAGACGCGCGCCAGGACCACGGGGAGCTCCGTGGTCGGCGCCCGGGAGGCGAACGGGGCCGCAGGGCGGGCGGAGGGGGCGGAGGAGGGAGCCGAGGGTCGGAGACGCGGCCCGGGGAGGGGAGGGGCGCGGCGGCGGCGCCGGGCCCGCGGGTACCTTGGCCAGCAGTGTCCATGTTCAGGCGGCGGCCGGGCTGCTGCCGGTGTCGGGGCCGGGATGGCGGGCGCGGCAGGAGCAGGGACCGCCGCTCTGGGAGTCGCTCGCCGCGCACTCAGCAGCCAGAGGAACAGCCCCAGCCGCCGCGGCGTTACGTAATCAGCGAGGCGACGGCCAACTTCCGCTTCGACGCGGGCTCCGCCTTCGTCCCGCCCCCAGGAGCCCTGTCCAATCAGGGCGTTGTTAGGCCCAGTCCCCGTTCATCCGCTCCAAGTTGATTGGCCACGGCTGCGGACGACGCAGGCACGGGACGCCGGCTTGCGAATGAATCCCTCCCAGGTCGTCTCCACCAGCGAGACGCACAGGTAGAACAGACCGAAGGAACCCGGGGAGAGTGGGAAGTGGGAGGACCGGTTAACATGGCGCCGGGGAAACACGCCATCGGTCTCCGGGAGGTGTCGCGGGTGTTTGCCGCTCCCTGCGAGCCGCTGGGCGCCCGCAGCTTTGGCGGGGCAGACTCGGAGCGCTTGCGATCCCTCCGAGGCTCGACCCCATGATTTGGGGGTTAGCCTCTCCTAGTCTCTTTTTTTTCTTTTTAAGTCCGTTTACGGGGATTTTTTTTTTTGTATGGGGACGCGCAGAAAAAAGCGTGATCGCAATCCATCCTCTTGCCCTGCAGGCACCGCTGCCCTCACATGGCTGAAGGCGTCTCGGTCCCCGTGCGGGCAGCCTGCCGGGAAGCTCCCGGCCTGTACCCGGTGTCGTCTCACTCCCTTTTCACAGCCACCCGGTGAACCAGGTGGAGCTCTTCCCACTTTACAGATGAGGAAACTGAGGTCAGAGTAACTTGGCTAAGGTGACAGCTAGTTGAGGGGGCTTCTAGCTGACTGTGAACAAGGGTTTGCCTAACTTCTTAAAGGAGAGGTTTGTAACCGTTTGGCAACCTGTGGGCCAAGACAAGTCCCACAACTTCCCTTGTTTCCTAATCGCCCCTGGAAACAAATCCTTATATGGTATTCAAACCCTTTAGGATCTAACCCTTCCAGGACTGTACTCCACATTTCCAGCCAAGCCATTCTGATCGCTAGGCATGGAAGTCCCTTCCTTCACCTAACTCCTCTTCTTTCCTCAGCTCGAAGCTCACCTTCTCCTCTCAGACATTCTCCTGGTACTTTAGGTCACCGTAGGTACCTACCTCTGCTTGCACTTGCCCAGGTGCATCATGGCTGTATTCGGCCCTGGTGCTGTCAGTTCCGTCCGCCCCACTTGTCTTTTTCAGTTTTCCAGTTTCTTGCTCAACCCACCCAAGCCAGCTCCAGTCCCCAGGGACTAGGGACACCCAGTTGTCCCTGCTGCGTGCAGTTCAGGGCAGATGGTAAGAAGGCGACTGTATTACAGGTAGCAGTGGCCGGAGGGCTTATCTCTGTGTTGCTACCCTGAGCCCAGGCCTGGGTCAAGGGGCTCCCAGCACTGAGTGGTCGATGTAGGTGTGTCTGTGTGTACCTTTTACTTTGAGTCTGTGGTCCCACTGTGAATCCCTCCTGTAGAAGCCAGCAGGTGAGAAGGGGACCCTACAGAGCAGCAGCATCACACGCAAGCTGCCAAGACCTGCTTTATAGGCCTCCAACGCCAATGTCCTTTTACAGCTAGGGGTGACTTGTACGGACCCTTCAACATTCATCTATCTCAGAGTCATCCTGTCACCCAGGCAAGGTGAAGGGCACCTCCTGGGGCCCCACAACCCTGTGTTCCCACCATCCTTTTGAGGTGATCAAGGCACCAGTCACATAGCGTTTTTGCTAATTGGGTCAGGTTAATCTTTGCATTCCCTTTAGGAGCTGGGAGCAGACTAGGACGGCCACAGGTGTTTGAGGGTGGGAGAGAAAGGGAGCGGGACCGCCTTCTCCTCCTCCAGACACCAGGTCAGGGTCGCCAGGCGGGGCCAGCTTTACTGTTTGGGGGGTGGTGGGGGGAACGGATCTGAGGCCCCGCCGGGTGTGCCGGTGTGCCAGTGTGCGAATGTGTGTACTCGCTACTTGCCGCAGGGGCTCAGGCTACAGCCTCCAGGGCAACTGGAAATCCTCAGGTTCCAGCGGACTGCAGTGGGTCGCCTCCACGTTTTTGAGGTGTTTGCGCGCCAAGAACAGCGCAAGCTGCCGGCGCCGCCGCGAGCTCAGGCCCTTGCCCACCAGCCACGGGAAGGAGAGCCCGTGTGGTCCCCAGGCTTCCTCGTCTTCCTGCTCCTCCTCGCAGCGCGCGCGGTAGGAGCGCAACAATGCCAGGCACCAGTCGTCGTCCACGCGGTAGCGCGCATAGAAAGCGGCCTCCTGTGCCAGGCTGCCTGCGCGCAGCCAGCGGGTCACAACGCTGAGGCCCTCGCGCTCCATCACAGCCGGGTAGCGGTGCTGGAGCAGGCGCAGCAGCAGCTCGTTGCCGCGGTTGCCCTCCACGTCGCCGGCCGGCAGGGGGCGCAGGTGGTCCGAGGTGCTGACCACGTCGTCCTGCGTGCGCCTGAGCAGCAGCACCGGCCCGGGGTAGCAGCACAGCTGCTCCGCCACATTGAGGTTGAAGTGTTCGCGCACGGTGCGCACCACCAGCCCCTTCCAGCTATGGGGCATGACCTTGAGGGCCAGCGGCACCAGGTCGTCGAAGGTGGCGTCGAGCACCAGCGCACCCAGCTCCGGGTATGTCATGGTGGCCCAGGTGGCCGTGAAACCGCCAATGGACCAGCCATAGACCACCACGTGCGCAGGCGGGAAGTGAAGGCGGTGCAGCGCGTACTTGACCACCACGTCCATGGCGTTGGCGTCGTGCCGAGGGAACGGTGCGCCCGTGCTGCCCCCGAAGCCCGGGTGGTTCCAGCCCAGCACTGAATAGCCAGCCTCCAGCGGCGCCGACAAGCATCCCATTTCGTAGAAGCCGGCATTGCCTTCGCAACAGATGACCAGGTGCAGGCCGCGGCCCTCGCTGCCCGGGTGCTGGCGGCGATCCATGAACATGGTGTCGATCTCGTTGCCGTCACAGGCCACCAGCTTGGCGCGCCGGCCGCGGTAGCGCTCCACAAGGCGCTCTTGGCCCTGCTGTAGCAGTGGCAGCAGTGCGCGTGTCATCAGGAACATGGAGCCGGGGTACACGAGCCAGCGGCCCAGCGAGTGAGCCAGCGCGTAGCTGGCGAGCTGGCCCGGCAGCTCGCGGATCTGTTGCAGGAGGCACTGTGTCTGGCTGCGCGCCCCGCGCAGCGGCCTCCCAGGCGCGTCCCCGCCGAGCGCCGCGCCGTGCAGCAGCCACACGCCTGCGGCTGCGGCTGCGCACGTCAGCGCGCGGTAACTGCTGCCGCCCCCGCCGCCGGCGCGCACGTCATCCCAGCGGAAGTCCACTGGCCAGCTGCGGAAGTTGTAGGTGTAGTTGGCGGTCAGGTAGATCTTAAACACGTGCACCAGCGCCTTCACGAAGCAGACGACACACATGAGCGTCGAGGCTACCGGGTGCTCTGCGCAAGCCTTAACGCCCAGGGCCAGCCAGATAGGGGGCTGCAGGGGCGCGCGCTGCGCAGGGCTGGCTTGAGACATGCCTCCTCGGGGCTTGGTCTCAATGGCCTTTGTGACCTAGGCCTTCCAGGGCCCAGGGGAGGTGGCATCTGTGCTATGCGCTCTGGCTTTGTGAGTCACTGTTGCTGGGGGCGAGAGGTGACGCCCATCGCACAAAGGGTTCCTAGGCCCAGCCCCACCCCCCCAAGTTCTGCCCCGCCCCTGGGATACAATCCTTAGGACTGGCGGTGGCCACACCTTACCCAGGCCCTCCTTCCCGTTTCCCCCCAGCCCTGCTGCCCCTACGTCCCACCCACCCACACCTGAGCAGAATCCACCCTGGCTCCATAAACCGAAGGTGGACAGAGACTGCAGAAATCTCCTCCTAGGTGGTGACGGGGTCTCGTTGGGGAAAATGCAGGGCTTCCCATGGCCCTGAACCAAGCTCGCTGTGGGACTGGCGCCCACCTCCGGAGGTACCCACTCTGGTGAGAAAGGGAGCAGGGCCTGGCCAAAGCGGCTCTGCGATCAGGGTGTGTGAGAGCTCGCAAAGCCCCCGCGGACGCCCGGAGAAGGCTGGGCGTAGCGGCTCCCTGCCCAGGCCATGCCAGGCGCCCCCGCCCTCTCAGTGCAAAGGGGCAGCCTGGGAGATGTGCCATTGTCGCTCTGGGGAGCGCGGAGGCTGGCCGCTGGAGCGCGGAGGCAGTTTGCTCATGGTTGGTGCCCCCTTCCCCTGCACACCTCCCTTCCCGGGAAGGTGGGTGAGTGCACGCTGGAAACCCCCGCCTGCTCTGGATCCCCTTTCCGCGGGCGCCAGCAGAGGCAATGACCTTCTTCAGGTGGGTCCTTCCGGCCTGTGTTCCTCATTCTCAGCCCTGGCAGAGCACTCCTCCCCCTCAACCATCCCACACACTGTACCTTCCTCTTTTCTAGAGGGTTCTGGTGGGTTCCCCTTTTTCTCCTGCACCAAAGAGAGCCAGCCCACCTGAGGGCAAAGGTGGCAGGGTCAGAGGCCACCAAGGGGAGCCAGGGTAGAGCCAGGTCTGGGGGCCTGTTCAACAGTTGTCCAGGTCCGAAATAGGGAATCTGGCCACCCCAGCCAGACCCTGGCAGCCCCAGAGCCAGGCCTGCCTCAGAGACCCCAGCCTTCTAGTGGGGGGTCCAGGACCAGCAGGCACTCTGCGTGTCTAGGCTAGGGACTCTGAGGCCCAGTCAGCCCCTACCGGGTTTGGGAAGCAGAGCTGAGGGCACTTGCTGTCTTAGAGGTTGGGGGACAGAAGGAAAGGGTTCAATCGGCACAGTGAGGGGGTGGGGAGGGTCCCCCCAGGGTTCCCAGATAAAATACAGGACACCAGTTAAATTTGAATTTCAGATAAAGAACAAATACTTTTTGAGCTTAAGTATGTCCTAAATATTGCATGGGGCATACTTAATCCTGTTTTTAAGTTTTGTTGTATTTTGCTAAGTCTGACAACTCCACCTTTGGCACCCCTCTGCCCTGCCAGCTGACATCCGTTTTCCAGCTCTTATTCTGAGGACCGAGAGAGTCCAGCGGTGCACTTAGGCAGGGCCCCTCCTGTTCCCCGCGCCCTGCAACGCCCTCACCTCGTCACTGGGTCCCTGGCAGCAGCTACCCGGAGATGGGCCCACAGGGAAACACCCCGGGAGCTCTGTGGGGCCTGGTGGTCATCCCCCCCGGAGCACCCACCCTGGCCCTGTGTGCAGCGCAGGGTTGGAAGCCTTGGGGAAAGATGGGGGACAGTCACTCTCTCGGGAACCTCCCATTAACTCCGGGGTGCTGATCCCAGTGGGGGAGGGGTGGTACAGACCCCAACGCTCCCGGCTCATTTTGTGAGACCAAAGTAGTGACCCCAGCAGGGCAGAGGGCCTTAGCCTACACTCAGCAGACAGCGCACGTAGTGGGGGTGTCCCGGATGACGGTCCACACAGCACCAGGGACACACCACATTTTGTTTCAATTCCCCAGGAGAAACTGGAGACTTGTGTTTGGAGGCTTTCCTGCTGGGCCCACCTGCCCTGGGCTCCCCTGGAAGAGCAGGATGCTTTGAGGGGGATGGGAGCCAGAGACCGGATTCCGTGGGGCAGAGGTCAGTGGGCGGAGCTTCCGAGCCTCTGGGACCCTCGCCCTGTGTCTGGCCTGGCCTTTGAACAACCCCCAACCCCAGCCCATGGGAGCCTGAGTGCCCCAGAATCGCCAGCTCTGTTGAGACAGGAAGCATGTGACAGGAAGGGAGCCCTCCTGCTGCCCTCTCTCCAGAGCCCCCCCAACTGGACCGGCCACAGTAGCAGCGGCCACTTGTGTCCCCCATCTGCTCAGGGAAGGTGGAGCTGTGTCCCCAGTTATCGGTCCTCAGTTCCAGGGGGCAACGCCCCTCGGCCAGTGTCAGCCAATCAGACATCTCAGCCTGCGCCCCACCCCACCCCGCCACCGGAGCCAGCCGGGCTCTGTGGCCTCTGGTCCTCGCCCTCTGAGGCAGTGTTCCCTCCTGGCCAGTTCTGCCCAGCCTCCCTGGAGGTCCTGATTTATGCTGCTGGCAGCAGAGCCAACCTTGGGGTGTGAGGGAAAGGGAAAACCAGCCCCAGAGCCCGGAGGGCCGGGGGCCAGGATCAGAGCCCCAGCCGGGCGGCCCCAGCTGACCGCAGCAGCCCCGGGGCCTGGGGCGGCACCCCGTGGGTGGGGGAGCTGAGTCTGCATAAAGGCCTCTGCTCAGGAAATGGGGTGCAGGGAAGGTGGTGGCTGGCTCAGGGCCTGAGGACAGGAGGGGACGCTTCCTGGCGGATGCGAGGTCAGAGAGGGGCGGAAATGGCCACGACAGCTGCTGAACATCTGGAATCGCAGAGTCGACCAGCGCCCTCACACGGCGGGCCGGCGGGGGTGTGGCGCGCGCCCGCACCCTCCCCTTCCTGCCTCCCGCATGTCGCGCTGCGTCCACTGTCAGGGGAAAGCCTGGCTGGGGTCCAGCGTTGCGGCCCCTGGGCTCCGGCCCCCGGGCGGCGCACAGGCGGGTGGTTCCTGCGGGCGGCGGTGCGGCCTGCGGTTCTGCAGCCCCAGCCCTGCTCCCAGGATGGTCCCTGGGCCGCGGAACGTGAGCTTGGAGGGTTCGCCGTGCACTCGGGCCCGGGGTCGCTCCTGGCCGGGGCCCCTCAGAGCAGGGCCTCGTCCCTCCTGCCACTGTAAAAACCAGCGGCGATGGAAGTCGAGTGGTTAATTATTGTTTTGTTATTCAAAATGCAACCAGTGAGACAGACAGGAGGTCAAAAAGTTAACTGTCCCCACACACACACACCTGGTGTCCAGAAATATTAACCTGGATGTGTCCTTTCAACTCCCCGTGCCTCCCACGGACGTGCAGAACCACAGCCCGCTGCAGTGGTGATTGCGGGGCGGGCCCCGCAGCGGCCCAGACCGGGGCCTGCCAGCCTCGCGCGGGCTGCGTGTGGACGGCCGGCTGGCCCAGTGCTGCTCCACAGCTGGCACCTCCTTGAGTCCCGGCTCAGTGTGTGTTGTCCGTGCAGTGAACGTTGACTGAGGCTGACCCGCTGACCAGGCCTCACCGGAAGCCCTTCTGCCAGTGGGGAGCCCTCCTGGCTCTCTGGCTCTCTGCCTGCTGGAGACCCCTCACCTGCGGGACCCGCGCCAGCTGCTCAGTGCTGGCCAGATAGAAACTCTGGCCTGGATCTCAGACAGCTGGCCCGGATCTGGGCGAGAGGGACGGGGAATGGAAAGGACAGGGTTCCCTTGGCCTCAAAGTCGGTCTGGGCGCTCAGGATCTGCAGCCTTTGCCTTGCCAGTGTGGGGCCCTGACAACAAGGCATGGGGCGGGAAAAGGGCACAGCCCAGGGGCCAAGCCCGCACCCCGCCTGCCTGCCACCAGCCGCTGACTCGGAGCCGCCTTTCCTGGCACAAGCCTCTCCTGGTGACTCCGGCTCCAAGGCCCCGGGAGGGCACAGAGGCAGCCTCCCTGGTTCCTCCGAGTCGTGGAGCTGTCGGCGTTTTCACAAGGTGGTGAGGCCACGTGGCGGCTGGGAGGTGCTGCCAAGAGGACGCCTTGCACACCGGCCCTCGGAGCACAGAGGGCTGACCCGGAGGCCGGCCCCGGCTCCCCGTCCCCTCCTGCCTGCTTGGGACCTGCTGCAGAGTGTCTTTTGGGGTGGGGCAGGCACCCCTGCAGCGCCTCCCAGCACTTCTGTCCTCTCGGTCACCCCCAAAAGCAAAACGGGGCAGGGGTCTCGGGAGGACGGAGGAGGGTCAGAGAGGACTGGATGGTTGCTGGCCACCAAGGGCACTGACCCAGGCTGGGGGGACGGAAGGCGCTGCCGGGGGGCCCCGCGGCCTGCAGTCCAGACGCCCAGGCCGGCCGCCCCCGGGCGGGGGTCTCCCGCCTGCCAGGGGAGCTGGGCTGCAGGCAAGGTCAGGCCTGGGCCCTGTGGCCATGCTGCGGGCCGGGCCCCGCGGGGAAGGCAGCGGACAGCAGGGCCAGCACGGACAGCTGAGTCTGGTCTCTGGCCCCAGGACAGGGCTCAGGCGGCCGGGGGCCCCCTCTGTCCCGTGGGGCTCACGGCTGCAGGAGGCACTGTTCTTGGGCGACCACAGGCACCTCCGCACTGTCTCTGCCGATCTAGGTTACAGCCCTCGCGGCTCCTTCTGAGGCTCCTGCACAGATTAAAAACGGCAACTGTCCCAGAGCTGACCCCAGGGGACCCCGAGAGCTTCCTCCCCCACCCCCTGCTCACAGGCTCTCTCTGTTCTCAGCGTCTGCTGAGCTCTGGCGCGGCTGCGCCAGGCTCTCTGCCCCCCGCTCCCCTGCTCTTCGGGTCCCTGAGGAGCTGGCGGCAGGTCAAGCCCACCGCAGCCTGGTCCAGCCCACCTCTGCTGTGGTGGAGGCAGGGGCCTCTCCAGGGGGGGCCCAGACAGGCAGGCCCTTCTTCCCTCTGCCCCCTCCCCTCCCAACTGCCCCTGCGTGGGCTTCAGGCAGAAAAGTGGGGAGAGGGAGGAGTGGAGGGAGCCCGTCTGTCCACCCAGCGCACCGCGGCCAGGGATCAGCAGGGTCCCCAAGGAGCGCCCCCCACCATGGTTCCCGTGGTTTCTCCAATGGGGGCTGCACTCCCGGGTGACCCCACCTGGACCCCACACATGTCCTGCAGACAGGAAGGCATCACCACCCCAGGTGGTCCATGCTGCTCGCCAGGACCCGGGGCCAGCGCAGTGTCCGGGCCTTTGCCCTGAGCCCACCCAGGAAGGCAGTGGGTGGGGGATGACGGAGCAGAGTCCCCTGTCCCCTGCCAGGCCCCCACCCTGCCCCAGGGATCGTACTGACCACAGGGCTGACCACCCCGGCTGCTTTGAAGCTGCTGGAGCCAGGCTCGGGTGCTGCACGCCCCACCCCTCCGGCTGCGTGGGAGCTGGGGAGTGACCACAGGGCTGCCGCGGCCTTTGAAGTGCTGGGCGGGGCAGCAGGAAGTGGGCAGCAGCCCACCGAGGCTGGGCCCACTCGCCCGAGGCCTCGAGCCCCTGCCCACTGGGCAGATAGCCCAGGCCCCTGAACCTCTGCCCCGGGCTAGTCACCTTGGGTGCCCAGGTGTGCTGGACCAGGGGACGTGGAGGGGGAGGGCGGGAGAGGCTGCCAGGCCGCCGTCTCCTGGCCTCTGGGGCCCAACCCCAGCCCCGGTCTTGCTCAGGCTCCCCTGGCGAAGGCAGTGGGGCCAGGGTTTGGTCCCTCTCCCTCAGCTAAAAATAGCGGCTGGCTTCGTGGAAAGCCCCTGGGGTGGGGGAGGGAGGAGCAGCCACAGCCTGGGGTGCGGAGGAGTCAGGCCAGGCAGGAAATGCCTGCTGCCCTGTCCCCTCGTGGAGGCTCCGGTCAGCAGGCAGAGCCCCTTGGAAAGTCCCGGACAGCGCCCTCAGACCTGCGTGGGGCAGGAGTCCCCCGGCTCCCTCGGGGTGGGCTTCCCCTAACCCCAGCCGCGACACCCTCCTGGGCCTGGGCTGGCCCCCGCTGCGGACACCAGGAGGGACACCAGGAAGGCGGAGAAGGTAGTTCCGCCCCCTCAGTCTCTGCGCCCGGTGACGGCCTGACCCGTTCCACCTGCCAATTCCCCCTCTTCACCTTCCCGGCAAGGACGGTTTCCCGACGGTCCCCGAGGGCCTGCTCTGCTGAGCCCGGCATGTTCCGTTCGTGCTCCCGGGGAGCTTGCTGGTCACAAAGATGAGTTTGACCCAAAAGAGAGCTTTTCAGGGGGCAAACACCAGTGGTCGCCAATCTGGGGCGGGGCAGGAGCAGAGGCCAGGCAGACGTGTGGGAGCGAGACGGTGAACTAGACTGTGGGGCGGGGGCCTGACCTGGGAGAGGCCCTGGAGCGAAGGACGTGGCATCTTGGAGGAATAAGGCCGATGTGGCTTGAACCTGGGCACGGGGTGTGTAGGGGTGAGGCCAGGGATGGCGGCAGGTCCGCTGTGGCTTCGTAGATGGGTGAGGAGTTTGAAAGAAAGCCACTTCTCAGAAACCCCTGAAAGATTCTCAGCAAGAAAGTTCCAGACTAGGTTTGCATTTTGGAGAAGTCACTGCCCTGTGGAGAAAGCTGTGTCGGGGGCGGGGGCACAGGTGTCCCTAGTTTCTGGGATGTGGGAGCAGGCAGAGCAGGGCGGCCCCTGGGGGGACGTGGTGGGACCAGGACCAGGAACTGTCCTCTCCCGGTCAGGCTTCCTGGGGGCACCAGCTTCTCCGGGCTGATCGACCCGGTGCTGAGCAGTGCTGGGGCGCTGTGAAGGGGACAGGGACGGGTAGGGCTCCTCCAGATGGCACGGGGAGAGGACAGGAGCACGATACTTCCTTAGACAGAAAATGCAAAATTCGAAGTGGACAAAAGGAGGCCAGAGGGAGGGGAAGGCCGAGGGCGAGAAGATTCCTGGGGCGCCGGCTTAGCGGGTGTCACAGCCGGGCGCGAGCTGGGGCGAGTGGCCCTAGACGGAGAAGGTGGAAACCGTCGTTTCCAAGAGGGGGCGCTGCAAGGTGTGACTCAGCCCGGTGAGGGGGAGGAGGGGCGTCCGCAGGCTCCCCCGCGGGTTCAGGACGCCGGACCGACGTGTCCCTGAGATGGTCCCTGCCGTCTCCGAGGGGGAGCAGAGGAGGCCTCTGGGGCCTTCCCCACCACGATCGGCCCCCTCCGCCACCGCCAGCAGGTGCTGCTGCCCCCGTCGCCCGAGCCGTCGCCTCCATCGTCGTCTCCACCACCTCTGCCGCCTCGGCCCCGCCACCGCCTTTGCCGGCATCACAGGCGGCAGCTCATGCAGTCGGGGGACAGATACCTGTGGGAGCGGCCTGGGCGAGGGGCTGTGCCGGGCTCTGGTCGCGGCGCCAAGCGGCACCGGCAGGTGCGGCCCTGGGGGCGCTCACGGTCGGGGGCGGGGCGGGCAGACCCAAAGCCGGCGGTGGAGAGGCGCGGGGTGCAGGCGCCGCAGCCCCACTCCTGGGGATTCGCCCAGGAGAAAGGCAGCGGCTCACGCCGCGGCGCGGGGCGCAGTGGCCCCAGGCGGGGAAGACCCGGATGCTGCGCCGGCCTGCGGATAAACGGACTGTGGTCCATCCGCACGACGGGAAGGCGGGGCAAACTCCGGGTATGGCGTGAACCGCAGAAGCGTGACGCGGCCAGACGCGCTGTGACTTCATCCCCACCAGCTCCCGGGAAAGAAAGCCGTGGCGACAAAGCGCATCGGTGGGCAGCAGGGCCAGGGGCGCGATGGCGCCAAGGCTCGGAGGACTTTCTGGGGTGGGGACATTCTGGTCGCGACAGTGACGGTCCCAGGGCTGTGCTGCCCAGTCCTCCTCGAAGTCCGGGGCTGGGCTCTGGTGCTCGGCTTCTGTCCCTTGGCTAGGCACCTGGGAGCGGAGTCGCTGGCTTTGTGGTAACTGTGACTTTGGCCTTCGGTAGACAGAGGCAGATCCAGACTCCAGCTGCCTGTCCAGGCAATGCACTTTTGTAGGCTGTTTGACGCGAGACCTGCTCAGGTCACTGCAGCAGGCCAGCGGCACCTGCGTGGGCATGAGGCTGACGCCAGGAGATGGTGTGTGGGGGGGGGCGGGCCCCTCCAGGGCCTGGATTCACCACAGGCCAAGAGGCAAAGCCCTGGGAGCCCTGCACAGGTTCCTGGCAGCCCAGGTGTGGCCCAGGTGTGGCCACCACAGAGCCTCCGATCTGTGGCCTCCCGGGGCCAAAGAGGACCCTCACCCATGGCCGTGAGCCAGCGGTCAGCCAGCCGCGGGCACCGGTGCGGGCTCGGACGGCAGGCTCTGCTGCTGCTGCTCTCCAAGGCTGGGGTGCAGGAGCTGGGGTCCCCGTGGCCTTCGCCCCCACCGGACTGTCCCTGGGCTCCCTGTCCTAGGCCAGGCTATGGCCTCTCCCCGAAAGCAGAGGGCCCCCCCAGTGGGCCGTGAAGGCAAACCCGTGGAGGTGGAGGTCCCATGTTGCGTGATGGGGACTTCTCATGCTCTGTGGGGCTCCCCGAGGATGTCCTGGGCTGGAGCCGCCCAGGCACATGTGTGGGCCACCCCACGTCCTGGGGGGGCCTTGGGGGTGGGGGCCGGGCTGGGCTGTGGCACTAGCCTGGCTCTGCGGTCCTCGGAGTGCCTGTGTGAAGGCTGGTTAGCGGGGCGCTGTGCGATCTGGGCACTGGTGAGCCCCAGGCCCCAGTGACCTTTCCCCCCGTGGCCTTGACTGGGGCTGGGAACCTCCGGCCTGACGTCCTATGTCCTGCCAAGAGGATGTCCTGTCCTCCAGGCCAGCTCCCCTCCCTCCCCCACCCCTGGGGCCTCTGGTGGAGGCGGGAGTGGGGGTGGAGGGGCGTTGGAAGTCGGAGCTGCCCTCACCCTTGGGTCCTGAGCCCAGCTCCCTCCGCCCTGTGCCCGATGTGGGGATGGACAGACGCCAGCCCCCCAGTGGGTGGGGGGCAGCCGCTTCAGGGAACAAAGGTTGGGGGAGGGGAGGGGAACAGGGAAACGGAAGGGGCTGGCTCCGAGGCCACCTCTCCATGCACCGTGTCCCCTTTCCCTCTCGGGTTTCCTGTCCCCAGCCTGTGTGGGGGCGAGAATGCGGGGGAAGAGGGCTGTGAGTCAGCTCAGCTCGAGCCCCGGCCTGGCCCGCTGCACGTCCAGGGCAGAGAGAGGCTGAGGGTGGGGTCCGGGGGCGGGCAGGGTGCGGAGAGACCCCTGAGTGGGCTGCGGGGAAGTGGCGTGGGTACCTCGGGAGTGGGACAGAGTGGCCTGGGCATCCCTGCCTGCCGGCCCTTCTCCACGTCGACCTGTGAACATGACCCAGGTGCACGCCAGCCGGCGGCCTCTGGGATCCGTGCGTGTGCGTGTGTGTGCGGCGCGTGTGCGTGTGCGCGTGTCTGAACCTCGAGTCTCCGTGTGGCCTCTCCACGTGTCTGCGTTCACGAGTGGAGCATAGTTTCCCCCAGTGTCAAGAATACCCAGCCCCCCAGAAAGCCGGGACCCCTGGAGAAGGGGAGGCAGGGAGGCGGCTGCAGCACCCCCATTCTGTCCACCTTCTGTACAGGCAGCTTGGCTGAGTTAAAAATAGCCTGAAAATAGCCGGGGGCCCCTGGAAGAGGAAGGGGTAGAGGCAGGCGGGAGAGGCAGGCGCCCCGGCCGGGCAGGCGGGGTCCTTAGCGCCAGCACTCCAAGGCCAGCGGCCCGGCTCCCGAGGGCGGGCCACATCCGCCCTGGCCCCACCTGCCAGGCTGTGGTCCCCACCCTCAGGGCTGCCTTGGGCCCTGCTCCGTGAGAAAGGCAGAGCCAGCTCTGGGCAGTCCGTCTGCCACAAGCCCAGCTCCAACCTCAGTCCCCAGACCTGGGACGGGCCTGCCCTCCCCAGGCTCCTCTCTGCTACCCTCCCTGCACCCTCCCTCCCAAGGGTCCCTGGAGATCTGGGATGCGACAGGGCGGGCAGCAGAAGGCCCCAGGGAACACCCCTTCAGGGAGGGGTTGGGGAAGGGTTTTGGGGGATCTCGTATAACTTTGATTGAAACACCACACACACAGAAAAGTGTACACACCTTAAGTATATGTTCAGTGAATTTTCATAAACTGGGAGCATCTTGTCACTAGGATCCAGATCAAGAAACCAGGACACTAATAGCCCCTGGGGACCCCCTCGGGCTCACGCCCCAAAGGCCACCGTTACCCGATCCTTTTGGCTCCTCTGTCCTGCTGGGACTCAGCTGGAGGTGGAGGCAGCTCGGCCTGGCTCTTGGTGACACCACCCTGGAGTCAATGGTGGCTGCCACCCTCCACTGTGTGACAGGCCACACTGTCTACCCGCACTACCTGAGCCACCACTGATGGCCATGTGGGCTTTCCGGTTTGGGGTTGCAGGTAGGGTGGCCCTGAGCACTCTGCCGCATGGTCTCCTGTGAGCGCCAGAGGACACCCCAGGGCTGGGGCTGTGCTCTGAACTGGTCACAGACCCCCCTGTGGCTCTGGTGGGGGCACTGGGGACACTCCTCACAATGCTAGAATTTGCCCAAGATTTCATGGGGCGGCCCCCCCCCCCGCCCCAGGGTGCCTGCCACTGAGCTCTGCCTAGCAAGTCTCCCCGGCCTTTGGGATGTTTGTTCTTGATGAGCTGGATCTTGGGCTGGGGTCTGTGGGGAGACACTGTTCCCCACCCCCGGGAGGGATGGCAGAGTGTGTGCGTCCTCCCCAGGCCCGGCACGCCCAGGGGAGGTGCCCGTCCCATAGGCCCACACCCCCCTTTCCTTCCTCAGGAAGACTGTGGTCTGATAAGACTCCGGGCTCCGCTCCTAAGCCCCCCGGCACCGAGACCCCCGGGAGGAGGCAGCTGTGCTTGGTGTCCCACTCCCGCACGGCAGCACCCCGGCAGGGCTACCGGAGAAGGGGGCTCTGCGCAGCCTTGCACCCCGGCAGGGTCTGTGGGCGAGGCACAGGTGGTCAAACCAGGTGGCGTGGCTGCCCCTCCTAGCCCCTCCCAGATGCTATTCTGGACAGGGCGGCCCAGTCCCCCAAGGCCTTGGCCAAGACCCTAGCCCCCAGCCTCTTCCCCTGGGGCTCCCTCCAACCCTGTGGACAGCGACCGCCTCCAGCGGTTCTCCCTGTCTGGCATCTGCCCACCCTTGACCCCAGGCTGGCCCTCTCCTTCAGGCCTCTCCTTGGGGTCTGTAGGCCTGGGGCTCCCAGAGGCTGCCCTGGCAACTCCGGCCCAAATCCCAGCAGGAAGGAGGTGCCTACGGTCATCCAAGACTCAAAACCACAGCAGGAAGCCCCAGAGCCTGCTCCCGGCTCCCCTCCCCCACAGCCCTGGCCCCTCCACCGCGACCACCTGGCCTGGTGTTTGCTAGACCCCCCTTAGAGAGCAGTGGCGACAGGTGAGGCTGCTTCTGCACATGGCTTGCTCGGCCCACTCAGCGCGACCAGGTCGCTCTTCAGGTGCAGACTGATGCACCCAAGTCACCCAGCTGGTGGTGGTCCCAGCTCTGGCAGGACCCATGACCCAAAGGGGAAGCAGATGTGGCCTTGGCCTCCTGGGGCATAGGGAAGGGATGGAAGGCGAGGCCAGAGGCAGGGCCCCTCGGGGTCGTCTCCCCACGCAGGAGCGGGGGGCTGCGCCTGGGCTGGCAGTGAGTCCTCAGGGCCGGCTGAGAACCACCAGGTGGGCAGGAGCAGGAACGGCGTTCCAGGTGGAGGGAAAGCCAGCTGCAGAGGCCCCGGGGGCGGGGGGGTAGGCACCACCAGCTGTGTTTGGGCACTGGCGGGCAGCTCAGCTGGTAAACCCTTTTGTCCAAGGCAGGGCATACGGGCTTGGGGTCCGGGTGTCCCGCACACCAGCGTGAGGGGCCTTGGCGGGTGGGTGGTGAGGACGGAGGGCTGGGTCGGCTGTAGGCAGGCGTCGGGGCGGCCCAAGCACCCATGAGAGGCCAGGAGGACGCTTTCCCCTTCCCCTCTCAGGCTGCGCTCACCTGGACGGGACCCTGGAGGCCCCTTCAAGGGGAGAGACCCCACTAGGGCTGAGGGCCGGCTTGTCCTGCAGCCATGGGGGGCAGGGGGTGGGGGCAGGCGTCCTTTCCTCCAGGTGCAGTACGAGGGAGCCTTGGGGCCCAGGTACCCCAAGGACTGGCCAAGTGACACCTGAAACCTCTGGCAAGCAGGAGGGAGGAGAGCCCTGAGGGCCCCCCACTGCCACGTGACCCAACCATGCTAGGGTGGGGGCCAATCATCCCAGCTAAGGCAGGGAAGGGACTTCCCCTTCACCACGGGGACCCAGGCCAGCTCCTCTGCCTTCGAGGCCTCCCCTCCCCCGCACTGGACCTACAGCCCTGGCTGTCTCCTGAGACCTGGGCCAGCTGCGCCTGGGTGGCTCCTGCCTGCGCCCCCCGGCTTGCTGTCCTTCAGACGGGCAGCAGCCACCTCTAGCCCCCCTCACCCCCCCCCCCCCGTGTCCACGTGTGCCCGGCCCGGGGCCCGCCGGCTCTCGCTCCTGAGAGTCTCTGGGGACCGTTAGTTGATTTTTGCCGCCTGATCAAAGGCCTCCGTGCACCCTGTGGCCTGTGGCCAAATCCAGGCTCGGTCCCCGGGGCCCCGGCCTTGGAGCATCTCCCCCCTGGGAGCACCCTCGGGCCTCAGCCCCCTAAAGGTCAGCCCCTGGGCTCCAGCTGACGCTCTTTGTCCCCGGCCACCTCCACGGCCACGTCCCTCACCCGGGGTGTCTCACCCTCACTTCGGAGGCGTTGGCTGGGCCATCTCCTGCCCAGTGTGCAGAACTGGTCCCCCCTCCCTTGTGCAGGGAAGACACACAGGCACGGACACAGACACCCCGCTGGGCGCACGCAGGAGGCAGGCAGCCGCTGTCAGCCCGCGGCGGCGCTCGCCGCATCGAAGGGTGAGCCGGGTTTCACCCCGCGCGCTGGCGGGGGGCGTCCAGCACGCGCCAGCCCGCTCGCAGGAGCAAGAGCGGCGTCAAGGGCGAGCAGGCCGGAAGACGGCACCGCAGACGGGAACCCGCGGCGGGGCGGGGGGGGGGACCGTCCGCCTCTGCCGGGCACAAAGCACACTGCGGCCTGGCAGCCGAGGCCCAGCCAGGGGGCCGGGTCACCTTAGGGACGTGGCCCCTGCAGGTGGAGGCCAGGCCCAGGCTGCGTCGAGGCCCTCGGCACAGGGCTGGCCCGTCCGGCTTTGCAGCACGTGGCGCGAGCGCGGGGTGTTCGGGTGGCCCCGCGCCTGCCTGTCTTTGAGGATGGGCAGCGCGGACCACCCTGAGCCTTCGATCCCACACCGAGGAGGGGCAGCCGGGCTGAGGTGGACCTCGGGCAGCTGGCCGACTTCCTGACACCAGGCCTGAGGGGTGGTGTCTTTGATTGACTGGGTGGGTTTTGGAGTTTTTGCTTTAAATAAAAAATAAATCTTTTATTTTGGAGTAATTCTAGAGGGAGAGAGATTGGAACAGTGCGAACGCAGGAGGTCCCGGGGCGCCCCTCGCGGGCGCGGGGCCCGGACCGTGCGCCCCTCGCGGGCCCGGGGCCCGCCCCACCCGCCGCCTCGCACCGCGGAGGCGTGCCTGCCGGCCCAGCGACCCACACGCGGGCGTTTCCCTAAATGCTGTCCACTCTATTTCGACATTTGCCATTTTCCCGTTACTGACCTTCCTCTGCTCTGAGACCCCAGGGGACCACACCGTGGCCACCATGGCCCCTGAGGCCCTTGGGGCCTCACGACCTGGACAGTTGTGAGGAGAGCCCGTCAGAGGGCCACGTGGAATGTCCCCCGATTTGGGTTTTCCTGACGTAATCCCTCCAGGCTGGGGTCATGAGTCTCGGTGAGGTGCTCTCGTGGCGACGTGGTGGAGGTCGCCCGACGTCCCCGGTGCCGCCCCAGTCCCCCTGTCTCGCTCCCTTCAGAAGGGCGTCGCTGAGCCGGGCCCGCCCGGGAGCCCGCGAGCGTCCACCATGCGCTCTCGCGCTCGGTCTCCCGTCTTCCTGGTCGCCTGGGCGGGGGTCTGCGCCACGCGGTGCATGACTGGCCAGCACCACGCAGGCTCTCTGAGGCTCACGGGGTCCCAGCACGGCCGCCCGTCCCCTCAGCTCCCCGGCCCCTGTCCCGGCCCCCTTGCCGTTGTCCTGCGCCTGCCCCAGCTCCAGCGCCCACCATTCCTCCGCGAAGCCGCCTCCCCGCGTCTGTCCTGTGGAGGAAGTGCTCTGCTCCCCCCGCCCTCCCCTGCCCCGTGGCTGGCCGGCTACCTCCTGGCTCCCCCTCAAAGTTCAAGGGCTTCTCTCTGGCTCCTGCTTAGGGGGCCCCTGGCACGAGGCAGGTCCCATGTGCTCCGTGAGTGTTGCCGACGGGTGAGCGAGTGACGTCGAGACCGCAGGTTGGCATTGCCCAGGACTGGAGCCACTGCACACCCACCAAGGGGACCCCAGAAGACCCTCCACTGGTGCCCATCGGGGCAGGACAGAGGCTTCATCCTGTGGGCCTCTAGGGCCATAGTCACCTCCTCGTCCTCCCTCTCCCCGCCCCTGGCACAGGAGGTGGGCCAGGTGACCCTGGGCAAGGGCTCCCCACGGCTCCCCAGTGGGGGACGGAAGCACAGGGTAACGTGCCCCGCCTCCCCGTCCTCCCCGGGGCAAACCCGTCGGGCTCTGCGGACACAAGCCACAGTGTCCGACCTGGCAGCTCCCGGACGGGACCCTGGGGAGAACCGGTGTCCCTTTCACCTGCTG
This sequence comes from Rousettus aegyptiacus, assembly GCF_014176215.1. Taxonomy (NCBI): domain Eukaryota; kingdom Metazoa; phylum Chordata; class Mammalia; order Chiroptera; family Pteropodidae; genus Rousettus; species Rousettus aegyptiacus. The sequence continues at coordinate 304,834 of NW_023416287.1, forward strand.
GCTGTCTGCAGGGATCGCCAGCCTCTGTAACGCGAGCCCCAGCCCTGCGGCCAGCTGCGCCCCCGCCCCCCCCGTGGGTGGAGCTGAGGCCCCTGCTCCCCTCGCCCGCTGCCGCTGCCACATGGGCTGGCTGTGCCTGACGCCTCCGTTTCCAGAACCCCTGAGATGGAATTACAGCCCGGGCCTGCACCCGAGAGGTCGCGGCACCTCCCGGCGCAGCCGGCTGGGCCGGGACCGCCCTGGGTGGGTGGCCTGCTCTGGGCCCAGGGTGAGCGGCCTGGAGGTCCCCCACGGGGACGGGCGGGGATCAAGGGCGCCTCCACGGGGGCTGCGGGGGGAGGAGGGGAAGGAGGTATAAAGAAGAAGGGGGACAGCAAGGCGAAGGATGGAACCCGCAGAGCTAGGTCAGAGCAGGGGGCCCGGGCGGCCTCGGACAGCTGGGACCCAGGCGGGGGCCCACTGGGGGCTGTGGAAGGGCGGCGGCCCCCACAGAGAGGCCTGGCAGGGAGGAGGGCAAGGAGCTCTCCTGATCATTGCCAGGCCAGGCCAAGGCTGGCGGTCAGGGGAGCAGCTCGCAGACCCCCAGAGGACAGGCCCCAGCCCTGCCCACAGCCCCCTGTGCCCGCCCTGCTCAGAACCTGGCCAGAGTCCCATGCCGTGCTGGCTCAGCCCTCTGCCTCTCCTCCTGCTCCTCCCCGGCCCTTGCCCTATGTGCCAGCCCTCGGCCCCCAGCCCCGGCTCCAGCTCTCTGCCCCTGCCGCCTGCCCCCAGCTGCTCCCCGGGCACTTGGCAGGTGTGGCTCAGCCTCTGTCCTGGAGGGAAGGCCAGGAATGCAGACCCAGGGCCAGGCCCGGGGGTGGCGGTGGGCTCAGGAAGGAAGGGGCTGGCAGCTGGCAGTGGCGTTTGGGAAGGACGGTTGGGGGTGAGCACTTGGAATGGAGACGGGCGACAGTTGGCGGTGGCAGCTGGAGTGGCAGTTGGGGCTTGGCAGGGGCACGAGCCCGAAGGACAGTTGGGGCGGGGCCGCCGTGGTGCTGGCAGGTAGCCCCTGGCCCAGAGAGGCTCCAGAGGGTGGTCTTGGGGAGGCTGAGCAGGAAGGCAGGTCCAGCTGGCCCCAGACCGGGTTCCAGCCCCGGCCGGCCGCTCCCCAGACTCTGGGTGGGGCTCAGCTGCAGCCCCGGGCGGCCTCTGGTCCACCCGCAGGACCCCGTGAGGCACAGGGGCGGATCCCGCCAGCAGCCCAGGCCCCCTCGAGCTGCACTCCTCCCCGCCAGCCCTCAGCCCTCTCACTCTGTGGGGGGCTCCCAGCCAGGGCTGTGTGAGGCCAGGGGTGGCTCTGGGCAGTTCCCTTCCGGGGAGGGGGCAGGACTCCCAGGGCTGTTGCCATGGGGACGGCTGGAGGATAAACAGGCAGGTTCCCTGACCAGTGACTGCCTGCAGAAAAGCCAGCGGGGGGTGGAGGGGGAAAGCCGCCTTGGGGGAGGAGAGGCATGGTGCTGGAGCCCCTGGCCAGGCGCGGTTGGCCGGGGGACAGGAACGAAGGCAGCTGTGGGGGAGTTACCTGTTGTCCCTCTGCCTTCCTCCCCAAAGCTGCTCCTGGGTGCTGCCTCACGGCCAGACCTTGGGAGGCAGGTCTCTGCTCTCTCGGTGGCACCAGGGCACCCGGCACGGGGTGTGAGGCTGGGTCCTCTGTCCCTTCTGAAGCCGTAGTGGGGCCAGGGCAGGCAGAGGACTGGCCCAGCACATGTGCAGATGATGGCTGTGAGCACAGGGGCCTGGGCCGGGACCTGCCGGGGGTCCCGCATGCCACGTGGCTGACGGCATCGCGCCTGCCTTTCAAAGGCCTGGGGTCTGCAGGTGGGGGGCAGATGCTCTGGGGGGCACCTGTGAGCCTGCCTGGCTTCTGCGCCTTGGTCCCTGGACACCCTAGCCCTGGTCTGCTTTCGCTCACCTCTCCAGGCCCACAGACCCTCACAGGCCTCACGGGGTCCCTCGGGCGAGCTCCGGACACGCTCGGCCACGCGCAGCCACCACCACTGCCCAGCCCCGACCGCCTGTTCACTTGTTCCTCCGTCTTGTCCACCAGCTCCGCCACGGCGGCGGCCACATCCGGCTCACCGTGGCCCTCTCGGGCTCCTTATCCTCTGGACCCTTCCAGACACCTATCTGCTGGCTCTGCTGGGCCTGGACACGAGGTGCCCCGAGGAGGCCAGTACCACACCCTGGGCCTTGCCTGTCCCCCGGGCCACTTCCAGGGCAGAGCTGCCCTTGTCAAGGCCACCCATACATGGACGGTGAAGGCCTGGGTGCTTGGCAGGCAGCCTACCCTTCCCGGGGTCTGTGCCGGGCCTCGGGGCGAGGCGCAGCGCCTGTCACCTTCACCAGGGTGCAGGGGACCCCAGCAGGAGAGGCTTTGCAACCCAGCCTGGTGTCTGTCCACTGCGTGTGCAGTCCTGGTAGCAGCCTGGGGGGGCCAGGCATGGATGAAGGGGGGCTGCTGGGGGCTGCCGCCAGCAGGCACCTCCCCGCCACACTAGCCGCACTGAGCCGGCCGCGGGGGCCCGGCTGCTGCCGCTGGTGCTTTGCCTTGCTTTTTTTAAATGCTAAAGCAGCGGTCCCCAACCTTTGGCACCAGGGCCCGGTGCTCCCATGAGAATCTAGTGCCTGGTGATCCGAGGTGGAGCTGAGGCGGTGATGCTGGGGCTGGGGCTGGCTGCAGACGTAGATCTAAAGCTCTGCTCTCTGGCCCGCTGCTCACCTCCCGCTGTGTGGCCCGCCTGGCTCCTAACAGGCCACGGACCGACCAGTACCAGCCCACAGCCCGGGGGCTGGGACCCCTGTGCTGGCGGGTTTTGCTAGCACACAGAAGGCTGACAGCCTGGAGGCCGGTGAGCGGGCTCAGGGCATGGCTCGGCCGCGGTCCTCTGGGCTGGTCTTGTCTCTGTGTGTTGGCGTCCCAGCATCATCTTCAAGCTGCTGGCTCTTCTGTGGGCTCTTGGGGCAGAGAATATGGGGGGTCCCATTACTGGCAAGGCTGCTGGGGGGTGACCTTGATTCACTATGATGCAGGAAAGGGGAGCACGGAGAGGGACCCCCACGGCCCCAGGGACTCGCTCCGGAACCTACCAGAAGCCCCAGGCCGGCAGGTGGGTGGGCTCTGGTGAGGCACGGGCTTGGTCCTTGCGGGCAGGCCGCCTGAGCAACGACTGAGCACCACTGTGTGCCGGGAGCAAGGCAGCCCAGCCGAGGCCCGCGGCGACGCGCAAGGCCGTCCTCCCGGGAGTGCGCGTGCGCGAGCGCATGTGCGTGTAGCTGTCCTGGGAGAGGCTGGGCCCTCTCTGGGGGGGGGCAGAAAGGGTTTGAGGGGAGGTTCCCAAGCAGCACCAGTCTCCCCGGCCACCTTTCCACAGAGATGACAACTTCGCACTAGGTAGGCAGGTGGGAGGCTCTTGCAGAGAGCATCCTCTGTCCCCTTAAAGGTGGGTGACCCTCCTGGTGGAGCCACTTCTCCCGCCTGCTGTTCCAGACCACAGGAATGGGACTGAGAGGGTCTTCTAGAGGAAGGACTTGGGAAGGGCCGGCAGGGCCAGCCCGGGCACAGCCACTTGCAGGAGCTGCCGCCACGGCGGTGAGGGAGTCCCAGCCTTTCATTGCTGGCTGCCAGACGGAGGTTCGCCCTTGTTCACTCAAGGAGAATTCCACAGCCCCCCCAGACCTGCCCTCCCACTGCGGTCCAGTGAATGCCTCCTCACACATCCTGAGAAAGCATCTATAATGGCCCGCCGCCTCCCGCCTCCCGCGGAATTCCGCGGCGCTGGGCCCGCAGGGAGGCGGGGCGCAGAGGCCCCGGGGCCTTCCCATTGGATGGCCGGGTCGTGCTCGACTCCCCTGCGCGGCTGGCCAGCTGCAAGCTCACCTCCCTTTCCATCTCCGTGCCGGGAGAGGAAGCGAGGTGGCCTTTGCCCCCACATAGGCCAGGCAGGAATGCGGGGCCACTTCGCATTACGCCCGCCCGAGGGCTCGAGGACGGTGTTGGGGGAGGATGGAGGGGCGATTCGAGGTCGCCTGCGGAGGGTGCGGGGCTCCGCAACCCCATCCGGCGGCCGAAGCAGCGGGAAGGACAACCGCGCGCCGTCGCCGCTGGCCCTGAGTTGGCCAAACACCAGCCCTAGTGGCAGGCACGGTTACGTGGCCCGCGCCCCGAGGCGCGCCCCTCCGTGGGAGCGCCGAGGCCCCCCGACAGCGCGGGGACGCGGCGCCCAGGCCCTGCTCCGCCCCGCGCCCTCGCGCGGCTGTGGGAGCGCTCTCTCGTCGCACGGTCGCTGCACGGCGCGCACTGCCAGCAGAGCCGCCCGGGCAGGGAAGTCGCTAAGTTTGCGGGACGCGCGCGGCGCGACTGCGCGTCGGGGTGCGGGGATAGCCTGTGGCCCGGCGACCCGCGCGCCCCCGAGGAACTGGCGCGTGGGCCACGCCGGGGTGCGCAGTCTGGCAGAAGCTGGGGTGCGCTTGTCCCAACGCGAGTCTCCCATCCAGGTAGTCTTCCGGCCGCTCGGCCCCGCGGGCAGAGGCGCGGGTGCCCTGAGACCCCACGCCGCGCCGCCCCCGCCCCCCGCCTGCCTAGGGGAGGGGGCTTCCCACAATGCCCAGCGAGCTCCAGCCTGCACTTCCGCTGTCCGGCCGCCCACAGGGGGGCCGGGGGAGGACCGACCCCTGCCGCGCCCCCGCCCGCCCCGCGGCGCGGAGTCCCGGGCAGAGCGAGGGGCGGGGCGCGCGGCCCGGCCGGCGGGGGCGGGGCTCGGGGCGGCGGCCGCGGCCGGGGCGCGGCGCGGGCCAATCAGCGGCGGCGAGCGCGCGCCGGGGGCGGGGTCGGGGTCCGCAGGCGGGGCGCGCGCGCGGGCGGCGGGGGCCGCGGGGTTGGAGCGGGCGCGGGGGCGCGCGCCGGCCTGACGGACGGACGGACGGACAGACGGACGCAGCAGCCGAGGCGAGCGCGCATTTCGGACCCGCCCGGACGCAGCGCTCGCCCGGCGGCGGCGGCGATCACCGGCTCCGGTCCGGCGGCCGCGGCGCCCGCCCTCGCCTGCGCCCCATGGGGTCACAGGTAAGCGGCGCCGGCTCATTGTCCGCGCGGCCGGCCGGCGCATCGCGGCGGGGCCGGGCGGGTGCCGCACCGAGGCCGCCCTGAGCCGCGCCGCCCCGCGCCGGGGCGCGCCCCCGCCGCCCGCCGCCCCGCGCCGCCCGCCCCGCCCCGCGGGGGCGCCCTCCCGGCGGCAGTCGGCGCGCCCCGGCTGCGGCTCCGGGGGCGGCCGTAACGACCCCGGCCCGGCCGCCGCCGGTCCCCGAGCTCGGGCGGCGCGGGGAGCGGCAGGGAGGGCGGGGGCGGCGCGGGGTCCCCGCGGTGCTGCTCGCGGAGGCGGCGGCGGGGCTGCCCCGCGCCCCTCGCCTTCGGCGCCTCCTGTCGCCGCCGCCGCGGTCCCTCCCCCGTCACCTCCGAAAGGGGAATTTTCCAGCTGGTAATTTCTGCTGCGTCAACGCCCGGCCCCAGGAGGCAGCCCGGGGGCGTCCTGGCGCCCCCCACCCGTGCCGCTCCGCGCACCCCCCGCCCGCGCCTCCAAGCCGCACCCAGACCCGCCCGCGCCGAGTTTGCCAAGAGTCGGAACTGCGGGAGGTGGGTGCGGGCGGATCCCCGCGTCCTGACCGGCCTCAGGGGTCATTGTCTCCCCCTGAAGCCGGGCACCGGCCTCGTCTCTAATTTAATTACGGGCAGAATCCGGGCGCAGGGGCTTCGGGGCCGGGCGGCTGCAGCAGCGCGGAGGGACGGGGCGCGCAGAGCGGCGCGGGGCGCGCAGAGCGGACGGGGCGCGCAGAGGGAGCGGGGTCCGCGGCGAGGCGAGCCGTGTCTTTGTTTCTCTGTAAATAGACATGTCAGTTTCACAGGGTAGCACGAGTCAGCATCTGACAACTCAATCCCAATGGCAAATGGGGAATTTTCAGCGCCAGGAGGAGGGCTCTGGCTACTTGGGGTTCCCCCAGCCCCGCTAACAAATTCATTAATTGTAGGTGTAACGGACTACCGCACAATAGGGCTGGACCAAGGAGCCTGGGTAGAGACCAAAAGGGGCGAAAAACAGGTATTTTCTGACACCGAGGAAATAGAAACAAAAGAAAGTTTGACCGGGGTTCTCAGCGGTTTTCCTCACGCTTTCACGCTACAGTCTCGGCGACGCGTTTGTCGTGGATTCCGGGGGCGAGCGTGTTACCAGCATTGTGTAAAGAAATGCTAATGAGGCAGCGCGTGCAGCGAAGGCTGGGCGCAGACACCTGTGCGCAGAGTCCGCGGGTGCATTTTAATCGCATCTGCTGTAGAGTCGCTCATGTTGGATTTGTTTTCGAAGGTAACTTCCCGTTTGGGTACCAGACTTGTGGATTCACTGTTGCTGGCTCGCATGCTGCCTGAGCAAGCAGCAGTTCCGCTCTGAGAGTAGCACGTAGTTTGTTCATCAAAATGAAATTTATGGAAAGGGTTTTTCTTTTTTGTCCATATGAACAATGAAGTAAATGGTTGTGTTTTATTAAAATAGAATCCTAAAATAGTTTTAGATATTTTAAACTGAAATTTTGGGACACCTTGTTATTTCAGAAAAGACTTAGTGAATGATAGGTGGACTTAAGCAGAAGTTACTGAAGATTTAAGCAGGAACTTAAACACAATGTCTCCCGAAAAGCTAGCAATTATTCTCACATCCTCTACTGAAGGCAGGACTATGGGGCTTGTCGTGGGGACTCTTCTCGGGGAATGGGGACCTGCGCTTGCCATGGGCCATTCGGAAACCCAGAGTCCAGCCTTTCCTGATGCCAGTCCCAGGACCATGCTGGGTTCAGCCGCTCACCGACATCCTGGATGTAAGAATTCTGTGTCGATGAGATGAGCTACTTCCTGTTCAGGGTGAGCTGTTCTGTGTTTGAAAGAAGTTGTCCCTGTGCTCGGACCTCAGTCCACACCACCTTCTGACGGTCAGGGCCGCTGCCCGCTGCCTGCAGGGCACAGCGCTCTGGGCCGCCGTGTGCCCGCTCAGTCGCCCAGGTCGGAGCGACCCCAGCCCCTGACAGACACCCGTGTTCTTCGGTTCTCGCCATGGAAACACCATGGAAGGGCGGAGCTGCCTGCTGGCCAGGAGGGCGCGCCCTGGATTCCGACACCCTTTTATTGCTGGATGATGTATTATTTACAAACATATTAAACTGAATTAAATTTTAACAGAGTCAACTTTCCAACATTGTCCTTGTGTGGGGTTTTTCAAATTAAGGGAAATTGGGCCAGTCTGTCCCTGCGGCCTGTGTTTCTGGGACAGCCGTGTGGGTCTCCTGCACGCTCCTCATCCAGAGGCCTGAGACGGGCCCCTCGGCCTTGGAGACCCACTTCGCGCAGGCCGTTCGGAAGGTGCCACCCGCCACCGCGTGGGCGCTCGGCCCGTGCTTCACTGGTGCTTCGTGCCCCGCTGCCCTCGTGGCCGCTGCGCCGAAGCCACGGCGCCTGCCACGGCGCCTGCCGCGGCGGACCCCTGTTCTGGGGACTTACGCTCCTGCCCAACTCATGTGCTCAGAGAAACGCAGGCTTTTCCTTCGCATGTTACCCGAACATCAGCAGGCTGTCAAGACCTCCCCTGTGACCCGGCCCCCCACGCCCCCAAAGCAGAGGCTCTTCTTGCTGCAGGTGGCCCGTCTGCTGAGCGGACGCCCGGGCGGGAGCCTCTGCTGAGGCCGCAGACGTGACAAAGTCCTTGAGCTGCGGTCGTCTTGTCCCGATCCCGGTTCCCAGGCCCTCTGCCCGCACTGGGGCTGTGCTCCGGCCGGTGCGGCCGGGGTCTCAGGCCGCCGGCCACTGGAGTCCTTGCCCCCTTTCCTGCCGCCCCGGCCGAGACACCGCTGTGCCTGCCGTGTGCGCGGTCGGGCCTCGTGTGGCTTACTCGTGGGAGAATAGACCCGTGCTAGTGTTTGTAGGTAGAAGAGTCGCAGAAAAGGGAAATAACTTTTTTGAACAAACTAAAAAGTTGTTCAACTGAAGAGCAAGAGTGAGCTAGGGCAGGGCGATGGCCTCGTCTCCCGTTCGATCTGCCAACGGGGCCATTTAACTCTTATTTAGATTTACACATTACTAAGTGTTTTTAAACATCATTATTTGGATTTTTAAAAATGGGTATCCTGGGCGTTTTAGAACAGAAAGTTAAGTAACGACGTTGGCTTACGGAGCTTTCGTGTTTTGACAGATGTGTCTTTTTGAGTCACGTTAGAGACAGTCCCAGGCTTTCTTATTAATGACAGTGCTGGACCCGCCTTCAGGCCAGACTGGAGACCGAGTTTCTGCAGACGAGCCGGTGGTCTGTCGGGACGGGGGCGCACAGGGGCCACCAATGTGACCTGGTCCGGGTGACAAGTGCTGGTGAGAAGTGGGCCCAGAAGCTCCAAGGGCGGAGCGCAGACCGCTGTGTGGACAGGGGCCTGAATGTCCGAGGCGGCCAGAGGGAACGGGCGACCTGACCCCGCCCGGCGTTGGACGCCGCTGTCCAGCCCTTGGAGCAGGTTTTGTCCTAGCGTCTGCTCTGCGGGCAGTGGATGGCCAGTGCCCGGGCAGGACCTCAGGCCAGGCGTCTTTGGGAGCCATTGGCGGAGGGGCGGGTGTGAGAAATGCACTTTCAAATTCTGCCTCCCAGGTTCGTGTCCGGCACGCATGGCCGCTCCCGGAGGCCCGCCCGCGAGGCCACGCTCCGTCTGGGAAGCAGAGTTCTGAGTGGCCCCCGTCAGCGCTCGTCCACGCGGATCCGGCCTGCTGCCCCTCTTCCTCTCACTCCCGGCCGCCCCAACACCGAAGGGCTCCGCCCGTCCGTGGGAACGGCCGCAAAGTCCTCACCCAGCTGAAACTCCCCCAAGGCTGCACTTGTGTGGGGGTTTCTCGTTGGCGAGGCTCCTCCCCCGGCCCCTTCGCCCTGTCCTTCCCTCTACCCTGCAGCCGCTGTGCGGCGCGAGGCCCCGTGCGAGGCCCCTGTGTGCAGCGGCGGCCTGCTCCTTGCTGACACGGGCTATGCGCGAGGCCCACGTCACTCTCCCATTTTTGTGGAGCAGAAGGAAGGCATGCTTGTGTCCTGGGCCGCAAGCGAGGGTTTAAGGTCTCAAGTCCCACGAGCTCTGTGTGCAGGGCAGACAGCGTGTGCGACATGGCCACGGGGCTCAGGCGGGCGCCCTGCCGCTCAGCCTGGGAGCCCCCGACCAGCTCCCTGAAGCCACCCCGCAGGAGGGCACGGAGCTCACGTGCCGTGCTGGGCATCCTAGAAACACGCACACAGGCCGCTCGCCAGCCGCCCACCAGCAGGGGCCCAGCAGGGGCCAGCCGGGTGGGGACCGAGGGTGACAGGTGGTGGATCACAGTGCGGGGGCCGGGGTGCGAGGGAGGCAGCCGAGCAGAGTGTGCCACCTGGGCTCCGGCGTGTGACCACCGGGCCGCCCTGCGGCTCGGGAGGAGGGGTGGGCGCGGGGTCCAGGTTCTGCAGGGTGAAATGGCCGAGCCCACATGGGTGGTCCCATGCTGGACCTCGGAGGGGCCCGGAGCCGGCTGCACCGTGAGCCTCTGTTTCAAAGTTGACTCGGTCACACGGGTCAGCCTGGGCCTCACCCTCTTATGCACAGCGAGTGGTCCTGAGTCCACACACACTGATGTCCCTGGGGAGCGAGGCCACCCCAGGATCCAGGACAAAGGAGGGGAGGGGGCGGAGGCGGAGGCGGGTGTGGCTGCAGGCGCGCAGGGCCACAGCCAGTCCGAGCGTGGCCTTGCCCTTGGGTTCGCTCCTGCGGGCCACTCCGGCTGCCCAGCGCCGCTGAGTGTGGGCAGCGTGCGGGCGCAAGCCGCCCCCTGGGCGGCGTAGTGGACCCGGTGCGCCTCTGCGGCTGGCTGGCGGCGGGGACGCGGCCTCCCTGCAGTGAGGCGAGGCCCAGGCAGAGGTTTGTGGAGGACGGGCCGGCGGCGCCTGCTGCCCCCCAACTCCCGTCCCAGCCGAAGCTGTGGACGGGGAGACTCCCGAGGCGCGAGTGGGAGGCGGTGCTGCCCCCGCAGACCTTGGCGCGGAGAGTCGCGGACGCTTGCCCCTTCTCGCCGCGTCCTGAGCCGCAGACCTTGGCGCGGAGAGTCGCGGACGCTTGCCCCTTCTCGCCGTGTCCTGAGCCGCAGACCTTGGCGCGGAGAGTCGCGGACGCTTGCCCCTTCTCGCCGTGTCCTGAGCCGCAGACCTTGGCGCGGAGAGTCGCGGACGCTTGCCCCTTCTCGCCGCGTCCTGAGCCGGCATTTTTGGGACCTCGCGGAGGCGCCGTGTCGGGCGGCCCGGCTGACCCTGTGTGTGTCCGTCATTTTTTTTTTTTTTTTTTTAAATTTACGCCTACAGCGCCTGGTCTTCCCAGGCGGTCTCCCATCCGAGTACTAACCAGGCCCGACCTTGCTTAGCTTCCGAGCTCAGACATGGGGCGCGTTCGGGGCGGCGTGGCCGCAGACCGGGGACCGGGGCTCCTCTGGGGCGCGGACCCCGGGCCTTCTGCGTGCAAAGCAGACGCGCTCACCGCTCCGCTGGGGAACCTCGTCTGGCATGTCCGTCGGGTTTGGTTCCTGCAGGAGGCGCGGCGCGGTGGCGTGGGCGGCGCCCGGGCTCCGGTGGGGCTGCGAGGCGCCGCCTGAGGCGTGTGCTCGGCGTGGCGTGTCAGCGTGGCCCGTGTGTGACTCGCTGTCGCTTTTGCTTCCGCTTCCGGTTCCGCGCGGGCGGCTCCGGCAGCGGGAAGTGGGTGGTTTTCCACGGGACGCGGCGATGCAGACCGCGAGGCCGGCGTCTCGTGCGAAGCCTCTGTCTTCAGCCTGGTGCGGCCGGAAGAGCTGCGCAGGAGCCGTCGGCAGACGCGCCGCCCGCGGCAGGGGCCGGCCGAGCGGGGCGCCTTCCGCCTCCCCGTTTCCTCCCTCGCGTCCCTGGCAGGACGAGGCCGGCGCAGGAGTGGAAACAGGGTGCTGCCTCGGGGCTGACGGTGGCGCCCAACGTGACCGCCGGGGGTGCCGAGGGGCGCCGTCCGGGTCTCCGTCTGTCCCTTCCCGGTCACCGCTGCTGCTCTGCTCCTCCCAGCAGCCCCGGGGCCCGGAGTGGGGGGCGGGCGGCGAGGCTCGGCGGCCGGGCTCCCGCCTGTCCGGTGACCGTGGTGCTCGGTGGCAGAGCAGATGTGTGACGCCCCCAGGCTGCGGCGGCACCTTCGCCGGTCTGGCAGAGCTGTGCCCACCGAGGGCCGGTCAGGGGGTCAGTCAGGACCGGATGTGCTCCTGCTCCCGCGTGCCTCGGGGACCGTGACGTGGCGTCCCTTGAAAGCACGGCAGGCCGGGCCGCCGCCTCACCTGTGCCCACCTGCACGCTGCGAGCGCACGTTTTCCTGAGGCGCCTTTCCCCTTGTCTTAGGGGCGGGCGCGTCCGTGACGTCGAGAGTCCGAGTCTCGGCTGCGTTTTCCCTGATCGGCACTGAGACGAGCAGGTCAGGGTGGATTGCTTTGTCCCCACATTGGCCAGTGGCTGTGGCGTGCGGGGCACCCGTGGGGGCCCGGCCCGGGTGCCCCGGCGCTGCAGAGCTGCCTCCGCGGGCCAAGCGGGGTGCTGCCCAGCCCGCGTGGCCGCCGGGGGCCGATGCCATGTTCTGGGCTGAGCAGCTTTGCCTCGTGGCTTTCCACGGGGATAGTGGACGGGCCCGGCGGTCCCCCCCTCGGGCCCCACACACACTGCTGCCGACAGGCCATGGGTCCCTGGTCAGGCGCCGCCCTTCCTGTTGTCCTGATTGGCAGCTGCCGGACACGTCCACACGGGTGTCTCGATCCCGGTGTTTGTCGAGGCTTCTCAGCCCGGCACCAGCTGTCACCCCTCGCGGCCGCTGGCCCCTCGAAGGCAGGGCAGGCCAGCGTGTGCGCGGCCGCGTCCAGCAGGCCCGCGTGCGGCCTGCACCTGCAGCCAGCAAGGCCCTCGCCCTGCTGGGGCCTGTGTCCCGCCTGGCAGGGGAGGTGACAGAGCTGAGACGGATGGTCCTGCCGTGAGGACGGATGCAGCTGGCCCGGGACGGGCGATGGGGATCAGGCGCTTCTGGGTGGGGGGCGAGCGGGGGGGCCGGGGGGGCCGGCTGCCGCGGTGGCTGCAGAGCAGACTGGGGGTCCCCTCTGCCGAGCGCACATGTGCCCGCCAGCCCGCCAGGCCAGACCAGGGCCTGTCCTGTCCCTGGGCGCTGGGCCCTTTTCAGAATGGTGTTTTAACGCTTCCGGTAAGGGGCACGGGAGAACGAGGGGCGGCAGCTGTCGAAGGACGGTCTCTAAAATCCAGAAAACGTTCTTTTGTGCTTTAATAGCATGTGGCACTTGGTGCATCAAATCACAGCCTCTGCGACGGGGCTGACGGCCGGCGTTCTGCCGGCGGCGAGCGCAGGGGCATCCCGTGTGCCTGTGGCCGCCCAGGGCCCCTGGCGCCCCCTGAGGAAGCCCCCGTCGTAGCGGTCAGTCTGGGGGCCTGGGGCTTTGAGGTCGCTCTGTGCCCAGGAGCCCGGGCGGGGGGCAGGGGGGCCGTCTGCGTTCTGCCCCCCCGGGGAGCCTTCCCCACAGCAGTCCTGAGCCCCTGGGCCAGACGGCGGCTCACGCAGGCCACCCCGTGGGCCCCCTGCCCTGCGGGTCCTGGGACCGGAGGCCGGGGACAGCTTGGGGGGGTCGAGCACAGGCCCCCAGCGCCCCGCCGCCGCGGCGCTCCCGTGGGAGCCAGGAAAGGCGCGGGGGGGGGGCTGCTGTCCGGGACCCCGGGTCCGTGGCGCTGTGCTGCCCGGGCCTCCCCCCGTCGCGCCCTGCCCTTCCTGTGCATCACGAAGGAGCCCAGTCCAGTGGGACAGAGCGGCTGCGAGCAAACATCCTGGGGCCGCGCGTCCTCCGCCCTGACCTCTTCCCGGTGTTTCTCACGAGCTTCTCGGCGGCAGCGTGCAGGACGCGCGTGCCCCTCCGAACCAGGCCCCGTTCGGTGCCGAGTGGCACAGTTTTCTTGCCGATGTTTTGACTGCCGGGCCCCTGGGCGTTTCTTCCTTCTCGCTGCCGTCAAGAGCAGTGCCAGGGGCACTTTGGAAGAGATGAGTGTTTCGGGTCATTTCCTGGTGGACTCGGAGACGCGGCCGGCTGTGGTCCTCGGGGCCCAGCCGGCCGCGGTCCGGAGGGACGGGTGGCGAGGGTCCTCGCTTGCACATTGCTGCCGTCGGCCGCTGACAACTCCACCTTCAGTTTTGCAGGCTTCGTAATTCAGGTTTTCCTCAGTATCTGGTATGTTTATCTCGGTTCCTTTTAGGCTCAGATGCCTTTGGAGCTTTAACATTAAGCCACAGGATTAACCTGGACTTTAAGAGGGGAATGGACAGGCTCAGGGGCTTGCCCAGCGCCCCCGGCGCCCCCATGAACTCGACAGGCTGGGCGGCAGTGCGAGGGGTCTGCTGGGGCGCCCGCACCCCAAGACGGCCACAGGCGTTTGCTGGGCCCCCTGTGGGCACAGTCCCCACACAGCAGGGCGCCCCCTCAGGCCACCCGCCGAGCAGCCACCTTCGGTGCTGTCTCAGCCTCAGACCACCCCCCTGTGCAGCCCCTCGGGGTCCCCACGTCGCCGGCAGGTCCTGCTTCTCCCTCGTGAGTCACGAGTTTCATTTCTGAAAGCTCCTTGGAGCGGGTCCCAGCCCAGCACTGTGCAGAGGGGCTTCCCCAGGGAGTGGCTCCGTCTCCCTCACTCGCCGGGGGTGGGGACTGCAGCTCTGAGCCTCCGGGCCGTCCAGGGAGCCCACGCCGACCCTGCCCAGCGAGGAAGAGCCGCCCCCTGCCCCGGGCCCTCTGAGCCGGCTCCTGTGGGTCCAGGTCACCCCGATGCCGGGCCCCACTTCTGGTCTGGCCCGCCTTGGCCTCCTGTGTTGGTCACAGGTGCCTGCCTCAGGCCGCTCGGCCAGAGGCCCCAGCGGCTACGGTGGGGTGCCCAGGGCCAGTGCGACGTGCTCCCTCTGGGGCCGCTCGGTTCCGGGACGGACCGATGGTGTGGACAGGGGGCCGGGGGCCGGGGGCTGGGGTCGGGGATCAGGGGGCCGGGGGCCGGGGGCTGGGGTCGGGGATCAGGGGGCCGGGTGTCGGGGGCCGGGGCCGAAGTCGGGGGTCAGGGGCCGAGGTCGGGGGCTGGGTGTCGGGGTTGGGGTCAGGGGTCGGGGTCGGGGTCATGGGTCGGGGACCCAGGTCATGGGTCGGGGACCCGGGTTCGGGGGTCGGGGGTCAGAGGCCGAGGTCGGGGGTCGGGGACCCGGGGTCAGGGGTCGGGGTTGGGGTCAGGGGTCGGGGTTGGGGTTGGGGTTGTGGGTCGGGGACCCAGGGTCGTGGGTCGGGGACCCGGGGTCGGGGTTGGGGTCAGGGGTCGGGGTTGGGGTTGTGGGTCGGAGACCCAGGGTCGTGGGTCGGGGACCCAGGGTCGTGGGTCGGGAACTCGGGGTCGGGGGTCGGGGTCGGTTGCTCTCGCTGCTTCTGCACAGCGTGGAAAGCGCCTCCGACTCGGAGCAGAGAGGACAGCGGGTCCCTCGCGGGCCGCGCGCTCCGCCTCACACGGCACGCCGCGTCCCCGGTTTAAAGCGCACGGGATCGTTCTGCTGCCTCGTTAGGCCTCTCGGCTTTCTCCCAAAGGAAACTTAGGCAACGCTGAGGTTGGCGTGTGGCTTCTCCCAGGGCACGTGTAGCAAAGGGCCACGGCGCGGGGGCTTAAAACGGTGGAAACGCACCGCGTCACGTGACACCGGGTGGCAGGTGGCGGCCGGCTCCCGCTGCCCGCCAGGGGCCGGCCCTTCCCGCTGCCCGCCAGGGGCCGGCCCTTCCCGCTGCCCGCCAGGGCCCCGGGGCTGTGGCCACGCCCCCCCAGCACCACGTGTCCACGGCCATCCCTCGGCGCCGCCCGAGCCCAGATCTCCCCTTTCCGCACGGACACCAGTCTCATGGGTTATGGCGGCATCTAACGTGGTCACCTCAGCAAGGACCCTATTTCCAAATAAAGCCTCATTCACTGGTGCTGGGGACTGGGACTTCAGCGTGTCATTCTGGGGACACGCTTCAGCCCGTGGCCATGAATAACCACATCCGCCCCCGACTTTGCTGTGAGCGTGACTGACCGTGACTGTCAGGGCCCCCCTCGGCCTCACGCGTGGCGTCACGTGGTCCCGCACTCTGGACGGAGACCCGGAGAGGGTGTGTCACGTCACAGGGGCACCTGCGGTGCCCGGTGGCTCGGAGCTGAGATGTCACGGGGAGCAGCGGGTGAGCACCCAGCGCTGAACGTGGGATGTTTAAAAAATATGTATCGAGTTTAAAATGTGAGATTTCAGTGTCGCGAGTTTAACGTGAAAAAGGGGCCGTGGTTTTGTCGGCCCCAAGAGCACGCCCCGAGCCCGTTCGGCACGGAGGGGGCCCCCCACGACACGGCGCGCGCGTCGTGGGAGATGCACGGGGGCTTCCCGGAGGAGGGGGCAGCGTGAGTCAGCCGAGCTGCTGGGCGTTCCGCGGCCTGTTATGACCAGGCCTGGTCTTGGTCCTCACCGAGACTGGAGTCGGCAGGAGGTGTCTGAAAGCATGAGCGAAAAGGGGTGACCTCTTCCCTTTTCTCTCCCTACCCTATAAAACAAAGAAATTCCCCCGGACCAACTTCCCACCAGCAGAAGCCGAGAAACGGGGAAGTGCAGCCCAGGTGGGCGCGGCCGCCGCCGCTGGAGGCTTCCGCCCGGCTTCCCCCGTCTACACTGTCTACACCGGGCCGGCCGCTCTCCCACCTGCCCGGCCCCGAAGGAGCCCGCCCAGGACCCCGACCGATGCCGGCTGCGCTTGGGGCCTCGCGCCTGCCCGCAAAGCACTGGCCTCCGGGTTCCCCGTCCTGCTGGCTGGCGCCCCCACCACCCTGAGGCCTGGCAGAGCCCTGGAGCAGCCCCGGCCCTCCGCTGGTTACAGGGCCTCCCGCCGGCCCAGCCCCTCTCGTCACTTGCCCTCCCCCGCTGCCTCCTGCTGGACTCCCATAGTGCAGTGCTCTCGGCAGCCAGGTGTGCGCCCATGCACAGGTGTGTCCGGCGGCCAGGTGTGCCCCTGCTGGACAGTGCGCTCCGCCGGGGCAGGGCAGGTGCTTCGGTGAGCTTGCTTTCTCTCCGGTGTGCACCTCGCTCATCGGCGGTTCGGTGACTAACCGACCGGCTGTGCGGCCCAGGACACTTCCGTTTTGGGGCCGCAGCTGCTGACGAGCGCCGGGTGGGCACCGGCCGCGGGGCGGCCCGGCTCCGCGCTGCTGCGCCCCCCGCCCTCCCGCAGCGTCGGGGCAGGCTCCGCGTGGCCTCCGCGTCCCCACGGCAACAGCCACATTAGGTCAGTGTTATTTCAGATCCCTTTCCTCTTCCGTGTACAAGCAACTTTCTCCCTAATGAAAATCGCAAGGTTTTCTTACTACAAGATCTCTGTGAAGCATGTGAGCGAGTTTCCGGCCGCCCTGGCTGAGCAGTGACTTACTCTGGAACTTTCCACGGCAGTTTGCTGTGGAGACGCAGCCCTGTGAGGTCGCCATCACTCACGCCGTGGCACGGGGCCTCCTGGTCGCCCCAGAGCTCCGCCGGACTCTGAGGGTCCGTGTTCCCGGCCGGGGCCCGCCAGGCAGTGAGGTCTGCACCGACGCGTGTGGCTCCGGGGCCCGAGGCTCTGGCCCGTCCATCATGGGGCCGGGAACCGGCGGCCACTCCAAGGGACTCGAGCACGAAACGGGTTCCTCGATTCGAAGCCTGCTGTGGCCCCTCCCTGAATGCGTCATCTGTCTGTGAAGCCAGGTATGAGGGGCGGGGCCACACCAGGATGGACGGTCTGCTCTCCGACCGACTCAGACGCGGTGGAGACGGACGCTGGTCTGGTCGAGACCCCAGGTGTCACCCGTGAGCTTGGTGCCCCCCCCCGCCCCCTGCAGCCCATCGGGACGGGGCTGCTGTCACCGACAGGCGGACCCAGGACGGGAGTGGCACTCTGCCTCTGCCTTCGGGCCTGAGGCCAGTCGGGTGGAGGTCTGGACCATGGGAGGTGAGGGGGTGGGTTCAGCGGGAGGTCCCGGGGGCCTCGGCAGGTGTGCGACGCCCCGGTCGCATCGGGCGCCACAGCAGATGGACGGAAGGGGCCGTGGGAGCCTCGCCCGCCCTCCGGCCTCCCGCCCCGGCCCGTGGGGCGCAGGCAGAGTGACGGCCTCTGCACGGGGCTGTCACGACCGGTTCCGGTGTTTTTGGCAACGCGCCGGGGACTGGCGGGAGGCGCGTGCGTCGTGCGTTGCGATGAATTTGAGTAAATAAAGGGCCGTCCGAGCGAGGGGGGCGGAAGCCTCCTGGACGTCCAGCCTCGCCCCCGGACGCGAGCTGCCCCGGCATTTGACGAGCCGAGGTTTCCACCATGAAACACGCCTGGGGTGACTAACCAGCGGGGAAGCGGTGCAGTTACCAGGGAAAGTCACACGGCATCGCGTCATCGTGCTCGGGGGCCTCCGGGGTGAGCGTGTCCCCAGAGTGCGGTCGTTGGAACCCTGACCCCCGGGCCTCGGAATGCCACTGAACTTGGATGTAATTAGTGAAGACGAGGTTGCTCTGGAGTCGGGTGGCCCCTCATCCAACAGGACCGGTGTCATGATAAGGGACATCGGGACAGGTGTGCTCAGGGAGAGCACCGTGCGCGGGCGGAGGCGGGGACGGGGGCCGCGTCTGCAGGCCCAGGCCGCCGAGGGTCATTGGCAGCAGCGGAAGCTGGGGGCGCAGGACACAGCCCCCCGCGGGGCTGGCGGGGGAGCACGTTGCCGGCACCTTGGTGTGGGACGGGGCCTCTGGCTGTGCTGGGACAGAGTGCTGTGTCCTGGCCACCTGGTCTGTGGCACCTTGTCCCCGGGGAGCTGACGCAGGAGCAGAGGGAGGGGCCGCGGCAGGCGGGGCGGAGACCGGGGGCCGGAGGCCGAGGCCAGATCCCAGCGGAGAGCCCCCGGGCGCCAGCCCCCTCCTGTGCGCCCATGCGCGGAAGGCGCCCGAGGCCGAGCCAGACGCGGGCCGGCCTCCCCGTGGACGTGTGCAGGCGGCGGCCTCGGCACCCCTCGCGCTTTGCGGGTTTTAGACGCTCCCTCCAGGGCGCGGGGTGGGGTCGCGGGGAGTCCGGCCCCCGGTTCCCTCGGGGCGACAGGCCCCCGGCACACCTGCCGTGTGCGTGGAGGCTGCGTGTCCGCCGTGGGCCTGACTCTCCGCTTCTCCCCCGCAGAGTCTGTAGACGAGGCGGCCCCGGGCTCCCGATGAACGACCGGAAGGAAGATATGGAAATCGCGTCCCACTACCGGCACCTGCTGCGTGAGCTGGACGAGCAGCGGCAGCACGGCGTCCTGTGCGATGCCTGCGTGGTCGTGGAGGGCAAGGTGTTCAAGGCGCACAGGAACGTGCTGCTCGGCAGCAGCCGCTACTTCAAGACGCTGTACTGCCAGGTGCAGAAGACGGCCGACCAGGCCACGGTCACGCACCTGGACATCGTCACGGCCCAGGGCTTCAAGGCCATCATCGACTTCATGTACTCCGCGCACCTGGCCCTCACCAGCAGGAACGTCATCGAGGTGATGTCCGCCGCCAGCTTCCTGCAGATGACGGACATCGTGCAGGCCTGCCACGACTTCATCAAGGCCGCGCTGGACATCAGCATCAAGCCGGACGCCTCGGACGAACTGGCCGAGTTCGAGGCGGGCGCCCCGCCGGGCAGCGGCACGGACGCGCTCATCTCGGCCGTGATGGCCGGAAGGAGCATCTCGCCGTGGCTGGCCCGCCGCACGAGCCCCACCAACTCCTCCGGGGACTCGGCCATCGCCAGCGGCCACGAGGGCGGCAGCAGCTACGGCCGGGAGGACCCGGAGCCCAAGGCCGATGGCTGCGACGACGCCTGCTCGCAGCCGCTGTGGCCGGGCGACGTGGGCTACGGGCCTCTGCGGGTCAAGGAGGAGCAGGCCTCGCCCACGCACTACGCGGGGGCCGAGCCGCCCCCCGCCGGGGACAGCGCCGCCCCGATCGCCTTCGCCGAGCAGGCCGCGGGGGACGGCTGGCCACCCACTGGCCGGAGGAAGAACCGCAAGAACAAGGAGACGGTCCGGCACATCACGCAGCAGGTGGAGGACGAGGGCCAGGCCGGCTCCCCCGTGCCGTCCTTCCTGCCGACGTCCGGCTGGCCGTTCAGCAGCCGCGGTGACTCAAGTAAGCCTTCGACCTCGCGGTTCCGGGCGGGGCCACTGCGGCCGCCGCGGCCCAGACGGGCTGTGTGTCGGGGGCCGTGGCCAGCGCGGCAGGTTTCCGGGCCGATACCGGTGGCTTCCTGTGGGTCGCTTTTCACAGTGAATTGGTGTGAGCACAGGGAACGTGACCGACACGTCCCAGGGCCAGTGTAGTGCTGGGGTCGCTGACGCACGGGCTGCCTGGGGCGGGACTTCTCTGGGACCGAGGGGGCCTTAGCTGGAAAGGTGCGTGACACCGGGAAGGGCCCCCGGGTGGCCGCCGAGCGGCTTCTCTGTAGAGCTTCGCTGCCGGGTGCTGGCGGGTGGACCAACTTTAAAAGCGTTCAACGTTAAAAGTTTTATGAGACAATGACGTGAATTAACGAGGCGGGGTGAGGTAAGGGTGGGCGGGGGCGGGTCGGGGGCGGGGCGGGGGTGGCGGTGACTGTGGAACCCGGGTCCCCTGTGTCGTCCCCAGCGAGACGCTGGCCTCAACCCCGGGCGCTTGAGGACTTAGGGCCAGAAAGCTCCCCTCGCAATGAGGGGCACCCCCGGTCCAGCACGCGCGGGTCCCAGCCCTTCAGAGCAGTGGCGGCCTTGCCCCTGACCCCCACCCCGGCGTCCGGGCCCCTCAGATCCTGGCCGAGGGAACTTCCCGCATCTGCCACGCAGCCTGGTAAACGGCACGTTACACCTTGGCCGCCCGGCGGGCGCTCCTCCGGGGGCTCAGCACGTGGCGACCACAGCCACGCTGAGCCTTCCCGAGCGGCGGACGGGGCAGCGAGCCCACGGGGGGCGTGAGGGCCGCATTCAGGCTCGGGCCAGATCGGGGCGGCCCCTCCAGAAAGAAGGCGAGCAATCAGCCGGGTGTGTGGGCGGGAGACAGAGAGCCCAGGGCACACGGCCGGCAGCCCCGAAAGAGGTCACGGACGTGACCTGTGCCATGTGCAGGGGGCACCCGCACGCGGGGCCCCTGGATCAGCCCCGACCAGCTCTCCTTAACGGACGCGTCCCCCAGGGCCCTGTGCCCTGTAGCTTTTATCGTTGTAAAATGCACATGTCATGGACTTCACCCTTTTAACCATTTTTAAGCGTACGATTCATCGGCGCTAGGTGTGCTCACACTGGTATGCAGCCATCACTAAGATCCATTTCCAGAACTCTCCCCGGTCATCCCCAAACGGAGACGATTGGTTAGCTGTGCGGCCGCGGACGCCCGGGGCCTGTGTGTCCGTCCTCGGCCTCGGCGCTGCCCCTGAGCCCCGGGCAGGGCCCTGCGTGTGCGGGAGGCATCGCTATGGCCAGCGTCTCTCGGCCCGGGCCGGACACGGCCGTGGGGCCGTCCCGGGCTGTCGGCGGCATCTCCGGCTTCTACGCACTGGACGCTGAGAGCAACCCACTGCCCAGCGTGACAGCCAGAAAAATCGCCAGGCCTTGCGGCCGATCACGAGCAGCCTGCAGAACCAAGTCAGAAGTCCCGCGTCTGCGCTGACGGCCGTGAGCCGTGCCTCCTGCTGGCTGCTGGCCGGACGGACAGCGGCCCTCCGCCCGCCCCGGCTTCGCGGTCCCCCCGTGACAGCTGAGCAGCAGCGGTCCGCGCCGGGCGACCAGGACAGGGGCTCCGTGCCCAACCTCCGAGGTGGCCAGGGCCTTCGCCGCTGCTGTGAGTCGGCGTCACCCACGGTGACGCGGGAGGCCTCGGTTAGCAAGTCCATCACCACACCGAGCGGTGCCGGCTGCTCGCGCCTGTGGGTGTGACGTTTTCCATGCAGTTGTCGAGCAGAAGGTGTTTTTAGAATCCAACAAGTGACTTCGGCTGTGTACTTTTGTTAATGTCTTAAAGCCCGCAGGTTGCCAAGGCAACCGAGAGCCGCTCCTGCCAGATCATCCGAGTTGCTAAGACGAGGACGGGAGGTTGTGGGCTCGCGTGGGATGGTGCTGCCTGCCTGGGCGGCCGCTCCCTCCTCCACCCTGGCCCCCGGGTGGGTTTGGGGGTGCAAGCTGCGCTCCCCACTGGAAGCCAGGCTGCTACGTCCTGGGGAACAGAGCTTTTATGCTCGTCCTGTGTCTAGGAGACGAGGCCCACCTCCCGAGGGACGCCTCGGGCAGTTTCCGCACGCCGCTCGGGGCAACGGACGTGGTCACTGGGCCGTTGGCCCTGACCCCTGTGTGCCCCCAGCTCGGCTGTGCCTGGGGCCCGTCGGTGTTCGGAGCGGGCGTCCCGCCCAGCAGCTCCCGGGTGGAATTCGCGCGTGGTCACAGAGGCCGGTTTGCAGGTGCGCTGTGCGCACAGCTGGGGTGTGGGTCCGGCCCTCCCCGCGCCCGTGACCCCCGGGACGCCGTGGCCTTCGCTCAGGCGGGTGCAGAGCTGCTCGCTCAGAACCCGCCAGAGGAAGAGCCCAGGCCCCGGGTCCCGTGCCGGCCCCGGGTCTGACCCCCGTCCACGTCCCGCACAGGCCCGCAGACAGGAAGTCCCGAGCTGCAGGCTGGTAAAGCGCATGTCTGCACGTGGACTGAGGCGGATCAGGGCGCGGGGCCGGAGGGCGCTCGGGTGGGTAAGGGCGGCATTCCCAGCTCCCGGCCTCCTCCCTGCTCGGAGATGGAGCCCGTCGCTGGGGCCGAAGGAGGAGCTGGCCGGCGGAAGGTCGTGGCCGATGGCCTCAGGTGGGGGGCGCCCTGCCGGGGCCTCATGGCCCACGCACTGCCCCGCAGGACACGGCCCAGGGGCTTGTCCGGGGAAGCAGGACCCTCATGAATTTGAGTGGCATGCTGCCCACGCCCAGGGCCACCGCCCTCCGGGCGCTGCGTCCGCTTCTGGGAGAAGCCGCCTCCCCACTGCTGCCCGTTGGCTCCGTCACCGCTGGAGGGAAACCACCTTGCTTCATGTGACGTGTATTTTGGGCGAAAGGGTCTGGATGAGAAGCGACCCCCGTGTCCGGCCGGGACTGGACCTGCCTGCCGGGGCAGCAGAGGGCGCCCCGGCCCCCGCCCCGCGTGCCGGCCTCCGCGAGCAGCGTCTGACCCTTGGCCGGCGCTTCGCGGCCTCGGTTCGGCTGGCAGAGGATGGGAAGCAGCGTTGGGAAGCCCCTCGGCTGGGAGCATGAAACCGTTTTCGGTTCGAGGGGGTTCAGTGCGGGTTTGTAGCCCGCGGGCCAAAGGGCCGACCGCGTTTGTGGGGACTCCCCGCCGGAGCGGGCTCGCACGGGCCCCGCAGCAGGCGTCAGCCACACCTGCCGCGCAGCACGCCCGCCCCTCGTCCAAAACCCGCCTCGCCCCCGAGCGTCTGACGGTCAGTCGCCTGCACCCTCCACCCCAAACGCTCCCCGGGCGTGTGCTCACGGTCCATGAGCAACGACATTTTTAAGGTCAGTTCTCACGCCAGGACTCTGCTGCCCCCAAATGTGCCTTTCGACAAGTTTTGATACATGCACGCAGCCAAACCGCTGCCCGGGGCCGAGCACGCCCCCTCCGCCCCTGGCCGTCCGGCCCCCAGAGGCCTGGAATCTGGCTTTCGGTCACAGGGCGGCCACCCCTGTGCGCCTGCGCCCGCGCGTGCCCCTGTGGCCCACACCTCCGGGGGTGTGGCGTGCGTTCTGCACACACCAGCGTCTGCGCGTCCAGCCTCCGTGTGTCCGGCCTCCTGTCCGCCAGCATCGGGGCGGTCGCCAGCGCTCACAATTATGAATGAAGCTTCTGTGACTCTCTCTGGCGGGTTCGTCCTGGTGACGTACGTTTTCATTTCTCTCGAGTAGCTGCCTAGGGGCGGGGTGCCCGGGTCGGAGGCGAGGGCAGCCTTCTTCCCGAGTGGTCACAGCGCCGCAGCAGCCTGGGCGGCGTGCGGGCTGCGGGGCGCGGAGCCTGTCGCCGCCGCTCTGAGCATCCAGCGGGTGCGTTTGGACGAATGCACGACGCCCCTGCCCTCGGGAGAGCGACCAGGTTGGCCAGCGGGCACGTTCCCTCCTGCCCTTCCAGTCGGGCCCGCCCCCGCCCCGCCCCCGCCCCGCCCCCGCCCCGTGACCCCGGGCCTGGGCCTGCCGGGCCCTTGTCGCCAGAGCGCCCACCCCGGGGGCCGCGCGCAGAGCGTCACACAGAGCGTGCGCCCGTGTCTGGCACCTCGCTCAGCTCTTCTTCTGTCCGTTATGAGGTGCTTGTCGGAGGCGGCAGCGAGGCCCTGTGCACCCCGCACGCAGTCGCCCGCGGTGGCCGCGTCTCGCTCGGCACAGGCAGCGCCACAGCCGGGATACAGCCCGCAGCCTGAGCCCCGAGCCCGGCCGTGCGGGCACGGTGTCCCCAAGGGCCCTGGCGCCTCCTCCCCCAGCGCCGGCCGCCCCATCTGCGATTTCCAACCTGCCTTTGAGTTTCATTCACGCTGTTGTGGGCATTGATAAATCACATTTTAACTGCCAGGGACTATCCTGTTCTGTGCCCAAAACAGTCTGCTTATTTGCTCAGCTGTCCATGGACATTTGGTTATTTGGGGGCTTTCCGGCCACTGGGAATGAAGCTGCTGCGGACGATGAGTCTCCGTGTGGACGCGGTTCTGGCCCCGGAGTGGAGTGCTGGGCCTCCTCCGGATGCGGTCCGGGTCCGGGCACGCGGCCGCCTCCCCGGCTGTGAAGTCCCGCCATCAGGGACCCGTGTGCACGTGGGCACATGAGCAGAAACTGCGTTGCAGGTGCACAGTGGCTCCTGACGGTCACGTCGGTGAGGCGCGGGCTTGCACAGGGCACAGGGCCACCAGCCCCGTCACCGTCCCTCGGGCTCTTTTAAATGGCTTTAGCTTTTTCATCATAAGAGCCCACTTTGTGGCATTACACAACATCAAACTCTTCTCTACCCACGGATTAGCTGCAATATAAATACCGCTTTCGACTTCCTATTCTGTTTGCAGAATTTCATTTTTTACGTCGTTGCTTTAAATTCCTCTTTCTGAATTCGAGCTGTGGTCGGGACAGGCCGGGAAGGCGAGGAGCTTCTGCATTTGGCCCCCCGAGGGGGGGTTCAGCGGCGTCCCCGCCAGCCACCCCTCCGTCCACCCCGACGCTGCCCCTTCTGGGCACTCGCCCTCTGCCCTCTGCCTTCTCGTCTGACGAGGAGCGAACCCCGGAAGGACCTGCCCCGCCCCCGCTGCCATCGGCCGGCTGCGGCCTGGGCCAGCTGGGGGGGGTCGTGGTCCGTGAGGAGGGGCCCTGGCGCCGTCCCCAGAGACCGTGCGGCGCTCCCTTCCTCGCAGCTGGGCCGCCGGCATGGGGCCGTCTCCCCGTTTCCTCACAGAGCTCTGCGTCGGGCGCAGGCCGAGTGCTGCCTCCGCCCGCTGGGCTGCCGTGCGCCCGCCCTTCTGTGTGCAGAAGTCGTGGTTCCGTGGCCTCGGGTCTGGTCCTCAGCCCGGAGCCTGCAGCGGGCCTTCCGCCTGGGGTCCGGGGCGGCCCCCCACCCCTGTCGCTCTGAGCCGAGCCCCTGTGCGAGGCCTCGGCTGTCACCGTCACCGTCACCGCGTCCCGGGCTCGGCAGCCCGCGTGGGCAGGACGGGTGGGACCTTAGGCGCAGCTGGGTGGTCAGGGAGTGGCCCCGGCTCCTCCACCCGCCCCTCTGCCTCCTGGCGGGCCCCGAGATGACCCCATGTCTCCTTCCTCCGCAGATGTGGACCTGGCCATCACCGAGGCCGGCAGCTCCGACAGCCGCGGGGAGAGGCCCGACCTCTACGCGCACGGGGACGAGGGGCTCCTGGGCGGAGAAGCCAGCTACCTGGGCCCGCCCCTCACCCCCGAGAAGGACGATGCCCTGCAGCAGGCCGCCACGGTGGCCAACCTGCGGGCTGCGCTCATGAGCAAGAACAGCCTGCTGTCGCTGAAGGCCGACGCGCTGGCAGACGACAGCTCGCTCCTGCTGGAGTACCTGCCCAAGGGCGCTCACTCCCTGTCCCGTGAGTGCCCTGTGGCCGGGCGGGCGGTGCGGCCCGCGGCAGGCGCGAGGGGCAGCGTGCGGGTCGGGCGCGGGTCTGTCAGGGAGGTCGTGGGGCGCGTGCGCTGGTGCCCGGAGCTGGGAGGCAGTGGCCGTGGGCTGTCAGGGTGACGGGGAGGGGCCAGGGTGCTTGTTCCTACACTTGACCCCGAGGCTCCTAAACCTGCAACCTGACAGAGCTGAGGGCGGGCAGTGGGCGGGCAAGGGACGTGGAGCCCCGCGTGAGTCAGGACGCCCGGCCAGGGGGACAGCGCCTCCGTGCCGAGGGCAGGCCCGCCCCCTCTGCGGGCGCCCGTCCCCTCTTCACGCTGTGCCCCACTGTGTGGGGAGAGATTCGCGGGCCCGCATCTCCTCTCCCTGTCCCCCTGGCGGTGCGAATGGTTAGCAGTGGACAGCGTGCTCACAGCCTGACCGCGTCCAGCCTCACCGGGCCGCCCACCCAGGGAGAGGTGGGGTGCGGCGTGTCGCGGAGCAGCGGGCTCCCGGGGACATCCCGCCCACGAAGCAGGAGCGCGTGGAGCTTTCACGCCCACCCGCCCGCCAGCCCGAGCGCGAGCTGCTTCCCCGTGTCGTGTCCCGGCCGCTCTGCGGGGTGCTCCGGGGAGCCGTCTGGGGACGCTGCCGGAGGAGACCCCGATGTGTCCCCAGGGAGAGACCCTCCCCTTGTGTGCGGCGTGCTCGGTGCGGGTGTCGGAGGGGCGGGGTGTGCCCCAGCTCTCTCTGGGGGGCTCGGGGCTGCAGAGCGCAGAGCCGCGGGGTGCTGCACCCCAGGTGGCCCGGAGTCCGAGCGTGGGGTGTCACGTGCGGCGCCGCGGGCCGCCGGGGCCTGGACGCCGGGGGTCTGGGTGCATAGCTTCCCTCGATCTGTGCTTCAAAAGACGACCCTTAACCTCTTTGTTTTCGTAAGCACTAAATCATTCACGTTTCTGTGTCAGAGTGACGAAGTTGCTTGTGGCTGACAAAGACCAAAGTTGGAAAGAAACGGCCGCGTCCCCTCTGTCCGCCGGATTAAGACCACTGCCCGAGGCAGGCGGGACGCTCGGTGGTCGCGAGGGCACGGCTGCGCGGTCACCCCGGGGCCCTTGGGTGGTGTGCGTGCTGTGCTCGGAAGACCTGGAATGCGGGAAGTCCCCGCAGTCAATGAGCGAAGTGGCGGCCCCACCCCCTCTGGCAAAGGCTGCGCGCGGCAGAAGCCGCAGGGCCCGTGCGGCCCGGGCCCGATGGCCGGCGATGGTGCTTCCGGGGCCGGGGCTTGTGACAGGCAAGTCCAGCAGCCGAGAGACGACTGGACAGGTTTTGTGGGTGACGAGGAAGGGCCGGGAGGGGATGCTGCCGGGGTCTCTGGCTGTGGAGAGGGCAGGGCGTGAGCAGCTTCCCCGCCGATGGCCCCCGCCATCCTTAGGCCCGGTCTCTCTAGCTGCCCCTGACGCAGGCGCGGCCCGAGCCGCCTTGCAGGGGCCGGCTCCGTGCTGCCCCCGCGTGGCCGGTCTGGGTTCGTGAGGAGTGAGCCGGGGTATGGCTCCCGGCGCTTCTCCGCTGGCTGCCTCGGGCAGTGGGGCTCTTCCGAAGGCGTTTGCTGCCGTCTGTGCAGGAACCACGCTGGGGCCGGGGCTCGGGGGTCCGACAGCCCCCAAACGCCGATCCCACCGCCTCTGGTCAGGCAGCACGACCTGCGTGCCGTGCGTCCACCTCGGGGGCACGGTGGGCACCACGCGGCCGAGGGCGAAACGTGCTGCCGGCCGCCCCGTCCTGGCCCCCAGCAGAGGCCCAGCCCCCTCCTCACGGCGGGGCTCACCCCCAGCGCGTCAGGGGCCACCCGCGTGCTTCCCATCGGGTCTCCACGTTGTCCTGCGTGGTCACGGCGCTCGGTGCGGTCGGTCCACACGCCGGGGTGGGGGCGCCAGCGCCCGTCTCACACGAGCCCCCGCGGCTTAGAGGGCGCCGAGCGCTGGGGCGGGAACCGCCTCCCCTTTCGCGTGGGGCACCGTGGCTGACTCGGGGGGCAGGTGGCGACTGGGCTGGGACGGGCCGTTTGTCACGTTTCAGTCTCCTTGCCTTCACGTTCTGAGTTCACCCCTCTTCTAGTAAGAGTCTGCCCCCCGTGTTCCGTCACGGGTGAGCCGCTGGCCGAAGCCCCCGCCGGGCGGGCTGCAGGCTGCCGACTGGGCTGCGGCGGCCGGGACACCGGCCAGGCGGGCTGTGGGGGCTGGAGGTTGCTTTAGAACATTATTTGCTCACGTTCTCAGTAAAATCTGCCTCTTTCCAGGCGCATGCTAAATGAGGAATGAAAACACCCAGAAGGAAACACGACCTCTGGAGTTCTGGGGTCCTCCCTCACCGCAGCAGCTGGGTGGCCGTGGGGGAGCTGGGCGGACGCAGGCCGTGCCCGTGGCCGGTGCGGCACGTGCCAGCCTGCGCGCCTCCTGGCGGACGAGCGAAGGGTGCCAGACAGTGGCCTTGGACGTCCACGCATGTGGCATCTGCCCCCAGACGTGCTGCCGAGAGCGTCGGGCCCCCAAACTCTCCCAAGGCCCCCCGCCCACTGCCGTCTGTGTCTGGGTCTGTGTCTGGATCGGCCACCTCTGGTGGCCCGGTTTGCGCTCCGTGAAGATGCTATGAACACAGCCC
The DNA here is from genome assembly GCF_014176215.1 of Rousettus aegyptiacus. Taxonomy (NCBI): domain Eukaryota; kingdom Metazoa; phylum Chordata; class Mammalia; order Chiroptera; family Pteropodidae; genus Rousettus; species Rousettus aegyptiacus. Next base: position 332,757 of record NW_023416287.1, read on the forward strand.
GGCCATCTGCTGGGCATGGGCTGCGCTGCGCCCTGGGCCCCCACCCGCTGCGTCCAGAAGGGACCCTCTTCCTGGGGGCCGCAGACGGGCCCAAGCCCCCGGGGCCCCGGGGCGGCTGTGGCGTCGTGCCCTCCGGACCGTCAGCCTGGTGTGCACAGGGCGCGGGCACGGAAGGCGTGCACATTTGCACAGAGGAGGGTTGGCCTCGAACCAGGCCTCGCGGTGGTGAGGCAGAGGCACCCCCAGCCCGCTGCCCGCTGCGGCTGCACGAGGGGGGCCAGCGTGTCCCCACGGGCCTGTCCCCATGCCGCCGGGTCTGCTCGAGGGGACACCAGTCTGCTGAGTGCAGATTTGCAAAAGAAAGAGAAAGAGGCTGCAGACGTTGGAGAGAACCACCAAATGTGCAGGCCGTAGGTTGTAACCGACAGCCGGTGCGCAGAGGCCCTTTCCGGACGGTTCTGGAACCTTCTGGAAAAGTCTGATTTCGCAGATGACCTCATGCCTGGATCCTGGCACTTCCACTGGCTTCTCCCTGAGAGGATTTTGTGTTCTCCATTTCGATTCCTTTTGACTCGATTCTTTCGGTTCTGCTGCCTCTCCCGGCAGCAGGCGGGGGCCTGGCCTGCTGACCGCAGTTCGCCGAGTGGACGCCGTGGACACGCCGTTTGTGCGCGAGGGGCCGTGTGCGGGTGGGCGGTGGGCGGGGTGGGACCGTGCCCTCTTGGGCTTCGATCGGTGCCGAGCGCCTTCCCCGCAGGGGGCTTCGGTGGGAGGTGTGTGTGCTTCCCACACAGATTTTTCTTCTGAGCGTCCATTCGTCGAGGATTAATTGTGGCCTTCCTTTCCAGACATGTGACAGGTCGTCCTGGTGGTGTCTGGACAGGGACCTGGTGAGTAAGTGGTGACAAAGGCTGCCTGCTCTCGGCCTCCCTGAGTTAGCCACGCTCGGCGGCTCGTGACTCGTCTGCCTCTCGATCATGCCCCCCGAGACCTGGAGACCGAGGCTCAGAGTGAGGCCCCCTCTGGACGCGGCTCCAGCCGGTGCTGGGGGCATTCCTGGGGGCCACCGGCCAGCACAGGGTGCAGGGCCTCCTTCCTGCACGCCGTGCGGGTGCCCCTCCCCGGGGCCTGGGGAGGCGGGACTTGCCCACAGCCCTTGGGTGCTGACAAGCCAGCGGAGACTGTGAGGAAAATGCCCCTGGAAACCGATACCTCCATGATTTGGAGGCCAGGAAACCTTGACCAGGCACCTCATGCCGGAGCAGATATCCCCATGGGCTCTGCTGCAGCCAGGCCCGCTGGTCAGGGCCAGATGGCCACTGGCCAGTGACAAAGCCACCTTGGGACAGGGCAGCTGCTGGGAGTGGGGACTAGGCGTCCACTTGTGCCTTTAATGCACTTTTTCTTCAAACCCTCCGCTGGAGCCAGGTGAAGGCCACCCCATGCCCATCCAGTGGGCAGGTGCACCTCCGGCCTCCAGGCACGGGAGCTGGGGGCCTGGGGAAGACTGTGACTTGTGGGGCAGAATGGGAAGGCAGGGACAGGGATTCGAACCACCGCCCATGGCGAGAGGAGCCGAATAGCTCTGACCGCATCACCTCCTCGAAAGTTCGGCGGAGGAAGCCAGCGCCGCGCCCCCCACGCGCGCCCCCCATGCGCGCCCCCGCACTCCCCTGCTGGCTGAAGGAGCCGGCCTCCGTGGCGAATCACCCACACTGCTTCTCTTCGGACAGAGCGCCTTGTGCGTGCCGCTGTACCCCTCCACTGCACGGTGCACCCCGCGTCTGCTTGCTCGGGCGTGCGGGCTCCGGCCGGGCAGAGGCTCACCGCCGCCGCCCTGACTGACCCGGCCGGGCGTGGTCCAGTGCGGCCGTCGCCGTGGCCACCCTCAGACGGGCGGTGACCACAGACAAGGGCCGCCACTCAAGGCGCGCTGTTGCCGTGGCGACCGTGCCGGGCGGGAGGTGAGGGGTGGCGGGGTGGGTCGGTTGGCGTGCGTCACTTTTTCGAGAGGTCAGGTTTACGTAAGTGCCCGTCTGCACTGGAATGTCACTCCCAGAGACGTCCTCCCTTTTCTGTCATGCTGGCTCTTTGAGCGGCGACGTCGCCGGGGTGGGAGGACCTGTGCCCGCCTGCCCTTCGCTTTCCTTTGCCCTTGGGTGGCTTTTCCCTGGGGACCCGGCGTGGGCCAGGGGCCGCAGAAGACCTGCACTGCCTTTGATCAAAATTTTAAAACAAATAAAAGGTGTTGGACAGGGTTCCTAGTACCTGAAAGAAGTATTTGGTCGATGGTAAAATAATAACGGATGTAAGAAACAGTGTTAAAACAGGTAGCTCTCTCATTCCATCCTTGTATCTAACATTGTTTTCTTCGGGACTGTACGGCCATCTGGCCCGGGACCTTCAGCAGCCCTGGGGGTTCCTGTCTTATAGTTTGTTGACTTTCTCATTGAAACATTGTGGCTCAGGGGTTCCTTTCAAGGAGCTTTTAAAATTGATATTATGTAACGGTCTTTCTTGAAAGTAGAGACTCACTAAGAAGGGCTGGTTCTCCATTGAGGCTGGCTCGCTGCCTCGAAACCTGCTCCCTGTTTGAATTCCTTTTGCACTTCTCAGCATATTTATCATTTTTACCATAATTAGCACAAAAGGTGAACAGTGGCCTCACAAACGTGGATGTCCGTGTGTGTGTGTGTGTGTGTGTACACATTAAGACTTCAGCCTCTTGGGGAATGTTAATTTTTGAATTAGACTGCACTTAACACATAGAGTCCAGTTTTGGTCATTGTCAGTTTGGTAGTTGCATATAACTCAGGTGCTAAGGAAAAGGCATTAATTTATTTTAAAGAAAACATTTTGAGGACAACTATTAGAACCTCCAGTTTCAGTCATGAGTAGCTCGTACTGGGCTTTACCCTCAGGCAGCACCCCCCCACACACACACACACCTCACATTCTGCCGGCCACCAGGGCAGGTGGGGCCTGGGGTCGGCCCGGGAGCCAAGCTGTGCTTTCGCCCTGCGCTTGTCTCGGGCTTACTTGCCAAGCGTTGGGGCAGCTACAGGCTGAGTCGAGAGGAGCAGTATTTTGAGGCAGTAACGTGGCCGTGTGTGCTGCGTAACAGCAGCAAAGGATGATGTGCCTCCAGGAAAAGCGGACAGACACTGGAGTGCCCGGGGGCTTGCAGATATCCGTTACCCACACGTCCCAGGACATGGAGGACGAAACTGATGGAAAGAGAGAGAACTTCGAGAGAATTGGGATCTATGAAAAAGAGTCAAGTGAACATTCTGGACCCGGAGATACACTATCTGACATGAAGAATCCTTCGGCTATTTCAGTAGCCTGGACACAAGGTGTCTCCGGAGCGGGAGACAGAGCGACAGGAAACGTCCATGCGGGAGCTCAGAGGAGGACGGACGAGGAGAGCGCTGAGAGCCGCACGGAGACAGAGAGAATGCTCGCCGTCCGCGCGGCGGGGCTCGCAGAGGGCAGAGGCGAGAACACGGAACGGAAGTGGCGATCAGGGAGAGTTTTCTGGAACCGGCGAGAGACTTCGACCCGCGGTTTCAAGCAGCTCCGTTCGTGAACCCAAAGCAGAATGCCGCGGCGCACGTCAACATCTGGGCGTGTTACAGTCCAGCTGCCGAAAACCGAAGGCGAAAAGGACAATCTTAAAAGCGGCCAGAGAAAAAAGACGTGTCGCGGAGGACCGACAGGACCGACGGCTGACTTCCCAGCAGAGACAACAGCAGCTCGGTGGCGGTGGATGGGGCTGTGTGTGGCCGACTGAGCATTCTGTGTTCTTCAGGAGTCACGGCCGCGCGAGGAGCTTAGCGTACAACGTGAGAGCAGAGTGCTCATTGCCCGCCGACAGGAAGTGACGGCAGCAGCCGTGAAGCCAAAGGACAGTGCCTGAGATGGACACGGGTCACGCTGGGGACAGTGACACCGGCAGAAGCTGGACGGCGGGAACGGTCCTGATGTGCAGGGCGACGTTTGCAGTGTCTCGTGGGGTTTCTAATGGCGGCGGGAGGGGCGACGGGCCTGGCTGTCGCACGGGTCTGGCGTCCCTCTGCAACAAGGACGACATAAAGGACGAGCAGGACACGAGATGCCGCCCTTCGGCCAAGTCCGCAACGCCACGGCCCTCAATGAGCTGGACACTCCGTGCAGAAAAGGGGGCCAGCCTGCTTTTCAAAGAGCTCGTTGCGTGCAGATGACGAACTCCGGGGGTCCGAACACAGAAGCGTTTAAAGCAAAAGGTGAAAAGGATCAACCGAGGAAACACGGACCTAGAAAAGTGATATCGATAGCGAAGTCAGCAGAAGTGTTGCCCAAGGCGGACACTGCATTCAGCAGGAACACACGAATCCTAACGGTGCTCAGTGTCAGATGCGGAGAGGACACATCGACGGCAGAAGAGACGAGTCGCTGGCCAGACCCGGGGGCTTTGACACGTTTCTTCAGTAATCGCTAGATGAGCAGACAAAACGCCAGTGAGGATGAAGGAGACGAGACGTCGAATTCCTGGAATGAGTCACCCACTCGCAAGGACTGCGGGTCCCCCAGGGCCGCAGGGGACATTTCCAGAGCAGACGAATCGGGCGGGGACACACGTCTCAGCGAGCGCCAGGGCCTGGACGCCCAGTGTGTTCTTGGGCCTCCGTGAGGTGGAAGGGACAGGTACTGGGACGTCCTCCAGCGCGGGGCCACCGCGGCGCATGCAGACAATGCACGCATCGCACGCTGAGTCACACTGGAGAGTGTGAAACGGTTCGGGGATGATGGGCACGCACCTCGGGGCAACTCGCAGGCCGTGTCCAAGGGGGAGCTCACAGCTCGGCTTCCGCTCCCTACAGCAACGAAAGGGGCTAATCTGGGGCTCGAGAAGTGAGGAAGAATTGCAAACGAAGCCCCCAAAAAGCAGGAGCAGCGAAATAAAGACCAGGCGTGAGGGGGAGAGGCGGACCCGCCATCGCACCCGCGTGCGTGCGTTCGGGCCGGTGCTCCGGGGAGGAGGCAGCGCTCCTGCAGCGGCGCGGTCCCAACGGCCGCCCGAGAAGGCGAGGCTGAGTGTCGGGGCCTCCGTCTTCGCGCTCACAGAGCCAGGACGGGGGCCCTGCCTACGGACGTTCTCAGCACAGTCGTCCGAAGGGAAATCGCCCCAGAGCTCGCGTCGGGGGCCTCGGCCTCCGTCTGCTCTCAGAGCGAGCGGCCCGCTTGCTCCGTGGGAGAACTGCCTGGTGGAGGTGTGGCCGGAGGACAGTCACGCTGACCCCCGGGGGGGGGCGGGGGCCAAGCCTGGCTGTTGGGGGCACAGGATGGTGCTGTTTGCCTCCTCAGGCGGGCGCTGCCAGGTGTGCGGACGGTCACCCTGCAGCTCCGCTCCAGCCCTGCCAGGCTGCGTGCCTTCCTGCCTCTCCCGACTCCGCCGGACCCACCCGTCAGGAGGTCCCTGCCTGGGGTGCTGGGCCCTCCCCACCCATGGGGGCGGCTGGCTCCTCCCCACCAAGAAGTGCTGGACTGCTCGGGCAGAGAGCAGGTGTGGTGGTGGCCGCCGTGGGAAGGCTCACACCTGGAGCCCCTGGGCCCCCAGCCGCCACCAAGAGGCCACCTGAAGTGTGCAACGAGATGCCTCTGAGGGCCGCGTCCTGATGTGCAGTGTGGCCCCAGCCTCAAGGCCGAGCTGGCCACGGGGTGGCCCTTGGGGCCTGTGATGTGGTTCCTTGAAGAGGGTGGAGGGAGAGCAGGGACCAGCCTGAGGGGCAGGGGCCGCTGGGCGCTCTTGCGGGCGGGGCCCCGCCCCGGCCCGCCCCGCCCCGGGCGCTCAGGGCGCAGCCGTGGCCCGGCGCTGGCCCCCGGCTGCTGGGAGCTGTGGGTTGGGGCCAGTCAAATGTCCTCTATGCTGTCACTGTGTTTCTGTTACGGTCCGTGTGTGGACATCACTGTTTCTGGCGGGCGTGTAAGAAGGTGGCCGTGTCTGAGAAGGGGACGCGGTTGCCTCTGGCCTCAGTCCAGGCAGCCTGGCCCCTCTGACACGTCTGGGGAGAAGCCCCGTGCCCCCAGAGTGGCGCAGTGGACACTGCAGTCGTCGGGAGGTGTGGGGGAGGCCTGAGCTGCGAGCTGCGCACTGCGGGCGGGACCAGGGGCCAGGCGGACGCTGAGGGGGCGGAGGGGCGTGGGGGGCGTGGCCCAGGCGGAGGCTGGACACTGCGGGCCCCGGGCGGGGGGGGGGGGGGCGGGAGGGGGAGGCCTGAGCCGCGAGCTGGACGCTGCGGGCCCGGGCGGCGGGCGCGCTGACCCCGGCCCTGTCTTGCAGTGAACGAGTTCACGGTGATCAGGAAGAAGTTCCGCTGCCCGTACTGCAGCTTCTCCGCCATGCACCAGTGCATCCTGAAGCGCCACATGCGCTCGCACACGGGCGAGCGGCCCTACCCCTGCGACATCTGCGGCAAGAAGTTCACGCGGCGCGAGCACATGAAGCGCCACACGCTGGTGAGCGCGGCGCGGGGTGGCGCTGAGCGGGCTGGGGCGCCGCGGGCGGCCTCGAGGGGGCGCCCTGTGCGGGAGGGCCCACGGGGAGAATGGGGGCCACGCCCCCCATCGCCCCCAGCTGGTTTTGCCCCTTGGCCTGGGTGCACAGGCCGGGGTCACACCACGCCCCAGTTTTGGGGCCCCCCTGTGCCAGCCCAACCTCTCCTCTCTCTCCCCTCGGCCCCTGCCCCCCACACCTGTTTCTCTGAGGGGTCCCTGGCTCAGAGCCATCAGGCAGCAGGTGCTGCAAGGCGGGTCTGCCGGGCCAGGAAATACAGGGGTGATCCTTGAGATGGAGGCAGGTTCCCCAAAACAGTAAGGGAGCCTCTGCGAGCGAGAGAAGCCAGGCGGGCCGGGCGGCTCGGGCTGTGTGTGGCGACCAGGCCTCCCTCAGACTCACACTGGGGTGCAGGGCTAGGGGTCGTCTGAGGAGAGATGGTGGGGTGGCCCGGGGGCTCAAGTGGGGGTGGGGGGAGGGAGTCGGGCTGACGTGAGTGTGGGACCTCAGGGCATCCAGCGTCACCTTGGGGTGCTCAGGCCTGGCCTGGGATCTCAGGACGTCCAGGGTCGCCTTGGGGTGCTCAGGCCTGGCCAGATTCCCGTAGCATGCTGACATGCCCACCGCCAGCAGCAGGCCCGTGGGCCGGGCCAGGCTGGAGGGTCCGGGTCGCCCTGGCGGGGGTGGCCAGGGTTGGCCGCCTCAGGTGGGGGGCCAGGTGAGGCCCTCGGACCTGGCCCAGCAGGGCGACCCTTGAGCGAATGGGTTCCTGCTGCGTGTGTCTGCATGGGGCGAGCAGAGGCCGCCGTCTGGGCCGCCACTCACACTGGCCGCCCCGGGGCCCGGGCCAGGTGGCTCCCGGTAGCGCCTCCCATGGGGGCCGCCGCAGGCCGCTCGTGGTCCCAGGCGGTTCGAGGCTCTGTTTCTAGCTCCAGTTCGGAGGCCTGCACGGCTTTCCCCGCAGACGCCCTGCCCAGGCCCTGTCCCCGACCCCAGGCCCGCTGAAGACCTCGGGCCGCATGCCGGGCGTGGTTTGTCTCCCTGGGGTGTCGGGGAGGGCATCTCCCGTCCACCAGGTCAGGGGGTCAAGGCGTGCCAGGGACGGTGACCTGCCAGCCTGGCAGTACTCGCGGACAGAGAGACGCAGCTCAGCAAACCTCGCTCCCGTGACACCGCTGGTGACCGCCCTGTCCCCCGCAGGTCCACAGCAAGGACAAGAAGTACGTGTGCAAGCTGTGCAGCCGCGTCTTCATGTCGGCCGCCAGCGTGGGCATCAAGCACGGCTCCCGGCGGCACGGCGTCTGTGCCGACTGCGCCGGCCACGGGGCGGCCGGGCCACTGGACGGCGGGGGGCCTGAGGGCTCCCCCGAGCTCTTCTCTGGTGACGGGCCCTACCTGGAGGACCCCGAGGACCCGCGAGGGGAGGGCGAGGAGGAGCTGGGCGAGGAGGAGGACGACGTGGGCCTGGCCCACGAGGACACGCTGCTGGGGGACAAGGACGACGAGGACTCCCCGCGGGCGCCCCGCAGCCCCTCGGGGGGGCCCGACAAGGACTTCTCCTGGATCCCCTAGGCCTCCCCAGTGCTGTGTGCGTGCTTGGGGGTCTTCACCGAGCAGGGCTGTGCTGGCCCCTCGCGGCCCCTGCTCCGGTCCCCCCCTTTGTCCTGCTCCCGCCCCCTGGACACAGGGAGAGGCTGGCCCTGCGGTCTCCGAAGCAGAGGCGCCCCCACAGTGGGGGCCGTGACACAGCACGTTGCTGTGGGGTGCGGGGCGGGTGGAGTGAGGGGAGAGCACGTCCCCACCTGTCTGAGGGGCCAGAGACAGGGTCCCTGGCCGGTGCGTATGCGCAGAGCGTCGGGGGCCACGTGGCCAGGCCAGGCCCGGTCCTGCTCGGGTCACACATGCGGCCCTGGGGCACCGGCTCCGGAGATCCTGCGGGTCCCGCATTCGCTCGCCCCGCCCCATGCCGCAGGCTGTGCTGGGGGCCCTGAAGCAGCCGCTGTCCCGCCTTGTGGCCCTGTCCCCGCCCCCCATGGGGCTGTCTGCAGGACCAGGCCCCGGGTCCAGAGGCCCCGCGACCCTGCCGCCTGCCGGCTCCGGTGCTCAGCAAACAGCCACAGAAGCCCCGCGGGGCCAGCGCCCAGGTGCTACCGCCCGGCGGCGGGCCGGGGGTCGGTGCCGCTCCCCCCGCGGGCCCCCCGCGGGCTCCACTTCTACGTCTGTGTGCACTTCCTTGGAGAGCCTGGGGCAGCCCGGCCCGCTCGGCTCTGCCCACCCCGTGGCACCCAGGCCACCCCTGCTGCTAACACCGGCGTCCCTGACTGCCGTGTGCCGCCCACGCCCCCCGCGTGGGTCGCCCAGCTTCCCACGTGCTCAGACACGCGCGAGGCCGCGGGCGCGTGGTGCTCGCCGTCCTCCTCGCTGGCCCTCACCGCCGGCGGCCCCTAGCTCGGGGTCATGCCCTCGCTCAGGGCCTCTCTCTGGCGTGGAAGGCGGAGGTTCCGCCCTGGCCACGCCCCCAGCGCGGGTGCCCCGTCTCTCCTTGCTGAGGCTGTCCCACCCGCTTCGTGACTGCGACGGGCCGCCCTGCCCCCGCCTCGCTCCCACCCGCCAGCCGTTCCCTGGCCGAGAGGCAGCGGCTGTGTCTCCTCCTTATCCGAACTCTGAGCCCAACGGCTTTCCCCACGTTTGTACTGTCGCACCCCTTTCTAGGCGGGGCACCCCAGAGAACCCTGCCGTGGGTTCCAGAGGTGGCCCGCGGGTGCTGGCGGCGGCGGGCGCCGGCCGCGGTGCTGTCCTCGCAGCCCCCCCCACGGGGGAGTCACGGCTTTCGCTCGTATGCTGTCCCAGCCACCATTTCTTTTCTGTGAGTTAGAAGAGGGTGCCCTCGATGGCGCTGTCACCTGGCTTGCCTGCACCCACCTCCCTCTGCGGGGGGGCGCTGTGACTTCCTCCACACCACCGTGCCCCTAGAGGAAGGGCCGAAGTTCCCCCAAAGGCCCGGGGCAGGGGCCGAGCCGAGCCGGCGCCCGCCACCTGCTGCCCCCGCGCGGCCGCGCCAGGCCCGCGCACGGGCTCGGCGCGCGCGTCCTCTGCCGCCTTCACCTGGAGGCCTGGCTGGGCCCCGCCCGGGCCCTCAGAGCTCTGTGCCTCCCCCAGTCTCTAACCCCTTTTCTAAACAGACCCACTTTCTTACGAAATGGAAAGCAGACCTTCGCCGCCAGCAAGTGTCCCCGGGTTGTGCACTGGCCCCACCTCCCAGGCCAGGCTGCCCACGCCCCGGCGCCTCCGCCCCGCACTCAGGACACCCCGCTCCCCGCTCCGGGCCGCCCTAGCTCACCTTCTGGGGTTCGCTGTCAGTGCCACGGGGGCGTTTTCTTCCCTAAAGCCGATACTTGCACTGGAAACCCGAGGGCCCCCTTGCTGAGGTGCGCGAGCATGTGCCGCGAGGGCATGGCCCTCGCGTGTGCCGCGGGACCCCGGGGACGGACGCGTCACCTCTCAGGAGGCGTGGAGGGGACGGTGTGTGTCGCGGAGGGTTTTTTTTTTATGTGACCGATCTTTTTTTTCCAAATCAATGTTTAAACTAATAAATATTTTTTTACGAAGAGGAAAAAGATGTGTAGATTACATTTCACAGTCTGTAGTTTTTCATTCGTGCTTGTATTTTGGCGTCTGCAGCACCGAAGTGGAGAACGCGGCCCATCGCGGGTCGAGTCCCTTGGGCGGGGGTGGGGCCGGGCCCGCCGCCGAGCGCAGGACACCGGCCAGGTGTGCACCAGGTGTGCGTTCGGGATGCGGGTTTGGGGGAAGTCGCAACACTGTCAGGACTCATAGGGACCTTGATGCAAGAGGCGCAGCTACTGCTTCCAACTTTGCGCTTCTTCCTTTATACAAAACTGAGAAAATGCAAAAACTGGAACATTTTGCAATATGACTTATTTTTGCTCATTATGTGACGTGCAACTCTTTTAAAAAGCCATACGTAACGGTTTTTATTTTTTAGATCCTGCTGTGTTTTGTATGCAGCCCTTGAGAACGTCTTATAGTGAGGGTGCCGTGTGTGCTTTTCTTAAATATTTATTTTTTCAACGTTTTCAACCTGTCAGAACAGACGAAAGGGCCGTGCCTGGAGATGGTTTGCTCTTTCCTGGGGACGATCTATATTACATTGACTCTATGTTAGTTACCGTGAACCTGTGTTTGTGCTGGAGATGTGTTCGCTCCGGAGGAGGACGTCTGGTGCGTGGTCAGTGCGGAGTCAGCTCTGTTGTCCCTTCTCTGTAGCCGCAGGACAGGCAAACAGCCCCTTCCCTGCGGCCGTGCGACTTCCCGTCCGCCTGGGCTCCGGGCCTGCCTGCGGGCTTCCTTTCTGTGACGGATTAGCTTAGACACCCTTGCAAAGCGATCACTTTCAATAAACCGGGAAACTGCTGCTCACGCCGACGCCTTGTGTGTTTCAATCAGTGTCCCCTCGTCGAGTCTCATGCCAGGCGGACGTGGCCTGAGGGGACCGCCGCCCTTCGCGCCGGTTGCTGACATCCCAGGGCCACCCACCCACCACTCCTGCCTGTGGCAGGGGCCCAGTGCCATATCCTTCCCCCTCAGGAGCAGACACAGCTTCTGGAAAAAAACCCAAATCTTTAATTTTTTTCCTCGCCTGGCACAGCCCGGACCGAGACACCTGAGCTTCGCGAACATAGTACAAAACGTTGGCACTGGGCCCTTGAACTGTCAGGCTAAGTGCCGGCGGGGCAGGCCCCTCCCCAACACCCGTCAAAGTGCATCTGGGGCTGGCTCCCAAGGGGCCTTGAACCTGACCCATTGGCACCCTTGAACCCTGGTGTGGCTTTAGTGCAAAAGGCTGATTTCTTCAGAGGCACTTTGGTGGGATTTGGGGGCACGGCGCCCCTCCTGCACTGGGGGAAGGGCTGGGGCGGCTTGTCCTGGGCCTCAGGGAGCCCGGGCCGGGGCTGGTGGTGGGGGCCTTGGGGACCCCGGGGCAGGTGGCCGGAGCCTCGGGGGGCCTTGGGGACCCCAGGGCGGGAGGCGGGTTCTCAGGGACCCTGGGGCGGGCGTGGGGGCCGCGGGGAGCCGGGGCGCGCGGCGGGTCCTCAGGGAGCCCAGGGCGGGCGTGGGGGCCGCGGGGAGCCGGGGCGCTCAGTCCAGGAAGCGCTGGCAGGCCTTCTTCCAGCGGCAGGCCGTGCACCACAGGTCCCGGCGCTCCATTCCGTACACCTTCCGACACTTCTTGGCGTCGCCGCGGGGCTTCCTGGGGGAGCGCATGGAGCATGGGGTGCCGTTCGGCCGGCGCCTGCCCTGCGTGGCACCTCCCGGCTCCTCAGGACACGCACCTTAGGTTGGCACCGTGCTTGGAGGGCAGTGCTGGCTCGCAGGCCCTGCCTGTGCCGGGCTGTGGCTCCAGCCGGGGGGGCGCCAGGCAGCCCTGAGAGGGGACACAGCAGGGGTCTTGCTCCCCTCCAGTGTGCCCCGAGACCCGGCCCCCACTCCTGCCTGCGACCTCACCCACCTGGTAGGAGTGGTCACTGTGGCATGCCTGGGGGGGTTGCGCAGAGCTCAGCACTGGGGGTGGGGGCAAGGCCAGTGGGTGCAGCAGGCCGGGCAGCTCCAGGTGGGGGAAGGCGGGTGGCGTGGAAGCCACGGGCGAGTCTGGGGTCAGGCTGGACAGCCCATCTGTCAGTGTGTCCAGACCCACGTCCAGCTCCGTGTAGTAGAAGTCCTCCTCTCCGTCGCTCTGCTCTGGCTCTGCCTGCCGCCTGCCAGGGACATAGCAGGCGGGAGCTGACGTGGTGGCCCCCCGGCCGGGCCCCCGCCCCCACCCCGCAGGCCCACCGCACCCCAGGTGCACCAGGCGAATGTGTCTCTGCATCCCGGAGGCCGTGCTCAGGACCTTCCCACAGCGCTTCCACAGACACTGGAACAGGACCTGCGCCGAGCTCTGGGCAACAAGGGCCGGCGGTCAGGCCCGGCCGCCTGTGCTCACCCCGCCCCGCGTGCTGCTCCCGGGCTCACCTTCCTCTTCCTAGGGGCAGGCTCCCCGAACAGGAAGTGGGCCGCCTCCGGGGGCAGTGGTGGCGATGGGGTACAGGGGGAGGACTGCTCACTGGCCGGGTCCCAGCCCCAGTCCCCGCTGCTGCTGCTGCTGTAGCTGCCTGGCGGCTGCACCAGGGGCTCCTGCCAGGACGCCAGGCCGGGCTCTGCGGGGACACGCCAGGCCAGTGTCAGGACTTCGGCAGGCTCAGGCCGCTCTGCAGAAACTGACAGCGGCGAGTCCCTTAGCTCTGAGCGTCTGCCTGTTCACTTGTTCACAGGTGAGTTTGGTGGGCCAAAGCCACTTGGACAAGGCGGTGGCCAGGGGGTGCTAGCCATGGCAGCCCGGGGACTAACCTCGCTGGCACAGGGAAGGATGCATGGGGAAGTCCTGTGTGGGGAGGTGCCTGGCCGTCCAGGTGAAGTCGGACAGGTCGCGGAAGCTTGCCAGCCTGGGGCGCTGAGGCTTCTGGCCTCGAGGCCGGGTGTGGGCGCTCCGACACCCATGTGTTCAGATGGTGTCTAGGTGAGGGGGCTCTGCTTGCCCCGCCCTTTCCACAGGGTCTTGTTGGAAGTGGCCCTGGGCTCTGCCCCAGCCCTACCCAATGCTGGGCGAATAAGTCTCACCTGGGCTGAAGGCTGCGGCTGGGGCCCCCAGCAGAAGGGGGCTGGTGGACAGGCTTGTGAGGGCTGCAGCAGCCATAACCTCATCCGGCCGGGCTTTTCCTTGGGGGGCTCTGGAGGAGACGGGGGTGGGTGGGGCCAGCAAGTACTCCAGACCCCTCCCGCGGCCAGGCACACACGTGCAGGCCTGGGCACGTGTCCGCACACCATGCTCCTGTGCTCCGCAGGCTCCTCACTCCAGGACTCCAGGCACTGGGCAGGAGGCCCAGCTCCGCCCCCAGCTCAGGTTGCAGAGTCCTGGGTCTCCAGGAACCTCCAGGACAGGGCCTGGGCTGGGGTCTCCAGGAAGCCTGAATTAGCTGCCACCTGGGCCTCCTTCCAGGTGTCCCCCTCAGACCCCCCTCAGATGCTGGACAGGGCTTGGAGGCCCCACCACTGGGGCCAGGGCCGGGGCAGGCCCGGCCCTCCCCCAACCGCCCCTGAACCAGGGCTCTGCGAGAGCAGCTGTGGGCCCAGGGCCAGGCCTCGGGGGCGGGGCAGCCAGCAGCCAGGGGAGACTGCTCCAAGCACAAGCTGGTTCCCAGGCCCCAGCGGGGAGCGCGCTGCTAGCCAAGGGGGTCCGGCACCCGAGAGGGTTTTGCGGCCCGGCTGAGGAGGCAGCGGTCAGAAGCCTCGGGACGACGAGGAGGTAAACCCCAGGCTTGCAGTGGCCTTACAGCGCAGAGCATGACAACGGCCACTCCCAGCACTGCGCTTCGGCCACCAGGGTTTGAGGGGAGGGAGAGACACGAACGCACTGACCACTACTAGTCCTCTTCCAAAGCTGGAGAGCTGGGGATAGCCAGAAACCCAGTTCGCAACACTGACCTGCACCTCGTCGAGGACCCCCTCGGGGGTGTCGGGGAGGCACGTGCAAGCGTCCCACACACCACCCCTGCACACGGGGTGCACGTGTGTGCACGCCCACCTCAGCCTGGCGCGCCGGCTCACCTGTGCGCTGGCACCGAAATGTGGGCCGACCGCGCCCGCGGCTCGGGCTTCTGCGGGGGCGCGAACTCCAAGCCCGCAAAGCCGCCGCCCACGGCAGGGCCCTGCGGACGGAGTGCGCTCAGCGTCGGCAACCGCTCGGGGCCTCCAGCCCCCACCACGGATCCGCTCGGCAACCCCCAAACCAGTTGCGGCCGGCGCGCCCCGCCCCGGCCCCGCCCCCGGCCCGGCGCGGCGGGAAGCGCCCCCGGCGGCCCGGCCCAGCCGCGCGAACCCACGGACACGCACGAGCCGCCGCCCCGCCCCCGGGGGCCTAAAGTTTGTGCAGCCCCGACGCCATCTTTGCAGCGAGCGCACTCCGGCGCCCCGCCCTCGGCGCCCGGTACCTGCGGGGGCGCGGGCACCGACGCGGGCGCAGCCGCGGGGTCCCGGCCGGCGGCGCGGGGCGGGGGGCGCCCGCAGCCCGGGCCTGGCGCCGGGGGGCGCTCGGCCTCCATGGCCCGCCGGCCGGGCGCCGAGGCTGCAGCGCTGAGGGCGGACGCTCGGGACGCGGCCCCGGGCCGGGCCGGGTTGGCCGGGCCGCCGACCCCCGCCCTGGATCGGGAGCCGCCCGCGCCGCGCTGCCCCGAGCCCGAGCGCGCCCCGCCCCCTCCGCGCGGCCCCGCCCCCGGCGCGCAGCCATTGGCCGCTGCGCGGGATCAGCTCTCCGAGGTGGACCGTGGCCGCGCCGGCCCCGCGCCCATTGGCCTGCGCTCCGAGGCCCCGTCCCGCCCGAGGCCCCGCCCGGGGCCCGCTGCTCCCGCGCTGGCCCGGGACGGGGGGGCAGCTGGCGGCCCCCGCCCGCCGGCCGCTGGCCTTCGCGGGGAGGGCTGGTCCTCGCGAGGGTGCCCGCGCAGAGCTGCCGGATCCGGGGCGGGGCCCCGTCCCCGGGGCTGGCTTCCTGGGAGCAGGTAATTCTTCAACGCGCGACTGCCCACCTCCTCCACCCCTTACGTAACCCCAGGGGCTGCGCAGCGGAGCCCGCCCTTGGCGTTTAAGGTCCAAGTCCCACCCTGGGGCGGCCACCCTGCCGGGCGGCTGCACGCCTCCCCAGGGCCGACCGGGCCTGGGAACCACCACCCCAGGCTCGCTTGGCTCCCCACAGTTTTGAGCTCAGGTGACATGGCCCAGGCACCCCGGGAGGGAGGGAGTCCCCGAGATCAGGGGTAGGTCTCTGCTCCGTCCAGACCACCTCACACGCACTCACACCCGCAGGCTCGCAAGAAGGGAAGGCCGCGAGGCACTCGGTGTTCGTCCTCCGTGTGCTGGGATTTATTAGGACGCTGGCCTGGGCTGGCCTGGCAGCCCAGACCCCAGCGACCTGGAATTTGTGCTGCCGTGTGTGTGTGTGTGTGTGTGTGTGTGTGTGTGTGTGTGTAGGGGGGGCCGGGTGGGGGAGGGTGTGAGGGAAGGGGGGTTCAGGCTTCATACTGGAGGAAGGAACGTCTGTACTTGTGTTTTCAGGCAGGGAGGGGATGGAGACCCCTCCCCAGGCTGAGGCAGGGGGAAGCAGGAGACCCTCCTGTCCACTCATGCTAACAGCCCGGTCTGGGGAGCCCTTGGCGCTCAGGGATCCCCATCTCCTGGATGCTCTCGTACACGTTTTCCAGGAGGCCCTTGTCCACGCTCAGGTCCCTGTCATAGGTTAGGTTACTCCCCAGAGTCGGAATCGCTCCCTGACCCTTGGGGTCCAGCTGGTTGATGACAGGTTCTGGGTCCCTCCTTCTGGGCTTGTTGACCTTGGAATACAGGATGTCCATCTGGAGAGAGAAAGCCAGCCCAGAGAGGGGTCAGCACCATCCACTCCACTGAGGATCTGCCCAGCCCCACCCATCCCACGCCACGCCCTGCCCCCTTTACCTGAGTGGCTGGGGTCCCCTCAGCCTGCTGCCGCTCCACGCCCTGGGGCCCCTTGAGCTTATGGATGCGAGCATACTCCGGCACCATGGGCCTGGCCTCAGGCCCAGGTCTGGCGCAGCTGCTGGTTAGCCATGTCCCTGCCCACACCATAGGGCTGGCTGCCAGGCTGGCCCTGGGGATTGCAGCCAGCCCCACGTTGGAATAGGTGGCCTCAGGGCTGATGGAGGGCTGGGGCAGTGCCCGGTGCGAGAGGGCTGCCAGGGGCCTGGCGGTGCCTCTGGACGTGTCGAGATACTGCAGGCACAGGAGGTCCACGCTGGCAGGCCGTGGGGCTGGGGTGGGGTCAGGGCAGAGGTCACTTGGGTTGGGGGGATGCGGCGCAGCAAACCCGCCCACGGCCCCAGCCTCCTGGCCGGGCTCACCTATGCAGCCTCCCCGGCCCTGGTGCAGCTCATGTAGCCTGGTATCCGACTTGCTGAGGGAGCAGAGGTGGGGTCGTCTCAGCAGTGACTGGGGGCAAGGAAGGCTGATCGGTCCCCTGTCGGCCCCACCCTGGCCCCGGGACAGCCTGGCACTCACCGCCTCGTCCGTCATCCCCTGGCCCTGAAGCCGGGCCTGCTGCCTCCGCGCCGCCTTCCTGCAGGCAAGAGGATCATCAGGCGGGTGAGGCAGAGTGGGGGCGAGGCGCCGGCCTCTGGTCAAGGACGGCCTGCCCGGAGCCCCGCCCCCTCTGGTCCGAGGAGGGCCTGCCCGGAGCTCCGCCCCTTTTGGTCCAAGGAGGGCTTGCCCGGCGCCCTGCCCCCCTCTGGCCGCGAAACTGAGCCAGGCTTCACAGGGCACCTGGGTTAGGGATGAACGTACCTGTGGCAGGCTGTGCACAGCACCCACAGCCAGAGGAGCAGGGCGAGGCACCCTAGTGCCCAGAGGGCAGAAGGGGCCGAGAGCACCTGTGGCCCCATGCTGCCAAGCCCCGAACCAGCCTGGGGGCAGAAGATGGGAGCTGCGGCTGACCCAGGGTGGGCGCCCCACTTGAGCACCTCACACTGCCGGGCCGCCTGCTCCCCTGGGCCCTCTGACTCAGCACACAGGAAACCCCAAGGCTCCACAGCCCCTCCCTCCTACAGGGGCCGAGAGGGCACAGCTTCGGGGGCCCCCCTTCCTGCCTCTGCTGGGGGATCCTGCAGAGGTGTGCTCTGCCCGCCCCTGAGTACCTGGGTTGTCAGGATGACCCAGATGGCCGCAGTGTGGGGCCAGTGATGGGGCCGGGTGGGGCAGCTGTGACCTAGCCAAGGCCCAGCTGAGGCCACTGCAGCCCCCACCTGAGATCTGGGGCGGCCCCTGAGGCCCTGTCTCTGAGCCACAGGCCAAAGACTCATCTGCAGCCACACCCTGCCCAGGCCTGTCTTGGGCAATGCCCCCTGGCCATTCACTGCAGAGCCTAGAATCCCAAGGGGCTGGGAAGTCAGGTCAGCAGGGGCACTGGCCACCCTACAGCCAGCCGGCCCTCCTCCCCTCCCCCATCCCTGCCATGGATCTAACTTCCTCCTGGGGTCTTAGCAAGGCCCCAGGGGATGGGGATCCACCCCATTCTCTGTCGGCTGTCTGTAACCCAGTCTACCCAGATCCAGGGGTGGGCTTCCCGTGCATGCAGGCCCAGGCCGGCTCACCTGGTCACAGCCCAGGTCCCAGCACCCTGATGTGGCAGAACCTAGTCCTCCCAGAACCCTGCCCTCACCTGCCCACAGGAGGGCACCAAGGGGCCTGAAGGCCCGGCCAGGCTGGAGGCCAGAGAGGGCACTTACCGCCGCCACAGTGCAGCGCCCCGCCCGAGCCCTGCTGGGCAGGCAGGGCAGCCTGGCGCCCTGGAGCGCAGCCCAGGAGCAGCCCTTGGCGGAGCTCCCCGCCTCACTTCCTGCCTGTGGGTCTGGCTGCATCTCAGCCCGCTGCAGCTGCTCCCACTGCAGCCGCCACAGCAGCCTCACCCACCTGCTGCGGCCCCCACCCGGGGTCTAGACGTCACTCAGTGGTGTGTGCTTCAGGCCAGCACTGTTCTGAGAGCCTAACTTGTCACCTCCACCCAGGATGAGGTGGCCGTGCACTGGAAAGGAGACAGTCTCGTAGCTGCCAGGTGCTGGGGCTGAATCCAGGCTCTCGGGGTCCTAGCACCCCCAGGTCCTCCTGCCCAGATGGGCCAGTCTCCTCCCACCATGTTCCACCTCTTTGTGGGTGTCAGGTGACAACCCACCTCAGAGCCCCATCCGGGAGAGTAGGGAAAACGACAGTGCCCTGGGCCTCTGCCTCTGGATGGGGGCGGCGGCCTCACTCGGGGCCCCTCCAGCCCAGCCCGCAGCTCCACACAGAGAACCCCCTCTCCGGAGAGACCCGACAGCCAGCTGAGCCTCCACTGGAAGACACCTCGGCACAACCACTTTAATGTCCGTCCTTGCTAAGCAGGCTCCCGGACGCGGGCGGCTCAGCGGGCGCACAAGCGCCAAGGGACCCTGCAGCCCCATCTCCACCGAGCGGCGTCCACACCCCCCCCGCGGGCGAGGAGGCTGACCGCGGGGTCTGGCCTGGGAGTGGGCCAGCCCCTCCCCCGTGGCCTCGGGTTGTTGGGTGACACTGGCTCCTCCGCGGTGCGCGCGCGACTCTAGAACTCTGTCATCTTCTTGTGGGTGTCTGCCTTCCGCTGCTCCCGCTGCAGCCCCGCCTCCTGGGCCCGGAGCTGCCCCAGCTGCCGCTGTGCTCCCGCCAGCTTCTCCTGCAGCTGGGCCACCGTCGCGCTGTGCCTACAGAGAGACCGCCGCTCAGCCAGGGCTCCCGGGCCACTGCCACAGAGCCCCCGGGCTCCAGTCACGCAGACCCCCCGGAGACAGCCTGCCACCCTGGGGTCCAGGCGGCCTCCTGCGCGGGACTGCGGGCTGGGCGCCCAGAGCAGGGCCGGAGGCACGGTCCCTGGGGCCCGCCCTTCTCCAGAGCTCAGCCCCACACTCACCGGCCGGCGTTGCGGGCGAGGGCCTCCTGGATGCCCCGGACGTCCCGCTGGGCCTGCTCAATCCTCTCCTCGGTCTGGAGGAGCCGCAGGCTCAGGGCCCGCTTGGCGTCCCTGCTGGCGTGGTACAGCTCCTTGCCGCTGCGCCTCCCGGCGGGGGCCGCCCCTGTGTCCGGGGCCCCAGGAGCCTCGCCTTGCAGCTTCTCGTTCAGAAAGTCGAAGACGCTGCGAGGGGGCGGGCGGCCCCTAGGGCTGCGCCCTCGGCCCCGGCACTTGGGGGGCCTGCTGGGGCCAGCCTTGCCGCCCTTGGCTGTCTGCCGCAGGACCTTGGCACACTGGTCCAGAGACTGGCCCCGAGGCAGCACCACTGCGTGGATGGGTTCCACCCGGCCCTCCGCGTGGCGGCCCAGACCTGCGGGCACAGCGGGCGGGCACTGCTGCTGCCGGGCCCCTGGGCCGTGCCGGCCCCCCCCCACCCCGGGGCGGCACACTCACCCTTGCCGAACTCGTAGCCCATCTTGGCGAGCAGCCTGGAGCCGATGCCGCGCGTGTGCACCTCCCAGCCCGCAAAGGCGGAGCTGCAGGCCCCGGGCTCTGCAGCGCCAGGCGCCACCACTGCAGGGAGCAGAGGGCAAGCGGCTCGGCCCAGCTGGACTCGGGGCCCTGAGCTCTGGCCAGGGCCACAGTGCCCTGCCCCCCAGCAGGCTGCAGCCCAGGCTCGTGGTGCTGTGTGACAGGGAGCAGAGCTGACGGCAGAGTCTGGCGCCGTGGGCTCCGGCCTGCCGCCGCCCCAGGAACGCGCCTGGCCCCCTCCCCTCCGTCACCACCACCTCATGGAGCGTTCCACAAGGATGCCCCCTGGCGTCACCTTGACCGACCCTGCCAGCCAGCCCCACTTCCTGAAGCCCAGCTCTGGCCGTCTGGACACAGCTGCTCCTCCAGCCGCCGGGCACCAGGCCCTACGTGGACGGTGCTGAGAAGCGGCCCATGGCCCTGCCTCAGGGCGCACCCTGTGGGGCTGGGCTGGCTGCACACACACCGCTGATGTCCGTGGGTCTCCGGACCCGGCCCAGACCCTTCACCTGCTCTTCCACGGGGCAGGCCCGCCCCACTGCGGTCCCGCTCGCCAGCTGTGCTCACGTGGCCGAGATGTGCCAGCCGGGAGCCTCCCAGGGTGACTGCTGTCCGGGCTATGCCTTGTCCCCACCTTCCTGGCCTCTGGGACCCTGAGCTACCGCCATACCTTTGGCGTAGCTGGGGTCGTCCACGTCACTGCTGTCTGAGCCCGAGGAGGCTGCGGACTGCGCACGCAGCGGGGGCAGGATGGCGTCTCCCTCCAGCACGGCCTCCTGCAGCAGCAGCGAGTCGAACCTGACGGTGTAGTAGCCGCTGTCCACATCTGGGGCAGGGACAAGGACAGGCCAGGTCAGTGGCCTCGGCAGGTGGTGGGCGCTGCACTGAAAGTTAAGGGCGAGGTGCGGCCGAGGGCAGCCTCGCCCCCTTGGGCACAGAGCAGGGGCCGCACGCCCAACCTAAAGAGTGGGCGTACGTGTGAGGAGTGGGGCGGACTCACGCGAGGGGTGGGTGTGGGGGTGACGTGAGACGCAGGGGGGACATGCGGGAGGAGTGGGGAGGGCTTAAAGCAGGGGCCGGGTCGGGGAGCTCACCCGTGACCCGTGCCGGGTACCAGAGGCCATCCTGCTGCTTGGCCAGACACGCAGAGCCAGCCTGCAGGGAGCTCAGGTCCGGCTCCTGGAAGGGTCGGAGCTCGGCCACAGGGACCACCTGCCCGTGGGAGAACCTGCGGAGCGGGCAGGGTGGCGCTCAGAGCCGGTCCGCCAGGGCAAGCAAGCCCAGGGCGACCAGGGCCTGGGCATCGCTGCGGGAAGGGGTGCTCGGGAGACACACGCAGACGTGCACACGCACGCACACACGCACTACATGTGTGCAGGTGCAGATGTGCACACACCCACGCACACAAACGTGCGCACACGTGTGCACCCGTGTACACATGGCCACACGCGCTTGCAGATGCTCTTGCACATGGGAAGGACGGGGCTGCCCCGAGGACAAGATGCCTCGTGCCTCTGGCCAGCTTTCTGGGCGGGAGGGACGAAGTGCTGGCGGGAGCCCGTGAAGACGGCTCCCCACCGCCTCTGCCCCTCGCGGGGCCCCAGCTGCGGCGGGTCTTCGGGGCGGGTGCGCTGTGTGCCGACGGGCCTGAGCCCCTAGAGCAACCCGGGGCCCCAGCTGTAACAGTGGTCAGTGAACTGGCGGAATGAAAACCGAAACAGACTGTGGGGGGGGAGGGGAGTGTGGGGGCCGACACAGGGCCGCGGCCGAGATGGAGCGGACAGCGCCCGCGGGCCCGCGCCTCCGGGAGGAAAGCAGTCTGGCCCCACGGGAGCGCCCAGGACGGCCTGCAGCTCGCGCTCCCACGGGGGCCGGGAGGCCTCAGGCACCTTCCCCAGTGGGACGCTGGGCAGCCCCCTCTCACACCTGGGCGGCCTCAGGCACACAGGGTGCGGCCAGTGACCGAGTGGCGCCAGCGGCTGCGAGTCTGGGCCCCGAACGTGCTGCAGTGGAGGACGCGGGTGACAAGGCCCATTTGGCGCAGGAGCAAAACCACACGCTCACACGGGAGGACCAAGCCTGGGTGACTCGCATGCACGCGCGGCCGCGGAACCTTCCTGCGGGGACCTCGGCGGTCCTGGAAACCCTCGAGTCTGCTGCAGAACTCAGCTAGTTAAACGCCCGACGAAAGCTAGTTAGACCCAGCGAGCGGTTCCACAGAGCGGCTCTGAAAACGCAGTAATGAAGGTGTCCGAAGACTTAGCCGCGAGGGTGCTAACCGGACGTTTCCAGCCACGGGGCGCGGCGAGCGGCGAATCGCAGAGTGAGCTTAAACCAGGAGACAGGCGAGCCGGCCCGGGGAGTGCGGGCAACGCCGCACGCGACAGGAAGGGTCGCGAGTGCATCAGGAGACGCTGCACTACGTACCTCGCCAGGGAAATTAAAACATTTTTTCTATTAAAAAAGCTCAATTTGATCACCTGCCTCACGATGGTCACGGAAGTACACACTGGATGAAGTGAAGACTTAAACCTGAAAACGAGCATTTCGAATGAGTTTCTGAGTTCTGGCCACGGCAAGTCCAGGCATCGAATCTTCACAGAAAAACAAGGCTAAAACTGGGCAAAACTGTCAAACTCACAGCTTCGGATCTCAGGGAATCAACCAAAGCAAAGCAGACCACACTCCGAGAAGTGACAGTTCTTGAAAAACTGCCCAGCTTGGGGACAGAATGAGGTGCGGTGAGGGGGCTGCTCAGGCCGCCGACCATAAGCTCACCCGCAAAAGCAGGAGGGGCAGAGGGTGGGGTCAGGGCCTTGTGCCTAAAAGTGGTGAAGCTCATGGAAACAGAGGAAACTGGTGGCCCTGACGGCTGGGGGTTGTGAGCTCCCTGCTGGGGCCCGGAGAGGGAGAGGGCCTGGGGAGCAGCAGAGAAGCGGCTTCGTGGACGAGGAGCCTGCGGGAGGCTGACGGCCGACCTCTCGCGGACGCCGTGGAGCCAGGAGGCAGCGGGAGGCCGTGCGTAAAGCCCTGGAAGGGAAATGCTGTCAAAGAATTCCGTTTCTGGCAAAAGCACCCTTCAGAGGAGAACTCAGGACATTCCCGCACGAACAAGCTGCGGGAGTTCGTCACTCGTGGCCCTGCCCCACGCGACGCGCCGAAGGGAGTCCCTCGGGGCGGGGCAAAGTGATCGCCCGAGTCTCTCCTTCTGGGCTCAGGACGCATAAGGATGGGACCTGGAGCAGTAACAGCGTAAGGGGGGGCTGCTCACAGCACCGTTGCCGCCAAACCGGAATCGCTTTCGATCAGATTGTCGCGCGTAAGACGCGACTCAATCCACAGGGTAACCGTCAAGGAAATGACACAAAACGAGCAGACACAGAAAAGAGAAGGAATCAAAACGCTACCCCGGCAAAAACAAGCACTGCAGGAGGCAGTGACGGGGACATCGAGGCACCAAAAAGAGGCAAGACGTACGGAAACCAAGTAGCGCGGTGGCGGAGGTGAGTCCTTCCTTACCGGGGGCTGCTTTGGACGTACATGGGTGAAGCTCTCAATTAAATGGCAGAAGTTGGAAGAATGGATTAAAAAACCATCCAACTAACTGTCTATGGCCACGCCACCCTGAACAGGCCCAATCCCGTCTGAATTCAGAAGCTAAGCAGGGTCGGGCCTGGTTAGTACTTGGATGGGAGACTACCTGGGAAGACCAGGTGCTGTAGACATAAAAAATAAAAAACAAGGGATTGTAAGCTGACAAGGTCCTTGCAATCTGTGACGTCAACCAAAGGTTGCCTCACCTAAAAAAAAAAAAAACTATCCAACTGTATGCCATCTGTAATAGACCCATTTTGGATCCAAAAACAGTAGGATGAACGAGAAAGACGGAAAAAGGTAATCCACATAAATAGTAATTTAAAGAGAAATGACTACAACATTAGACAAAATAGATTTGAAGTCAATTTAAAAGAGATTCGAGAGACAAAGGAGGGTGTCGTGTACTGATGAAAGGGTCGATCCAAAGAGGAAATGCAAAAACCGTAAACACGTACACACTAACCTACACACTAACCGCAGAGCCCCGAACCACAAGGAATGAAAACCGACCGAGCGAGAGGGTGAAAGAGGCGTTTCCACAGTGACAGCTGGAGACGTCGGCGCCCCGCGGTCCGCGCCGGACGGAGGGAGCAGCGAAGGTCCTAAGGGACGAGGCCCCGAAGCCACAGAACCGCTGGCCCTGTGGGCGTCTGCAGAGCAGCTCGGCGATGGCGGCAGGGGACACGTCCCCCCCCGAGCTCACGCGGGGCGCGACCCGTGCAGTCAAGTTTAAAACACTGAAATAACCCCACCGCGGTGGGAGGTAAACGGGTATCAGCAACAGAAGGAAATCTGGGGAGCAACAAACAGATGGGAACTCGGGACCCTCTTCACCGCCGGGCGGAGGGGGGGGGGAGCCAGACGCCACTGGGAGCTGGGGGTGGGGGAAGCGCAGCGCCCCGCCTCGCGGGCTGCAGGACGGCGGGGTCACCGGGGAACTGAGGGCTGCTGGTGCCTGCAGCAGGGAGGGAGGATCTCGAGTCGGAGCCTGGCCGCACACCCTGAAGAATTAGAAAAAGAGCAAACTAAACCCGCAGTCGCCCAAAGAAGGGGACGCCAGAGGTCCGAGTGCACATAAATGAAACAGAAAAGACAATGCGGGCTCGACACCCCCTGCGCCCGCAGAGAATAATAGCACGGACAGACCTTCAGCAAGACCGCCCAGAGCAAAGAGCGCTCGGAGACGCCGGCCAGGAAGGCCAGGAACGGCCCGTGGCGCCTGGCCCTGCGGGAGGCAGGACTGGGGAGGGCGGTGCCGCCTCTCTGCGCCGACAAACCAGACGCCCTGGACGGAAACGGAGAGCTGAAAGCACACGCACTGCCGAGACTGGCTCGAGGAGACACGGGAGATCTGAGCAGACCTACAGGCCCACGACAAAGAAACAAACGGCGCCGTTAATCGAAAAACTTCCAAGGACAAAACGTCCACGCTCGGATGGTGTCACTGGCGAAGTCCATGGAACACGTAAAGGAGAATTCACACCAGTCCTTCTCGAACCCTCCCCACGTTAGGGAACACGTCCCAGCCCGCCGTAGGAGCCCAGCACTGCCCTAGAACCACAGCCACACAGGGACCTCCGGAGCGGAGACGGCAGACCAGCGGCCTTCGGTGGGCCAGGCCGGACGCGAACGCCCTCGGCAGGACGCGAGCGGGCGCACCCGGCCGCACTCCACAGGCCGCACGCCGCGGCCCAGCGCGGCTTCTCCCAGGAACACGAGGGCGAAACCCGTTCGGCGCGACGCCGTACCCCAACATGAGGCGCGCGTCCGGAACGGAAGGGCCCGTCCCCGCCCTGACGGGGGCACGGGCACCGCCGCCCACGCCACGCGCCCCGGGGCCCCAGGGCCGGAGGCCAGCCCTGGGCGGTGTGTCCTCAGTGTTTCAGTTAACACCGGGAACCGGTGGCGCGGAAGAGACCTACTGTGCGCCACACTGAATCACAGAGCTGGCATCAAGCGCAGTGGCCGCCGCCGTGACAGGAGGACACCTGGTCGTCAGGTGCCCACGAGCAAAGGACAGCAAGCACCTGGCCTGGCCACGCGTGTGAACAGGGCCCTGGGCCCAGCTGCCAGCTCGCGCGAGATGCGCGGCCGTGCCAGGCTGCACCTGGCGTGCGTGGTGGCGGCGCGGCGCGTGACCAGGAGGCCGGGAGAGGCAGGGAGCGGGCTGTGCGCGGCCACGCTCCGAGCAGCGTTCAAGCGGTCATGCCAGCGTCCCCTCAGGGACGAGCCACAGACAGATGCAAGGAGGCGAGCCCCCCAGAGGGTGGGACGGCCGTTTTCTGACGGAGAGGCCTGTGCGGGGCGCGCGCGGTGGGGAGGGGGGCGGGAGGGGGGAAGGGGGGGGCGGCCAGGCGGCTGGCGAGTCGCACTTTCTGGCTGGTGGGCACGAGGGGCGGAGCGCAGTGTGCACTTCCTTCCCGCAGCTGTTTCCCGGGGTCGACGTCGGCACTGGCGCCCGCGCCCATGGCCTCCTGCTGGCTGCAGGCTCCTCGTGCGCCCTGACTCACTCCACGCTCCCTGTGCCCCGCGAAGGGCCCGGAGCACAGAGGGGACGTCTTAACAGTGCGCGGAGAGCGCTCGGTCCTGCTGGTCCCCGAGCTAAGTCACAGTCGATGACGCTGCCACCCCCCGGCTCCGCGGGCACGGATCTGCAGGCCCGTGTGACAGCGGGGAGAAGCGTGGGGACGGGCCCTGTCGCGCGGAGGGAGCCGCTGCACGCTGGTTACGCAGCAGGCTCGGAGGGCTGCGGACGGGGTGCTCACAGGACGCGCTCCGTGACAGACAGAAGCTGGAAACACCAGAAGGGGGCGGGACGAGTGAGACGTGGCACACGCGTGCGGACAGCAGCAGCCCCGACGCCTGGGCGGCTCCGTGAGCACCGGCGTGGAGGGCTCCTGCAGACACGGTCGGTGACAAAAGCAAGCTGCGACCGGAGCCGCGCTGTACGCTGCCGCTTAGAAAAGTGGACGCACACGTGTACTGCTGACGGGCGCACCGTCTGTAAGAACACGCACCGGAGGCACGCACCGGAGTTGCGACGGTGACAGCCCCCGGGGGGAGGAGGCGGCTGTGGCAGAGAGGGGGCCAAAGGGTGCTTCCGTGTTCCCTAGAGTATTTCGAAGAACCCAAAACAAAGGTAGGAAGATCACGCGTCAGCCCCGGGAGTGGCCAGGTGGGCGTCTGACGGTGGTGGTGAGGGCATCGGCCGGGAGGCTCAGCGCCACTCCACGCCGCCCCTCCAGCCACGGGGCGGCTGCGCAGCTAACGCATGTGAAAGAGATTCTCAAGCAGTGCCCGGCAGGGCGGAAGCACACGTGGACGTGGGCGCTCCCATCCTCACGCGGCGCGCGGCACACGGACGAGCCGATGGGGTGCAGGGGGCCTACTCCCCGCCCCTGCTCTGTGCTGGTGACGCGGCGTGTCCACTCTGAAAACTCGAGTACACTCTGGTGCACTGTTCTGCACGTATGGACCCAGCAAGAGGCTATTGAAAAATAAGATGACCAAAGAACTAGAGAGCTACTCAGGGCCATTGGATAGAAAAGTAAATTATCTACTAGAAATTTCATTAAGTATTCCTCCCAAAATAAAATGGAGCAAAATTAAAGTTATGCACTTTAAGAAAAGAAGAAATCACAACTATGGAAATCTGAAGGTTACGTAAGGCGCTGTCGACAACTTTGTCAGGTGTGACGATATGCAGATCGCCCTCTTACAGTCGGCATCGGTCAGGTTAGGGCTGCATCCCGAAGTATTCATAGGTAAAACAAAAACACAATTTCAAGAATTGACTTTAAAGTCGTGGGGAGAGGATGGGGGAGCAGGGAGACCAGAGAAGAAAGGCTGGCGGCGGGGACTGCGCGAGACCGCGGAGGTGGCGGTGGCAGCCGACCAGCCTCTCAAAGTTCGTGAACGTCTGATTCAGAGGTTGAACTCTGAAAGATAAAACTCGTGACAGGGGTGGAGGGTCTGTTCTCATCAACATCAGCCTTTGCTGCTTCTTGATTTACCAGGAAAATCCAAACACAGGGGCCTCGCTGTAAGAACCCGCCAGCACCCAGGCTCCCTGCCCCAGCACTCTGCTGGGCAGAGAAGGGAGGGACTCCGGCTCGGAGGGCCAGCCCACCCGGCCCGCTGTGAGCCTCGGGCCCAGGAGAGCTTTACCTGCAGTTCTCCTTGAACCGGCACCTCCCCTCCAGGAAGAACGGGCAGGGCTTCAGGGATGCGTGGGTGGGGTACAGGTAGAGCACGCGGACGCCGGCGGAGCCGTCCGCGGCCTCCTCCGTGCCCACGACCATGGCGTTGTGATACTCCAGGGTGCCCCACGGGCTGTAGTAGGGGGCGTTCACCTTCTGCCCACTCAGCTCTCCCTCGTCCTCCGAGTCCCCCCCTTGGTCCTCCGCGTCCTCTCCTTCGTCCCCCGCCTGCCCAGGCTTGGTGGGCTCTGGCTCTGCGTCTCTGTGGAGGGCAGTGTCCAATTCTGCCCTGGAGGCTCGTGGCACCTCACCCGCCTCCTGGAGAGCCGGGAACTCTGCGCCGTCCTGGGCGGGCTGCGCCCCATCCAGTGCGGCCAGCAGCTTGCTCTTTCGGACAGACACCAGGCTGGCCTCCGTGAGCTCGATCAGCTCCTTCAGGTCCCCCTGCAGCTGGCGCAGGTCTGCCAGCTCGGAGGGATCCAGGCCAGCGCCCAGGGCCAGCTCCACCTGCTGCAGCTGCGCGTCGTAGGTGTGGAGGGCGGCCTGCAGGCTGTCCTCGTCCATTCTGCACGGTCGTCAGAGCCGAGGCCTGGGAGCGGGGCAGCAAGCAAGAGAAGCCGGTGGGCGCTGGGCTCGGCCGCCCCAACTCCCGGGCCCCGCGGTGAGGCGACCTCGGCCCTGTGCCGACGGCCGCACTCGGGGCCCTCACGGCACCCTCAACGCCTGCGGAACCGTGCGCGCGTCCCTGTCCCGCTTCGGCTGGGAGAGGTCAGCCGCTCCGAGCCCACAGGCCGGAACCGGACCTCGGCCGCCGGCCCCACGGCCTCGGCCGCCTTCCCAGGCGCCCTTGAGCGCTGTCGCCGGGCTTGGTCGGATTCTCCGCGTCTCGGACCCGCGCCCCGCACCCCCCCCCCCCGATCCGCTCAGGACGCTGCTTCCCCCCACAGCCTCCCGGCCCTCGGCCTCGGCTGGACCTGTCACCTCTGCGCCCCGCGCCCGCGGCCGGGAACCTCCTCCGCGCAGGCTCCGGGCCGAGCCATAGAGAGGGCGCCGCCCTCGTCGGCTAGAGCGGCCCGGCGCCCGGCTTCCGCCCTCGCCGCCGACCCGCACTTCCTCCCGAGCGCCGCGGCCGCCGGAAGTGCCCGCTGCGGGGGCCCCAGGGACGGCTCCGGTCCTCCCGGGGCGGCCGGCCGTGTCCCGTCGGGCGCCGCGCGGGGTCAGCGAAGTCAGGCGCGCAGCGGCTCCGCGGCCCCGGCTGGCGCAGGTGGGCAGGGGCAGGGTCGCCGCCTCCCGAGCGGGCGGAGCGGGTGCCGGGCCCGAGGGCGCGGCGGCCGGCCTGGAGCAGCCCCCGGCGGCGGGGCCCAGAGCCCCGGAACCCGGCGTCAGGGCGGGGCGTCGGGCCCGGGGCCTCCCGCCGCCGCCCGTCCGCGCCGCCTGCCAGCTGCACGGCCGCCCCGGGGCTGCGGTCGACGCGCCACCACGCGCACCCCCGGCTCGGAGGAGCGGATGGCCCCGCTTAACGCTTGCAGGAGTCCTGCGGGTTTACCGGGCGCCTGCGGTGTGCCGGGCCGCGCGCCGCCCCCGAGGGGCGCGACCGAATGTGGGAGAAGGCTCGGTGGCCCGGGCTGCACCCGAGGGAGGGCCGAGGCGGAGTGCGGCGGCCGGGGGTCGGTGCCGAGGCGGGGGAGGACGAGGCCTGATCTGCAGGCTGGGCGCAGAGTGCTCGCGGCAGGGGGGTGGAGCGAGGAAACCAGGGTGTTCTTGGACAGCTGGTGGCCGGGGTGGGGGTGGGAGGGAGAGGATATGTGGGGGACAGTGGGCGGGACTTACTGAGGGACTTGGTGAGACACACGAGAGTGACGGTTACTGCCATGGCATGGCCCCGTGGGAGCCGGGCTGGTCAGATCTGCGGTGACCCTGCTTTCCGGCCCAGGGCAGGATGTACACGCTGCTGTCCGGGCTGTATAAGTACATGTTCCGGAAAGACGAGTACTGCGTCCTGATTCTGGGCCTGGACAATGCTGGAAAGACGGTAGGCGGCTGCCCCTGCCCCTGTACCCGGGTCCTCGGGGTTTCTCCCTTTAGGTCCCTGGTCACTGCCCAGAAAGTATCCAAACCCCATTTAAGGCCATGGGACAGTCGCCACCAACTGCTTTAAGAGCGAAACGTTCTGTTCTGCTTTATTTTAAAGGGATAGACCCGAGGGGGGACATTTGGGGCAAAGACTTGAAACCAGCCTAGGCCGTCTCTTGCCCGTCTCCCCCTCAGACCTTTCTGGAGCAGTCGAAAACCCGCTTCAACAAGAACTACAAGGCCATGAGTTTCTCCAAGATCACCACCACCGTGGGTCTAAACAGTAAGGGAGTCCCCAAGAGCTGTGGGTTTTGGGGGGCAGACCCCTGAGGTCGTGTGTGGTCGGCAGGCAGCTGGCCCCTGGTCCGGGAGCACTCGGGGGCCCTGTGTGGGCGCAGGGCCGCAGCCTCACCCGCCGCCCTCTCCGCAGTCGGCACGGTGGACGTGGGGCAGGCTCGGCTCATGTTCTGGGACCTCGGTGGGCAGGAAGAGCTGCAGTCTCTGTGGGACAAGGTGAGACCGGCGCCCCGCGCCGCTCCCCCGCGCGTCGTCTCTGCCCCGCGGGCGCTCCCTCCCTTGCCTGCGAGGTTTCCCGCTCAGCGGTCCTTGCGGGCGGCAGCCTCTCCGCAGCCCCATCCTGGTTCCGAGTCACTCTCCTGAGACTGAGGACGCGTGGTCCTTCTGAATTAGCGATCTTGTTGCCAGTGAACAAAGCTGGCGGGGAGCCAGCCGTGGGGCAGGCTCGGTGCCGGCGTGGTGCCAGCTTTGCCCCTGCTCTCCGTTCTCGCTCTCCTCTGTGTTGCCCCTTCCCCATCAGGGAGTGACGGCCTCAGAGGCCCACAGCAGCGACCTCCTCCTTCGACGTCGTTTGGCCATTTCTGAGGGTCCCGTGTGGTGCTCTCGCCCCCGCCCCCCAAAGGCCGGGGCGGTCCGCAGCTCAGTCCGTGCCAGGCGCGGGGCCCAGCAGTGCGCGGGCCAGACGCAGCCACTCCCCTTGGCAGCCCCTCCCGCTGGACCGGCGTTTGGGTTTGGGGCAGTCGACGCGGGCTGCAGGCCTGTTCCCGACACACTGGTTGTCCGGGTGTTTACAGCCGAGTGTCAGGGCTCTGAGTTCTGGTTTGATCCCAGCAGCAGGCACCCAGTCACCCTGTTCTGTCCCTGCCAAAGTGCTCCGTATCTTTAAGTTTTAGTGAGGCGGAGCCAAGCAGCCAGGGCCTCCCCGTCTGAACCCCCATCCTGTGGGGAGTGGAGCAGACCGGCACGTCATGGGCCAGGGCTTCGGAGCTGATGCTGTGGAGGTTGGGGCGCAAGATGCGTGTTGGGGATCAGCACCTGGGATGAGCGTGGGAAGGCCGCAGGTCTAGGCAGGCACGGGGAGACCCCATGGGCAGTGGCACGGGTGCCCGTCCCACGGTGGGGCCCGTAGGGAGAACTGGGGAATTGCTCCTGACAGCCACCCCCATCGGCCAGGCTGGCCAGGATGCCACACCACCTGGCGCGCCATTACAGGGAGCTGCCCTGGGCAGCTGTGACTCTCCGTGGGTTCTGCAGGAGCCAACAAGGGGCTGTCCATCAACATGCCGCCCACCACTGGCAGCATGCCTTGGTGGGTGACCAGTCCCTCTTGTACCCATGCCTCTGCTTTTGGGAACGGCTCCTCCAAGACTCAGGATCTCCTGAGGGGAGCTGGACCCTGGGGACCGCGGGCTGGCCCTACAGCTGCCTGTGCTGCCCCCTAGCGACCACTCCTGCCGGTGTCGTGAGCCCCTGATCGCCAAGCCCACCTCTGGTGTGCCCTGGCTCCCTCGGGTTCTCCCTGGCCCCGCGGTGGGATGGGCACCCCTCCCGCTGCCCATGGGGTCAGTTACCCTTGCCAGCATGCCCAGGAGGTAGCCAGGGTTTGTGACTTGGGTTTCCTGCTGTGCCCTGGTGAGTAGGTGCTGTGGTGGTGACCACAGCCCCAACCCTACCAAGGCCAGAGCTGTGGGACTGGATGGCAGAGTCCCCTGGGGGTCACTTGAGGGATAGATATGGGGCTCCCGACCGCTTCCGAGTTCCAGACTCAGGACATGTCTTTCCACGTAAATGGGGCCACTTGGCATTCAGCCACAGGAGGACGCCTGGCTTCTGTCTCTCCAGCCACACCCGTGAGACTGCCAGCGTGTGCCCCCACCCCAGAAGCCGTGCTCGGGCGCTGCTCTCTCTCCGCTGGGTTTGTAGGATTTCCCACATGGTCACACGGGGTCCAGGGCGTGGTGTGTGCCGTGGGCTCAGTGCAGCCTGTTGTGCCCCAGGTCCTGCGCATGCTCAGCCCCAGACATGTTGCTCCTGTCACTGCTACCATGGCTGGGCATCACCAGGGCCCAGTCACACAGACAGCAAAGTCCTCTGCCATCCCTGGGCTACCGGATGATTCTCACTGGGCTGCAAACTCCAAGTGTCCCTTTCTGCCTGGAGACCTCCATTGGAGGGCCTGCCAGTCCCCAGGCACTGGCAGTAAGACGGCCAGCCTGCGGCCAGGGTCCCCGTGCGGCCAGCCTGCGGCCCTCGTGTCGCCCAGCACAAGGGCCAGAGGGGTCCCTGCTTGTGAGACTGGCGGCCTGCAAAGCCCAGGGCCGTCTTCTACGTAGCAAGTGCAAACACAAAAGTTCGTTTTAGATTGGGGTGGGGGTCGACCCAAGCGTGCTCCAGGGCGTCCTTAGCTCACCGACCGCGGGGTCGCCGGCAGCGGAGCATCTGGCTGTGCCAGGTCTTGGCCTGTGACCGACGGGAAGGCTGGGGCGGAGTGGCAGAGCTTCCGTCTGCTCCCGTGGGCGGGGACGCTGGCTCTGCGCCGGTCGGGCTGCTGGCTGCAGAAGGGGCCTTGCCAGGCTGGCCGTGTCCCTCGTGTCCCGGGCCCAGTGGGTCCGTCTGTCCTTCCCCAGGGCGCAGCTCCACGTGCCCCACTAGCGCCCCACTCGTAGGATTTGGCCCTGAAAGCTGTGGAGGTTCCACGGTGCAGCGACCCGCCCTCGCCGCCCTCCCGGCTCCAGCCCAGGCGCAGGGCTCCGTCCTTGGCCCTGCCTCTTGCACAGGGGACACAGCTGCTTAGAGGGTGGCACGAGCCTGGCCCCTCGGGGGCCTTTCTGTGGCTGCTGTGGGCGTTGGCACGAGGCCGTACTGACACTCTCCTCCCTCACCTGGTCTGCACCAGGCAGCTTGGACTGCTGCAGCCCCAAGGCCCCATCCGTCCCCTTGGGCCACCATCAGGCACGCCCAGGCAGAGGGCTGGGGAGGGGCCTACCCCGGCCAAGGTCAGCACGCCCACCCTGGAGGGTTTGGGGCACACCTGCACTCCGCCCGGCCTCCCCATCCTCAGGAAGGACCCAGGAGGGTCTCGCAGCCGGGGGCCGCCCCTGGGTGGCCAGGTGCCCAGGGCTCAGCCCCCTTTTGCCCGCTTCCCCCAGTACTATGCCGAGTGCCACGGCGTCATCTACGTCATCGATTCCACCGACGAAGAGAGACTGGCGGAGTCCAAGCGAGCCTTCGGTGGGTGCGGCTCGGCCAGGGCGGGGGCTGAGGGGCTGTCCAGGTTCCGTCTGCACATCCCACGTGTCCAGAGCCAGGCCCGCACCGGTCACAGGGGCGCTGGCCACAGGGGAGCGTGTGCAGCCTGTGGAGAGGGTGGCCGGAGTGCGGGAGCCTGGGGCGGGCAGACGGAGGGGGTTTACTGCCGCCTGTTCACCCGTTCCAGAGAAGATGGTCACGAGCGAAGCCCTGGGTGGCGTCCCCATCCTTGTGCTGGCCAACAAGCAGGATGTTGAGGTGAGCGTGCCCTGTTGCCAGGGGGACGGGTATCTGCTCCAGGAAGGGCTCCCTTTGTGGGACACCCCAAGCCGTGTGGGGTGCAGTGCCCTCCAGAGGCCTGCAGTGCAGGGCGCCTTCTGTCCACTGGGGGGCGGCCGTGCCTTGTCTCAGCTGCTTGCGGCCGGAGCCTCTGCAGAGACCGAGGTAGCAGCTCTGGAGAAAAAAAGAGGGACCCTGGGGCTCGGGGGGGATCAACACTGACCCTGACCTGTCTGCTGCCAACCCCAGCCCCCGAGACTTGGCAGGCAGTCTGGGGAGGGGCACCAGTGCTGTTCCCGGGACCCCAGGTGGCCAGACCCCAGGCCCTGTCTTGGTGACTGTCCCCATGGATGGACTCTGCACAGGACGGTGGCCTGTGTTTGGGGTGTGTGTTGTGGCTGTAGGTATCCTGGGGGCCATTCACTCTCCGAGGCCACTCACCCGTGGGACTGCTCCTGGGCAGAGAAGCCGTGGTGGCCCCCACTGCTTCCCACCCTAGGGCCAGGGAAGAGCCTTGGGGGACGGGCCTGCTCACAGCCTCGCCTCCCCCAGACTTGCCTGTCCATCCCCGACATCAAGACGGCGTTCAGCGACTGCACCGCCAAGATCGGCAGACGAGACTGCCTGACCCAGGCCTGCTCGGCCCTCACCGGGTGAGTGGGGCCCCTATCCCGTGGCCGGGGGGCCGGACGGCCCTCCCTTACCCCACTGTCTCCGCAGCCAAGGGGTGCGTGAGGGCATCGAGTGGATGGTGAAGTGCGTCGTGCGGAACGTGCACCGGCCGCCGCGGCAGAGGGACATCACGTAGGCACGGCCGGCGCCCCAGCTCGTGCCCGCTGCTCCTGCGGGGCCCACGGGCGCTCTGCCCCCTCCCAGCCCCGTCCTGGGGTGGGCCTGGCTTCGTGTCTGGGCCTTTTTGTTTGCTTTACTTTCTAAGACAGACTTCTTTCTGCACCCGTAGGCTTCTGCCTAGGGAATGGGGGCTGGGCGACCTGCAGCCACGCCAGGCTAGGACCCGCCCAGGGCCCACTTTGGGGCCTGGGAAGAAAGCCTCAGTGCTGGCCTGCCCGCCAGCCGGGATGGGGCCCAAGGGTTCTGGGTAGGAAGCGGGGTTTTCCAGACCTTGCAGTTTGCCACGGATAGGAGGGGCTCTGGCTGCCCTTGGCCTCTACCCCCTCTGATTCTGGAGGGGGCTGGGCGCTGGGGTCACCATGCGGGAAACCTGGCCCACACCCCCAGAGGCTAGTAGGATTTGGGTTCTGATGCAGTCTCAGGGTGGGGTGGGGGAGATCTGCCAGGGAAGCCATGTCTCCCTTCCCAGTGGCCCATGGGCCCAACATCACATTCTGATCCCCAGTAAGGACAGAAAAGTGGGAGGTCATGCTGGGAGCAGGCATACCTCTGAGCATAACAGTCACCCACCTGTGGCAAGCGTGGTTGCCAGCTGGGGTGTGCCAGTGGGGGTGCGTGGCCTGGGCGTGGATGGGGGTGTTGGGGGGGGGGGCCTTCCAGGCCCGCGCTCAGCAGCTGCCCTCCCTGTGAAGCTAGTCGAGATCTTCCCCACATGGCTCATGTGGGAGCCGGCCACTCCCAGCCCACCTGGCTGCAGGTAGCACGAGCAAAATAAAGGTGGTCTGCGCAGCTCCCGTCCCTTGTCCCTCCAAGTGGCCAGGCAGGGCTGTGGGCTGTGTGTGGTGACCAGAGCACAAGGGGCTCTAGGCTGGAGCCATGGCCTGTCGAGCACTGTCTGCTTTCATGGGACCGGCCTGGCCACAGCCAGGCCTGGTGGCTTCATGTTCTCAGGTCAGGCCCTTCCAGGCTGCCTGCCCTCCCCCACGGGGGCCTGAGAGGGGCTGCTGGGAAAGGATGAGTCAGGGGAGGGGTGGGGACCCAGCTGCAGGTGGGTGACTCATGGGCTATCATCAGGTCCTATCCCTCCCGTGGGGCCCCTCATGGGGTCAGATGGGGTTCCTGGGCCTGTGGGGAGGGCAGCCAGGCTGGGGCTGGGCGTCCCCTCCTCCTCTCCCCTGGCACTGGAGCAGCCTTGTTTCCCCAGAAAGCCCAGCAGGAGGGCTTTGGCCAGTCCCTCCTGGGAAGTCCCCTGCCGGTGGGGGGATGGGCGGAATGCAGAAGGCAGGCAGGGGAGGGGCATGGGCCAGTCCGCCGGGTCCTGTTCCACAAGGGAACCGCTGGCCTTGGTGTGACTCCTGGGTACCGCCCCACATCGAGCTGTTCCCTGGCTGGCCCTCACCCACCCTCCACACTGTCCTGACCACTGCGAGCTCCATGGGGCTCCCGCTGTGCCCCACGGCAGGATGGGGCACAACCGCCGCCCCCTGGCCACCCCCGTCCTCCCACTGAGGCTCTGTCCTAGGGCCTGGGGGAGACCCGAGGACTCAGGAAGCCGCAGTGGTGCCCAGGTGTTTCCCCGGCAGGTGTCCCCACCAGTCTTTGAGCCGACACGACGCAGCTGTCTGCAACCAGTTTTGTAATAAACCGGCTTTATAAAAAATAAACTTCCTTGGCACGAGGGAGCCAGTCAGTAGCCTCCTCTGGTCCAGTCGGCTGGTTAGTGACATAAATAGGGGAGGCTCAGCGGCGGGCTGGGAGGAAGTGCTCGCGGACAGCGCGCTCCAGCCCGGGCAGCCTGGCCAGGTGCAGCGCGCGCAGCAGCTCCGCCGCCAGCGCCCCCGGCCGCGCCTGCCGGAGCTCGGTGAGCTGCTGCCACAGCCTCAGCTGTAGGGCAGAGCGGCTCTCCCTTGGCAGTGGCAGGCTCTGTGTCCCTGGGCCCCCGAGGGCCTGCTGCAGCCGCAGGAGCTTCCTGAGGGCGACGTCCTGGAAAGCCACGAAGTCGACGAGGGCGCGCTCACACTCCTCCGTCTCTGCAAAGGGTCCGGGAGAGGGCTGCTGGGGCTCAGCGGACACGGCCACCCGCCCCCGCCCCCGCCCCCGCCGGGGCTTCCTGGGCCCCGGAGGCCATGCAGTGAAGGGGAGAACGCCCCGTGCTGACCCCTGGGAGTGGCCTGCCAGATTTCGCCAGCTCCGGGGAGAGATGCGGCACTCCTGCAATCTGCCACTTCACTGCTGTGGCCTCGGGCACGTTGTTTAAGTTCTCGGGTTTCAGTTTCCCAATATCCGGGTGCAGGCTAGGTAGTAAGTTCTCGGCACAGGGCACTCGTGAGCGCCACCTCACCCCCGGGGCTACCAGTGGGGCTCAGGGTCCCCCTCGCCCCACAACACTTCCGCAGGCCCTGCCCGGGTGCCCGCGAAAGCCCGGACTCAGGCCTGAGAGCAGAGGCGGACACAGGCTGATCCCATCAGCCCCCCCGGCTCCACCTCACCTGGGCCCCCCGGCCCGGGCCTGCTGAGCGGGAAGCCCCGGCAGCTGGTGCACAGGGCGTCGTGGGAGGAGGAGCCGGGCACGTTGAGGGCCAGGCCCAGCGCTGTGCAGTTGCGGTGGGGCTGGCACCGCTCTGAGCTGGAGCTGCTGGCGGAGAAGGTGCCCGGGGGACACGGCTGGCACTGCGTGTTCTGGCTGGGGGTGCCTGGGGACGATGGAGAGGATGGGGTCAAGGGGAGTTGGGTGTCGTCAGCAGCGGCTGGAGTCCCAGCCCAGGGCTGCCGCCCAGGGGGACCGACACCCACCAGGGGCGACCACGCCGGCGCCAGGCGGGCAGGGCGCGTGCTCTAGGCAGAAGCCGGCGTGCGCGAAGTGGCCAGCGCGGCAGCGGCAGGCGCGGTTGCGGGTGGCGGTGCAGGGCTGCGCCTCCTCCTCGCGCTCCCCGCAGATGACGTTGCAGTAGCGGCAGCGCTCCAGGTAGTTCCAGAACTGCGTGTAGTGGCGCTGCGGGCACGCGCTGCACGCGGTGGGGCTGTCCCGGCCACAGGGCCGCTGCACGAAGGTGCCCGGGGGGCACTGGCTGCACACCAGCCACTCCCGCGTGTCCCTGTCCCGCCACCGGTAGGTGGGCGCGCCCGCTGTCGTCCCACGAACAGCCAGGGCCAGGAGCAGGGCAGGCAGCGCCCACGGCGGGGCCAGGGGCGGCCTCTCCGGCGCCCTCATGCTCCTTCCTGGAGCGGGGTCGGTCCCCTAGCCTCAGCGGAGACGCCCGACCCCGCTGCAGCCTCGCCCCACCCGCCTGGGCGCTTGCCCTGACCGCCCTACCTGCGACCGGCCGCCAACGCGCATGCTCGGCTCCAGCCCAGCCGCCTCCTATATGCGCCTCCCTGCCACGCCCCAGGGGAGGGGCCGACGACTTCCAGGGGGCCATGCTCTGACCTGGCTTGGGAAGCGTCACAGTCCCCTCCCGACCTGGCAGCAGCCGTCCTGCACCCATGCCCAGTGCCCGGCGCAGTCCCGTGACGGCCCCCCCCAGCGCCAGGGGCAGCTCGGGGACCCGGGGACGAGCCCAGGCGGGGCGGGGGGTGGGGGTGGGGCGGGCAGACTCCTTTCCCTCTGGCGTCTGTCAACACAGCTTCCTGTCCAGCTGCGATGACAGAGGCTGAACCAAGTTGAGGCGAGGGGCTCAGGGTGCCCTCTCGTGGGACAAGGTGAAAGGGGGAGCCTGCACAGGCACCCCGTCCTTCCCTCCTGGCCCCATCAAGCCCTACTACCAAGCCCAGCCCGCGTGGTGGTGCCCCAGTAGTGCCAATGGCTTTATTAGCATCGTCCCGAGTGAGACCAGGCCCACCGCCCAGGCGCAGTCCCAGGAATGTCCCTTCTCCCAGGGTGCACCCACAAGCTGCAAGCCCGGGAGCTGTGGGGAAGCAAGCACCGGCAGACCCCCGACCCCCAGGGGGCAGTCCCAGGCCCTGGGCGCACTGGACTGGCCTTCCTGGCGGCGGGGCTCTTGCCTGGCCCACCCCCAGCCGACAGGCAAGTATCTGGTCTGTATCCGGGGGGGAGGGAGGCTCGGCCTCTGCAGACCCCGCAGGGCCTGCTTTCACTGGGGCTCCAGCCAGAAGACCTGGGTGACACTCTGCTTCCTGACGGCGGCACAGCAGGCCGGGCACGTCCTTCTAGAAGCCTGTGAAGACACAGAAGGCGCTGGACGCACCTGCTTGGCACCGCTGACCGCCCCGGCCCTCGGCCCAGCACGTGCAGTGATGCCAGGCAGCCGGGTCCCCGGGGTCCGACCTGGAGGTGGTGTTGCCAGCAGGCCCGGCAGCAGTGGAAGTCGCAGGAGGGGCACTGGAAGGGGACCGCGTCCTCCGCCTTGCAGCCGGGGCACGCCAGGCCTGCGGCAAGGGGGCCGCCGTGAGCGCCACAGGCCCGCTGCCTGGGCTGCCTCCCCGCTGCGGAAGACCGGCCTCACTGGCACTGCGTGCCGCGGAGGGGCGCTTGCTCCGGGTCTCCCCTGGTGTCTCTCATGAGGGGACTGGACACAGCAGTGAGTCTGCGTGCCTGGCTCAGCTCTGCTCCCCACCCCTACCAGAGCTACGTGGGGCTTCAGGGGTGACAGCGTGGGGCACCCTACCTGGCCTGAGCGCCCCAGGGGCGGGTTTGGGAGGCGCCGTGGGGCTCCCCTCCTGGGGTCCCAGTGGCTCGGTGCTGACGCCCGGGGCGGGCCAGCCGCTTAGGTCTGCACACAGCTGCCGGAAGCGCTGCTTGTGGTGTGGACGCACGAACATGCCAAACCCTACAGACAGCGGAGCTCAGGCCCGGCCCCGCCGCCCCCGCTGCCCTCCGCCCGCCCCCCAAGCACCGGTCGGCCACTTGCTCTGCAGCAGGGGCAAGTCCTCTGGCCTCGCGGTGGTAAGCGCCGCCAACACAGCCACCATCTTCTCGAAGTCGTCCTCCCGTTTGTAGGTGGTCAGCGCGGCCAGCAGTTGGCTGCAGCCTGCAGAGCCCAGGGCCCGGCGGGCGTCGGCCAGGTAGGCGGTCACAGCAGGCTGGCCCCGCGTCTCTGCTCGAGGGACTCCGGACGCCTGTTGGGGACCGCTGCCAGGGTCTCCTGGAGGGGAGGGGACGTGGCTCAGACAGCACTGGGGTCCGGTGGCCCAGAGGACCTGGAGCCCCTCCACAACAGCCTCCCTTGCCCTGGGGCGCAGAACCAAGGAGACCACCCTCCAGAGGTCTGAGCTCCAGCTCCGGTCTGAAGCCTCTTCAGAGACCGGGTACCTTTAGGGGGTGGCCCCGAGGCCAGGTGGGGCCCGCCCCGATTCAGGTGCTCTCCAGTGTCCAGCTGCCTGGCCGCACCCTGGGACAGGGTCAGCTTGTGGTCCAGCTCCCTCTTTCCTGAAGAAACAAAGGAGTCACCCGACTGGTCCCAAGGGCTCAAAGCACCCCCTAGGGAGGAGGCAGGTCTGTCCGAGGGGAGACAGCCTCACGAGCCTCCTCAGAACCTAACAACCCCGACCCACACGCCCTCCGACAGCAACTGCCGGGAGGGGGCTGGTGCAAGGGGCGCCCAGGGGCGTGAAGCCCCACGGGGGGAAGAGTGACTCTCAGGCTGGAAAGGCCCCTCCCAGGGGCAATGGGGGTCTTCTCAGAGCCAGGGCCCTGTGACACCTGTAACAGCAGAGGCTCCCTGGCTGGGCAGGTGCAGGGCCCACCCCAGCAAGAGATGGGGGAACGACAGGGCCCTGGGACCCCAGGTGGAGGACGGCCCAGCTCGTGGTGCACCCTGCAGTGACCCGCACAGGAACAGGGTCGCTGGGCCAAGCTGGGACCTGCCCCAGGACCCTGGGTGCACCCCGCCCTCGGGAGGAGTCTGAGGGCCCTGCAGGAAAAGCTCCGCTCACCGTCTGGGGGTGGGGCAGGCCGCGCCTGCTGCCCAAGGGAAAGGCTGTGTTCGGACAGGTGGCCGAGGCCCTGGCCGGTCACTTGCAGGCAAAGCTCCTCAAACTGCTGCTTGTGGTGTGGCCGCACAAACCGGTAGAAGCCTGTTGGGAAGGATGCTGCAGTCACCATGCCAGAGTGGGGGTCCTGCAATTGTGGGCCACCCACTGCCCCTCTCCCAGAGAGCACGGACAACTGCGGCCCCTCTACCCCATGGCCGCCACCCCTGGGCACCTCGGAGCAGGCTGTGCTTCTTGGGGTCCTCGGCAAAGAGGGGGCCGAGTTGGCCCACCAGGGCCTGGAAGTCGTCGGAGCCCTTGTAGTCCCGCAGGGCCCGGGTGAAGGACTCAAAGCTGGCCCGGCTCAGCGCCTGCTTCACGGCCGCCATGAAGAGCCTGGCCCCGCACACCTGCGCCCCGGACGCCGGTCCCTCCTGCTGGACACAAGGCCCAGCGCCCCGTCAGACGCCCCCTCAGCCATGCCGCCCACCCCCATTCCATCCCGGCCAAGGCAGGCAGGAGGGACCCACGGGAAAGACGGCCGGCCCTCCGTGAGTAGCACAGGGGCAGACTGCAGTTTGTGTCCCTGGGTGCAGGCCCCACCCTCCACAAGCTCCCCGCGCCCTTGGCTCAGGGGACCATCGGCTCACAGCCAGGGACAAGCCTCAGCACCCCAGGGACTGACAGCACCTCGGGGCCCGTTCGTGCCGCACACGCTGGGCTAACGCTGGACCCTCGGCGAGGTGGGCTGGGAACCAGGCAGGAGGGGCCCAGGCTTCCCAGTCTTGCCCAGCTCGCCCCTTGGAGGCCAGGCCCCTGGCTGCCCGCCCA
Organism: Rousettus aegyptiacus; assembly: GCF_014176215.1. Lineage (NCBI taxonomy): Eukaryota > Metazoa > Chordata > Mammalia > Chiroptera > Pteropodidae > Rousettus > Rousettus aegyptiacus. The sequence continues at coordinate 373,723 of NW_023416287.1, forward strand.
CTTCCTGACAGCATCCGGCCTCTGGCACGGCCAGCCTCTTCCCAGAAATGGAGCAAACAGAGGTAGCGCGTGGCCTTCTGGAGGCTTCGCCGCCCAAGCTGTCAGTCAGCTGGTCTCAACTGCTTCCACATGAGGCCAGGAGCACAGACCACACCCACATTCGGACATGTCACCATCCACCTCAGTCCGGCCCTGGCCAGCACTGCCCCGGGGAGCAGCCTGACCCCACGCACCGGCAGGCGGAGCCTCCTGTGGAAGGGGCCCAGGGCCGTGGGGGTGCGAGGCAGGTGCTGGGCAGGGCCCTGCATGCTGGCGCCCGTGCGGGCCGGGCCGGGGGCCATCAGAACCAAGGTTGACATCTGAACCCGCTACAGACCCCACAGCCAGAACCGGGGTGGCCCGGGCAGGTCTCGGAGCAGCGTGGCAGTGCCACGCCGCACTTCCTGCCACGTGCAAGGGTCCCACAGGAAGGCGGCGAACGGGCCAAGCCCGAAGGCCTCCAGAGACCGCCCCTGGCGGGGACGGCACAGGAGCTGAGAAGGACGGAGGCTTGGCTCACACCTCGCTCCGCCCAGTCAAGGGCACCGGCCGGGGGGCAAGCGCAGGGGGCGCATCCGTGGGCGGCCCGCCTACCTGCCCGCTGACCAGCCTGACCTTCCTGCGGCCTCCTCTCTGCTCATCCGCGGACCTCTTCTCCCCCAGCACGGACGAGGCAGGGCGGCGCTGTGCCTGGGGGTGACCGACACCCTCAGCACCCCGAAGCCCCGTGTGTTCCTGGGCCCAGTGAGGGTGAGGGCCCCCTCCCCGCGTGCCCAGTGCCTCCCTCGGGACTTGCTGGGGGCCAGGCGCAAAAGCGGGTGTGGGCGGTTTTGCGGCTAACTGAAGGGGCAGGTGACAGGGGAGCGAGACCCCAGCTGTGGGGGGCTGGGCGCCCCGGGCCCAGAGCACCGCCGGGGAGGGGAGAGGGGTTGCCGGCAGCGGGAAGCAGGGAGCTGCGGGTCAGACTGGAGACGACCGGCTTCTGGGCTGGACTCGAGTGAGCCACGTCAAGCTGGCCACCCAAAGGGAAGCCACAGGGGCGCGTCGGGGCGCACCCGCTGGGGGAAGGGCTCGCAGCACTGCCAGGCATGCGCGGAACCCCGACCACCGGCTGACAGGGGCGTTCACGGGGTGGTGTGGAGGTGCCCCGCACCCGCACCTCATCCTGCCCAGGGAGGGCCTCGTCCGCAGGGCTCCCGGCCCGCTGCTCGCTGTGTTCCAGGGCGGCCAGCAGCCCCCCAGGCCGCCGCCGGGTGTGGGCTGCCTCCTGCTCATACTCCACACACAGGCTGCCCTCGGCGTCCTCGGAGGCTGGCGGTCCTGTGGGAGCACGAGTGTGGGGCCCGCCCTTGCGGAGGGGGCAAGTCAGGTCCCCCCAACTGGGTGCTCTGGTCATCAGGCCCAGTTTGCCACCAGCCTCCGGAAGCAGCTCCCCTGGCCAGCCATGCCACCTGGCTACACACACCTGCGGGTCTCCGCCTGAGGCTGGGGACATGCACATCCAGACTCTTGGCTTTCCTGGCAAGAAGGGGACTGGGCGACGAGGCCACCGCGACAGCAGCTTCGCCCTGGCCCGGGCTCGGGGCAGCAGCCAGCAGGGCTGGCACTGGCATCTGGACAGTCACACGGTGGTCGGGGTCCACCCAGCCCCCCCCCCGGGGAGGGCACAGGGGCACAGCCATCTGGGCGCTCGCACTCACTGTTTCCTGAGCGACACGGAAGAACCGGGCCACGTCCCGGATGACGTGGCCGAAGTGCTCGTACACTTTGACGTGGGGGCGCACCCAGGACGGCAGCTGGGCTCTGGCGTCTGCACAGGCGAACCTAGCAGGGAGGGAGGGGCGTTCGGCCCGGGAGCCCGCCTGCCCCCGCGCCCTCCCAGGCAGGGGTCCCGTGCGGGGGGGGGGGGCGCACCTGTGGTCACAGAGGAGGACCGCCCCATAGTCGTGGCGATGCCGGATGACCCGCCCGATGGCCTGGTTCACAGCCCGGGACGCCTGCTGCCGGTACCAGTCCTGCCCGGAGAGAAACTGCGGGGGGCTCAGTCGCGGGGCTCCCAGCCCTTCCCGCCCTCCATCCCCCGGCCCTGTGGCAGCGCACCTGGCCCCCCGCCCCACTCCGGCCCTTCATCTCATCCAGGAACTGCATCTTGAGGATGACCCGGGGGTCCTTGCGTGGGGGGTACGGGAGGCCTGTGACGACCACCCCGCGGCCGTTCATGTCTGCGAAGTCCAGTCCCTCGCTGGCCTGGGGATGGCATGAGGTCTTCGCCGCTGTCCCACAGGAGCCCGCAGACCTTTCCCAGGGTCCACCCAGGTGTGGACAGTGCAGGGAGAAAACCAACCGCGGGCCAGGCCCGGGCTGGACGCCGCGCGCCCGGAGCCCTGCGCCCACGTCTCGCGTCCTCGGACCCTCCTCTGTCCTTCCCGCCCTCGGCCCCGGGAGTGGGCCCAGTGCCCTCCCAGCTGGGGCCAGCCCGATGTCGCCCGGAAGGGCAGCGGCCGCAGTCGGCGGGCGGGGCACCCAGAGGCCCCCCCCGCCAGCCCTGCTCTCCTAACTCATGGTTGCTGGACTTGGGGCCCGACGGGGGACCCAGCCCGTCCAGCCCACCCCGCAGCCCACAGGTTTGAGGCCTGAGCACCTGGGAGGGGCAGACGGACAGGGCAGTGTGCACCCCAGACCCCGGGGCCTTACCTTCCCGCGGCACACGGCCAGGAAGGCGGCCCCACGGGCCCCGGGGCGGACGACGCTTGTGTAGTAAGCGCCCATCACCTGGAAGGAGAGGGGGGTCACCTGGAGCTCAGGCCCTGGCCCCTCCCGCCCCCATGAATGAGACCCCAGGCCCCATCTGGAGACAGAAGACTGTCCCAGGCAACAAGTGGGCCACCTTCTTCCAGGCACGGTTCCCGGGCTGACCTGCACCCACTATGCACAGCCAGGGGCCCAGGGTGGCAGCAGAGCCCCGGGCCAGAGGAGCCCCTGGTCAGGGATGGCGGCCATCCCGTGGTGGCTGTGGGGGCAGCGAACCCTGGTGAGCTCTGACCTCTGAGAAGCCAGCCTTGCTCCGCGGCTCCACAAACAAAGGCTTCAGGGCCTCCAGTTTGCTGGCAAAGTCGCGGGCCTGTGGGAGAAGGCAGAGATGAGGACCCGTCACACCCAGCGGATCTGGCGGTCCCTGGGCGGCGGCAGCACCGCCTCTGCCGTCTCAGATGAAGGCGTACGCGGGGCGTTCGGGGTCCCCCCCGCCCCCGGGACACGCGGAGGGGGACGCACCCGCCAGAATTCCAGGCTCTTCTCCATGACGGGGTAGGAGGGGAAGAAAACCAGCAGCCCGTGGGGGACCACGCGGGCGATGTTGCCTGCAAGCGCAGCGGCCTCGGTCAGCGGGGGGGGGGGGGGGTCCCAGAGGCCCCCACCGGCGGCCCCAGGGCGAGCGAGCAGGGCTGGGGAGGGGTGAGCCGGGCATCCCCAGTGGCCACGGAATGGGGCAGGGCCCCGGCCCGGGCCAGCCCAGGCCAAGGGCGTCCCCCAGCACTCACCTAGAGCCTTCCCCAGGGAGGACAGGCACTCGTCGGAGAACCTGCACAAAGCCAGGAGGCAGCTGCCATGCGGGGCCCGGCGCTCAGCCCGCCCGCCCGCCCGCCTCCTCGGCGCCAGGCCCCTACCTTCTGTCAAAGGCAGAGCTCAGCTGGGCTCCGTCGGGGCCGTTGGGGACGACCCCCACCCAGATCTGGTGCTTGTCGATGACGTGTGGGTTTTCCAGGGAGACTGGAAAAGGGCTGGAGGCAGCGGGCGGCCCGTGAGGTCCTGAACCCCCGGGCTGGGGCGGCCTCGGGCCCCTCCCAGCCCAGGGCGCGGGCGGCCTTACATCTGCATCTCCAGGGCGAAGGAGGACACGGGGGCCAGCGTGCCGCTGGTGAGGATGAGCGTGCGGACGCCCTGCCGGAGCAGCTCGCGCATGCTGCAGCCGGGGCTGAAGCACCAGTAGCTGAGCACCTTCCCTGGGGGGCAGTGGCAGGCGGTGACGGGGGCCCCGCAGCCATGCGCACAAGCCCGACCAAGGGGGTGTGCCTGAGCCCCGTGTGAGCTGGGGCCCTCCCTCGGGGTTCCGGGGCCAGGGAGCAGACCCAGAAAAGCCCCACTGGGGTCGCCTCCGCTCCAAAGAGGCCAGCCGACCCCAACCCCAGACACCCACAGAGACCGACGCGTGGCTCGAGGCTCGGGGCAGGCAGAGGCCCCCCCCCCCCCGCGCACCCCGGGGAGGAAGCTGGCGGTGTTGGGCTGGCAGGGGGAGCACCGGCCCCGGCTCTGGGAGGCGAAGCCGGCAGGGATGTCAGCACCCCGAGGCCCCGGTCCCAGGGAGTCGTAGGTCCTGAGCGCCGGGCCACCTGGGGAGGGGACCGCACCAGACGTGCCCAGCACCCACTCCCTCCCTGCGGGCTCGGACCCCCGGGAGTGAAAACGACACCGGTGGAACGACTTCGGAGGGGACTACAGCCGACGACAGGTCATAGGTCAGCAGAGACGGCTCCGAAAACGAACGAGCCTCTTCCTCTTTCAAGATGGAATCTGCCCTGGGACAGTGGGCCAGCCTTGCCACAGCAAAGACAGGTGTGACCTGGGAGGGGCTGGGGAGCAGCCCAGCCACAAAGCTGCTGGCGTCCCAGGCCGGCCCCGCCCCGCCCCCAGCTTCTCAGCGAGGCCGGAGATGAACTCACGTCCTGTGAACGCCTGACCCAGCCAGCAGCTGTTTCTGAGAATTCACGTGCTCTGGGGATACCCTTGGCACCTGCTCGGCCTGCCAGCAGTAACGCTCGGCCCTGTGGGGAGCGCTGGCAGGCGTGGAGGGAGGTGTCGGGCCCTGGCTCGCAGTACGGACCGCCTCCCGTGATCACGAACGCCGCAGGGGGCCGCGTGGTCTCCCCATCTCTCGCATAGCCACTCTCCGCGCATAGAGGCCATGCCGCAAGCCGGCACTGGGCCCCAGCTCCGCCCGCACTCCCCGCCCTGCCCTCCTGCTCGGCTCCACCGGATGGCAGGTGGGCAGCCCACGGAAGGGTGTGGCTTGAAGAGGGACTGCACTGCCGGCCGGGGAGTCTGGAGGGGCACAGGCCAGAGCACGGGTGGGCGCCAGTGGGCCACCGGCCGCACCGAGGCGCGGCTGGGACGCGGAGGGCCATCGCCCTGGACCTGTCGGGCTGCAAAGCCCAAAGGCCCAGTGCCAAAGGGCGGCTGGGACGCTGGCCAGGACTGGACACCGGGGAATCGCGTGCTGGGACCTGGACAGGCCGGCGCCACACCAAGGGCCACAGCGTCCCTTGGCACAGGCCCTACGCTGAGCGTCCCCGGCAGCCCCAGGCCCAGGACATGGGGCCGCAGGTGAGGCCAACGAGGGAAGCGCGGGACGGGGCCGGGCTCGCCGCGGGGCCAGCACCGAAGGCCTGAGTGACTGGCCGACAGCCGCCTCGGACACGATCCCGAGGCCGGGGGCATGGCCTCGGCCCGGGCCCGCCCCGACCTGTCGCCCTGCTGGCGGCGTGAAGGTGGCGCCTTCTGGCCTCCCCGTGCGCGCGTCAGGAGGTCTGACAGCCTTTTCCAGAAGCGGCCCCAGCAGTGCAGAAGGCCTGGCGTGCCCTGGCTTGGGGGACGCCCGGCCAGTGACCCGGCAGGCCCCGCGCCATCCATGCTGGCCACCTGCGAGGCTGCTCTACTCTGACAGCTCCTGAGACGGGGAGGACGGTCACGTAAGGAGGTCTGGGCCCGGGCTGGCCTGGACCAGCAGTGACCAGGGCCCCGCGCCGGGAAGCGGCGCCTCACGCGGCGGTGCAGAGGAGCATGGCCCGCCCCCCGCCCCCGGGCCGCACCTTGTTTCCTGGCCGCGGCGCTGTTCCAGGCATCTGACCGCTGAGCCGACCTCCGGTGACTGGTGTCAGGGTGAATGTGCACCTGCAGGGTGGACGGACGGGCACCCTGAGGCCCCGCCTGGAGCACTCACCCCGGATGCGGCCCCCCGCCCCCGGAGGACTGAGGCCCCGCCTGGAGCCCCCGCCGGAGGCGGCCCCCACCTTGTAGGACTGAGAGACCCCCGGTGCCACGATGGAGCCCGGGCCGCCCTCGGCAGGGTCCGCACTGAACACGATCTGGAAGGCAGGGGAGGCGCGGCCTGTCGGAGCGGCCGTCCGCGCGGGCTGAGCACCCCGGCCAGGCGCCCGAAGCCGGTGTCGCCGTCCGGAGTGACAAAGCCTGGCCTCACGTCGTACCAACTGGGCGCCTGCGGACGCGGAAAGCACACGCGACCTCCCCCAAGCCCAGCGCCCCCGAGCGGCCAGCGGCCGAGGAGCCGCCTCACGCCTCGAGGGGCAGCGGGCGGCTCTCGATCACGACCAGCTCCCTCGCCCAGCGGCGAGCTGGCCGTGGCGCCTGTCCCTGCGGCCGGCCCCGTCTCCCTCGCCTGCTCCTCACCGGCTCCCAGGGCCGCACGGCCCCCTCCAGCCTTGACGGCTGCCCACCTGGGCTGTGTGCGGCCTGTCCACGTGGCTCAGGGCCACCGCGTCTTGCACGGTGCTCGCCGGGCCTGCGGTAGGGCCCCCCACAGCGCCAGGGCCCGCCAGCACCCCACCGGGGCTGGTTCCGCAGGTCAGCAGGTGTCGCACCGTCCCAGGGGGCCCCCCTCTCTGCCTGCTGTCCCTCTTGGGGCTGGCCTAGTCCAGCCTGCAGCTGGGTCAGTTTTAGATGCTCTGTCTGGTACGAACCACGGGGGTGTGAAGAGGTGCGTCCCGCTCACGTGTCCACAGGCGGCCTCCGTGGCCAGCCCTCTGCCCCGCCGAGGCCCGCGGCATGTCCCGTGACCCCGTGCATGCCCACCCAGCGCACCCGCGTCAGGGGAAGGCCTGGGCTGGCACCACGGGCGCTCGGGACCCAGGTGTGGGATGAGCACCTGTCACACCTGCAGGGGGAGGGCCAGCATGCTTGCCGCCGCAGGCCGCCCTGAGCAGCCAGGGGGCACCGACTCCTCCAGGGCAGCCAGAGGGGGCTCCGGACCTATGGCTAAGCAGTTTGGGTTCCAGACTCGGAAGGGGCACAAATCTCCTCCATAAGCGGGTGTCTGGGGGGACCCCTGTGCTCAGGGCTTTCCAAGGACCAATGGCCACAGAGGGTCTTCCACAGAAGAGCCGCTGAGGTGAGGGGCAGGCCACCCAGCTGAAGGGAAGTAGGCTCTGGCTCATCCACCTGAGCTGAGGAAGTGGCTCAGTTGGACCTGAGGACAGCTGGACACACGGGACAGGAAGTGGCTGTGTCCTGCGGCCCTGAGGCATGGCGGGTTGCTTGGCCAGGGATCTGAGGGGCTCAGCGACCCCTGGCAGCCACCCCATGCTAAAGTGGTGGCCAGAGAGAGGCTGGCCTGGCCCAGTGTGGGGGGCGGGGGACCTGGGGACATCCACTGACTCTGACCCCTACCTGGGATCACAGGTGTTGCCTGAACATCATCACCCCACATCTGACTGAGTGGCCGGACATGGGGCTAGGGGAGAGAGCGCTCCCCGCACTACCCATGGGCTAATGCTACAACTTCCTTCTGAGCTTCAGGAAAAGACTCGAGTCTACGGCCACACCACCCTGAACAAGCCTGATCTCGTCTGATCTCAGAAGCTAAGCAGGGTCAGGCCTGGTTAGTCCTTGGATGGGAGACCACCTAGGAAGACCAGGTGCTGTAGGCGTAAAAAGTAAAAATAAAAAATGAGAGATTTTATAAGTTGACAAAGTTAGTGTAACCTCACTTGAAAAAGAAAAAAAAGAAAAGATTCGAGAAAAGGCGCGTGCAGCTGGCTGCGCCCGCCGAGGAAGCGGGCAGGGTGGGCGCCTTGCCCGCCCTCGAGCCTTCACTCCGGGCACACGCGGCAGGGGGAGGCCGCCCCCCGCCTCGACCAGGCAGCGGGCTGCCCCGGCCTGGGCGCCCGCCCATCCTACCTGGATGATGTCCGACAGCTTCTGCAGCCCCGCTGTGTTGCTGAACAGCCCTGCGCCTGTGGGAGCAGCGGCTGCTGAACCCCCCGTGCCAGCAGGAGCCACGCGCCAGCCGGGCGGCGCCAGTCTGCACCTCGCCGCGTGGCCGCGGGGCGGCCCTCGGGCAGCAGGCCGGCCCTGCCCTGTGCGTCGAGCAGGGGACAGCAGCGGCAGCGCCCACGGCTCAGCGACCCACCTGGGCCCCTCCCGCTCCCCACGAGAGCTGCCGGCGACAGCAACGCTGGGCCACGCGCCACAAAGCACGGCGCTCCAATGGCACCAGGGCTGGCGGGAAGGGAGCTCGAGCCCCGCCCAGTGCAGGCGGCAGGCTGCGGCAGCGAGCCAAGGGCAGAGGGCGAGCCGGGCGAGCGCCAGCGGGGCGGGGACTCACGTCCTGCCAGGTGCTGGATGATCTGGTCCAGAGAGTCCAGGATGCAGCCCTTGGTCTGAGACGTGATCTGGGCCTCGGCAAACAGCTCGAAGACGAAGCTGTGGGGCAAGAGGAGGCTCAGGCCCCGCGGCGCCCAGGCTGCGCTCAGGGAGCCGCACGGCCAACGGCTTCCCACGTCCTCACTCGGAAACAAGCTTGGAGCCCTCGGGGCGGCCACGCAGAGGTGACAGGCCTCTGCCCTTAGGAGCCCTGAGGGAGGCCATGGCATCTGAGGGCTCAGGCCCCAAACAGGGCGCCGACGCCTGCTCGTGAGGGCCTCCCCGAGGCGGTGGCTCTGAGCAGCGCCCCCGGAGAGCAGCTTTGGAGGGCAGCCGAAGGGCAAGGCCAGGTCTGGGGGCCATGGGGGACAGGGCAGGCCGAGGGGCTCAGTTCATCTGGGAGGCAACGAGGTGCCCTGCAAGGGCCTGAGCTCAGCAGAGCAAGCAGGCAGCCCGGCACTCCAGAACATTCCAGAATGTCCCAACCCCTGACAACCTGGGCCTGGATCCCTGCACAGCCATCCGCTTGTACCAAGCAGATACCAGCAGCCCCAGACCACTGCCCGACACCTGCCTATGGGAAACCCACCCCGCTGCCCCGGGCCGCGGAGAAGGCCAGCAGCTGGGGGCCGTTCGGAACACTCCGGGCCCCGTGGAGGCCACAGGGGTGGCTCGCGTAACCGCGCTTTCGTCCTGACAGAAGGCATACTTGGAAGCAGGTGTTTCTCTCGTTCTAAAAGGCCCCTGCAAGGAGGCTGAGCACCAGAGGCGGGAACGCAGAGCAGGAGACACAGGCCCGCCGGCCAGGAGCTCGTGCGCACGGTCCTCCCAGACCCGAGACCGACCTCGCTGGCGCATAAAGCCTGTGGCGCCTGCTCGGCAGCACGGGCTGGAGGACAGAGCCCCAGCCTCCCCACACGAGGCCAGGGGGCAGGGCCGCCGCCCAGTCCCTCACCTCCCCGGCTTGGTCACTCCTCGGTCATCTCCAGGCAGCTCGACAGCATCAATGGCCCCCTCCAGACGAAGCAGGATCACTGCGGGGCAAGGGGTGGTCAGGGACAGCCCCGGCCCCCGGCCACAGCAGGGCGGGTGGACGGCACTTACTCTTCAGCTTGGCGATGTCTTCCAGCTCCATGTTCAGCCCTGGGCGAGACAAAGGCGGCAGACGCGGTCTGCGTCACTCCCGCGGCCCGGCCGTGTCCCAGCGCGTGGGGCCGGTGCAAAGGGCGGGACGTGACGGACAGGGGGCTCTGGTCCTCAGAGCCTGACGTGAGCCGGGAGCAGCGGTGTGAGCTCCGGGGGGGTCTCGCCCGAGACAGCGAGCGCCCTCGTTAGGAGCGACCCAGGCTCCGCGGAGCCACGGCTGGCTCGGGGTCAGGGGCCGGAGAAGCTCGGGTGAGGTGGGACCTCGTGACTCCCACTGCCGACGACTGGGGCCAAAAGGACGGAGGCGCCCACGTGGCGACAGCCGACGGGACCCCCAGGTTCGGTGACGACGCGACTCAGCGGCGGGCTGAAAGCATCTCCTGTGCGGGGACGCACGTGCCCACGGATGGCAGGGAGCACTATCCCCCTCCCGGGGGTCCAGGGGACCAAGGAGTTGGAAACAAATCAAAACCTCCAAATCTGAACACTGGGAAAACAAAGGGGAAACACCCAGCACTTGTCTTTCCTGGAAGAACGACGCTGCCACACAGAAGAGCGTGCGCGGGCCCAGGCACCCGGCGCGACGCCGGCACGGCAGGCAGAGAACCGGCCTCCACCCCCGAGCAGAAAGCACACCGCCACCGAGTCTGGCCGACGGGTGCAGCCGCCTGACCGGGCGCAGCCGGGACGAGGCCGGACGAGGCCGCCTGCCGGCGCCTCGCGCGGCCTTGCAGCCTGCGGCACGAGGCGGCGGGTCTGTGCGCCGGCGTGCGGCGCGGCGAGGGGCCGCCCGTCCTCCGCAGCGGCCGTGCGGCTCTGCCTCCGCCGGCGACGCAGCAGGGAGGGGCCGACTGTGCGCCCCTGCGCCAGCACCCGGCGCTGCCCCTCTCGCTGCTCGCGGCCGCCCCACTCGGTGGAGGGTGGTCCGCGCCCGGCGTCCGGACTCGCGCCTCCCTGACGCGCGACACCGCATCGGCTCCTGCGCACCGCGGTCTGCACACCCCCCGACGAGGTGTCTGCTCGTGCCCTCCGCCCGGCGCACCTGGGCTGTCTTTCTGCAGCGTCGTGACCGCTTCTCACCCGTGTTGGACACACGTCCCTCCTCGGCCGTGTGGTCTGCAGAAACCTCTCCCGCTCTGCTTCCCGGACGGCGTCCTCTGACGCACGGAAGTCCTTAGTTTTGACGACGTCCGATTCACCTGTTTTTCCTTTTGGCGTCTGCGCTGCTGGTGTCAGGTCCGGGAAACCACTGCCTCGCGCGCAGTCACAGGGACACACACCTTCGGCCTCCTCCCAAGAGGACGCCGGGCAGAAGAGGAGGGAGAGCCTGACGGAGGCGGCCTCAGCCAGGTGATCGACTCGAAACCAACGTCGCGACTCGTGCTCAGGTGACAGTCTGGACACTTGACAGGACGTGACGGAAAGGGCGCCCTGCATCTGTGCTCTTCCTTCCTGACCCCCGTCACCCCCGGCAATCTCCGAGGAAAGTATCAGACGAATCCCGACTCGGGGACAGTCTGCAAACAGCCAACCACACCCCACCCAACCCATCACGGTTCTCAAAAGCAAGGCGGTCCGAGAAGCTGTCACGGACGAGAGCAGGCTGCGAGAGGCGATGCGGTGTCCCGGGGCAGAAACGGACAAAACGTGAAGACATCGACTTCACACTCGTCAAAACGGCTGTTACCAAAAGAAAAGGCCCTTACGCAACCGAAGAGATTCAGTTTCACTTGTAAGAGAAAAGCAAATCAGAATTACACACAGATCCATTTCTCGGCTATGGAAAAGGCAAGAATTAGAGCCTGGCATCGCGTTCTGGTGGTGCGGCTGTCAAGACACACTGCTGCCCCCTACTGGCGGGTCCGCGAACTGGCTCCCGCAGCCATGACGAGGCGTCCCCGCTAGCAACAGTGACCAACATTCTTACCTGCTAACCCACAGCCCCACTTCTGGGAATTCACCCTGAAGAAATACCTCGAGCATGACGCACGTACGCACACACTGGGTTACTCATTACAGCACTGTTTGTGCTTGCAAAATTCTGGAAACAACCCAAATGCCATAAAAACAGTAGACAGAAACAGAAGAGCCAGAGGAGGGAGGCTGGCGGCTGGAGAGAGAACAGGACGTCTCTCCAGGGAGGCATTCCCAGAACACACGGGGGACAAACAGCGGGGGGCAAACAAGAGCGTACAGAGTGCGGGAAAGAAGACAGTGGGAAAAAAAAGGAAAGAGAAACCAAAAAAAGAAAGTCAATAAAACAAACACAGCTGTAAAAGCAAAGAAAGAACGAGCTAGACGCGAACGAGACACATCTCTCAAGCACTCTATGACTCAGATTTCTGGAACCATGTAAATGTTTCTCACACGCACCGTAATAATAAAATCAATGTGAATGGAGAAAAACAGAAACAGATAAGCCTAAAATTAATGCTATAACCACGGTGCAGTGAGAGGAAATGACCCAAGAAGCTTCTGAATAACGTCTTGTGACTACATGCTCTCAGACTCGGGACAGAGGGATGTGGACCAACATCTAGCTCCCGTGAGCAGACTTGCACTTCGAATGGGGGGGTTACTGATTCGGAACAACTGGCTGGGTATTCGAGGATCAAACAAGTAAGCGAAATACTGAGCCCGAGGGACCCAGCACAGGGTTACAGCCGTGCGGAGGGCACCGGCTAAGCGGGGCGGCATGCCGTGCCCACGCCAGTGTGAGCAGGCCAGACGGCGCCCGCCCAGGGGAGTCGCAGCTCAGACACGGGAGGCGTGAAGGTCAAGAAGGCTCACCATTTTGCAAACGTCACCGTGATCGTGAATTCATTACTCAGCAGTCACAAGTGGAAAAACGGCGACCTCACGGCAGAAAGCCAGGGACCCCACCGCTGAACCGGGGATACGGTCAGCGTCGCCGCCGACGCGACAGCCAAGGGCTGAGCCTGCGGCAGGGTGGGCTGCGCGGACGTCGCTTCTGGGCCATTCCTGTTCCAGACGGCAACCCGCATCGAACCGCCAGGACGCAGCAGACACACCCGCGCGGCGGGCCACTCAACGTGATCACGGCTCATCGAGAACGTCCAGACTGAGAAAGGTGGAGCCTGAGCCACTGTCCAGCCAGGTCACAGCCCAGAGAGCAGACGCAGGACAGCGCTCGGGTTCCGGGCCGGGACGTCCCGCTGGCGGGTTCCGGGCCACCAGACAGGGGAGCGGCGCAGGCGACCGCCCACCTGTGTCCCGCACTGGCCACAGGAAACTCGCTGAGACACAGGGACGGGGGCGTCCCTGCCCTCGCAGAGGGGGACTCGTGACGTGGGACAGTGCGCCGGCAGGAGGGAGCCTGGGGAGGACGAGCTGGAGTTCTACAGCAAAGACCTGTCTGCTCGACACCGCTCAAAAACGGCGGTCACAGGAACCAGGCGAGCGTTTAGAACGTGATGCAAGACACGGAACGACAACACAGATCAACTTTCAAACGCTCGGAAGAGAAGAGACAGAACTCAGATGCAACCAGAAGAAAAACGAAACTCATCCCAGAAGAGCCGCCTGAGAAGGAGCACGCGAGCGCAGGGGGCGCAGGGGGCGCAGGGGGCAGAGGGGGCGCAGGGGGCGGAGGGGGCGCAGGGGGCGCAGGGGGCGCAGGGGGCGGAGGGGGCGCAGGGGGTGCAGGGGGCGCAGGGGGCGCGGGGGGCGCGGGGGGGGGGGGCGAGGCGCCATCTGCGCGCGCGGCCGCTCCCCAGCGCCGGCCGCCCCGCCTCCGGTCCGCCTCGGACCATCCCGCCTCAGAGTCCCACGGCGGCCCTGGTGGCCTGGTCCCTGGTGCCGCAAGGTCAGGCACCGCTGCCTTAGGGAGGAGGGAGGGGACAAATGCTGGATCACACCCGTTTCACCTCAATTTAAAAAGAGGGAGGTAAACGGATTTTTTTAAGTCAAAGAACAGACAAGAGGCCTGGGGAGCACGGGGTCTGGAGCTGGGGCGGAGCCATGGCGTGCGGCCCCCGAGGAGACGCCGAGCGGGCACAGAGCGAGCGGGCCGCGGGAAGGCGGCACCGGGCCCCGCGAGGCTGCCGCGCTCCGGTACGACCCTGAAGAACACGTGACCTTAAACACAAAATAGAATTTGAGAGCAACGAGGTCTGAGGTGCACGACCACTGGCCAGATGGCCGCTTCTGGGTAACTTCCTAGAAAAACACCCATCTGTTCACCCAGACACGGGTATCCGGGTGCTGGGCGCAGCTCTTAGAACGTCCTGCCATGGGGAACGGGTTCCATCAGCGGCAGCTCGTCAGGCGTGGCTAGGGGACCGGGGCGCTGACACCTGTCAGGACGCTGCAAGGCCAAGCCGATTTTCGTGGCGTCTCTACCGCTAGACGACAGTGACCGTGTGCTAGTTGCCTTTTTCCCCGTCTTCCGGAGGCCGAGTCGGGGAGGCTGACGGTAACCCCGACATGCCCATATCCTCATCCTCGTTATCTGTGAGTATATCACCTTCTGTGGCAAAAGGGACTTCGCAGACGTCAAGACGTTAAGGGTCCTGAGACATGAGGTGAGCCTGATCACCCAGCTGGGCCCCAAATGCCATCGCAGGTCCTCACAGGAGGAAGGCAGGGGGTCCGAGTCAGAGACAGGGCCACCAACGGAGCAGGTGCCCAAGTGACACGAGGCCACAAGCCGAGGATGCGGTGCCTCTGGTCTGGGAGCTGGATCAGGGACCTCCCGGAGCCCCCGGAAGGAGGGGAGCCCTGCCGACCTGCTCCGCGGTTCTGAGAACTGTCAGATGCCAAGGCTGCGTTGCTTCCAGCCACTGAGTCTGTGGTAGGAACTGGGACCAGTACATGAAGGTGAAACCGCATCACATCAAAAGCAGAAAGTGTAAGATCTGTCTGCCAAAGAGCCAGGTAGTAAAGAGATTTGCAAAACTGTAAAACAATGCTACTCTTCTAATTTTTAAGTTATTTTTTAAGAAAAACATTACTTATGTTAGTACGTTATAGAGTGAATTGCATCCTCCAAAAAGATACGTTCCCGTCCTGCTCGACGCCTAAGAATGAGACCTTACCTGGAAACAAGGTTTCTGCAGATGTGACCGAGTAAAGATGAGGTCACTGTGGACCAGAGTGGGCCCCAGCCCAGTGACACAGACACTAAGGTGAGACCAGGTGAGAATGGAGCAGATTGGAGTGATGTGTGTACAAGCCAAGGACGCCGGCAGTTGCCAGGAGCTGAGAGAGGGGCCTGGGCCACAGGCCCGAGAACCACCAGAAGGAGCCGGCCCCGCCCACACCTGGCTCTCAGACTTCTGGGCCCCAGAACTGTGAAAGGCTCAGTTTCTGTAACTTTACACCACTCAGCAGCCCTAGGAAACTTGAGTAACATGTAACAATTTGTTATTTAAGTGAGTAACTAAGTATATCTTTGCTAATTCAGTTAATTACCAGTAGATGTAACCTACATAAAACAAGATCAGTAAGTTTTAAGAATTTAAAGCATCCTGAAGGCAAAACATTTGAGAATTTCCATGCTAAACAAACAAATGCCATTTCCGAAAGTCCCTTCTTCCAACGCAGGCATGTGAGGGCTCGAAGGAGGCCAGAGACCCACGTGAGGACAGACGCAGGCGCCCGGGCAGGGAGGGCAAAGAGGGAGCCGGCGGGGGGCCCCTGCTCTCCCCGGTCTGTTCATGTCAGTGACCGTGAGAAAACGGGGACCCTGCGACCACTCGCGCCTAAGCTGCATGCGGGGGGGGGGGGGGTGCACAGAACACCTGGAGACAGGCGCGGCCCACGCGCGCATGGCAGCCGCCACTGCCGGGGACCACCCCCCAGCGGGCTCTGGCTGAGCGAGCCCGGATCCCGCCAGCTCCGCCAGCCGCCAGCAGAGAACACCCAGGCGGCGGAACCATGCCCACCGGGTTTCTGAGCAGCCACAGAGCCGCCTGAGGAAACACCCTCCTAAAACGCCAGGCGGGGGGAAGGGAATGGGGGGGCTCCGTGTGGACGGTGCTCGTAGGTAAAGTAGGTGCCGGCTGGAAAAGGAAGGTCTTCAGAAAACACCGGAATGACTGGGCGGTACCCACCCTCTGGTCTGTCAGGCCCCGAGAAGCCTCGTGAAGAAGCTGACATTGTCCCCAAACATCAATGAGAAAGGGCCCTGCGCCGACTCGGCGTCCAGGACCTGAGGCCCCTCTCGCCCCCTCTCGCCCGTCTTGGCGCCCTGCCCGCAAGCTCACCTGTGCCAGACTCCACACCGAACGCCAGGTGGAGCTCGCCGTGCTGCGCTGCCTTGGTCCGCTCCTCCAACACCTGGTCGATGATGTCCAGTCCAGAAGCCAGGTCGTGCGGAGTCAGGTCAAACGACGCCGACTCCTCGCACATCTTCTCCTGAGCGCGCGAGCACACCGTGTTACAGGGTGCAGCAGGGCTGGGATGCAGGAGATGAAGGAAGCAGAGGGGCCCCAGGCCCCACCCCGCACCTTCATGGCCAGGTGACAAATGGGCCCCAGGATGGCCGCCTGACCCAGACTGGTGTTGGAACACCACTTTGCTTGAGCTGCCAACAACGCCATGATTGAAAACTGCCCATTAAAACCTCAAGGTCTCTAGCTGCTCTCAAAAGCCAGCCCCGGCCCACTGGGCCTATCGTCCCGCACGAGCGCCTGGGACCGAGTGGGGGCCGGGGGTGGCCGCCACGGACGCAGGACGCCACGCTCCCGCACGGCCGCCCCAGGCCCCAGAGCACGCGCGGCTGCCCCAAGTGGCCTGCCCTCAGTGCCCTGGTCGAGGCGGCCATGCCTGGAAACACGGGGCCCCGACAGAGGCCACGCGAAGGTGGGGCAGGGCGTGAGGGTGACATCTAGGTTTGCTTGGCCCCGAGAGCCAGGGCCGCAGAGGCTGGGAGAAAGGCCCACACTGCTCTCCACAGGGAGGTGGGCGGGAGGAAGGCCTCGCGACGGCCACCCCGACACTCACCACGTTGTGAGCTTCATCGAAGATCACGACCGTCCCCTTCAGGTCGATGCTGTGTGCCCGGCGACTCTGCGGCAGGAGGGAAGGGAGCAGGGCTGCAGTGCCGGGTCGCCACCAGCCTCGGGGGCCCGCGCAGGGGGAGCCCGAGGCACGCGGCAGGCAGGGAGAGGCTCGGGGAGGCACTCACTCCCCACCTGAGCGCGCCCCACACTGCCAGAGGACACGGGGTCAGCCCGTCGCCTCATTGTGGCCACGGTCGCCGGGCGCCGCCCGCCCACGTCCACCTGGCGACCCTGGCACAGCACGGGGGAGCAGGCCGGTGGCCCCTGGCCGCGGCGCGCTGCTCGGCCGCAGGCAGACCAGCGCCCTCTGCCGGCGCGCTCCTGGAGAGGAGGCTCCACTCGCGGGCTGTGAGGCCATGGCCGCAGGTGGGCTCTGGTATCTGTACTTCATCAACTCAATTTGAATTTTAATCTTCGCAAATAAAGTGCCCGTTTTAAGGACACAGCTGAGTTTTGAGACCTGTGAGCACCGCGCAGCCACCATCCAAAGCAGGAGACAACACCCCGCCACACGACCTCCGACCTGCTCCCTGCGCGCAGAGGCCGAGTCAGCCGGCGCGGCCGTCGGGACAAGCCAGCCCGCCAGGGCTCCGTGTGAGCACGTTCTCCCGAGACCAGCATGTGGCCGCTTCGGGAACATCACCTGTAGATGGACACGGTTGCCCCCTGGCTCTGGTGACTGTCGAGGCTCCAGAACGACGTGGCTTTTCCAGGGTGGGGTGCCACTCCTCCCCACGGTGGCGGCAAACCTCCAGGGCGCCCCGTCCTCACCCACGGCACCGAGCTCAGGTCTCCTCCTAAACTCAGCCGCGTCGGTGGGACGTGGCGCCCTCCGCCCGGGCGTTTCGCCTGCCTCTCCCGAACGTTTCCTGCGCGTGGCTTGTTCGGCCGGCCCTTTCCACGCGGCGGACGTCTGTGCGGGCCTTTTCCAACGGCTGGCGGGGACTCTGTTGAGTGCCCAGTGCACGGTGCCTACTGAGCACAGCCCTGTGCAGACGAATGTGCCAGGGGCACTCCTCTCCTTCCTGGGACTCGCCTGCCAATTTTCTTAATTTTCTTAACTCTTCCAAACACAAGGCTTTTAAGTGTGGTGAAGAACAGTTCATCGATCTTCGCCTTTGCGGCTAGCGTCCTGTGTGTCCGGGCGATCT
The DNA here is from genome assembly GCF_014176215.1 of Rousettus aegyptiacus. Taxonomy (NCBI): domain Eukaryota; kingdom Metazoa; phylum Chordata; class Mammalia; order Chiroptera; family Pteropodidae; genus Rousettus; species Rousettus aegyptiacus. Next base: position 391,517 of record NW_023416287.1, read on the forward strand.
CGGCCCGCCCCTGCCCGGTCCTCTCAGAGGCGTCCGGGCCTTGCGGCTCTCGTGTCTCGGTTTGTTCCCCGGAGTGTACTGAAGTGCTGGCCGAGGCCCACTTTCTCTCACTCAGACATCCGGCTACTCCAGTCCCACTGTGGGGCACACAAAGCACCCCGCCTCTCCCACTGAAACACCGGGCGAGCCTGCCAAACGCCGAGGCGGGCCTGTCCCGCACGCGCCGCACCACGTTTCCGGGCTCTGCAGTGAGTCTCGCCGTCCGGAGTGAGCCGCCCCCCTGCTCTTCTTTGTCCACGCTGTCCTGCTCTGTGATCCTCTGCCTCTCCGTGACTTTCCGGAAGCAGCTGGTCAGTTCTGATATAACTGCTCCGAGGTGGGGCCCGAGCGGCCAGCTTGAAAGCGTGGTTTGGGAGCATCACACGCACCCGCTCGCAACGGCAGGCTCCCGGTGCCAGAGCCGGGCCCCAGCGGGCTCCCGCGCCCCGCCGCCCCCTACTCCAGCCACGTGCCCTGGGCAGGGCTCCAGGCGTCGGGGTGCCCACCGCTCCGCCGCGGCTCACCAGCCCCCCATGCTCACGTGCCCCAGCCCTCAGGGCCTGCTGGCTCAGGCTGACCCCTGCTGTCTACCCCGCCGGAAGCGAAGCTCCAAGCGCGATGCCCATTCTGCTCCCTGCTGCCTCCCAGCACCCGGACCCGTGCCCAGCGTGGCGACTCGATCGGCCTGAACCGCAGCCGGCGGACGTCTGCAGGTCGTCGTCACGTGCACGGCACCCCCACGTCGGACGGGAGGGCGGCACCGGCACGTGTGCACGCGCCGAGGCCACGCCGCCGGCCGCCGCCCGGGCCGCCTAGTGTCTGACCGCAGAGCCAGGCGCAGAGCTCCCAGGACAGAGGCGGGGCCAGCCCGACTGCCGCGAGCCCCGCGCTGTGACCAGTGAGGGGGGCGGTCCTCCCGCGTGTGCCTGCTGCTCCGACGGGGGGTCTCGCCCCAGGACCCAGGTCAGCTGAGGCTCTGACGGCCCTCACGACCCCGGGACACCCGATGTCAGGGGTCGTCAGCAACCCAGGCGGAAGCCTCACCTTGGCGTCCAGCAGGTAGTTGTAGGGCATGAAGACGATGTCGGCTTGCTGCTTCAGGTTCCGGGCCAGGTAGTACGGGCACAGCCTGGGCAGCAGCGGGAGAGGGCGCCGTGAGCCAGCACGCAGCCGCTGCCGGCGCCCCGGCGGCTCCCGCGGGCTGAGGCGGGAGCGGGCGCTCCAGACCGCGGCAGGGACACCAGGCCACGGCCCCCAGCGGGCCGGACGTGGCCTCCTCTGCTGCATCGTGCACAGGGGCTCGGACGGGAGCCGGAGCCTGGGGCCAGCCCCGGGGTCCGCTGCACTGCCGTTCACGCCGCCGGCATCCGATGCTGTGCGTGGCTCACCTACCAAAAGCCCACCAGACAAAAACCCCGCCCTAGGCAGGGCAGTGAGATGGGCAGAGACAGCTCGTCACAGCTTGAAGCCCTGATGCTCCGAGAGGTCGCCAGCAAGTGTCCGGCTCACGGGCCGTCGCCTGCAGGGGGCGGGGGCAGGACGGAGGGCGGGTCCCCTCGCTCAGGTCCTTAGGCCCACTCACGCTCTCCCACACAGAACGCCTACTAGTTTCGTGGTTAACAGAGGAACGCGAAAGGGAAAAGGCGCGTGCCCCTGGGCGGGCGGCCCGGGAGGGCGGGGCACGCGGCCCGGGGCCTCACCTGTGCTTGCTGCCGCTCCTGACCAGGTCCTCGATGTCCAGGATGGGGGTGGCCAGCTCCTGCTCCAGGCTCTTCTCTGGGGGCACAGGCAGGGGTCGACACATGCCTCCGGCCCACTGAGCCCCCCGAACCCCAGGGACGCAGCAGGCAGTGGGTCATGCCCGCCCCGAGACCTTCCCTCAGGGCAGAACTGGGGCGCCCACCAGACAGAATCTCTGTCCAAGGGCACCCTGCTCTGTACCCAGAAGGCGGGCGCCAGGAGGGCCGAGGAACCTCAGGGACGGGGGGCAGGGGGAGCTGCTGGCCTGTCACTGCCGCCCCAGTGCTCCCAAGGACACAGATGTCAGTCCTGTGCAGCTGCCCACGCCTGAGAGCCCCAGGGCTCCTTCTCAGAAAGGGCCTCAGGAAGGGACGCAGGTCCCCAGCTGGGCCAACGGAAGCTGCTGGGAGCTGCTCTGACCCAGCGACTGGGTGGCTGCGGGGCAGGACTAGGGACCCCTCTGACAGGCAGCCGCACGTGGAAACGGGCCTGGCTCTGGCCCCACGGTGGCAGGCGCCAGGCCCGGCCCTGAAGTGCAGAGGCCAGAACCACTGGGCCCTCAGCGGTGACCCAATCCTAAAGTGCCCCCAGACAGCCGTTGACGGGGGGGGGGGGGGGCATCCACTCAGCAGTGCCATAGCAACCGAGCAGCCAATCTACATGCTGTGCAGCAGGCTAGCCAGGAGCTGGGGGAGGGGCTGCAGCAAGAAGGGCCCCCGAGGGCTGCCTGGTGTGGAGACGCTGCAGGCAGGCTGGCCCCCGAGGTTCCAGCTATGCGTCTCTCCCCTTCCTCCCATATTACTGTCCCCTCCTCTCAGACTGTCCTGGGTCCCTGCCCTCCCCCACTCCCCTCCGAGGGCTGGGCAGCTGCTGGAGATGCCACCCTCCCATCCGATGGTGGGGAGGGGCAGGGGAAACTGAGACACAGCAGGACACCCGAGGGCAGAGCAGCGGGCTCCTGAGCGGGAGGCGGGACGCCCGGCCCAGGCCTCGGGCGGGGCAGCGCCCTTTGCCTGCACAGGCCTGGCACCCCGGGCACTCCACACCCAGACGGCGGCAGCCTGTGCACCACCAACGCCTCGGGAGTGCTCCGGTGCCCACGTCACCTCTGCGTCAGAGTCTGCGTCCCAACCCTGAGGCAGGACGCAGAGGGCACCCCGAACCCCCCCCCCCCCCCGCCACAGAGCCCTGACTGCAGCCAGGAAACCGCGAAGACCACAGCCACAAAGGCCGCTCTGCCATCGCCTCTGGCTCCAGGGTGCCCGGCCGGCCCGAGGGCCCCTGGGCCCCAGGGAGGTCCGCACGGGGACACGGGGGGCCCTTTCCTGCGGTCAGGCTCATCAAGCAGGACCACGCAGGCTGCTGTCATGAACCCTGTGCCCGTCACTGCCACCACCTCTGGATGAGGCTGCAGGAGTCGCTGGGAGGACATCGGAGGCTCAGAGAGCGCCACACCCACCCTGTGACGTGCCGCAGCGACAGGACGCACCGCGAAATCCGCAAAGGAAGCAGTGTGTGGGAGAGTCTGGGAGACCAGGCACGAGCTTCCGGAAGCATCCCTGGCTGACTCCCCCAGAATGCTGCACCCCAGGAAGCTCGCCATACACCCAGCGCCCAGGCTTTTTCCTAAGGGGGTGGTCATGTGGGCACCCTGCCTGGCAGACACCCAGTTCGACTCCCAGGGGGAAGCAGGTGTCTGCAAGCAGCTGAGGCCCAGGGAGCTCCTCCTACCAGAGGTGGTGGGGAACCCCCAAATCCACGTTCCCAGATGCAGGCGAGGCTGCCTCAGCCCCACTGTGTGAGCTCTCCCGCACATGACCCAACACAGATCCCCAGTCAGGGGACGAGCTAGGCACCCGCCTCAGCAGCTGAGCAGGATGCCACAGCACGAGTCCCAAGGGGCAAGAGCCGGCAGGCCACGAGGCCACTGAGCTCAGCCTGCAGCGGCCCGCACGGGCCCCTCACCTTCCACGTTGTTGTAGAAATGACAGGAGCGACTGGCCACCTTCCTGCGGCACAGGTGGACCTAGGAGGCAAAGCGCGTGGTCCCAGCTAGTGTGACGGCCGTGAACGGACGGAGCCCGGGGCTGGCTGGCGGGTCCACCACCGGCCGCGCCGTCCCACCCCCTGCCCACTCCACCCCGAGCAGCTGGTACCCGCCATGCCCAGGGGCAGGGCAGGGAGGTCGGAGAGCCTGGCAGTACTGCCCAGCGGCGCCGCCGAGGACAGGGCCGACCCGGGAGCCCACCTGCATGTGGTGACTCTCCTGCTTCTTCACCTCGGGGTGGATGCATAGCTGTTCCCGGGAGCCCAGGACGCACACCCTCGGCCTGGGGACAGAGTCGAGGGTCCAAGAACCGGAAAGCAGTAGCCCGCAGCGCCAGCCAGCAGCATGGGCAGTGCGGGCACGCACAGGGAGCACCGGGAAATGGCTCGGCGCAGGCGGAGGGGTGGTCATGGCCAGCATGTGACCCAGGCTTGGGAGGGGCTCTCTGAGACAGGACCCAGGGTGAGCAGAAAAGCAGGCGCAGGCAAGGGGACTGGGCAGATGAGAGGGAGGGGACACACCGCTGTCTCTGTGTTCCCTCACGAGAGCCCAGGCGGGGCATCTAGCTCGGCCGGCTGGATCCGGGGCCGGGCCTCCCACAGCTGACGCCACAGCGCCGCGAGGGGCTCAGGGTGCAGCCAACAGTGGCGCGGAAGCTCAAAGCTGTCCCCGCACAAGCAGTGGGCACTGGGGACGGCGGGAGCGCAGCGTGTGCTCACGGTGGGCTCCAGGCAGGTCACCATGGGCGACCACGCGCGGAGACCTTCCCCTCCCGCTCCCCGCCCGCGTGAGCGCTGCCTGACGCACCGGTAGGCAGTATTCCGGAGCTCGCCGATGACCTGCGTGAGCTGCGAGTGGGTCCTGGAGGCGTAAATGACCTTTGGAATGTCCGCGTAGCAGGCTGTCCAGACACAGGGAGCAAGACGGTCATGGCTCCACGAGGGAGCGTCCTCAATGCGCCAACCCAGGGGAGCTTGGCTAGCTCGGCCCTTCCGGGGGCAAAGCGTCACACCCAACACTCGTTACCAGCAGCGGGCTGAGTGGGCATCTGCAGTGTCCTAACCGGGCCGCAAGGCTCCGACCCTAGGATCTCAGCCAGGATGGTGACAAAGGACATGGCAGCGATGACACGGCCCACTCGGCTCCTCTCTGCTCCACCCCCGCGGACTTAGGAGGGGCTGACTGGAGTGGCACCTGGGGCATCTCCGTCTGAAGCAGTGCTCCCCCAGGATGACAAGGGGCGATCTGGGAAGAGCTCCCCTTGCGCCCGCTCAGCGATCCTGCGGGCGGAGATGGCGTCGCGGAGATGTTCTTGCCAGGCCAGCGTGGTGCACAGCAGACACAGGGTCTTCCCCGTGCCCGTAGGGCTCTCCAGGACTCCGTTCACTTTCTGGGGGGTGGGTGGGAACAGGGTCAAGGGGAAAGCGGGGTGAGGTGCAGCAGGCCATCCAGCCCATCCGAGACAAGCCCACCAGGTGGCAAAAGCCCCGAGAGCCGTGGACCACTCCACAGGACGACCTCGGCTCTCCAGCCCAAAGCTGTGGCCGATTCAGCGCTCTTTAGCGAACACTTTGCAGAGTGTTTTGCAGCCTAGTATAGACAGCGAGATGACTGATGAGGCATCGGGTCTGAGTTTGTGCCCCGGCTGTCACACTCTCTGGATGGGACCCGAAGGCCCTCAGACGTGAGCCTGAGTGGGACACTCTGCAAAGCTGCACTACTGGCTGCCGGAGCCTGCGCACGCAACGGCAGCCACCAGCCCCGCTGCGCTCAGCCCTCGGGGGCTGGCGCCTGAGCAGGGTACCAGAGGGCAGCGAGGAGGCACCTCTGCCACCTGCCTGCACTCCCTGGGACCTAAAGACCTTCCAAATGAGGGCTGGCACCGGCTGTCCCTTGGGTGGAAGTACGACCTCCACATCTTCAAAGGAATGGCTGTTCCTTCTCACTTGGTCTCAGCTCAAACGCCACCTCCTCAGAGTCCCAAAGGTGCTCCGAGCCTGTCACCGTACATCTTTTCTTCCCGGCACTAACCGCCACCTAGAACTATCTTTTCTCATTTACTTACTGCCTCTCTTACCCACCCAGAACATCAGCGCTATTTGGGACTGAACCCATGTCCAGAAGGGTACCTTTGGCCCAGTGGGACCTGGGCAGAGTGAACAGGAAGGTGGAAGTATGTCGGCTCTTTGCTGAAGCTCTACCCACTCTGACCCATGCCCAACCTACAAACCCTGTGGTCTGCGGCTTTACCTTCTGCAGACACTCCAGAACCTTGGCCATGTACTCCTCTTGGCATTTGTATGGCTGGAAAGGGAAATCCACTGTCACACCGTTCAGGGTTATCTTGGGCATGCTGGCCTGTTCTCAGGAGGGCACAGAGGTTGGCCAAAACGCAGCTGTGCGGCTGAGACAAAACCCCCTCCGAACATCTCAGGGTCTCAGCCACTCCAGGGGAATGATGCCAGCCGTGACGCTGGGACACGACACTGTTCTCCACAGGAACCCCTACGGCATGGACACATGGACAACAACAGTCTGTGCCAGGCCACATCTCCAGTCGACTCAGGCAGCCCCTCCCGCAAACAAGGTCAAAAGGCAAGCCTGCGTCATCCGTCACAAGGCGCTTGGGCAGGCGAAGGCCCTAGCATAGCCCTGCCCCGTTCTTCCACCCCACACAGCTCCAGCTCCGGAGCGGTGCCCAGGCTCCCAGAGACATAGGGCTGGCCCCCGGCACAGGTGCACATGCTCCACCTGCAAGACAATTCACTTCCTCACACCCGAGCTTGAGCGGCAGATTCCAGCAGCGACCCTCCCCAGCCTGGGCCGCCTGCACCTCCCGCGCCTGCGTCCCCGACCCTCTGCTCCCAGGCCCAGAGCTACACCCAGCTCTCCCAGGAGGCCGACCAGGTGTAGCCACTGATCACGTGCGCCGGCTCTGAGCTGGGAAGCAAAACCGTGTGCCCCGCCCCACGCCCGCAAGTCTCTCTACTTTTCTAGGCCTCAGTTTCCCCTGGACGCCGGGACTCATCGCCCATTCACGTAAACACCGAAGGAGACCGCCCTTCCGGCAGGGACCGGCCGCAAGGAAACCACCGCCTCCGGCCCAGCTCCAAAAGGCGCTGGCGCCCGGAGCCCACCGGCCCCCGAGCGCGGCGGGGCCGGGGTGGCGCGGGGCCAGCCGGGAGCTGTAGTTTCGGAAGCCGCCGGGGGGTAAAAGTACCAGATCCAGGGCCTGCGCGACGCACGGCCGCTGTCTCCGCCCGGAGCCGCGCACGACCCGGCGTCCCGAGGAATCCACCCCGGCTCGGCCGCGGCAGCAGCAGCGCGTCCCCCGCCGGCAGCCGGTTCGGACTTCGCGGGCTCGGGCGCGCAGCCGCCGCTCAGCGCGCGGCTCTTCCGCCGCCAGTTCCGGTCCGCGGCGCGCTGTTCCCAGCGGAAACCGTTCCGCAGCCGAGGGGCCCGGGCTGCGCGTGCGCTGGCTCCCACGCCCCGGCGGCCCCTTTGTTTGACCCTGAGCCCGGGGACGCGCACTTCCCTCGGGCAGGAACCTGGGCTTCCGCCAGTCTCCTACCTCGATGTCGTCTCCTACGTCGACGTCGTCTCCTTCGGTGTCTCCATTGCACTACCCCTTCCTGAGCCAAGCCACCTTGGTTGTCCAGACAACTGCCCAAGCCTTCTAATTGGCTTCCTGTCGTTCTCCCCTCTTTTCTCTGTAATACCCAGAGCTCTATTTAAGGCTCTAGTCTGAGCCGATCACACTCCTTAAAATGGCTGCTGCCCCTTGCCATGACCTAGCTCCCAGGAGCCTCACCAGCTCCTCTACTTACTGTCCCCGGGGTCCAGCTGCTTTTCCGGTCAGTCCCCCACTGGTCAGAGTGGACCCCTCTGAATCCCCAGCACCTAGCACAGGCTAGCAGTCAAAAGGGGATCTCAGGGGTCTGCACAGCTCTGTGGGGTCAGAGGTATCTGTCTAGGCCACCCCAGCATGTTCCAAAGACACCAGGAAGAGGTGGGTGCTACAGCGATGGCCGACAGCCTGCTGGCAATGCGGTTTCGGAGCTTCTCACGGGCTCGTGCAATGTCCGGATGTATTCCCACGGGCGGCACGTTTATGCCACATGCGTGTCCATGCCGATGTGTGAGATCATGCTTGGGGAAACGGGCATTTACTCCCACCACTTGTTCCAGTGAGGGGACTATAAGCATCTGTCTTAGACTCCCGGCCACACATTGCTGAGCGCTCAGCAGCCATGGGCTTCCCTACCCTCCACGCGGGCATCGACAAGTTTGTCTCCTTAACAATCTTTGAGACTAGTTACTTTATCATTTACTCTCCACGAGTCAGAAAACAAGGCAAAGGGTGGGTGGTCAGTTGCTGCCCAGAGCTAGCAGCCAGCAAGTATGAGCCAGGAGTCACCTTCTTCACCAACAGCATTCACCCCCCGCCCGGAAGCCCATGGGAGGGGTGGCCAGAACACTGAGCCCCAGAGCTGAGGAATGAGCTGCCTGGTCACAGACACGGGGACTGCCCAGGCTCCTCTAAATTATAACACATATATGCCATTGCGCTGAACCGAACACTGAGGTGAGAAAAAAGGGAAACCAAGGCTGGCCAAGGCCACGCCAAGCAGGCACAAGGGTCTCGATCCAGCCAACAAATCCGAATTGCGTGTCTGCTCCAGCAGACTCTGTGGGACTCGCGCAGTGGACCAGATACCATATGGACCATAGGCATGCTAACCCGTCACACATTCACTGTGTGCACATCAAGCTGTGTTTATATACACACCTGCTGGGCCACCTCCAGGGTGACTCTGATCTTTAAATTCGTTCCTGTCTTTCACTTTTCTGAACCCACGTTTCCAAGGTTTCCCAGGGTTTTATTCCTGGCCTTGGCACTTAATTGCTTGTGGAGTAAGCAGTTCTCTCAGACTCAGTGGCTCTGTCCATGAAATGGGAATGGCATTCTATCTGTCTGAGTTCCTGCTCCTGAAGTGAGGCAAGGTGGTCACTACAGGAAAGGACCCACCATCTCTGCCAGGCTTTCCCTTTGTGGGAGTCGACCAGAACCTTGAGCCAGAGAGGGAGGGGAGGCAGAGTGCCCAGCCACTCGCCAAGCTTCCACATCTCTCCTCCATCATCTGTCTCGTCTTACACCTAAGAAATGGAGGCCCAGAGTTCAGAAACACATCCTCGGTCACACAGCAAGTGGCCGTTAGAGCTGGGTTTGCCACTGGCCTCTATCTTCAAAGCCTTTGTCCTGGGCCCTGGGTCACCACGCCCACTTAGCCTCTTCTCTGCTTCAGAACCACCTCTTCCTCTGGGATGCCTCCCAGAGGTCTTCCAGACCAGGCCTGCCCCCGTGCCACCACCCAGGACACGCTTTCCCCTCAGCACAGACCTGGGCACACAGAAGGTGCCTCCCAGCTGCCAGCCACCTCAGGGGAGGCTCTCTGACCCCACCCTCAAGGTGGGCCCATCCCCTCCTGCTGGGTCCACCTTGGGGTGGGGGTCGTCTCCACCATCCCCCAAAGCCTGCACAAAGCCAAGCTGGGGGAGCAGCCATCCAGGTGGTGAGCAGTGGGAGGATGGGCATCTCCATGCAGTACGCTGCCCTGGGCCCCAGGCTGGTCTCTCCCCTCCCTTCCTCCCCTCCTTCCACCCCTCTGCTTCTGAGGGCTGCAGCCCCTGCCACAGACTGGCGCATGCTCTCGCCCTCCCGCCCGCCCTCCCTCTCTCCCTCTCCAGCTCGCGCGCGCGCGCGCGCTCTCTCTCTCTCTCTCTCTCTCTCTCTCTCTCTCTCTCTCCCTCCCTCCCTCCCTCCCTCCCTCCCTCCCTCCCTCCCTGCACTGCCTCCCTCCCTCCCGCGCTCCTTCGCTCCCTCCCCTCCCCGGCACTGCAGCATTCAACGTTTGCAGCTCCAGCCGTCGCCCGTGTCTCTCCGGCCTCCGCAGCCCCCGCCACCGCCAGCACCATGGCCAGCACCGTGTCGGGTAGGCGCCCGGGCGGCGGGCTTCCTGGGGCCGCTGGCGGGTCTGAGCAGAAGCTCATTGTCTGGCCTTGCTTGATGCTGTTTTCCCATCTCAGACTCCGAGTACTGCAAGGGCACAGGGTGCGGCAGGGCCGAGTTCACAGGATTCAGGATTCGGGGCTGCCGGGTTGAGGCGACCCCTGAGCTCCAAGGGCGGAGATTGCGGCTCCAGCCTGGCAGGCGAGGGCTGATGGGCAGGGGCCGCGCCAGGGGGAGCTCCAGGGGGAGCGCTGGGGTGGGGCTGTCGGGCGCAGGGACGCATTACCCCTTTGGGTGCCGCCGTATCAGGCCTGGCGCGAATGCGGCAGGGTGACTCCAAGGATCGGGCGCGGCCCGTGCTCCGAGGTAGGCGCGCTCACGCGCATGGACAGAGTACCCTGAGAGGCCCGCGACCACAGCCCCTGGTCGGCTGCACCTTGGCGGGGGCGGGGGAGGGGAAAGGGTGGGACCCTTTGTGGGAGCCCCGGCCCAGGACCTGGGGGAGGCCCTGCGCCAACGGCGAGCCCCTGAGGGCTGGCGGGTGTTCTGCGAGAGGTCGAGGTCAGGGAGGACTCAGCAGGGACCCAGCCGGCCGAGTGGGGCTCTCGTCTCCCGTCGCCCCCTCCCCTTGCCTCTGCAGGCTCGGGGACCACCCCATACTGCACGGTGCCACTAGCTCCAGTTGGAAAAGCCACCGCCCTCTGCGCAGCGGGGGTTTGGCTGACGGAGGGGCTGCTGCTGCTCCCAGGATGGAGGGGCTCTACCCCTGCCTCCCCTGCAGCCCAGACTCCCATCCTTCGGCCCCACCGCCTTCGGGGCCCACCCCTTCCTGGTCCATGTCGCGCCCAGCTCTAGCAGAGGGGTGGGCATGGGGGAGGGGGGTGCTGGAAGTGAGGCAGATGCCTGACATGGGGGACCTTCCAGGCGACCTGGGTGTGAGGACTTCCGTCTCGCCCTGCCTGGTTGCAGACTGCTCCCCACAGCTGCCCCAGGACCAGCTTCGTCTTTGTGCCCGGTGCCAGGACAGCAGAGGCAGGCGGCCCCCCATTTCCACCCCGTCTCCCCCTCCACCCACCCTTCCTCCACCCCGGAGCTGGTGGCCTGCTGTCCCCTCTCCTCAGCTACCCAGCTTCTCTCCAGAGCTCCGCCACCCACGTGTACCCCGCCTTGACCCCCCCCAGGCCCCAGGTGACTTCTGCACCTGTCTGGGAAGAGACCAGGTGTGTCACTGGCCACACTCCTTCCATCTGGAAGTCTTGTCCATCTGGGCTTCATCCTCCCCTGTCCTCTCGCTGACATTCACAGAGATGTTGGGACCAGCTGTGGGCAGAACGAGACCCTCCTCCCGCAACTGAGGGCGGCTCTTTTCAGGGCCAGGGTGCTGGCCCTCCTGCACTGAGGAGGGGCTGCGAGTCCTCGCTCACCGCCTGTGCCTCGGGCGGGGGAGCAGTGGGCCCGCTGGCCGGAGCGCTTCGCAGCCTTTTCTCTCGGTCGCCCCTTCAGCGAAGAACCCGCTCGGCAGGCCTCCTTCCCGCCATGCATCTGACGGGTTAAGCAGACCGAGACGCAGCAGTGAAGGGTCACAGCCAGCGCCTCGCCTTCGACACCCTCCGACTCAGAGCCCCCCGACGCCAGGCTTTGGGACGCTGCCGACCCGCACTGGGTCTCATGATTTTTCTGGGTGTCCAAGTTGCCGTTGGTGTCGAAAGGGAAACCATGAGAGCGATCGCTTAGGTGCGCCCCGCGCGGCCGCCGCCTGGGCGGCGCGGCGTCCTGTCGGCCGGAGAGCCGCCCCGAGGCCCATGTTGCATGGGGCTCTCCGGCTTCCCCTCCAGTGCCGCCCCACAGAGGGCTGCCCGCGGGCGTGTAAGCCGGTGCTCACTGCCAGCGTCTCCACGCATCGCGGTGCGACAGCACGGTGGCCTGGCCCAGCAGCGCCATGTGACCGTGCCGGTAATTGTGCCAAAGCCAGGTTAAGGGAACCCCAGCTCCGGGGCGCGTCTCTGTCTGGGGCAGCCACGGCCCTCTGTGCTGTGGTGGCTTGTCTGCTTGCGCTCACTGGTACACTCCGTTTGGTCTCGGTCACTAGGCTGAAGAGTCATTGACTGTCACGGTCTCGTAGCCACTGCAGACTGACCGTAGCTTTCCCATGCTGTGTAGACTGAAAAGCTGTCTTGCCACCTTTCCCTGGAGTGTCCCCCAGGGGGCTGGGTCCTTGGACTTACTTGGGAAGACGCGGCCACCTCCCGTGTCCTTCCCAGGCACTCAGCTATTCACACTCTTTCGTGAGCTCAAGCTCACCCAGCACCTTATGTGGTTCCGTCAGCCATGAGGCCTGGCGCCTGGCTTGAGCCAGGTCTGTGGGGGAGGCCTGGATGGGTCTGGGTCTCAATCTCTTCTCCCTGCAAAGGGACATGACTTTTAAGTCCCTCTAGCTCTGAAAATACAGACACCGCTGCTTTGCATGCAGCTGGGTCTGGGCCTGTTTTCCAGGCCCATGCGTGGGCTTCTCCTTGCTCCCTCTCTCCAAGTTTGCTGAGCCCCACCTGCTGGCCGGTCCCCGCTCACCTGCAGCCAGACCGCTGAACAGGCCTTGCTCTCAAGCCCCTTCCTGCGTGGTCACATGAGGACATGCCTTCTGGGAAGGAAGGAAGCTGTTTACAGGCCACCGCCTGAGAGAGACCAACCCGGGGAACTTCTGTGGCCATCGGAGCCTCAGCTGTATCCCTGTTTGCAGCCACAAGACACAGTTCCCATTTCCCAGGTGGACACTTGTCCCCAGGACACAGCCGTGACTTTCGAGAGCTCTGACCTCAGTCTCCAGCCCCCACTGCTCTCCCCTCTCACACCTGCTTCCTGAAATGCTGCCAGCCTAACCCCATGCTGAGGGGACACCTGGAACGGAGCCCCCAGCATTTCTCTATAAACTTGTTTTTCCTCTGCAATGAATCTGCAGCTCCTTTCCTGGGAAAATGTCAGGCTCAAGAGAGAAGCCGTGAGGCCCCGGCCCCCAGCCTGTAAGGGATGCCCTCTTAGAGGTTTCGACATGTGATAAGGAAGGGTCGCCTGAATCATCAGGACGGGGGCTGCTGTCTTTTGCCAGGGCAGCGGGTGCTGACAGGGTTAGACAGAGCCCCCTCCTTCCTGGCCTCTCCCAGGACCCAGTGTGGCCTCTGGTCCAGACCCCCTGTGGCCCCCAATGCACCCTCCCTTCTGAGAAGAGGGCTGGCTACCTTTGCAGCCCCGCCCACCCGCCCAAAGGTCTGCTGGTCCGCTGCCCCTGGTGAGCTGGCTCTGCCTGCTCCTATGCCCTCTAACTCCAGCACATGTGCTGCGATGAACCCCCTGCTTTACTTTTGAAATTACTACACAGGTAATACATGAATAGGTTCTGCTCATAAAGAAATAAAGGTGACGAGTCAGACCGAAATCCTCTTTGAGGCATGCCCCCGCCTGGCCCTCCCTCGACCTCCCTTCCAGCCTCCTGCAACCAATGACCAAGATGTGTTTTGGCCCCGCTTGCCCTCCAAGCACCCCTGATGCTTGCTCAGGGTTCCTTTGTGCTCCCTTTACGGCCTCTTGGGCTCTCTCCGGGAGACTCTGGACCACCAGGATATTTAGATCAAATCACCTTATTCTCTGTACTGGTTGTGGGGGGACACTGCCCCCCAGGAGTTGTCCCCTCAGACCAAGCTCTGGTCATTTCTGTCTTGTGTCCTATTTTTACACTTTCCCCAATTTCATGTCAGCTCTCCTTAAAAACTATCTTGTGTGAAATTTGATTAGAAAATTTCTTGTCCACCTGAGAGCTTGTCCACATTCTTGTCTGCCCCGTGGGAGAATGCTGTTGGCAGCTGTGCGTGCCCTCTCTCTGCTTCCTGGAGACCAGATTCCCCTCCTGGGAGCGTCTCTCTGGAGACTGACCCCAGCTCGTCCATCCAGAAAGGCGGCGCACGGGTCTCTGAGCCTCCTAGTCTGTGGGACCTGCTAGAGTGGTGGAAAGAGCATGGACCACCTGAAATTATGCTCACGGAGTTCTGGGAAAGTCGCTCCAGCTGCCTGGGCCCAGGGGCATCACAGTTGAGTGGCAGTATTGGGCCTGAAGGATTGTTGAGTACTAGTGACATACTGGACCGACGTGTCTGCTTTGGGGCCTGGCCCATTGTGAATCCTACGAATAAGCTAATTATTTTTATTCTAAGAGTGGGTAGTTCCCCTTCTCCCGACATGGCTCATGGCCTCATCAGCCAGGCTCACCTCCTTTTCTGGTCGGGCAGTGAGGACACTGGCTGGGGGCACGTGCTCCGCAAAGCTAGCCGGCGGGCTGTGGTGCTGAACGGACAGCTCCCTTCCCGTGGGCCCTGGATGGGCAGGGGTTCTGAGTCGGCTCACGCTGCCTCTGCCCACAGCCTACAAGGAGAAGATGAAGGAGCTGTCCGTGCTGTCGCTCATCTGCTCCTGCTTCTACTCACAGCCGCACCCCAACACCATCTACCAGTACGGGGGTGAGTGCGGGCCAGTGCCTTGCTCCCCTCCGGGGGCCCTTCCAACCCCTTGGGTTGGCTGGCCTCTGGAAAGAGGGCCTTTGGGGGGAGTTTCCGGTCCGGGGCTCAGGCCCGGGGTCTTCCTCGATCAGCCCTTGGTTGGGATGCAGGATGGGAACAGCCCCCCGGCCGCCCCCTCCGCGGCTGGCCCTCCTGAAGCCCCATCTCATCGGGCCCTGCAGACATGGAGGTGAAGCAGTTGGACAAGAGGGCCTCTGGCCAGAGCTTTGAGGTGATCCTGAAGTCCCCTTCCGACCTGTCGCCGGAGAGCCCCGTGCTCTCGTCTCCCCCCAAAAGGAAGGACGCCTCCCTGGAGGAGCTGCAGAAGCGGCTGGAGGCAGCTGAAGAGCGGAGGAAGGTAAGGGGCCCCGCCGTCTGTCATCACGAAGGCAGCCTGGAGGCCCTGCTGGCCATGGGCCTGGTCCCCAAGGGGCATGTGCTCCAGGCCCCTGCTCGGCTGCCAGCCTGGGGTGAAGAGGGCCTCGCGATTCCCCGGACCTCTTCCCGAGAGAGCAGATGGGACAGGGAGAAGGAAGCATCCCCAATGGCAGCCGCTGGAGAGAGCCAGGAGCCAGACACAGCTGGGGGGGTGCCCTTGGCCATGGCCATGAGGGGTCAGGTGGTGGCCTTGGGTCAGAGGCTGGGCTGGCATCTTTCCCCTGGGTGAGAGTGAGAGAAGGGCCTCCGCGTGCTGAGGGCTGCAAACGCAGACCTGCTAGGAGCTCAGAGAGCACCTCAGGAAAAGTGGGGGGTCCCCAGGACCCTTCCCTGCCCCTTCCCCTCCCGCCAGCCCCTCTGGGACTGAAACACAGAAAAGGAAGTGCTCTCGGGTGTGCCGTCCTGGTGCCCGAGCCCGCAGGCCTGGGGCAGTGGCTCCACCGCGGTTCCGGCAGGCCCCAGCAAGACCTGGGGACCCAGGCTTCCCAGTTAGCTGGCAGTGACCGGCACAGGGGAGGGGCCCAGCAGCCTTCCGAGGGGCGCCCAGGGCGCTAATTACCCCTGGGAGCCTTGGGCTCTCCTCCAGGGACCACCAGGCAGCCCCACCCTCTGCAAGGCTGACAGTGCGACACCAGAAGCCCCAGGCTTCCTGCTCCAACTTGTCCCTTCCCCAGCAGCCCTGGAGACTCACCCTCGTCCCCCAGCACCTTAGAAAGCTCAGCATTCGGCGTGTCCCAAGCACTTGCACTGTGCTCAGCGCCGCAGGCTGGGAACGGCAGGCGGCCGAGGACAAGGGCTTTTTTTGCCTAGCGGGGAGCGGGCTGCTCGGAGGCTGAGGACGGACGACAGGGTGCGGGGCTGAGGGGTCTCGAGGTACGCAGAGCTTCCAGAGCTCACGCACAGGGAAGTGCAGGCAAATCTGGGCGAGGTCACCGTCGCCGACGCACGACAGTGTAGGCCCGAGCTCCTCGAGGTCATGTGTCCAGCGGCAGCAGAGCAGGGCGATGGGTACTGGGCCGGGCAGGAACGGCAGCGCGGGGTGGCGAGGTGCCGGGCTGGGGCCGCAGGGGCTTGTCGGGCTAGGGCGGGCACCCCGGGCCTCCGCTCACGCGCGCCCGCCCGCCGCCCGCGCAGACGCAGGAGGCGCAGGTGCTGAAGCAGCTGGCGGAGCGGCGCGAGCACGAGCGCGAGGTGCTGCACAAGGCGCTGGAGGAGAACAACAACTTCAGCCGCCTGGCGGAGGAGAAGCTCAACTACAAGATGGAGCTCAGCAAGGAGATCCGCGAGGCGCACCTGGCGGCGCTGCGCGAGCGGCTGCGCGAAAAGGTGCTGCCCCGGCGGGGCGGGGCGGGGCGGGGCGGGGCCGGGGCCTGGTGGGGCGGGGCCAGGCGGGGCGGGGCGGGCCAGGGGCGGGGGCGGGGCCTGGCGGGCCGGGGCGGGGCCGGGGCGGGGCCTGGCGGGGCGGGGCGGGGCGTGCCGAGGGCGGGGTCGGCGCCGCCAGCCGCCGGAGGGGCTCAGCCCGCGTTTCCTGCGCGCCTCCAGCCGCGCGCGGAAGAGGGACCATATCCGGTCGTGCAGGGACGCAGTCGACGACCGCAGTAATAAATGGATAGGTGCTACTTTTGAAGTGCTCTGAAAAACGCTCTACCGAGTGTGAGCTGGGCGAGGGGGTGGGGCCGCTTTGGGTTGGGGGCCAGGTAAGTCCCCCCGGAGCCCAGGAGCCTTGCCCACTGTACCACCAGCGCTCCCGCACCCGGTTGCCCCGTAACTCCGTCCTGCTTGGGGCCAGTTCAGAGCAAGGCGAGGCCCTGACGCTGCGAGTAGGGGGCAGCGCGGGACCCCAGCCATCGCCGCCCTGTCTCCGCAGGAGCTGCACGCGGCCGAAGTGCGCAGGAACAAGGAGCAGCGAGAGGAGATGTCCGGCTAAGCGGCTTCGGCCACCGCGGCGCCCAGATCCTGAGCCGAGACAAGAACACATTCGGGTTTTGTTTTTTTGTTCAGCTGTTTAGATGCGACTTTTGTTCCCGTTCCTCCCTCTCCTCCCGCAACCCCAGCTTCATGCTTCTCTCTCCGCACTCTGAGCTGTTCAGTCCTTGTGGCAGTCGCTGACCCCAGGCTCTCCCTGTAGGAGCCGCACGGTCCCTCAGTTCAGGCACCAGGCCGGTGGTATCTGGGTCCCCCTCTTGGCGGCCTTCTTAGTGGATGTGAGGGTGACCTCACCAAATCCAGTGACGGTGGCAGGAACACAAAGGTCCTTATGCCGTGTCGTCCTGTGAACACCTTATCGCGTAGGGCACATCCTGAGTCAGTTCCCACTAACAAGCGAAGGCAGCGCCACCTGCAGGTCCTCCTGGGCACTCGGCACACAAGCGGACAGAGAAGGACCTCTGGGCAGTGTGGGGGCGGGGTCACCCTGTCTGGTGTGCAGTGGCGCTTTGT
Organism: Rousettus aegyptiacus; assembly: GCF_014176215.1. Taxonomy (NCBI): domain Eukaryota; kingdom Metazoa; phylum Chordata; class Mammalia; order Chiroptera; family Pteropodidae; genus Rousettus; species Rousettus aegyptiacus. Next base: position 408,774 of record NW_023416287.1, read on the forward strand.
GGAAGGGTGGGTGGAGGCTGCAGCACCCTTTGGTGTGGTGGCACAGGGGTCCTCTGAGACCAGCTGACTGCGGTGGGCCCCCTGGGCTGGCCTAGGAACCTGCAGCCATTGCCTGTGGCTGGTGTGGGATGTGCTTGGCCCTAGTCTCCAGGGGAGTGAGCATTCTCTGGGGACCCAAGAACTGACTGCTGAGCCTGGAGTGCTGTGGGTAGCGTAACACCCCCTGCTGGCCCTTCCTTCCCGGAGCCTCCGGCTGAACACCTGTGTGGAGAAAGCCAGCTCCTGCCATCCTTCCTCTCGTCCCCTGAGCTTTGCGAACCTGTCCTTGGAGCTCTTTGGAGTCTTGGCCCCTTCCTGTGCCCTCTCACAATGCTCCTGGCCACTGAGTTTTGAGGCTCACCTCTGGCCCAATGTGGCCAGGTCTGAGTGAGTGATAGGTTCCCCTCAGGGAGCCCCTAGCCGACAGCAGGGGACAGGGTTCCCAAGCCACCTCCCCACCTGGTCCATCCTTGGCATTCTTTGCCCGTGGCCCCCTCTGGCCATCCTGCAGGTTGGAGGCCTGGCTCCAGGCCTCTCCGGCCAAGCCCTTGCTGGACTGGGCTCCCTCCGCTTCCTCAGCCCGGGGGTCTCCAGATCCCCCACTGCGGCCTTTAAGGACTGCCACCTGCCCGGACACGGGGGTTGTCTGGTTTTTGTGCCACTGCAGTATCCTCCCTTTCTCCATGGCAGTCTCAACCCACAACTGAGTACTGGGTGGAGGGGCTCTGCTGACCGTCCTCTTGGTGGAAAGCGAGCAGGGACAAACCACGAGTTTCTGCAGGACCCAGAGCCAGCACCTCAGAAACCAGGTGGCTGCAGCCCTCACTGCCCTGGCATGCATCCTGCAGAAACCTGTGGGGGACAAGCCAGGGAGCATGGTGGACACTGATTTGCCTGCAGTGGGCTTAGGGGGACATAGGGATTCGTGCCCTGCTCCCTGTCCCCACGGAGACAGCCTCTGGAGGGGGTGATGAGTCAGGAATGGAACCCAGTGGTGCCCATGTGGAGCCTCTGCAGGGCTCAGCAAGGGCCACGGAACGCCTGAGGGCTGGATTTCTCTCAGCTGCGGCAGCTCTCATAGCGAAAGCCTGTGTAACATGCACCCATCTCATCACGTAGTGAAAGTGAACTTAACTGAACGATTAAAGAAAAAAACTGTGTGTTTAAGAAACAGTTGCACTGTCCCAGCGTGTGCCCTGCTCCTGCGGGTGGGGTGGGCTGAGGGGCCACCGCCAGCTGGAGAGTGCCAGCTCCCGGCTGGTTGCACCAGCAAAACTTGATTAGTTCTAGTGACAATGGCGATTTTGAGGGATGAGCGTATAAAGGACAGGCAAGCTCACTTTCCCCTTTGGGTCTCCAGGAGATGGCGGGCGGGCGGGCGAAGGCAGGGCCCTGTGGGGGCCGGCCGTCCACTCTCCCCCAGGGCCCGGGTCGCTGCTGCGGGAGGAAGGACCAGGGCCTGACGGCTGAGCTCGCCCTCCTCACCACAGCCTCTGGGATGTGGGTGTCCTAGATCCCAGGGACACACCCCATGGCTCTGTGCCCCGCCCCCCACAGTAGGCCGTCCAGAGGTATGATGGTGACATGGACAGGCGCCTGTCCCCAAACAGGGCTCCGGCACGTCTTCTTGTCAGGGCGTCTCAGGTGCAGCTGCGTGGGCGTGAGGACGGAAACAAGTCAAGCAAATCACAACTGTTTCTCTGCTAAAGAAAAACAATGTTGCTGTCGAGCCGTTATGTTCATTTTCTGGGGCTGCAGCTCTGGAGGCCAGAGTCCAAGGTCAGCGTGTCGCAGGGCACGCCCCTCTGAACCTGCAGAGGAGGGTCACCCAGGCCTCTCCCAGCTTCACTTCGCTGTTGGGAAAGGCCACCTTATGAATGGGCTTTGGGCCCGGAACCTTCTTTCCGATAAGGAATAGTTTTTCCCGTTGCAAGCTAGAACCTCGTCTGCACCCCACGCAACCCTAGTTTTCAGTGCTTCAGACTCCCGGGGGGAGGGGGCTCCTTCCGCGGGCAGCACGAGGGGTGGGGAGGGGCATCGTGCGTGGGGACAGAGCCCACCGCCGCCAAAGCGGACTTCGCCTGTTTGCGTGAGCTTCCCTTGCACTTCCCTTGGTAACTCGGATGCCAGGACCCGGGATGGAAGGGGTGGACTTCGCCCCCTGCTGGTTGGCGCTGTGATAAGCTTCGCTCTCCTCCACGTAGCCGGACCCTGCCTGACAGCGGAAACCGAACCGTGTGCAGCTTGACACTGGTGTCCCCTGGCTTGTAGACGCATCATGCTGCTGCCTCTGTGACCACATGGCTGTCTCCCCCATGTGTGTCAGTCTCTGTGGGACACTGGTCACTGCATCAGGGGCCACCCTCACCCAGTATGACCTCATGGTAACTACAGTAATCACACCTGCAAGGACCCTCATTTCCAAACAAGGCCGCACTCTGAGGTCCCGGGGGCGGGATGGAACATTTCTTTGGGGAACACGATTTAACCAAGACAGCAGTTGTAGGTATATAATCAATAATGCTGAAGCACACCCGTTTATTCGTTTACTCGCCACGGGTTTAGTGAGTGCATACTACCTGTGTGGGGCCTTCTGGGAGGATGGGGTTAGAGATGTGAATGCTAGTCAACTAAAAGTTATGTGTGAATGAATGATTTTTCAAGGCCCTTTAAAATGTTTTCAATTTTCCATGTCTACTAGGAGGAAAATAAGGTTAGCATTTATTACGTTCACTTTTTTTCTGGTTACAAGTGTAATGCATGCTCGCTGCATTACTGCAAAGGACAGAAGTCTTGACCCGCCGGAAGCTCTTCCCCCGGAGGGCCCATCCCAGCAATGGTCTCACTTTCCCCGGTCTTCAAAAGTGTCACTCAGTGGCTGCACAGTCATCTATGTTATGGGTATACCAGGACTTTTGAAAAAACATCTCCAACTTTTGGTTTCAGGGACCCCTTACAATATTAGAACATGTACAGAAGACCCCCAAAGAGCTTTGTTTATGTGGGTTATGTGGATCAACAGTTACCCAGGAATTAAAACTCAGAAGTTGAAAAAACTGTAATTCATTTAAAAATGATATACCCATTACAAAACAATGAAATTGAAAAGATTAGAATAAAGTATATGAAAGACATCTGCCTTCACGGAGACCCGAGGCTGGAGAGGAAAGCATGCTTTCCACACCGAAGCCCGACGAGGGCGGCCTCTTCAAAGCTGGCTGCAATATGAACCTGAAGCCACACCAATGAGGTCTCCCCGCTCTGACATCAGCTGTCCAGTCTGCCAAGTGATGGATGCATCTTTATCCTGGGCTGGGCGAGCCGGGCCGGCCTTTGTCCTGCTTCCTGTCTGGTCCAGAGCTGGAGTAGAGAGTATCCTGGGCTTGGCAATGACACTCCTGAGGTGCAGGTGTCCCCAGGAGAGGGTGTGAAGTCAGTGATTTGCACAGCACTGTGTTCCTCTCCTGTATAATGAACCAAGAGTAAAAGTTCCCTTCCCTTGGGACCCAGGGTGGGCTGGGCACTTCCCATGGGTCCTCCTGGGTAGGGCTCAGTGCCCAGCAGGAACTACTCCATCCCGTTACCTAGGTGGAGCCCAGCACTGTAGCCTCGCTCTTTTGAAGAGATAAGAGGTAAGAGCTCGGGTTCTCGAGGCCTGCAGCAGCAAAAACCCGGACAGGGGCCTGGGGCCCACAGACCCTGACCAGAGAGCAGCGGGCAAGGTTTGCTCGCAGCGCTCTCCAGTGCTATGTTGACCCAGTTCCCAATGCCAGTGCCTCTGGGGCTTCTCCGCTACTTCATGGGCATTTAAGTCCGGAAAAACAACACAGACACAGACTGCACACACCTGCCTTCGCATTTACTGGATGATAAAATAGCAGCACTCACACGCTCGACAGCTTATCTTTCAAAATCCTTTTTCCATCCCTGACTTGAGTACGCTCTACGTTATCGAAAAGAGAACGGAAGTGCACCTCTCCTAATTGTAACCACCAAAACGACGTTTGCTTGAAATATCCCAGAATGGCCTTAAATTGTCTTCCAACTTGTGGACACAGGTTCACTGCTGGGCTGGATACAAGCATGTTCCCTGCCGGCTCCGTGCCTGAGTGGGAGGGGACTCAGGGACTGGGTCGCTTGTCCTCCGTGCTCGAGTTTTCTGGCAGCTGCCAGCAGCCAGGGCGATGCTGCCTGTTGGACACATCAGGAGAAGGCAGGTGTGCCGCCCCATCCTGAGAACCACCAGCATCAGCCACCCTCTGGGCACTGCGGACACCCCGCTGCCCAGAGCTCCCTCCGGAAGTCCTCCGACCACGAGCAGGTCGTTTAGCAACTGCCAGGCTCTTGGGCAGGGCAGAGGAATCCAATTAACCACCCCCTGGTGCCCCCACTGCACCTCCCAAACAGCAAGGCCTAGTTGTACCTGGCTCCCGTCAGAGGAGCTCTATAAAAGCTGAGTGGTGTCTATCTTTTAACTTTCTGGAAAACCCAAGGGCTTTATATTCCAGTCCTTTACCGTAATTAGAAAGGGCGGGGGTAGGGACAGAGAGAGAAGGAACGAGCTTCTCAGCGCCTCCCTAACCTTACACCTGGGTGTCTTTTATGGCTTAGTGGTAACTGACCACTGGCTACAGCACTGACAGCGCAGCTGGGGTCAGCGCCCTGCCGTATGGCACCGCGCAGATTCAGTAATAAGAACGTCGAAACCCTTTTCAGGGCTTACTGTAAGACATTAAACGCGATCATTGCAGGATTCGGGCTGGACGAGCGGAAGGCTGCAGGGGCAAGCTGCTCCTTCGGAGCAGACCCTCCCGGCGTCTCTGGGTCGCCACCTTTGACAAGCTTGAGATGACAAGCGGACCTGCATCTAGTTTTTGTCGCTTACTGCTCACGCACATTTCTCCCCATCCTTAAACACGTCTCCCCCCGCATCTTCTCCCCGCTTGTACCCACTGAGGGGTCGGTCCCACGCGGGCAGGTGTGTGGGCACCCGCCAGGTACGCCGGCGGGGAGGGCGGGGCCGCGAGACCAGCCACCTCCGCAAGGCGCCGCCGTGTTCACCCGCCACCCGGCCCGCGCCTATGCGCACGCGTGCCAGGCCCCGCCGGGCCTTATTTCTCAGCACCGCCTACCTCCTCGCAGAGCGCCAAATAAGTTTCCGGGCCCGCCCCCGCCCGTGCGTGCGCGACCCCGCCGCCTGCGTCACTAGGAAGCGCGCGCCCGAGCTGCCGCCGCCGCCGCCGCCGCCGCCGCCGAATCCCCAACAAGGAGTGGAGCCCGCGGCCGCCGCCGCCGTCCCCGTCGCCCCTCGCCGCCGCCCGCCCACCCGCCGGCGCCCGCGCAGGCCCGGCCGCGGCCCAGGTAAGCGCCCGCGGCCCCCCGCGGCGAGGCCTCCTGTTCCGCCGCGCGCCGCCGTCCAGTCAGGGGTCCCTGCGGAGCGTCAGGACGTTACGGCGGGGGGAGGGGAGCGGGGGAGGGGCGGCGGCGCGCGGCGGGCGTCACGGGCGTCACGGGCCCGCGTCAGGCGGCGTCGGCCGCGGTGCCCGCCTCCATCTTGCCGGAAGGCGGCGGGCGGGCGCTGCGGGTGGCCTCCGGGTGCGGGCGGCGGACTGGGTGCGGGCCCCGGCCCGGGCGTGGACGTGGGTACCCGGTGCGGGCCCCGGCCCGGGCGTGGACGCGGGCCCCGGGTGGGCTCGGGCGGGGGGGGACGGCTCCGGACTGGCGTGTGGACGCAGGTCCCCGTGGGAGCCGTGTGAATTCGGCCCCATTAGTGGGCCCCGGGCGGTATGGACCCTTTGGTAGGAGTTGTATCCATGTGGGCCCTCGCTAGGCATGGCCTGTCACGTGCTCGGTTAACTTTATGATATATTTAGTGGGTTGGCCTTTCCATCGATCCTCCAAATTCCTCTTTCTTTGCTAACACCCCATCTATGAGTTTCAATAACATGTCTTTTTTTTTTTGCACATAAAAAGCTGCACTTAATTGATATATACATGTTGAATTTGGAGAGAAGTGTGCACGGGAAGCCATTACAGCGTAGGCCGTTATCGCGTTTGTCACCTCCAAAAGTTTTCTCTCACTCTGTTATTACTTTGTGATGAAAACACCAGTAAGAGCCGCCCTCTCGGCGAGCTTCGGAGTGTCCCGGCGCTGCGGTGCAGGCCTCGAGGCCAGACTCACCCCGCACGCCACCCTCCTGACCACACCGCTGACCACACCGCTGACCACACCGCTGACCACACCGCGGTTCGGCTGGTGCCACCCCAGCCCCATGCCACTGTTTCTCTGAGATTCCTCATATGAGTGGAATCACACATTTGTCCTGTGTCCGCCTCATTTCACGTGGCGTAGTGTCTTCAGGTTCATCCACATGGTCACGAATGGCAAATTTTCCTTTTTCAGCTCCCATTATACGTATACGCCGTGTTTTTATCCACTCAGCCGTTGTTTTACACGGCTTCCGTATTGCCAGCTTCCGTGAGTAATGCTGCAGTGAACATGGGGTACGGCTGTCTCAGAGATCCTCATTTCATTTTCTTTGGGTAAATAAACGCCCAGAAGTGGATTGCAGGGGCACACGGCAGTTTTATCTGTGGTCTTTTGAGGACCCTCCATGCTGTTTTGCGTAGAAGCTGCAGCGACTGACATTCCTACCAACAGTACAGAACACAGTCTTACTACCAGTAAAATCAAAACGGATTAAGTAAACGCCGAATATAACAAGATATGTAGAGTGCTGGTTCAGAAATTATTTTTTCACAGAATATATCTTCAAAATTGTGGGAAGACACTGGGCAGGGAGGAATTTGTATGTATGTGGGCAAACATGTAAGTGTGTCTGAATTCAGAACACATAAAACTTGTCAAGCTTAAGCCTTAAAACAATAAACCGTTTCACACCTGAGCTGGAAGGGCAGGCTGCTCAGGTATCTTCAGAGCCAGAGTCCTGTGTGTGTGTGTGGGGGGGGGGCTGCACTCGAAGGTGCCGGGTGCAGCCTGGCTGGGTGGAGAGCTGGCGCACCTCTGGCCCCCCTTAGGCGGGGACACAAATTCTTGGGGAAAGGCAGGACTAGGGGGGCCACCTCCAGGACTTACCTCTTCTTACATTTTTCAAGAGAAGCTGGAAATCTGAACATTTTTTAATGTGAACCTTGTAAACTTTGAAAAACTTGGCAACTCATTAAAAATAGTGAAACCCTGTAAGGCTCAAAGAAATGGTGTGGGCCACTGAGGTGCGATCTCCGCTGTTTCTAGTGGTCTTGTTATTACAGTGCTGACGTAAGAGCGGCCAAACCTGTAGAAGATTTTGATAATAATTTGAGCCAAGCAGAGGATACACCCGAAGACAAGATTTCCAGAAAATGGAGAAAAATGCTTCCCAGAAATGACAGTTTTGCAGCTGCTTTTTGCATTTGGAATTAAGGAGGTGACATAAGGAACGTCACGGAGGTGGGAGAGAGCAGGGCGGGGAAGGGGTGGCAGGACCCTTAGGACTGTGGCTCTCACACTGGAGGAGGGGTCTCCCGGGTGGTCCCACTTTAGGAGGAGGCATGTGGAGGGGGCCTTTCAAAGGGGCGCTAACCTCGGTGCACAGCAGCAGTGGACAGGCTCGCTGAAGGCGAGGGAAGCCTTTAGCTGAAGAAGTGGCAGGCCTGGGCCTGACCCCCCACCACGACCTGCCCAGGCGGGGATTGGCGATCAGACCTCTATGCGATCACTTTCTGCACAACTCTGTTTTTGTCCACAAAAGGAAAATATTTGTGATCTTGCAGAAGATGTGGAAAGCTGGTTCTGAATTGAAACAACTGACCCCATACTCAACGTTTTTCATATTTTTGTATGTTTATGCCCAAGAATGCTTTTTAAAAAATATTTCCTCATATCTTACTAACCTCTAAATTAATGGGGTTCGACTTGCACTGGTAAGGAACTCAGGCTTTGGGATGAGACCTGGGCTTGGGTCTTGGCTCCATCATGAAGATGATGCATCTAAACCTCACTGCATTTTCTGTGAAATAACTTTTGTATGAGTCGTTTTGGAAACATGGCACATTGCCATTGGAGGGGAAGGACACAGATTTTGGTGAGAACAGGGCCTTCAGGGTGACTCCCTGCCTTTCTGCAGCTCTAGGTTGAAGTGGGACTTTCGTGGCCCCTGCAGACCCCCCCGAAAGTGCAGGTACCTCAGCGAGGCGGCTGGCCCCTCAAGCTCAGCACCATGCGTCAGAACTGTTTGCAGCGTGGTTTTAGAGTGAACTGTTGGTGTTCGCTTACAGCTCTTTGGTTCAAAGCCTTAATCTAGAACACAAAACTTATGTTTTAGAACTATGCAATATGTCAATGTCGGTAAATTCATTGTTGCAGCTTTATGGCTAAAAAGCACCTGAAGACAGCCTTGGAGACCCTGGAGACGCTGGCACAGGTGGCGGCCCCACCCCGCGCAGGTGTCCTATCAGGTGGCTGCCACGTCTCAGCTGGAGTGAGCGTAAATAGCTCCTCCGAGGATGTTCTGAGGCTTGTTTATTTATTATCATTATTTACATCTGCAGCACCTGGTCTTGCTAGGTGGTGTCGCATCCAGGGACTAACCAGGCCCGGCCCTGCTAGCGGGCTTGTTCAGGGTGGCGTGGCCAGAGACCATGGACCGTGGCTCCACTGGGGCGCGAGCCCAGGACCACCTGCATGTACAGCGGACGTGCTCACTGCTCCGCTATGGAACCACGTCCTAGAAGTTTCCTTTTATGCCCACAGCACTGAGGTTCTCAAATCTGGTGTTCGCCCTGCCCGTTCCACTGCGTTTCCTCCCGTCGCTTGTTTCCCATGTCCTGCTAGAGGAAGGGACACTGTTCTTGTCCCTAGCGTCCAGCCCCTCGCGTCAGGTGTGCGGCACCTAGCCCGAGTGCCCTGTGCCGAGGGTGGTGCGCGTGTCCTGGTCGAGCGTTGTGACCCGGCTGTCCCTGGCCCTCGTCGCCCGCGCAGGGAGACCGGGGGTGCCGGCCTCTTGTCCTCCTTGCCGTTCCCTGGACAGCGCGTACATCCTTGCTTGGACTCCTGCATCTCTTGGTCCTTTGCATTTCTGGGTCAAGGCTAAATGATAAGAGTGCTGTCATTTTCGATGGGTGGCCAGGGACGTCATGGCCCTTTCTCGTCTCCCATTTGTCTTGCCTGTGGCCCTTTCTCAAGGGTTTGTCTGGGGACCCATTTCGAGCTAGGAAGGAGCAGGCCCACAGGTTCTGCCGAGTCTTGGCCACGCACGGGGTCCTTGGCCTCGTCTCCCTCCAGTAGCGGTTGCTGTGGAGTTCCGGTGCTGTGCGAGGGGGCTGGAGTGCGGAGTGCGAGCTGGGGGACACGCGGCCCCGGAGGCTGGGCTTTGTAGTCGTTCCCTGCATCGGGGCTGGTTAGTCTGGCTGGGAAGGCTGGCTACTGCACCGATGCTGGGAGCGGGGGTGGGGGGTGGGTGCCCGCACAGCTTCCGCCCCAGCCGAGTCGGTCTGGGCTCCCTCCCCTGGGGGGTGCCGCCTGTGCCCGGCAGGGTGGACCCCGCCTGGCCTTGGACGGCTCACTCTTTGCTGCCGTGCTGGGCAGCCGATGTCATTTGCACACTGATGAGTACGATAAAAACGAAGTTCTGTCGATGTTTCTTTGTTAGTTTTTATCTTCTCCACTTTCTAGTTTATATTTAGTCCTAATTAGTGATTCTCTGCTAGTAGCATTAAAAAAGTTTTTTTTTAATTGTGGCAAAACATACATAGCATAAAGCCGACCATTTTAACTATCTCGAGGTGTGTGGCTCAGTGCCGCTCGGCACACTCACGATGCTGTGCAGCCTTCTGAGCCTTCTCATCTCCTGGACTGACCCTCGTCCCCGTCAAACGGGCCCTCGCCGCTCCCTCCACGGCCCTGGGCGCCTCTGTTCTCCTTTCTGTCTGCAGAATCGGGCTGTTCCTGTTCCCGGTATTCGCGTGCGTGGGACCACACAGTATCTGTCCCTCCACGTCTGCCTTATTCGTGTCGTGCGACGGGCTCCAGGTCCGTCCGCGCTGTGGCACGGGTTGGCATTCCCTTCCTTTCGAAGGCTGGACGCCCCCCCTTCGTGGTGGAGACGCACCGTGGCCCGCGCTTGCTCTCGTCTGCGTGGCTGTGCGGATCTGTGCCGGTCCTGCTCTCGCGCCTCGTGGCCATGTGCACCGAGGAGTGGGTCGCCGGGTCCTGCGGGGAGTCTGTTGGCCTCCTGGGGGGCCCCCGCCCCTTCCCCCTGTGCCGCCCCATTTTACTTGTCCGCCAGCAGCGCACAGCATCCCGGTTCCTCCACGTCTGGACAGCGCTTACTGTTTTCATTATCTTTTATTTTTTTAACGCTCATGGATGTGAAGTGGTATCTCATGGTTTTAATTTGCATTTCTCTAATGATCAGTGATGAGTATCTTTTCGTGGGCTTACTGGCTATTCGTATGTCGTCTTTGGAGAACTGTCTGTTCTATGTCCTTTGCGCATGTTTTAAATGGGTCTTTTTTGTTGTTGAGTTATAAGAGTTCTTTTTATATTCTGGATGTTTATGCCTTACCAGGTAGACACTTCGCGAATATTTTCTTCCGTCATGAAGGCTGCCTTTTCACTCCCTCAAGAGTGCCCTTTGATGCCCAGTAGTCTTTAATTTTAATGGAGTCTCATTCATCTATTTTTTCTTTTGTTGCCTCTGTTTTTTGTGGAACAGCGAAGAAATCTTTGCCAAGTCCAAGGTCATGAAGATTTTCCCCGCTTCTGAGAGTTTTACAGTACTAGCTCTCACGTCGAGGTCTTTGATCATTTTCTGTTGATGTTTGTATGTGGTGCGGGGTAAGAGGCCAGCTGTATCGTTTTGCACGTGGACACCCATTTCCCAGCACTGCTTGTGAAGGGACTGTCCCCATACCCTGGCAAGCAGTCTTGGAGCCCCCTTCGGAACACTAACCCACCCCTTATATGAGGGTGCAGTGGCGTTTTTTGTTTTTTGTTTTTGGTGCCAATTTAATTTTTTAAAAAGATTCGCAAAAGGTAAAATAAACTCGTGTTTTTTGGGGTGTACAGTTGTTTGAGTTTTAAGGCGTGTAAATTTGCGTGACTGCCCCTGCAGTCGGCACACGGAACGGGCCGCCCCGCTGGCCCCCGGCGCCTTCCTCAGGCACATCCTCCTCCCGCCCGGCAGCCGCTGACTTTTGTCCATCGCTGTGGTTTGTCCTTTGCGACACCTTGTATGAGCGGACGCACTCGGCACGGTTCCCTGGACGTTCGCCCAGGCATTGTTTTATCTCTGGGTCATACTCTGTCCTATGGATGGACCATAGTTTGTCTGTTTATCCACCGAATGTCATTTGCGTTGTTCCCAGTTCCTGACAATCGGGAATAAAGCCGTTATTTAAACGTGTGTGCGGGCGTTTTGAGTACACGTGTTTCCGTTCCTCATGGGCAAATACTTAGGAGTGGGATGGTTGGGGCCCACGGTAAGTGTATAACTTTCTGAGAAACGTCCAGATGCTTTTCCCGGAGTGGCCGTATGGGTTTCCCCCCGTCTCCCCAGACCAGGGGCAGGATGTGTTTACAAGTGCTTCCTGTGCACAGCTCTGGGATGCGGCTGCGTCTGAGTTCTGGCCAGGGGACACAGAGGGACAAGCGACAAGGGAAACCCAGCTGCAGGGGGTCTGCTGGGACTCCAGCCTCCTTCCATGCCCCTGCCATGGCCACTGAGGTCTCAGGCGCCTGGCTCCCCAGGGACCTCAGCTCTCGCAGCGGGAAGGTGGGCAGGTGCTCACCGCGTCCTCGCCGGGGCAGCCGCCTGGGCACAGCCCTTCTGCTGTCGCTTTGTGTGCTAGGACCGAAAGACGGGTCTTGGGCGCTGCTTAAAGATGCACGCCGCGAGCTCTGCCGCGCAGACGCGAGCACCTGCTTTAACCCTGCGCTCTGCCTTGTCGCACCCGCCAGGACTCGGGACCCTCGTGGAGTGACTCGGTCCTGGGCGCCCTCTTCAGCGGCACCATGGCGACCCCAGACGTGAGCGTGCACATGGAGGAGGTGGTGGTGGTGACGACGCCCGACACGGCGGCGGACGGCAGCGGCGTGGAGGAGGTGAAGACGGTGCTGGTGGCCACCAGCCTGGCCGCTCGCGGGTGAGGGCGCGCGCTGCCCCGGGGGCGGGCCTGGCGGGCGTCGCGCGCGTCCCGGTGGCCCTTCTCCACGCGGACTCCGGGGAGCGGGCGGAACGGGGCGCCGCGGCAGAGGCTCGTCTGCCCCTGTCCCGCGGCCGCGCGGTCCCCTGCTGAAAGCACCTGGCATTTCCCTTCTGGTCAGGTGTAGGCACAGACGGTTGGGACCGTGTTTTCACATGGAGTCGGAGAGCCAGTGATGTGACACGGCTCGTGGGGACCTCTCTCTTCCCCATCGCGCAGTGGACGGCCAAGTAGACGCTCCACTGGGAGCTGCCGCTGAGCTCGCTGCCAGCTCCCTCTTGCCCTCTCCATAGGTGGGCCTGCGTGTGGCGGCAGAGTGGCCCCGACCGAGCACCGCCCGCCACCTCTGTCCTCTCAGGAAGGACTGCCCGGGGGCTGGCTGGGGCAGGCCTGCCTGCCGGGTGTCTTTGCTCAGTCTTCTGGGTGGCCCGTTCAGAATGACCTCAGCTTGTCACTGCTGCGGAGCTGGGCTGCGGCCTTTTCCCTGTCTCGATGGGACTTTTGGAGGAAGCTGCTCGACCAGGGCCTGGCCCGCAGGACCCGGGGCTCTCGGTGCTGTGCACAGCCTGCTGGCAGCTGCTGTGTGGCGTGCCCGGCCTGGGCCTGGTCCTCACCACCGTGCCGCGCTCCGTTCTGGGCTGTACTCTCCCCGCCCACTTGCAGGCCGCGTGCAGGATGTGAGCTCTTTGTTCAGTTTCTGGTTTCGTCACCTGCTTCACTGACGGCACGTGACCGAGCCGGGGACATGCAGCACCTTCTAATTGGATTTGCCTAGCTCAGTTCTCCTCTGAGCCACGTATGTGTGGCTCTGTGGCCAGGGTTCCAGACAGTGACACCAGCGTCCCCCACCCACATGCTCTGCAGTGCCCTCTGACGCCTGTGGGTTGGGGTCGGACTGCCATGCATGGAGTACGCCCGCCTGGTGCCCTGGGCGCTGTGAGGGGCCCTCTGTAGCCGCCGCCGTGAGGCACTCTGGCCCCGCTGGCCTGGCCAGCAGGGCAGGGGTCGCTGCAGGGTGACCGACTCAGCCCGGTCAGTTTCACGGGGCGTCTGTCTGGGCCGGCCAGACCCCGGAAGACACCTGTCTTGTTGACGTGGGCTGCCGTGGCGTGCCACAGGCGGGCGGCTCTTACCGGACGTACTCGATTCCTCAGAGTTCTCGCTGGAGTCAGGGCCAGGGTCTGCCCGGCTAGGTCCTGGTGAGCACTTCGGGGCTGGCAGGGGCCACCACCCCGCCGGGCCCTCGCCTGACGGGGAGAGTGAGTGCTCATCCTCGTCTTTCAAGGCCAGTCTCGCCAGAGCGGGCCTGCCCTCACGACCTCGGGCCGCCCTGCTGTGCTCCGGCCCCGTCTGCAGGTGCAGGAGCACCGCGGCGCCAGGCTTCGGCGTGCTGGCGGGGCAACGACCCGCCCACGGCCTGGCTCCCGGCCTTTCCCGGGGGGCAGACTCCCGCTGTCGGTGTCCTGGGAGCTGGGCTGGGGCAGGACGGGTCTCGTCCAGCAGGCTTGGGCTGTCTGTGCTCCTCTCCGTGAGGACACTGCCGGCTGCAGCTGAGCTCGGGGTCCTGTGGGCCGGGCAGCTTTTCCTCTCGGGGTCTTCGCGGGGCGGGGCTGGGCACAGGGACTGCATGAGCGGGGCGGGGCATCTGGGGGTCGCTGCTCACTCCCAGCTTTCAGCCAAGTCTTTTGCCCCCTCTCACACCTGTTCCGGAGGCACCTGGTGCCCCCAAGTCTCCAGGTTTGGGGGCTCGGGGGATCCGTTGGGTTGGTTGTCATATCATCCCACACTTAATTTTCCATTTACTGGAAAGTTTAAGGTAGGTTTTTTAAAGTTAAAAATGAGGATTTGTTATTACAGATATAAATGGTGGAAAATTAGGAAACACCGAGGAGAAAAACTAAAAGCAGGCGGTAGCCCTACTGCACGGAAACCGCGACGGCTGGTTCCCGGGCGGACACCCTTCCGGTCGTTCCGTCTGCACGTGCCGTGAGCGCTTCTTCCCCGAGAGCGCGGCAGACACGGCCAGACGCAGGAAGCTCGAAGGCGCGTGGGGCCCGGGCCACAGCCCCCTCCGGTCACTCCGATGAGAGGCCCTGGTCGGCGACCTGCACCTTCGTCATCACAGCGCTCTGGGGGGCCCCCTTCTGCTCCGGGCACAGGCTGCTGCAGGCCTGCGCCCTGGGGGCTCGGTGCGTTGGCCAGGCCGGCCTGGAACCTGAGGATCTTGATTTGGATTTTGTCCTGAGGCCGTTTCTTACTTTGAAAATCTTTCGCCCGGAGGGACTAGGCACCGAACAGTTCGACCCCCATGCTCCCCGCAGCTCTGCACACCGCGGGGTGGCAGTCTCCCTCTTCCCGCCCGTCAGCGCCGGCCGCGGCCAAGCCGGGGGACGCCTTCTGCTTTCTGCCCGGGTCCTGAGGAAGCTCTGGGTTCCTGGGGCTTCCCCTTCTCTGTGGCCCTGGCTTACATTCTGGCTGGTGGTTCCTCCCCGCACAGCCAGGGTCCCTCTTCCTGCCCGTGACAGCTGCCCCTGCCCCAGCCGCCCCGCTGACCGGCGCCTGGCCTCCCCCGGGACGCTGCGGTGGCACGCTTGCTTCCGGAGCTTCTGTGGCAGTGGCACCTCCTCAACCACCCTGAACTCAGAGCCCTGAGTGGCATGCACTTGGCCCGCCTCGGGCTCGTGGGCGGGCCCAGCAGGTGTGGGGCAGCAAGGCCGGCGCGGGGGGCCTGGCCACGCGCCGCGGTCACAGACCGGGTCCGCGGGAAAGGAGACGTGCAGCGGGCTCCCGGCGCGGGTTCCTTGTCCCCTGTGGGCAGTTCGACCTGCGCCTCTGCCTGCTGGGGGCGGAGCGCTCCCCTCGCTGCACGTTTAAGAAAAGACTGTGGGCACCGACTCTGGCCGGAGGGCTGGGGCGGCCCTGGTCTGGAAGCCCCTGGGCTACCTGCGCCCAGCATGCTGCCAGGGCACCGGGCACGCCGGCGGCTGGCGGGGAGGAAGTGGCGTTTCGTGGGTGCCCAGCAGTCCCACCGGCGTGTGCCCTCGGGAAGGGGCCGGCGTGTGCCCTCGCGTCCGCCCCTGGCATTTCCGGCCAGTGCCCATTTCCGAGCTGCTTGGAGGAGAGAAGGGCCTTGGGGACGTGGAGGGGGTGCTGTGCCAGGGCAGCGTCCTGCCCTCCACCCGGGGCAGGAGGCTGGTTGGGACAGATGGCCAGGGGGCACGGTGCAGGTGTGGCTTTGTGGGGCGGGGGAGCCTCAGACCCGCTGCCCAGAGATCCCTGTTGGGTCACCGAGCGCTGCCCGCGGCCCCCACAGCCCGCTGTTTTCCTCGTGGGCCCCCCCACCCTGACCCTCCCTCCGAGCCTTCGCGTTTGCCGCCCCTCCTGCCCTTACCCGCCAGCCCTCGGGGTACTCCCCAGGGGCCCGGCAGGTCCCGGCGTCCCATAGCCGGTGCTCCTGACGCGCTGTTGCCGGGCAGCCTGTCCCCTGAGCCTCGCTGTCCCCGCTGCTGCTTGGGTGCCGGCCCTCAGGCTCAGGCAGGCTCAGGCAGGCTCTCGTCACCTCGCCACCCTCCCTTCCTGGGTCCCCTGTGCAGCCTGGGCCTCACCGCAACCCCACGCCTGGGCCCGGGCCTGAGCTCCCTGCGCGGCCGGCCCACTGGGACCGACGCCTGCTGAGAGGGGCCGAGCGGTGGCGTCCCCGTGGAGCGGGCCTCACAGACCTGCCACGCGAGGGCCAGACCCCTGGGGCTGTCCGCAGGGAGTTCCGAGGCCGGACAGGGCTATGTGGTGCTGGGAGTTGGGACGGTGGCTGTCCATGGGGGCAGGGTCTGAAGGAGCCTCAGGGTGCTCCGCTGGCCTTTCTCTGCTGCCGCCAGGGTCTGAGCCTTTCGCAAGTGGACCATGCCTCAGGGTCTCCCAGTCAGGCCCCAGCTGCAGCCCACAGCCGCTCCGAGCCTGTCCTGAGCCCGCTGTGTCCTTGGCCGCCAAGGGTCCCACGCGGAAGTCTCTCACCCGCCGCCTCAGCCATCTCCTGCCCCGGCAGAGCCCCCGCCCCCACCCCCCGCCCCGTCCAGCGGTCTCCCCAGCAGAGCCTGACCCCCAGCCCCCTGGCTCAGCATCCGAGGCTTCCTGTCCCTGCAGCTGCCCTCTACCCTGCTCGCACCCCCGTGCTCCCGGGGTTCCCAAACGCCTCCCGCGCCCACTCCTGCTCTCCTGCTCGGTGTCCCGGGACAGGTGACGGCCCAGGTGACGGCCCAGGTGACGGCGGAGCGCGGCTGCTCCTCCTGGTCGGGGCGGGGTCCTCGTCCCCAGGCTGGTTCCTGGGACCCCCGAGTAGTTCCTGAGGGAGGGGGCGGACGCTACGGGCCGTTCCTGACAGTGTCAGGCTCTCAGGTCAGGCGGTGAGTTCACCTGGGGACCCCGACCCAGGCCTTGTGTGGTGGGCACCCCACATTCCAGACTGCCTTGCACGTGCTGCGTGCAGTTGTGTTCCGCACAACGTGCTCCTGGGGTGTGGGCCTGGCTCAAAGGGCCGTGTGGCCAGGCTGCGGACAGACCCCTGGCCGCATTGCGCGGCCGGTCCGCAGGCGGTGCTGGCGGAGGTGGGCCGGCCGCTGCCTGGCCCACGTTTCCGTGGGTCTCTGGGCCGTCACGTGCTTCCTGGGGGGCCCTTTGTGTCACATCAGGAAGCGAGCCGTCGCCTTCCTGTGTGGTTCACGGCCCACCCAGGTCTCTTTACAAAGGATTGTGTGTGATGGTTTTTTTCTCTGCACAAAGGTTTTTATTTTTTTCTAAGGCAAGTTTATCATCCTTTTTACATCTAGGTTTTGTACCTTGTAAGAAAACCTTTCACCACTTTGAAACTATTTTAAAAATTGTCCTCTTCGGTGAAGGGACGAAGAAGTACACGTTGGTACCTAGACCACAGCCGCGGGGCGTGGGGCGCGGCAGTGGCGTAGTCTGGGTGGGCGCCCCGGGGCACCCCGACGGGAAAATCATCTTGGAAGAAAAATGTTTTGAAGGAAAAAAATTGTTCTGTTTTTCCTTCTAACAGTTTCGTGTTTTTGTTTTTCCTTCTAACAGTTTAGCGTTTTCGCCTTTCACGTTTACATTTGGAACGTGTTTTGGTACGAGACGAGGTTAGGCCAGGGCCGATTCTGTCTTCCTTTTCCCTGAAGTTCTGTGTGTGTTGGTAGTTTCGCCTCCACACGTGCGTCGCGCCGGCGTGGCGTGCCGGTGCCGCCGTGCGCACCCGGGAGCAGCCGTGGCTCACACGCCTCCCGGAGAGACGCCCGCCGGCCGCAGGGCCCGCCGCACGGTCCCCCGCCTGGCACGGCCCTGGCGGCGGAGTGCACCCGGCCTGCCGCCCCCGGCGCCCCTCAGCGCCTCCCCCACCCTCACTCTTCCAGGGGCGACCTGAGCGAGGACAACATGGAGACGGAGAACGCGGCGGCCGCGGCGGCTGCTGCCTTCACGGCGTCCTCGCAGCTCAAGGAGGCCGTGCTAGGTAGGGCGCCCGCGGGCGGCTCCACGCGCGGCGGGCCCACGGGGGCTGCCTTCTGATCTGCAGATGCCCGTGGCCCAGCGGGGGTCCGGGCTCCAGGATCCTCCCGGGCAGGCGTCGCGGCCCAGCCCTGCCTGTGTTGGGGGGGGGGTGGAGCCCCAGTTTTACAGCCCGACTTGTCAGGACTGTCAGTGAGTGGCGGTGACACCTCACACTAAAGGCCTCAGAATTCGTCAGAACGTGACGAATGAGCTGCTCCGGTTATTCCAAGTGAAGTTTGAGTTTGTGTCCTTAAGTCGTGCCAGTGTCGCTGTCACGCTGGTCGTGGGGGTCCCCTGGCCGCGGACCGCACGCTCGCTGCCCGCCGTGGTCCTGCCTGGGTCCTGCGCGGACCTCAATCCCAGCGTCCGGGCCAGTGGTCCTGCGGGCTCCTGCAGCAAGTGCTTTGGAGAGGTTGTCACTGATTTTCTGTTTCACCCTTTTCCTGTCAATACGCCTGTGAGAAGTGAAGATGGCTGAAGAGGAGGAGAACCTGGAGGCCGAAATCGTGTACCCCATCACCTGCGGGGACAGCAGAGCCAGCCTGATCTGGAGGAAGTTCGTGTGCCCC
The DNA here is from genome assembly GCF_014176215.1 of Rousettus aegyptiacus. Classification (NCBI taxonomy): domain Eukaryota; kingdom Metazoa; phylum Chordata; class Mammalia; order Chiroptera; family Pteropodidae; genus Rousettus; species Rousettus aegyptiacus. Next base: position 427,130 of record NW_023416287.1, read on the forward strand.
GGGATCAACGTGAAGTGTGTTCAGGTGAGGGCCGGGCGCGGCGTGCAGGCCGTGGTCGGGGCAGGAGCTGTGTGCTCGGGAGGGCAGAGGAGGGGCACGCCTCCAAGGCCAGGCCGGGCCTTGGCTGCGGGGCGTCCTCTGTCGCTGACGCAAGCTGTGGGCGAGGCTGGGCGAGCGCCGGGCGGGGCACTGGAGTGAGAGGTTTGCTTTGGGAACACACGGGGGTCAACGCGGTGGGTTAGATTCACCTTGTGCCGAAAACAGCCCCAAATGCCGGCGAAGGTATTTCATAAAGCATTTTCCAGATGCTTCTTCAGTTGGCGAAAAGGAAGAAGGAACCAGGCCCAGGGCCCAAGTGCGCGTGTGGTCTGGAGGGGTTTGCCGGCACAGCCTCGGCCCAACGCCGGCTTTCCCTGCCCTGTGGGCTGGGCTTGAGGTGAAGCCCAAGCTGTCCCCGAGCTGCGTTGTTGGGAGCAGGGACTGTCCCCAGTAACGCTGCTGCTCGCGACGTTCTCTGTCCCTGGTGCTGGGGCGAACCACCAGGCACGCTGCTCCCAGCCACGCTCCGCCCCCAGACGAGGGGACTCGCGCCTACGGCTTTGCACGCAGTTCAGGGGCCCCTCGAGGGGTCCCGTGTGGCCTGTGCACCCTGAACCTTAAGCCGAGAGCCTGCTATAGGTGGTGGGTTGGTGAAGTCCCTGAAGAGTGACAGGCAGACGAAAGGCTCTTGTTGGAGGTTCAGACAGTGTCTGCGGAGTCCCCAGGTGGAAGCAGCTCACAGCAGAACAGACCCTTGAGCACGCGAGGACACGAAGCCCCTGAGTGCGCGCGCACCGACCGACAGCGCAGACAGGCCCCGGGCGCCTCAGGCGGCAGCCCTCGGAGCCGCAGAGCATAAAATGGCTGTGTTTAACGCACTTCGAGAAGTAAAAGAGAGGATCAAGTGTGAGTGAAGCATAAGCAGATTTAGAAAAACAAACTGCAAATGAAAAACTGATTGAACTTGAACCGTTAGCGGACAGGCTTCACGCACGTTAGGCACCGGGGAGGAAGGGTTAGCAGGCGGGGAGATCGAGGCAGAGAAATGGTCCAGAAGAGGACACCAGACAGACAGCAGACGCACCGCGAAGCGTGCGTTCCGCCGGCAGGAGCCTCGCGCCAGGGCTTCCATGGCAGGGGAAGGGGGGCCCAGTCCTGGGGGCCCGGCCTGCGCCCGGAAGCCGCGGGCCTTCCGCCGCTCCGCCTGGGACAGCCGGGCGCCCGGCGCCGAGCGCGGTCTGGGCTGCGACTCTCGGGGGGTCAGGGTCTGCGGGGCACGCGCATGCCGCTCGCACCTGCGGCTCCCACGTGAGGAAGCCGGCGCGCAGACGCCGCGCGATGGGCTCGGCGCCTGCCTGGGCCCCGAGCGCCCTGCCGGTCACGGGGAGCACGGGGCGCAGCGGGGAGCTGGCGGCCGGCGACGCGTGGGCCCGTCGCATGTCTCCTGACCGCATGGGGGGAGCCCCGCCGTACTCGAGAAAAGTCAGCAAACGCTGAGGGGCAGCCTGCCACAGCATTGACCCGCTAGCTGCCGAAATGCGGCGCGTAGGACGACGGGGGCTGGGGCCGGTCTGCGCCCCCCGGGCCGCGTCCGCACGAGGGCACGCAGGCGTCGGCACCGAGGCCGCGTGTTGCCTCTGGGCCGGGTGACACGTGGATACTTTCCGGTTGTCGGGAGTCGTCGTGGGCGCGTACGAGACCCTGTTCTCAGGAGACAGACGGGAAGCAGTGAGTCCGCACTTGGCCTCGGCGACAGCGTGCTGGGGACTGCGGCTCAGGGAAACGGCGCGCGGCGCGATCACCGGGCGCTCACCTCCCGTGGCGCGTTGCTGGTCGCCAGACGGCAGCAGCCTCCTGAGACCCAGGCGCTTCCCGTAGCAGACGCCGACTGGGGCCCCGGCGAGCGCGACACACGCTGAGGAAACGAGTCAGATCGCCGTTTCCTTACCTGCCGACCAGGTTCTGGGCCCTGTGTGGCCAGAGCCCACCCCGCAGCTCAGGGCGCAGGGGGGCGCATCCTGGACAGGACGCCTGTCCACGGCGGGGCCGCCCACGCGCCGGTTCACTGACTGTGCGCATCGCGATGGGCGGAGGAAACCCAGCAGACGCGGGAGCGACAGGCTCCGCGTGGACGGCGGCCCTGGCGGGAGCCGACTCCCCGGCAGCCCCACGCCGACGACGTCGTTCAAGGACCTGCCGTGCGGAGGGCCAGGGCCTGACGCCCGCACTTCGCCTCAGCAGCTCAGCGAGTGGGACCTGCGGGCTCGCGGCGGAGGAGGGCGCGGGGGGCGTCGAGCGCTCCGTCCTGCAGGTTTGGAATGCTGGCGGGGTGCGCCGTAGGTGGCAGCGGAGAGGTGCAGAGTGGGGGCGAGGCCCGCGGCTGGGGCGGGGACCGGCAGCAGTTCCCCGAGGCCCCCAGGCCGGCGTCTTGTGCGGGAGCCCCTGTGGCAGCGAGGTCCCTTTGAACACGGGGGGACGTGACATTTTCAGATACAGCGCGCTTGCCACCCCAGGTCATCGCCGAGGGGCATCGTGAGAACAGCGCTTCAGGCAGAGGGAAGGTGACCTGGGCAGGGGTCTAGGTGGGGGCAGCGTGAAGAGTCGAGGAAGCAGGGACGCGACGGCCCAGCGAGAGTCCGGACGGGTCGAGCGCGTGGCCGCGTGGCCAGGGGGGCCCCGCGGTGTCCCCCGTGGGGGCAGGTGCAGCTTCCTGGCTGGCGGGGGGAAACGGGGAATGCGGACAGTGACCCGGTGAAGGCAAGAAGCAGGGGCGAGGCGGGGGCGGGCCGGGGGCGCAGGTCTGAGGGCGCTGGGCCAGGCCCGCCGGGGACCTCCTGCTGGTGGGCGGCCGAGAGGCCCGGGCTCCGCCTGCCGGGCTGCGACGCCCTCGCCCCCCAGGGCTCGGGGAGAAGGAGGGACGTGCTCAGGGAGCTGGGGCAGTGTTGCCACCTTCAGGAGTCCCCAGGCTGTGTGTGCCACGGCCGCCCCCAGCTGACGGGCACAGACCCGAGGTGCCCGTTAGACTTGACGGCGACGGCAGGGCGTGGGGGCCCGTGGCCATGCAGGCCCCAGGGGACGCTTCCCTCTGTCTCTGCCAAACCCCGGGCTCAAGCAGCACTTTCTGGGCAAACGCAGTTATGTTTTGGTTCTTTGGTTCCAATAATTGCTTGTTTGTTGAGATGGAGTAGGATTTATCACTTTCTCACGTCATCTGAGCTCCAGCAATGGAGACCCTGTGGGTACAGAGGACTGGTCCCTGACCTTGGAAGGACATTTGCCGAGTGCGCCCGGCGCTGAAGGGTGGCATTAGGGGTGGGAACGGGGCACTCGCGGGTCCCCTGGGCGGCGTCTCGTGCTGTCTTCACGTGACAGGCTGTGGAGGGAGGTACACCTGAGATCTGCCGAGTTCTACTTGAGGGAGAGAGCGCCACACCCTTCAGAGTGGTGGGGTCCCCTCGCTCTCCCCCGGCCTGGGTGTGTGCCCGGAGGGACAGCCGCCTGCTCAGCTCCCTCCCCGGCCTCGGGGGCAGTGCTGACCGCCTGCCGCTGACACCTGTGCAGGAGGCCATTCCCTGTTCTAGCGGATCCGCTGGCTGAACCCTTGGTGTGGGGTTGGGAGCGAGCCCGCGGCCCCATGCGGGCGCCCCGCTCCGTCCCGCACCCCTCCCCGGCGGGCTCCAACAAAGGTCGGGTGGGCGCAGAGGCCGTGGGGGGCTGTGTCCTGACCCCACCCGCTGTGCTTCCTGCAGTACGACCAGCACGTCATCAGCCCGAAGGAGTTCGTGCACCTGGCCGGCAAGTCCACCCTGAAGGACTGGAAGAGGGCCATCCGCATGAACGGCATCATGCTCAGGTGGGCGGCGGGCAGGGCTGCCCGGGGAGGTCTTGGGGAGGCGGCATGTTGGCGCCCGGGGCGAGCCGCCGCCAGCCCGGGCCGCACTGCCCGCCGCCAGCCCGGGGTGGGAGCTTCTGTCGCCTCGCGGCGATTCCCACCGCTTCCCAGCCGGAGGCACCTGCGACGCTCACAGGGAGGCGGTGACCAGGGGAGCAACGTGCACAGCGGACGGGCGGCCAGGGCCCCCGCCGCCGCCGCCTTCCCGCCGCCGCGCTGCGCCCTCGCTGCGGAACCCCCGGCCGCCACGGGCCGCGCCCCGCCACAGCCCCCAGGCCCGGGCGTGCGGGTCAGGGCCCGCTTCTTCTTGGCCCGCAGCGCGTGTCCATCTGGCCAGCTGCCCGGATCTGGCCTCTCTGGCATGGCTGGTCTCGTGGTGAGGGTCCCGTCTCCGGCTCAGCGTTCCGCTGAGTTTCCAGCAGTCTCGGCCTGGACCCTGGCCTGTCTGGGCTGTGGTCAGGCTTGGCCGTGCAGGGCCCACGCCCGTCGCTGGTCCTCGCCAGTGCCAGGTTCTTGGTGAGGGGCCCACTCTGTCCTCAGACCTCTTTCCCTACCGACTCTGACCGCACTGTGTGGGAGCCGCGGCCGCCCAGGCGGCAGATCCAGGATCCCAGGAAGCCGGCCCCTCGCTGCTGTGCATGGGGACCGGTGCCCGCTGCTTGGGCATCCCGGGGGTGGCCTGGCACAGAGGGCCTCTGGCTCCCATCACCTGTGAAGCAGGAAGTGTGATGCCCTGCTGAGAAACGTGTGACCTTCCAGCTTTGCTGGTGACCACCCACCCCTCCTGATTTGGTGGGGGTTCCCCCTTGGGCCACTCCCGCCCCCTGCATGCTCACCCCGGCCCTGCGCTGTCCTCCAGAGACCGTGAGCAGGGTCCGGCGCTCCGCTGCTGGCCGGTCGCTCTTCTCCCTGCCTTCTCCGGGGAGCGGCGGCTCCTGCTGCCCTTGGGTGCCTGTGGCTGCCACGGTGGCACCCTGGCCTGGAGCCGCCCGCAGCCCCGCTCGCTCCCCTCGTGGGCCAGCACCTGGGTCTGAGGCAGCTGCCCAGGGCCAGGCCCCAGCCAGCAGCCGGCCGGCGGTCCCCTCCCACAGCGCCTGCGGCTTCTCCCTACACCTGCCCACGCCCGGGGCCCTCAGGTTTAGAAAGTGTCCAGGTGGCGCAGCTGTGGGAAGGTGACAGACGGGACATCCCCCCGGGAGAGCCCAGCCAGGGAGGGGGGACGCAGGGAGCCTTCTGCGCCCTTCGCGGTGGCGTTGGTGGCGCAGGGCCCCTGGCGGCTCGTCGCCTCTGCCTCTGGGTCTGTGCTGCCTCTGACGCCGTTGTCAGCAGGGTCCGCCCGCGGGGCCGCGTCGCTCTGCCCTGCACCGGTGGCTGTGGGCTCGCGTCCCACGGTCAGAGCCGCACCCCTGCCGAGGGGTCCCCACAGGGGCCAAGACAGCCTGTGCCGGGCCGTTGGAGAGGCCTGTCTGGAGTCTCCTGGGGACACGGCCTCCGTCACCCCTCCTGGGAGCCGCCCCCAGCTCAGGCCTCCCTCCCGCCCTCCTTGGGGCCGAGCGGGGTGGCTCTGGGTCCAGTTGTGCATGCAGAGGCCGTGGCCATGTGCACATGACGCCCCTGTCCTCGCCACACAGGAAGATCATGGACTCCGGGGAGCTGGACTTCTACCAGCACGACAAGGTCTGCTCCAACACCTGCCGCAGCACCAAGATCGATCTCTCAGGAGCCCGCGTGTCCCTGAGCAGCCCCACGTCCACCGAGTACCTCCCGCTCACGCCCGCCACGGCCGATGGTATGTGCCACGCCCACCGGGCTCCGGGCTCTGAGCGCGCTCCCCGGCTGGGCCAGGCGGACAGGGGCTCGATGCGCCCTGTAGCTCTGGGCCCCTCGGTGCTGGAGCACCTCGCCTTTCTCCAAGGAGGGTGGGCCGAGTGGCCGCGTTCCTAGACAGGGAGACCCGAGTGCTCATTCTGCAACCGAATGCCATCCCTCCCCCCCCACCCCCCCCCACCCCCGCCAGCTTCGACCTCAGGGACCCGCCCCCCATCCCCACCCACACATCCTCCCCTGGGGCGCTCCCCGGTGGAGCCTGCACCTCCCACAGCGCCCGCTCGGCCTGCGTGTTCTTGCCATCAGGGTCTGACGGCATGCTCGTGACGCTCTTCCGTGCTGACGCCTGCAGCACGGCTCGTAGCGGGACGAGCATCCCAGGAGCCACTGCAGCTCACGGGATGCAGAACTCAGAGCGGCTGCTCGTGGTTTCGTGGTGTTGCATTTCCGGTGATTTCACTGGCATTGTCCCTATGCTGTCGTTGCCCAGGGCCAGTCTAGCCGTGCTGCCGTGTGGCCAGGGACAGTCTTTGATGGTGACCAGATGGTAGCCAGGCGAGGGACCTCAGTCTGTCCTTGAAGGAAGGAGAGGGAGGTTGGGGGCAGCAGTGAGGTCCCGTCGTCTGCCCGGAGGCGCCCCCTGCACCGTCCGAGTGGCGGGTGGGCTGTGGCACCAGCGCTGGTCGCTTTGGAGGCTCTGAGAGGCTCCGAGAGGCTCCAGGGGCCCACGGGTGCTGCTGCTCGGAAGGGCTGGACCTGTCGGCTTTCGTCACCCACGCGAGCAGGGCCCGGGCCCTTCGGCCTCTTCGTGGCCCGGAGTCCCAGGCTGGGCCCTGCTCTGGCTCCTCATACGGCGCAGGCAGTATGGGGAGGGGCTGGGTCACCGCAAAACACCCCCCAGGCACATCCGACGTGCACCCCACTCCCGCTGGGCCAGAGCGCTCGTGAGGATGGGGTCACCTCAGGTGATCGGGTCCAGGTCCTCTGCTCTGCCTTACAAAGGTCAGCCTGGGGCGATGGTTCCCGAGGAGGACCCGGCGCAGAATGCTCCGGTCAGCCGTGTCCTGTGCAGACCACGTCGGGTCTAGGATTTAGTCCCTTGGACTCCGTTGTCCTTTTGTGGTGCGGACGGGCCTGTCGCTTTACTGTGACTTCTTCAGCCGAAGCCCCGCTGTGTGGCCAGAGGTCCCACGTGGGCCCAGACTGGGGAGAACAGCTGTTCGGGCCCCGAGTTACTTTCAACGGCAGCATTCCCAGCACAGCGTCTTTATCGGACGGGCACGAGGGTGAACGCGAGTTTCATTCTAAGGCTCAAAAGCTCATGCAGACGTCACCCAGGCGCCAGGCTTGTTTTTCAGCCAGGTCTGTGTGAAGCCAGGTCTCTATCAAAAACGGTCTCAAAGGGCCACGTGCCATTTTATGCACAATTGTGTGCGGCAGGCAGAGCCTGAATGGCAGCGTGTGCCTTTCCAAAGTCCTGCCGCCTCAGGCAGTTCGAAACTGACACTGAGACGTTCCGTGGTGTCGACGAGATGGACTGAGGAGGAGGAGAAACGCGGGGGACAGGCCCAGCGAGCAGGGCGACCCCAGGCCCTTGCCCGCGGGCCCAGACAGGCGGGGTGGCGGCCCGCGGCCCTGCCGTCCAGCCGCCGAGCAGAGCGCAGCGCCGAGGGCTGTCGGAACCGGGGGCCGGGCTCGGGGGCCGTGTTATCTTCGCTCCTTGTGCGCGTTTTAACGCCTGCGGCCCCTCGGCTAGGGCAGCACTGGACGTGGCGAGCTCGGGCGCCGGTCCTGGCGGGGGCCGCGGAGGCCTGCGCTGGTGCCGGGGAGGGCCGGGGCCAGCCGGCCGCAGCGCTCACCGCTCTGTCTCGGTTGCAGTGAACGGGTCTTCCGCGACCATCACCATCGAGACCTGCGAGGACCCCAGCGACTGGACCACGACTGTCGGAGGTGCGGCCTTTCCCGTGGACTGCGTCTGGGTGGGGGCCTGGCCGGGTCCTCATGGAAGAAGGGGCAGTGCAGGAGCTGTCTCCCTAGGTGCTCGGAGCCTGCGTCCTCTGGCCTGGCCGACCGCCGGCCGACTCGGGCTCAGTTCGGTAGAGGCACTGCCGGCCCCCGAGCTCTGGCCCCCAGCAGTTCTCTGCTCCATCGTGGTGAGAAGCCCGTGGCGGGCGGGCAGCACTTCCTGCCCCCTGAGCCGCTCCCTCTTCCCGCAGATGACACCTTTGCCTTCTGGCGAGGGCTCAAGGATGCTGGCCTGCTGGACGAGGTCATCCAGGAATTCCACCAGGAGCTGGTGGAGACCATGAGGGGCCTGCAGCAGAGGGTCCAGGACCCGCCCCTGCAGCTCCGAGGTGAGGGGGCCCTCGGGGCCTCTTCCGCTGTCACTGGGCCGGGGGTGCTTAGCTACCTCAGGACCAGAGGGTGCAGCCTGCTCCCTGCGGCTCCGGGCTGAGCCCAGCTGCTTCCGCAGGGGTGGGCCACGAGCCCTGCTCCCTGCAGCCCTCCCGGGCTGTAGGGTGGGCGCCAGCAGCGAGGCTGAGCTGGTGTGGAGCGGGCCTCGCACGTCCTGCGGCCTGGCCGTCCTCACCACAGCCGTCTTGCCCCTCAGACGCCATCCTGCTCAACAACGTCGTGCAGAACTTCGGCATGCTGGACCTGGTGAAGAAGGTGCTGGCCAGCCACAAGTGCCAGATGGACCGCTCGCGGGAGCAGTATGCCCGTGACCTGGCAGGTGCGTGGGGCCCGGGGCCCGGTCCCTGCCGCGCGGGCGGCTCTTTCTGAGACCCGCAGAGGCAGAGCTTGCGTCCAGGTGGGACGGGCACTGAGCGCTGACCGCAGGGCCAGTGATGCTCGGACCGCCGTGCGGCACTGACAGTTGCCTGTCCCGACTCTCCGTGGTTCGGTGCAGTCACTCGTGAGAAAGCAGCGGAGGCCGAGCCCGGAGCCCACCTGTGGCCCCTCGGCGTCTCCCCCCAGGGCGGGCGGGTGGCAGGTGCTGCTGTGGCCCACTTTTACCACGTCGGGGCGCGCAGCCCCTCTCCCTGCCGGCGTGGCCGGTCAAGTGTCGGGCAGCAGCGGGGCCGCAGCACGGCGTGCCCGGGGGGCCCACGGGCGCGGTCTGACACTGCGCCCCGCCCCGCAGCGCTGGAGCAGCAGTGTGACGAGCACCGGCGCCGCGCCAAGGAGCTGAAGCACAAGTCCCAGCACCTCAGCAACGTGCTCATGACGCTGACCCCCGTGTCCCTGCCACCCCCCGCGAAGCGGCCCCGGCTCGCGAGGGCCACGTCCGGGCCGGCCGCCATCGCCTCGCAGGTGCTCGGCCAGCCCGCCCAGCTCGCCCTCAGCCCGGGCGTGCCCGTCTCCCCGCTGCCCGGCGTGCCGCTCGGCAAAGTAGTGTCCGCCCTGCCCTCCCCCGTGCTGGGCAAGGGCCCCCCGCAGGCCGCCCCCGCCAGCTCCCCGGCCTCGCCGCTGCTGGGGGGCTACACGGTGCTGGCGTCGCCGGGCACCGCCTTCCCGGGCACGGTGGAGATCCACCCGGACGCGCCCAGCCTCACGGTGCTGAGCACGGCCGCCATGCAGGACGGCAGCACGGTGGTCAAGGTGGTGAGCCCGCTGCAGCTGCTCACCCTGCCCGGCCTGGGCCCCGCCCTGCAGAACGTGGCCCAGGTGTCGCCCGGGGGCAGCACCATCGTGACAGTGCCCACGGGGGCCGTGGACAGTGCCATGGCCGCCCCGGGACCCGAGGAGCATTCGGCCACCATCGAGGTGGCCGCCATGGCAGAGGCCCGCGAGCACAAGTAGCTGCTGGCGGAGGCGAGGCCCCTCGTGGGCAGGGAGTGCCGCGCCGGCGGGTCACGCGGCACTGCTGAACCAAAGAGAGGACACGCCAAGACCGACGCGGGGGGGCTGAGGGGGCGGCCGCGAGGCGCTGGCTTGCGAGTTCCGAACTTTCTCCCCCTTTTTCCTTGGGAAATACATTTTCCCCCTGTTGCTGATTGAGACTGTTTGCGTTGAGCCGGGTCAGGAGCCAGGCAGGAGCTCACCGAGGCCTCAGCGCAGGCCCGCAGCGTCCCGCGCAGCGGGGTCACGCCACAAGCACGTGTCTTGGGGACTGTCCCCGAGTGTGGAAAGCCATGGATCCTATGGATTTGCTCTCTTCCCGCAGTTTTCTGTAGGCGTCGCACGGCCAGCTTGCGGCCGCCCACCCGCAGAACAGCCGTGACAGGTGCGGCAGGTCAGCCCAGGGGCTCAGGGTGCAGACTGGGGGTGCCCGCCGGAGCAGAGGGGCCCAGGGGCCCCTGCAGCACGCGCTCCCTGCCTCCCTGCCCGCGGCGTGTTCAGGGAGTGGTTCAGTAGGAAAGGTCAAATCATAGCATTTTCAACCCAAACAACGCTGAGTGCCTAGGCTTCTGGAGTCTGCTCGGGGTTCCAGAGTGTTTTGCACAGAGTGGCTGTTGTGGCAGCCTGTGTGACAGTGACCGGGGGCCAGAGGCCCTGCCACTGCGGCTGGAGGCCCCCAGCACTGAGCCAGCCTCTGGGGCCACACGGTGGGGCGTGGCCCTGGGCTTCGGTCCTGTCCTGGGCGGGGCACCCACCGAGCAAGACTGGAGGGTGCGGATGTGTCCTCAGTCGAGGGCCACCGGGCGCCCCTGTGCCCACCCTGCTGGAGGGGCCGGGCGACAGCGTGACGGCCTGGCCCCAGGGCCCTGGTGGAGGCGGGGCCACACTGGCAGTCCAGGCCGGCGGTGTCATGGCGGGGACCCCTGCTCGCTCAGGGCTGACCCTGAGCCAGGCTTCTGCAGTCGGAGGAGGACCAGGCCAGGCTGACTACAGGTCCCGGGCGTCTCCAGCAGGCTTCAGGGTCCCAGGGCCCGCCAGTCCTGCAGCCTGCTTAGGACCCGTGGGGGAGGCCCCCTCGCGCTGTGGAGGGCACTGGGCTCTGCCCGTCCGTCCGTCCATCACGTGCCCCAGACCCAGCTCCGCAGGCCTCGCCCCGACTTCAAGCGGCCGCGGTGGTCTCTTTCTTTTCTGTTACCTCTTTGGCCGTTGTCCTCACGGCCGCTGGTGTCGCTGTGGGGTCTGTTTTCTTGTTGTGTCTGTCCTTTTTTAAGTGTATCTTGATTAAATTCCGAGTCCTGTTGGGTGCGGCAGAGTGGCCTTGAAGGTGTGGCCCCCAGCCCATCCCCCACACATAAAACTGCGTCTCGCCTTCGGGGCCCTTGTCACAGCATGCCAGCTCTTGCAGTGTGCACTGACCACGGCCACTGGGAAGAGCATTCAGCTCAGAGCCACACACACAGCCTGGAGCAGATTCAGGACTGCCCCCCCCACCCCCGCGGGTGCGGACAAGAGCCCTGACTTCTGTCCCAGCAGGGCCCGGGGCGCAGGGACGGGCCACCAGCTTCATGGAGCCTCAGCCCACTCTGCAGGCACAGCCTGCCCCCTCAGACCCAGGGGCAGAACGTGCTGTCCTGGCCGCTTGGTCCTGGGAATGCGGACGGAGTGGCTTTTTCTCACTGGTGCTCAGAGGCGGCCTGGAGGCAGGAGCGTCTGAGTTCTACTCTGTATGTTTCACAGGTATCTGCTCAGTACTTGGAGTCAAAATAAACAGCTTTTCTAATTCGGGTCTGCTTCTCGTGACGCAGGTGGCGTAGGCTCACATGCCCCCTCTGACCCCGGCTCTGGAGGAAGTGTGGTCTGGGGTCCGGGGTCCGCCTGCCGTCCCCTACAAGACCGTCCTCACGGCAGCAGACCCCGCCTTCCACCCCTGTGTGTGCTCGTGTGCGTCAGGTCCAGCTGGCCACGTGGCAGCGTGGAGAGAGCCCCCTTGCTGAGGTCTGGGGCCTGAGTCCGAGGGGCCTGGAGATCCGTGTAGCCCGCCTGACGGCCCCCGATCCACAGAGGGACGTGGAGCCACTTGTCAGGAGGGTGGCAGCACTGGCAAGGGGGCCAGCTCCCTGGAAGTCCGGCCGGGGGTGGCCCGCCCTCCCCGTGCTGTGTCCCCACCCCGCGTTGCTACCTGGAGCCGCAGGCCTTCCTGCCCATGCCCCCGCACGGTCCTCCACCTCCAGGGTCAGCCCCTTCCAGCCCCGACAAGCCCCGCGGGGGCTCGCGTGGGGGCGGGGCAGAGGGCAGGCCCCGGCCCGCGAGGCCGCTGGGACGGAGCGTCCGGCTGGCGCGGGGAGTGAGCGCGGCTGCTTCGGCCCCAGGCTGGGCGCCGGACGACACGGGGCACTGACAGCGTCCGGCCTCAGGGCCGAGGGGGCCGCGCGTCCGTCCATGGTGCAGGTGTCCAGCCCGCCACACTGCCACCCGCCACTGGAGGTGCCGTGGGGGCCCCCGCGGCTCAGGAGGGGAGCCCCGCCTCGCCCGTGTCCTCGGCGGGACCACGTGGGGTGGCTGGTGCTGGGGCCTGCCACGGGGACGTCCACTCAGCGGGCGCGGTTGACTGTCATCTCCAGCCAAGGCACAAGGCTCCTGCCTGCGTGTGTCCGTCTGGGGGCCTGTGAGCCCCGTGAGAAGGAGCGTCGAGTGGAGAGTGTCCTGGGGCATCGATGAGGGGCACAGCCCTCCCCAGGGCAGAGGGCGTGGGGGGGCCGCGGGCAAGGTCAGCTCTTGGGTGACCAGGAGAGACCATGCGTAGAGAGTGGGCGGCAGGAGGGAGGGGAGGGCCCGAGGCCAGAGCGGGGTGGTCGCTACAGTCGAGAGGCGCGAGGGCACGCGCCTCAGGAGGGTCTCGAGTTTGGGTGGCGGCGCCCCCTCAGGTCTGAGGTGCCCACAGACACCCCGGAGGAGGGGTGGGCCGTGCAGAGTGTGGGGCGCGTGGGCAGGCGCCTCATTTGCCGCAGAAGGGGCCCCTTGCATTCAGCATGCGGACCGGGGGGGCGGAGGTAGGGGACATCGCCTCCTCCCAGCCCGCGGCCTGGTGGTGGAGCCACACTGCGGGCTCGGCATGGGGGGCACCAGCTGTGCCCCGGGTCTGGCAGCCTCTGGCCGGACAGCCAAACGGAAGGGTCCAGAGCTGAGCCCGGGGGCGGGGGCGGATGTGGCCGGAGAGGGTGTCTGTGAGCTGCCCGGTGGTGGGCACACCGCTTCCTCCAGCCTCAGGTCGGCGGCCCCTCCCGACTGGACTGCCGTCTTGGGGATTTGCAGAATGCTCTCAGACACCGCTTCTGTGGTCACCAGAACCACTGGCGGCGGGGGAAGGCCGCAGGCGCCCTTGGCACAGCCTGCGGGGGGCAGAGGGCCGCGCCCCCGGGACCTGCTGCGGCTGTGGGCGGACGCTGGGCCTTCCCACCATGGCCCCCAGCCCTGCCCTGCAGCCACGCCTGCCCTGTCCCCCCGTCTCAGCTGGGCGTCACCCCAGGCCCTGTGTCATCGGAGGGCCCAGGCCGTTTGCCGGGCAGTCTCCACGCGCCTCAGCAACCTGCTCTGAGGCCCGACCTGGCAGCCCCTCCCACAGGCCCGCCCGCCGCCCTTGCCCCCCCCCCCACTGTGCTGTCTCCTCTGCCCCCGAGCCACACCGAGCCTGGCGGATGACCATGCGCACCTGAGAGCAGGTACGTTCTCAGCCACCCCACGTCTGCGTCCGCCTGTCTGAGCGAGCTCACGAGTTGTGTTGTTGGGCGTTTCTGTATCTTTATTTATTCTCTGGTCAGCTGGCCCTGTGGTTTCTGAGAGAGGTGGGTGACGATCTCCCTTTCTTTTTAGGGTCATGGCAAAATTGAGAAGAAGGCACAGAGATGCCGCTGCACCCTCAAACCTCCACACGCACAGCCCCCCCATCGCCCTCCCCACCAGGTGGTGCGTTTGTTCTCGTCAGTGAACCCGCACTGGCACGTCATCGTCACCCAGGGTCCCCAGGTCACGTCACAGTCCCTCTCGGTGTCTCGCGCAGCCCACAGATCTGCACAAACGCGTGACGACACGTCCCCGCCGTCACGGTGTCACACCGGGTGTGCGCACTGCCCCCACCGTCCATCCGGCCGCCCCCGCCAGCCCCGGGGCCAGCGACCCTCCCACTGTCCCCACGTCTTGCCTTTCCCAGCGTCACGTAGCCGGGACCACACCGCGTGTGGCCTTTTCAGATCGGCTTCTCTCCCCCAGTGACACGCGCTTACGGTCCCTCCGTGTCTCTGGGTGACGCGACGGCTCCTTTCTTCTTAGCGCTGGGCAACATCCCGCCGTCTGGACGAGCACAGAGCATTCATCCACGGGCCGAAGGGCGTCTCGGGGCTTCCAGGTGTTGGCGCCCCTGAGCGAGCTGCTGCAGACGGCGCGGGCAGGGCTGCGTGTGGACGAGGGTGGCCGCCGCCTCAGGCCGACGCCGAGGAGCGCGGCTGCGGAACCCCGTGGCCTCACTCGGCGTTGTCAGCCTTGCTGAGCGGAGTCCTGCTGCGTTCAAGGGGTGTCTCCCTGGGCTTTGACTTCTGTTCCCCTAGTGACCAGTGGTGACAGCAGCAGGTCCGGCTGGCAAGGGCTGTGAGCCAGCCTGGCTGGGAGTGGACCTCCCCTGGGAAATGACAGCAGCGAGTCTGGGAGGCCAGAAGGTGGGCTTGAGCCCTGGGGTCAGCAGCTGGCCAGGCCCTGTGTCCAGGGAGGGGACTGGCTCTGGCCACGAGGCCCCGCCTCATGTCCTGCTTGGCGGATGAACGGGGCTGGGGCGTGGGAGGCCAGGCACGGATGACGTGGGGTACAGCCATGTCCCCCATGTGGTGGGGGGTGCCCAGCACCCTGCCCTTCCTCCATCCTGAGTGCAGCGGCCTACCACAGGTCATTCTAGGGCGGCACCCACGTCCACAGGTGGGGGCACCCACATGACAAAGTGAGAGAGCCCCCGAGAGGAGACAGGGAAGGAACCTCCCAGCCCCAGTCCCGACATGTTACCTAGAGTGGCCAGACCCAAGGTGGGGAGGTGGGGCCAGAGGCTCTGCCCCCAGGCGATTTGGGGGACTGTCCGAAGTCCTCACCTTGTCCTCTCAGCGCCCGAGGGGGCCTCCCAGCCCCAGCCTGGTCTGGGAGCTCCAGGCAGGGTCCCAGTGTGGGGCTGGGTGCAGGGTGGAGCTAGAAACCCAAAGGGCTGAGACGCTATTGGGGGGGGGACAGGCCGAGAACAGCTGGCGGGACCCGCGTGCGGTCAGACGCCCCCTCCGGGCCCCCATGCGTGTCGGCCCTGCAGCCCGCGTGACTCCGCCAGGGCCCCACCGGGAAGCGGCCTTCTGAGAGGGCCTGAGGTGATGCCCCTCCCCCAGGCTAAGCTGGGACCCTCCCTGTCTAGACTTAGTCACCTCCTTGCTCCCTACCAGGGTGCGACCTTATGGCTGGTGGGTGGGTCCCAGGAAAGTCTCTGAGGCCCCGCCCTGGTATCAAAGTTGTGTTGAGGTGGGGCTGAGCAGAGGCTGCTCAGATCGGCTGGGAGCGCAGGGCCCCCATCACCGGTGCACTGAGGCCCGGACCCCAGGCTCTGTACCTTCGCAGCCCGCTGCTGACGGCCCGTGGGGCTTTTCCAGCCCCTCTGGGTGACAGCGGAGGGCGAGGGGCTCTGTCCACTGGACATGTGCTGGGTGAGGAAGGCCTGGTTCGGCCAGGGAGGCGATGGCTGGATGCTTTGTGTACTTTTTAGTTTGATATGATTTCACACACACACGTGAAAGTTGCAGACACAGCCCAAAGGCCTGTGTGTGCGTTTTTCGCCTGGATTTGCCAGCCACTTACATTTGGTCCCACGGGGTTTGCCACGAACTTCACTTCTGACCCACTTGAGACTGGGACGCCACCCCCCCCCCCCCCCCCCGCCGCCGCCGGGCCCAACGCATGTGCTCATTGTCAGTCGCTAGAGCAGGGCCCCGGGCGTCCGTGCGGTGACCCCGCCGACGCTCGGCCCGCGTTCGGAGGGCGGCCTCCCCGTCGGTCGTGACTGGAAGTCTGCCTCGGAAGCTGCTGGCCCTGCGTCCCCGTGGCAGGCCACGCTGATGCCTCTGCCTTTCTCTGTCCTCGTCCTCGGGGCCCAGACGTTTTGAGGGCGGGGCCCCCATTGCGTTGACTCCGTGAAGCTTCCTGTCGAGCTGAGCTTTTGCATTTGGGGCTGGAACCCCAGGAGGGGGCTCAGCCCGTCAGCCTGTCCTGTCGGGTGGGCCTGGCCCGTTCTCCCCTGCGAGGTCACTGTCTTCCTACGCGCCTGGCGGCTCCTGGCAGATGCTGCGAGACCTCGCAAGCCCTCCACTTCCGTGACGGCCACACCGGTGCTGTGCCCTCGTCATTCCCGAGCAGTTTTGCGGGGGCAACTGTGCCCCCGGCCACAAGGGGAGGTGCAGGGTGCGGGGGGCTGCAAGGCTCCCAGCTCTGACGGGCGTCTGGGGTCTGGGTCGACTTGCGCTGCATCAGACGGCATCGCGGACGGTCGCGTGTCGGGCGGGTCGTCATGTGGTGGGGGCCCAAGCGCCTGCCCGATGGTCAGGACAAGGCACCGAGGGGGCTGAGGGGCCGGTCCGCGCTGGAGGCGACAATGCTGGCGTTGGCGGCATCCGGACGACCCGTGAGACCGGACGGTGAGGGGACGCGCGGTCTGGCGCGAGGGGCCGGGGCGGGGCCGGGAAGGGGCGGCTGTGCAGCTGCAGCGCGCTCCGCGCGTGCCTTGGGGCCAGGCACGCTGTCCGTCTCTGCTGGACCGAGGAGGACCCTTGGTACGAATCACGTGGCAAGGCGGAGCGGGCCGCGCGCCGCCTGCCGGGCCCGGCGGGGAGGACTTCAGATGTCCGTGGCCAGATTTGCGCTTTACATTCTCTGCTTTTTTCCCTTTTCTTTTTTTAAGCAAGGTATGTTCTTGTGCACCTCGAGTTTCTTCTCCAACAAGTTACCTTGAGACATGTTCATTGCGTGATGTTTGAGATGGCGTGGGGCCCCGGGCCGGTGAGCGGCCGGCCGCAGGTGCCGGGCTGGGCTCTGTGGGATCAGCGGTGGCAGGGCCTGTGCCCTTGCACTCCTGGATACCCCCCGGTGCCGTGTCTGACGCTGGCCCTCCCTGACCAGAGGCGACAAATGCTACGCCGTAGTCAGCCTGCAGTCCCCTCTGTGTGCGGCCTCGCTAATCTAGAGCCTTCGGCTAAGAGAGGAATGCTGTGTGTGTGTGCGTGCGCGTGTGCGTGTGCATGTGGCCTTTGACGACTTTTTTCCCCTCCATATATAATTGCTTTATTTGCGTGCGGGTGAATTTGTCAGTAGGGTGCCGCCGAGGTGTTTGGAGAAGTCTAACAACACGCTCCCCGAGGAGCGAAAACACGATTCACAGCATTTGTCCATTCTGTGGTGTAAACGTTCCATCAGGACAGACTTCAAACCACGAACCCAAAGTCTGGCCTGAGCAGGGGGCTGCCAGGGCTGGCCCTCACGGGGGAAAGGCCTCCCGGCGTGAGCTCGGGAGTGTGCAGGCGCGCGTGCGCGCACACACACACACGCGTGCGCGCACACACACACACGCGTGCGCACGCACACACGCCCCCACACACGCACACACGTGCACACACATACATGCACGCACACACATGCACACACGTGCACACGCGCGCGCACGCACACCCTTTGCCCCGGTTGCTGCCGGCACCTGTAGGGGTGGTTCGTTTTCTGTTTAGTTCTTTGCTCCATCTGCTGTTTTATTTGGTGTGAGGTATTGAGACCCCCCCCCCCGCCCCGTTTTTGATTCGAGATGCTAACCGGTGGTTCTGTCGGAATCATTAGAATGGAACAGTTCTAACAGAACTTTTTGAATAAACCATGTGCTCCGAAATGCCATCAGTCATCGTGCATGAAACCGCCACGTGCATCTCAGCCTAGTTTTGGACGATCCATCCTGCGACCTCGACCCTGGTCCCTCTCTGCCCCGGGGCCCCTCTCTTTTCTCCACTTTACAATGGGTTTTAGTATTTGACAGGACCAGTACCCTCAGTTACTCTTTTTCTTTGTAAACTGAGATGTGACTGAGAGGTAACATTGTATAAGTTTAAGGCTGATTTGCTACATTTGTAAATTGCAGTGTGATCGACACCATGGTGCTGGGGAACACCTCTGCCAGTCACGTGATGAGCGTTTCTTCTTTCCAGTGGGAACTGTTGAGGTCTAGTCTCTCCAGACTCTGATGTCTGTAACGTCGTATCATTGACCGTGACCACCACGCTGGGCATTAGGGGCCAGGACTTCCGCTTCTGCTGGTGGCACGTTTGTGCCTCCAGTGATGCATCCTGGTCCCTATCCCCATGGGGGACACTTTGTCCTCTCTGCGTTTAAGAGTTTGGCTTTTTTAGATTCCGTATGTCAGCACTATTGTACGGTAGCTGTCTTTCTACCCGACTGTCCATCCATGTCGTGGCAGGCAGGGTTTCCTTTCCTGTGGCTTAGTGACATTCAGGGTGTGCGCGTGTGTGTGCGTGTGTGTAACACCTTCATCCACGCATGTCTTGGGGACACGCAGGGGGTTTCCGTGGCTTGGCTGTTGTGAATGATGCCGCTGTGCCTGTCGGCAGGGGGCGGATGCCCCTGGAGATCGTGATTCCATTTCCTTCTGCTGAACCCCCGGAACGGGGAGGGCTGGGGCATGAGGCAGCTTGTCACTTTTTTGAGAAACCTCCACACTTTTCCAGAGTGGCTACACCATTCTCATTTCCACCAGGGTTCCTTTTTCTCCACGTCCTCGCCAGCACTTGTCATTTTTGTCTTTTTGGTAATAGCCATTGTGACAAGTGTGAGGTAGCATCTCACTGTGGTTTTCATTTTCATTTCTCTGACAATTAGTGGTGTTGAGCATCTTTTCCTGCGTCTGTTGGCCATCTATGTATCTTCTTTGGAGAGATGTCTATTTAGATCCTCCGCCCATTTTTAAATTGGTTGTTTTTGTTTCGCTTTGTTTTGTTGCTATCGAGTTGGATGAGTCCTTTACAAATTCTGGCTACCGACCCCTTTGGGGTACGATTCGTGAGTGTTTTTTCCGTTCTGTAGGTTGTCTTTGCAGTTCGCCGATGGTTTCTTTTGCTGCGCAGAGCTTTTTGGTTTCATGCAGGCCCACTTGTTTATTTTAGTTTTTGTTTGCCTGTGCTTTCGGTGTCGGATCCCAGGACTCATTGCCAAGACTGATGTCAAGGGTCATTCTCTGTGTTCTTCCAGGACTTTTATGGCTCCAGGTCTGACGGTCACTGGCCCATTTGAGTGAGTGTTTGCGTGGGGATGGGATAGAGATCCAGTTTCCCTCTTCTGCCTTTGCTGATCCAGTGCCCCCAGCACCGTTTATTGAAGAGACCACCCTTTCCCGAGTACGCGTCCGTGGCACCGTGTCCACAGCCGGTCGCCCGCGCGCGCGCCTTCGGTGCCGTTCCGCTGGCCTGTGCGCCCGCTCGCTTGCCAGTACCACACTGTTCGGGTGACTCGCTTTTGTCAGAGCTTGAAATCAGGACACACGCTGCATTCTGCTTTGTTCTTTCTCGGGATTGCTTTGGCTACTTGGGGTCTTTTGTGGTTCAAAATAAATTTTAGGGCAGTTTTCTCTACTTGTGTGGAAAAAAAAAAAGCCTTCCTAAAATAAACGCAGGGAGATCGGGCATCCATAGGCAACGTCGTGCCTCCCTTCCTGAGAACGTCGCGTTTCCGTCCACTTTCCACGGAGCCCCCCGTGCCCATCGGGGGCGTCCGCGTGCTGGGGCTCCCCGCCGGCGCTCCTGGGTCTGTTGCCGCCGCTGCGGCTTCCAGAGTGGGCCCCCCTGCTGTGCCCTGCAGTGCAGTGACGGTGCCAAGGCCCCGGCGTGGCCCTTCGCGGTGCTCGGCCCACTTCCTGACCGAGACGGGGAGCTTCCGTCACTGTCCTTCCCAACAGGATGTCGGCCGTGGGCCGGTGCAGACGCACGCTGCTGTCTGAGCGGCAGGCTCGGCGCTTCACCCATCTACTGCTCTGCGAGACATCACCCCAAAACTTGGCGGCTTAAAACAATAATACACATTTATTATCTCACCCACTTATTATCTCACAGTTGGGAGTGGCTTGGCTGGTGGCTCAGGCTCGGGTGTCCCCTGAGGTCACAGCTGTCTGAAAGAGGGTTCAGCAGCAGGTGACTCGCATACACGCCCGGCAGCCGGTGCTGGTTTGGAGCAGGAGGCCTGGGTTCCTCCTGGTGCAAGCCTCTCCGAGGGGCTGCTGGAGCGTCCTCAGGGCATGGTGGCTGGCTCTCCGCAGAGCAGTGATCCAGGAGAGCGAGGAGGCAGTGCAGTGTCCTTGTGACCCAGCCCCGGTCACCACCCTTTGTCCCTCCACAGGTCGGCTGTCCTGCTGTCCGAGGATGTGAACCCGGAAAGCGGGCTCAGCAGGGCGGCGTGTGGTGTGGGCGCTGGGCGCCTCGCTGCCAGTGAGCTGCCGAGCCTTCAGCGGCGCGGGTGCCTCCGCGTCCTGGAGTGGGGCTCAGGGCGGCCTCTGCACGGGACAGCGGGGAGAATCAAATGCAGGGAAGCTGTGCTACCCCCCGCTGGTTCCGCCGGGAGCGCGGAGGTCCTTTCACTGTTCCCAGGCCCTGGCCCGGCCCAGGTGTCCACCGGGCATCTAAGGGGCCTGGCGACCACATCGGAGCCCGTCAGGTAGGAAGAAGCCTCCCAGGTAGGGTCCCGTCCAGGCAAGAGGGCAGGTACTCTCTGACCCAGGCTGGCTGGTGTCTTTGGGACGTGGTGCCTGCGGTCAGCTCCCAGCCCTTCCCCCTGCCGCGGGGACCCCCTGTCTGCTGCATAGAGTCACGTCGTCGGGAGCAGCCGCGGAGGAAAGGGGCGCCCCGCCCACCCCAGCGCGCGCCAGCGCGCCTCCCTGCCTTGCTCCGGTTAGGGCCGAAGCGCCTGGGGGTGCGCACTCGGCGGGCGGGCGCCCTGGGGCACCAGGTTCGAATCCCGCGGCGCCGCTGGGGCGGGCGGGCAGGCGGGACGCCGTGGTTCGGGGCGGCGCCGGGAGGGGGCGGGGTGGGGGCGGGGCGGGGGCAGTGAGGTAATTTCCGCGCTCCGTCGTCAGAGGTTTGAGTCACCCCGGGGCAGAACCGAAAGTGATCGCAGCGGGCGCGGCCGAACGCGAATGGGGGGTAAGCACTCGGGGATGCGGGGGTCTCGCCACGATGGCAGCTCCCAGCGCCCCGACCCTGCGGGTGGGGCCTCCGTGCGACCTGGGCGGGCTCTGGGAAGAGGGGGGCTTGTGGCGCCCAGCTGCAGGCGGTGCTAGCAGAGTGGGGGGGCTGGTGCCCAGGGACCCCCAAGGCCGCGGGCCACCTCGCCAGCTGCCTGGGGTGCTGACTCAGTGCGGCCTCCCCCCACCCCTGCCCAGGTAGTAGCGCATCGTCATCCGGCGACCCTGGCAGCAACTGCAAAGGGGGCGCCCCCTGGACCCCAAGTTCCAAGCCCTTTAGTTCGGTCCTCACCGCCTGCAGCCACCCCTGTTTCTGCAGAGGGAGGGAAGGGGGCCTCCCAATGCCCCCTCTGGATGGGACGCAGCCTGCGCCTCGAGCGGGGCAGCCCCGCCTCAGGGCTGAGCCCAAACCATTTCCTTTCAAAACATCACTTTGTGCTTTTCTCTGAGCGTCCCTTTAAGTTCTCTTCAGAGGAAACCGGGGTGTTTGCAGAAGCTAGTTCCCCTTTCTCATCCTAGCTGGGCCGGGGAACCCCCAGGGGCACCCCCACGTCCCCTTGGGGCTCTGAAGCAGGCTGAACGCCTGCTCTTGCCGGCTGTGTTCTCTTCCTGACCCCCGCCCCGCCCCCGCCCCACAGGAGGAAACCAGTCCCCCCTCCAGACAGGCGTGGGGCGTGCCCTTCCTAGGAGCCGACTGTCCCTTCACAGAACAGGGGGTGCTGGGGGAGTCTGGGAGTGCGGAGCACGGGGGCCCCCGGGCTCCTGTCGCTGGGCAGCCTTGCAGCTGGCTGGCTCCTGGCCGGCAAGGCCCCTGAGACCCTTCAGAAGGGGAGGGGTCTGGGCCGGGTCAAGGTCGGCGGGGCCCGGGGCCCAGCCTCCTGGGCCCTCACAGCCCTCGGTCCTGTCCTTCCTCCTGCTCCACGTCCTCGCCCCTCACTGAGGCAGAGGCAGGGGGCCTCGGCCTGGGGTCGGTCCTGCTGACCGCGGGCCTGCCTCCCTCTTCCCATCCCAGACTTCTCTTCAGCGGTGACCAGCCCCAGAGGACCAGCAGAGCCTGCGAGCCTCAGATGCCAAGCTGCAGAGTCAGGCCAGCGGCAGACGACATGGTGTCCCCAAGGCCTGGCCCGCCGCCCGCGAGCCCCTCAGCCGCCAGGGAGCCGTCGCTGGCCAGGCTGTGCACCCAGGTGGACCTGTGTCTGGGCTGTGCCCGCTGCACCCAGCGCCTCAACGAGAGCACCTACCTGCTGCGCAGCGTGGAGCACAGCTGCACCCAGGAGATCCTGCTGGCGCGCCTCAAGCGCACCGCCAAGGGCCGGCTCTGGCGCAGGGTGGACCGCCGGCCCAGCTTCCCGCGGCCGGCACGCTACGCCGTCTGCCGCTACTACAGCCCGGGGCTGGGCTGCCGGCGCCACCGCAACCAGTGCACCTTCGCCCGCAGCCCCGAGGAGGCGCTGGTCTGGACCTTCGAGCGCGAGCACGGTCTCCCTCGCCTGTGGCTGAAGGCGGCGGTGCAGGGGGGCGGGGCCGGGGGCCAGCCGCGCAGCCCCGCGGGCGCCCTCCGCGAGGAGTTCGGAGGCCACTTCCAGCTGCTCTGCGCCCACTGCTTCCGGCACTGCCCCCCACGCCTCTGCCCTGTGGACCCGCGGGGACGCTGCCCCAAGCATGGAACCTGCCCCTCGCTGCTGGCCCACGTGAGCTCTGAGGGCCGCCGCAAGCAGCAGGTGGTAGAGGTGCGGCCGCAGCCCCGGCGCGGCCAGCCGCTGGCCTACTGCATGTTCGTGGGGCGAGGGCGGCCGTGTCGGCATGGGGCCTCCCGCTGCCAGTACGCCCACAGCGCCGTGGAGATGGCCGTGTGGGAGGCAGAGCAGCTGAGTGGGCTCCAGCGAGGGGACCTGCTCATACCCCCTGCCCCCACGGGGGATGGGCACGCCGCCCGCCACAGCCTGCCCCGTGCAGTCCAGCTGTACTGCCCCGCCTGCCTGGTCACCTGCCGCTCCCAGGAGGCCTTCGAGAGCCACTGCTCATCCCTGGAGCACGCACAGATGGTGGCCTTGGACCATGCTGTGCCCTGGGAGCACCGAAGCCCGCCCACTGGCCTCTCCACCTTCGAGCTCTGCCCCAGGTAAGAACAGTGGGGTGGGATGTGGGGAAGGGGATGAACCTGCCTTCAGCCACAACCAGGGGTCCCCTGTCCCCTCCTCGTGACCATCTGGCACCTCATTGGCTCCAGGGGATAAAGGCCGTCTACTAAAGCCACTCACGTCAGCCTTGTCTTGCGGGCACAGTAACGGACAGGGTGGAGGCGGTCCCCGCCCCGGCCTGGAGTCTGTTCCTGTTCCTGCACGTGGGCTTGCTTTGGGTGGAGAGGTTCTTGCCCCCTGTGGCCTGCTGACCTCCCTTCCCCCAGGCCTGACCTGTGTGAGTACGGGGCTGTCTGCACGAAGGCGCATTCAGAGCAGGAGCTGCAGGAGTGGAGACGACGGGTGCAGGCTGCGGAGCTGCGGGAGCAGGCGGCCTGGCGGGAGGGGCTGGTGCCCTATAAGGTGCGGCTGCTGGCGGAGTACCAGCGCAGCAGCAGCGAGGTCCTGGTGGTGAGTGGGGCCTCGCGAGGGGCGGGGCCTCGCGAGGGGAGGCGGGGCCTCGCGAGGGGAGGCGGGGCCGGGCAGGAGAGCCTGGGGCGGGCCGCCCTCCTCACAGCCTGACCTCCTCCTATAGCTGGCGGAGACTGTCAATGGTGTGTCTGTTACCTGCAACCAGCCCCTGGAGTACCAGACCCAGGAGAAGAAAACTCAACACAGCTGGACATTCGTCATCCACTCTGAGGTAAAGGATCAGCATAGCCCTGAGTCAGCTGGGGCCTGGGGCCGCCGCCCTGGGCAGCCTTCCCCATGCGTGCCTGCGTGTGTGTGCGCGTGCGTGTGTGTGCATGTGTGAGATACGTTTGTGTCTGGCCCTGTGGGCTTACCTTGCAGAGGGTCTGGCAAAAAGCGAGGGCCTGGGCTGGTTACCGCCGTGTGTCCCATCCGCCCGCGCTGACCTGCCTCGCCGCTCAGCGTCCATGGCAGCGTCTGCAACCCCCTCTCACAGAGGGGGACACCGAGGTTCAGAGAGGCTGAGCACCCGCTGGTGTCACAGCCGTGGCTCGAGGGGGGCAGGCCTGGGCCGGCCTGGACGCGGAAGGGCAGGGCTCCCACACTGTCGTTTCTCCCCAGGAGCCCCTGCAGCACGTGGCCCTGCTCAAGCAGGAGCCGGGTGCAGACTTCTCCCTGGTGGCCCCTCGCCTGCCGCCAGGCCAGCTGTACGCACAGGGGGAGCGCTTCCGCGAGCCCGGCTGCCCGGCCACGTCCCGGGTGGGCGTACGCGTGCAGAGCGCCTCCTTCGGCACCTTCGAGCAGTGGGTGGTCTTCGACTTCGGCCACCGGCCGGTGCTGCTGCGGAAGCTGGGGCTGCAGGTGGGCCTGGCACAGCGCCCAGCGGTCGTGGGGACGTCTAGCCACCTGGAGGTGCTGGAGCGCTGGCACACCGGCAACCGCCACGTGGTGCCTGACGTGGAGCGCACACCGGAGCAGGAGGCCCTGATGGCCAAGTACAAGGCGCCGGCGCTGGCCTTGGAGTTCCGCCGTGGTGGCCCGGACCCGGGTCCCCTCTCCTGCGCCAACTACCGGCAGAGGATGCACCAGTTCCTCTACGAGGAGGAGGCTGCACAGCAGCAGCTGGTGGCCAGGTGAGTGGCCGCGGGCGAGTGGGCAGGGCCGGGGCGCGGGCCGCAGGGCTCCGCCTGCTCAGCCAAGCCGCGTCCTCCCCACCAGGCTGAACCTGCGAGGCCCCGTGTCCCTGAAGACGTCACTGCAGACGCCAGCCCTGGGCATGCTGTTCCCCCTACCAGGGGCCCTGTACGCCGAGGTCCCCATCCCGTCCTCCTTGACGCCGGACACAGACCAGGGCTTCCTGCTGGGCCGAGCGGTCAGCACGGCCCTCGTGGCGCCCGTGCCCGCGCCTGACCGCACGGTGTTCGAGGCGCGGCTGGAGACCCGGGCCAGCTCGGAGCAGACGCTGTGGCTGCTGCTGCCCGCCGGCTGCTGCACGGCCCTGCGGCTGCAGCCGGACACCAGCCCCGTGCTGGAAGTGCAATTCCAGATCGACCCGCTGACCTTCCGCCTCTGGCACCAGGCCGTGGACGCCCTGCCCGAGGAGCGGCTGGTGGTACCCGACCTGGCCGCGTGCACCGTGCCCCGGCCTCGGCCCAGCCCGCCGGCGCTGCACGGCAACCGCAAGCAGAAGCTGGCCGTGGAGTTCATCACGGGCGGCGGCCCCGCGGGCTCGCAGCCCATCGCCCCGCTGCTCATCTATGGCCCCTTCGGCACGGGCAAGACCTACACGCTGGCCATGGCCTCCCTGGAGGTCATCCGGCAGCCTCACACCAAGGTGCTCATCTGCACGCACACCAACAGGTGAGCCCCCACCCTGGCTACTGCTCCCCAAGAGAAGGGGCCCCGGGGCCGGTGATCTGGTTGGCTTCCAGGCTCCCGGGGGCCTGGGAGGCTAGTTCAAGAACAGACGGGCCGGGGCTGCTGCTGGCGGAGTGGGTGCTGGCGTCGCGGCCTCTGGCCGCCCCAGAACACTGGCCAGCAGTGCGTCCCTGCAGCAAGGCCAGTCACCGGGATCTGCAGGACACCCACTGATTGGCGGTCAGTCCTGGGCAGACGGGGACAGAGGCTGTGCAGACTTCTGGCCCAGTGCCGGGTGCCCTGGGGGTTGGGGTCTGCTTTTTGGTGAGGGGCTGTGGTGGTGGCCCCCGGATGAGGAAGATCGTGGGCGGCTGTGGCTTGGCCCTTCCTGTGGCCGGCACTTCCCGGGGCGAGACTTGGCTGTGGCTTTTAAGAGAAAGACAGATTTCAGTTCGTGGGGCTGGACACGGGTCCAACTGGCCCCTTGAGTCCCTGGCCCGGGCCGGGTGGGGCGCGCGGCGGGCACTTCCGCAGACAGCGGCCGAGGCCCTGCATGCCCTTCTCCCCGCAGCGCGGCCGACATCTACATCCAGGAGCACTTCCACAGCTACGTGAGCAGCGGCCACCCCGAGGCCACCCCGCTCCGGGTGATGTACGCGGACCGCCCGCCCAGCCAGACCGACGCGGCCACGCTGCAGTACTGCTGCCTGAGCGAGGACCGCCGGGCCTTCCGGCCGCCCACGCGCTCCGAGCTGGAGCGGCACCGCATCGTGGTGGCCACCACGTCGCAGGCCCGCGAGCTCCGGGTACCCGCCGGCTTCTTCTCACACATCCTCATCGACGAGGCGGCCCAGATGCTGGAGTGCGAGGCGCTGACGCCGCTGCGCTACGCCCGGCCGGACACCCGCGTGGTCCTGGCGGGCGACCACATGCAGGTGACGCCCCGGCTCTTCAGCGCGGCCCAGGCGGCCGAGCACACGCTGCTGCACCGCCTCTTCCGGCACTACCAGCAGCAGGAGCACCCGGCGGCCCGGCACAGCCGCATCATCTTCCACGAGAACTACCGCTCCACCGAGGCCATCATCACCTTCGTCTCCCGCCACTTCTACGTGGCCAGGGGCAGCCCCATCCACGCCAGCGGCCGGGTGCCACGCCACCCCCAGCGCTACCCGCTCCTGTTCTGCCACGTGGCGGGCAGCCCCGAGCGCGACATGTCGATGGCCTCGTGGCTCAACGCGGCCGAGGTCGTGCAGGTCGTGGAGCAGGTGCAGGAGGTCTACGACACCTGGCCCTGCTGCTGGGGCGGCCGGGAGCAGAGGCACATCTGCGTCGTGTCCCACGGGGCCCAGGTGAGCCCAGCTGCCAGCACGGCTGCTCCGCGGTGCCCCCCTGCCCCGGTGGTGCCTCCCTTGTGGACGGGGGACAGTGTGCCCTCGGCTGGGCCTCCTCCGTCAGAGAGGCCGAGGGCGTCATCACCCAGGGCAGAGGCGTGAACCGCATGCTTGGCACGAGGTGGAGGGTCGCTGCCGGCCCCCCGCCCCCGTGCACAGAGGGCCCACCAGCCGGGCCATCTGGCCTCTGTTTCCAGGTGGGCGTGCTGAGGCAGGAGCTGAGGAAGAGGAACCTGGGCCAGGTGTCTGTGGGCAGCTTCGAGATCCTGCCAGGTGGGTGATGGTGATGGGGGGTGGGGGCCGGGCTGCCCGCCCGCCCGGCCGGCCTGACGCTGACCCCTCGCAGGGCGGGAGTTCCGGGTGGTGCTGCTGAGCACGGTGCACAGCCACGAGAGCCTGCGCGGCCCGGGCACCCCCGCGCTGCCCTTCTTCACGGACGCCCGCGTGCTCAACACCATCATGACCCGCGCCCAGTCCCAGGTGGTGGCGGTGGGCGACGCCGTGGCCCTCTGCTCCTTCGGGGCCTGCAGCAAGCTCTGGAAGAGCTTCATCCGGGAGTGTGTGGAGCGGCACAGCGTCTGCCCCGAGGGCCTGTCCCTGGAGCAGATCGAGCAGGGCGTGTCCCAGAAGCAGCGCTGGGCCCGGTGCCAGCAGCGCAGGGCCCCGGCAGCGGAGGAGTCTTCGGCAGCGGTGGCTGGGGACACCGTCCCAGAAGAGGGGGCAGCGGCGGCCCCAGCCCCAGAGCACCTGGACGTGACAGAGCCGGAGCCGGGCGCCGGGGTTGAGGGGGGCACAGTCCTGCCCCGGACCTTGGCGGCTGAGGACAGCGCCCCGCGGGTGGCAGAGGCCGGGGAGCGCCGGGCCGTCGGAGACCTGGCGGGGAGCGCGGCGAGGCAGGATGTCGCCCTCGGGCGCTTGGCGGCCGTGGAGGGCGGGGACGCCGATGGCCCCGAGGACTCCGAGTCCGACTTCTGGCCGTTGGACGGGGAGCTGAACGCCGACGACGCCATCCTGCAGGAGCTGCTGGACGAGAGCCAGAACGTGGCGGTGACCGTGCGGGAGGACGGGCTGCTGGACACGGTCGCCGGGCCCGCGTCCCCGCAGCAGGCCCGGCACTACGTGGACCTGCCGCGGGCCGTGCTGCGGCAGCTGCTGCAGGCCGAGCCCGGGCTGCACCACCGCTGCACCTTCGTGCAGGAGACCTTCGAGCGGGCGACGGCCGTGCCGCTGGACGACGGCGGCCCCGGCCCCATCCAGGTCCGCGGCCGCCTGCACTGCGGCATGGCCTTCAGCGGGGACGAGGTGCTGGTGAAGCTGCTGGGCCGCGAGCGCGGCCCCGCGGGGCGGCCGCAGGGCCGCGTGCTGGGCGTGCTGCGGCGGCGGCGGCGCGAGCTGGTGTTCGTGTGCCGCATGGACGAGTGGGACTCGCGCATCCTGACGCCCATCGACGGCTCCGTGACCAAGATCTTCGTGGCCGAGCTGAAGGACCCGCAGCAGGTGCCCATCCACCGGCTGCTGCAGGGCCGCGTGCAGCGCGTGCGATACGAGCGGCTGCCGCCCCAGGCCTGGCGCCGCCGGCTCTTCTGGGTGCGCATCGTGCTGTGGCGGGAGCGCTTCTACTACCCGCTGGGCATCGTCCTGGAGGTGCTGCCCGAGGCCACCACCTGGGAGCAGGGCCTCCGCATCCTGGACCTGGAGTACGGCCTGGAGAGGCCCTCGCCGGACCCGGCCTCCGTCTCCAAGGTGCTGCAGCGGTACCGCGCCGAGCTGGGCCGGGCCCCCAGCGGCCGGGAGGACTGCCGCGGCCTCCCGACCTTCACTGTGGACCCGCAGGGCGCCTGCAACCTCGACGACGCCCTCAGCGTCCGGGACCTGGGCCCCAGGTACGAGGTGGCCGTGCACATCACCGACGTGGCCAGCTTCGTGCCCAGGGACGGGGCCCTGGACATGGACGCCCGCAGGCAGGGCACGGCGTTCTACGCCCCCGACCGGGAGCCGACACCCATGCTGCCGGCCGACCTCTGCCGGGACGCCTTCAGCCTCCTGCCGGGCCAGGACCGCTGCGCCATCACCCTCTTCGTCGCCTTCGAGAAGGGCAGCGACCAGCTCAAGGGCGTGCGCTTCGCGCCCTCTGTGGTCCGCTCCGACCGCCAGCTGACCTACGAGGAGGCGGAGCGGGCGATCCGGGCGCAGCCGGGGGCCGGTCTGGAGCCGCCGGCCAGGCTGGGCTCGCTGGAGGCCTGCGTGGCGGCCGCCTGCCACTTTGCCCGCGTGCTGCGCCGGCGCCGCCTGCAGGCCACCTGCCACTACGAGCAGCCGGACGAGGACGGCGTGCTGGGCTTCCGCGCGGCCCACGCCATGGTGAAGGAGTACATGATCCAGTTCAACAGCCTGGCGGCGGAGTTCCTGGCGGGCGGCGAGCGCACCCGCACCGTCACGCCCCTGCGGTGGCAGCCGGCGCCCGGCAGCCGCCAGCTGGAGGCCGTGCGCGAGAAGCACGGGGACCTGGTGCCCCTGTCCCTGCACCTGCGCTACCACCTGCCCGGCTGCGGCCCCCGCGACGCGCGGCAGCCCCCGCTCCACCTGCTGGCCTCCCTCTGGAGGCACGTCCAGCTGGCGGCCCAGGCCCAGGACGTCGACTGGCTGGTGGACCTCATCACCACGGACGACATGCACCCCTCTCTGGCTCCCGCCAGCCTGGACTTCCGCAAGGCCCTGGGCCGCTCTGTCTTTGGCCGCTCCAGCCAGGGTGAGGAACAGCTGGCCAGCCACTACTCGCTGCAAGTGGACAGGTACACCTGGGCCACCTCGCCCATGCGCAGGTACCTGGATGTGGTGTTGCAGCGGCTGATCCTGCTGGCGCTGGGCCACGGGGGCTACGCCTACCCCGCCAGGGACATCGACGGGCTGTGCCAGGACTTCAGCCGCCAGCACGCACGTGCCCAGAGCTACCAGCGCCGGGCCTACAGCCTGCGCCTGGCCACGCGGCTCCGGGCGCAGCCGCAGGGCAAGCTGGGCTTCGTGGTGGATGTGGAGCCGGGAGCTCGCTGCTTCAAGCTGCTCTTCCCGGCCAACCGCGAGACCCTGCCCGACCCCTGCCCCGTCCACTACCGCTCCCTGCAGCTGGCCGAGCACCCCCGCGAGCTGAAGGGGCGGCCGGGCCTGCGGCTCACGTGGCGACGCCGCATCTACTCGGTGCAGGCGGACGAGCCGTGCCGCCCGCTGCCCGGCGCCCTGCTGGACCCGCACACCCAGCCCGTGGACGCCGCCCTGTGGCAGCAGCTGCTGCAGCTGGTGGAGGAGCAGCGGTGGCCGGAGGCGGCTGCCCTCGTGCGGGAGCAGGGCCCGGCGGGGCCCCCGCGGCGGGAGCTGGGCCGGGCGCAGCGCAGCCCCTGCGGCCACTTCCTGGAGGTGACCCGGGAGCTGGGCGGCGGCGAGGTGCTGCACGTGCAGCTCAGCACCAGCCTGCAGCGGGGCATCCTGGCGCCGGCCGTGCAGCTGTGGGCGCCGGCGCCCGGCCTCAGCCTGTGCCTGGAGCACGCGGAGCGGCCGGGCGACTGCTTCTCGGGCCGCGCGCCCCAGGCGTGGCCGGGCCGCTGCCGCGGCGTGGACGACTACGCCCGCGTGTGGGGGCCGTTCTGCGCCTTGGAGTCGGCCGCTGGCGTGGTGGCCGAGAACGAGGCCATCACGCTGCAGCACGTGCGCGTGGCCTGGGGCGCGGCGCGGACCACGCAGGGCCGGCTGCAGGGCGCCTTCCGCCTGGAGGCCGCCTTCCTCAGCAAGCACTGCCTCGACCTCAGCTTCGGCCACTGCTACCTCTGCATCCGGCTCGAGGGGCTGCCCGCCAGGCCCGACGCGGGGCAGCCAAGCCCCAGCAGCCCGGGTCCCGGCCTGAGCATCGACCCCGCCACGTACACCTGGGTGGCCCACGGGGTGACGGAGGACGAGGACCCGAATTCAAAGGACGGCCAGGCCGACCGGCAGGAGGCCCCCAGGCACGTGAGCTTCTTCGTCCAGCACATGGCCACGGAGGAGGTTCCGGAGGAGGTGCTGAGGCCTGGCGCCCGCTTCACCGTCGAGGTGCTGCCCAAGCTGCTGCCCGACCTGTGAGTGGCCTCCGCGCGGCGGGTGGGCGGGGCGGGCACTTAGGCGCCCTCCTCGGGGGGCGAGGGGGGCGGTTCCCGGGCAGCGGCCCATCCCGGGGGGCCCGTCAGCGTCCCGCGTCCCTCTCCCCCTCTCGCCTCCAGCCGCAGGGAAGAAGCAGTGCGTGGGCTGAAGGGCGCGTCCCCGCTGGTCATCAGCATCGCCCTGGGCCGTCCCATCCCACTGCCCCGCCAGCTGCTCCGCCAGCCGCCCCGCCAGCCGCCCCGCCAGCCGCCCCACCACCCGCTCCGCCACGCGCCCCGCCACCCACCCGGCCAGCCGCCCCGCCACCCCCCCGGCCACCCACCCGGCCAGCAGCCTTTCCGCAGAGGTAGGTGGAGGGCCTCCCAGCTCCTCCGCACCCTCCCCTGCTGCCTGGCGCTATCTGCGCCCGAGCTCAGGGAGGCCTGGCCCCTCTCTCAGTGATGCCCGCCAGGATCCTGGAGCGACAGTCCTTTGACATCCCCGGCGGCCGCCATAAGCTGAATCCCAGTCAGACCATGGCCGTCAGGCAGGCTCTGAAGAAGCAGTTCGCCGTCATCCAGGGCCCGCCAGGTGGGGCCCACGTCAGGGCCGCGGGCGCGGGGCGGGCGGCGGGGGCTCCGCTCACCCCGTCTCTGCCCGCGGGCGCGGGGCGGGCGGCGGGGGCTCCGCTCACCCCGTCTCTGCCCGCGGGCGCGGGGCGGGCGGCGGGGGCTCCGCTCACCCCGTCTCTGCCCGCGGGCGCGGGGCGGGTGGCGGGGGCTCCGCTCACCCCGTCTCTGCCCGCAGGCACGGGAAAGACGGTGGTGGGCTTCCACATCGTGTTCTGGCTTCACAAGTTCAACGAGGAGCAGCAGCTGGCCTGCGGCGCCCCCCACGGCGGCCCCTGCCTGCTGTACTGCGGCCCCTCCAACAAGTCGGTGGATGTAGTAGCAGGTGCGTGGGGTCAGCTGCGCAGGGGCTCCGCGTGGGGGCGCTGGACCCCAGGGACGGTCCCTGATGCACCAACTGCCCCCAGGACTGCTCCTGAGCAGGAAGGCGGAGCTGAAGCCCCTCCGTGTGTACAGCGAGCAGGCCGAGGCCACCGACTTCCCGGTGCCGGGCGTGGGCAGCAGGGGCCTGCCCAAGAAGACCCCGCGGGAGGGGCGGCCCAACCCAGAGCTCAGGTGCGCCTCTGGCCGTCGGGCCGGCTGTGTGTTCGGGTGGAGGCGAGCGGCCTGAGCTGCCCAAGTGGCCCTGCCTTGGGCAGGGGACAATGTGGGGCCTCACGAAGGCGTCTCCCCTAGGAGCATCACACTGCACCACCGGGTCCGGCAGGCCTCCAACCCCCACGCGCCCGACCTCAAGGCCTTTGACGCCCAGCTGCAGAAAGGGGAGGTCTTCTCCAAGGAGGACCTCAACCGGTGAGTGGCGGGAGCTGTGGAGCCGTCCCCTGGCGTGCGGGCCCCCGGGTGGGTGACCAGATGGCATCGCGTGCAGGTATAGGAAGGTCCTGGGGAAGGCGCGGAAGTTCGAGCTGGACCGGCACGGGGTCATCCTGTGCACGTGCTCGTGTGCGGCCTCGGCCAGCCTCAAGAACCTGGACGTCCGGCAGATCCTCGTGGACGAGGCGGGCATGGCCACGGAGCCCGAGACCCTCATCCCCTTGGTGGCCTTCTCGCAGGTTGAGAAGGTGAGCGGGGACTGTGTCGGTGGCCGTGGCCTCCTGCCGGGGTGCAGGCAGCACATGGGGGGCAGGCGCAGGGGAGGGCAGCGAGGGCTGCAGAGCCGGGTACGCCTGGGGTGTCAGGCCTATGCCTGTCTGTTCCCCCAGGTGGTCCTTCTTGGGGACCACAAGCAGCTGCGGCCTGTAGTCAAGAACGAGCAGCTGCAGAGCCTGGGGCTGGACCGGTCGCTGTTCGAGCGGTACCACAAGGAGGCCTACATGCTGGACACGCAGTACCGCATGGTGAGCCCGGCCCCGCCCGGCCCCCGCCGCTCGGTTCCTGGCGTCTGGCCACGCCCTCGCCTCCCACATCCACACTGCCTTCTCCTGGGGCCACGGCAGGCGCAGGTGGGAGCTCTTGGCCCCAGGGTGGCGGACAGGTGACCTGTCCCTGACTCGTGTCCTCCCATGCAGCATGAGGGCATCTGTGCGTTCCCTTCCATGGAGTTCTACCAGAACCACCTGAAGACTTCGCCGGACCTGAGGCGGCCGCCCAGCGTCCTGGGCCATGCCGAGAAGGAGAGCTGCCCGGTCATCTTCGGTTATGTGCAGGGCCACGAGCAGAGCCTGCTGGTGTCCACGGAGGAAGGGAACGAGAACTCCAAGGCCAACCTGGAGGAGGTGGCAGAGGTGGTGGGTGTCAGGGAGACCCTCCTGGTCAGCGCCCCATGGTCAGCGAGGGCTTCCTGGAGGAGGCGGCAGAGGAGCTGAGGGGCAGGGTGGGGAGGCGCCAGGCCAGCTCCTCCAGCAGCCGTTCGGTCCCTCAGGTCCGCATCGCCAAGCAGCTGACCCTGGGCAAGACCGTGGAGCCCAAGGACATCGCCGTCCTGACGCCCTACAACGCGCAGGCCGCACAGATCAAGAGTGGCCTGGCACAGGAGGGCGTCACCGGCGTCACCGTGCGCTCCATCACCAAGAGCCAGGGTGAGATTCTGGGCGGGGCCGGGGGCGGGGCCGGGCCGGGGCGGCAGCTGGGGGCGGGGCCGGGGTGGGGGCGGGGCCTCGCCTGGAGCCTCACCCTGGCCCCGCCCCCAGGGAGTGAGTGGCGCTACGTGCTGGTGAGCACCGTCCGCTCGTGCCCGGAGGGCGACCTGGACCAGCGGCCAACCAAGAGCTGGCTGAAGAGGTTCCTGGGCTTCGTCGTGGACCCCAACCAAGTGAACGTGGCCATCACCCGGGCCCAGGAGGGGCTCTGCCTCGTCGGTAAGGGCTGCGCCCTGGCCGGGGGAGGGGCGGGGTGCAAGTGACGGCGGGCCGGGGCCACCACTGAGTTCCGCCTCTCACAGGCGACCACCTCCTTCTGCGCTGCTGTCCTCTCTGGCGTAAACTCCTGGACTTCTGCGAGGACCAGAAGAGCCTCGTGCCTGCCAGCCAGGTGCGGGTCCGGCGGAGGCTGGCCGTGTCTTCCTGAGGCGCCCGCACCCTGTCCACTCCCAGGATGCTGAGGAAGTTTCTGCCGGCTGCCTCCGCAGGCCCCACTCAGCGGAATCCCTCGTGCCTTCAGTGGTCACTGCCGGCTGCCGCCTGGCCACCCTTGCCTACCTGCCTGGGCAGGGGCTTTGCAGGCTGGCCGTGGTCGTGCACAGTGACCGCCTTCTGGAGTGTTGGCTTGTCCCTGGCAGCAGGGAGCAGGCCAGACCCTGCCCTGCTGTGTGTGCGTGAACTTAGGCGGACAGGAAGTGTCGCTGGGTCCCCACCCTCCCTGCTGACCTGCCTTTGCTGCCACATTTGGAGACAAGGGACATCTCAGGGGTGAGAGTAGGGGCTCCTGGACCAACATGACGGCTTCCGGTGCCGCGGGGAAGGTTCAGGGTCAGGGAGAACGTCCTCCGGCTTCTGGATGCTGCCCCCGCCGTGGGTCCCACTACGGAGCTCAGCTTTATTTTCTATTTTTAAATAAACCAAAACCTAGTGTCTTTTTTACTGGAACAGGGTCTTCAGCCCAAACTCAGGGCAAAGACGCTTTCCTGGAAGCCAGGGCCTTCTCGGCCACCTCCGCCCACCTCGCTCGGACCCCCGGGCGCGTGCATCCCGCCTTCTCGGGAAAGCTCCGTATCTGCCCCAGCCCACCCAGAGGCAGCTCTGGCCCTGGGCTTTAGTGCAATCCCACGGTCCCCAGGGCTGGGGGACGCTGCAGACAAGTTGTTCACACCAGGAAGGGCTTGCCCCCCGCCTGTGGCCTGGCTTCAGGGCCCCTGGGCAGGGGGCGTGTCTGTGTCTGTCTGATTCTGATGCTTTCTACCAATTTCTACATTCCAATTTTGTATCTTTTCTTGGACTGTTATATGATTGAACATTGATTTTATTATATAGATTACTCTGAATGCTTTCTCAGCCTTGAGTGTCTTGAGGTCTGACTGGGGGGAGCAGAGGGGTGACCCTCCTCGCTTTGGGTTGCAAAGTGGCTATTGAGGCTGTGGAGCCCGTGGCGGCAGATGCTGACGGGGCGCCCATAGAGGGGGGCCCACGTCCCCACTCCCCATGTGCAGACACAGCCTGGCCAGGTCGGGCTGCAGCCAGTGAGCTGTGTCCAGGTGCCACAGGCATGCCCAGCACACTGACCTCTGACCCTAGGCAGGGCTGGCCCCAAAGTCTAAGTCCAAAGTCCCCGAGGCTGCCAGCAGGTCCTGTGCCCTGCAGGTCTGGAATTGCTCCCCAGGACGCTTGGGCACCGCATGCCGCCAGGGGCTGACCTGGGCTGTTCAGCATTCTGCTCGTTTAGGGCTGAGCCCCCAGCGCCTCCATTGCAAGCTGGGAGGAAGGCATGGCGGGTATCAGATGGGTCTGGAGCTCACAGAGACGTCGGAGGGAAAGGGGGTCCCCAGGGCTTTCGTGTCCCACAGGCCCACGGAGGCCGGGCGTGAGCCGGTGCGCCCCACCTGGGTAAAAGCACCTGCAGACCTGACCCTATCTCATGAAAAGGAGCTGAGGCAGGGAGTTAGGACCTCTCCTGCCTGGAGTCGGGGAGGGCTTCCCGCAGGCAGCGGCGTGGAAGTGGGAAGCTGGGCTGGACTGGGGGAGGGCGGCTGTGTGCAGAGTGGGGCCGCAGGGGCAGCCCGAGCCTCGGGGCCTGAGGGACTGATCAGCCTCGGGGCCTGAGGGACTGAGCGAGGCGCAGCTGAGCTGGGGGCGGAGCCCCGAGCCACCTGGGACGCCATCATGCTGTGAGGCGGCCAGCACAGCGCACTCACCTCTCACACGCACCTGTCTCCGTGACGGGAGAGCCTGCCCCTCTCTGGGATGGACCGGCAGGACTCAGCACGAAGCTCGAGTCCCTGGCCCCAGGCCCACTCCAGGCGTCAGCTGCCCTGGGAGGTCCAGCTCGGACCCCCTCCCCCAGAAAAGGGAGCAGGAGCTGAGGGGGCCGGGGGCTCGTGGTCGGGCTGGGCCGACTCGGGGACAGCGCTGGGGTGGCAGCCACCGCCCGCGGACAGAAGGAGGTTGTCTAAGCGTGTGTGTGTGTGTGTGTGTGTGTGTAAACTCCTCTTTATTAATGGATAAATATTAGAAAATCGTCTCTGGGAAGCTGTGGTCAGGGGCGGCCCGGCTTGCCCAGCCGCCCAGGGGCAGGCCCGTCGGGGGCCCCGGGCCGGGTCTGCAGGGTGAGGCTGTCCTGCCAGGGCTCGTACACCAGCGTGTAGCTCTCCGCCCTCTTGATGGTGAACTTGTAGACGCGGTTGGGCAGCAGGTTGTGCACGTCGAACGTGCAGGCGGCCACGGGGATGATGGCGCGCTGCAGGCACTCCTGCTGTGTCCGAGGGTCCAGCAGCTTGAAGCGCAGCTCAAACTGCTCGGCCGCCGCCGGCTGGACGGTGACAAACCAGCGCAGGGCGACCCAGTCCCGGTGCGCCACCGACTCCTTGCGGTCGAACATGACGGGCGTCTTCGTGCTGAGCATGAGCCGGATGTGCGGGATCTTGGTGGCGCCGATGTCAGACACCAGGCGGTGCTTGATGTGCAGGCGGCCGGGCACCATCATGGCCAGGAAGCTGTCCATGACGGCGGACAGGCCTGCCAGCCGCTGCTCCACGAGCGCCCAGCCCGCCAGGAAGGGCCGCGGGTCAGGCGACTCGAGCAGCGCGTCCAGCTCGGCGCGGCCGCGATCCAGCTGCTCCAGCAGGTCGGCCAGCAGCAGCAGCTGGATCTTGGTTTGGGCGGTGCCCACCTTCTTCATGCGCTGGAACTTCCAGGGGTCGATGAGCTGGAAGACGGTGTGGGGCAGCACCAGCGGGTTCTGGTCGCCCAGCGCCAGGTGCTTGGGGAGGATCTCGATGTGGTAGGAGCACTTCCTGAGCAGCTCCACGCGGGCGTGGTGGCGCCGGAGCAGCTGGGGGCTCAGGTCGGAGGTCAGGAACTCACGCAGTGCGTTGCGGCGCTCCGTGTAGGTCGTCCAGGCCTCGGGCTCCAGCAGCTGCCGGTCCTCAGCCTCCTCTGCCTCCTCCTGGTCCA
Source organism: Rousettus aegyptiacus (assembly GCF_014176215.1). Classification (NCBI taxonomy): domain Eukaryota; kingdom Metazoa; phylum Chordata; class Mammalia; order Chiroptera; family Pteropodidae; genus Rousettus; species Rousettus aegyptiacus. The sequence continues at coordinate 464,142 of NW_023416287.1, forward strand.
GGAAGGACTGGGGACTGTCCAGCTTCATCCTGTCCAGGCCCAGGCCTGTCACCTGGAAGTTCATCGTCTGAGAGGGGAGGGTGGGGAGTGGATGTGAGTGGGCAGAGTCGGCTGGCCTCTGCTGCCTGCCCTGGGCTCGCTCGGGGCGACTCAGGCCTGTGGGCCCCTACGCCAGACCCTCTGTCGTTCCCGCGGGGAGGAGCAGGTGGGGAGGGGCCTGGAGGCCGAGCGGGCAGTCTGCAGCTCGGGTGAGCGAGGGGCACCCGGGGCGAGCACTCCTGAGGACAGTGGTGAGGGCAGGGACCCTGGACTCTGGGGCCAGACTGACAGCCCCTGACAGGCCTGGCTCCCCATTCGACACGGGGTGACGTGCTCCTCAGGGCTCCTGAGAAGACTCAGTGCGACTCTGTGAGCAGCACTGCACCCCGCTTGGGGACACCACAGCCCAGCGACCCTCCGCACCTCGCAGCAGGCCCAGAGCAGAGAGCCCCGCTCGACCAAAGACTGTCCAGGTGGCAGCCGGGGCCAGCGAGGGAGGCAGGGTGGCCCAGGCCTCGGTGGAGGGATAGTCGTGGTCACCGGGCCCCTGGTGGGCTGTGTCCGCAGGACAGCCTGTGACAGGAGTGCCTCAGGGGCTGGGCGCCCGAGGCTGCGATGCTTTGCCCCTCGCCCTCAGTCCAGGCTCAGGCGCCGCTGAGCCTGGGTCAGGCCCACCTGTGCCACGCTGCTCCCCGCCCCGGTGCCCAGCTCCGGCGTCAGTGGGGGGCAGCCGGTGCACCGCACGGCTGGGAGCAGCTGTGGTCCCAGGCCCCACTGGGGCCGGCCACGAGTACACAAGGACTGGCCCTGCGAGCTGGGGTCCTTGGAGAAGGAGCCAGCATGCGGAGCTGCTGTCCCGGGTCCCGGGGTGGGGGTTAACTGCAAAGACAGCCAGTAGTTCCAGCGACTTGCCCAAGAAGGCACCTCTAAGTGGCAGAGTAAGATTCAGGAGAGTCGGCCTCCCTCCCGGAAGGCCAGCCCCGACCTCGCTGGGCCAGAGGAGCCAGACCAGGCCCTGGGCACAGCAGGGTGTGTGCCCGAGGTTGAAGGGCAGGGCCGAGGCCAGGACCCTCAGGCCCAGGTCCCGCTCTGGCCGCTGGATCTGACCGCGGGTCAAGAACGTTTCCTGTCGCCAGCCGCGTCCGCCGGAAAAGCCCAGAGGGGCGGGGGCGAGCTCTGGGAAGGGGCGGCGGGGCGACCCGCCCTCCCGACACCCTGGGCCCGCCCCCCGGAGCCCCGGCCGCGCGCCGCCGCCCCGCACCGCTCGGTCACGCCCCGGCCCCACAGGCCCGACCCACCTGCCCTGCCTCCGGGCGGAGCTTCGCGGCCGACTGTGCCGCAGAGCAGGGCGCCCGGCTTCGGCCGGGGCGTCCAGCGGGTTGCCATGGGGAGCGCGGGCTTTTGTGACGCCCCACCCGGTCTAGGGGTGGGGGCAGGGGGCCGGCGCTCAGGGCGTCGCGGGAAGACCCCGTCCCGTCGGGCCCCGGGACTTGGGGGGCTGCGGAAGAAGGCGGCGGCTCGCTCTGTGGTCCCAGGGCCCCGACGACGGAGGGAACCGCTGGGTCTCAGCGCGGACGGAACTGTTCACGGGCTTCGCCCTTTTCCCTCGGGACCCAGGGGCGCCCCGACCTGGGGGCCACCGCGGGTGGTCCCAAAGCTAAGCAGTGGGGTTCTGCGAGAGGAGTAAACTGGGGCCGGCTGCCCCTCTGCGTGGGCGGGACGCCCGTCCCGCCCGGCCTGGCTTCGGAATGGGGTCTCGCTGCTCAGGGAACGCCACGGTGGAGCCGGCGAGAGGCAGTGCCCTCGGGAACTGGCAGGCGGGTGCTGCTCGACACCTGGGGGCGACGGCAGGGAGAGGAGCACCGCCCTGCCAGTAGCGGGCTTCCTCCGGGCCGCGGGTCCAGGCCTGGACGAAGGGGGTGCCCGCAGCTCCAGGGAGCCCCCCCGAGAGGTGCTCTCAGCCTCCGGAGCCGCTCCCGCAGGGAGCAGGACCTCCGGGACCTCTCAGCCAGCGCGGGGCCCCCACCAGCACTGGTCGGTGCGACACCCAGGGCAAGGAGGACGCAGAGGCGGGGCGCGCCCCTGGCGGACCCTGACTCCTCACGCGGGCGGGTCGGGGTGGGGCGTGTCTCTGAGCTCCCCTCCCAGTCTGTTCTGTGGCCAGAGCCTCCCCACCCACGCACCCACCCCCACCCACCACCCCCCCCCGCCCCCCGCCCCCGCCGGCCTTGGTGACGCTATCCTGGGTGAGGTCTTCCCAGGGCCAGGTGCCCACCGGCCTGAGCTCAGCACGCCCCCCCACCTCCCCAGGGAGGGAGCCTACAGGGCCGGGGGGCCGTGTCGCCCTGCCCCACCCTGGGCTTCTGCTCAACACGTGAGAGCTGCTGCAGCTGCTTAGGGTCTAGGGTCGGGGGACAAGGGCGGGGCTGTTCAGAAAAGGTGCTGTGTGAGGCTTGGGGGAGGCTGGCACCGGAAAGGGAGGGGTGGAAAGCAGAGGAAGAGCCCAGCCCCGTGGCCCACCCACGGAGTGGGCCGGGGGCGTGGCAGCCCCCCTTCCAGGGCAAGGCATGTCCTGGACCTTGGCCACCTTCATGGCCCTGTCCCCTTTTTGCTATTTCTTGTTCCTCAGCTAATTTTAATTAAATGTTTAACTCTGAGACGAGCGCACTGCGTGCGGGCCCTCCGCCAGCCTCCACGCCTCTGTCCACAGGGCTCCTCCCTCTCTGTGATGGGGCCCTTGGGGAGCGTCGTGTGGACAAGGCCCTCTGTGGGGGGGCCTCAGGGACCACCGTCCAGCATCCGTCGGCCATGAGCCCCGTTCCAAGGCACAAGCCTGTTCTCTGCCTCGCCCGACTGTCTGCAGCCAGTGGACGGTGCTGCCCTTGGCAGGCTGAGCAGCCCTGGGTGCTGAGGGTAGCGAGCCTGGCGTGGTGAGGTCGCAGCCCCCGGGGAGAGGGGAGTCACTTCGACCAGAGACCCCCACCCGCTGTGTGCCTGCTACACACACTAGGCCATGCGTGGGGATGCCGGGCTGCAGGGCCCATCCTGATTGCCGGGGAAGACCCCTCCCCTCCCCAGCAGATCTGGTCCGAGTCTTCGCTATGCCGGCATGAGCTTGGTGCTCCCACAGGTGGGGAAACCGAGGCACAGAGCAGTCAGCATCTTGCCAGATGGCTAGAGTCTGAGAGTGGGATTCGCACCCCCTCATCTGACTGCATCCAGACCTGCCACGGGGAGTCTCCCCACACAGCACTGCGTCTGGGGAGGCCCACGGAGGAGGCCTGCCCCGGCTGGAAGGCAGAGGCCGTAGGGCACTCCTCGCCTTCCCTGACCACCAGAGGGTGTATTGGGGCCTCAGGCGGGGCCGTTTGGCTTTGTGGCTCTGGGGCGTCTCTGGGAGGAACACATCCTGTGTCCTGAGTGCTGGCCAGGAGCTTGGTCACCACTAAAAGGCTTCACTGTGGCCTGAGGACGCCTCCCTGCAGCCTCATGGGTGGGAGGCCTGGCTTCCTAGATGCCATGTACCTCGAAGGTTTTAGAGTGTCTGTCTGCAAAAACCCAGACTCGCACTCCGGGGAGCAGGTGGTGGGCAGGAGCTGCCAGCCTTCCCGGCACCCCCAATTCTGTGGAAGTAAATGCGCCCCTCCCCCACAATGGGCCTCCCCTGGGACTCCTGACCCCTCCAGCCCACCGCATGGCTGCCACATCAGAGTTTGCAAATTGTACAAGCTGCTCCCCCGGGTGTGTGCACGGGGAGCCCCAGGGGGTGTGTTGCAGAGAGAGGGGTCTGCTGCCTCTTGGGGACAGGTGGACAGACAGCCGTCACGCCTGTTTATGGGGTCGTGGACCGTGTATCTTTGGGTGTCGGCAGAGTGTGGAAAAGGGGTCTGCAGCCATCTGTGATCTCCCCGGATGCTGAGGGGCTTGGCTGGGGGAGGCTTCTGTGCAGAGCGAGAGCGGGCTGCCTGTGGCAGGGTCCTGCCACGCCCCTCCACGGACGCGCCCCAGAGCCCCGCCCCGCCTGGCCCGCTAGGCTTTGCTCTCCCGAGTCTGCCCAGAGCACAGACCAAGCTGGGGAGTGGGCAGTTCGCCTCAGTAGGCAGGGGCCCGGGTCTGTCCAGGGAGAGAAGCAAGGGGGTGCATGCCCTGTGCTGGCCTTCCCCGCCCTTCCCATCACCCCAGTTCATACCCCTGAGCTGGGGGTCAGAGGGCACAGCCTCCCCCTGCCTGGAGGGGCCCAGACGGCACACCACGTCACCACTCACGCATGCCTACTGAGCGCCCCCAAGCCGCGGGCTGCCCTGCTCCAGCGCTAGGCGCCCACAGCCGTTCCCCCTCCACCCGGCCCCACTTCTCTGAGGGCCGGGCTCAGGTCAAGGGCGGGCACGGGGTGCACTTGCGCCATCCTTACGCCCCCTTGCCACCCTGGCCGCCTGGCAGGGCAGCCACCCCCTCCTACGGGGACCCAGGCAGGGGCGGGGGTGGGGGAGGAAGGGGCTACCCCAGGACCCCACCCCGGCTCACCCAAGACCCTACCTCAAACCCGCCCCAGGCCCCGCCCTCTCAGCCGGCCCAAGACCCCACCCCGGCCTCAGGCCCCGCCCACTCGACGCGCCCAAGACCCCACCCCGGACCCGCCCCCAGGCCGCTCCAGGGGCGCTCCTGCTCCAGCCGCAGTTGGCTCTGAGCAGCTGGGGACAACTCCTGCCCCCAAGCCGCCTAAGAGGTGGAGAGGAGCGGTCGTCGTGTGGCCTGGGGCTGGAGGACCGCCCTGTGTCCCAGCCGGGTCTGGACACCAGCAGGGAGGGGGTCAGGGGCTGTGCGCGCCTGCTCCGAGGACCCTGCGGAGCGATCCGTCTCCCGCCCCACCGGCCCTTCCAGTTCCTTCCTCGTCGGAAGTCCCCTCCCCTGCAGGGCCCTGGGCGCCGCGTGGTGACCGGGCTCGGGGTACCACGGGGGTCATGGAGCCCTTCCTCAGGAAGCGGCTGGCCTTCCTGTCTTCCTTCTGGGACAAGATCTGGCCGGCGGGCGTTCCAGATGGTGGCATCCCCCGCTTTCCCAGCCCCGAGGGGGACGCTGGGCTGGAGCCTCTCGCCTCCGAGTCCCCCGCCTCCGAGTCTCCGGCCGCGGAGCCCCCCGCCGCCGCCGCTGAGCCCGGCAGCCCGCGGGTGCAGGGGCAGCTGGTCAGGGCGCTGTGTGACTTCTCGGCGCGGTGCGTGGACGAGCTGAGTGTCAGCCGCGGGGACAGGCTCTACGCCCTCAGGGAAGAGGGTGACTACATCTTTGCTCGCAGGCTCTCTGGCCCACCCAGCATGGGGCTCGTGCCCACAGCCTGTGTGGCCAGGGCCACCCTCGAGACTCTCTCAGACCAACCGTGAGTACCACCTGCTCTGGGGGTCAGGGGCTGAGGGCCCATGGCATGTCCCCTCGTACTGGGAGGGGTGAGGTGGCCACAGGGGGTGGAGGGGGTGTTAGCTGGGTCAGAGAGGGGCAAGCGCCCGCCCCTCTCATCCCCTCCGCCGGCACTGGGCCAGGTATGGGGCACATGACCCTCGCAGAGAGGCCTGTCCGGGGAGTGGACACAGGTGGGGAAGCCCACCCACTCCTCCAGGACTGCCTGAGGCTCCCCCCCCCCCCGCCCTCCGTCCCCGGACTGGGACAGTCCACGGGCAAGGACGGGGCTAAAACCGATGGCTGGCTGTTTACATGCCAGTCTGTGATCACCAAGGGAAGGCAGGGGGCGGCGCTCTCCAGGAGGGCTCCTCAGAGGAGGTGACCTCTCAGCTCAAGCCCAGGTTCTTAGGACAGGGCAGCCTCCTGGTGTAGTTGTGTGCCAGCTCCTGGCAGGATCCTGCCATATGGCAGTGGACATGGCCCATGGGCCTCAAGCATCTCACCCAAACCCTGGATGTGACCCCTCTCCTTGTCTCCCCTGAATGCAGTGGGCCAGTCCGGCCGTCACCGCCATCGCTGTCCCCGACATCTAGATCGATGGGGCTTCAGCTAGAGGGCCCTCAGGGACAGAGAGGCCTCCTTCCAGCCCCAGTGTGTGTAGGGGGAGCTTGCTGGGTGAGAACGGTCCCGAAGCTGGTTGGTGAACAGGGCCAGCAAAGGCCGGCCCTGCTGCCCAGTCAGGCTGCCCTCCTCTGCTGCCCAGACCCCGCCCTGATGTGGGTCCCTGGTCTCGAGTCCCGCACATGTCCGCTGCAGACCAGCACTGGGTCTTAGCTTCATTCAAGCTGTGTCCAGCCTCCTGGGGACTGATCAGTGTCCCCGGTCTCTGAGGGATTTGCAGATGGCAGGAGGAGGTGCTTTCTGAGGGGACCTCAGGCCCCCACCCATGCTGGGGACCAAGCAACCGTTCTGATGGGCGGGGCAACAGCACTCCAGGTGTGGAGGACAAACAGTTCTCCTGCAGGAGGCTGGCGGGGCTGGGGGCAGGGAGGGGCTGCCGCACCAGGAGCCTGACCATCCGCGGGAGACGGCGGAAGGCTGACCGCGTTCGCGGGGGCACCAGCCCCAGTCCCTGCCGGCTCAGCCTCCACGTGGGGCCTCAGTGCTCAGCCTTACCTCGCCCACGGCCCCACACCCCAGTGGGGGACCCCGAGGACATCCCTGCACTGGGGCTCAGCCTCCCCCCCCCCCCGGCCCCCACTGCCCTGCTGTCCTGGGAGGGGCCGCCGGAGCCCCTTCGCACCCGAGAGGCTCCCTGCCGGCAGGTCCCAGAAGGTGGGGCGAGCTGTGGGGGACCCTCAGAGCGGAGCCTGGCAGCACCTCCTGCTCTGTGGTCAGTGTGTCCCCGGAACGTCTGCCTGCTCCCCCGAGCCTGCCACCCCGCAGGCGCCGTCTGAGGGCCCGGGTACGGCCCACGAGTCCCGGGCCCCTCACCACCAGCCTGCCTGCTGCTTTTCCCGTCCAATGTCCCCGGGGCCTCTGCCTGCCACCCACGGTGCCCCACCTCTTCCTGTCTCGGCTTTGCCCGCGCCAGGCTCCAGCCGACCCTCGGCCGGGCGTTGGCTCCCAGGCCCCTCCCACAGCTCCCGGGTCTGTCCCTGCCCCCTCCTGCCAGGCCCTGCCCTCGCCCCAGGCTAAGCACCCACCAGCCTAAGACGGCACAGCTTTGCCCGCCGGCCCCCTCTCTTCAGGGCACCCCAACCTTGGATTGGCTCGCTTCAAGGCATGTTTTGGGCCCCCTGGTGGCCTAAGCCAGAACCTGGCTTGGGGTGGGGGAGGGGGCCACGCTCACAGGGCTGTCCCTGAGGGTCTGCGGCTCCCTCTCGGGGACAGGCCTCCTGCCACCGGGTCCCTGGAAGCTGACTCAGGTGTGAGGTTCCCTCACCTGGGCCTCGGGGAACAGGCACAGGAGATGGGGTGGGGCCAGGAGCCACACCTGGCCTGACTCAGGTGGACGGCGGGCCTTGCTGGGGAGCAGACAGGGGAGCCCCAGGTGGGCCCCTGACCCAGCCCATGCTCAGGTGTGAGGATCCCGCCTTCTGCAGACCAAGGAGAGGGAACATTTCCACGTGTGCGGAGGGCCACGGCGCTGGCCAGGGTCCTTAGTCACGGACACTCCTCTGACCTCCTGCCCAGCCTGGCTCAGGCCACCTCCTCTCGGGCAGTCCCAGCTGCTATGGGACTGAGGCTGGCTTCTCCCAGCCCACGTATCCACCTCCCAAGGCACATGGGCCGTGCCCAGCCAGGTGGCTCCCATGGTCCTGCAGGCCGCACCTGCAGCCCAGCCCACACGCCCGGCATCATCAGGGCCCCTAGTCCCCCGTGCACCCCCTCCCCTCACAGGAACTCAGCAGGCTTGAGCTTGACAGGTTCAGCCTGTGCCCGGGGCTGGCGGTCACTTTATGGCAGGAGTAACAGACAATCTGTGGCTGAGGTGAGTGGCTGGTCTCGCCTGACACAGGCCACTGCAAGCGGCTATGTCAGGTCCGTGCTGGCCCGATCAGCCCTCCAGTTTCAGTCCCGATCACTCTGGAGGCTGGGCACAGGGGGCCGGGACAGGCACAGCCCCCGCCAGGACCTCGGCGTGGGGCAGCCTGTGCACCTTCTCCCTGGGAGATGGCGGGCGGCTGGGGCTCAGCCCTGCTGCTCCGCACAGGAGGCTCCGAACCGTGTGGGGCAGGGACCGCTCAAGGCTGGGGCTGCCCGGGGACTACCATGCCCGCCCTTTGCAGCTGGTACTTCAGTGGCATCAGCCGAACCGAGGCCCGGCAGCTGCTGCTGTCCCCGGCCAACGCCCCAGGGGCCTTCCTCATCCGGCCCAGTGAGAGCAGCCAGGGGGACTACTCGCTCTCAGGTACGAGGGTGGCCCCTGGTGACCCGGTCCCCAGGAGGCGCCCTGCCCAGCCCAACCAGCCTGGAACGCTGCTGACCGCGGGGCGATTGCGCCCCAGGCAGTGCCAGCCCCTCGCTCACGCCGGGCCCCACGTCGGGCCCGCGGCCCGCTGCCCGCGGCAAGTGTCCGCTCAGCCCTTCGCGCGCGCCGCCTCCGTTCACTTACGTATCCGCTCGTCCACTCGCCCGCTCGTCTGTCCGCTCCCGCGTCCGTCCCCCACCCGCTCACCGTCCTCCTCCTCCTGACTCCGTCACAGCCTCGTTCACTCGCCAAGTGTCCCTCTGTGCCTGCTCCGCTCTGAGCCCCGTGCGCTGTTCACAGCTGCCCACCGTGGCCGCTCGCCACTCCTGTGGCCTGCAGCTGCCCACGCCCCCTCCCTCAACGTGCAGCTCGGGCCGCTGTCTCAAGGCCGGATCTGAGGCAGGCCGGGAGAAGGGGCGTGGTGGTCCCCTGGGGGCGTGGGGCTGGGAGGGTCTGGTGCTCGGCCTCCATCTCTGCCCCCTCGCAGTTCGGGCCCAGGCCAGAGTCCGCCCCTACCGCACCTGCACGGCAGCCGACGGCAGCCTCCACCTGCAGAAGGGCCGTCGCTTCCCCAGCCTGGAGGAGCTCTCACCTACTACCAGGCCAGCTGGAAGTGGACCCAGAACCCGCTGCTGCAGCCCTGCGTGGCCCAGGTGGGCTGCCTGCCCGGCCGCCCCTCCGCTGTGGGGGTCTGAGGGGGCCCCACACCTGCCTGCTGGGTCCGCTCCCCCAGGAGTCACATCTCCGCCCCCAGGGGATGCCCGGCATGCAGGGCAGCAGCCGGAGGGCAGGGGTGAGCTTGGGAGGCACCTGCGGAGGGCCCCGGGTGGAGGGCGTGGGAGGAGATGCTGACACAGCCCTCTGCACCTGGCCTGGAGCCCCAGCTCTGCCCAGACCAGCTGCCCTGGCGGCCCGGGCGGCGATCCGGTTCCTCTGGTCTCATAATGACAGCCCGGCCGGCAGTAATGAGTGTTTGTGGAAGGAGGGCCATCGCCAGCAGAGGCGCCACTTAGGCCCGGAAGTGATTGGGGCCAGGCCCGGGGAGCTCTGCACCTGGCCCCCCACCCCGGCCAGGGCCAGGGCTGGGTGTGTGCTGGGGCCCAGGTGCGGACGCCTGGTCCCCTGGGGAAGCTGCCCGCGGGGCTTTGGCGCTGAGTGCCCCGCCCCCACAGAAGCCGCCTGCGCAGGACGCGTGGGAACGGCCACGCGCGGAGTTCGCCCTGCACAGGAAGCCGGGTGAAGGCTACTGTGGGGAGGGGTGGGGAGGCCTGTGGCTGGGCTCTGTCCCTGTGGCAGTGAAGGTCATCGAGTCAGGTGAGTGAGGCCCCGGGTGGTGGGGGCGGGCCCTGAGCCTCGCCTCGGCCTCCCTCAGCCAACATGAAGCTGGCCGACCTCGCCAAGGAGATCCAGACGCTCAAGAGCCTGTGCCACGAGCGCCTCATCCGGCTGCACGCCGTGTGCTCGGCGGGCGAGCCCGTGTACGTCGTCACCGAGCTCATGAGCAAGGGCAGCCTGCAGGCCTTCCTGGGCAGTGAGTGCGGCCCCTCGCCGCGGCCTGCGTGCGGCCACGCCCTGCTGGCCCGGGGCACAGACGCCTGCTTGCTGCGGGCGACTGGCCAACAGTGGGCTCGGGGTCCCTGGTCTGGGCCAGGCCTGGCCTTGTGGAGGGACAGTCAGCGTGGGGTTCCAGGCTGGGTGGAGGGCGGGAGGCTGCGGCCCCGTGTGTGGCACCAGCCCCTGAACGGGGTCTGCATGGACCCGGCTCAGCCCCCCGTGTCCCCCGCCCCCACTGGCCCTTCTGTGCTCCCAGTCTCCCACGGAGCAGCCTGCCTCGGGCGGTCCCCGGGGCCGCAGTGCCCGCTGCAGCCCTGGTGGGCGGCACCGTCCTCGCCCCGTCTCACAGATGGGGAGCCGGAGGCACAGAGGGATGTCACCGGGAAGACGCCGGCCCCCTGACTGCTGGCCCTGCCCCCGCCCGCAGGCCCCGAGGGCCGGGCCCTGAGCCTGCCCGTCCTGCTGGACTTCGCCTGCCAGGTGGCCGAGGGCATGAGCTACCTGGAGGAGCAGCGTGTCGTGCACCGGGACCTGGCCGCTCGGAACGTGCTCGTGGGCGACACCCTGGCCTGCAAGGTGGCCGACTTCGGCCTGGCCCGGCTGCTCAAGGCTGGCGTGGGCTCAGGCCGCCTGCCCTGCCGCGGGCGGCGAGCCGCTGGGAGGGGCGGGCGCCGCTCAGCCCACCCCGGCACTGTTGTCCCTCGCCAGGATGACGTCTACTCCCCGAGCAGCGGCTCCAAGATCCCCGTCAAGTGGACGGCGCCCGAGGCAGCCAACTACCGCGTCTACTCCCAGAAGTCGGACGTCTGGTCCCTCGGAGTGCTGCTCTACGAGGTGTTCACTTACGGCCAGTGTCCCTACGAAGGTGGGCTGCCGGGCCTCCTGGGGCGGGGGGGGAGGCGGGGGGACGTCTCCACGCACACCTGGCCCCTCTCGCCCCTCCCCAGGAATGAGCAACCAGGAGACTCTGCAGTGGATCGCCAGGGGCTACCGGCTGCCGCGCCCCTCCACCTGCCCGGCCGAGGCCTACGAGCTCATGCTGGCGTGCTGGCAGGCCAGCCCGGGGGAGCGGCTGGCCTTCGCAGCGCTGCAGGGGATGCTGGGCACCATCCGCGGGCACCTCCCCGCTGCCCTCACGTGAACCGGCACTGGGCTCGGCTGGGCCTCTCCTTCCCAGGGGCCCCCAGGACGGTGTTTGTTGTCAACATGGACAGGGGTGCCAGGTCGTCCGGAAGTGCCGCTGGCCACAGAGCCCCTGGCCGTGGGCCTCCAGGTGGACATGCATGCGTGCGCACACGGGGCAGACACGTGCGGACACCCGGCCAGGGAGGGGAGGGGCCGCCGCCGCCTGGGTGGCCAGGACTCAGCCGGTGTTCGGGGCGGCCTCAGGGAGACCGTGGACAGAGGAGCCCTGAGCCCAGGCTGAGGCCCCTCCCGTGGGCGCCTGCCTGCTGCCCTTGGCCCCCTGGACTCTCTCCAAGGTCAAGAGCAAGAGGCATGGCTTCCCAGTGTTTTCGGAAGCCCCTCGGCCCTGTCGAGGGGCCGGGGGCAGGGCTCCCAGGGCCACGTGCGGACTGTGCACGCGAGCGGTACTCAATAAACACACGTGACAGATGCAGACACTCACAGGGGCGCGCCACCCGAGGGCCTCGGTCCTCCAACCAGAGCTGCAGCTGACAAGGGCCTCGGTCCCCAAACCAGAGCTGCAGCTGACAAGGGCCTCGGTCCCCCAACCAGAGCTGCAGCTGACAAGGGCCTCGGTCCCCCAACCAGAGCTGCAGCTGACGGGCCGTCTGCCCGCTGGTTGGCCATGGCGGGGCTGGGTCGGGGCGCTGGGAGGGCCGGCCGGCGGCAGCTGGCTCTTTTGGGGGGCAGGTGCCCCTGTGGTTGGTTCTCTGGGGGTGGGACAAGGTGAGGGGAGCCGCATGTCTGCCTCGGGGGGGGGGGGGCGTCCCGAGCCAGCTCTGCAGTCGGGCAGGGTGCAGGGCGAGTGCCGTGGGTGTGGACGCCTGCCTGGGTGACGGCCGCCTGGCACAGAGAGCAGCGTCCCAGGGAGCCCACTCCACCCGGCCTGGCCCCAGACACAGCCACAGCCACCAAACACGGCTGGGCAGCCGCGACCATCGTCTGCTGCTCGTCCGCCCAGCTGCAGTCACCCCGGATAGGTGCAGAGAGGACGGGGCACAGCGGCGGGGTCTGCCTGCGGGACCCCCGCCCCCCACCCTGCCGGGAGCCCTCTGCCGGGAGCCGTGCCCCAGAGGCTTGTGGGGACAGAAGGGGAGGAGGCACGCCTGGCCGCCCTCAGCTCAGAGCTGCCCTCACCACTGACCACAGGCCCTGCCTGTGAAGGACGGACCTGGGCCCCTTGACTGTAGGGCGCCCTCTCGCCCCTGGGGCCGCGGGGTGTGCAGGGCCGGCGCGGTGGCGGGGGGGGGGGGGGGGGGGGGGGGGGGGGGGGGGCCGAGGGAGGAGGAGGAGCAGTCTGGCTGTAGGGCAGGGCCAGGCAGGGGCCGCCCACCCCAGATGGAGGGTGAGCGCAGGAGTGTTTGGCCTGAGCTGCTTGGGACCCCAAGCAGCAGCCCTTGACCCCTCCGTCCTGTCCTGGGAGAGGTGGGGCCCAGCCCTGGCACGGGGGCGCCGAGAGGGAGGGCTTGACTGAGCTACTTCCAGGCGGGGGCCCCGAGGGGCTCTAGCCAGCGTGAAGGGCTCCTCCTCTTTGCTGGGAGCTGCGTGAGCTGAGCCCAGCGTGGGGAGGCTGGGCCTCCGGCCGTGCGGGGGGCGGGGGCGGGGGCGGGGGCGGGGCGAGCGTGCTGGGCGGGGCATGGCGCCTGGCCGGGGAGGCAGGTGTGCGCGGGGTCGTCTCTGATGTCTCACCAGCAACTCGCTGGGCGGGTTTGTGCTCCAGAGCCCCTGGGGGACGGGGCGCTGTCTCAAAACCTTGCTTCCCGGTGTGGCCCAGGTAGAGCCCCAGGTACTCCTGCACCCAGTGACACGCGAGGTCCCCTGGACACAGGCTCACAGGCCAGGCCCTGGGCCGAGAGGCTGGAGGGTATGGGCGCACAGGGGGGGAGGGGGCCTGGAGTCCCCGGGGCCCAGCAGGTGCGAGCAGCCCCCAGCAGCCTCCCCTCCCCACTTCGGCGGGAACGGGGTCGCGCTCGGCTGTGACTGTGAGCAGCACGGGACCCTGCCCCTCCTCCACGGATGCCGGGGCTGTGCCGCCGCCATTCCAGCCCCGGGGGTTCAGCGGCCATTCCCTTTCACAGCCCCCTGTCCTGGCGGAGCCCCCAGCCCTCCCGCAAATGGGGAAATAACTCAGGCCCCAGGCCGAGCCCAGCCCGCAGCCCTTACCTCGGGCCCCTCCTGTCTCTCCAGAGGCCGGTGTTTGGGACCCTACGGCCACCGCAGCCCTGGGTGGGCAGGGCGTGGGTGGGGTGGCCTTGCGGGGAGAAGGGGGTGCTGGGACCGGAGCAAGAGGCAGCACCCGCCGGGGCTTCCAGCAGCTGCTGCCGAGGGCCTGCTGCCCCTGTGGCCTGGTTTGGTCCCCGGAGGTTTGGGAAGGGAGTGACTGGTCCGTGAGCCTTGGTCCCTCCCAGTCCCCTCTCGCTCCAAGACTCAGACCCCAGGAGGGCTCTGTCTGACTGGTCACTCTGCCCTCCCTCGCCCCGGCTCAGGTCCGGCCATGCGGTCACTTGGCGGGTGGGCAGGAACGCCACTCGCGCTGGCGGCCCCTGCCACGTGGGAGGATAGGCGGGGGCTGCCCGGCCCTCGGGTGGAGCCCAGGGTGCTGAGGAGGCGCCTGGCCCAGGCAAGTGGGCCAGCGCCTCAGCTGGGTGGGGTGGCCGGTTGGGTTGGCCCTGCCCACTTCAGTGCTCACAGCCGGCCCAGTGACGGGTGGCCAGGCCAGGTGGCCTGGTCCTGCTGCCGCAGTGGCCATGGTGTCCCGGGGCCAGGTACACCTGGGCCCCAGGTACGTGGGCCTCTGGGACTTCGAGGCCCGTACAGCCGAGGAGCTGAGCTTCCGGGCGGGGGACACCTTCCACGTGGCCAGGAAGGAGGATGAGTGGTGGTGGGCCACGCGGCTGGACGCAGCGGGCAGGGCCCTGGCCGAGGGCTACGTGCCCCACAACTACCTGGCTGAGAAGGAGACGGTGGAGTCTGAGCCGTGAGTGACCCTGCGTCCTCTCCACGGCCCCCCCTACCCTGCTGCCCCTCAGGAGCTGGGGGCGGGGTTTGCAGAGAGACAGCCCTGCACTGCTGGGTGGGCTCGTGGGGGGCAGGGGTGCTGGCTGGCCAAGGAGGGCGAGACTCGTGGCTCGGTGGACCTAGTCAGGGCTGGACCCCACCATCTGGTCCCGGGAGAGCTGACGGGGCTTTGCTGGGCGACATCTGGGCCTGGGGCAGCGAGGTGTGTGGCCCTCCCCCGTGGTCACTTCATGGCTCCAGGACCCAGACAGGGCAGAAAAGGCCGCAGTGGGCTTCCGTGAGGCTGACAGGGTCTGTGTGGGAGTTCGGGGCGGAGACAGGGCCTTTTGGGGAGCAGGCTTCACTCACCTTTCAAACAACCGAAACCAGATGCATGACCTAGTTAGGAGGAGGAGGCCATGGCAACATGCCCGCCTGGGGCGTAGGCTTCCGGCTTCGCTCCCTGCACGCTCACGGCTGCCGCGTCCCCGGCAAGGGGGCTCCATCCAGGAGGCGGCGGCAGCCCCTGGGCACTGCCCAAGGATGCCCGAAGCGCCACGGGCAGCCTGCTGTGGGCACATCCGCAGCGGCCTGAGGTGGCTCCTCTGAGCTCCGGTGCGGGGGTCAGGGGGGGCTCCTCTGGAGCCCACCTGTGCTCCCGATCCCCGTGTCCCCCTCACCATTCACCCGCCTTGACTGAGCACCCGCTGGGTGCCGTTCCCGCCCGCTGAAGGGAGCTGAGCAGGAAGCAAGCTCGGCAGGAAATAGGACGGCTTCAGAAGCCAGGCTCCCACGATGGGCATGACGCGGGGGCGGGGGGAGGCATGGCTGGAGGGGAGGCCCTGAGAACCAGCAATTTTGAGAAGCGGGAAGGAGGCAGGGCGGATGGGCGCGTGACAGGGTCCGAGGTGTGCAGGGTCGGTCTGGAGTGGGTGTGGATCCACAGCGCCTGAGGGACTTGGGGGACCAGGGGCAGCGTGGCTGGCAGCAGAGGTCGGCTGGGGCGCTCGCAGGTTCCCCGGTGCCGCCCGGAGCCCAGGCCCTGCCCGCGCCTGGGGCTGGCCAGTGGTGGGGGTGCGTGTGTACACGTGGCTGCCGACGTGTGTGTTCGGTGAGGCACACGTGTGTGCAGCCTGCTGCTCGACACCCCATCCCAGGTCCCCTGGCGCCGGAGCAGTGTGTCTGTGGCCCGGGCCATAGAAGGTGGTCACAGAATCACAGGACAATGTGGCCCATGGGATGAACAACATGTCCCTGGCACTGGGTGGCTCCGACCCCATCAACAGGGTGGGGCGACCCCTTACGGGTCACTGGGGCCTTTCCTGGTGCCCAGAACCAGCGACCTGGGACGCTCGGGGTGTATGGTGGGCGAGGAGGGGCCTGGGTCGCGGACAGCGTCAGAGGGCAGCTGCGGGTCGGGGCTGGGAGCCTGAGGAGGCGGAGGGTCGCCGCGGGGTCGGCACAGGGTCAGTGTGGGCTCCGGCTCCCCAGGTGGTTCTTTGGCCGCATCTCCCGCTCGGAGGCCTTGCACCGACTGCAGGCCGCGGGCACGGAGCCCGGGACCTTCCTGATCAGGGCCAGCGAGAAGCCGGGCGCTGACTACGTCCTCTCGGGTGCGTTTCCTCGGTCCCTAACCCTCCCTCTGCGTGCAGGGAGCCTGGCCTCTCTGGCTCGTCCCCTCCCGCTGGCCGCGGTGTCTGGGCCGTCCCCAGGGAACCCCGAGCAGGGTGCAGGCCCGGCCCGGCTGGGCGGCTTGCCACTGGGGGCCCGGGCCTGGGTGTCTCCTTGCCCTGCGGGGCATGCCCTCTCACGCCCCCTCACCTTCTCCCGGCTCTTCTCTGGGGGGCGGGGCCCAGGGGCGCACACGCCTGTTCACGCGTGGCCCCCCACTCCAGTGCGGGACAGGCAGACCGTGAGGCACTACAGGATCTGGCGGCAGGCGGGCCGGCTGCACCTCAGCGATGCTGCGTCCTTCCCCAGCCTGCCCGAGCTCGTGGACCATCACCGGACCTGCAGCCTGTCCCACGGCCTGCGGCTCACCCTGCCCTGCTGGAAGGTGGGGCCGCCCCCCACCCCGCCTGCCGCAGCCCTGCCCCCCGACGGCCCTCTCTGCATGATGACACAGACCCCCGGGGTCACACAGGGTGGGCGGGCGTCATGACGGGCCGACCGGCTGCAATGGACCCCAAGGGACGCTGGCTGGTCCCGTGGAGCTGGGCAGGGGCCGGAGCCTGGGGTGGGGGCCGTGCCCTCCTCTGCCGCGCCACTCCTGCTCCGTGGCTAGCAGAGGTCACGTTGCTCCTGCCACGTCCCGAGTCTGGGCCTGTGGGAGCCAGGGGACAAGGGCATGTGCCCTGGCCAGCAGCCGGATGGGTTTTCTAAGTGGCACTTGGGCCATTATAACTGGCCCAGAGCAGGCGGTAAGGGTGGCACATGTTTGCAGGACAGGGCAGGGGGCAGACCCTGGGGGAGCCTGGAGTGTGGTCACACTCTGCACTGTGGGACCCTCCAGCGGCCCCGAGATTGGCTCCCCCTGCTGGGCGCGGAGGGAACTCCGCGGGGTGTTCCGCGCGAGGAGCTGGGGTCTCCTGCCGGGGCCCCTGTCAGGGCCCCCACCGCCCTGCCCTGTCCCTGCAGCACGAGCCTGAGCCCCTGCCCCACTGTGCTGACTGGGAGAGGCCCCGGGAGGAGTTCACACTCTGCCGGAAGCTGGGGTCCGGCTACTTCGGGGAGGTCTTCGAAGGGTTCTGGAAGGGCCAGGTCCGCGTGGCCATTAAGGTCATCGCCCGAGGTAAGCGGCCCCGCCCCCAGCCTCGCTCTCTGGGGGCGGGGCCGAGCCAGACCGCGGCCCTGACGACCCCACGTGCCACATGCGGCACCTATAGCAGTATGGCGGTGACGTTTCCCTTTCGATTTCAAACGTTTTTACCTAAATGCACTTATTGTAAGGGAACCTTAAATTCTTAATGTAAACGAAACACCACTAAAATCGCTAGATCACTAGAAATCGGGAAAGGTCGATCTACGATCTCCCTGGGAAGCATCAGGAGCCCTGGCCCCGGGAACATTCTGGGGGTTGTCCCAGCTCCGCATCTGGCTTGGGGGGGTGTTGACCAAATGTGGGTACTGACGGTGTCTGGGGTGCGGTGAGAGCGGGGGCGGAGACAGCAGGTAGGGTGCTGGGGTGTCCTGGGACTAGGTCGTGCCTGCCCTGGCGCCCTGGCACCCTGGCCTCGGGCATCGGGGCGTCCCAGCAGGGCGCCCACACTCACTGAGTGTGGGCGGGTGCTGAGTGTGGGCGGGTGGGGAGGCGGCAGCAGCGCTGCCCCGGCTGAGGACGCCCCCCCCCCCCCCCCCCCCCCCCCGCCCCAGACGACCTGCTGCACCAGCACACCTTCCAGGCGGAGATCCAGGCCATGAAGAAGCTCCGGCACAAGCACATCCTGGCACTGTACGCTGTGGCATCCGTGGGGGACCCTGTGTACATCGTCACGGAGGTCATGGACAAGGGGAGCCTGCTGGAGCTGCTGCGTGGTGAGCGGAGGGCCAGGGGACACGGGCTCGCAGGAGGGAATGGGAGAGACCCACAAAGAAAGCAAGCCCAGGTCGCCCCCACACCACGCGCGGGGCTCTCGATGCCTGTGTCAGGCCTCTCTGTTTACAAGCATCTGTCCACTGCGGGAATGTGAGGAAATCCAGCAAGTACACGGTTCCTGCGCCCGCAGGCGGCAGGCTGTTTTCCCGAGGCGCCGGCGGGGCCGCCCCCGGCTGGCTTCCCCGCGCGCAGGCCTGGCCCCCTCTGCTTTCCTCTGTTCCCAGAAGGGCCGTCCCTCCTTCCAGCAACTGAACGCGCACACGCAGGCACACTCCCCCGCCCCTGCTCACTGCTCCCGTGCAGTCACACGTGTGCGCGCACACACTCCCACGTGGCTCGTTGACTCAAACGCGCCGTCTGTAACAAGCCCCACGCTGTGACAGCCTGAGCAGGCGGCAGCTGCAGCCCGCGTCAGAGGTGCCGGAAGGCGAGGAGGTGCTTCGCGGGATAAGTGGCCTCTGCTGCGCGACGTGCATCCGGAAATTTATTTTCATGTATCAATGTTTGCAAAACTCAGAATATAAAGTTGCTGACGGATGCTGGATCGCTGCGAGCAGCGTCGCACGTCGCCGACTTCCTGGGACGTGAGCACAAGCCTGCACACTCCCACGCGGGTGTGCTGTGTCCACGCGGCCGGGGGGCTGCTGCACCTTTTCGGGGTTTTTCCTGCAGGCGACGCTGTGATGCGCATCGTGGCGCTCACGTCTGAGTTCTCATCGCTGTAGTGTGGGCTCCCAGGAGGGCACCGCATTTGGGCTGACTCAGGACGACCTCCCAGAAGGGTCGCGGCGGGCTCACTCTCCCAGTTTCAGTCAGGCCACCTGCCCTTTGCCCCAGCCCCTCCCCGGAGCCCAGGAGTCAGCAGAGCGTGTGGCAGAGGGGCCGTGGCCTCAGCGGGCTCCGCTGACCCTGGCCTCTTTGCCTGCGCAGACTCTGATGAGAAAGCCCTGCCCGTCTCTGAGCTGGTGGACATCGCGTCTCAGGTGGCCGAGGGCATGTGCTACCTGGAATCTCAGAATTACATCCACCGGGACCTGGCCGCCAGGAACATCCTGGTGGGGGAGAACAACATCTGTAAAGTGGGGGACTTCGGGCTGGCCAGGCTCATCAAGGTAAGGCCCGCGGAAGGTGGGCGCGTCCTCCTCTGTGCTCAGAGCTGGGGATTCCTGGGGTCTCCCCCAGCAGCGACAGGGAGCTGAGGGCTCTGGCTCTGGTCGGTGGGATACAGGGCCGTGGAGCCAGAGCCTCGACCTACAGAGCAGTTGGGGGGCTGCTGGAAGGACCTTTCAGAGCTCGCGGGGCGGTGGGGGAACCACAGGTGGAAAGGGAGGGGCCCGGGGCCTCTGCCAAGGGGGCGGGCGGGTGTCCAGGGAGGAGCAGGGGCCCAGCCCTCATTCGCCCATTGGGTGTCCCCGCCCCACTTCTCGCGGTCGGCCAGGGGGAGGCTGGGCGTGGTTTGTGAGCTCAGGGCAAACATCTCCCCACAACGACTTCCCCTCGGAAGGTGAAAGACAAATGCAGCCGGTGTGCAGCGGGCGCCCGGCCCCGCCCGCGGCCCCTCCCTCCCCGATACTCAGACCCGAGCCCGCAGCGTGCACAGCCCACATCCGAAAGGGCTCCAGAGCACCATAGCCACACCTTCGAGGCCTGACGGCGACTCCTCGGAGGCATCACGGGCCCTCAGAGCTGTTTCCAGATTTTTTCAAATGCCGTGAATGTTTGGCGACCCACGCCTCGCAACTGCTAGACTGCCTGCTGCCTTCTCAAAACTCACTTTTTGAGAAACTCCCTCCTTTCCTGAAGCCTTAGCTCCGAGTTCCACTTTGCCCACCCCCGAGGCGGGGCCTGTCGGCAGGTGTGCGGGGCCTGGCAGCAGTGGGCGGGGCTTGTTGCCGCGACCGCGATGGCTAGCGTCCAGGTCCCTTCGCTGGCCTGCGTGATGCTCTGATGGCGTAGCTCTTTCCTCATTGTAAGCTGGAGGTTTCTGGAAAGAGACATTTCCCTCATCCGCTCGGTGGCCGGCAGTGGGGCGGGTCACCCGAGAAGGCTCAGCGTGACTGTCCGCTGGCGGCCGGCCATCAGCCTTCCTTTGGCATCTCTGCGAACTCCTGAGTCTGAACGGACTGCGGGCTCCACCACGCGGGCTCCTCTGTCCTGACCCCGCCTTCCCAGCTCCGGCCACCCTCCCGTCCCCCTTCACACCCACACGGCGGGGCCTGCCGTCTTCCCCTAGTGGTGACGTGCGGCCTGCTCATGCCAGTGCTCACAGGCTCCGCGCGGGGGCGCCGCACACCTGCCCGCTGCACCTGGTCCCCCGCCTGTCGGTGCCGAGGGACCGGGTGGTCCCCACAGCGCATGTCTGATTGCAGGAGGACGTCTACCTTTCCCGTGACCGCAACGTCCCCTACAAGTGGACCGCCCCCGAGGCGCTCTCCCGGGGGCAATACTCCATCAAATCAGACATCTGGTCCTTCGGCGTGCTCCTGCATGAG
The DNA here is from genome assembly GCF_014176215.1 of Rousettus aegyptiacus. Classification (NCBI taxonomy): domain Eukaryota; kingdom Metazoa; phylum Chordata; class Mammalia; order Chiroptera; family Pteropodidae; genus Rousettus; species Rousettus aegyptiacus. The sequence continues at coordinate 484,372 of NW_023416287.1, forward strand.
ATATTCAGCAGGGGTCAGACGCCCTATCCAGGTACCGGGCCCCCAGGGTCCCGGGCTGCAGGCAGGGTGGGAAGGGCCGTCGCCTGGACACCATTCTGGGGGCCCGCGCTGTTCAGGGGCGGGAATCAGAGATGAGCGCAGGTGCGATGTGGAGCGTGAGCGCGCGCGTGCGCGACCATAAGCTTCCTGGGAAGGGCGGCAGGAAATGGGGTGTGACTTTCAGAGGGCGGGGCGGGACAGGGCAGGTGGCCACTGGCCCGGCCCCGGCAGCCTCCTGTCCTGCTCCCCACAGGCATGTCCAACCACGAGGCCTTCCTGCGGGTGGACGCGGGCTACCGCATGCCCTGCCCGCAGGGGTGCCCGCCCACGGCACACCGGCTGATGCTCTGGTGCTGGCACAAGGACCCTGAGCAGAGGCCCAGCTTCCAGGCTCTGCGGGAGAAGCTCTCCAGCTCCAGCAGGTACGAGAGCCCGCTCTGAGCACCGGCCTCCCTGCCGCCGCCTCAGGGCTGGCAACAAGGGGCCCACAGCTCTTCCGAGCCCTGCGGGATGCTGGACAGGGAAGGAGCCCTCTGCGGTCTGGGGGCCGAGGCCGCCGCCACCCCTTCCGAGACTCCAGCTCCTGGCAAGTGCTGGGCCTCCACAGCCCACGCCAACTCTGGAAGCCTCCAGGAGTGGACAATCCCTGGCACTGACCGAAGCCCACTGGCTCAGGCGGGCCCAGGGCCAGGCCTCCCCGGGCAGTGGGGCCCTCAGCTTCGGCTGTGCTCTCCCTTTGCCACCTGGCCCCTGCTGCCCCTAGGTCCCCCAGCAATCTATAGATGGGGTGGGGCCCTGCTGTCTGCTACCCTGTGCCAGGCAACTGCCTGTCTTCTGCCATGGCCACCAGGAGGATCTGGGGGCTCTGCCTGAACGTTGGCCAGAAAGACTGGCTGTGGCCCAGGCTGTCCTTAGGGACACCTCCCCATCCCACATCCATCTGAGCAGGTGGGAACAAGGGCCCAGCCTCCCGGGCCTGGGACCACAAGGCAGGGGACAGGGCTGCCCTGGCCCACCCACCCGCCTGGACAGAAGGTTCGTAGAACACAGGCTGCCACCCAGGGCCACGAACCTCACAGGTGCCTTAGAATAAACTCATGCAGCCATCTATAGCACAGGATGAGGGGAACAGGAAAGGAAGACTCCCTCGGGGGAAACCTGAACCCCACCCAGTGGCCAGTGGAAGCTGCTCCTCTCCAAGTCCCCCACCTCATGGCAGGCTGCCCTCTCCTGGAGCAGCCAACAGACATGGGTCAGTATCCTGGCCCCTGGGGAATGTGGACACGAGGCAGGAAGGTGACGCGCCACCCTCCCCAGCTCCCCGAGTTGGACTTTGCCCCAAGCCGGGCTGTGGTGAGAACGCAGCCATGGAGCACCCCACGCTCACGCCTCAGTCTGAAGTTTTGGGTGCCTGACACCATGCACAGGTCAGGCCCAGAGTGTACCCTACAGGGGGGCTAGAGAAGGTGACACCTTCTGGGAGGGCACCTCGGGCAACAGCTGGTCTTGTCCCTTCCCCTCCCTCCCTAGTTATTGGGGGCCTCTTCAGGTCTTGCAGAGGGTACTGGGTCCCTCCAGCCGATGGCTCCCAAGCCTACAGCCAAAGGCGCAGCCTCCCCAGTGGCCCTGGGGCCAGAAGCTGAGTCCCCTGGAGGCCCTAACCTCAAGACCCTGTCCATCTCCTGGGCTGCCACCTTGCTCCTTCTCAGATAGAGAGCTCCACGCTTCAGAGCAGCTTGGGGAGGGAGGATCTGGGCCAGGCCTCAGAAGTAGCTCCCCCAGCAAGCTCCAGGAAGGCCTGGGGACAGCATCAACTCCCCACCCCCACTGGGAGGTAAGGCGGTCGAGTGCAGGTGTTCAGTGCCTTCTACACGCCTCAGGACACAGCTCACACGCACCATCGGGGCTGCTGGCCGCTTGTTTATTTTCCGCTGGTGCAAGGCACACACGGTCATGGGTGGCAGGAAGGCTCGCGTGTGGCCAGGACAGGAAAGAGTGACACACTCAGGTTCCTTGTTGGTGTTTCGCTGTTTTGATATTAAAGAACCCAACTGCTTCTGTTGGCTGCAGCCTGCCTAGTCTATGGGGTGGGGTGGGGTGGGGGAAGGGGCTCGAAAGAGCCCAGCGCCTCTGGAAGTCTGGTGGCTCATGGTAGCCATTCAGGACGGGGGCCCGGGGTTGGTGGTGCTGGGCTGGCCACCCGGCTGCTTCCTCGTGGCTTCCTGAGCCAGGTCACAGGTGATCATGCTGCTGCTGGAGGCCTGGGGAGATGGTGAGCTGCGAAGAGAGCGTGTGGTCAGAAGCCATCCCCACCTGCCCCCGCCTCCCACCGGCCCCCAGGGAGGTGGACTCACTGCTCCGGAGACTCCAACACTGTGGCCATGAAGGGGAGAGTGGACTTCCCAAAAAAGAAGCTTGCCCACCAGTGACCGGGGTCGGCCTTGGGGAGACCTGAGAGAAGCCAAGCGGGGTCATGGTGCTGCTGTCCACTCCTGGGGCGACCCCCAGACGCCAGAGGCAGAGGGGAGGGGGACTCACCGGGGTGGTGGGGGATGGCTTCCCCGGGGCACTCGGCACTTCCACAGGAGCTGTTACTGGAGGTGGAACCCAGGCGGCCTGGAGAGGAGAGGCGGGTCAGCTCCAGCCGGGCCCACTGCCCACTCAGCAGTTCGCCAGGGGCTGGAGCTGACGCCGCGGCTGGGCGGGGAGCCCCGGTCAGGACCGTCGGGCGGTGGGCAAGGGGCTTGCTTACGCCGGTAGTAGTCGTGGGTGGCCACGAGCGAGCCGCTGGAGGGGATGGCCGCCATGCTCCTGCGTGCGGGCTGCTGGGAACCTGCGCGAATGGAGGTGACCACTGCCGCTGTGGCGAGGCGCTCCTGAGTCGGCCCCGGGGGCCCTCGGGAGGCGCGGCGACGCTGCGTTTGTTTACCGAGCCGAGCGAGGCCCGGGAAGTCACGGGCCGCCCCGGGCTCGCCGCGCGCGGGCGGCTCCAACCAGCCTGAACCGGCCGCGCGGGCGGAACAAAGGCGCTTTGTGCGCGGGGCGGCCGCCCGCGGGTCCAGGAACAAGCCCGGCGCTCAGCGGCCAGCGAGGCCAGCGAGCCCCGGGGGCCGCGAACCCGCCCCGCCCGGCCGCTGTCCCCTCCCGCCCTCGCGTCCGCGCGTCCGCCAGTCGGTCGGCGTGAGCAGCCGTGGCGCACGGGCCCGCTCGGCTCCACTCACGCGCCATCCGGGCCTCACCTCGGCGGCGACCCCTCGCGGGCCTCGGCGCGCGATCACGGGTGGCGGGGACGGGGGCGCTAGGCCACGGAGCCCATTTGCAGAGGGGACCACGGGAGGCCGCTCCGCGACCGCGGGGTGCGCACGCGCGGACGCGCCCGCTTATACGGCGGGGCCGCGCCGCGTCACGGGGGCGGGGAGAGCCGGCCACGCCCAGGTCAGGCCACGCCCCACCACGCGAGGCCACGCCCCTTGGCCCGGTTCAGGCGGACCCGCAGTGGCGGAAGTCTAGCCTCGCAGCGTCAGTCAGCCTGGGAAGCGCGTCCGAGCAGGGCCTGGCCTGGCCTGGGGGGACTGGAGTTGTTAACTGACCCTCCACCCCCGTCGTAGAGCAAGGCCTGTCCCCTCATCCTGGGCCCTGGCCGTCCTTTCAGACCCCGGCCGCAGCTTGTCCACTCCATCTAGACCTGTCCAGCCGCGTGGAGGCGACAGGAGGCTCTGGACCAATGGCCCCTGCACTTGCCCCGCAGAGCCCTGAGCAGAGCGCCGCAGGCCCAGCCTCCGCAGCGCGCCTCTCTGGCCTCCATTCAAGACTCTCTCTCCCACTCAGGACAGATGGAGGCAGCTGCTTGTCCGTGCCCAGCCCTGCGACCAGAGGCGGCCCCCCACAGCACCCCCTCCCTCACCCCCCCTCCCCGCTGTAGGCACTGGGTGGCATCCAGAAGATGCTATGTGCCTTGAGCCCCCCAGCTCAGTATCTGGTCAGCTCAGTCCTTCGGGGACTGCATGGCGGGTGGAAAGCGGGGGGACCCACCCTATCACCCTTGCAGCGCGCGTGGCTCTGCAACCCGCATCCCAGCTCCTCAGCTCCAGCCTGCAACCTCCTGGTGGTCAGGAGGGTCCCCAGAGGTCTGTGGGGCCTTCGGTGGGGGAGCCGCTGGGAAGATCCCACACCCTTCTGCCGGACACTCACACCTTCAACCCCCTCAAGGACCCGTCCAGGATTCCTGGGAGAGCGGGAGGTGCACCGCCGTCCCAGCCCCCCCGCCCACACACTGGGCACGCCAGCTCATGGGGCTTCACGCCAATGCTCAGGCCGGAACCTCACACCGGGTTGGTGCCCCGTGCCAGTTAGATGCAGTCGTTATTTATAGCACCTTTCATGGCCGGAAATAACCCAATCTGCTTACTCATTGGTTAAGCGAAATCTGGGGGAACAGACATTGTATCTATTTTGTCCCCAATGGCTCAAAAGAGCCAGCCACATAGTAGGCATTCAGTAAATGTATTTGAGGAAAGGGTGAATTGTATAATAAAAGATATCCCAGATTTCCAGCATGCAGGACTGAGGTCAAAAAACTCTCTCCCCAAAACACAAGCATAAACCTGGCAAAGCTGTTGGAAGCCGCCACTCAGGGGCTCCAGGATGCAGCCCACGGCACGCGGCAAAAAGAAAGTGTTCACTTGGCAAAAATGCTAAGCTTCAGCATGAAGTGCAAGTCACTCGGCATAAAACACCAGGGATGTGTCCATCGGCATGGGACCGAAACTCGCCTCACACTGACACTGGGGTGACAGAGTTGCTGGCCCGTCCCGACAGGCCCGCGAGCCGCAGTGGGTCGCGGGTCCCATCAGCTGACGGAAAAGGAGCTGCGACAGAGTTCGGCAGCATTCGTGGCAAAAACCCGTTAAGGGAGGGAGAGGAGCGAACAGAGAGCATCCACGAGAGTTTGCAGCCGCGCGCGGCGCCGCCGTGGTGGGGGAAGGCCGGGTCCTCTCCCGGGACGTCTGGCCAACGCCAACCGCGGGTCCTCACCACCGCGATCCGGCAGGAAAAAGAAACGGAACTGTCCCTGCTCGCAGGCCACAGGATGGTCTGGCACCGAGAAAGCCGCGAAGAGGACACATGAATGAATGAGATGAGCGAGATCCAAAGTCAGCACGCGGAAACCCAGCCTCGGCGTGCATGCTGGCGGTTTACAGATGGGGCAGAAATCAAAAAACCACACACACCGTGTCCAGTAGCAGCCCTCCGCCCACGAAGCACGCGCGCATCGACCCAGCGCCACACGGGCGGCATTCGGGTGCCGAAAGTGAAATGCCAACGGAAGCGACCAGAGAGGACCCGAGCGAACGGAAAGGACCCAGCGCGGAAGAGACACCAGCTCCCCCCTCCCAACTCGTGCCGCGATGCAGTGCAGCTCCAACGCACATGCCAGCAAGCGTTTCGAAGACACAGACCAGCAAATCCCAAAGTTATAACGGGAAGAGGGACGACTGTAACAACTAAAACACTTTTGAGGGGTAAGAACTAAGAGAGTCGCCATTCCCACACCTTACCGGGGGAAAATCCCCGTGATGTAAAACTAACCGGAGCGCAGCTCAGTGTTCAAGGGCGCGGTCTCCCTCAGGCCCCATCCTTTCTTCCGCCAGGGTCCAGGGTCCAGCCCCTCGGTCTGGCCGTGTGCGGGGTGCGGGGGCAGGAGCAGGGGCTGCCCTGGGTCTCCGCCAGCCACGGGAGGACATGCCCCCGCAGCCTTCTGCATGTGCTCACCTCTGGGACGCCTGCCTGGTGAGGTCTCCCGCTCGGGAGGCAGGTGGTCCCAGGCGACTGTTCTCGGACATGCCAGGCTCCCTGGGGCAATTCCCCAGAGAGCCTCTGAGCTGGGGTGGGGAGGCCTCTGCACCCCCACTCAGGGCAGGGCCTCGGGAGGGCGGGTCTGCTTCCAGTCAGCCCCAAGGAGGACCCGGCTCCAGCTGGGGAGGGACGTGCTGGCTTGCGAGGGAACACTGGCCGTGGGGGAGGGGCAGCTGGCCCTCCCCTCAGCCTCTGTCCCCACTGCAGTGCCCCGAACCTGGGCTCTCTGGTTGGCCTCCCAGCCAGCAAAGGGCAGATGGTGTGTGTTTTGGAGGAGGCTGAGCACGCCCTTCTTCTGGCCACCAGAGCCGGCTAGACCCCTCCCCCAGTGTCCCCTCTGCCCCCTGGAAGCAGGTGGGCACTGGGCCGGGCAGGGCAGAGGCCAAGCCCTGGCGTTGGCAGGCCACTGGGCTCCCAAGCACAGGTGCCGCCCCTGGGCTGCTGGGGTGCGCGGGCCTCGGGGGAGGAGCCTGCAGTGCCGCCTGTGTCCTCACCATGGCAACGGCTCCCTGCTGCTGCTGCAGGTACCAGGCGGCCCCAGAGTTTCTATGGCCCCAGTTCCCCAGGGAGGAGGAGCGAGCAGGCCAGGCTGCCCGTCCCCCACCCGGAGGGGCCGCGACCCCCACTCTGGGGGGAGCTTGGCAGCCAAGAGCCCCTTCCTGGCATGGAGGACACTTCCTTTACCGCTCACGGGCAGCTCAGTGCTCTGGGTGTTGGGCCCAGAGAGCTGGGGACGTGGCGCTTGTCCCCAAGGGTGCTGCTGCCCCAGGTGGGCAGGGAGACAGGACGCGTCGACCAGGCCCAGAGGGGTGTGCACCCACGCCCTGGGGTCAGAGGGCAGTCCTCAGTCCTTGGCCCGAGGCCCGGGGTCGAGGTCATTCTGAGACGCCCGAAGTCGGAGAGCACTCTCAGCCCTTCCCCTGCCCTGTCCTGTCCTGCGGCCCAGTGACAGCCGTCTGGGTTGCCAGCCCCACCTGCCGGCCTGGCCCTCACAGGAAGGCACATGCACAGGTGGTTAGTTATGCATTCCCAGGTTATTCTTAACAGCAGTGACGTCACCAGCAGCCAATGGGAGGCAGGTTTATTTCCAGGGCTGACAGCTTGAGAACGGTTAATTTTAGCTGGATCTTCTTTCCTCGGGCTCCAAACCCCAGCCAGCCAAAGAGGGGGCTGCCCGTGTCTCCCCAACTACTCTTTGGCTGGGACTGGGGGCCGAGGGAGGGGGCCGTACCCCTCCTCCTGCCCCACTCACCAGAAGGTGAGCTATGAGGCTGCGGCAGCCTGGTTGGCTGAAGCCCCCTCCTTGCCTGCACCCCGCTCCTGGCTGCTGTGGGGTCACTGTGACCAGTGGCTCAGATGTGAGAGGGGGGAGGGGCACGCCTGACCTGGGGGGAGGGCAGGCAGCACAGGTGCCCCCGGGGGGCTTCTGTTGGGCAGTCCGGCTCAGGCCTCCAGAGCGCACTGAGCTCTGCCCTCCTTGCCCTGTGACCCTGGGCCCTGTGCTTTGCCTCTGCCCAGGCGGCTCTCGGTCCACGGGTCCTGGGGCAGCGCCGCCTGGGACGGGCGAACCGGCAGGGCTCGGCAGCTGTGACTGTTCGGCGGGTCATGCAGCATTCATTAGCGCTTGGTACTTAGTGGTTGTCCAGTAGTCAGCAGGCCGCGAGTGCGGTTCAGCATTTGGTGGTCATCGGTGCCGTTGGGCAGCCACCCGGCGTCATCGGCAGTGGGGAGCACTGCGCACTGCGGGGTGGTCGGCGGCCACTCACTCGACTTCGGAGCTGGGCAGCCGTTGGGCACTGTCGGCATGCCACTCGGAGCACGCACCTCACTTAGTCTCCCCTCCCGTGTGGCCTGAGCACAGGTCCCCGGGCCCTGCGGGGCAGCCCGGCTGCGAAGACAGGCACACCCTGGGGACACGGGCCCTCTGGAGAAGCCACCCGAGATCCCACGCCAGGGTCAGTGTGCTGGCCCGTCGGGAGGACGCTGCATTCCCCCGGCCGCAGCCACTGTCCTGGGCGGCACGGCCTTTAGCACAGGTCAGGCCTGGCACCGGGGCCCAGGGCAGTTTGGCTCCTGCCAGCTCCCGGCTGCGGGTCAGCCAGCAGTGGAGGGCGGGCTCAGGCCTCGCCATGGGGGTATCTGCCACACACCATCTGAGGCCGGCCAGGGTCCTGGGCACTTGCAGTCTCTTGGGGGAAGTCGGGGTGGGCGTCCCCAGGGACCCTGGCCTCCTGCCCCTTGGCCTGGCCCATCCCAATCTCGGCCCATCCCGGAGTCTCCCAAACCCTGTGTAACCTTCAGGCAGGAGGGGACGCATTAAATATAGAGACCGGCGGGGCGGGGCGGCCTCCTCGCCAGGCGTTTATTTTTACTTCCTGGCTCCCGCCCGTGGTGTCAGCGGCACTGGAAAGTGCTGGGTCACCCAGGGGCCCCCGCCACAGCCCGGATGGTGGGCCCGACCCTCCCGAGACACCCCTCCCACGAGCCTCGGAGCCCTGCTTGGGCTCCCCTTTACTTCCCGGCCTACTGGGAGGTCCTATGTTGGAGGTCCCCGCTGGATTGCCCTGGAGGAGGGGATGGCTTCTCAAGACCCTGCCCAACCTTCTCCCAGACTGCACTGTGAATGAGACGTGCCTGTCCTCTGGGTCCAGCAGGGGGGACGATGTGTGAACTTGGACAGCCAGGAAGGCGGTCCTGGGAGACCCGTAACCTTGGTCTCCCCGCCACACAGGCTGCCTAGTCCCCTGCTTAAAGCCCGCTTTGGCCGCTCCCCTGGTCTGCCCTGGACCCTCAGGCACCCCCCACTTCCTACAGAATGGGGCCGCCTGGGGCTTGGCACTCTGACCCCCCCCCCCGGGGCCCAGAAAGAGGGGGCCACAGCCTGGGCCTCCGTTTGGGAGTTGCTTGTTGCCTCGCCGAGCTCCATGTCCCTGGGGAGCCCTGTCCCCGCGTTCACACCAGGGCAGCCCTTGAAGATGTATGTGTGTGTGGGGGGGGGGGCTCGGGGCAGACTGAGTGTCTCCATGCCCAGAAGGGCCCTGGGGTGGAAAACAGTCTTTTTCAGGGGCCTCGGAAGGAGGGACTGTTGAGGAACCTCGGGCCACTGAGCCAAGCTGCGGGGACCTGGAGGCCACTGTTCCCAGGCCACACCGTCGGGCCAGGTGGGGCGGGACCTGCTGAGGTGAGCCCATGCCAAGGCACACGAGGTCAGGGGTCCTGGCAACAAGCTGAGTTCCAGGTCCCCTCAGGAGGGTCCCCTGCCTTGTATCCTGAAGACGCCTGGGAACAGGCGCCAGCCGCGCACAGGGCCAGGTCGATCTGGGAGAGGGCGCCCAGGCCCCCGGCCTCAGGCTTCCACTCCCGCGCCTGCCCTGCTCCCCTTCGCCCTGCGTCTCTCCCCTCCTGCCCCCGCCCGCCGCATGCCCGCGGGCCCCGTCCCTGGGGACCCCCTTTTATGTTTGCAGTGTCCTGTTCTGCCTCCACCTCACTCTCCGCGTGTGCCTGAGCCTGGCGCCCCGGTCTCTGCCTCATCTGTCCTCCGCCTCCATCTCTGCCCCTCCCTCCTTCCCGCCCGCTTCTCCCTGCCCCCCGCTCTCCGCGCCGCGCCCGCCCCCGCCCGCGTGCGCTCCCTCCGCGCGCGTCTCGCCTCTGCGCCTTTGTGGCCGCTCCCTCCCCGCATCCTCCTCCCGCGTCCCCGTCGCCGGCGCGCCCGCGCGCGCCCGCGGGCCCGCGGGCCCCGTCTGCCTGCGTCCTCGCAGCCCGGCCCCGCCCGCCGGTACCGCATTGCCGTACTGCAGGGGCGCCGTGCACTGCGCCCGCTCCGTCAATAGGCGGACCCCTCCCGCAGAGATAAAACCGCCGGCCGCGGCGCCGCCAGCCCCTCTGGCTGAGACCTCGGCTCTGGGTAAGGACGCTCGGTCTCCGAGACCCCCCGCCCGCCCCCAGCTTCCTGCAGAGGGTCCCCTCCCCCGGGACCGGTCCTGGGGGCAGACAGTGGCCAGGCCTCGCGCCTGGCGAAGGCGCGCTGCTCGCCGCGGGGTTCGGCCGCCCACCCCGTGCGTCCGGACCCGGCACCAGAGGGCCGGTCCCCACGGGCGCGGGTGGGGTGGGGGCCGCGCGGTGGCGGTTGTTTACGAGGCGGCGGCTGCAGGGGCCGGTGTCCTGGGCGGTGGCGTTTGCCCTGCTGCTGTGACCTTGGGAACCACCGAGGGGCCTTGCGGATTCGGGGCAGGGTTGTTGGGGCCCTACGGGTTGGGGGCAGGGTGGTCTGTGCTGGTGGGGGTCGGGCCACTGGGGGTGCTCGGCGCCAGAGTGGGGGAGGGGAAGTGGGGAGACCTGCGGGCCCTCCTCCGTTGCCCCCTCCCCTGAGCCCAGTGCCGTCAGCCTGGTGCGTTCACCCTGACGGGTGCCCTTTGTGCCCGCTTTCCTTCCCCCCGGGTGGAGGGGGCTGCCTCGAATTGTCCGCTGACCTCCAGGATGGGGCAGGGGCTGTGACCCAGGAATCTGACCAGAGGGGAGGGGGCAGGGTGTCCCCTGTCCCCACCAGGCCCTGTTCCCACCAGGCTGAGGGCATCCGCCTCTGGTCTGGAGTGAGCTTGCCTTTGGGGATCAGACTCCTCCGCCCCTGGACAGTGGGGACACCCACCTCCCTGCCCTCCTGTCCACCCCCCCCTTGCCCTGACTGGGCAGGGCTCAAGCTATTCTGGGCCCCTGATCTGGACACCTGAGGGTCCTGTCAGAGCCCTGGCCCTGCCTGTCCCCTGGTGCCAGCCCGTGGGCAGGGATGAGAGGAAGACCACGTGGTCCCTGCCCAGGGAGGGCCGTGGGGCACACTGACCAGCTCTCCGCTCTGCGGGTGGGGTGGGACGGGGTAGGGTGCTGCGGCCAGGCCGGGCCAGGGGCTCTGGGTGAGGGAGCAAGCATTGGGCCAGGCCACTGGAGGGCCTGGCAGGGTGACTCATCACGGGGCTCCTGACTGGTCATGGGGCTCACCCTGCTCGGTGCTTCTCGGGGGTTAAACTCTTTCATGGGGGCTCTGTGGGCATGACACCCAGTTATTTGCAACAGCTGGACTGTTTGGGCTTGTCACCCGGCTCAGCTGGGCCGGGTGCAGGCTGGGAGCTCTTCCTGGGCGCCTCGGCCCGGCCTTGGCCCAGACTTGTGGGCAGGGACGTTCCGTTGACCTGTGTGGGGCTGTGTCTTTGTGTAGCTGCTCCTTGAGGCTCTCCATCCCCTGTGCCCCGGCCCAACCCACAGAAGCACTGCTCAGCACCCCCCACCCCAAGCCAGAGCACCCCAGGGTGTGCAGCCCCTCCCCCGCACCCCGGGCAGCATGGGCAAGGAAAAGACCCACATCAACATCGTGGTCATCGGCCACGTGGACTCGGGCAAGTCCACCACCACCGGCCACCTCATCTACAAATGTGGGGGCATCGACAAGAGGACCATCGAGAAGTTTGAGAAGGAGGCAGCTGAGGTGAGCGCTGGGGGGCCCCCACTTCTGCCTCCACTGTGAGGATGGGTCCCACACCGGAGCTGGGCTCCCTCCCCCCACCCTGGGGTGTGCGGCTGGCCTTGCCTCCTCCAGGCAAGCCCTGAGGACCCTGTACGGGGGATGTGCATCTCAGAGGGGCCGGGTGGGAGTGGAGTGGGGGCAGGGCGGCCTCTCTCTGAGGGTGGGCTTGGTGGAGCGAGGTGGAGCGGCCCCCTGGCTTTGACCCAGGGTAGGGGGGTGGCCTGGAGGCTGCATTTCCGCCCTGCACAGGCCCACAGGAGCGCTGGGACTCTGCCACCCCGGTGTGGAGTGCTCTGGGCCTGCCTCGTATGCCCCCTGGGGCTGGTTTCCTCTGTCCCCAGGGCTAAGGTCTGGGACCAGAGGTAGCACTGTCTACACTTGTCTTGGGGCTGGGCCAGGACTCAGGGTGGCTATTAATAGCTGATTGATGGGCACCCAGCCCGTCAGCTCCATTTTCTTGTGCCGGGCTGGGAAGGGCTGCTTGCCCAGGGTGGTTGCTTAGTAAGGTTGAGACAGGTCCCCTGGGCTGACCCGCCTTAAAGCTGGCCCTCTCAAGTGGCTGAGATCGGTGGGCGGGAAGTGGCCATTGAGTGGGGTTCGCACCCTTGAGCTCTGGGAGAGGTCCCTATCTAGGGGAGCTGTGAGGGCTCTCACCTGCACGGCAGGGTGGCTGGGGTCAGAGCCTGGAATGGGACAGTTCCTAGCCAGGTGAGCCCTGTTCAGGGAGGGTGGGGGTGCCCTGAGCTCCGTCTCTCCCTGCTCTATGACCCCTTCCCTGTGGGTCTGGCATCGGGGGAGGCCGAGGGCATTTGCGGGGTCCCTGGCTCGTGTCTGCTGGGCCCTGTCTGGGCAGCCCTCCTGGCCTGGCACCTCCCTGGAGGGCAGAGCCTGTCCGTGCACATCCCTGGCCCAGAGCTCTGCCGGGCAGCTCTGCCTGGCTGGACAGTGATCGCAGCTGCGGCCCTACCCAGGGCGTGCGGTCTCTCTGGGCACTGGGCACAGGTGTGCCTTGCCCCCCTGCTCAGGTGGGTGAGGAAGGGGACAGGGAGGCTCAGAGCAGCTGGCAGGCTGCAGTAAAAGCTGGAAAGCCCGCTCCCCCTCCGCCCTTGACCTTATCTGATTTCTTTTTTCTTCCCTTAAAAAAGATCACAGAGGGGTTTTTGGGTTTCACAGCCTGAAACCCAATGGTGTTGTCGGCCTCGGGTGAGGCAGGGATCTGGGGGGGTGGTGGCTGTCCCTAGCTTCAGATAAAGGGGAACCCTCAGCCAGGGGAGGGGTGGGTTTAAACCGGCTGGCGGCTTCTCTCCGAGAGCAGATCCCAGGCCCTTGCGCCACCTACTGGTGGATGCTTGAGTTGCGCCCACTTAGGTGCCGGGAGGAGAGAGAGGCTTGGGGAGTCGGGATGGGGGTGGGGGCAGGGGGCGGCAGGGCGGCGCGAGGCTTTGGAAGAAGGGATGGCGGGGCAGGCGGCGTGAGGTTGAGCTGCCCTCAGAGGTCCTTGTGCCCAGCTCTCTCGATCCAGAGATGGGTCCAGAGTCCCAGGGTCCCAGCGGGGAGCAAGGGGGGCCAGACCATGTCCTCTGTCGCCCTGGCCTCTCTGCTCCCCCTCGGCCCTGGGCACCCAGCTGGCCGGGTCCTGGGCCCCATGCTGAGGTGCGCCCCGTCTTGCAGATGGGCAAGGGCTCCTTCAAGTACGCCTGGGTGCTGGACAAGCTGAAGGCGGAGCGGGAGCGCGGCATCACCATCGACATCTCCCTCTGGAAGTTCGAGACCAGCAGGTACTACATCACCATCATCGACGCCCCGGGCCACCGCGACTTCATCAAGAACATGATCACCGGCACGTCCCAGGTGCGCCGCGCCCAGGGGCCCTCGGGGACGCCTGGGTCCCTGGGGTTGTCGAGGGGCAGTCGGGTCTCTTGTGCCACCACTGGCCCCACCTGGTGCCGAGCCCCCCAAAGAGCCAATGAAATGCCCCGTCACCTCAGCCAGGTGAGGGTGCCTGTAAGTTCAGCCAGGACCACCTTCGTTGGCAGATAAGCCCAGGATGTCACTGAGACTTGGGCAGAAGTGCAGACGGATGGGCACAGACAGCCCCCGACGTAGCCAGGGCGTTCACACAGACAGACGGACGGATGGACGGACGGACAGAGGGGCCCCCGCCACTGCCCCGGAGGCCGCGATCCGCAGGTCCCATGCCCAGGGGACAGCCCCGGCCACTGCCCGCCGCGCGGAGGGGCCCGGGCCCGCGGCAGGTCTGGTGCTCAGTGTGCCTGAACGGCCGGCAGGCGGACTGCGCGGTGCTGATCGTGGCAGCGGGCGTGGGCGAGTTCGAGGCGGGCATCTCCAAGAACGGGCAGACTCGGGAGCACGCGCTGCTGGCCTACACGCTGGGCGTGAAGCAGCTCATTGTGGGGGTCAACAAGATGGACTCCACGGAGCCCGCCTACAGCGAGAAGCGCTACGACGAGATCGTCAAGGAGGTCAGCGCCTACATCAAGAAGATCGGCTACAACCCGGCCACCGTTCCCTTCGTGCCCATCTCGGGCTGGCACGGCGACAACATGCTGGAGCCCTCGCCCAACGTGAGTGCCGTGGGCGGGCGGGGCGGCTCAGACCCCTCCCCAGGGCCCGGAGTGCAGGGTCGCAGGCGAAGCCAGGCCAGGGGGCGCGCAGAGTCAGGGCCTGTCCCCAGGCTCACCTTGGCCCGGCTGGTCTACCTTGACCTGGAAAAGTGTGGGTGCCAGCCCACCGTGGGCACCTGGGCCCGGAGGAGCCCCAGTCTCTTTGAGGTCGCTACGGCCCCTTCTCTGGCCAAGGACACGCCCCCCAGGTCAGTACTTCAGGGACAGCAGCCACTGGGGCCGGACCTGGTTGGACTCTGGGAGGGGTAAGGGCTGGCTCTTCCTGGTCAGCTGGGTGGCCAGTGTCCCAGGGACTCTGACTTGGTGGGGGGTGACGAGTGGAGCCTGGTTGTTTTGAGTTTGTGGACCGTGAGACCCAGTGCCTAAGCACTGTCAGGCCAGAGGACATCCTGGACCAGAAGGGTGGCCACACGCTCTGGCCAGTGCTACAGCTGCCCACGCTGAGGGGTTGGGGGTGGAGGGGACCCTCAGGAAAGCTGGGGGAGACAGCCCTGGAGCCCTGTGGTCAAGGGGTACAGCTGGAGGGCCCCATCTGGCTGGGCTGCGTGTTTGCATGTTGTGGATTGCACGTTCCCTCGTGGATCTCAGTGATGGGTGAGCTGACTGCACCCTCTACCCTCCTGGGGAGGCCGCCCGGACGCCCACCCCCACACTTCCCATGCCTGACCTGCCGCACAGTGGGACCTGCACCACTGTGGACCTGGGCGTGGACCCGGGCCGCAGTGCAGCCGGCCCCTCCCCCTCTCCCCACCTGTGGCCAGTGGGTCTGCTGTCGGCACCCTTGGGCGGTGGCGTGTGTGCCACACCTGGACATCATGCCCAGAGGCTGCCAGCTCGGTGGTCTCCTCGCGGCCGAGGCCAGACAGCCTCCACTGTGCTGCTCACCTGGCCAAAGGGGCTGCAGGGAGGAGGCGCTGAGCTAGGCTCCACCCGGAGGCCGGTCCACTGCCCCGACCATCCATCGGCCCCGACCATCCATCGTCCGTGTGAGCCTGGGCTGAGCAGCCTGGGCCAGGTGGGGGCTCTGTTCCCGCTTGTCCCCCTGAGGCAGTGTCTCTGCTGGGGGTGCACTGAAGGCAGCTGTTCGGCATCTCAGTGGCATTGAAGGGACCTAGGGGAGCAGCGGGCCTGGGGCCCCCCAGGCCTGTCAGGTCAGGCGCCACCCCGGGGTGCCCGCAGAGGCGGGGCGGGTGCGGCCGTCTCCACTGCGGGCGCCTCCTCCTCCTGCGCAGATGCCGTGGTTCAAGGGCTGGAAGGTGGAGCGTAAGGAGGGAAACGCCAGTGGCGTGTCTCTGCTGGAGGCCCTGGACACCATCCTGCCCCCCACGCGCCCCACAGACAAGCCGCTGCGCCTGCCGCTGCAGGACGTGTACAAGATCGGCGGTGAGTGGGGCAGGCGCCGGGCTGCCGGGCCAGCTCCGCCCCCTGACCGGCCAGCTCCGCCCCCCGACCGGCCAGCTCCGCCCCCTGACCGGCCAGCTCCGCCCCCCGACCACTCTCCCCCGGGCCCCGGGGAGGCTCCTCCTGTGCTGCACACTTCTGGGGGACTATCCATCCCCACCCACCCCCACCCACCCCCACCCACCCCCATCCATCCATCATGCACCATCCATCCATCCATCCATCCACCTATTCACCCACCCACCCCCACCTATCTATTGTTCTGTCCAGTGTTTGCCAGGTCTTCCTACCCTCCAGGTAAGTGCTCAGCCCTATGCCAGGAGCTGGTGGCACAAGGATGACTTGCATATCCTTGTCCCTCCCGGTCTTGTGGGAGACACGATCCACTCCAGGAATAAGTGCTGATAGAGAACACGTGAGAAGTGTGAGACCCACGGGCGTGCTGTGGCCGGAGATGTCAGGAGCCCGTGTGCAGGGCGAGGTGTCATGCTCACCTGGCTCAGAGAACAGCCGCCAGCCTCAGTCTCTGTCATACTGTAATGCCACACAAGCCCCTGTCACAGCCAGGGAGACAGGCGTGGAGCTCCCCATGTCCTGGGACAGGCCTGATGCCCATCGAATGACCACACAAACGCAGCAGGCCCACGGGAAGTGCGGGGCAGCCTGCCCTGCAGGGGCCAGCCGCATTGGAGCTGGGCCAGGCAGTCCCAGAGGGTCCTTGGCCCCTCGATGCTGGTGCCTCACCAACAGGGGCCTTGAAGAGGGGAGGGGCCCGCAGTGCCTCCCCCAGGGACAGCTGGTCTCTGGGGGCAGGGCAGGGAGCCACGGCCTTCCCCTTGCTTATCTCCCCCTCCCGGAGACCCTCTCCTGTTCGTTCCCTTTCTTTCTTGATGAGGTTGGGGGGCCCCCAAATTCTGTACAAAACTCTCAGCGTCTGCTTTTCCTGGAGTCTCCCTGTTCCCTTCCTCCCTCCACGCGGCCATGCCTCATGCCTGCTGGGGAGGACTGGGGGTGCCCCTCGCCCCTGCCTCAGAGCCCCTTCCCTCTGCCCAGGCATCGGCACGGTGCCCGTGGGCCGAGTGGAGACGGGCATCCTCCGGCCAGGCATGGTGGTGACCTTCGCACCCGTGAACATCACCACGGAGGTGAAGTCAGTGGAGATGCATCACGAGGCTCTGAGCGAGGCCCTGCCCGGCGACAACGTTGGCTTCAACGTGAAGAACGTGTCCGTCAAGGACATTCGCCGGGGCAATGTGTGTGGGGACAGCAAGTCCGACCCGCCTCAGGAGGCGGCCCAGTTCACCTCCCAGGTGGGTGGCCCGGAGGGGCCACAGGGCCCGTTCCTACAGGGGCGGTAAGGGGGGCTGTCCTCGATGAAGTCAGCGGCTGCCTGGAGCCGAGTGCCTGACACCCCCGTAGCCTGGTGCTGAGCAGGACTCGGACCCCCCTCCCCTTCACAGACGAGGCCGCCGAGCTGGGAGAGCTGTTAGGGCCGAGGGCACACGGGAAGAGCAGACGCGGGCTGGGCCCAGGCCTGCTGCTCCGGGCCCTCCTGGGGTCCCTGAGGTCCCACTTCGGCCCTGAAAATGCTTTTATTAATTTATCACCAGGGACGCCTCTGTGATGCTTCTGTTCCCTGCACTGCAGCCTCTTTGACTACCACCATTTTAAAAATTGGCTTTATGGAGATTTAATTCAAATATAAAAATTGAGGTCCGATTTTGTCATCCCCCTGCCTCAGTTCTGGCCAGGGTGGACGGTACAAATGGCCCACTGATTCCTTCAAACAGTGCACCAGTCACTCATCTATCTCTTGTGGTTTGCCAACTGCTTGGTGAAGACTGCAGGGTCCAGGTCTGGAGGGGTGGGTCCCCCGTAGCCAGACCTTCCTCCACGTTCAGCCCTCCCAGCCTCAGGCACCTGGGAGGCGGCCTGAGCCCCTCCCAGCTTTGGCACCCTCCCGTGGTGCCCGCCCTGGGCGCGCTGATGGCCTCGTGCATCCCTGCCCCACAGGTCATCATTCTGAACCATCCCGGCCAGATCAGCGCTGGCTACTCACCGGTCATTGACTGCCACACGGCCCACATCGCCTGCAAGTTTGCCGAGCTGAAGGAGAAGATCGACCGGCGGTCTGGCAAGAAGCTGGAGGACAATCCCAAGTCCCTGAAGTCGGGCGATGCGGCCATTGTGGAGATGGTCCCAGGGAAGCCCATGTGTGTGGAGAGCTTCTCCCAGTACCCGCCCCTTGGTGAGCGGGGCTGAGGGGGTGCAGGAGGTCAGGGATCAGGGGACCACTGCCGGGTGGGGGGTGCTTGGCCTTTCTGCCGTGCCTAGAGCTTAGTGGGAGACCCACGGCCTCCTGTCGCAGAGCACAGGTGGCCCCGCTGGGCAGGCCTGGGGTGGTGGCCCATCGGTGACAGACACCCGTAGGATAACCCACAGACACACACTAGAGTCTTGGGCAGGGATGCCGCCATAGTCCAAACAGCTGAAGGCGTACCCCACCAGGCGTGCTCTTGGGACAGTACATGGGCCATTGAATGCCCAACACAACACCTTGGGTGAGTCCTATGAGCCAGTCACTTCTGCCACCTAAGGAGACGAGGGCCTTCCAGACATCATCGCTTTAGTGTTTCACACTCCACCGCCCCGCCTGGAAACAGGCGCGGACAGCTGGGCGCCCAGAGCCAGGTTCCTTGGCCCATGGGCTCAGGGCTGCGAAGGATGCCGCGAGCGCGAGTGCGCATGCGCGCTGCATCCCGGCGCCCGGCGGGCGGGGCGGGGCGGGGCGGGGCAGGGCGGGGCCTGGGAGCCCTGGCCTTCCCCTCACGCTGCCTCCGCGCAGGCCGCTTCGCCGTGCGCGACATGCGGCAGACCGTGGCCGTGGGCGTCATCAAGAACGTGGAGAAAAAGAGCGGCGGCGCCGGCAAGGTTACCAAGTCCGCACAGAAGGCGCAGAAGGCGGGCAAGTGAAGCGCGGGCGCCCGCGGCGCGACCCTCCCCGGCGGCGCCGCGCCCCGCCCCCGCCCCCGGCCCCGGCCCTGGCCCCGGCCCCGTCCCGGCGCCCCGCCCCCCCGCCAGGCGCATGTCTGCACCTCCGCTTGTCAGAGGCTCTCCGTCAGCGACTGGATGCTCGCCATCAAGGTCCAGTGGAAGTTCTTTAAAAGGAAAAGCGCCCCCGCCGCCCCGGCTTCGCGTCCAGCCTTCACCGCGCTCAGTGCCCGTTTTACCAATAAACTGAGCGACCCCACAGCCGTGTGCGCCTGCTGCTGGGTGGGGTGGGGGCTGCCCGCCCTGCGGGAGGGCTCTCCCTAGGACTCTCCCCTTGGCCCCCTGCGCTTTTCCCCAAGCCCCTTCCCACTGGGGTGTCCCGCAGGCATCCATCACCCCTGCCACTGACCAGGCCAGGCTACCCAGGGTGGGCGGTGGGCGCGGCTGCAGTGAATGACCCTGCCCAGGAGACTATGAGGGGGCTTTGGAGTCACCCCGCGGGGCGTTCAGGACAAAGAATCGGTCTCTTCGTATCTGCAGAAGGGGGTCTGATCACCACGGGGGTCTCTGAGAACTGATCAGCGCAGAGGGCTTGTCTCTCACACGGTCCCAGGCTCCCGTCCCAAGCCAGTCATTTGTGGCTAGAGGCTCCATCCCAGGAGACCCCAGCACAAGCCCTGGCCTTGGTCAGCAAGGATGGGGTGGCGGGACCACTTCCTGTCCAGCCATCCCTGCTCCAGGAAGCACCTGCAGCCTGGGGCGCTGCAGAAGGAGCGCGAGTGGGGGTGAGCAGACCCCCTGAGCAGGCCCCCTGCACAGGCCCCCACAGCCAGGAGGCCTGGGCTGCCGCAGCAGATGACCTCAGGCTGGCAGCTTGGCACAGCAGGAATGGACTGTCACTGCCCCACTGGGACAGAATCAAGGTGTCAGCAGGGCTGGCTCCCTCAGAGGATCGAGGTGAGGGGCCGTTCCTGGCCTCCTGCAGCTTCTGGTGGCTGCCAAAGTCCCTCGGCTTATGGCTGCATCACTGGAACCTCTGCCTCTGGTCACATGGTTCCTGTGTCACATGACTGCATGGAAGTCGCCAGCATCACCAAGGTCATCTCATTACAAGAGCCTTGATTTAGTCACCTCTGCCAAACCCTTACTTGCCACACAGGTCACACCACACAGGGCCCTTAAATCTTCGGTGGTGTGTCCCACCCACCACGCTGGGTGAGGGTGGGAGTGGACGGAGCAGCCCGGGACGGAGCGGGGCTGCCAGCTGGGAGCCCTGGGCGCGCGTGGGTCAAAGGTGCCTGTGGAGGGGCTGCTGGGGTCTCCCCACCGGTCCCCGAGTGGGGATGGGCTCCTTGGAGCCACATGAAAGGGGGGGGGAGGACAGGGAGAGGGAGGGCCCGTGTAGCCAGGCAGAGTGTGGTGTGGGACTCACTTCTGGCATGGGGTTGGCGCTGGTGGCCCTCTGACACAGTGGCCTCCAGGGAGGGTGGCCTGAGTCAGCAAATACAGACACAGGACGCCCAGGCAAATTCGGATTTCAGATAAACAATAAATATGAATCTGTCCCAAACAAATCGCCCTGATGAAGTATTTGCTGTTTACCTGACGTTTAAACCGGACAGTGGCTTCCGTCTCACGCCTCTGCCCGGGGGAGCCGGATGCCTGCCGCCCCTGTCCTGGGCCCCTGCCTGTCTGGGACCTCACCCGGCCATGGTCATGAGTGGGATTCTGGTGTGACAGCAGGGCCTGTCTGGCTAAGAAGTTGACCTTACACACTTGGCCCAGTTAGAACTGGGTCAAACTGAAGAATCGTGCCCACCTGAGACAGGGCGAGAGCGATAAGCAGCCCCGGCGGGGGTCTAAGAAAGCCCCTTGCCCTCCCGTCCCAGTCACTGTTGGGAACTCTGGTCCCTTTGGGGAACCCTGGTCACCCAGAAGCTGTGTGTGGGACGATGTCAGCCATCTGCCCACCAGAGGCCTGTGCTGGGGGCCGCACTACCTGCCATCCAGGTGCGTTTTTGGGATGGGGACGCAGGTCTTTCTAGGCTCGTGGACTCCCAGGAGGGCTTGAGAACAGAGTGGGGAGCACATCGCCAGTCCCACCAGGGCCCTCGGAGTGGAGGGCATGACTTTTGGGGGCGATCTCTGTGCCTTGGGCACCCCTTCTGGGATGGGGTGGTGTAGGCACGCCCAGGAAGCCCCCAGCATGATGCCTGGCTGTATCCCTGGTGCCCGCTCAGGGTGGGGTCCACTTGGTGGGCAGGGGCGGGGCCTGGAGGAGGCAGAAATCTGGGACCTCGGCCCGTGGGAACATGCAATAGCTCCTACTGTCCATGAGGTGGCAGCACAGAGACTCTTCTCCCGGATTTTTCCGCTGACCTCTAGGTGGGGCTGCGTGAGTCCAGCACACTGCCAGCTGGGGGGGCAGGGGTCCCCACTCCAGTAGGTTCCTTTAGCAGTCCACGCTCGGTGGGAGGGGCTTCTGGGGACGGCGGGCCTTGGCCAGAGCTCCGGCCGGGGAGACAAGTGGGGTGGCATGTGCTTGCCTGGCAGCAGTGGAGGCCGGTGGGCAGAGCGCCCCGAAATGCCCTCTGGGTTGGTGGGTCCCCAATCCTCGCAGTGTCCAGCGCCACGAGACTACGTCATGGGGCGCTCCGCTGTACAAGCAGAGCAGGAGTGAAAGGGACAACGCTTTGGTGTGACTGGGGAGGCAGTTTTGACCCCGAGAGCCTTCTGGATGGTTCTTGGGAGCTGGGGCTCCTGGACAGAGCTGAGAACAGCTGATCCTGGCGGCAGGGCCGGTGGCGAGGGAGCGGGTCCCATCCCGGCCTTACCACTGGGCCGGGGACAGCAGGCTGCAGCTGCCTGGCTGTGGGAAGCGGGTGACGCTGTGGGCAGTGTGTGGGGCACGGCGCTGTCCAGCGGCTGAGGCCGGCCGGGGTGAGGTGTGGGTGCCAGCTCAGGGTGGGGCAGCTGGGGCCTCCTTTCAGCCGGTGGTAGGTGGGCCTTTTCCCACCACAGGAGTGCTGGGGAGCAGGGTCGAGGGTGGGGTGTCAGCTTAGGAAACTCTATGGGCAGCTGGACAGGGCTGGTTGAGGGGTCCCCACAGCCCAGATGGCGAGCCCTGGGGTGGGAGGTGGTGTAGCCAAGGCCCAAATCGGGGACATGGGACAGGCACCCAACTTGGCTGCCAAGGAAGACACAGAGGCCCAGAGGTGCCCCCTGCCACTGCAGGGCTGGTGCCCGAGCCGGGCTCTGCGAGGCAGGCCCTGGGGCCAAGAGCTTCCACCCTCGGCCGCCTGGTGAATAACTTACGGCAGGATCCTCCAGGACCCCAGTGGCAGCTTCGATTTGCACTTTGGGAGCGTCTGAAAAATTCATGAGCTGTCGAGGCTGCGGGGCCTCACTGAGCTGGCCGCATCCGGTCTGTCTCCTGCTCTGGTCTCCCCAGGGTGCCCGGCGCCCTCTCCTTGAGGCAGGAAGTCCCTCCCTGCCCTCCCCCACGCTCCAGGGTGGCCCTGGCAGTGACAGTCCAGTGTTCTAACAGTGGCTTCGGACCCCAACGAGGGGATCCTGAGCTTCCTCAGTGAGGAGTGGCCGTCCTCCTGGGTGACCGTGGGTGTGTCTCCTCCTGGGTGCACTAGTGTGTCTTGGACGGGGGCCATGGGTGTGCTGGACTCCTTGCACGCCCTGGGTGGGCTCTGACCTGCCCGAGTGTGGCCTGGGTGTGGCCCTGTGCAGGCTGCAAGGGGTTGTGTGGAATGTGGGGATGCGGTGGGGGTGGCGAGTATGGCCCGGGTGTGTGTGTGCATGTGTACATATGCACATGCATCTGGGTTTATGTGTTTGTGCATTTCATGCTTGGTAGAGAGCTCTTATGCACTCGTGTGCATGTGTGTGCACATGTGTCTTGGCCCTACTCACGCTGCTGGCTGTGAGCCTGGAGTCAGGGCTAGGTGGTTGGACCCAGGCAGCCATGGCTGGACCTGCAGGGTGATGAGCTTCAGGCTGCTCTTGGCCCCGCTGGGTGGGCCAGGGAGGAAGGAACAGGCGTCTGGAGGAGCTGCGGGAGCTGGCTGCTCCTGGGATCTCTGCGTGGGGGTCGGCTGGGGAGGAGGCACAGGACAGCCAGGGTGATCGGGACACCCTCTGAGGCTGCATCAGGCAGGGACAGCCCAGCCATGGTCGCTGCTAGCATGGACATCTGGTCAGCCTCGCCACTCCAGGGTCCGTGACAATCCAGATGGTTCTCTGGACTGTGGACTGAGTGGGGCCCAAGGTAGGGGAGGGGGAGGCAGCCAGGAGGAGGGACGCGGCCAGGCAGGCTCTGTCCACCCTGGCCACCCTCAGGATGCTTGGCAGAGTGGCCCGAAGCCCCGGGTGTCGTTTTGTCTTGGGGACACGGGCAGCGCTGGACGGGGGTTGGCTTTAGACCTGCAGGCTTCGTGGAAGGCACTATGTTGTGCCCCGACCACCAGCCGCCTTTTGAAGCTGGGCCTGTCGAGCTGGCTGGGCTCTTGGTTTCCCAGCTCCACTGCCTGGGACATGGGGGCGGCATATGCTGAGCCCAGTGGGAGTCAGAGGACATGGGGGGGGCAGGATGGGGAGGGGGGCCCTGCGGGGTGTCCATCCACGCCCTGCCCTCTTCTCTGAGTGGGCAGGGCGTGGATGGACACCCTGCCTTCAGGGCTGAAGTCCCTGCCCTGTGCCCAGCCCCTCCCCCCAAGGCTGCAGCTGCCTCTGCAGGCACAGGGGGCTCCTGGAACATGAGGTGAGTTGGCAGCCCCTCCTCTCTCTCTGTCCTCCATGTGTGTCTTGAGCCTCAGGAAGACGGTGTAAAAGCATTTGATCGTCGAGGTGGAAAGCAGCAACATGGGAAACCCGGAGTCGCTTTGGGGGACTCTAATGCTGGCCCATCCCGTTGCCATGGCGAGTACGGCCCCCCTGCCGGAGGCCCTTCCAGGGTGGGGCTCGCCCTTCTTCCCCGACTCCTGCCTCCTTTCCTATGAAAATCCTCATCCCTTGGCTTAGGTATTCTGCTAAGGGAGCGCTTGAGGGAGAAATCCGTTTGTTTGTACTATTTCATGCTAAGGTGTGAATGACAAAATTGCCAGAAATTTTAAGAGCAAACCTGTTCACCTAAATCGTGGCATCTTAACCGCAGCACTGCTGACATCGGGGATAGACAGTTCTCTGTTGGAGCGGAGGGGGTGGGGGCTGTCCTGTGTGCTCTGGAAGCCTCTACCTACCCGGTGCCAGCAGCACCTGCCCCTGTCATGATAACCAAGAATGTCTCCAGACACTCTGAGATGTTCCCTGGGGTCCAGGGCTGTCTCTGGGTGAACACAATGGGCCTTGGTGGCTCTCGTTCTGTGGACGGGACCCAGGACAGGGTGTGGTCAGCGCGTCTGAGCTGGGGAAGGACAGACTGGTCTTTCAACTGCAGTCTATGAAAGGCCTGTAAGGGACCAAGGAAGGAGGTGTCTCCAGTCCAGGGCCTGGGGTGGCCCTGCACCTCCTGCCATTGCCTGGACACTGCTCCGTGTTGGACGCCCCCGGGACGGCTTGAGCACCCAGCAGCCCTGTCAGCTGGAGCTGCCCGTCTTCCCTCTCCCAGTGAGGAGCCCACGCTATATGTATGCAAAGCCACGTGGCCCACTGAAGGTCGCATAGCTCCGATGAGCCCACGGCGCCTTCAGCCCATGCTCTGCAGCCAGCACTGCCCCGCCCTCGGCCGGTGTTTGCTGGCAGAGTGGTTGGTCAAGGGCCACCCGGCAGACCCCGGTGCCGGTCCAGGGTCCAGCTGCCTGAGCTCATGTGCCCCTGGTTTGCCTTCCTGTCCCATCCCCCCTGGCTTAGCATGTGGTGACCTTGCCCTAGGTGAGGGGGTGG
Organism: Rousettus aegyptiacus; assembly: GCF_014176215.1. Taxonomy (NCBI): domain Eukaryota; kingdom Metazoa; phylum Chordata; class Mammalia; order Chiroptera; family Pteropodidae; genus Rousettus; species Rousettus aegyptiacus. The sequence continues at coordinate 508,711 of NW_023416287.1, forward strand.
GTGGGAGTGGGGACTCTGACAGCCCACAGGCCCTGCCCCAGACTGGCCAGCTCTGTCCAAAGCCTGCCGGACATCTGGCCAAGCAAGCAAGGCATTCAAGCGAGCCCGGGCTGGCAGCGGGCCGGAAGCCAGGGCCCAGATGCCGGCAGCCTGTGTGTGGGCAGGCGGCTGACCGCTCTGCTGGCGGTGAGCCCGTCTCCAAGGCACAGGGCTGGACGGCCACTTCCTCCCAGAGTCCACACCCGCAGCCCTGGAGCCACACACGCCCAGGCCATCCACACAGAGGCTCCGAGCGGTGCCCAGATGAGAGCATGGAGACTGTCCCCTCATCGAGGGGCACTGACGGGCAGCTTCTGCGGGCTGGGCCGGGGACGCGAGCGCCTGCACGGCCTGTGGACTGAGAGAGACAACGCACACATGCTCCTAGAACCACCGACGCTCCCGGAGCTGGCCGGCAGAGGGAGAGGATGTGGGCCCCCCGCCGACCGCCCGATGCCCAGAATCTGCAGGCGTCCAGGCCACCTTCGCTCCCCTGCCTGTCCCTGCTGTCACAGGCCACCATGGGCTCCCAGTGTCAGGGCATCATCGGTGGCTGAGAAATACAGGCTAACTCCCTCATGCAGTTAGCTGGTTCGCCAGGGGCTGGGGAAGGTTGAGAGCTCTGATCCTTTAAAAAAATGAAGTATAAATTAAATTTTCAGTGAGTTTAATGTAAGATGTTTAAAAAACCCGATGCTTTCATGCTTAAATATTTTCCTCACCTCCCTGCTTCCTCCTGAGCTGTATAAACACAGTTCTTCCTCCTCCAGATAATGGAAAATTCCTGGGGGGTGGGGGCTGGGGCTTTCTGTCTGAGCGGGCACTTCCTGTTGTCCAAATTACATCGAGGTTCTGACTAAGGCTAATTGACTGAGAACCTGTCCTTCTCGCTTCCCCAGATGAAGTCTCGTTTCTCCGCCTGGCGGAGCCTTCCCCGGGCCTCCTCCAGGACCACCTGTTTCAGAAGGTTTGCGACAGGCAGGGGCTTGCCTCCTTCCTGCCGGGAGGAGGTGGGGGTGCAGGTGAGACAGGAAACTGGTGCTCAGTGTCTGCCCCAGCGTCCACGCGGTCACCGGCCCACAGAACCCGCCTGTCCACTTCCGCTCCCCCGCGTGAATGGCCGGTGGGCGGTGGAAACCCCGCCTCCCCGCCCCACGCCCCCTGCACTCTCCCCGGGCCCCCGCTGCCCCGCGTTTGGGCTGTGGAGCAGTCACAGCCCCCGGGGCGCAGGGAAGAGGGCGTCCAGGCGACGACGAGCCTGCCTTCTGCTGCACCGCGGTCCCCCAAGGGAGCGATCCCGATGTGCCTCCACTTGTCCTCCGCCACCAGCAGCCGTGACATCCACCAGCCACCCATCTGGGGGCGCTATCTGTGCCAGGCTCTGGGGGATCACCACAGCGGTGAGACGCCCCCAGAGGCGGGGCGCAGACCCTGTGTGCTGAGCTCCACAGGGAGGGGGCGCTCAGGAGCGTGCCGGGTGCAGGTGTGGTTTGCGACAACCCTGAGCTGGCCTTGGAGACGACGGTGGCCACCGTAAGATTTGTCAGCTCACTAGTCCCTGCTGGGCGGCTCGCTGTAGCCAGTGACGCGGGGACAGGAGGACGAGGCCACTCGGCGAGGGGGAGGCCAGCGTGTAGGGCTGGGAAGGTTCTGGGGACAGAGATCAGTGCGGAGGTGCTGAAAGGACAGCGCCCCGCTCGGAGGCGGCTTCCCGCTCCGCAGTCCGGTGAAGCCGCCTCCCCAGCCGCGAGCTGGGCTTGGGCTGCGCGTGTGGCCGAGTCTGTTCGTTCCCTGTCCCTGGATCCTCAGTGCTGTCGTGGCAGAGGTGGCTGGAGCCTGAGAGCTTTCCCATCCATTTTAAAACCAGCGGGATTTCTGCCATTTGCATGAAATGCTCGCCAGCTGAGCGTTTTCAGGGCTCGCGTCCCTGGTTGCAGGGGTGGGGGCTGGGCGGCCGGCGGCGACCAGACTGCTGACCATGCACAGTCCCTGGTGCGCCTGGCACAAGACTGGAGACGCGAAGGGCCCATGAGCCAGCTCACGGGCGGAACGTCCTGAGCAGGGGAAACAGAGCTGTTGGGATCTTGACGTGGGATTCGCCCTCCAGAGCCGACAAGGCGCCCTTCGCAGCCGGGAGAGCAAAGGGGCTCAGACTGAGGCCCTCCCGCTCCCGAGAGGGTGGCCCTGCCGCCTGGAGGGCTCCCCGGTGTCACGGCCTCTTCATGGGCCCACTTCGCTCTCACATCAGAAAGCCCCAGGAAGTGGCTCTCCCGGAGGGGCGTCCGGCTCCGGGTCCCCACAGTCGGGGCTCCCCCTTCACAGGCAGAGGGGGCCCGCCCTCCTGGGGTTTGTGCATCCCAGTTGCAGTCGCCTCGTGCAGTCCTCTGAAGAGTGATAGTGAGGGTCACCCGGAGGCTGATGAGCACAGTCAGCCAGCGCCACCCCCTCGTGGGTCCGTCCGCGTGGGGGATGCAGGCCTTCCCCCTTTTGCAATGGGGCTGCCCCGTCCCCTTGAACCGAGGAGGTTGGGGCCCCCTTCCTCAGCCTGGGCCCAGCAGGGGCGCCCGCACTAGAAACATGGCAGCCGCTGGCGACCACCGCTCCAGACCCGCGCGGAGCGGGGGAGGCGGGGTCAGGAGCGCGGTCCCGCAACGCGCCCGTGCGCACGGTGCGTGAGCGTGAGTTACAGTCCCTTCCTCAACATTCTAAATAACTCACAAATTAGCGCTGTGCCCGCATCGGTAATGTTTTCTGTCTAATTAAAAAAACCACACACAACAGGCCACGTGGCCCCTCGCTTTGGCGACCAAAGGACAGGGGTGGAGCTGTTTCAGGAGCCAAGCGCCCAGTGAAAACAGCGCCACCTACTGATCAGGGCCTTTCGTAGCCCTGGGCCCCCGCCAGTGTGGGAAGAGGCCGAAGGTGATCAGGGGAAGGACCGGCAGCCAGTCTGTCCGGAGCGGGGAGGCGCCAGCGAGGGCACGGTGGGTGGGGCGCTGACCACGGCGGGGGCTGAGGAACAAGCCCCTTTGGCGTCCTAGCAGCAGGAGTAGAGGAACACCCCCCACGACACCCGCCCCCCTCCAGGGGACAGCCTGCCTTCTACGCGCAGAGCCTGCCCTCCTTTATCCTGGGCGATGACACCAGTGTCCCTGCTGGCCTCAGGCCTGGGTCTTGCCCTGGGGCCGACCCTCCACCCCCCTGTCCGGCTGCAGGCCCCCACTGTGGTCTGCGGACGAAGGCCAGGCCACCAGGTGAGCTGGGACTCAAACTCTGACCGCCTTGCCCCGCTTCCCGTCTCTTCTTCCAGGACCCCTCCGCTGGTTCAGGTCACTCCCAGGAGGTCCCCCAGGTGCCTCCCTGCACGCTCAAGGGACAGGGTGGGGGCCGGGTTCAGGCGGGGCAGGCCTGGAGGCCGAGAGCATAAGATCCCCGGGGGCGAGCGGGACCTCCCCCGCCCCGCTCCGCGGTGTCCAGTCCCGGGAGCAGGGGCCGCTCAGGTGAGCGCTGGCCTGGCCCTGCCCACCCCAGAGGCGACCTGGTCAGGGCGCACGGGCCGGGGCGGCGGGGCGGGGGGGCTCGCAGCTCAGCGAGGCTCACCCTGGTGGCTCCTCCCTCCCCCTCCCTCCCACGGCGCGCGCGGCGTCGCAGGGGTTAACGGGGGGCGGGGCGAGGCGGCGGGCGGAGCGAGGCGGCCGCAGCGTCCCCGCGCGAGTCCCCGGCCGGCAGGAACGCGGAGCCGCCGCCGCTGCCGCCTCGGCCATGCGGCTCCCGGGCCGGGGGCCTGGGCTCGGGCCCGCGCCGCTCCCCGCGCGCCGCCCCCGCTGAGCCCGCCCGCCCGCCCGTCGGGCGCCGCCGGCACCATGGTGCAGAAGTCGCGCAACGGCGGCGTGTACCCCGGCCCGGGCGGGGAGAAGAAGCTCAAGGTGGGCTTCGTGGGGCTGGACGCCGGCGCGCCCGACTCCACCCGGGACGGCGCGCTGCTCATCGCCGGCTCCGAGGCCCCCAAGCGCGGCAGCATCCTCAGCAAGCCGCGCGCGGGCGGCGCGGGCGCCGGGAAGCCGCCGAAGCGCAACGCCGTGTACCGCAGGCTGCAGAACTTCCTGTACAACGTGCTGGAGCGGCCGCGCGGCTGGGCCTTCATCTACCACGCCTACGTGTGAGTGGCCGCCGCGTGCGGGGCCCGGCGCCCGCGCCCCCCGGGGCGGCGAAGGGCGGGGACGGAGCTGTGTGCAGAGATCCGGCAGGAAGGCGTTCCGGGGTGCGGGGCTTCGGGTCCTCGCGGGGGCGCCCGTCCTCCTCCCGCTCCCCACCCGCGGCCCGGCTGCGTTGCGTCAGCCCATCCCCGGGCCCCCGTGCTCCGCACGAGAGGCCCCTCCCCGCGGCCGCTGCACCGAACAAAGGGCCGGCGGGGAGGGAGGGGCGGCCGCGCGGCTCTCCCTGCCTCTGGATTCGGACTCCCGGGGTCCGCCTGGGCTGGGCTTCCCCAGGAACGGGGGAGAGGGAGGAAGCGCTGGCCTACCCTCTTCGCGCCCCCAAGCCCCTCACTCTGGAGTGAGCGTCTAGGTTGCTGAAGTGGGGGAGGGATGTTAACATTATCTGCCCCCCCCCGCCCCCCCCCCCGCACCCTGCCCCTGGGGCTGGCACCCTCCCTGTCCTTGCCCGCGACCCAGACTTCCCCTCCCCCCAGCCCGACCCCTCTTTGCAGCTGGTGGTGGGAGGGGCTGCTGTGTGCCTGGTGACCCCCATACAGCTGGGGCTCAGCGGACACCCAGGAGGGGCCTGCCGGCGCTGGCCCGGGAAGGGGCCGTCCGTCTTCCCAGGCCCGCTGCCCGGGGACTCCTGGCCTTGCACACACGGGGATCCCCGTGTGCAGTGTGTGCGCGCGGTTTGCACAGCCCGAGCGCTCAGGCCCTCTCTCCCATCCCAGCCAGCCCGGGCCGCACTCGGCCATTTTGTATGAAAGGCATTTTGGGATGGGAGAGGGGCAGATTCTGGAAACCCTCCGACGGACCAGCACCCGCCTGGGGTGAGCGGGGTGTGTGCCCTGAGCGTGACCCCTCGGGTGCCCCCACATACCTGGGCCTCGTGGAAGGGAACTGCCAGGTTGCTGGTGGGGACCGGGTCCGGGGGGACCATATCCCTGGGAGGGCCCCTGGGCACTGTCCCCAGCCCCAGGGCCTGGCCACTCTGGGAGTCCCGAGAGTGGCAGCCCCCCACCCCCACGGCTGTGGCCCTTCCCACACAGGCTCATTCACTGGTGTCTCCTCACCAGTGACCCTCCCGCTGGCGCCTTGTCCCCGCCTGGCCGGGGCCGAGGGGGCTCCTGGTGGGGCTGGTCAGCCAGGTCTGGCACGTGCGCAGAGCCCGCCCACACAGCTCGGGGCCCCCTGGTCTGACTGGTGTGGCTGCAGGTGGGGGTTCCTGTGCTCTGGGGATACCGTCCCTAGCTGGCAGCACCTCCTGGGGCTCCCTCCTCTTGGGCCTGAATGGTCGCCCCTTCTGCGCCACCTGCCTCCTAAAAGCCGCAGTGTGTCCAGAGTCAGAAGCAGACTGTGTGGGAACCTGGGTCAGGCTCTGCTCTCGCGTGGGTGAGGTCTGCGCCATCTCCTCGGGTGACCCTGAATCAAGACGGGGGGTCCCGAGGCCTGGGGGGGCCTTCAGGGGAGTAGGCCTTCACCGTCAGTCAGCCCTGCCCCTGCCCCTGCGTCCCCTTGCTCCCAGCCCACTGCCATGCAGCTCTAACTCAGAAGGCCGCCTGGGGCGGGGACTCGGGGACTCGGGGACTCGAGGGAGCGGGGAAGGCAGGGGGTCTCTGGTGGCGGTTGCGTTGGGCACACACGTCTAGTCACGAGCTCGGCAGACCTCAGTTTTCCCATCAGCAGCGTGGGCACAGCTGCGGCTCGCCCCCAGGGAGCGGCAGAGACGGCCGCTCAGGGCTGGCCCAGGGGCTCTTCCGAGTGGCACCTGCGTCCTGCTGCGGGCGCTCACCGCCCATCCCCCAGCCCCTGGGCCCGGCCCCGCCCGACTCAGGAGGCCTTTACTGCCCTCGTCCATTGGTGTCCCCTCAGGCCCTAGCACCCTACGGACGCGGCTGCCCCGGTGACCCCCCACTCCCGTGCCCAGCTCGGAGTGACGGACTAGCTCGTGCTTGCGCCTCATTTGGTTCATGGGTGCGTTGGTTAAAGGCCCGGTGCTGACTTGGGCCTGGGGAAGCCAGCGGAGGGCAGGGACAGGCTCGGGGGTGGCGGTCCTGCTGCCGCCAGCCGTCCCGGCCGGGGACCTGTCCTGGGCTCTGGGACGGCCCTGAGCGCTCCGGGGCCACCTTTCCTTTGCCTGGCTTCTGGAAGGCGGAGGCGTCCCGGCGGGCGCTGGCCGTGGCAGGCGTCGGTCCACGTGCACACCTGCAGAAGGGGCTTCCTCTGCAGGCGTGCCCTGGGCACAGATTCGTGCCCGTCGCTCCCTCTGCCCGTGAGGTCTCCCAGATGTCTGGGGGCCAGGAGCCCTCCCCGAGTCAGGAGGACGCGGACCGCAGAGGCGTGGGCGGAGGCGGCTTGGCAAGCCTGTCCCAGCCCGAGGCCCCTGGCAGGCCCTCCGTCTGCTTGCGCTGGACAGAGTGTGGCCTTGGCAGGGCAGACCCCGCCCTGAGTGACTGCTCGCCAGGTCTGGTGGGCACCCCGGGGTGGGATTCTGGGTGGGGGGGTGGGCTCCGACACTCAGGTGCTGCCCGCAGCGGTGGGGGCCCTGCGTGGGGCGCTGTGCTGTGTGGGGCGGGCCCCGTGGCTGCTCCTCCCGAATCCTCTGCTCACAGCTCGGCCAGAGGCTCTGGGCTCAGAGGGTCGTGCGCTGGAGATGGGGACAGCTCTGCGTGGGTGGCTTTTCCAGGTGCAGGGTCTGGAGTTTGCAGGAGTTTCTCAGGGAGCGCGGGGTGCAAAGGCCCCAAACCACAGAGTCAGGAGCGCCCACTGTGGCGGGACTTCTGAGAGCGCCTGTCCCCACTCAAAGGGAGCCGGGCAGTCACTCCGTCACAGGGAGGCTCCGTGCCACTCAGGGGGAGCCCGAACGGGAGCCCCGCTTGTTACGGCCCGTTCGGTGCGGCTCTCAGGAATTTCTCACGTGAGCCCGTGAGCCCGTTGTCCCTGGTGGGGACACTGAGGCCAAGAAAGGCCGAGTGAGTTCCAGAGTCACTCCGCTCCAGCTGAAGGGGCGTCTCCACCTCAGAGACGAGCATTTCGGGTGCAGATTGCCCGGCCTTCCTGACACCCAGAAGCCACTGAGAGTTGCTGGGACAGACTCACTTAACACGGGCCCGGGGAAGACCGTGCCGGTGGCAGGAGGGGCTCGACCGCTGGCTTCGTGTGAGCTGTCCTCTCTCAGGCAGAGCCACCAAGCCCTTCCATCCTCCAAGGAGTCCACGTGACACTTCAGGGGCCTGAGGCTGGGGGCTGCTGAGCCAGGCGTCACCTCCTGCTTCTCAGCATCCAGGAGGGGTCCACGCACCTCTCCTTTGTGGCTTTGGACAGCCCAGTGGGGTCACATTCTTGCCCCCTCTCACCTGTCTGCCCTCGCTGTGCTGGCCTGGGTAGGAGGTGGAGCCCCACGTGTGGCCGCTGCCCCTTGCTGTGACCGCCTCGAGGTGAGTGTCTCCTGGAGGACGTGGCAGGGTCTGTCTCAGAGGGAGAGGGGAGTCCGCATGGCATGCCCAGCTTCCTCCACGTCACTGACCCGCCGGGTCCTGGAAGTGAGGCCCGTCAACCCGAGTCAGAATCTCATGGGAGTGCCCCGGGAGGCGAAGATGCTCCACAGAGGCGTGGCTTTGGACTTCCCACCCCCACCCAGCAGAGTGAGGTTAACCCGTGACAACAAAACACTGTCCAGTGACACTGAGCAGTGGGTGGCCTCAGACGTCCCGTGTCCGCGGGTGCCGGGCGGGGAGGGAGCTCGTCCCGACGGCTGCACGGGTCAGAGAAGAGAAATCCTCGGTTCTGTCGGAATCGGTCCCAGTCACAGACCGGAACCAGTCTCTGCAGGGGGGCCGCGCCTTGGCCTGCAGGCTCCGGGCCTTTGAGGTGGGTGCTGAGCTCCGACCTGGGGGCGCAGCACGCGGCAGGGCCGGCTCCAGGGCTGGAAATGCTGGAGCCCTCGGCGATTTTGAAGAAACCGACCCCTTTCGAGCGGGAGCCGAGTGTGGGGGTGGACAGGCGAGGGTGCTGGCCCGTCCGTCTTGGTGAGGAAGTTAATCCACAGACGCTGGTTGTCCTTCCCGTCCACGCGTGGCCATCGCAGAGCAAGGTGTGGTGAGCTGCGGGGACCGGGCGTTCCTCCCGGGGGGCCGAGAGCTCCCTGGGGCGTTCACGGAGGGCGCTGACAGCAAGGCCTGGAGTGGGGGACAGCGGAGGCCACGCGGAGGGAAGGACGGGGGGCCGCGGGGCCTGTGCTCTGGGCCCCTGACGTCTGTTTGAAGGTGGCGAGGAGGCCAGGCCCGGGGCTCGGGCTCAGGCTGGCGGGTGGGCTGCAGGCTGCGGGCGAAGCTCCCCACGGGCGTGGGGTGTCCTGTCTTCTCGGTAAAGACAGCATGGCCTGGGTTACCACGCAGATCAGTCATTTCCAACGTTTTCAGTATAAACGGAGCCCGAAATTGCTGGAGCGGGCGAGTAACAGCTCTGGGCTCGCCACCGCCACCGAGGCCACACCTGTCTCTATCCCCACTTGTCAGGTGTGCTTTTAAAGCGTTCACCCTCGTCCTGTGAGGTGGAAACGGCGAAGGTGGTTCAGAGGGTGTGTACAGGAGGATGGGGAGGGGCGGGGACCGTGGGCTCTGGGCCGGCCTGGCTGGATCCTGGCCCCATGGATGCCCCCGGACCCCGGGCCCCAAGGTCCCTCGTCTGTAATGGGGGGTGATGCTTCCGTGAACGACTCGACGCCACGCTTGCCACGTTTGACGCCCGCGAAGCTCGTCGCCATCTCTGTTATCATCGCCGTGACTGGCTCGGCAGATGGCAGGCCACATCCTGGACGGGCAGTGGAGGCCTGGGCGGACGGGGTTGGCGTGTGGCACCCTCGGCCACGGCCCCTCGCCAGCCTTGGCCATCGCTCAGCCCCGTCGCCCAGCGGCTGGGCCTGGATCAGTGCGTTGCCCCAAGCAGGGTCCTCTGCCCGACGGGCGTAGCAGACGATGCTATGGCCCCAGCTTTTGAGAGGAGAAGTGTTTGTCGCAAGGTCGACAGTCAAGGAGACAGGAGGCTGGGCTCCAATCTGTCTGGCGGGACCTATGGGGTTTCAGCACCGGGGCTCCCTGGACAGCGCCCCTTCGGTTCCGGGAGGGTTCCAGCCTCCGGTTCCTGCCACTTCCTGTCCTTTGGTTCCGTTAAGGGGCCACAAGTGTCACTCGTAAGCTTTGGTTCTGGGTCCTGTTAGAAATAGGGCAGGACCGGTTCGAGCTGGCTCTGCGGTTACAAAGGGACTTGGGCCGCTCGTTGGACAAGAGGCCGAGTGTGACATGGGAGCAGGGCACTGGCGGGTGTCCTAGGGTCGCCAGCCGCAGGAGAGCCCGTCCCGTCCCGCCCCACTGGGCGGCTCTGCGTCCAGCGTGGAGACGGGAGCGGGGCGGCATGAGAACCAGCATGCGGGCAGGGGGCCCCCGTGGACCCCGGGCGGGAGAGAGCCACGCGCCGCGCGCCTCAGCTCGCGGGGGCCGCAAGGCTGAGCCCGCCCCCCGCGGCCCAGCCCCGCAGTGTGGGAGCTGCCTGCCGAGCAGGGCTGCGGCCCAGCGGCCTCCCACACCGGCCTGCCTTCCTGCTGTGGCCGCGGGGCCTCTGCCCGGCCCACCCCGCAAAGCCACCCCGCAAAGCCGGGCAGCCTGGTTGGGCCCGAGGCAGAGAGACGGGATGCCGACCTGAGATCGTCCCCAGGGAATGTCGGCTTCCACGCTCGGGGAGGCTTCTGAAGAAGCAGCTGTGGCTCTGGCTACGACTGGGCTTGCCCCTGCCCGCGGGCTGTCGGCCGCCGCCTAGGTCCTGCTGCCCTGCCCCCGGCTCGTGTCCCTGGCAGCTGGGGGTGCAGCAGTGAGCGGCACTGCTTGGCTTCGGCAGCGCCTTGCAGAGGCCCTGGTGGCCAGACTGTGGCCGCTGGGGAAGTGGAGGGTGGATGTGTCCCGGCCCGAGTGTGACTTTCAGCTCCAGGCTCCAGGACGTGGGGAGGGTGCAGAGTGAGCCTGCCCACAGGGAGCGTCCTTCTAGATTGTTCTGGCTGTCTGCAGAACGCAGCCGCTCCCTCTCCGGGTCCTGTCTGGCCACTGCCCCTGCACGCAGCCTCCATCCTGACCATGGAGGGCCTCACACCTTTTCAGTTTGCTTTCCTGGTTAGGCTTGGAGAAAGGCCTTGAAGCCTTCGCAGGAGGGAAAGGCCAGTTTCTCCTTGGACCCCAGGTTTAGCGGGGAGGCGGTGAAATGCTTCTGGAAGCACAGAGCCTGTCCCTCAGAAGGGGGTGTTGGTCGATGTGGGAGGGGCCGCTGGTGTCTGCTTCCTGTGTGCAGGGCGCTGAGCTGGGCCCCTGGGTGGACGGGCCACCACAGGAGCCTGGCCCGGTCCACAGGAGACTAGATGTTTGTTCGCCCACACGGACCTAGCCTCTCTGAGGGACGTGGTGGCTCCCCGGGGGATGGGCTCTTCCGGCGCGAGGGCAGGGCTTCCCCCAGCGGCATTGGGGTTGGCGGGGAGCTGGCCCTGGTCCTGAACACGAGCCCACACCGTCTCCCTGTGGGCACCAGCAGGGTCGGCTTCTCGCAGGCGATCACCCAGGTTGTCCCCGCTCCCGGCTGAGACGCCCCCACCGCGTGGCGGCCCGGTCGCCCGTCTGCTCCTCTGTAGAGTACAGGACTGTTCCCTTCATGGAGCCACCGTGGCACTCGTGGTCGGGCTTCTGTGCGATGGGTGTGATGCACATTGGCCGTTCCTCCTTTAATGAGTGTGTCTGCTCCACTGTGGGCTCCCTGGGGTGGGGGGCACACCCCTCCTGGCGTCAGGCCCGCTGCTCTGCCTTCAGGAGCCCCCCGAGCACCTCCCGGACATGGGTCTCCCGTCCACGGGCCCCTCTCGACCCTCGCTCCTGTCCCGTCCAGCAAGCCTGCCTGAGCGGGCGGTGGGCTTCTGCTCTCACACTGGACCTGACATCGGTGGGAACAGTCTCGGCCATCACACGCCAGGACGTGTGGGCCACCCTTGGGAGTGGGCTCTGGCTGTGCATGTGGGGGGCCAGGTGAGCAGAGCAGGGGAGGAGAGCTGGGACCCCTGCTCGGAGGGCTCAGGGCCCCCGGGCAGCCTGGTGGACGAGGTGCAGCCTGGGGGACAAGGAGGAGGTGGCCCTGTGGCTGACTTGTGGGCAGGAGAGAGTTCCCGCAGCAGAGGGTGTGTGCAGAGGCCAGGGACAGGAACACCGGCCTGGGAGGCCGAGCAGGGGCCAGGGGTGGGGGCGTGCTCTCACCCTCGGTCTCGGTGGCGTGGGGCCACAGGTGGCTTGTGCAGGCGATGGAGAGATGGGACACTGTTGGGACATCTGGATGGAGGAGCTGAGAGGAAGTCTTGGGAGGACACCCTGGTTGGGCTGTGTCTGGGGGCTGCGTGTCTGTGGGAAGGGGGCGGAGCCGGCGGAGGGGCCCCGGAGCGCGGGGAGAGCCGGGGTGGATGCGGGTGGCCCAGACCGCCCTGGTATGTGTGATGTGGGATGGGGGGGCACTCAGGTGAGCCCTTGTCCAGCCCTGTGGTCTGTGTGGGGACAGGTGACTGATGGGAGCCGATCACCCCGAGTGCGGCCGTGTCGGGGCTCGAGGGGGTGGCGCCCGGGGACGCGGCCCCTGCTGCGTGTGCCTGTCATGCCCGGCCTGGAGTCCTCCCAGCAGGGCCCGTGAGGACAGCCCTCCTTGGAGTCCGCAGCCCTGAGGGCTTCGCCTCCTCGCCCGCTCTTCCTGGGGGCAGGTGGGGGTGGGGGCTTCCCCTGCTGAGTGGGGAGCTGCGCCTTTGAGGGTCTGGTGCTTCCGGAGGTGTGTGTGGCCAGTCAGGTCCGAGGCACTTATTGAGCACTTGCCGTGTACTCGGCAGAGTCTTGAGTGCTCACTGCACCGCCTTCCGTGGCCTTGGGCGCCGGCGGATGCTTCCAGAACCTCGCGTTCTCCATCAGCTGGCTTGGTGCCCGGCTGGACTGGGGCAGGCTGGGGGCCCTGGCCCCTCAGAGGGGTCTGTGTGCGCAGCAGCTCAGGAATGTGCCTTCCACGCCCGCGGACCTGGCTCAGACCTCAGGCTGGCTGTCCGCATCTGTTTCACGCCTGGAGTGGCCGCTGTGGCCAGCTGTCTGTCACTCCCGCTCGTAAGTGTCAGCGGGGCCTGCAGGCAGAGCAGTTCATTAGGGGGCAAAATTAGATTTGGGCTGCAGTGCCGGCCGCAGTCTGGTGGAGAGGTGGGCGGGGGTTCCCTGGGGAGCCTGGCCTCAGGCGGGGTGGGCCTGCTGTGGCCTCACTCTGGCTGCCATGCAGTCTGGCCAGGCCCCTGACAGCGTTCTGGGAGGGGAGTTTCTGCAGACCGTCCAGACCGTCTGTCCACCTGCGGAAGGGGTGCCAGGCCCCAACGTGGCCGCACTCGGCAGCTCCGACTCCTCCTCTGTGAAATGACATGAGCCCCCGGCCTGCAGGTCGTCAGGTGCTGGTGCACACAGAGCTGCGGGTGGGGGTTCGGCGCCGGGGGCCCCTCCCCGCACGCCTGCCCCTCTGCGCCCAAGAGCGGCCTGCGGGAGCTGGGGGGCGAGCGAGTGGGGTGCTGGCGGCACTGACTTCCCTTTCTCCACCCACCCCTGCCATTCACTCGTCAAGTGTTTATTTCATTCCATGTGTCAAATGAGATGAACAACCCCAGCCATCTCCTGAGCCAGTCCTTGGAGGAAGGGAGGGAGCTGGCCTGGGGACTGGCAGTGGGGGGCTGCGGGGACAGCCGCCTGTGAAGGGACACCCTCCACGTTGTCCCCCACAGTGGAGGGGGGATCAGCAAGGAGACAGCAGTGGCTTTGTCTTGTTTCTCCAGAAGAGAAATATTTTCTGCAGTCGGATGATGGTGGGGGGGGGGGACGTCTCCCTGCAGGGGCTGGCAGAACCCACACGTGCACTCTAGGGCCACCTCTAGGGGGTTGTCAGGCCCCTCTGGCCCATGCCTGTGCCCCCAGCACCCTGGTGGCTGCCGTCATGTCCCGCCTGCCCCGGCCCGCTCCTCGCCCGGCTCCTTAGCACTCAGGACCCTGCTGTGCCTCCTCCTGTTTGAAAAGAGGGGTCCCACCTCTGCTCAGAGCTCAGACTGCAGCCAGAAGCCCCCCCCCCAAACATCTGGCTGAGGTCTCTCCTGTGGGTCAGGGAAGGGCTTGCTCCCCCACCTCCCAGGTGGACGCCCTTCTGAGGTCGCTCCCCACACTGGCCGTCCTGCCTGTCCCCCATCCTGGCCTCTGGAATCTGGGGACCAGCTGCTTGTGATGCTTGTCTCCTTGGCAACCGCTGCCAGGGGAGCATCCTGACTTTGAATTCATTATCATAATTAGCTCGAGCGCAGAGAGCCTCCTGCCATCAGAGATGCCTCCCCCTCCCCTTCTCTCTTTCCTTCCCTGCATCCTGGACAGTCCCCAGGCTGGGGGCTCGAGCAAGCCCCCCAGGGCCCCAGGATGGTGCAGGCGTTTAGCCGAGCTGAGCCAAGCTTTGCAGCTCCCAGCCTGGGGTGGGGGGCTGCTCACCTGCCCTCACTTGGGAGGAAGCAAACCCAGGTCCTCACGAGTCACCCACGCCCTCTGGGGCCCGGAGGGGTCCAGTGCTCTGAGCGCGCAGCCACCGCGGGGGGTGGCACAGTGCTGCTGGTCAGTGAGCCCTCCCCAGAGTGGTGCTTTCGGACCCACGGCTGCCGGCTCCTCACGTCCGTCAGGAGCAGAGCTCAGGGGCGGGAGAGGCCTGCAGGGCAGCACGCGGGAGCCCCCGCCGGGCTCGTGGCCCCTAGCGTCCACGGGAAGCCCTGGTGTGCCTGGGTGGCCCTGCGGTGGCCTGCAGGGCTGTGGGCGGGAGGGAGGAGCCTCATGTCTGAGATAGGCCCCCAGGCTCCCCGGGGCTGGACCTTAGTAAAATGTCCCTGCCCCAGGATGCTGTGCCCAGGGACCATGAGGTTCCCAGTCTCCCAGCCCCCCAATGGGGCCCAGGATGCCGCTGCGTCCTGGGGGCGGGGCGGCTGCTGGTCGCCAGGGAGCCTGTGGGCAGGAAGAGGCCTGGGGATAAGTCTTTCTCCACCGTGGAGCTGCCTGGAGCAGTGGGGGGCCCTGCCGCTTGGAGGCGCCCTGCCCGGGACCCAGCCCCGGGCCTGCAGGCGTGCTGCGTGGGTGCGCTTCTCTGTGGGACTTCGTCAGTGCCTGGGGACGTGTCAGGGAGCCGCAGGCAGCCTCCTCGTCTCGCCCCGCCTCGCGTGTGGGCGTGCGGAGCTCCTTCCTGCCGCCTCGCCTCCCCTGCACCCCTTCCTGTGCCGCCTGTGATGTCTGTTCCCAAACTCACCGAGCCTGGGCTGCCGCTGGCGCCTAAAGGGGCGGGGCCGCTGGGGGGGCGGGGCCGTCTTCCCCTGAACCGCGGGCTTGGTCCCCGCCGGCCGTCCGGTCACTGCCTCTGTTGGGGACTCGGCGAGGCCGGGCGCCACGTTCTGGGACTCTGGGACGCGGGGCAGAGCCACCGCCGGGCAGCAGGGCTGCCTGGGCCTGGGCCTGGGCCTTGGGTCCTGGGCCTCCTCTGCTTTGGACGGATGCTGTCACACAGCGCAGGGGGCGGGTCTTTGTGGGCGCAGCCCCCCACTCTGTTTGAGACCCGCACACGGGGATGACAGTGCCAGGCGTCCCCCGGACCCCTCCTCCAGTCTGTCAGACTCACCCGCTGCCAGGTCCTGGGACAGGCTGTGCTCCCCCACTTTGGCCACCCCACGTGCTCTTCCCTCTGCCAAGGACTCCCTTCTCCTCTCCCCTGGGCCCCCTGCTTGCTAGCGCTGAGCCAAGCCGGGTCCCACGCTCCGTCTGCGACGGGCAGGGCTTCCCGTGTGTCCCACTGCCCGACCCCCGGGTCCCACCTGAAGCCCCGGAACCTCCTGTCCTCCACCCCTGGTGCACCCACTGGGCTCGGGTGCCCCTTCTTCCCACAGCCGGGTCGGGAGAAAACGAATGTAAGACACACGAGTTATCTGGACTCTTCCAGGGCTGGTTAATTGAATAAATTGGCTAATGAGAAGAGGAAATTAATTGTGGTTTTGAAATGTGACAGTTCCTCTGCGTGAGTTCTGTCTGTGCCAGCAGCCACTGTCAGCACGTCGGCCACCGCCGCCCTCCCGGGAGGGGCTGGGGCAGCCCCCGGGGAGTCTCTATCTCTGGGCAGTTGCCGGGCCACTTCGGGGCTCGTGGGGCAGGCCGCGGAGGTGCCCCGAGGTATGGCTGAGGCTTCTTGGTGCTGAGTGCACCTGGTGCAGCCCAGGCTCAGGTTGGACCATACAGCATTGGCCCCCAAAGGGTCTCAGGACCCTGTTCCCAACGGAAGACTGGTGGTCTTGACTCCTGGGGAGCTGAGGCTAAGTGACGGAGTGTCTGGATGGTGAGGACACAAGGGGACGCGAGGTGTGGGGCCCCCTGATCAACTTTCCCACACACAGGAGCCCTCGCCCAGGTCCTCGCCATCCGTGGGAGGCTGTGCTCCCTGAGGCCCTGCCCTTCCCACTGTGGCCGGATGCTCCGCGTGGAGCCTTGGACAGACCTCAGTGTCCCCGCTGGACCCGCCGTGCCAACGCCAGGCAAGGGTGCCAGTGGCCATTCGTGAAGGGTGGTCGTAATAGGAAGATGGAGGATTTTGCTGAGCTGGAGAGGGAGCCATTGTGGACAGGAAGAGCGTGGCGTGTGCCCCTGCGGGGCTCTCTCAGTGGCAAGAGGCACAGCCTGTTTTGGGGACCCTCTCAAAGCAGGAAGCTCTCAGGCGGGAGTGGGGGCGGGCGCAGGCGTGGCCCCGCCCCTCACCCCACCGGCCCCGCCCTGCCTTTTGGCCCCGCCTCCCGCCGGCCGGCCCCGCCCCTGACCCCGCCTCCCGCCGCAGGTTCCTGCTGGTCTTCTCCTGCCTGGTGCTGTCGGTGTTCTCCACCATCAAGGAGTACGAGAAGAGCTCGGAGGGCGCGCTCTACATCCTGGTGAGCCCGCGCGGGGGCCGTGCGCCAGCGTCCCCGCCCTGCTGCGGAGCCTCTGACCCCTGGACCTGCCGCCTGTGCCAGCCGGGCCCCCTCCCGCGGACCCCGCCCTCCACGCACCCAGAAGCCCTGCTTGACCGGCTCCTGCCAGTGGCCCCGTGGCCACTCGCGGCCTCCCCTGCTGACATCGGTGATGTTCAGCGTCTGTCACAGCATTCCCAGCTGCCCCGTCCCTCCCCCCAACACCCCAGCACCCAGTTATGCCCCACCCTGTGTCGTCACCGTGCCTGATGGCCCCCGCCTCCACTGCTCCCACGTTCCTTTGTCACTGGATCCCCAGGGCCCAGGTGGCCTCCTCCACCATGGAGATGGGGGTGTTCCCTGGGTGGGGGTCGGGCAGGTCGTGCCACTCAGAGCAGCCCTGTGAGGGGCGTGGCGCCGCAGCGCGCTTCCTGTGCTGCCCCGGGTGACAGGGCCCGCCCTGGCCCCGCCCTGGACTGAACGCGCCTCTGGGAAGCGCCCCTCCCCGGCCTCCACTGGGGCTGCCCCGGGGGCGGGGCGGGGCGGGGCACTGGCACCGGCTCACACAGGACGGGATCCCCCACGGACCAGCTCAGGCCCTGCCCAGCGGGGGCTCAGCTGCCGCCTCCCTGCAGGAGATCGTGACCATCGTGGTGTTCGGCGTGGAGTACTTCGTGCGCGTCTGGGCGGCGGGCTGCTGCTGTCGCTACCGCGGCTGGAGGGGCCGGCTC
The DNA here is from genome assembly GCF_014176215.1 of Rousettus aegyptiacus. NCBI lineage: Eukaryota > Metazoa > Chordata > Mammalia > Chiroptera > Pteropodidae > Rousettus > Rousettus aegyptiacus. The sequence continues at coordinate 525,717 of NW_023416287.1, forward strand.
AAGTTCGCCCGGAAGCCTTTCTGCGTGATCGGTGAGGCCCGGAGGGGGAGGGGCACCAGCGGGGCTGCAGGACGCACCGGGCCCGTGTCCGCGTGCGCCAGGGGGACTGGCGCCTGCCTTGGCGCAAGAGAGCGTGGTCATCGCGGGCGGTCGTCGGGGCCTGGGAGGCAGGGGTGCCCGTGCAGGGCGGGGCGGACAGCGGGCTCTGCGGGCGCCTGGCCGGTGACCCGTCCGCCCCCTCGGAACCGGAACCGCGGTTGGGCCCCCCACACCCCCGCTGCCGTAGCGGGGCCGTGGCGCAGGGCCGGCTGCCTTAGCGCTGCGTCCCGCAGACATCATGGTGCTCGTCGCCTCCATCGCCGTGCTGGCCGCCGGCTCCCAGGGCAACGTGTTCGCCACGTCCGCGCTGCGCAGCCTGCGCTTCCTGCAGATCCTGAGGATGATCCGCATGGACCGGCGTGGCGGCACCTGGAAGCTCCTGGGCTCCGTGGTCTATGCGCACAGCAAGGTGAGTGGGCCGAGGCTGGGCGGCTGGCCAGCAGCGCCTGGCGCGTGCCCGCCTCCCCGCCCCCTGGGGGCATGGACGTGTGCGCTGAATGCCACGGAAAGCGCCCGTTAAGCTGCAGCTGGCGTGGGATCCACGAGGTGGCTGCAGCCTTGTGTCCTGGCCCGCACCCTTCCCTGTTCCAGCGAGCGCCTAGGAAGCCAGACCCTGCCCTGCCCACCGGGGCTGCCCTGGTCGTGGGGGGCTCCCAGGCCTCACGGCCACCTCCCCACCTCACACACCCTTCCTGTCGGGGCCCTGGCGCAGGGACTTGGTGGGCAGGACAGGACAGGTGATGGTCCCCCAGGTGCTGAGGTGCTGGTTCCCAAGGAGCTGGGGTCTCCTCCAGACCATCACATGGGGTACGGTCTGAAGTCCCAGGATTCTCCCGGGTGCTGGCCGGTCGGCCACCTGGGACACTCCCAAACCCCGGGGGGTGCAATGCTGGGCCGTCTTTAGCCGCCATCCCCCCAGGTGTGAGGTGCCAGGTGTGGGGACACCCAGGGACAGGCTTGGAAAAGCGCCGCCCCTGCTGCCTACCTCAGGCTCTGGGCCGTGTGGCCGGGGGGCGGACGGGGCCGGACACTGGCCAGGTGCTCTGACGCGCCCGCGCCTTTCAGGAGCTGGTCACCGCCTGGTACATCGGCTTCCTGTGCCTCATCCTGGCCTCGTTTCTGGTGTACCTGGCGGAGAAGGGCGAGAACGACCATTTTGACACCTACGCCGACGCGCTCTGGTGGGGCCTGGTGAGTGCCAGCCGCTGGCGCCATTGCCCTTCACGGAGGGACGCCGGCCTGCCGCGGCCCTCCTCGGGGGCCCTCCTCCACCCCCGCCGTGTCCTCTGCCCCCCGGGGCCTGGCGAAGGCGTCTCTCTGGGACCACCCGCCGGCCATCCGTCGCTGGCCTGTGTGCGGGCGGAGAGGCTGGGGCCTGCCGTGTCCTCCCTCCTTGCTGACCACCTGTGTGCGACCTCTGCCGGCAGGGCGGAGGGGTGGTCCTGCCTGTCACACTGAGGGTCAGGAGAGTTTGAAAAGGGGACGCCAGGCCCCCTGGGCTGCCCCCTGGGTCACGGCCGCCCGCCTCCCAGGCCCCTCTGGGGCTCCTCTGGTCACCTGACGCGGGCTGGGCCCGGGCTCCTGGCTCGTGACGCACCCGCCCGGCCCCCAGGCCAGCGGCCTTCCCATCTCTAAACATTGATTTGAAATCCTTGTTCACGTGTTTAATCAAGGTGCTTACAGGTGTTCGGATATCCCCCCCCCCAAGACACTACAGCCACACGCATCCCTGCCGAGCCCCTTCCCGCCCTCCGGGCCAGACACGGCGGTGCCCGCCCGCCCGCCTCCTCCTCGTCTCACCCCACGTCGTGGGGCTCCCCCAGGGCCCCCCTCGCACCGGGAGCAGCCCGCCTCCCGCCGGCTCTGGGGGTGCCCTGCCTCACCCCCGTTCCTCCCCTCCTGTTACTGCCCTGGCCTCTCCCCGTCTCCTGCCCTGACGGTGCCCCGTGCCCTGCGCCGTTTACCTGGGTCCCGTCCTGCCCCGTCCCTGCGGTTCCCTCTGGGCACCGTCCCCTCTCAGGCCCCTGGCCCTTCCCACGCCTCCTGGCTGCTCGCCCTGCTTCAGGCTCGGCCCCAGAGCTGCCCGAGGCCTTGGTCCTGGGGTGGGACCTCTGTGTCGAATGTGACAGCTGCCTCCTGGGTGACAGGGGAACGTGGCCTTCGGGCGATGCCCCCTGCTGCCCCCACACGTGGGGGACAGAGGAGGGACTCGGCATGCAGGCCTGGTTGCTGCAGGGAGGAAAGACGGCTGCCGCTGACCCTGGCCTCGCGGGGCCCTCGGGGGAGGCGGGGGAGAGGGCGGCCTCGGAGCTCGTCCCGCCTCCCAGCATCCGGCCTGCCCTGAGGGTGCGGGTGAGCGTCTGGCTCGGGACAGCGGGCCTCTCTGTGGCCACTGCCGGGCCTGGCAGGTGACCGGACCTGCTGCTCCACAGATCACGCTGACGACCATCGGCTACGGGGACAAATACCCCCAGACCTGGAACGGGAGGCTCCTGGCGGCAACCTTCACCCTCATCGGTGTCTCCTTCTTTGCTCTTCCCGCGGTGAGCCCCTGCCTCTGGCGGGCCCGGGGCGCAAGGACCGCAGGCTGCCCTGGGCGCCCGTCCACTTGGGGGATGGAACAGGCACAGGAACCCGCGTGGGGGCCGCCCTGGGCTGGGGCTGGGAGCGTCACGGGCTTCGCCGGAGTGCTCCGAGCGTCCCCAAGCTGTAGCTTCTGGCCCCGCACCTGCTGATCGCTGTCAGCTCCTCCTGGCCTGGCGGGATTGCCAGTGGGGTCCTTGTGGCCAGGAGCAGTGCTGCGCGGTGTCATGGCGCCCTTGTCAGGTATCCAGGAAACCGAACACCCCCTCTCCTGCAGAAAGGGCGCAGACTCTGTTCACTGTCCACCCTCGGCCGGGCAGGGCGGAGGGGTCGCTGACTCGGGCGCCTTCCCCGCCGGCCTGGCTGCAGTGTGGACAGGCTGGGGAAGGACGGTTACTCTCGGGCCCAGGTGTTCAGTGTGGACCCTGCCACACTCCTATAAGCTGACGTGCCCTTTGCCCCAGCCTGGTGTTTTCCCGCAGCCTGGCCTCCAGCGGTGAGGGACTGGTGTGTGTGGGGGTGGAGCCCGAGAGCTCCAGGGGTGTGCGGGCAAAGGCGGGGGGTGGGAGCTGGGGTCCCAGGGGCACCGTCTGACCCCGACGACTTGCAGGGCATTCTGGGGTCTGGCTTTGCCCTGAAGGTCCAGGAGCAGCACCGGCAGAAGCACTTCGAGAAGAGGCGGAACCCCGCTGCGGGCCTGATCCAGGTGAGCCAGGTACCCAGCGGAGGCCCCTGGCCGGGTCGCGCTGTGCGCAGGAGCGGAGCCCTGCTCGGAGCCGCCCTGTCCGTGGCTGCACCCCTGTCCCTCCGCAGAACTGCGTCAGGTGTTCGGGCGCTGAGAACCAGTTGGGCGCCCGAGGCCACACGGCACAGGCGGTGACGCTGGTCCCGCCTGTCGTCCTGTGTGGGCCCCGGGTCTTGGGCCAGCCTGTCACAGGTGCCGCCGCGGTCGCCCTTCAGAGCCCCAGAGTCAGGGTGCTGTCACCCGCAGCCTGCGCACGTGGGGTGGGGCTCAGAGAGCCCCACTCAGATAGCCAGCAGCTGCTCGAGCTGCGTCTGGCAGATCCCTAGCTGCCCCCGGAGCTAACGGGACTGATGGGGTGACCACACACAGCAAAGCGCACAGCGTCTACAGACTGGTCTGGAAAAGTCGCTAAACAAACAACCACAGTCAGCAACAAACGACTACGGCAAACCCTGGGGAGAGGCAGGATATGACTTCCAGGGCTTACACGTTACGATATTAAAAACATCTAGTTCTCAACAACAACAAAAATACGAGGCAGGAAAAGAGAGAAAGTAGCGAAAAGAATATTTGAAGAAATAAGGTTGAAACTGTCCAAACTTGATGAAAGACACGAATCTGTGCATCCAAGCAGTATACACTCAGGGACCCACACCAGGACGCTTTACGGTCCAACTGCTGGGGCCCGGAGAGGGAGAGGGCCTGGGGAGCAGCAGAGAAGCGGCTTCGTGGACGAGGAGCCTGCGGGAGGCTGACGGCCGACCTCTCGCGGACGCCGTGGAGCCAGGGGGCAGCGGGAGGCCGTGCGTAAAGCCCTGGAAGGGAAATGCTGTCAAAGAATTCCGTTTCTGGCAAAAGCACCCTTCAGAGGAGAACTCAGGACATTCCCGCACGAACACAAGCTGCGGGAGTTCGTCACTCGTGGCCCTGCCCCACGCGACGCGCCGAAGGGAGTCCCTCGGGGCGGGGCAAAGCGATCGCCCGAGTCTCTCCTTCTGGGCTCAGGACGCATAAGGATGGGACCTGGAGCAGTAACAGTGTAACGGGGGGCTGCTCGCGGCACCGTTGCCGCCAAACCGGAATCGCTTTCGATCAGATTGTCGCGCGTAAGACGCGACTCAATCCACAGGGTAACCGTCAAGGAAATGACACAAAACGAGCAGACACAGAAAAGAGAAGGAATCAAAACGCTACCCCGGCAAAAACAAGCACTGCAGGAGGCAGTGACGGGGACATCGAGGCACCAAAAAGAGGCAAGACGTACGGAAACCAAGTAGCGCGGTGGCGGAGGTGAGTCCTTCCTTACCGGGGGCTGCTTTGGACGTACATGGGTGAAGCTCTCAATTAAATGGCAGAAGTTGGAAGAATGGATTAAAAAACCATCCAACTGTGCCATCTGTAATAGACCCATTTTGGATCCAAAAACAATAATAGATTGAATGAGAAAGGATGGAAAAAGATAATCCATACAAACAGTAACCTGAAAAGAGATGACTATAATAACGTTAGAAAAAATAGATTTTTTTTTTTTTAACTCCTGCAGCACCTGATCTTCCCAAGTGTCTCTGCTTAGCCCTGCTTAACTCTGAGATCGGACGAGATGGGGCCCGTTCAGCGTGGCATGGCCGCAGACAAAATAGATTTTAAGTCAATTTAAAAGAGATTCGAGAGACAAAGGAGGGTGTCGTGTACTGATGAAAGGGTCGATCCAAAGAGGAAATGCAAAAACCGTAAACACGTACACACTAACCTACACACTAACCGCAGAGCCCCGAACCACACGGAATGAAAACCGACCGAGCGAGAGGGTGAAAGAGGCGTTTCCACAGTGACAGCTGGAGACGTCGGCGCCCCGCGGTCCGCGCCGGACGGAGGGAGCAGCGAAGGTCCTAAGGGACGAGGCCCCGAAGCCACAGAACCGCTGGCCCTGTGGGCGTCTGCAGAGCAGCTCGGCGATGGCGGCAGGGGACACGTCCCCCCCGAGCTCACGCGGGGCGCGACCCGAGCTGGGCCTGGAAACGCGGCTCAGGACCAGGCGCCTCGCCGCTCCGGCGGTGGCGAGTTGTCCCTGCCGCGAGTGGTGCCGGGACCACTGGAAATTTTTTTTTAAGAGCAGGAAGTCTGTGCCTCACTTCACACCACATGCAAAACACTCTCGGCATGGATGCCAAGCCTAAATCTAAGAGCTAAAATTATACCACTTAGAAGAACCATAGATGTGAATCTCCATGACCATGCTTTCTGAGAAATGACACTGGAATCGCAAGCCTCGAAAGGAAAACGCAGGCACCAAGGGCTTCATCGGCGCGAAAGGCCGTCAGGGTCCGGGGCGCTGCGGACTGCGGAGCCGGGCTGGGGCCGTGGGAGGGAGAGGGAGAGGGCGCCGGCAAGTTCTTTGTCTCGTGTCGGAGGACTCCTGCAGCCCAACAACAAGACGGCCGGCCCCACTGGGAAGGGGGCGTGGGGCCCGGATGGCCAGCAAGCGCGGGAAAGGACGCTCGTCGCCGCTGGTCGTCAGGGAGATGTGCAAGTCGAAACCACACGGGGCACCACCTCACGCCCCCCAGGGGGGGGCGAGCAACCCCAGCGAGATGGAGGCCTGGGGGGACGCGGAGGAGCTGGGGCCCCCACGTGTCGCCGCTGGGGGTGCGAAGTGGTGCAGACGCTCCAGAAAGGTTTGGGGGCGCCTGAAACCTGAGTGTCATCGCGTGACCCAGAGGTCCCAGTTTCAGGCTCGCACCCAGAAGCGCTGCCCGCGGGCTCCATGCGGCCGGCCGTTGTGGGCCGTGGACGCGGCGAGGCTCCACCGTCACACGGGCCGTCGCTCGGCCGTTGAAACCCGGAGTGCCGACACACGCGCGTGCCCGGGGCTGGGAACGCGCCGAGCGGAGGAAGCCGGCGCGGCGGGCGGCGCGCCGCCGCGGGCGCAGGGGCGGCGGACAGGTGGTCACCCAGGCCGGGGGCTGGGGGAAGGAACGGGGCGACTGCCCGTGAGCGTGGGGCCCGAAATGTGGGACTAGAGAGCAGAGAGGGTTGCACAACCGGGGGGAAGTGTCCGCACTGCTGAACCGTGCCCTGAAATGCTGACTCATGTTACGTGACTTTCACCATGAGCAAACGTCGGGAACGGAGGTCAGGCCAGGCAGGGGCCGGTGTCAACGGCAGACGGGGGCCCTCTCCCCGCGTGGCTGCGGGCTGCCACGCTGGGCAGGACGGAGGCCTGTGTCGCCTGCCCCCGCTCCGGGGACCCACGTGGGCCCAGGGCAGGGGAGGCAGAGGCGGCCCCGGTGCCCGGTTATGACTGCCCAGCGTCAGGCCAGCCCCGGAGGAAGGGAGCAGGCCCTCCGTGTGCCCCGCCGGCCCCGCGGGGCCCTCCGCAGGGCGGCCCGAGGCCTGTGGGGGCGGGGACAGGCCGGGGCTCCGCCGCCGTGTCTGGCGCCCGAGCCTGACCCGCGCCCGGCCCCCCTGCAGTCCGCCTGGAGGTTCTACGCCACCAACCTGTCCCGCACGGACCTGCGCTCCACGTGGCAGTACTACGAGCGGACGGTCACCGTGCCCGTGTACAGGTACCGCCGGCCACGCCCGCCCGCGCCGCACGGCCCTCCACGCCCATCCGTCCCAAACACCATTTTTTGTTGTTCATTATTTTGATTGATTTTTGTTTCTTTTTTTCTTTAAAATGTACGTTCTTCTCAAAAAGCAGCTCCGTGTGTGGTTTGTTTCGGTGTTGATTTTGCTCTTTGTCCCACCTCCATCCTCTCGCTTAGCCTCCTCGCTGGGGTGCCCATGCGGGGGGCCCTGCGATGACAGGCCCCCCGCGAGCTGAGGTAAATGGCCCCCGAGCTTTAGAGGTGCAAGGAGCACCCCGGCCCTGTGTCCTCGGGCCAGGGCCCAAGTCTTCATGAGGAAAAGGGAGCAACTCCAGACCACAGCGGCCCGGACACCCACGTACCCAGGGTTCCAGGCGCCCCAGCAGGACAGAGCACACAGACACCCCTAGGTGCCCTGGGAGGGGAGAAGGGGAGCCCTCTCTGGGGGGCGGTTAGCCGAAGCCACGCGGTCTGCAGGCAAGGGCAGGTGGCAGCTAGGAGAGATGAGGCCACCCCAGGTCCATCTGTGTCCTGTGCTCGTTTAGAACAAGGTCTGAGCTGAGAGGGGTCGCCCGGTATCTGCCCAGGGCGGGCCGGGCCGGTTCCTCCTGCGGGCCCCGAAGTCAGCGATGGTCGGGCAGGCCAGAGGCTGTCCCCACCTGGCCCCCGGCTCTGGTGTGTCACCCGGGGAGAGGCTGCTGGCACCCGCTGGCGCACGCGGCTGCCCGAGCCCCCGCGCCCTGGCCCGGGCGGGGCTGCGCCGCGTGCTAATTCTCTGTTCTGTCCCCCCTCCCCCACTGCTTTTCCGTTTTCTTTTTCTTACCCCGATCTTTTACGGTTTCTGTTCTTCTCCCTTGTGTGTGTGTGAAAACACTTGAAAGCTCGCAAGCTCAAACCTACGGGGCCTCCAGGTAGGAAATGCATGGGACGGAAGGCGTGTGTGTGGCTCTGTGCTCTGTGTGGGACTGTCGCAGGGCCGCCCCGCCCCGCCCCCGCCCCCGCCCCGGCCCGCGGCCCCCCGCGCGGCAGGGCGTCTCCCTGCTCCCGGCCCGAGCGCAGCTTCCTGCCCCGCCCCCCGGTTTCGTGTCTCCATTGTCCCCTGCCACCCCCTCAGCCGCTTTCTCGTGCTGGGTCAGTCTGTCCTGGGGGATCTTCCGTTCCTTGTCCTGCCCTGCTTCCTGCCTTGTCTCGGTGGCTGGGGACCCTTCCCCGCGCCTCCATCCCCCCCCGCGGGGCCCACTTACACCCAGTGCAGACTGGCGGCGATGGGGGCTCCACGCCCGGCTCGGGGACCCCGGCCGTGCCCCTGCTCCCGGCAGGCGGCTCTGCTCTGCGCGCGGGTCTCTCCCGGGCAGCCCCCCGTCTGTGGACCTGGGGCCCCATCCTTCCATGGCAGCGGGAGGGAGACAAGCCCTGGGAGGAGTGAGGGGCTGCCATGCACCTGCCGACCCGATCGCTGTGGTCTGCGGGGGAGCCTCTCTCCTGCCGTACCTTAACCGCTGCCCGAAGGGAGCAAACGGGGTCGGTGCCCAGATCGGGGGGCGCTGAGCTGCTGCAGGACATCTCGCCCATGCACAGTGCAGCGTCTCTGCGCAGGCCCCTCCTTCCCCGCGGAGTGGGGGGCCATGCTGGGCGGCTCCGTCAGGCTGTGCACAGCCCTGCAGAGTGGGTCCACAGAGCTGGAGGGCCCGGGCAGCGGCTCCGCGCGCACCCCCAGGGTCGCTTGTCCTCTCCGGTGCCCTCTCCGGGCCCCGTGCTGGGCCGGGCTTCTGGGCGGCTACATCCCCAGCACGCACCTGCCTCCACCAGGGAGCCCAGAGGCCTCACTCAGGGGGGAAGGTGGCCATGGGAACAGTGTCATCCTCCCCCGCCTGGGACCCTGGGCTCCTGGGGCGTCCGGTGGTCCTGCTTCAGGCTCCGACAGGCTCCCAGCCCCGGGAGGTGTCCACGGTCCATCTTCTCCCGTGGCCCCGGTACCCCAAGGTCTGCCAGCGCCTGGGCGGCTGGAGTCGTCCCCCAGCCAGCTGCCCCCAGGCCAGCTGCTGCTCTCTCCTGGGGGGTGGCCCGATGTGCGCCCCACTCCTGGCGGCACGCTGCACCCGCGTCCTGCACAGTGGACCGCCCCCGGCGGTGACGGCCGTGAGCGCTGGCCGTGGCCCTGTTGCCCGTGTCCTGTGCATGTCCAGGGCATGTCCCATCTGCGTGCCCCCAGGGACGCTTCGGCCTGAGTGTGTGTGGGCCAAGCAGGGAGGCCTGTCCCAGGGTCTGCTCCAGGCCCAGGGGCGGCCGGCGGAGGGGGCCCGCTCTGCCCCTGTGTCCAGTCCTGGGGTCTCTGCTGCCCGTGGCATTAGCACCAGGACTGCCCAGGCCTCCTGCTTAGTCTTGACCTCCGACCTCCGAGCACAGGGGTCGGTCCTGAGGTGGGGAGAAGGAGGGAGACGCCACGCCTGGTCGGGGGGTGCAGAGGGAGCAGTGACAGGCAGGCCCCGCAGGGCGAGGGGCGTGGCTGGACTGCAGAGGCAGGGGCCAGGGGTGGGGGGCGCATTGCAGGCTGCGGTCCGGACGTCGTGGAGGCGGGGGTGGGGGCACTGCGCGATTGACCGTGAGGATGACGGGGGTGGGCTCTGGCCTGGCCTGGAGTGCAGGGAGAGAGGACACGGGATGGGGGGGGGCCAGGGGGAGGCCCGGGAGGGGGCAGGGCTCCGGCCGTGTGACCGGACCGCGAGGAGAAGCTGGAACACAGCTGCTGGCCGGGGCCCAACGCCCAGCAGGGTGGAGGCTCAGGAGCTGGGGCCGGCGGGGTCTCCAGCATGGATGGAAGGGCGTGATGGGGACCCCCACGGGCTGAGTGGGGGTGGCAGAGTGGGTGGCAGTGTCACGGAGTGGGGTGGGGGTGTCAGAGCAGGTGGGTGTCAGTCATGGTGAGTGGGGTGTCCCAGCAGGTGGGTGTCAGAGCAGGGGGGTGTCACGGTGAGTGGGGTGCCCCAGCAGGCGGCTGTCCCAGCAGGTGGGTGTCAGTCATGGTGAGTGGGGTGCCCCAGCAGGCGGCTGTCCCAGCAGGTGCGGGCTGCGTCAGGAGGGGAGACTAGGACCTGGGATCGCGCAGGGTGAGGTGTCTCCTCCGTAAGATGAGGTGGGGAACAGGGCAGGTGGTGGCGAGAAAGGAGCCTCAGGTGGGGTCGGGGTGGGTCCTTTGGGAGAGGCGGCAGGTCCCCGGTCCTCGTCTCGGGGCTGAGAGCCTGGGGCCTCCCCAGGGGCCTCCCCGGGCTGCAGAGCCCACCCCGGCACCAAGGGTCAAGATGCCACTCTCGCTTCTGTGGACACTGCCGCGAGCTGCCTGGTGGCTGCAGTGGCTGAAGGCCTGGCGTCAGGCCGTGCTGGGCGTGCGTGACAGGCTGGGGGCAGGTCAGAGCAGAGCCAGGCCGGCTGGGCCTGGGTGCTGTCCCGGCAGCCCCCGCAGGGAGGGGCCGGGGGCCTGAACCCACTGGCGTGCAGTGTTTGTGGCCGCGCTGGCCTCAGACGTGCAGGGATCGGGAAGGGGGAGGGGAGGGGACCGGGTCCCCGCCCGTCCCCCAGGGCCCGGCTCGATGCTCCACGTGGGCGGAAGGTTCCGCTCCGCTGCCACCCTCCGCTGTGCGTGCTGGTCACCGCCCACGCCCCAGGCCGAGGCCCGGGACAGGTGCAGCCCCAGAATGCAGGTGGTGCCCTGGGCCACCCGCCTCGGACTCTGCCCTCTGCCTGTGACAGCGTCCCCTGGGCGCTAGCACCAGCTCTGCTGTGAACCGCAGGCTGGGGGGAGCCGGCGGGGCTCACTGGCCCGTCCTCTGCCCGCAGACTCATCCCGCCGCTCAACCAGCTGGAGCTGCTCCGGAACCTGAAGAGCAAGTCCGGCCTCGCCTTCAGGTCAGCGCGGGCGGCTGCACGCCGCTGGGCCTGCTGCCCACGGGCCGCCGGGCGGGGCAGGCCGCCGCAGGGCCGGGGAGCTGGCTCAGAGGGGCTCGTCCGACAGAGTGGACAGGAGGGCGCCCTGGGGCCCCCGTGCTGGGGACCGTCCCCGGGCCCTCAGGATGTGACTAAGTGAAGGGTCTCACGTGATGTGGTCATGGCCAGCATAGCCGGGAGGACGTGGGCACCTGCCCCGCCATCTGGGGCAGCTGGTGGGACAGGCAAGAAGGACCGTCCCGGGCCCCTCAGTCCTGCCTTCCGGGCTCGGCCCTCTGGCCTCCAGACGGGGGCAGGTAGGGGTCTGTCGTCTGAGCCCAGAGTGTGGTCTTGAGTTACAGCAATGACAGGAAATGCGCGTGGGTCCTGGTGGGGGGCGTGGGCACAGCTGTGACGAGTGTGCGGGTCCCCATGGGAAGTGGGTGCTGCTGTGACGAGTGCGGAGGAGGCTTTGGGGCTGGGAGCATGAAGGCCAAGCGAGAAGAGGCTCAGGGTGTCTGTTTTAAGCCACCAGGTGTAGCGCTTCGTTAGGGCAGCCACAGGGCATGCAGGAACGGGCTGCGAGACCCCGGGTGGGCCCGACGGGCCTGAACAGAGCACCCAGCCGTGCTCTGGCGTCCGAGCTGCAGGCGGGGCTGCGGGGCCAGGGCAGGGCGCCCGCACACGTGCTCCTGGACCGGGCCCTCTCGGGGAGGCCGGGGAGGCTCGGGGCCGGTCCCCAGGGACCCCAGCCCCAACGGGATGTCTGACCACACGTTCTTGCCTGCGCTGTCACACCGCTCTGCCAGTGAGTGTCACAGCGACATGGCGCCTGTCGCGTAGAGATTTGGGGCGTGACGCGGCAGGCTGACATGGGCGCCAGTCCCAAGCCATCCTCAGGGGGTCGCCTGCCCCTTCCCCCGCTTTGGCCAGAGATCCCGGCCAGCAGCCCCTCTCCCTTTGTAATGAAACTGCCAGTAGAAGCAATCCACCTGAACAGAGAGGACGATGGCCGGAGTGTCCCTGCATGCAAATGGGACCTGGAGAGGTGGACTCAGGGGCCCGAACATGCCCACGACTGTCTGGCCTGCTCAGCCCCGCTGGGAGGTCATGGCGGGGGAAGGGGGGGGCTGCTTCCATCGAGGGCACCGTGGGGAAGTCACCGGAGCAGCCGTCGCCCCGAGTGCTGGCCGTGGAATCGCCGCCTCTGCTTCTGTCGGCGGCGCTTCCTCAGCAGCGTAACGTGGGGATTCTGACACGGCGAGCGTGCACAGGCACGGGCAGGGCGGAATGCTCTCTTTCCTCCAGGACCTGCGTCCTGGGCCCCCCCGGGGTCGTAGGGGTTGGCGGGCCCATGGGGTGGGTGGGCTTGGCTGTGGAGGGTGCCGAGACAGCCCCGTGGGTCTAGCAGGGCGTGCCAGACGGGGCATGCCAGGCAGAGCCCTGTGGGGTGTACCAGGTGGGGTGTGCCAGGCGGGGTGTGCCAGGCGGGGCGTGCCAGGTGGGGCGTGCCAGGCGGGGCGTGCCAGGCGGGGTCGGCCGCTGACAGTCTTGTTTCTTCTGTTTGAAGGAAGGAGCCACAGCCGGAGCCCTCTCCCAGGTCAGTGCCGGCCTGCCCGCGTCTGTGCTGCATGCCACTGGGGAGCGAGGGCTGCGCCCGTGGGAATTTCCACAGGGGTCGCACCTGGACCCCTGCCTGGAGGTGACCTGGGGCCTCAGATCAGCTCTCGGTGTTCCCTGTGACTGTAGCCCTGGGGCCCCCAGGGCGAGAGCTTCTGAGAGGGAGGTGGGCCAGGTGAGAAGTTCCTGTGGGTCACCCCCATTTCAGGATCCCTCCCATTTCAGGTGGAGGAGGGCACTCTGTGAGGGGTCTTGGCTGCCCGAATGGAGGGTCTGGGTCTGTGGAAGGTCCCCGGACAGAGTGGGCGAGGCGTCCGGTCCTGGGGGTGCTGCAGGGGCCCACAGTTCGTTTGTGGCAGGCAGGTTATAGACCCCGTGCGGGGACTCAGGGTGACTTCTGCTGCGGGCAGAGAGCAAGTGACAGCCATCGACCGTTTTCCTGGTGTTAAAAAGAAAATGCAGATCGTGTCACGACTCTCACGTCTGATGACCCCCACCTGCCTGCGGTGCCTGTGCTGAGTTCTCAGAGCTCCGGGGTCCCCCAGCACCCTGTCCACACGCTGGACTTCGGCCCAGAGATGCCATGTTCCTGGACTGCAGGCCGCTCAGTGGCCGCTCGGGGTGGGAGATGGGCTTGGGCTGGGCTGACGCCCTGCGTCCATCGGTCAGGAGGCACCCTCCTCCGCCCCCCAGACCCCCAAGGGGAAATGAGGCTTGTGCCGGGAACTGAAATGATGGTCAGTGGTTTCGCCCTGAACTGGCCGAAAGCCCAGCGGCGGTGGGACCCCTCACCCAGACCGAGCCGGGCTGGCCGGGTGCGGCCCCCGTGCCGGCCCACAGCGCGGGACAGCGCTCAGGGCAGCGCCAGTGCCGTTCTGGGGGAGCGCGCGCCTAGCATGGCCGGCGTGCGGGGTACCCGGAGGGGCACCCCCACTTGTCAGTGCCCATCAGTGTTGCGTCGGCCCCCAGCGCCCCAGCTCTGAGCCCGGGGAGGCAGGGGGCTCGGCGGCCCTCTCGGCGCTGCCCTGCCCACCGCCGGCCACCGGCCGCTGGCCAGGGAGGCCCCTGTGGCCCGGCGGCTTCCTGTGCCCATGGCCCTGTCTGCTCGGCCCAGCCATGCTCTAGTCTCAGCCTCTCTCTCTCTCTCTCCTCCCCTCCCCTCCCCAATCTGGAAACCTCGCCTGCCCCCAAGTGCCTTTAACCATGTCACTGCCCTTCCTGGGCCCCTTTCTCGTCCGCTCTGTCTTTGGGGATGAGGTGGCTGACCCTGAAAGCAGGACTCAAGGTGAGGACACGCGGGAGCCCCCAGGCTCTGCCTACGCCCCCTGCTCCCCGCACACCCACCCTCTGTCGTCCCCCGTGTGTCCGTGTGTCCCTGCCCGTGACCCAGTGGCTTCCTCCAGGCCGGGCGGCCCAGCGTCTTCCCGGGAGACCTGGGCTGAGGCTCTGGGAACAGGCCCACCTCTCCTGGGAGACACGCTGTCCGCCTGGTAGCCGAGGGCAGCATTTCGTCCCCCCGCCTGGGCTAGCCACGGACACCCCCCCCTGAGCACCGTATCAGGCATGCGGGACACTTCTGCCCCTCGTACCCTTGGGGGCCGGGCATCCTGGGCTGCCCCGTACACTGCAGGCGGACACAGGGACCCGGCTCCACTCGGCCCCGTGACCCGGCTGGCGGTGGGCGTGCACTCGGCCAGGCCGGCCGCGTGGGGGCGGGCCGCCAGGGGGCTCTCCTTGCTGCTCCGGGTGTGGCCCTGCCCTGCCTCCACCTCCCCACTTCCGGCTGCCTCCGCCCTGGCAGAGCCCCCGCCCGGCCGCTTTGCCCCCTGTCGTGTGGCCCCATCGTCAGGGGCGTGTCTGTCCGGTCTGGTCGTGGTGACTGTCTGTGGGGCCTCTTCCACCCTCCTGGGCCCAGGCGCCTGGGCTTGATGCCGGCAGCCCTCGCATGGGGCGATGATCTGGTGGGCTGATGTGGGCGGCCTGGAGCCAAGAGGGACCGGGCTGGAGTTGGGGTCCTCGCACTCCTAAAACAGTGGGGCGCTGCTCAGGAAAGACTCCCACAGCCCCCCTCCACCAGCTCCGTCGGGGTCTCCAGCTGCCCTGCCCCCTACGAAGCAGCAAACGAGCTCCTTCTGTCATGGGCTCAGGGGCCGGGCGTGGGGGTCGCCATGCGAGAGCACCCCAGCGTGTGGGGCCGGGGCCTGGGGAGGCCAGCAACCACGCTGGGAGGTTTGCAGGAGCAAAGCTGTCTGGGGGGCTCGCCAAACCTGGGGACCCTTCAAGGAAGCTGGAGGCAGAGAGCGCCCAGGGTCCCTGCGTGCAGGCCCGGGGCCCCAGGACAGGCTGGCTGAGGGGTGGCCGTTGTTAGCCGTCCCGCAGCTCTGGTGGCCCTGTGGCTGACATGGCTGCCCAGGCTCGAGGGCCTCTGTGAGCGGGGAGTGCGGGCCTGGGGCGCCTTGTGTGCACGCGCTGGCCATGGCAGCCAGACCCCAGCTTCTCTCCCGGGGCCGGGCATCCCATTCGTCATCGAAGCCCCACAGGGAGCATGTCAGGGCAGCAGGGCCCTCCCTGGAGGGCGAGGCGCAGGGAGGGCCAGCGGCTCTCAGCCCCCAGGCGGGGGCGGCAGGCCGGCTGTGTCCTCTCCTCGTCAGTGGGCAGAGGCATCCGGCCACCAGCAGGTGCCGCTGGCGTTCAGCTGTGTGAGTGCTGAGCCCTCCTTCCTGGGGCTGGCCTCCGGTGCACCCTCTGCGAACCCCTGTCTCTGCGGCAACAGCTTCGCGGGGGGAGGAGGGAGAGGCCGAAGGAATCCTGTGTGGTTCTCGTTTGCTGCGTTCAATTTTGCTTAAAAATATGCGCGTCCGAGTGCAGAGATAAGTCTTGGGCCGTCGGGAGGTCCCGGGGGCTGACCGCTGGCCGTGCCTGTCCTGCAGAGCCTCCCGCAGGCCCCGGCGACCCGCGATGAGCTGGCTTCAGCCGTCGTTTTTAAAGCCAAGTGCCCCCAAGCCCCCGCCTTTAGCTTCCCTCCAGGGGGAGGCAGCCCTGCCTCCTGGGTAAACCGAGTCCCACTTTTGATCCGGTGCTAGCCGGGCCCGGCAAAGCCTCAGCGATCAGCGTGTGAAGCCAAACTGCACGTTTCCTCCCCGACGCGAGTGCTTTCCGGGACGCTGTCCATCTAGAACATGCGTTGTGCAAAGCCTCAGCCCATGTATTATTTTTTCGTTCGCATGAATATAGCAAAAAATAATACATCTTTTAAAAGACGTGGCCCCAAACTCCGACTTTGGAAGGAACAGGTATTTTTGGAGGAAAGAAGCAGGAATTTTTTTTCTCTCCAAAAATAGGGCACTGTTTTCTTCTCCGGGCCAGCGGGAGGCTTTGCGTGCAGCCTCCGCGCGGTCCTCGCGTAGCCGTGACCTCGACGGCGGGCCGGCGACCCCGAGCCCGGCCCCACGCAGCGCCGCTGCTTCCCGCCGCCCATGCCGCCCAGGCTCCCGCCGCGTCCCGTGCGGGCCGGGACTAACTGTGCTTCTCCTCATTTGCAGTAAAGGCAAACCGTGCAGAGAGGGCCTGTGTGGATGCTGCCCCGGACACTCTAGGTACCGTGGACGCGTCGCACGGTCGGCCATGGCTGCACGGCTCCCCCTCCCAGCTGCTGGTCAGAGGTCCTGGAGAGGCTGGGAGGCCGCCCCCAGGCCCCGATTCTGATTGGCAGCTCGGCCTGTGGGGCCCTCACGGGGAGCACTAGGCTCCCCCTGAGTCCAACGCCCCCTCCTCCCCCACCCAGGGGTGCCTTGCTCCAAGGCCTCTGAGACTCAGCATGGGGGCTGGCCCCTGGGTCCCTGACCGCCCTGCGAGCCTCTGCCCCGGGCCTCAGTCCAGCCCCTCTGCTACGCCCCCAAGCCGAGGACGCCGCCCTCGGAGGCAGCTCGTCCTGTATGAGCAGGGCTCCCCGCAGCCCTCACACGGCAGACCCACCAGAAAGCCGGGGGCCACGGCTCCCCTCCCCCGAGCGGGCCTGGTTTAGGACAGACTAGAAACGGAGTGGCGAGGCCGCCCCTCCCTTGCACCTGGGCCCCTTGGCTGACTGTTCCCCGCTCCTCTGTCCACTGTCCGCTGTCGGGGGGTGTGGAAGCGCTGTCCCCCCGCTTGCTCCGGGTGCTCCCCACCCCCCAGCCCCGCTGCCTCCCGCCTGCCTCCCGCCCTGACCGGCCGCAGCAGCGGCCGCTGCTCCTCTGTCCTCACGTGCATGGGGTCGGCGCGGGCCTCCGGCAGCAGCGAGCCGAGCGCGGCATCGGCAGGGCTGTGTGGCGGGGCTGGTGCTCAGGCCGCAGCATGCGCGTGTGTCTGCATCTGTGCATGCTGAGTCCTGCGCCCGGGGGGCGCTCGGAGGGCCCCCCGCCTGTCCACGGCCCTGCGCGCTCGCGGGCGTGGGTGCCTGTGGGGGAAGCTTGCAGCCCCAAGCAGGGTGATCTGGATGTGGCAGAGGCTGTCCTGCTTGTCCAGAGCTGGCTCCATGGTGCTCCTGGCCACAGGGTCAGGGGCTGTGGTCAGGCTGCTTGGGGACCGAAGGGCCGAGGCCAGGCCATGCTCTGTCTTGCTGTGCACAAGTCTCACAAATGTCACTCCATCCTCCTCGCTCTTCCTGGGCATCCGCGGTCCAGCCGTGGCCGGCCAGGTCCCTGTGGATGCCGGCTCCCACCCCGCCGAGCTGCGCCCCACTGTGCGGACTGGGGTGCGGCCCGTCCAGCTGGGGCCTCCCCCTCGCTTCACCCCAGCTGGCCCCATGTACTTAGAGTTCCGCCCTGCGGGGCGGGGGCAGGCGGGGGAGGACCTCGGCTTTCTCCACGCAACCCCGTGTAAATGCCGATGTGCAGGAGCCTCGAAGGTGCCCTGTCACACAGAGGGAGTCCGGCTGTGGCTTCCTTCCCCGGGCAGGTGGCCTGAGCCCTCGACCACCTGTTTGCGTCTGTCCTTAGTTCACGAGGCGAGGTGAGGGGGAGGAGGGGCCTCGCTCCGCACTGCAGGCCCACGGGCTGTTTGGGTACCTGAAGTAGGGGTCGGCCTGGGGTGGCTGCAGGACCAAGTGTCCACACCGTGGCGTCCCTTGGCAGGGCGCCCCTACCTGGTCTGAGCAGGGGCACGGCGGGGCCGGGCCTGGCCAGGGAAGGCTCCTCCCTGGCGGTCCGTCCTTGTGGGCAGCAGCTCCTGGGGCCTCGTGTGCTGCGTGGGGCAGCAGGTACGGCCAGAGGCCCCCGTTTGCTTGCTGGGCAGGGCCATCGCGTCTCACGGTCTCTCTGACCAGCTGGCGGTCTCTCTTAGGACAGGAGCGAAGGAGCGGTCATCTGTGCGGAGGCCGCAGGGTGCCCGGTTTTGGGTGTGCCTCGGTCCCCACCTGCCCGTCATGCCTCGCGATGGGTGTGGGGGCTGCAGGCTCGGGGCTGGTGTCCTGAGAAACTGCTGCCCGTCCCTGTGTCGTGGGACGCAGGGTGCCCGGGCGCCACACTGGGGCCGCCGGCCCGAGGGGCTTTCCCCCCCGCCGCGCAGAGACCCCGAACGTCACAGATGGTCGCGGCTGCCCGGGGGCGGGCAGGGGCGTGGCGGCCGGGGCGAGGCGGCCGGAGTGGCGGCCGGGGCGAGGCGGCCGGAGTGGCCGCTGCTGTCCTCCGTGGTCTTCGTCTGCAGCGTCCGATGGGCGTGTCTCAGCTGTGGGTCTCATCTGGGGCCGATGGAGGTGGCTGAACGGGGGGCCGGGGTGGGGCCGGTCCTGTCTGAAGGGTTAGCAGCCCCCGGGCTCCCAGGGCAGGTTAGTCACAGGCCCCAGGGGCAGCGAGGGCCCTGCGAGGCCATCCTGGGGGAGTCGACAGCGCGAGTGGGTGGTGGTCACTGCCCAGTGGAGGACATGAGTGGCCCCTGGGCCCCAGGGCCGGATGCTGCCCTCTGACCGCAGCCACGCCCGTCTCCTGGCTGCTGCCCGGAGGCTCAGACTCATCTCCATGGTTACCGAGAGATGGGGACAGGGAGGCCTGAGGACCTCGCACCCTCTCCCTGTGGCCTGCCAGGGCTCGGGGCAGCAGGCCTGTCACTGGCTAGGTGGCCGGTGGTGAAGGCACGTCCACTCCACCCCTCCGGGAGGGGGATGTTTAGGTCCCTGGACGCGTCCTGGGGGCGGGTGTGGAGTCTGGGCGGGGGGCGGGGCGCTTGCCTTCCATGATTTGCCCTCCCTGGGGCTCAGCGGGGGGCCAGGGCCCCGCTGCAGACCTCACCCGCCTGCCTCTGGGCGGTTATGAGGTATGGAGGGTGCAGCCGGGGGAAGCCAGGGAGGCCTGGTCCACAAAGCTGCCTGTGGAGAAGCCGCAGCCTCTGGGCACTTTGGAACCCGTCTGCCGTGGGTGTCGCCTCAGAGAGGGAGGCTCAGCAGGACAGTGGAGAGGCCCGGCCCCTTCGTGTGCAGCCAAAAGTGACTTGAGGGTCCACTGACCACCTCCCGGCCAGGCTGGGCTCCTGCACGCACCCGGAGCCTGGGGTGGAGCGGACCGCCCACCGCGCCCCGCTCCCGGCCCACGACCTCCGACCTCCCCCGGCGGCCGCCCCTCGGCCTGCCTCTCTGGGGGCTGGCGTTGGCCGACAGCAGGCGCCAGGTGCCAGGGTTCTGTCCAGAGTGACTTCTCCCGCTGTCTCTCTGTGTGTGTCCGTCCGCCTGTCCATCCGCCCCATGGGAGCAGTCAGAAGGTCAGTTTGAAAGACCGTGTCTTCTCCAGCCCCCGCGGTGCGGCTGCCAAGGGGAAGGGGTCCCCCCAGGCCCAGCCTGTCCGACGGTCGCCCAGCGCTGACCAGAGCCTGGAGGACAGCCCCAGCAAGGTGCCCAAGAGCTGGAGCTTCGGGGACCGCAGCCGAGCTCGGCAGGCCTTCCGCGCCAAGGGCGCCGCGTCCCGGCAGAACTCGGAAGGTGGGTGGCCCATCGTCCCCGCGGCCTGACCCCCGGGGCACGCCCTCGTCACACCACCCGGCATTAGCGCCCTGCGAGCAGGGGCCCGGGGCACGGGTGCGTCCCGGGGCCGTGGGGTGCGGCCTCTGCCTCCTCCCCTCCCCCTCCCCGCCGGAAGCCGCCCGCAGGGCCCGGCCACCGTTGGCCCGCGTCCGTATCTGGACACAGGCCTCGGTGGGCCACGCAGCGTCCACCCTTCCACGTCCAGCTTCGTTCACTGAGCGCTTTCTGGGCTCAACCACGGGGCGGCCACCGTAGGTCGGAGCCCGGTCCCACTCGTGGCGGAGGGTGTCATCGCGCCTCGGTGCGGACTCGTCCCAGCCCAGGGACCAGTCCACGCCTGTCCACTCGGGGACACCCGCTAACCCTCCGGCGTGTCCCCAGGGCCCCGGCCGGGGAGCTGGCTGAGAAAGGACGGGGCGGGTCTGGAGTGTTGGGGCGGCCGGGTTCCCCGACGCCCTCTCCGGTGAGCGTGCGCCACAGAGCCCGAGGCCGGTCACCCCCGCCCCCTCACGGGCTGCCCCCCCTTCCACCCAGAAGCAAGTCTCCCTGGGGAGGACGTCGTGGACGACAACAAGAGCTGTAACTGCGAGTTTGTGACCGAGGACCTGACCCCCGGCCTCAAAGTCAGCATCCGGGCTGTGTGGTGAGTGGCCAGGGCGTCGGGGGGGAGGACGCTGCCCCCACAGGCCCAGCAAGGGCAGCGCCACGCTGTCCCTGGGACCTCGTCCTGGCAGGGCCGGAGTGAGGGCTGACACCCCTTCAGTCTCGGCTCCTTGAGGCTCACAAGGTGCCTCACGCCACAGTGGTCACTGCATGGCCAGGAGCCCCCCACATGGGGGCTCCCCGCGGACGAGGGTCCAAGAGTGGCCAGTGCATGTGGCGAGTGGGTGGCCCAGAGAGCAGGGACGAGTTGTCCAGGGGACATTCCCAGAGACTCTGGGAGGGCCCTCGGCAGGTGGACGCGGGTGTCAGCTTGCTTGGAGCGGCCCTGGTGGCCTCTGCCTGGGGCTCACGGCCCCCTGTCCCCTCCAGTGTCATGAGGTTCCTCGTGTCCAAGCGGAAGTTCAAGGAGAGCCTGCGGCCCTACGACGTGATGGACGTCATCGAGCAGTACTCGGCTGGCCACCTGGACATGCTGTCCCGCATCAAAAACCTGCAGTCAAGGCAAGAGCCCCAGCCCCGGCCCCCGCCCCCGGGCCCAGCCGGTGGGGCCCGAGTCGGGCAGAGGGGCACAGCGAGGGGCTTGCCCGCTCCCCGCCGGCGGGGCAGTGGACAGGGCTGTGCGGCGGCGGCCGGCACGGCCCCCTCGCCGCCCCGGACGCCTTCTGCCGTGTGGCTTAAGGTCTCCGCTGCGTCTCCCTCCTCCAGTCCCGCGCTGCGACTGGAAGCGAGTGTGTCTGTGCCTCGCACACGTCCGTGTGCTCGCGTGTGTCTGCGCGCCCACACAGTGTGTGCTCGTGTGTGTCTGTGCGCCCACAGCGCACATGTGTGCACACGCGTGTGTGCACGCGCGTGAAAGCACTCTTGTGTGCACGCCCTGCACAGTGCTCTGTGCACATGCACTATTGCATACGGGTGTGCGCACACGTGTGTGCGCACGTGGGTGCGCGCGTGCATCTGCGTGCTGGGCCGTGTGCGCGCATGTCACACATGTATGTGTGCACGTGCACGCGTGTTTGTGTCGGGAGCAGGGCGGAGCGTTGGGGGGCGAGGCCGCGGGCGCTCGCGGGCCCTCGCGCCTGCGGCGATGCTCCTGTGCCCTCTTCCTGGGCGAGGGCGGCCGCCCCGCCTCGCCGGGCTGCCCGCCTCCTGGGCAGGAGGCGGAGCTGGGACGCGTGTCTGAGGCATGGCGACCGCGGAGCCGCACCGTGTGTGCAGCCCCACGTGCCGAGGGCTGGCGCGCTCAGCTCCGACGTCACCGGCATACACGTGGTACAGACGCGAGCGAGGGCCCAGGCCATGCACTAGCACAGCCGGGAGCAGATGTGCACGCGCACGTACGCAGACCCCTGTCCAGCCCGCGTGCGCAGGCGCCCGCACACGTGTACCCGTAACCCAAACACCCCCGAGTGCGTGTGTGCTCAAGGCACCGCCGCGCACAGGGGTGTCTGCAGCTCCGGCGAGGGGGCAGGTGGCAGCTGTCGCGGTCTGTCCTTTAGTGGGCTGAGTGCTCCTGCCAGTCAGAACCCCCTCCCTGCCCACGGCCCCCCAACAAAGCTGCTCCCCGTGCCAGCCCGGACCCCGGCTTTGGGAGGGTCTGGACGGCAGAGGACAGTCCTGGGAATCAGCCCAGCTCCCGGCCCCCGGCGGGAATGAAGTCCTCTGTCTTGGGGGCACCTCCCCTGTCCTGCTCCCGGATGCCGGGGGCGGGGTGTCTCTCTGGGCCTTAAGCTGCTCCCACTGGGCAGGGGCCCGAGAGCGACCCCTTCCGCCCCAGCTCAGGCCGGGAGCCAATGGGTCAGCACCCCCCGGAGCACCCACAAGGCCTGTGCTGTGCAAGCAGACGAATGTGTGTGCGGCCATGCTCGTGGAGGTAAACGTGTGTGTGCGTGCGTGTGAGCAGACTGCGCGTGTGGCGGGGGCCGTCGGGCGCCCACCTGCTGGGCCGGGCCCCACCTCTGTCCCCACAGCCCTCGTGCCCGGCAGCTCTTCTGTCCTCGACTTTCCCTTTCTGTCTGGAAAAGACACACGAAGCCCGCAGCCAAGGGGCCGGACGCCGGCCACTCGCGGCCATCCCAGCGTGGCCCGTGGCGACCCAGCCCACGCACGCGCGTTCCCGCGGCCCGTGCTGGACCACGGGAAGCGAGGGGGCGTCCCGGCGTGGGTGGGAGCAGGGTGCAGCTGCAGGGCGCGCCCCCGAGCTGCTCCGAGCCGGGGCTCTGCTCCGGGCCCCCCGCCCCCGCCGCCCCCTCGCGGCAGACCTCGGTGCATTGTGCTGGTGTTTCTTTCTGTTTACTTGCCAGGATAGATATGATTGTGGGCCCCCCACCCCCTTCAACTCCCCGGCACAAGAAGTACCCCACCAAAGGACCCACGGCCCCTCCGAGAGAGTCACCCCAGTACTTACCTAGGTCAGGATGCCGCCCTTCCCGCCTGTCTCTGTGGAACGGCCAGCCCCCTTCGCTCCAGGCCACATGACGGCAGCCCCCGCCTGCCTTCCGACGGGTGGAGGGGGTGCCCGTCTGCCCTGACAAAGCCGCGCCGGGCAAGTTGCTCCTCTGTGTCAGGGTCCTGGGGAAGCTTCCGTGGTCACGCGGGTGGAGTCGCCGGGCTGGGGCAGGGCAGAGGGCCAGCAGCGGAAGGGCCAGGTGCGTCCTGACACGTGGGGAGGACCTCGGTGTCCTTGCCACTCTGCCCGTGGGCCCAGCCCCTACTCAGACCCCAACGCCCGGCCACGGGGTTTCCCCTGGGCTGCCGTAGGGCGGTGGGCACGCAGGGCGCCGAGGGCCTTGGCGTCTGTCCCCAGCCGTCAGTGCCATGGCTGCTGTAGGTGGGGTGAGTGTCCTGCCAATGGCAGCGTGGGTGACAAGGGCGCCTGGGGCGGGCTGGCACCCGCAGGCCCGGCACTGACCACTGCAGGCTGCAGAGCCTTCCAGCACCCCTGGGACCCTCCACGTGACGCTCCTGGGGAGCAGAGGGGCCCAGGGCGGCTCAGGGCCATGGCTCTGTGCGCCAGGCATCCCCACCTGGCGGCCGTCCCCTGACGGGAGTTCCCGGGGGAGCAGGTCTGTGCGGGGCAGCCCCAAGCTGTGTTTTCTAGGCCCCGTGGAGAGAGGACGCGCTCACTCAGAGAGGGGGCCAGTGCAGTCTGGCCCCTCAGGCCTAGGAGAGGGGCTGGTGCAGGCGCCCAGCCCCCCACCAGCGGCAGCTGCAGGCTGAGCCCTTGCCAAGGCTCCCAGTGGCCCCGGCTGGGCAGGTGGCCCGTCATGTGGCAGGGGTGAAGGCGCTGAGCACCTGTGCCTGGACTGTGTGGACACGCGGAAACGCCAGAGAACCCCGTCTCCTCTCCATTTTCCACTGGTGTCTGCTTGGAGCCCGAGGGTCCCCTCACGCCCCCCCTCCCGGCCATCCGTGCATGAGCCCAGCATGAAGCCCAGTGGAGCATGAGGGGCTGCACCGTGGCTGACGCAAGCCTGAACCCCCATCCTGCTTCCTGCAACAGAAAAAGAGTCACCTGAGCCCCTGTCAGAGGTGGTCAGGGCGCCCGGCGATCAGGAAGGAGACCGAGATGCGGCCCCTGCCAGCTCACGCGGCCCCTGCCGGGCTGTGGGAGCGGCACCCCCTGCACCCCAAACTTGAGAAGTGAGCTTGTGCTGGGGGTCCAGTTCAGAAAGGAGGCTGGGGCTGCAGAGCCTCAGCCTGGGGCACGGACCCCCTCGGCCGCACCCTGGCAGGCGGGCGGCGGCGTGCAGACGGCTGTGACCATCGCTGCCGAGTGAGCGTTTGCACACCCGCGGCCCCCCCGAGCCCTTCGGGGGCCCTTCCTCTTTAGCACGGGGGTCAGGGGACACCTCACTGGTCGAACGGAAGGAAGCCTCTGCCCCTCTTGTTGGCATTCGTGACCTATGGCCTCCATGGAGGTCAGCTCAGCTGTGTTCTGCATCCCGCACATGTATGAACACACAGAAAACGCACATGCATACACATGCATGCAGCAACACGTGCATGGTGCAAGCACACATGCACACACATGCACATAGCAAGCACATGCGCACATGTGCACACATGCATGCACGGCAAACACATATGTGCACACACGGTGTAAGCACACACAGGAAGCACATGTGTGCACACACATAGCGAGCACATGTGCTCAATGCAGCGTGCAAACACACACACATGCACACTGTATGCACATGCGCACAGGTAAGCACACACAGCACGCGTGTGCACACACATGTGCATGTGCGCGCGCGCACGGGCCCCGGCTGCGTGTGGGCGCCTCCGCGCCGGCCCGTGCCCCTCGCCCCCCGTCCTGCCGCATGGAGCCGCACGCGCCTCCTGCTTCTGTCGGTGCTGCAGCAGACGCTTCCCTCGGTCCCCACCAGACCCGGTCGGCGCCGGCCGAGGGCTCAGCGGCGCAGGGTGAAGGAGCGAGGCTCGGGCGGGGGCAGGGCGCCGGCTGGGCCGGGGCCGGGGGCGAAGGGCCCGGCCCCCTTCCCTTTGCTCCTCGCTCACGTGCCGGCCCGCTGGGATGGCATGGGCAGTGGCAGGCCCAGGGTTCGGCGAGCAGGGTGAGAACCGGGCGCCCGGCGCCCATCTGTCCTGGCACCCCGCTGCCCCCCCAGTCGGTTGGCCCTGGGGGGCTGTGGCCTGGCCCAGGTGGAGAGGGCCGCGGGCCGCCCCACTATCCCCCGAACTCATGCTGGGGGGCTCTCTTCCGGGCAGAGTGGACCAGATCGTGGGGCGGGGCCCAGCCATGACGGACAAGGACCGCACCAAAGGCCCTGCGGAGGCGGAGCTGCCCGAGGACCCCAGCATGATGGGCCGCCTGGGGAAGGTGGAGAAGCAGGTGGGTGGGGTGGGGAGGGCTGCTGATGGGGCCCCTTCTGCAGCCAGCACCCCTGCCCTACCGACAGCCCTAAACACCTGGCTGGCCCTGTCCCCACAGGCCACACAGGGAGCGAGTGCTCGGGAGCCACACACGGCCCCCCCCTCTGCTTCTGGGACCCGAGGCGGGGAAGGGCAGTGCTGACCTCTGTGCAGGTGGCTCCCAGGGGTGGCTCTGTGGTGGCAGCAGGTGGCCCACATAAGTGGCCTAGTCTGGCCTTCTGAGGCCTTGAGGCCACACACAGTCCCCCCCGACCTCTGACAGTTGGGGTCAGAGGATGAGCCACTGTTAGATCGGTCTCTTGCTGCTTCTCCGCCTGTGTGGGGAGCAGCCTGGACCCCACCCCGGGGAGCAACTTGGCCCCCAACCCCGGGAAGCATCCCGGCCCCCCGCCTCAGGGAGCGGCTGGTCCCCCACCCTGGAGAGCAGCCCGGCCCCCCACTTTCGTGGGGAGCAGCCGGCCCAGCAGCCGTCTTGCAGGTGCTGTCCATGGAGAAGAAGCTGGACTTCCTGGTGAGCATCTACATGCAGCGAGTGGGCATCCCGCCCGCGGAGGCCGAGGCCTACTTCGGGGCCAAGGAGCCGGAGCCGGCGCCGCCGTACCGCAGCCCGGAGGACGGCCGCGAGCCGGGCGAGCGGGGCGGCTGCATCGTCAAGCTCATCCGCTCCGCCAGCTCCACGGGCCACAAGAACTTCTCGGCGCCGCCGGCCGCGCCCGCCACCCAGTGCCCGCCCTCCACCTCCTGGCAGCAGCAGAGCCACGGGCGCCCGGGCCACGGCGCCTCGCCCGTGGGGGACCACGGGCCGCTGGTGCGCATCCCGCCGCCGCCCGCCCACGAGCGGTCGCTGTCCGCCTACGGCGGGGGCCACCGGGCCAGCACGGAGTTCCTGCGGCACGAGGACGCCCCGGCCTGCCGGCCGCACGAGGCCGTGCCACGGGACAGCGACACGTCCATCTCCATCCCGTCTGTGGACCACGAGGAGCTGGAGCGCTCCTTCAGCGGCTTCAGCATCTCCCAGTCCCGCGAGAACCTGGACGCCCTCGGCTGCCACGCGGCCGCCGCGCCCTGCGCCAAGGTCCGGCCCTACATCGCCGAGGGCGAGTCGGACACGGACTCGGACCTGTGCACCCCGTGCGGGCCGCCGCCGCGCTCCGCCACGGGCGAGGGCCCCTTCGGGGACGTGGGCTGGGCCGGGCCCCGGAAGTGAGCGCCCGCCCCCTCTCCCTGACTGCCGGCCTCGAGGGTTGAGGCGGGACCCTCGGGCCTTTTCCGGAGCCGCCGGTGGGTGCCCGCGGGAGGCAGGCGGGCTGCCTGGTCTCCACGGCGAAGGCTGACGACGTGCTCGGCCGTGTCCGCTCTGAAGACCGGCCTCCCGGTGCGAGCAGGGCTGGGCGACAGCGAGGGCAGGCCCCTGGCTGCAGGGCAGAGGCGTGGGCAGGGAGCAGGGTGCCCGGTGGGCACAGGCCTGGCCCCGTGAGGGTCCGCTGTGTGCACAGCTGGGACGGTGACCCCCTGCTCTCTGGGCACCCGTCAGAGACCTGCCGGTCAGCGCCGTCCCCCCACCCCCGGCTCTAAGTTTTCTGCGATGGGAGGTGGCCCTAACTGCAGGCCCCAGGCCTGGAGAGGAGGGTGGGGCCTCGGGACCACACGGGCATGGTGACCATGGACGCCGGCCTTCACTTTTGTGGGCAAGGTCTATTCTGCAGGCTCCTGGAAGGGGGGCTTCCCTGGGCACAAGAGACCTGGGAGCTGGGGGCCCCCGCCTTGTGCACTCTGCCCTGGACAGGCGGCGGTCCCCGGGTGCGGTCAGCACTTTGACGTTGTGGCGGACGGTTCCGCAGCGTGTGCTTCGGGCCCAGCCTCGCCTGTGCCCCACCGCCGCCCAGACAGGACCAGAGCAGGACAGTGCACAAGCCCGGGCAGAGCCTCCCAAGGCCCCCGCAGAGGCGGAGGCAGCTCTGTCCCGCGCAGCGCCCTGCCCCCAACCCCGGAGCTGCCCCCCCCACCCCCTCTCTGTCCCCCGGCTGGTCCTTCGGCGTGACCTTTTTGTGTCTTGAGAGTCAGGGGTGCCTGTCCCCACCCCAATCCCTGGGGAGCAGGGCCCCAGGCTTTTGCTGTTGGTGCCGGGGCCCGAGGGCGGCAGCCATGAGCCGGGCCGTGGGCGGGGGCGCCCTCAGCAGGCTGGGCGGGAGCCTGGCATTTGGGGCGCCGGAGGAGCCAGCTTGGGCACCGGGCCCTCTGAGGGATGAGCTGCGGGTGCCCTGTAGCAACTGGCCCCCTGTGCCTCTCGCGCCTTGAGCCTGTCCCGGCTGTGACTAGAGGCGGCCGGCAGGAGCAGCGTCGGCCTCCGGGAAGGACTCTGAAGGGACCGTGTGTGCCTGCACGTCGGGGTCCTGGTGCTCGGAGGTCTGCTGTCCAGGGGGGCCGCGCCTGCCCCCCTCTGCCAGGACCCGGGGTGCCCGCTCTGCCTGGGCTGCTGGCGGGCGGCTAGGGGGTGGCCTGGCCCCTGCGCTTGCTCCAGGGTGGCGCCCGGGAGGATCCACCGCTGTCCGTGCTCAGGGCCGCACACGAGGGCACGCTCCCCGCCCCCGCCCAGCCCCCGGGAGGGCTCAGGCGTGGAGACCGGTGTGTGGCCCGGGGTCCAGGCGCCTGGGCAGCCCCCCTTCACCCCCTCACGTCTGCTCCCTGTGCGCTCTCGTTCTCGAGGGTGCCATTTTTCTGGCCCAGGGCCCCGCAGTGGTGAGAAAAGTCCCGTCTAGTGTAGGTCCCCCTGGCCAGTGTGGGATGGCCTGTGCGCAGTGACCCGGGCGAGTGGCCGCTCCCTCTGGGTGAGGTCGGGGCTGGGGTTCGCGCCTCCTTCCCTCGCCCGTCGTGGGAGGGAGACGCCAGCCCCAGGCCCCGGGCAGGGCACGAGCAGGCTGCCCCAGACGTGCGCCCCGCATCCCGCGCCAGCCTTCCAGCTGCTCCCACGGGTCTCGGCACCGTGGGCTCCGGGCGCTGTGAAGACGGGCCCTCGGCATCCTGTCCCCCGCACCCCCGTGCTGTGTGCCTCTTGCCCCCAGAGCAGCTCGGCCGGACGCAGGTGCTGGGAGCCGTGGCCAGGACGTGTCTCCGCGGTCACAGAGGGAGGGTCGGGGCTAGACCACTGGCCTGTCCCACTCGAAAGGAGGGCGCGATGTCTCCTCCGTGACATCTCACCCCTTGGAAGGGAGGAGGCCCTGCTCTGTGGGGGGCGGGAGGAAAGATGGGGTACAGGCATCTTTTCGGGCCCCTGGCTCGCGTCCCCACAGCGCCTGTCCGCTGCCCGGGGTGCCCAGCCCCAGGGCTCTGTGGCAGGACGGAGGCTGGCGCTCCCCGGAAGCTTGTGCACTGGCCTGAGTGCGTGCGCCACGAGTGTGGCTGAGGCGAACGTCCCTGAGACAAGCGTGTTAGCCGGAGCACTCACCCCACGCTCACGCACACACACGCACACCAGAGGCACACACGTGGCACACACAGGAACACACACAAGCACGTGCATGCGCATGCCCACACAGGTGCAGATGTGCAATCACACACGCGTGCACACGCAGTCACATGCACACACGTGCACACATCCACAGTGCACACGCACGTACATGCACACACACACTCACATGTGCATGCCCATGCGCATGCACACGGGCACACACACCCACCCACATACAGACACACACTCACACGGGCACACACACATGGCACACACGCACACTCGCGCTGGGCCTGCCCACATGCGCACACGCACATTTCCGGCTTCGGGCCCTTCGTCTGACGCCTCGGGCTCCTTATGCTTTGAGCCACGAGGAGCTACGACTTCGGCATAGCAGACGGGCCGGGCGCCCTGGGCTCCCCTGTCCGCAGCCGCATGGGCAGCCTCGGAGCATCTGGGTGGCCTGTGCCCAGAGCCAGCGTGGGCCCGGCCAGGGAGGGCCTGGAGTCTGTGGTGGGGGGTGTCCAGATGTGACCCTGGGGCTCTGGCCGGCTCCCTCTGCCCCAGCCGCGTGGCCCAGCCTCGTCACTGCCGAGCTGGAGTTGTCCTCTGCCTGCTCAGGCCCAGCGGCTCCCTCTTCTGTCCACGTGAAGCCACGAGCCACGGCTGCAACCCGGGCAGCCTGGAGGGCGGAGGGTCACGGGCCAGGTGGCAGGGGGCCCTCCTGGTCCTGCCTGCCTGACCCCTCGCTACGGGAGGCCACAGTGGCCAGCGCAGCAGCGCCACCCACCTTTGGGGGCTGAAAGCCGCCCCCGGCTCTGGGCCCCGGGCTGTGCAGGCTGCTCTGTGGGCCCGGCCTGCCCGCTGGCCAGCCCACACCGGGCCTGAGCAGCCGCGGGGGCCTGCACGGGCCCGTCTACAGTGTCGACCCACGGTCTCCCTCGCCGTGTTTACGTCACGGTCACCCCGAATCGTAGGCACGGTGCAGCTTGGCGGGCACAGCCATCCGCCTCTGGGTCTCAGGCTGCAGAGCCAAGGGACGGAGCAGCCTCCACAGCGTCACAAGCCCTGGAGACAAGTGTGGCATGAAGAGGGGCCATTCGGTAGTGGGTACCCACAGTGGAGGGGCGGGGCGCCTCGCAGGGTGGTGACCCGCCCTCTCCGCCCCCTGGAGCAGCCCTCCGGGCCCCCTGCCCGGGTGGACCGAGGCTGGGTGCGGGGCGGGAGGCCAGGTGGGGTTTGGCAGGAGTGGGGTGCCTGCCCCGGGTGTCCCAGGCCAGCTTCCTTCCTGGGCTCCTGTCCCCAGGGAATGGCTGCACTGGGGTCTGTGTTAAGCACTAAGCAGAGACAACCAAGGAGGGCTTCCAGGAGGCGGTGTGCTGGGATCGAGGACCTGCACCTCTCCTCTCTCCAAGGGGCCTAAGAGGGCTGGCTGCCCAGGCCAGGATGCTGTGGCCCCTGCAGCGTGCAGGAGTGGGGGCCCTGGTCGCTGGAGTCCGCAGTCTTGAGGGGTGGGGCAGACGGGGGCGGGGGGGGGGGGGGGGGGGGGGGGGGGGGGAGGAGCATCAGAAACAGGGTGGGGCGTGAGGAACATGCTCCCTGCAAGGCCCTCCTTACAACCTTTGAAGTCATGTGTGGGGTCGGGGACAGGTGGGCCAGGTGCCGGACAGATGGGGACCCTCCTGGGCGGCCCTGGTCCTGGGGCTTCCGGCAGGCATGCCTCATGTCCAGCTCTGACCGGGTTTTGTGAAGTTGCCTTAACACACGCCGACGGGAATTCACTGAGGTCACCCCGCGCCCCTTGGTGACAGCCAGGCCCTGGCACCCGGCCACCTCCTCCTCCGCTGTGGCCTGCAGGAGGGCCCGGGGCGGGCGGCGGGCGTCACACCAGCGCCCGCACCGGCCCTGCGCGCACGTCCGCGGGGTCCGCTCGCGCCCCGCCCCGCGCCCCGCCCACCCGTCCGTCCGCGCCCCGCCCACCGTCCGCGCCCCACCCACCGTCCGTCCGCCAGTCTGTCCGTGGTCCGTCGCCCGCCAGCCCAAGGCGGCTGCAGCTCCCCCATCCGCGCGGTTGCCTTGGCTGTCTTTGCACTTTTGTTCATGCTCCAAAGAATATTTTGTGATGCCTTGCGTGTGCCGTCCATGGGAGCACGGCGTGCGCCCCGCGCCTCGCGGCCAGGCCCCCCTCCGCTCCCCGACTCCCCAGGCGCACCTCCACGCCCGAGGCCGGACGCCCAGGAACGAGCCCCGGTTTCCACGGACGGGGAGACGCCGACGCGCTGGGCACACTGTCAGGTTGACGCTTGAGCGGTGAGAACGGGCCCGGTGCGGCTTCTCCGGAGACCGGGGGCGACATCCGGCGGCAGGGACGCTTGTGGGAAGTTCTGGAAAATTCTACTGCCACGGGATGAGTGCGGTGCCCGGAGGCCCAGCGCACTGAGTAAAACGCGGTGGTTCGACCTGGACAGCGTGTGGCCTCTTTCCTCGCGCGCTGTCCCTGGGAGCTGGCCTGTGGCACGAGCCCGTCGTGGCGGGGACAGTGACGGCCTCCACGCTGGCCTGTGTGCCCCATCGGGGGAGGGGGGGACTCTCGCTCTCTAGGGTCAAGACATTGGGCTCTGTCATGTCCTGTCGCTGCCATAACAAAGGACCGCAACGCGAGCTGGATTCTCGCCCCGCCCTGCGGCCTCCCGCTGCCGGGCCGCGGGGTTCTGGGCCGGGAGCCTCGGGGCCCCCCAGGAGGGCCGGCACGGGGTCCCGGCGTTCCTGGAGCCACCGCCCGCTCTCCCTGGCTCGCCCGTCACTCCCCCAGCCTGCTTCCGCCGCGCTCTGCTCGACCTCTGACTCCTGCCGAGGCCCCACTGGGCGAGGTGCTGGGGTGGGCACCGCGTCCCGCGTCCCCCGCGAGGGTCCCAGGCAAGGGCCTGGCTGTGCCGGGTCCAAGCTGCAGCAGCTCTGCCGCCCCTGCCTCTGGAATGCCCGTCCCCTCCAGACCCTCCTTGGGCCTCGGGGTGGGGGGGTCAGTTGAGCAGGAAGAGCAGCTCGGAGGGCTCAGTGGCCCAAGGGGCAGCGACTGGCCCTGAGGGTGGCCAGCTTCTTCGCAGACATGCCAGCCCTGTAGCGGTGGGGGCGATGCAGGGCCTGCAGGCCCTGGCCGCCAACCAGAAGCCTTTGCGTTACGAGACTTCCGGAAAGGCCTGGGCTGGGGTGTCTTCGCACTGTGAGGAGAACCCACCATGCTCCAGGCGCTGCTGGGCCCCTTCCTGCAGGTGGGGCTCTGTCCACCCAAGGCACTGGCCGTGATTAACAGAGAAACCCCAAGCAACGTGGGTTCAACACAATGGACCCACATTCGTCTCATGGCTACCAGTCCAGAGGGCGGCTGTCCGGACTTGTGTGGTGGGTGGCTGTGAGGGGCAGGGACCCAGGACCCTCCTGGCCTGTGGCTCTGCTCTACATGGCTTCCCCCACAGGGTCACCGCACGGGCCAGTGTGGCTGCCGGAATCTAGCCATTACATCTGCATTCCAGCTAGCAGGATGTGGGGAGGAAGGACACCCTGTCCCTTACACATACACATGCATGCACTCTCACACATGCGCACATGCACATGGACACACACATGTGCACACATGCAGAAGCATGCACGCACACACAGTTTCTGCTTATGTCCACAGGGAAGAATGGAAATGGGTGGGGTCTTTATCCTGGGCGCCACGTGCCCGGCTAAACCGGGGCTTCTATGCCAAGAAGGCAGGGGAGAGGCTCCTGGGGGCCCAGCCCAGCCCAGGTTCTGTCCCCAGCAGAGCTCGCACGTCCCGGGCTGGCCACTGGCCACCGGATGACAGGGCGAGCAGAGCAGAGCTGGGAAGGGCGAGCGTTTGAGGCTCGTATCGACCCCGTGGCCCCCACTGCTCCCTGGCACACACGAGCTCTCCGTGGCCTCTGAGTGTGTGGCCCACACGGCCGCGTACCCCGTCAGGCCTGCACCCTGTTCCCTGCTCTGCACGCGTCACCCGAACCCCGTGGGGTGGCATGACCAGGCACCGCACTCTGCAGTGCAGGAAACCAAGGCACACAGAGCTTGGGGTGTCCCTTGTCAGAGGTAAGCGGAGGGGCAGGATGTGGCCCCAGAGGCCACGCGGGGATGCGGCTGGAGCGGGGCCCCAACTGAACTGTCGCCTGGGGCCCCCGGGCATGGACACCCTGGTTTCTGGGGCCGTCTGTGTGTCCCCCCACTGACCAGGTGGGCCAGGCACAGTTTCGTCCTGCCGCCCGGCCACCGGCCATCGCGGGCAGCTTGTCCAGTCCCAGCTGTGGACATGGGCGGGGCTGCAGAGGGGTGAGTCATGGCGGGCAGCCTGGTGGCAAGCGAGTGTCCGGGCCGTGATGGAGCAGAGGCCGCAGGCCCGGTGGCCCTGGGCCCAGGCGAGGACTCGCCGTAGATGCTGCAGGGAGCTCTCCCGCGGGCCGCTGCCACCCGCCGAAGCCACCTCGCGGCCACTTAGGCACATCCGGCCTCTGGCCTCGCCCCCACCCTGAAGTCTTGCTCCCTCCTGCGGGCCCCCCCCCGCACCTTTCCTGCCCTGGACCAGCTCTCTGGGGCCCCGAGGGACGATTTCCTAGCGTGTGCTCTGCTCGTGGTGACATCGGTGAGGCCCCCGCAGACATAGCCGCCCCCACAGACGCGCTGTGCTTGCTGCCACCTTCCCTCCGCCGGCGGTGCCCTCGCAAGGGGCACATTGCAGGTGCCTCTGAGAGGCCGGAGGTGACCGGACCCAGGGGACCCGCGGTTGTGTGCGGTAGCCGGGGAGGGCGCCAGGGGCGCTGTGGTCTGTGGAATGACAGACGCGGTGGGCAGGCAGGGGTGGGTGGCCGGCTGCGGCTGCGGGGGAGGAATGCGGACACTCCCACCCCTTCCTGGTCCCAGAGCCGGCTGACGGGAGGCCACTAGGTGGCAGCACTCAGCTGGTGGAGCCGGCGGAGCAGGCGGGGCAGGCGGGGCAGGCGGGGCAGGCGGAGAAGGCAGGGCGGGAGGTGGGGTGGGAGGCGGGAGGGAGCCCAGAGCTCCGTCACATTCTGCCCCTGATTCTTCAGCCGTCACTCGGCGACACGGGCCTCGGGGAGCCCGGCAGCTCGCCCAGTACCTGCCACCCAGCACCTCTTCCTGCCCCACACCCGGGGGCCCACACAGCCCCACCCCAGCTGCACTCACAGGCCTGCAGCCCACGGGGCCCTGGTGGCCCGCGGCCAAGACTTGGGGACGGTCTCAGAATTGGCCTGGCCCCAATCTCTATGACGACACATCTAGGACAGGCCTGAGGGTTGCTCTGCAAGTGGCCGCACTTTATTCGCTCACACATCCGTGCATTCGTTCACTCACTAGACAGGTTCGTGCCGGGCACAGTGCCGTGGGGGGAGGCGGGGCGCAGACCTCCGGCCCGGACACGGGTTAGGCCGCCTCGCCGTTCCCGAGGCTGCAGTGGCAATGAGGGGACGCCCAGCAAGGCTGCAGGGGGGTCCCCCAAACCAGCCCACAGGCGGCGGCCCAGTGGGCATCAGGGCGGGCCCGACTGTCCCAGGGGCGTCCGCTGGGGCATCCATATCTGCCGAGGGCAGAGCCAGGTGGTCATCTCGCGACTGGCCCAGGGGTTACGGGGCGGCCGAGCCAGCACCTCAGGGTGGTGGCCTCGGGCCCGACCGCTCAGCGTAGTCTCCAGAGGTGACACGTTCAGTGGGTCTGGCCGCCTCGCCCTGGTCTTGAGAGGTGGGCTGGATGGGGCAGGAGGAAGCCCAGTGGGCACCTCGGAGCTGAGGACCTAGCCAGCCGGCCCTCCTGCCGGGGGGACCTGGACGGGCCCTGCCCAGGCCTGCCATCGCCACCAGACAGAGAGGGAGCTGGGCCTGGGTCTCGTCCGGGGACAGCCTGCTTTCGGCACTCTGTCCCCGGCACTGTGGGAGGCGGGGTAAGGGTGGCCACGCCTTGAGGCCCTCAGGACCTGCAGGGCTGGGGGCTGAGGGGGCAACGGGGTGGTGGGGGCAGCTCTCTGCTGCCCTGGTCTCAGCCTCTCTCACCCCGTCAGATGCCACCTGGCTCCTCTCACACACGGAGCATGGTCAGTATTACCGCCCATGACTGGTGGCCTCTTAGCCGCCGTTTGCCCTGGCCTGTCCGTCACCCTCGGACGACCTTGTGTCACACCCGCCATGGTGGCATTTGGTAGCCCAGTGTCCCAGAGTGGAGCCCACAACTTGGCCCAGGGCCTCAGGGCACCCGCCTGGCAGAGGCCAATGTTCCCATCCCCTCCCACATTCCAAATAGTCGGTCTCTCATAATACAGCCAAACTGTGTCCTGCGTGGCTTGCGGTCCATGAATACCATCCGTCCTTTTCTTGTGACCCGACCTCAGCCCAGGACAAGGAGTTCGGTCTGGGTTTGCGTCGGTCACTCTGTCCCTGCTACAGTTTATGTCTGGGTCTGGGTGTGAAGCCCTGAGCTCGTCATCTGCAGATGTCACGTCCAGCCCCGGTCGCGGAGCGAAGCTCTCAGGACCCTGCTCCCGGCACAGACGTCCCCGGACAGGGCTGTCCCCCTGTGGCCCTCCTGCCGGAGACCAGAGTGTGGGACCTGCACCCTCGTGTGCGCTGGCTGCGCCGACGTCCGCGGCCGGCGTGCGCCTGGCAGTGGCCCCGCCGGGGGCTGGGGAGACAGCTCAGCACATCCGCCGGCTGCGCCGACCATCCAAGCGGCTCGTTTTCCATCCCGCCGCGGGCTGACATTTGCACTGCAGCGGGGCTGTGTTGACTTCCTCCCGAGCCGGCGAGGACACCGCCCTCCCGGCTGCTCAGCAGCGCGCCCGCCACCCCCCAGGGGCTCTGGGGCGCCCTCCACGCAGGGGCGGCCCTGGTGCCGTGGGCGCCCAGAGCGCCGCCTGACCCTGGGCCTCAGGGCACGCCACCCCTAGTTCTGTACTCCTGGAGGCTTGCTTCGCTCCCAGGGGCACGGCGGGGGGCGGGGCATGGGCAGCGGGGCCCACGGGAGTGAGAGTTGCCCTAACCCCATTCTCTGCACAGTTCTCGGACGTGGCTAGGGCAGCGCACGTGGGCTCTGCAACCTAAACTCAGAGAGCGAATCTTCAACCATGTCACCGCCGAGGACATAAAACAATGAAAAGAAAAAGGCCGGCCAAGTGGTCTGGGCGCCGAGGCCAGCCCTGCCAGGCGGGTCCCTGCCAGGCGGGTCCCTGCCAGGCGGGTCCCTGCCAGGTGGGTTCCTGCCAGGCGGGTCCCTGCCAGGCAGGTTCCAGGCGGGCTCCTGGGCCTGTGACCCACCCTGCCAGGCGGGTTCCAGGCGGGCTCCTGGGCCTGTGGCCTGCCCCACATGGCGGGGTGATGCTGGCGGCTGGCTGTCACCTCCCAGGGCTGGTGGGGCCGTGGGTGCCTTGCAAAAGAATGCGGCTGCCGGAGGCCTCTGTCCGGCAGCCCTCGCGGTGCTGACAGCCGGCGACGTGGAAACCCTCCGCGTGTCACGGGAAGGACTCTGACTTGGGTCCCGCCTGTCACCGCCGCTAGGGGTTGGGAGGGAGGGCGCCTGCCGTCCTCGGCTGCTCGGCAGGCCATCGGTCCTCGACTTGAGAGGAAGGGGAGCCCAGCCCCGGGGGGCAGACGCCCCTCTGGATTAGGCGGGAGGGCCCCTGCTCTCGGGTCCTCATCTTTCCTTTCAGCCTCCACCCCGTCCAGCACACGGTTCCCAGGACAAGGACACAGCTGGACCGCTGCCAATACCTGGGGTGCAGGCGGCCCACTTAGAGACCAGACGGGTGCAGGAGCCACAACCCGGCAGCACGTGGGGGGCCCCGTCGCACCCCAGGCCCGGCCGACCCCTTGCTGGCATTGGCTCCGCCCCAGCGCAGTCTCTGCAATGCCCCAGGGGGCTCCGAGGTGGACGCTGGCTTGCCCGGAGCCTCGCTGTGGGGGGCGGCGCCCACCAGGCGGCAAACAGCTGCTTCAGGAAGGCCGCCGGCCACGGGGCGGTGACGCAGAGGCGAGGGGCTGGCCCCCCCAGGTCGGCGACCCCAGCTCCTCGCAGCAGGAGGGAGCAGATCGGGGGCCTGCCCCGGCTGGCCGGACGCCAGGGGGCTCTGATGGGAGGAGGCCAGGGACGTGCAGCCACCCAGCGCCCCGGGGGGGCCGGCCCCTGGCCCCGTCTCCTAGGGACACACAGGATGGCGCTCTTCGGGGTCCGCACGACCCCCCCCAGTGGACGGGAGGGGAGGGGAGGCGCACCGCACAAGGAGCGAGGCCGCGTCGCCAGGCTCGCCGGGCAGCCCTGCGCACCGCCTGTCCCCTGGGAGCCGGGCTTCACGTCCCGGGGGCCCCCTCTGCCCCCAGGCCTGCCGGTGATCCAGGTCAGGACTCATGCCTTCAAAGAGCTCAGTCCCAGGAGCTGTGTCCAGCAGAAGCCCTGCAGGTTGCTATGGGAACGCGCCCTGACCGCGGGCTGGGGGATGGGCCCCAGAGGGTCTCGGATGAGGAGCTGAAAGACGGTGTTTCTGAGAGGCGAGGGGGAGGTGCGGGGGGGGGGGTGCGTGTCCTTCTGGGAGGCTGGAGCTGCAGGACTCGGAGGACGGAGGCTCGTCAGCCTGGTCCACATAGGGGCCAGAGTCGTTTATTTAAAAACCTTGCAGCAAGGCCAGCGCAGGGCTCCGTGTCTGTCCGGGTCCACCAGGCGGGCCCCTCCGGCGGGCATGCAAGGGCCCTGCTGTGCGTCTGCACTTGGGGTGCTTGTGCCCCCCATCAGCGCTCCCCCCAGCTCCCCCAGACAGCAGGTCAGAGAGGGGGGGTCCCCCCTGGTCGCAGCTCCGAGTGTGGCCCTCGGCACAGGCTGGGGAACGGCTGGCTGTCCTGCTGCGGGTCACTGGATCCGGGAGCCCTGTGTGGCCACGTGGCCTCCGTCCCCAGCACCTCACCGGGACACGTGCCCTCAGCCACAGCCCAGCGTCCCCGGGCCACTTGCACCACCGTCCCCAGTGGCGGTGACCTCGCAACTGTCGATCCCCACGGCCCCAGCCCAAGGAGCCCTGACTTCGGGGACCCCGGGTGCTCTGGGCGCGGCCTGTGAGCTCAGGGCCGGCAGGGCGCGCCCGCAGCTTCCTGTGCCGCTCCCGTCCGGGGAGCTCCAGGGGCTGCTGCTGGGCCCCTGTGGTCAAAGGCACAGAGCGTCCAGGCTGTGACCACGCCGGGGTCGCAGCCCCCCGCCCTCCTCTCTGCACGAGTCCCACGCCCCAGGCCGCCCGACCGGCCCCTGCAGGAGTCGGCACTGCCGCCCAGACAGCCAGACCCTGGGCCCGCGTGGGAGGCCGGCGGCAGCCCCTTCCCGGGCCAGCAAAGGGCGCGCTGGCAGGTCGCATCCGGTTCCCGGGCCGGGGTGACCGGCGGGTCCCGAGGACGGAGCACCGCAGCGTGTGGCGTCCACGCCGAGCGCGGGGCTGGCCGGGGCCGCACGACGCAGCCAGACCTGCGCTGCCAGCGTTGGAACCCGCGTCCGACGTCTGCGGGGCGGCTTCAGGGCCGCCACCCTCACCCGGCCCTGGATGAGGCCCAGGGCCCTCCCGAGAGCCAGGGACACGTCGGGCGCCATGGAGAGAGACAGCTGGCCTGACAGGCGCTGGCTGCCCAGCGCAGAGAGGGAGGCCGAGGCCACTGCCTCCTCCCCAGGCTGCAGGGGAAGGTGGGGAGGGGAGCGAGCCGGGGACTGGGGCCTGGCGGCAAGCTTGGCTGGCTTAGTTGGAAGGACCCAGAAGCTCATGAATATTCATGAGCTTGTCTCTTGTGGCCCAGGTAGCTGAGGCCGCTGCTGGCCCTGGCTGAGCTGGCTCCTGTCGCCTGGGCCTGGTTTCTGGAGCTGTGACGAGCTATTTGCAGACAGCCTTTGTCAACAGGGAGAAGCTGGGTTTGCAGAACTCCCCGGGCAGACGCTCTGGGCACAGCTGGGGAGGACGGCAGGGCAGGGGCAGCAGGGGGCTCGCCCCCCCGGATGGACGTTGGGGGCCTCAGGAGCTGTGATGTGGGGTACACGGCCGTGCCCTATCCTTGACCAGGTGACCTCGGCTTGGTTGTCAGCGGAGTCACAGAACAACAATGCCACGCAGGTGCTTGTGGCCATCCGTCTGGCGTGACGAACGGTCGCACATCGCCGGGAAGCAGAAGGGCTCCACGCCACCGCCGAGCCCCGTCCTCTCCCCCCGGCGAGGACGGGCGCAGAGTCCCGGGCGGAGTCCCAGGAGCCAGTCGAGCGGACGGGGTGGCGTTTCCACACCAGCGACGCCCCGTGCTTGGTTCCGGGGACGGTCTGGCTGGGTCCCGATCTACACGCTGAGCGGGAAGAACGAGTTCCTTCTGCAGGGACCTCTCCCGGGCTCGGCTCCTGGTCCCCGGCAGAGGCTGAATGTCCAGAAGGGATGAGGTCAGGCGTCGGGGGTCTCAGGGACCCAAGTAGGCTCCATCTGGAGCTGCAGGGGACCGAGCGAGGCAAGGAGACTGGTGCCGAAGGGAAAGGGGGGGACTCTCAGGAGGACTTGGTGGGCCAGAGGGTCACAGAGGCCCCTGCCGTGGCCTCAGCTGCGCTCGGCAGAGTGGTTCCGACCAGCATCCTCCCCTGCCCCCCTCCCCACCCGCCCCCACGGGAGCCGAGACCCTCGGCCTCCAGGTAGGAGCTGTGTGCAGCCTCCTGGGCCATCTGCAGGGCTCTGCCCAGGAGCCGCTGGCAGGTGGCCCGCTGGCCGGGACGAAGGGCTTTTCTGTGCCGGTGGCCTGTGGGGACGTAATTCTTCACGAAGAGCTGCACCGTCTCCCTCTCCTGACATCTGCCTCAGGGCGGCCGCTGTGCTCGCTGGCTGGAGGGCTGGGCCGTGTCTGCTGGCCAGAGGAGATAGGGATCCAGACCTGCCCAGGTTCGGGCCCCTGGTCAGACGGCTTGGGACGAAGCCTGTGTGCGGGGGGTCCTTGGCTCCAGACCCCGACGCAGGCTGCTGGGACACCCTGCAGCCCCTGGGGCAGGTGGCAAGGCCCACACCGGGCCTGGCCATGGGCTCCGTGCCTGGACTCTCGAGGGGCTGCAGCTGAGACCCTACGTCCGGTCCCTTAGCCGTTGCCAGAGACCTTCTCCTGGAAGGGCGGAGGGCCGACCCCAGGTGGCTCCTGGCTAACGGTAAGTTTAGCTGTAGCAGCAGAGCCAGTCGGCGCCCCTGCCAGACCCCCGGCCAGGTGCCACGTGACAGCTGGCCTGACCTCTCTCTGTCCTCACAACGGCCATGAGCTGCGTGCCTGGCAGGAGGGGGCATGCCGGACGTCAAGCTCGCCTTGGGCCACCGGCCGTGCAAGGCCAGGAAAGACCCACGTGCCCATCATTACTCACCACCAGCCCCTCCACCCTGCAGTGCGCTGACCTGGGGCTGGGCCCTCCTCTGCAAGGTGCTCGCGGGTAGCCCACTGCAGAGCAGAGAGGCTGTGGGCTGGGATGAGGTGGGGACACTCAGGGCTGTGGTCCGGGAGCCCAACCAGCGGGTCGATACCTGTCTGAAACCTGCAGGCTGTAGAGGACAAGGCTCGGCTCACAGGAAACCCGCTGGGGTGGGGGTGCTTGTGAAGGTCGGGCGCGGGGCTGAGCCCCCTAGATTAGCTCGGGGGGCACAAGGGGGCCCATGAAGCCCCCGCAGGAAGGGCGCCCATAGCAGCCGTTGGCTCTGAGCAGCGCAGTCCTCCAGGCCAGGGCTGTGGGGCGCCGAGGACGCGGGGCCAGCAGGGAATTGCCTGGGGCCGCAGGCCCTGGGCCTGGCACCACGCGGCTCAGTGTCACGGCTGGAGCCCAGCACGTGGGGGCGAGGCCTCCCCAGCCAGGACTTGCCTTGCTGGACTTCCCCTCTCCCCTCTCTCTCACCCTGCCCCAAGCCCGAGTGGCCTCCCGCTGGCTGGCGCAGGCGTCTGCGTAAGGGTCGGTGGGGGCGTGCGCGCCTGGGCCGCCGCTCCCACTTCTCCTGCGCTTCCTGGCTCTCGAGGCTTCTGTCGGAAGAAAGTGGTAAAGACGCGCTCAGAGCGGGGAAATCCGACGGGGCGGGGCAGGGGAGCTGTCCGCGGTGCCTAGAGCTGGGGGGC
Source organism: Rousettus aegyptiacus (assembly GCF_014176215.1). Classification (NCBI taxonomy): domain Eukaryota; kingdom Metazoa; phylum Chordata; class Mammalia; order Chiroptera; family Pteropodidae; genus Rousettus; species Rousettus aegyptiacus. The sequence goes on from NW_023416287.1 coordinate 566,416, forward strand.
CTGGGGGGAGCTGTCCGCGGTACTGAGAGCGGGGGGGGGGGGAGCTGTCCGCGGTGCCTAGAGCTGGGGGCCTGGGGGGAGCTGTCCGCGGTACTGAGAGCTGGGGGCCTGGGGGGAGCTGTCCGGGGTGCTGAGAGATGGGGGCGGGGGAGCTGTCCGTGGCGCTGAGAGCTGGGGGCCTGGGGGGGAGCTGTCCGCGGTGCTGAGAGCTGGGGGCCTGGGGGGGAGCTGTGCGCGGTGCTGAGAGCTGGGGGCCTCAGGACCCGAGGAATGTGGCTAGTGGAGGCCTCTGACTCAAGGGTTCCCTGTTTCCACAGTGGTCAGGGCCTTTCACTCAAGGCCTCACGGTAGTGAGCGCTGGACTGCAGACCCTGGTGCGGGATCGGACTGCAAGGCCAGGCTGGGTCCTAACAGCTCGGAGAGCGTGCAGCCAGAGCCATCCCGGGACTCCGTGGGCAGGGTCCGCTGTGCATCACGGGAGGGCCACGGGCAGGACTGGCTGGGAGGAGTGCTTCAAGGGGCAGCCAGGCAGTGGGCATGACGCTGGCCCGACGGAAAGCGGGGCGGCCTCGCCAGGCCCTGGCGGCGAGAACCACCACATTCACTCCTGGTCCTTTCCTGAGGGGTGGAGGACTCGGTGCGGTGGATAGGGCTCGGGACCCTGCCCTATTGATGCCTAACCCAATGTGCTCACTGTTCCTCCCTCCCGAGAGACGAACCCCCGCCCCAAACACCGGGATCCTCTCAGCCTGAGCGCGCGTGCCTGGGGCCAGGGCGGTCAGCGTGCCGCACACCGGCGCCCAGACGGGCCTGGCCGCCACCCTCCCCCCTCCCCCTCCCCTCCCCCTCCCCCTCCCCCTCCCCCTCCCCTCCCCCCTCCCCCTCCCCCTCCCCTCCCCCTCCCCCCTCCCCCTCCACCATCCACCCATCATCCGTTCGTTCCACCCGTTCGCGCAGCCCGCACTAAGAGCCAGGTGCTGGATGCGCAGCCTAGGCCCTCCTTCACGAGCTCGCACTTCACTAGCAGGGGCGAGGGGAGGCCGACAGGAGGCATGCGCTGTGTCTGGTGAGGACCGGGAGGAGGCCGAGCGTGGCCGCGGGGCAGAAGGGCTGACGCGAGAAAACGTGCCCGGAGAGTGCTCGGCCAGCGTCCCCGCCCGCAGGGGCCTCTGGGTTCTGAAGGTTGCTGCGGCCGACCCTGGGCTGAGATGAAGGGACAGGCAGCGTGGCCTGGGGGGTCCGGAGGTCTGGGCAGGGCAAGGGCGGGCGAGGCCTGGCCGAGAGGTTGGAGGAGGGTGTCCTAGGGCTGTGTGTGTCGGGGGGGCTAGCAGGCCCCTGCCCGTGGTTGAACGAGTCGGCACCGCCCTTGGGCTCTTGTGGGTCATTGAGGTTTCACTGGGACCTGGTGTTCATAGGCCCCCTCTGTCCCCTCCCAGGCCCATCCCTCAGCCCCTACACAATTTCCCCCAAAACCAAGCAGCTGGACTGGCCACCCAGTTGAATGAAGCTCCCACCTTGAATTCCAATCCTGTTTCTGTCGAGAACTGGTTACCATGGAAACGTCCTTGGGACAGGGCGGGGTGGGAGGGCAAGAGGAGGGGGAGGCCTTCCTGCAGAGGCCACTCTGCTTCAGCAGCAGCATCTCTCTCCCGAGCTGGCGTGACCTTGGCTGGGCGGCGCGTGGGGGGAGGGTCTCCAGGACCCGCTCCTCATCCTCCCCCCGCCCATGGCCCCCCTCAGAGGACAGCGTCCTGCCACGAAGGATGAAGGACGGACGGAGACTCAGGCGCGGAGGAGCTGGTCCCACACGCCCGCATGCCTGTGCGTCGGGGCTCCTCTCCTCCCAGGAGCAGCGGGGGCGGAGGCTCCCCGGGGCCTGGCGTGAGAGTCTAATTCAGAGCTGCTGTGCTGATCACTAGGTTCCCGCAGCCACACGCTCAGGGGCGGGCACAGGTGGGGAGGGCGGGCCATGCAAATTAACGAGTGAGACCCGATTAATCTGGCTGCGTCAGCAAATCCACAGGGAAAGCCAAACGAGGTTGGACAGATGTGTGTGAGTGTGAGCACGCCGCACTCCGCCGTGTGCCGGGCCCGAGGGTGGCTCTGGCCCGGCCCGGCCTTGGGCACCGGGAGACACCAACCTGCTGGCTTTGCTGGGCTCTCTGGCTACAGGGCCATGGGAGCCACCATCTCAAGTGCTCGGCTGGCCACAGGGGCAGGAAACAAGGACTGCCTGCGAATGGCCGTGGACCCCCGCCAAGAACACAGGGCCTCCTTCCCCTGTAGATGTGTGCCCGGCGGGCGATTCCGGCCCTGGCCCAGGCCCAAACGCCAGGCTGTGTCCGAGCCCTGGTCAGGGGCGGGGGCCGGGCCTGACCTCAGGAGTCCTCGGGCCAAATCAGCTCTAAGTCTGAGGCCTCCTGCCTCAGAGCTGCCTGGACATGGCTGTCTAACCTCAGGTTTCCAGCCTAGGCCCAGGCTGAATACTCTCAGTGTAAGTCGTCGGAATCTGGAACTTTAGCAACCTCCCTAGGCAATTCTCTGTGCCTGGCTGAGTGGACGTCCATGGTTCCTGGGGCTACATTCCTGTGTGCCCCTTCCTCCAGGCAGCCTTCCAGATTGGCCCTGCTCGCCATGCTTCCCTCTCCCCTCTGACTGATATCCTCGGGAGCACGGAACCCTAGTGAGTCCCGAGGGATGAGCCTAAATGCAGAGTCGTGAGGGAGCATCCTCACCTGCCATAGGAAGACAGGAGAAGGCAAACGTCACTTCGTCAGCCGGTGACAAAGCCGGCTTGTGCCTCACCTTCCCAGGTCGCCAAAGTCGCGTAGTGATGGCCCCTGCTTCACAGGGATGGGGAGGAGGAGCGGGCGGGCCTCCTCCCCTAACGAGAGAGAGCGAGAGAGAGAGAGAGAGAGAGAGAGAGAGAGAGAGAGAGAGAGAGCCAGAGGGGCGGGGGGGCATGCAAGGAGAGCCAGGTCCTCAGACCCTCAGAGCAGGGCCTCTCTTGCAACGGGACAGAGGCAAAGGAGGCCGCGGCACGTCTCCAGGGCGGCAGGCCCTGCTGCTTGCCCCCTCCCTGGGCCCCTCCCTTAGAGGGGCCTTTGCCTGTGGCTGGGGGGAGTGGTCTGGGGTCGTGCTGCCCCTCCCTGGTTCAGCCTGCGCACCAACTCCTGGTTCAGTCCAACCCTCTGATCAGCATGGAGAACCTTCTGGTTCCTAGCACAGAACTGGCTCGTGGAAGGGGCACACAGAAGAACCCAGGGGCTGGCACTGCCTGGGGGGCTCGGGCAGGTGGGAAGGAGAGGGGGGGTGACAGGCGGTCCTGCCCAGAGGGACTTTGGCCTGCTTGTGGAAACGACACAAACCAGACCAAGTTCCGGGTCTCTGGCATGACCCCGGAGGACAGGCTTCCCTTGACCCCAGGGAAGGACGGGCCAAGGCGTCACTAGGAGGTCATCTCAGTGGGACATAGGATAGGCCCCCGGGATGGACTATGCCCCGGGGCCTGGAGGAAGCCAGGGTGCAGACGCTGGAGACAGGGGGCAAGGCTCGGAGTCCTACTGCTGGCTTAACCTCTCTGTGCGTCCACTTCATGTGGGTCCAGGGAGAAGCAGAGAGCAGGCCTTCTGGGGTGTCATGGGAACCCAGTGAGTCCGCGTGTCTTGGTGGCTCGAGCCAGCATCGGGGAAGCCTGCGGCCAGTGAGCCGCCAGCACTGCTGAGAAGGGACACGCAGCGCCCAGCATGCGGACGCTCTACTTGTCCCTGCCCAGAGCGGACAGGTGGCTCCTGTGAGAAGAGTCGGAGATGGGGAGCGGTCAGGGGCAGGAGAGATGGGCTGGGCTGTCACTGATGGGAGCTGTCCCCTTGGGACTGGGTGGGGGAGACAGAGGGGGCTCTGATGGACACTCTGCCCCTTCGGGGGTGGGGGCCCTCATGCGGCGGGGTGGGGGGGTGTCTCCAGCCCTTCCTCCTCCGATCCCATGCCCTACCGAGGTCTCTATTTGGGGGCTCAGCCCCGCAGAGCTGGGGGTACAAGGGGGTGCAGGGCAGTCGCAGGGGCGGCCATTGGTCTCCTGTCTCTGCGAAGTGTCTTCCCCTTCCCGCAGATGTGGGTGCTCAGCACAGAGCGGCCCTGCCTTCTCCTCGGGATTCCTGCCAATCCTAGGTGGCGGCCTTGACCTGCCTGGGGGCGGAGCCCCTGCCCGGCACCTCTCGCAGCCTGCGCTGGTACCTCGGTTGTGACCCACGGAATTGAAGCCCAGTCTGGGGGCCGGGGGTCTGTTCTCCAGGCACCGGGGCCGGAGACCCTAGGTGACGACCCCGCTGCCACGGCCTGCTGCATGTGGAGGGGGGAGGCCTCAGTCCCTGAGGGCCGCAGGCTGGCCGGCTGAGGGGAGGCGGGGCTGGGACTGGCCCCAGGCCTGCCCTGGAGGCAGCGAAACAGGGCTTTGCTGGGGAGGTGGCATTAGGTTCCCCCCCTCTCCCCAGAAAGGCTGGCGGGGCCTGGGTCCGTGGGGGTGGGGGGGGCGTGGAACAGGCAGATGGGGTGGGCTCTTTCCTGAATGCCTCGCGGGGTAGATGACGAGGGCTCTGTGATTTTCAAACTGCCAAGCGCAGCGAGTTAAGCAGATGCGAGTGTGGGGCCCCTCCTCTCTCCAGAACCCCTGGGCGGGTGTCCCCGCTCCAGGCAGGCGACCGATTGCTGGGACCGGGCATGGGGTTGGGGCTCAGTGCCTCGTGGTCCAGGACCCCCTGTCGCACGCAGTGACCGCGCCCCCACCCATGGCTCGGGCACGTTCCCAGACCGGGGAGGACGAGGGCCACTGCCCAGCGCTGGCCGAGCGCAGCCTCCGCGCCCCCTCTCGCTGGCGGTCTGGCCCCGCTCCCCCCTCCCGCCCTCGCCTTCCCTCCGGCTCCCTCCCCCACCCCCCTCCTCCCCCCCCCACCGGCTGGAGGCGGGCAGGTCCGGGCGGGGCCGCGCGCTGAGCCCACAGCCCCGCGCTCCGAGCCCCGCGGGAGGAGCGCGGAGCCTGGCCGGGCGGACCGAGCGGCCGGCGCGGCGCTGGGGCATGAAGTTGGGCGCGCGCGGGCCTCAGAGCGGGGGCGCGGCCGAGCCGGGAGCCTCCCGCGTCTAGAGCCCGCTCGGTGCGCCATGGAGCTCGGGGGCCCCGGGGCGCCGCCACCGCCGCCGCTGCCGCTGCTGCTGCTTCTGGGCGCCGGCCTCCTGCCCGGTAAGTTTAGGGTGGCTGGACGCATCTTCGCAGCCGGAGTCAGGGAGGACCCTGGCGGCGGTCCCGAGCCGCGGGTGCGCGCAGCGGGGCAGCCTCGGAGGGTCTGTGCTGCGGCGCGGCTCAGCTGGTGCGCAAGGAGTTAATCCCCCCACGGACGCGGGGAGAGGGTTTTGGCTGGGGCGGGGGCTGCCGTGTCTGCAGCAGGACCCAGAAGCTCCAACTTGGCGAGAAAGAGAGAGAGAGAGAGAGAGGCGGGGGCCCACTCATCCTGTCTCCATCGGGCCTGATTAAGCTGCAGACCCCGGTCCCCATGCGCCCCCCCCCTGCCTGGGGGCTGGCTCTCCGTCTGGGGGACCAGAGGAGTGTCCTCTGTGCGTTTCTGATCCCCACCCCAGGCTCACGGGGACAAAGGGAGGCCCAGCCCCCAGCCCTCCCCTCCCCTGGGCAGCACCTCCTTATTGAGGGGGAGTGGAGGGAATCGAACCTCTGCCCCCCCCCGAGGGGGGGCTACACCTCCCTGGTCAAAGGGACCTGGAGACAAGGTCTCGCTCTGGGTGGGGGGTGCAGTGTCTCAGGGTCCAGGACCCACTCCAGGGTGCATGAGCCCCCCTTGGGCCCTGGCTGACTCACAATTGAGCAGGGCTGAGAGGAGCAGGGAGCCTCTGCGGGTCCCCTGGCCCATCCCCGAGACCCCCCGGCCCATCCCCGAGACCCCCCACCCTATCCCCGAGCCAGGGGAGACAGGGGCCTTCAGACTGCTTGGCCACGGGGCTGGAAGGGTGCGGAGGCTCCACCCCAGTGGGGGTGGGGGCTCATTCCAGCCTTCATGGGTGCCTAGCCAAGAACATGGGGTGCTGGGCTGGTTTTCAGGGTTAGTGCTTAAAATGCCCCTCAGGCATCAGGGGACAACAGCTTCTTCTGGTCAGACCCTCATTCCCCCTCCCCCCTCTCCCTCCTGGGCCTGCCCCCCACGTGGTCACCCCTCAGGCTGCAGATAAAGGCTCAGCCTGCTGGTCGCTGCAGATAAAGCCTCAGGCAGGGGCTTAACCAGACCAGCCTTGTTGGAACAGCTGTCCCTTCTGTGGCCAGGTGCAAGGCTAGGAGGGCCTGCGGGGTCTGGGGGTCCCTAAGGAAGTGACATTTAATGGGGGGAGAGGAGAACTGGGAGGAGGGCAGCACGTGCAAAGGGCCTGAGGTGAGGACTGTGCCGAGAGGAGCCGCCGCGGGGCGGCCGAGCACAGCCTGGAGCCACCGCGCCCTGCGCCTGAGCTGCCGGCCTGCCTGCCCCCAGTGAGCAGCCACGTGGAGACCCGGGCCCACGCCGAGGAGCGGCTGCTGAAGAAGCTGTTCTCTGGCTACAACAAGTGGTCTCGGCCGGTGGCCAACATCTCGGATGTGGTCCTTGTCCACTTTGGCCTGTCCATCGCACAGCTCATTGACGTGGTAAGTGAGGCTGCCGAGCCAGGAGCTCCGGGCCTCGGCAGACGGACGGGGGCCCGGGGCGAGCGGGCAGGGCCGCCCAAGCCCAGCCGCAACGCCTCGCCGCTGGGGTCTGGAGGGGAGGCGGGTTCCACGTGCCCTGCTCTGACCCGGCCCGCCCCTCAGCCCGCGTGGGAAACCAGAGTGCCGGGTTCTCGGCCGCGGGTCAGGGCTGTCACCTTCAGGAGCAAAGGGCAGTGGCACGGGGCTGGGTCGTGGGGGTGTCTGTGCTGGTTCTGCCCTGGGTGGGGCAGGACCTGACCTGGAGCTGGTCCAGGAGGCCTCCTCCCTGTTACCTGCAGGTCTGGAATGCCGGTTCCGGTTCCGGGGAATCTTGGACAGGTCTGGGGTGTGTTTACTCTCCCGGTTAGGGACCAGGGGGCTGCTGGGAGGGTACTCTGGAGGGGCTGGGACCCACCCTGCAGTGGTGGTCTGACCGGTGCTGGGTGTGCAGCCTGGCGTAGGGACCCCAGGGCCTCAGGGAGTGGGCTTGCTCAGCCGGACGGCCGTGGCCTGCTGGGTTTGGAAGGACTTGGGTTTTCCACACCAGGACCGAGCTTCAGGGGCTGCAGCTGTCCCCTAATGCTCACCCATCCCCTGCTGGGGACCCCAACATCCAGTCGGCTCCATGAGGGGTGCGGAGGCCTGGGTGCCCGGTGGGAGCCGTCATGGTGGCACCCTCGGCCGTCACTCTGTCTTCTCACCCGCGAAATGGGATGACCTCAGCATTGCCGCACGGGCAGAGAGGGTGACATCTGAGGGGCTTTAGGAGGTGGGAAGGGCTGTGGCCACCTTCTGAAGGACAGGAAGGGCCAGCATGGGCCCCGTCGGCGGGGAGACCCGGTCAGCACGCCCTGCCCTGAGCCGCATCCAGGCTTCTGCCTGCAGGCGACCTGGAGCTGGTCCCGCAAAGCGCCCCCGGCTGGGGCACGGCCAGAGGCAGCGGGAGGTGCCGGGGCTCCCCCAGCGCTGAGGCTGCGAGCGCGGTCCAGCCACTGGCTGCCACCCAAGGTCCCAGGTCGGCTGCAGCCTGAACTCTTTGCTCCCCACATCCCCCATCTCCCCAGTTTGCCCAGGAGAGGCTGGGACCAGGAGGGAGCACCCAGCTCCGAGCCCCCAGGCCTGCGGCAGCACAGGATGCGTGGGACCAGCCCCCGGGCCCGCCGTGCTGGCTGGCGTCCTGGGCACTGGCCTGAGGCCCGCGGCCATAGTGTGCGTGGAAAGGGCTGCCCCGCCCCTGAGCCCCCTTGGCCTGTCTCTTTGCGGGGCTCAGGTATTTGCTGCAGGTCCGTGTCCCAAGGCGGGTGCTTGCGTGTGCGACTTCACGCCTGCAGAGGAGCCCGCAGCATCTGCTGCTCCCTGGGCCTGGGCTGACGGCATGAATGCAGAGAAGGAGGCCAGGCCCTGTCACCTTGAAGCTCCTTCCAGCCTCGGGGTGGGGGATGGGCCGTGGCAAGGGCAGGCTGTCCCCCGGCGAGCAGGGCGGGACCGCCGGCACCAGCTCCGGGCTCTGCTGAGGTCACGCTGCTCCTGGGCATCCCACTCGGTGCGCTGAGTGGCCTGTCCCAGGTGGACCCGCAGGAGGGCAGGACCAAGGGCAGTGCCTGGGGAGTCAGGGCACACGATGGGTTCTTCTCCCTGAACGGGCTGACTAGGGGCTTGTCCCCTGCGGGAGCAGGACAGGGAGGCACCCAGGCCTGTGCCTTTGGGACACAAGGCCCCACCCGGACCCGTCTGAGCAGCGAGTGGGGCCCCGTGCATACCAAGGTGGCTTTGGCGGCAGCAGGAGGGGGCAGGGGCCTGCTCGCCTGGGACCCATGCGCAGCTGCTGCCCAACCAGCAGGGAGGGCGTGATGCAGGTGGCTGGGGAGAGCCAGGCCCCGGATGGCTAGGAAGTCGGCCAAACCTTGTCCCCGCTTTTCTCCTGCAAGGGGTTAGGGTCCCTTGTCCCCACACCCCTGAGTCCCCTTGGGGCCTGCCATCCCGGGCTTGGTTGCCTCCAGAGGCGGGGTACTCACTCCCGCCCTGTGCTCACGGTGGCCCGTCCCGTGGAACACTCGGGGCCAGAGCGAGGGGGTCACAGCCTCCCTTCTCATCTGTGTCCTAGGACGAGAAGAACCAGATGATGACCACGAACGTGTGGGTGAAGCAGGTGAGTGGGAGGGGCCCGCCGCGGCTCCGCCCCCGCCCCGCCCCACTCAGCCGTGGCTCCGCCCCCCGCCCCGCCGCAGCTCCGCCCCCGCCCCGCCCTACCCCGCCGCGGCTCCGCCCCCCGCCCCTGCCCCGCTCAGCCGTGGCTCCGCCCCCCGCCCCGCCGCAGCTCCGCCCCCGCCCCGCCCCGCTCAGCCGTGGCTCTCCCCTGCCCCACCCAGGAGTGGCATGACTACAAGCTGCGCTGGGACCCGGACGACTACGAGAACGTCACCTCCATCAGAATCCCCTCGGAGCTTATCTGGCGGCCGGACATCGTCCTCTACAACAAGTGAGCAGGGCCCCGGGGCGCAGGGCAGCAGGGACCTGTGTCCGGCCGCGCCCCGGGCAGGCAGCTCTGCCGGCCAGGGGAGCAAGAGGTCACCTGTGCCCGGGCCGCGCCCACGCGGAGGAGGCCGAGGGCCCTGGCGCGACGTGGGCACCTGGGCCCTGTCACCGCCAGACCAGCCCAGCGCACCTCCCGAAGGGGCCTGCGTCTCTCCCCTGGGGCCGGAACCCCTGTGACTGCAGGCCCTGAGGCTGCCCCCCTTGGGGCGAAGGTCTTCAGAATCAGTCCCTGGCCGGGGCGGGCGGCGCCCCGACACACGTCCATCGCTTCCGCTCGAGAGACGTCTAGGCGCGCAGGGTCCCCCGAGCTCGGTCAGGCCCTCGCCGGGGTCCCGGAGCCCCAGGCAGCCCGCCGGCCTCCCGCGGCCCCTGTCACTGCTGCGTCCTCCTGGGCAGCTCACGCTGAGCGGAGGCCACACCTGCGATCCCGTCTCGGGCTCGGCCTGGGCGCTCGGCTCCCTAGCACTAACAATGCAAATGGAAGCACTTAGCTCCCTCGGTCCCAGCCATCTGGCGGCAGCCTCTGCCCCGCTCCGATCCCCCCCACCTCCCCCCCTGGCCCCCCCCAGGCCCCGAAAGGCTCTGCACTCAGCCCCCTGCAGGCCCCCGGCGCTCGGCCTGACCTACAAACCTCGATGTCTGATCAAGAGTGAGTGGGCCTCCTTCCTGCTTAATTGACGCCAGTAATGGCAGTGGCCAGGGCAGTGGGCAGCGGCTGCACATGAGGCTCGAGGTGGGGCTCAGGGATGCATTCGGGGTCAGTCGGGGAACGGGAGGGCGGCAGGCCTGCTCCCCCCGCCGGGCAGGCGCTCTGCTCTGAACCACGAGCCCTGAGTCCTCCCACCACCTGGCCTTTTCTGGGGTCCCCACACAGCTCCCCATCTCCCGCCCGAGGACCTTCAACCCAGAGAACGGGCATGGGGTCAGCGTGCCGGCACCCAGGGGAGCATTCATGTTCCTGGAGAGCTAGGACTCCTGGGAGGAGTCGCACCTTCCGTTAACTCCAGGACCTGCAGAGCCCCCCGGGCTGCAGCCTGGGGCAGGGGGCCACCACGGGCATCCCGTCCCTTCTCTCCCCCGGACAGGACTCCTGCTTCTCCGCGGGGCTCTGGTCGGTGCCCAGGCTCTCTCCGGGCGGGGCTGGGGGTGGGTGAGGACGGAAGCCGGGACTGGTGGCTGATGCTGACGGGGCAGTCACCGAGGAGGCCCGTTCCCGGGCAACGGTGGCTGCTGGCTGGACCGGTGCACACGAGCGTGGCCAAGTGGCCAGCGCAGGGTGCTGGGCGCCCTGCACAGAAGGTCTGAGGGCCCGTTGACTGGCCAGGACAGCCGGGGTCTCCAGTGGCCTGTGGCTCCACCACAGGCCCAAGATCACGGCCCAGGGTGGCTCCTGTGGGGCGGGGCTCCAGGCCGGGGTGGCGTGGACACTGGTGGGCGCGGGAAGGAGGGGCGTGGAGTTCTGGGGGGCTCCGTGGGTCTCTGTGGGGCTCCATGGGGCTCTGTGGGAGTTCCAGGGGGCTCCTTGGGGATCCAGGGGGATCCGTAGTGTTTCACGGGGCTCCGTGGGGTTCTGTGGGGCTTCATGGGGTTTCACGGGGCCCAGGAGGGGTTCCCGTCAGGGTGAGCCTCCCGGAGCTGGAGCCGCAGAGCTGCCCCGAGGGGCCTGGGACGGCCGCCGCCCCCGTCTGTCTGTGGGCGCCACCCGCAGTCAGAGCGGACGGCCTGGGCCTCGTGGGGACTCAGCCCCAGCCCAGGTCACAGCCGCCCGGGGCCCAGACTCGGCACTCGGAGCTTCCAGCTGTGGCCGCCGACTCCGGGAGCAGGCGAGGGCTCATGGCTGCTCGCAGGGGTCCGCGAGTTCCCACTGCTGGCCGCCTCACCCGCACCGAGCCAGTGTGGCACAGCCCTCCTGTGCCGTTCCCGTGGGGACGTTGAGGGGACGGCACCATCTGGGAAGCCCCGGCTGCAGGCTGCGCACTCTGCCCACTGGGAGGAGGGCCTGGGATAGGGCGCCAGCGGCTGAGGGACCGGCGGCAGGGGTCAGTGACCAGAGGCGGGCCCCGGGGACGGACGGCTTGAGTTCACGCCCAGCCCTGTTGCCTCTTGACTGGGCAGCCGCCCAGGCTCGGCCTCCAGGTGGGCCTGGAACCCACACCTGTGCAGGAAGGGGGTCCTTCCGCCTCCAAGCTGCTGCTGGGGGTCACCAGGGAGATGGCGCTGAGTGCCTGGAGTCCGCGCCCCCACTGGGGACAGGGCGGCGGCTGGACGGGCCCCTAACCCCAGGTTGGTCCAGCCCCGGGTGACCACAGGGCCCCGGGGCCTCCTCCATGCCCGTGCCCAGTGTGGTACGGGTGGCCAGGTGGGTGGTGATTGTCCCAGGAAGAGCCTGCTGAGCACTGCGGGGCCCCTGACTCCACTCCACCTGAACACAAATGCCCCAGGCTTGGTGACCGAGACCGTCCGACGGGCTACCCCTCTGCCCTGGGCCTGGATGCGGGACGCTCTCATTACCTTGACAGCCTGGCGAGGCCCCTCTGGGCTGCCCGCTGTTCCTGGTGCGGACAGCTCGTAGCCCCACACTGAGAGGGACCAGGCGCCGCCTGCCCTCGGGGCCCAGAGGTGCAGGGTGCCCAGGAGGAAGCTGGGGACACTGGCTCCAGCCCCAGCTCCAACCCCCCAAGTAATCGCCATCATCACCAACAATCTTGAGTGTCAGTCCGGCTCAGTGTGTCACCCCAGTGCAGGGGTGACCAGCTGGGGCAGGCAGGCAAGCGCCATGCCCGGGGCCGCCAGCCCGGCTCCGCGCAGGGCCGTCCCAGGAGGGGCCGCCTGCCTTCGCTCCTGGGGGGCGGGGGCGGGGGCGGGGGCCGCGTGGCAGCGGCCTCACCCCGCCTCTCCCTTCCTGCCCAGTGCGGACGGGGACTTCGCCGTCACCCACCTGACCAAGGCCCACCTCTTCCACGACGGGCGGGTGCAGTGGACGCCCCCCGCCATCTACAAGAGCTCCTGCAGCATCGACGTCACCTTCTTCCCCTTCGACCAGCAGAACTGCACCATGAAGTTCGGGTCCTGGACCTACGACAAGGCCAAGATCGACCTGGTGAGCATGCACAGCCGCGTGGACCAGCTGGACTTCTGGGAGAGCGGCGAGTGGGTCATCGTGGACGCCGTGGGCACCTACAACACGCGGAAGTACGAGTGCTGCGCCGAGGTGTACCCCGACATCACCTACGCCTTCGTCATCCGGCGCCTGCCGCTCTTCTACACCGTCAACCTCATCCTCCCCTGCCTGCTCATCTCCTGCCTGACCGTGCTGGTCTTCTACCTGCCGTCCGAGTGCGGCGAGAAGGTCACGCTGTGCATCTCCGTGCTGCTGGCGCTCACCGTCTTCCTGCTGCTCATCACCGAGATCATCCCGTCCACCTCGCTGGTCGTCCCGCTCATCGGCGAGTACCTGCTCTTCACCATGGTCTTTGTCACGCTGTCCATCATCGTCACGGTCTTCGTGCTCAACGTGCACCACCGCTCGCCGCGCACGCACGCCATGCCCGCCTGGGTGCGCCGGGCCTTCCTGGACGCTGCGCCGCGCCTGCTGCTCATGCGGCGGCCGCCCGTGGCCAAGGGCAGCTGCCGGCGGCTCATCGAGTCCATGCACAGGCCGGCCGGCGCCCCGCGCTGCTGGCCCGAGCCCGAGGCGGGCCGGGACCCCTCGCCCGCCCCGTCCCTCTGCGGCCCTATGGACGAGCCGGCGAAGCCCCAGCCCGCCTGCCCGGCGCCCGCAGGCCGGGCCCCCGCTCTGCAGCCCTCAGAGGCGCAGGCGGCCGGCCCCTGCCCCTCACCCAGCCCCCCGCGCCCGCCCACCGGCGCCCAGGCCCCGGGGCTCAGCAAGGCCCGGTCCCTGAGCGTCCAGCACATGTCCAGCCCTGCGGAGGCAGGGGAGGGCGCTGTCCGATGCCGGTCTCGGAGCATCCAGTACTGTGTTCCTCGCGACGAGGCCGATAGCCAGACGGCCGCCTCCCCCGCTTCCCCGAAGGCACCCCCAGCCGAGCTCCCGCCCCCAGACCAGGCCTCCCCGTGCAGATGCAAGTGCAGGAAGCAGCCGTCCGCGGGGCCCCCAAACACTGTGCTCAAAGCCCACGGCACCAAAGCCGCACCCCAGCATCTGCCCCTGTCACCGGCCTTGGCGCGGGCGGTCGAGGGCGTGCAGTACATCGCAGACCACCTGAAGGCGGAAGACAAAGACTTCTCGGTAAGTCCCCACCCCGGGCCACGTCCAGCCGTGCCCTTGGCCCAACCAGACACTCCCCACTTCCTGTCCACGCTGCAGAAGGGTGTGGCCAGGGAGAAAATTCCAGAAACTAGGGCCAAGACCCGGCTGCCAGCTCTGGGCCATGTGGCAGCCTGAGCCCACTCTGTCCCCCTCTTCCCCCAGCCTCCAGTACCAGCAGGGCCCCCGGGGCAGGGCTGGAGCAGGTGGCCGGGGGAGGGGGGCTGTTAGGAGCAGATCATGGGGATACCGCTTTGGGTTCAGGACAGCAGGGAGGGGAGAGGTTCTACGAGCCCCTCTGTGCCCAGTGAGCTCCTCCCTCTGACCTGTGACCTGCACCGCCCCACTCCCCGAAGGTACCTGGGAATGGGATGGGCTGGCGGCCTCTGCGGCCTGGTGGGGGGCAGGGGCGGGTCTGGGGCACAGCCCTGGCCCTCCAGCCAGGCCCCCAGCTGGCAGGGAGCAGAGTCGGGCGTGTGCAGAGCGCTGAGGGGCCTAGGCTCTGCGGCCACACCTCGGGGTGCAGGCCAGGGCGGGTCCAGGCTGATGGCCCCAAGTTCCGGGCCTGGGCAGAGGGAGGGGTGCAGGGCCAGTACTTGGGGGTGGGGGGAGGTGCCGCCCACCCTGGTCAGCCATTCGCTGCTCGCCATGGGCCAGGCACTGAGATGGGGACAGTCCCTGACCCCGCCAGTCACTCCGCCCGCTCCGAAGGGGCTGTGGCCTCAGGGAGCCGGCGTGGTTCCCGGGGGCTGTCTGCCCCCATCGCCCACACAGAGCCCCCCTGAGAAACGCGTGAGCTGGTCTCCCGCAGTCACCCTCCTGAAGCCCAAGAGGCCGTGAGCCACTCTGGAGCTTTCCAGAAAGTTCCGCCTGGCGGCAGTTGGCTCTGGGACAGCGTTTTGCCACGGGACACAGCTCTCTGCCAGTGGCCGGGGTCTGAGCGGATGCTGAGGGGTGACTCATGCCGTCAGGAGGGTGACCGGCCTGATGGAACCCGGCGGCCAGTGGCCCGGCGGTCGGCGTGGGGCCTGCTCCAGCCGCCCGGCGCCCCTCACCCACGCAGTGCCGGCGCGTGGGTGACCTGGTTCTCATTTCCGCGTGGAGGCTCTGGGGACGACCGGGCGGCTCTGGTCGGCGCTGGCATTTCATCCTCGATGGGGACAAGCGGGGCAGATGAAAGGCAGGGGACAGTGGCCCTGCTGGCTCTCGGGCGCCCTGTGAATGACGCTGTTTGTTTGGGTCGGGTTTAAACCCTCAGGGCGCCTCTGTTACCTTAAGAAATCAGAGCTGAAAATGGCACTGAGGAAACCGCTTTCCTGAGCGCCCTAAAATGGGGAGCGGAGCCCCGCCCCTCACCTGGGCCTGGGGGTGCTCCTGTCGGAGGTCAGGCTCTGTCACCCAGGAGCTCCTGGTCCTTGTCCTGCACGGGGGGTGGGGGGCGGGTGGACGCCCCCTCTCCGGCCTCGCCTGCTCCGTCTGCACCGACGGCCCCCACGGCACCCCTCCCCTCTTCTGCAAACCGAGAGCAAATTTCACCACCACGTAGCCAGGCCTCTGGTGTTCCTCCAAAGGCCTGCCGCCGCTGCCCCCCACTCTGGAGCTCAGGCACCCCGCCAGGCACGCACAGCGGGGGGCGCAGCGCCAAACCTGGCCCCCACAGTGGCTGTGCCGTCGGCCTCCTCGGAGCCCGCCGGCCCCGGCGTTTCTCTGAGCCCAGACTGCAGCTGGACAAGCCACTTCCCCCCGCTTGTCACCTCGGCCCAGGCGTGCCTGCAGCCTCGGCGGCCTTGGCGGCCGGCTCCAGGGGGTGGCGGCCGCGTGCGAGGCCCGCGGGCGCCGCGGTGATACGTGTCTGCGTTTGCAGGTGAAGGAGGACTGGAAGTACGTGGCCATGGTCGTCGACCGCATCTTCCTCTGGGTGTTCATCATCGTCTGCCTGCTGGGCACCGTGGGCCTCTTCCTGCCGCCCTGGCTGGCCGGCATGATCTAGGGGCCGGTGCCTGCAGGACGCCGGCGGCAGCTGCAGGTCCCCGGGCCGCCTGGAACGCCGCGGGGCCACTTCATTTGCCAGACTGTCCCTCACCTCCATCCACTGACAGGTGGCCTTGGTGGGACCTGCCTGGGGCCTGTTCCCCACCAGGTAGCGAGGGGACCCCGGGCTGCTGGATGCTTGTTTGGTCCGTAGGGCAGTGTCGCTGCCTAAGTCTCATTAAAGTTTGTCCAGAGCATGACCACACGTTGGCTTCCTGCCCAGGACGGCCAGGGCCCCTGGCGCCCCTCCCCCCTGGGACCCCGGAGGCCCAAGCCGCCTGTCCCACCCCTGGGTCCTCAGCAAGTCAGCAAACGCCTGAATCTCATTGCTCCGCTGGGTCCAAGCAGGTGTTTTATTTTGGTTGGTTTCAGTAAATTAGTGAAAACCCCAGTTTTGTGCCCAAGCAGCCCTGGGGAGTGGGGCTGCTTGTGGGACATGGTTCTGCTCGGAGAACTTGGGGACAGCTCCCCGGGGAGTGACCCTTGGGCTCATGGAGTCCTGGGGGTCTCCGGGAAGTGCGTTCAGGCCCCCAGGTCTCCATGGGCGTTGGCTGTCTATGACCGACAGGACCCGGGCTCTGAGCTTCCCGCCCACACCCCCACTCTCACCTCCCTGTTGGCGACCCCCTGTGCGCAGCGCCCCGGAGACCCCCTCTGGGGCATACACACGAGGAGGGACATCCCTGGAGGCCGGGGTCCCTGAGGACAGCACACTTGGGGATGACTCAGACCCTCTGGAGTGTGGTCCCTTGGGGGTGGGAGGGAACCATCCTCCAGGCCTCCTACCCCTGGAGTCTTGGGGTCATCTGCCCAGAGATTGGGGAAAGACCTGAGGACATCGATCCTGGGGGGCCCAGTGTCATTCACTTCAGGGCAGAGTGCCAGTGGCACCAATAGTGTCCGCTGTGACCCAGGGAAAACACTGGCCCTGGGGGTGGCATGTGGGTGAGCGGGTGCTGCCCTGAGCCCTCCCTCAGGCTCCAGGTGAGGGGCAGGACAACGTGGGCCCTCCCCCAGGAGTGTCCACTGATAGCAGGCGGAGGAAGGAGGCTGAAGGGGTTAGTCGTTCAGAGTCCCGCCCTCCTTGCCACCAGGTGCCGCGGAGCTGTGGGCAGGTCGCCTGTCCCTGTCCCCTGTCAGGTGGTGTCTGGTCACAAGGTGCCCCGGGGACTGAGTGAATAATTGATAAGTTCGAGCCGCACAGGCCAAGCACCAGATGAGCCTCGTTGCCGCAGAGTTTGGGTTGGCTGGTCCCTGCCGGACAGTGGTGCCCGTGCAGGAGGCTGGGGCTGCTCCCCTCGCCTGGGCACGTGAGCGGGGCCCTACTCGGCCTGGGGGTGGGGTGCAGAGAGGCCAGCGTCGCCGCCCTGGGAGGTCTGGCCTCCCGGGCCCCCAGGCCGGTCAGGACCCCATCGGCCCAGATGGCTCTGCAGCGGCCCCTGGGGGCCGTGGGGGTGCTGGGAGAGTCCCCTGGACTGAGTGTCAGGGACACTAGGCCCCGGGGGGGCGCCCGCACAGATTCAGATGTGAGCACCTCGGTCCCTTACGTAACGGAAGCCGCCAGATGCCCCGGCAGCTGCCAGGCGCCGGGCAGGCCACACACGCGCGCTTTTCTGGGTCGGCGAGAGGCCAGGCGGCCGCCGGCGTGGAGCTGCCTCCCGCCCTCGTTTTGGGTGTTTTGTTCTTTTGAGACTCAAGAAAGGAAAATGTTGGAAAACCAAAAACAGCATTCCCGCCACACGAGCGACCCACGGCCTCTGTCGTGGCGTGTTTTGCCTCTGGTGCAGTTTTGGTTTCTTATTTTTTTTTGGATTGCGGTAAAATTTACGTATGACGAAATGCGTGATCTTAAGCCCCCAGTTGTGTGAGTTTTGCCAATTTGACACTAAGGGCCCAGGACACCGCTCTATGCACGGGACACAGCCGACCCCAAAAGCCCGCAGCCAGTTCTGCCCCTGCCTCGGCCGCTGGGGAGCTCGCTGTGCGCGGGGCGGAGCTCGCTGTGCGCGGGGCGGAGCTCGCTGTGCGCGGGGCGGGGCTCGCTGTGCGCGGGGCGGAGCTCTCTGTGCGCGGGGCGGAGCTCGTTGTGCGAGGGGCGGGGCTCGCTGTGCGTGGGGCGGGGCTCGCTATGCAGGGGGCGGGGCTCGCTGTGCGTGGGGGGGAGCTCTCTGTGCGTGGGGCGGTGCTCGCTGTGCGTGGGGCGGAGCTCGCTGTGCGCGGGGCGGGGCTCGCTGTGCGTGGGGGCGGGGCTCGCTGTGCGTGGGGCGGGGCTCGCTGTGTGCGGGGCGGGGCTCGCTGTGCGTGGGGGCGGGGCTCGCTGTGCGTGGGGCGGAGCTCGCGGTTGCGTGGGGCGGAGCTCGCGGTTGCGTGGGGCGGAGCTCGCTGTGTGGGGGCGGAGCTCATACGTGGGGCGGAGCTTTCTGTGCGTGGGGCGGAGCTCGTGCGTGGGGCGGAGCTCGCGGTGCGTGGGGCGGAGCTCGCTGTGCGTGGGGCGGAGCTCGCGGTTGCGTGGGGCGGAGCTCGCTGTGCGTGGGGCGGAGCTCGCTGTGCGTGAGGCGGAGCTCGCTGTGTGGGGGGCGGAGCTCGCTGTGCGTGGGGCGCTGCACACGGCCTCTGCTCACACTCCGCCGGCAGCGGCTGAGACTTACTGTGGCCTTTCCTGTCTGGACAACGGAAGCTCGGCTGCTTCTCCGTCCCCTGCCAGGGACCTTCGTGCTGTGAACACGTCAGGCCTTTGTGCATCTGCGTCCACATTTCTTTTCGCACTAACCACGTTTTTATTCTGTGTACCTTGTGCTGTTTCGACATCTTGGAGGCTGCGCAGACCCGGGGAGACACTGCTCCTCCCCAGGGAGGTTGACAGCTTCCCCAGACACGCCTGTGACGTGCAGACAGCTCGTGCTGGGCCGTGCCCCCATCCCCCTAGCTAACACTCATGCACCAAACCCCTATGTCCTGCCCTAAATCACCAGGGCCAGGCAATGGGGGACAACCCCCATGCCCAAGGCCCACTGGAATTGTCCAGACGAGCCACCCTGCCCTGCCTGGCTGTCCCTTCATGCCCTCTGCATCCCGACCTGAGCTGGGCTCCCAGGCAGAGGGTGGTGTGCCTCCCTCTGGGAAATTAAGTACCTGAGTTCTGTGTGTGAGTCTTTCTGATTCAACCTCTAGTTCTTTCCATTTGCCGAAAACACTATTCCCCAGAGCTGCTTCCCCGCCTCCCCAGCTCCCCCGCGCTCCGTGCTCTGTGATGCTGCCCAGTTACCGCCCGCCCAGCTCCGGCTTCCTGTTTCCGCCAGCACTGCCCGCCCTGGCCGGCCAGGCCGTGGAACGCCGGAGCTGGTCGGCGGTCTGGAGGGCCACGCGGTGTGCTTCTCCCTTCTGGTGGCTGGTCGGGTTTGCCACCTGCACGCCGACTGGTGGAACAATCTGGAGTTTTATTTTGCGACAGGCTTTGCTATGCAGCCAAGGGCCAGCCGCACTAGGGTGCAACTGCCCGTGGGACTCCCGTGGGAGAGGTCCAGTTCCCGGCTGGTCCCCCTTCTGCAGAACCCGCCTGATCCAGGCCCTCGGAGGGTCTGTCTGGGGGGCCCGTTCACTCCAGTGACAGTTTTGCTGGGTATAAAGTTTGAGTCTCGTCCCTCGACACGCGGAGGTCGTCGTCCTGCCATCGTGGTCTCTTGCGGATGCTCAGAGGGCGAGTCCGCTGTCTTCACTACGCTTTGCGGGATGAATTCACACTTAGGAATCCCCCGTTCGAAGCGGGAGCGTGGGGAGCCATGCCCTCGTGGCCCCACCCCCCGCCACTTGGTTTCCGCGCCTGGACGCCCCACAGCCAGCTGCTATTTCTGTCCGTCTTGAGCGGGCGCCGGCCGCCGGGCTGATAGCTCTGCGCTGAGCGCGCAGTCGCCGCCTACATCCCCTTGTCGAACCTCTCTGTTCCCGTGGCGTCTCTCCCCACCCCTCTGCGTTATCGGCCTCGTCCTCGCCCTCCGGCCTTGAGGACACTGAGACTCGGGCCGCACCCTGCTCTGCCCGGGCCATCCTGCTCGGGGCTCTGTCCTCGGGTGTCATGTTTCCCGTTAACTCAGGATGAGGGTGCTGTGTGTGCACGGATGTGTGAGTGTGTGGGCACGCGGGGACACACATGTGGCACGTGTGCACCAGGCGCGTGCGTGACTGTGTGCAGAGCTCTGTCCTGTGGTGGTGCCGTGTGGACGACGCCGGCCTGCAGGCCAGACCGCAGGGCCAGCGGCAGGTTCTGTCTCGCCAGCCTGCCGAGCCCGCAGGGGGCAAGCTGGGCTCAGAAGTGGACGGGGAGCCAGTGCCCACTCCTGCCGTGGCCCCTGACAGCGGCCCCACCTGCTTGCCTCCCTGACCAAGCACCCCACGGCTCCCCGCCTTCTCACTTCCCTCCCTGGCAGCGTCCTGACAGGGGGTCCTGCACCCACACCCCCAGCCGCTGCCCATGTTCCCCACTCCTCACCTCCGAGGACGAGCCTCGGCGTACCTGGCTGCCTCGCCCCCAGGGAGGCCCGGCCCCCACTCGCCTCTGAGGTGGCGACATCCACCCTTCTGTCCCCGCGAACCCGGCTCGCCGCCTGCCAGCCTGCTCCCCTCGCCGCCTGCGGGCACCCAGATGGGCCGTCCAGCCCGGGCCTGCTCCTGGCTCTACCCACTCACCCAAGGGCCCAGCCAGCAGCCTGTCCCAAGTCCACCTCCCCGGAGCCCGGCCACCTCCATCCCAGGGGACAGTGGGGACAGCCCCGCCCCTGGCTCCCTGAGGCCTTGTTTTCAGGCGAGATCTCGGCCAGTGCCCTGCTCGGGGCCCGGTGGGGCGTCCCAGGGGGCCAGCACCTCTGTCCCTGGGGCTGGGAAGCTGGGCCTCCCTGTGTGTGTGTGCTGAGGGTGCGGGGGCCTCTGAGATGCGCCTGGGGGGCCTGGTGCTCATGTGCGGGAGGGGGCTGGACTTCCTTCCAGTCCCTGTTGCCCCCTGGCCCTGTGCTCGACCTTCTCGGTCCCGGCCGCTCCGCCTGCCTGCTGCCGCTGGGTCCTGCCCAGCCGGGCCCAGCCTCGGCCTCGCGTGCTGCACCCGTAACGGAGCTGTCGGTCCTCTTCCCTCCCTGCCGCGCTCCTGCCTCTGCTCACCCGCCACCTCGGAAGCCTCTCGGCCACTGCCTCTGAGGGGCTCCCACCCTAGCTCCTTCTCGGTGTTCAGGAAACTGCTTGGCACTGACCTGGCCGTAGTGAATGCCGCCCCAAGGCCCACCGCTGATGAGGTCCCTGTCCCCGGCTGGCGCCAGTGTGGACAGGATGGACAAAGGGAGGCAGCCACGGGGGCAGGGAAGCCCTGGGACTGCCCAGAAGCCGGTGCCCAGGCGGGGCACATCCGGGTCCCCACCCCCAGCCAGGTGACTCAGTGCAGTGGGGGCCGAGGGTCCCTGGGCCTGGGTGGGGCCTGGGCTCTGGGGGCTGTGGAGGCCTCAAGGGAGGGAGCCCCAGGTAACTGGGTAACCGCCAGGGCCCTCGAGGCCATGGACACACGGAGGCTTCTCTCTGGGACGCAGGGATCGACCCCCCTCAACAGGAATCACTCGGCCCAGGACGCGCCCTCCCCTCCCGTAAGGAGCTGCACCTCGTTTGCCAGGCACTGGGTTTATCCTGACGCGGGGATGGCACACGGCAGGGTCCCCCCACCTTCCCCCACCCCGGCTCTCCGGCTCCTCCAGCTCCACGGCTCCTGGGGTTCGGGACTCTGGGATGAAGGGCATCATGTGGGTCACACGGGCACCGCCCTGGCAGGACAGGTGGGCGGCTCTGGGGAAGGCGGCTGCCAGCGACATCCAGTCAGACTGCCCGGTGCCGTGGACCCAGCCCGTGTCCGGCGAGGCCAGCTGGGCAGAGCAAAGAGGCCGTGAGCCCTCCGCTCATACCCGCTCCTGGGGCGGCGTCACCCCCACTGTACGCCTGCTCCCCCCACTGCCCGCTGCTGACCAGGTCCTCCTGGGCTCCCACCCGGCGGCCTCCCCACACCCCCAACGTCCTGCCAGGCTCTGAGGCCCGTGGCCCCCACCGTGGGCGCACCTGGGCCTGCTCACCAGCCCCTGAACCGTGTGGCCTGCCCCCCCACCCCTACCGCTGCCTCCTCCCTGTGCTGGGGCTCACCTGCTCCTCCGGGGCGTCTCGGGGGCAGGCTCGCCTGATCACGGGCTCCAGGCTCCCCTGGAGGAATGGGGTGTGCCAGGGCCGAGGGGTCAAATAGAGTGCTCGGGGCCCCTGCACCAGGACGGTGGGTGCCCGAGCCCCTCCTCGGGGCGGCTGGTCCAGTCCTCAGGTCAGGACTGCAGCTCGGGGATGGGGTCCCTGCGCCCCAGCAGGCACCACTGTGGGCTCGGCGGGGTTTAGCGTAGATGAGGGCGGAAGGGGGCTGGGCGGGGTCCTCGTGACGGCACCTCCCGCCTTGGCTAGACGGTGGTGCGGACGGGTGCGGGTGCTCAGGCGACACGGGGCGACTGTGGGCCGCGGTGGCGGGGGCTCCCACAGCGGGGGCTGAGGCCGGAGCCCTTCCCCCCCTGCCCACGCCTGTCCCGTCTCGTCTGCTTTCTCCCCATGGCCCCCGCCTGCCTTCACCAGCCTCCCCGCCCGTCTCGGCGTCTTAGCCATGACAGGCAGCACGGCCAGATGGACAGATGTGGCAAGGCCACTGGACAGCGCCTTCTGTGCACACAGGAGAGGGCGTGAGGGAAGAGGAGAGGGAGAGGCGGGAGTGGGGAGAAGGGGGGCTGCTCTGAGGGCCCCAGGGAGCCTGCGGCCTCCAGCTCTGCAGTGTCCAGCCTCTGAGGGACCCTGTCTCCCCACCCCGCACACAGGGGACTGATGCAGGGGCCACTGTGGGCCACACAGAGTGACCAGCCCCAGACCCCACCCCAAGGGGGCCAGTACCTCTGTCCTCAGGGCGGGGAAGCCCGGCCTCGCTGCGCATGCTGGGGGGCACAGGGGCCTCCAAGATGGGCCTGGGGGGCCTGCTGCTCGCATGCAGGAAGGGGCTGGACTTCCGCAGGTGTACTGGGGGGCAAATCAGCAGGGCTGGGTGGCCGGGGCCCGCCTTGCCTCCCCTGGCTTGTGGCCCGTGGCCGAGGAGAATGGCCGCACGGGGCTCTGTCCGGCCTGACCAGTGTGGGGTTGTCGGGGCCTCACCAGGAGGCCGGGAGACTCACTCTGGATGGCGGACTCGCAAGCCTGGCTCACGAGCTGGTAGATGGCGGCAAGGGACTGTGGCTCGCCCTGTGGGGGGAGACAGGCCACATGGCCCAGCACAGTGACCAGCCTGGCCAGTCAGTGTGGGGGCCGGTGCTGGCCCCGTGCCCCCAAGAAGTGCCTGGAGCCCTGGTACTGGACGCTCACCTTCTCTCCTCGCTCCCCCTTGGGCCCTGGCAGCCCCTGTGCAGGAGGAAAAGGAGAAACCGAGTCAGCAGAGAGAAGCGAGCCCAAGCAGGAGAAGTGCCTGGCCCGCCCCGCCCCACCCCGGCCGGTCCGCCTGGCCCCTGCCCTCACACGCAGCCGGGGGCCACCCACCTGGCGGGAGGGGGCCCCATGAGGCAGGCCGAATTCCTGGTCCTTGAAGAGTTGGGGTGGGAGTCCCCAGTGGGAAAAGGACCTGCCCCTCGGTTGGGGGACACCACCCCGAGAGAACAGACCCTCCCCCAGCCTGGGCCAGCCAGGCCAGCACAGAGTGTGTCCCGGGTCCCCGTCCCCCTTGCCTCCGCCTCCCCGGCCCCGGCCCCTGCAGGAACTCTCCCCGCCCAGTCCTCAGCCCTGTTACCTGCACCCCTCCCCTCCCCGCCGCGGGCCCGGCAGGCGCAGCCCCAGCTCTCTGCTCCCAGAACGGCTCTGAGGGCCACCAAGGGTGAGTCTGTGCACATCCGTCACCTCCCCACCCCTGCTGTCTGCTGGGCTGTCTGGATGGGGAGGGGACTCACCGTGGGCCCCACAGCCCCTGGGAGTCCTCGCTCCCCGCCGGCGCCCCTGGCCCCTGCCATGCCCTGGAAGCCCTGCCAGGACGCAGAGGTTGGGGCTCAGGGGCAGACCCATGAGCCCGGCCCCTCCACTCTCCAGCCCTGGGTGTCCGGGTCCCCACTGTGCTGGACCAAGTCCAGACCGTGGTTTGTCCCCAGCCAGCTGCCCCCGCAGGCTGTGCCTCCTGGCCCCCTCCCACAGAAAGTGCTTCAGAGTGGGATAGGGTGTCCCCAGCCCTCCGGTGTCTGGCAGAGGACAGAGGAGCCAGGTGCCACAGCTAGGTCAGCCAGGAACCCCAGCATCTGCCTACCGTGTGGCATCTGGGTGCACACACGCTGCTCCCCACCCACCTGCCCAGTGGGGGGGAGAGCGCCCCTTGCCCGGGTGGCCGCTGCAGTCCTCCAGGGCACAGGGCACTCGTGTGCCCACAGGGCCTGGGGCAGTGCCAGCCCACAAGAGCATAGCCTCCCAGGTCACCTCGTGGGAGTGGCTGAGCGGAGCGCAGCCGGGGGGGTGGGGGGTGCGGGGGTGCCTACCCTGGGGCCCGGGGGTCCGGGTAAGCCAGCGGCACCCTCCAGGCCTCTCACTCCCTGAGGACAGAGGAAGGGCAGATAGGGGCGGCGTCCGCACCCCCACACGCCCCTCCCCCAGTCGCACACACCGTGAGGGGTGCGTGCCTGTGCCCTGCTCGGAGAGCAGATGACGCCGGCCAAGCTCAGGGCCTGACCCGCCAGGTGCGAGCTGTCACCCCACCCCCCGGCCGGGCCACAGATGGGGCAGCAGGGGCTGGAGCGGTGTGGGGTTAGAGGAAGGAGGCCCACCCCCACCGTCCACCCCGAGACCCTCCCCCGCGGGCTTCCCTTTCACCTTTGGACCCTGGAGGCCGACCTTCCCAGGAGTGCCCTGGAAGAGGACAGAGGTGCTGGCCAGGCGGGCCGAGCCTGGCCTGGAGCGGGGGGCCCTGTCCCGAGGCCCCGCCCCGTGCCTGGGCGCCGCCCGACCCCACTACCTGCGGGCCTGGGCGTCCGTGGTCCCCCTTCTCTCCTTTGACCCCTGGCAGACCCTGGAGTGGAAGTAGACAGGGCAGCAGGCGCGCGGAGGGGACCCAGGGCCGGGGACGGCGGGGGTGCGGCCGAGACTTACCATGGGTCCCTGGACGGTTCGGCCCTGGGTCCCTGGTGACCCCTGCTGACCTCCGGGGCCCTCGGGTCCCGTCTGTCCGGGTGGCCCGGGCTCTCCCTGCAGACACAGGCAAGGGAGGGGTAAGAAAGCCCAGGGCCACGCCTGCAGCCCTTCTGGGTCCTGCCCTCGGTCCCGTCAGCCCGTGGTGCCCAGACCCAGCCCTGCCGCCCACCCCGGGACGGGCAGCTGAGCCGCAGCCGCTCCTCCCGGCACAGCGCAAGTGGACCAGGTGGACGAGAAGGCCGGGAAAGCAGACCCGACCTCACCCGGGCTGTCTCCCGAGCCGCCCAGGGACGGACGGCTCCCGCGCTATTTACACTGTGACCACAGAGGAAACGCTCTCAGAGACCCTTCGTGAACGCGCCGAGCCCCACAGAGGAAATTGAAATTCGCGAGTGTGGACGAGGATGCGAAAATCTCCCCCAGCCGCCAGCAAGCAGAGCCCCGTGGCCGAGGGGCTTTCCGGTGGCCACAAGGACAGCCCCGTGCCGAGGGGCTACTAAACGCATCCGCCAGACAAACAGCTCCAGGAAGAAATGCCGTTCGGCCCTGTCTGGAGCCGCCGAAGACACGCTAAGGCTGACCGAAAAGCCATTCTTGAGTTTTCCAATCTGCTAATAAAATAAGTGGATTGTCCGATCACATGACAAAACACACGTGTCTCGGCCGGCCGGCACCCGGCCCAGGGCAGGAGCACGGGGGCCACCGCGCTGGCCTCTGACAGAGTTCCTGAGGGTTTGCCGCTCGCGACACAGAGACAGAAACCAGCCCAGGAGGGCCGGCGGGGAGCAAGTGTGACCGGAAAGCTGTGGCCGGGGCGCATGATTCAACCAGAAACCTCGAGGAAGACACCTGAAAATACAGCACGACTGCCGGCAAGGTGAGCGGGCCGGAGCGCGGGGCGCACGGCGCAGGGGCTCCCGGGGCGACGGCGGCACTGGCGGCCCGTCAGCGACGGCCGGGGTGTGACAGGCGCGGGGTCGGGGACGGGCCGGGACGGGCAGCGCTCGGGGGCAGGAGGTGGACCCCTCGCTCGCGCCTCGTGCGCAGAGTAAATGTGGGTGACTCGACGCCTCCGTGTTTAGGGTGCTGGGGACACCGGAAGCGACCACGAGCACCTTCGGAGGACCCGAGACGGGGCAGGAGAGCGAAGCCGCAGGAGGCGCCCGGGCGGCGGGCGTGAGGGCTCGCTTTACACATGCGCCGGAAACACGGATCCCAGGCGAGGTCGAAAGGCAGCCAAGCGGCAAAGCTGGTCACGACTGAGACCGCAGGTAAGCCGCGACGTCCACGAGACGCAGCAAGAACCGCCCAGCAGACGGGGCCCAGGGCGTGGGCCAGCGCGGGAGCCTGGGGCCCGCAGACCCAAGAGGCTCCGGAGCTGCTGGCGGGGCCCGCGGCAGCCCGAGGGGACGCATCTTCGCCCACCATGCTGCCCAGAGAGGCCGTCACTCGGGCTCCCGGGGTGGGTGGTGGGGCGCTGGCCCCTCACGGGGAAGGCACCTCCCTCCCCCTGGGCTGGACCACGGGGGGCCACCCCTGTGCTCTGGCGAATGTGCCGGGGACCCCACGACTTACCCTGGGCCCTGGGAAGCCCTGCGGTCCTGGGGCGCCGCCCCTCCCTGGCAGGCCCTGTGTGGGGCACAGGCAGGGCTGAGCCCAGCACAGCCCACCTGAGGCTGCCCCACTCAGCACCGCCCTGGCCTCCAGTCCGGCCTTCAGCTGGAGAAGGGGCGGGGGCTTCCGCGAGGGCCACCCTCCCCTCCCCCGGCGCTGGCTGAGGTGCAGACCGGGTCGGGCTGCCTCTCCCCGGTGAGGTCTGTGCACCAAGCTAGTGCTCAGGGACCCTCGTTCCCGGGCCCTGGAGCCTCCCCTGTGGGGGCAGAGGGGCCGCCCAGGGCAGGGACGATGGACATGCTGGGCCCCGACCGGAGCGGGAGTGGGTGCCGGGAGGGGCGTCCGAGGCAGTGAGGACGGGGCTCTTGAGAAGTGGGAGCCGGGTGTGTAGCAGGCCCAGGGGCAGCCACTGGGCCTGCTCACACCCAGGGGGCATGGGAGGGGCTGCCCTCTCCTGCCTGCGGCAGCGAGATGTGGCCAGGAGCCCCTGGTCACCCCAGGGAGGGGCTGCTGGACTCACCGGAGGGCCTTGGGGCCCCGGGGGCCCGGGGGGCTGTGGGGGGCAGGTGCAGGCAGAAGGCAGGGCAGGGCAGGCCTCTCCGTCCATCTGGAAGGACGAGACACCTCTCGTTAAGCGGGCCCTCCCTGGGCTCTTGTCTGACCCCGGAGCTCAGGGTGGCCACGGACGCCTTGGTCCTGGGAACCTCCATGCCCACCCCAGGAGGCCAGGGGAGGGTGAGGACAGGCACAGGCCCCAGCACGGCCAAGCCGGCGTGGGGACATGGCCCCCGAGTGCTCAGCCACAGCCTCCCTGTGGCTGGGGTCTTCCCAGCCACCCCAACCTGCCTTGTCCCCAAGGCCTCCGAGATGCTCCCAGAGGCCACCTCCTCCAGGAAGCCTGCCCTGATCTCCCAGCTTCACGACCTGGAAGGGCCGTCGACCGCAGGCCACGTGGCCCTGGGTGGGCACTGACCCACCTACCAGTGCGGGGAGCTCGCAGCACCTGTCCTCCTCCGCCCAGGTGTCGCTGCAGACCACCTGCAGCAGCTGCAGCTGCAGCTGCAAAGCGTGAAGGGAGCATGGTCGGCCGCGTGTGGCCTGGAGGGGGCGAGGCGGGCGTGCCCGGCCCCCTCCGCCAGGCGGGGCCCAGCCAAGGCTCACCGCTGCCGAGCTGCTCCGTGGGCCCCGGGCCTTGGCCAGCCTCCCCAGCGTGACGAAGCCGGTGCCAGGTGGGCTGCCCGCCTCCCCGATGGGCCTCTCGGCCACCTTCCGGCAGTCCACGTAGAGCCGGACCTTGGAGCGGCCCACGGCCACGTGCACCTGTGAGACACCGCGGAGGTTCCGCCCAGCCCTGGCCCGGTGGGGGACGTGTGCCCAGCACCCGGGCCTGACCCCACCCCAAACCTCGAGGGACCCCTCTGGGCCTCAGTGTCCCCCGTACGTGAACCACATGACGCCATTACGGTGAGACTAGGGAGCAGAGCCGAATGCTCCCAACCCAAACTGAGCCGGGACGTCCAGGCAGAGGGGCCGGCAGGAACGGAGGGGACCTTAGGGCGCAGGCCAAGGGGGCGCTCAGGGGAAGTCCTCGTGCTCCGTGGGACCCACGGCGACGGCGGCCTGTGACAGGGAGGCAGGCGAGCAAGTCCTGCCATGCCGTGGGGGTCTGTTCAGAAGTTGGGGAGCAGGGCAGGGTCTTAGGCAGAGCGAGACGCGGGTCTGGGTCTTTCTGGAACCTTCCAGGACCTTATGGAAGCTCCCATAGAATATCCTCCTCACTTCGGGCAGGTCGAAGGTCACCTCCTGCAAGGCCGCCCTGGGGTGGTGGCTGAAGTAGGTCAGCGACTTCCTGCCAGCTGGGGGAGCCGAGGGCGGCGTGAGGCCCGGGCGGGGGCGCGGCAGGCTCAGCACCCGCAGCCAGCAAGGCCTCAAGGGGCAGCTTGGGCTCCCAACTGACCATCCAGCAGGACCCCCAGGACGGGCTGGAAGTCCTCGGCCGTCATCTGCCACAGCGCGAAGGCCTCGCGGGGCGTGTCGGGGAGCAGGCGCAGGAGGAAGACCACCGTGTGCTGGGTGGGGAGGGCCCCCAGGTGGATGTCGCTGCGGGGCAGGCGGGGCCGGCGCTGCCTGAGGGAGGCGGGCCACGGGGGCCTGGCCCTCCCCCGAGGCGCAGGCCGGGGCCCCTCCTGCCCATGAGGGACTGTGCTCCCCGCGGGCAGTTGGGGACAGGCAGGTGGGGCTCCAAGGCCACCCGACCACAGCCAGGGTCACGACAGTGTGGCAACCCTGTTGGGCCCACCCCCTGCCCTCCCACCTGGCTCGGCGTGTCAGCTGAGCGTCCTTGAAGAGGGTGAAGGTCATGGCCGGGCCCAAGGCTGAGGGCTCCATGGCGACACCGCGGATGGAGGCGTACTCCTTCTGCACCAGGCCAAAGGCCGCCATCAGGTCAAAGCCTGGCGCAACAGACGGGGCGGGCGCGGGGTGAGGGAGGGACGGCCGGAGGCAAAGGGGGAGAGCCCGGTGCCGCGTGGGGACAGAGAGCTCGAGAAACCAAGGGGACACCCACGGTCGAGAGCAGAGGGCGGGGACGGGGATGGGGTGCACAGGACCCCTTCTCCAGCCCTCTGGGGAGGGCCTCAGACTCACAAAGCACTGAGGACGCGGAGCGCCCCAGGGGCCCCCTCCCTGCCCAGCGCTTGGTCAGAGGCTTGCGGAGGCCCCTGCTCACCTCTGCTCCACCATGGCCCAGCCCTGACCTTGCACGAGCCTCAGAAACTCAGACTGTGAGCCAAGAATAAAGGCACCAGCCAGCCCTGAGGGACGCTTCTGCAAAGCTGTGGGCCCTGCCTGCCTACGTCCAGTCCCCGTGACCCAGGCCCCAGGCCACCCTTCCCTTCCCCACGAGGAAGGAGGAGGACCGGGTGGGGCTGGGGAGGGAGAGAGCTGCCCCTCGGGGCAGGGCTGGGGGCACAGGGGCCAGGGAAGGGGACACAGGGGCCCACCTGTGAGGGAGCCGTTGGGGTGGAGGGCCGGGCAGGCTGCTGAGAGGCGACAGGGGTCGGGGTCAGTGGCGGGGCCTCCTGGGCGGTGGTCCTGCCCTGCGGTCTGAAGATGGGCTGGAGCCTTGCTGGACGCGCCCTTTGGAGGTTCGCAGTCCCGTGCGCCCCCCGCCTCAGGGCCAGGGAGGGACGGCAGTGGCGTCTCCGGGGGACGGTGCCACTGGGTGCCGTGCCCTGAGAGGTGCCGGCCCCCCTGCCGAGCGCCCAGCGGCAGGGCCAGGGAAACGCCATGTGGGCGGCACGAGGCAGACCAGGGCCCGGCGGTGTGGGCATGTCCCCCGCCAGGCGCGTGGCAGGCGCTCGGAGGCACCCGCGGGCAAGTGGAGGCAGAACCTGGGACCCAGAGCCCCCGACGAGAAGGGCGCTGGGCCCAGCAGCTGTCCACCAAGTAGTGGCCCAGCTAAGCGGCCCCCCGGGTCCCGGGCCCCTGGGGTCCTGGCTGAGGTCCGGGGCCTCGTGCTCACTCACCCGTCCGGGCCGTGGCCGATGCCGCCACACTCTCCCCTGCCTCGTAGACTGCTGAGACCAGGACCCTGTACTTGGTGGCTGCCAGCAGGTCGGGGAGTGTCACCTGGCTCCTGGGTCCCGGAATGGAGACCTGAGGAGGTGCGGTCACCTGAGCCACCCTCCCACGCGCCTCTGCTTGCTTGGGCACCTCGGCTCCCTTTCGTCTGCCTGTCCCCCATGGAAGAGCTGGCGCCCTCAACAGACGGGTGGGCCTTGCCCCGCAGGACCCAGGGGCCCACGAGGAGCCGGGGCTCCCTGCTCCGCTGAGACCCACCGATTTCTCGGGTCCCGAGCCCGAGGCCAGCACGTAAGTGACCCGGTAGTGGAGGACGCGGCCACTCGGAGGCGTCCAGCTGACCCGCAGGCTGTTGGGCGA
The DNA here is from genome assembly GCF_014176215.1 of Rousettus aegyptiacus. Lineage (NCBI taxonomy): Eukaryota > Metazoa > Chordata > Mammalia > Chiroptera > Pteropodidae > Rousettus > Rousettus aegyptiacus. The sequence goes on from NW_023416287.1 coordinate 596,724, forward strand.
CTCAGAGTCCAGGGCCAGGCTGGAGGGCGGGCTCCAGCGAACTGCGAGGACACCACGGCAGGGACGCGAGGGGCTCACAAGGGCGCGCCCCCCGCGCCCCCAGCCCCGCGCCCGCCTGCTGCCCCGCCTCCCTGCTCCCACGTCCCGCCCGCCCCCCACGCGCCCCCCCTCCAACTCCGGCCCCAGCCCCCCCCCCCCCCCCCCGCCGCCCCCCCGCTCCACTCCGTCCCGCCCCACCTCGCCCCCGCTCCGAGTTCCGCCCCGCCCCCCCCCCCCCGCGCCCCCGCTCCACTCCGCCCCGCCCCCCCCCCCCCGCGCCCCCGCCCCCCCGCGCCCCGCCCTGCTGCAAGCAGCGTCCTCCCCAAGGCCGTCCTGAGCAGTCACGCCAGGCGGCTGGGACCCTTGGCCGCTGCAGGAACCCCTGCCGGAGGGTTCGGGGAGACCCAGAGAACCGAGTGGTCAGCCCAGAGGGTTGGGGACCTGGGGAACTGCCTGTCAGCAATTCTGAGAGTTTGGGGACCGGGGTCCCTCTGGACTGCCCCCGCCCCACGCAGCTGAGGGTGACCTACGGGGCATATAGCGGAGGGTCACGGGCTCGCTGCGGGCCCCGTCCCCGTAGTAGGCCAGGATGGTGATCTCGTACTCCGAGTGCCTCCCCAGGCCGGGCAGGACGGCCGCACCCAGGTTCCCGGGCACAGAAATCTGTGGAGGGGGCGGCCAGGTGAGTACACGCGGGCTGGGCCCGCAGGTGTCCCCACGAGGCAGCAGTGGGCTGAGCCCCCAGGCACTGGGTGTGGAAAGGGGGTCCTCTCCCCACCCAGCACCTCATGGGCCTTCCCGTCCCCGAGGGGCAGCCACTTGATCTGGTAGACGAGCACTCCAGAGGCCGCCGCCGCCGCCCACTCCAGCCGCACCTTGTCCCCAGGGAGCTCTGTCACTGACAGCTGGCTCGGGCTGGGGACTTTGCCTGGGAGACAGGAGAGGGAGACTGAGGCTCAGGGGACCGGGCCTGGGGCAGGACTCTGAGGAGCGCCCCCAGGTGCCCCTTTCCCAGGATGCACTGCTTCCTGGAGGCGGCCCCACCTCCTGTCTGCTTGACAGCAGGGGCCCCACGTCCCGCCGCGAGGGCCCTGTGCCCCACATCACACCTGTCCAGTACCTGTCCCCCCCGGCTCAGGGGTGCATAGGGTAGACACTAAGTGTCCATGGGGGCAGAGGGACACAGCGCAGCCTGGAGACCCCACCTCCACCACTGCCCACTCACGTGTGGTCAGGCGGCCGGTCATGGTGGAGGAGTGGCCCCCGGGCTGCAGGCAGGTGACGCGGACGGTGTACGTGGTGGAGGAGGCGAGGGGGCCCAGGACGGCCGAGGTGGCATTCCCAGGAGCCTCCGTCTGCAACGCCGGGACACAGGGCCTGGAGCCGACCCCGAGGCCGGGCAGAGGGCAGCCCCCGCCTGGATGGGGACCCGGGCCCAGGACCTGCTAGCCATGACCTCCCCCAGGGCATACAGGGGTTGTGGGCCCCCAAGCTGGGGTGGGGTCTCCTGGGGCCTCGCCCACACGCCCCTCAAACAGCCCAGCGAGCCTTAAGCCTCGGGGCCGGTCTGCCATCCACGGTGAAGCGACTGGGGGGCCCTTTGTTTGCATCCACCCCCTCCCGCTCCCGCCAGACTGGGGTCCCCAAGGGCTGGGACAGAGTTGCCGAGCCGTGCTTCCCCCACCCGACTGCGGACACAGGGCTAGGAGGGGGTTCGGGGCACCAGCACCTGCGTGGACACTCCGGGGCCCCTGGACACCGGCCTGCTCTCACCTGCCCCGAGTGGCCGCCCTCGCCGGACACATAGCTGACCCTGCATGGGCGCACAGGCCTCGGGGGGCCCTCCCAGGACACACGGGCCGAGTCGTGGCTCACGTCTGAGAAGTTCAGGCGTTTGTGGGGGGCCAGGGGGCCTGCGGAGCACAGCAAGGCCTCAGGGACCAGCCGCCCCGCCTCCCCGAGCATGCAGCCGGGCTGATGGGGCCACTGGGCGGGGTCGGGGGCCCTCCACCCATGGAGGCCCTGGGGACCGCAGCGACGGCTCTGCCCCGATGGGTGGCAGCCCGTGGGGCGGGCACTCACGGGTCCTGGCGCGGATGCCCCGGGCCTCACTGGCCTCTGACCCTCGCAGGCTCTGCACCCAGACGCTGTAGTCCCTGCCTGGCTCCAGGCCGTCCAACAGCACCTCTGGGAGCCCCACCCACACCTGCAGGGGCGCACGTCAGCGCCCGCCACCCGCCCCCCACCCGCCTGCCCCAGCTGCCCCTGCCCCCCACCCCCGTCCGCCTGCCCCAGCTGCCCCCCGCACCCCCACCCCCACCCCCAGCTGCCCCCACACTCCCTCCTCGCACCTCCATGCCATCCTCGCCCTTGGGGGAGGCAGGGGAGCAGCGCACCAGGTACTGGGTGGCCCCGGCTGAGGGCTGCCAGGTGAGGCGGAAGGTTCTGGGCGTCACTGTGGCCAGGGTGAGCCCCCGGGGTGGAGGCAGAGGTGCTGGAAGAGAGGGACGCACACCGGAAATCACGCCGAAGGCCGCAGCACAGAGGCACCTTCGCTGCGGACATGGGCAGCTCAGCAGCCCCTGGGGGACGCCCCACGCGCAATTCTAAATTCGTCCCCAGACGTCACCCTGGCCAAGCTTCTGGCCCCCAGCTCTGGGGAAACGCAGCCGGCCCGCAGGTTTCGGTTTAAGGGTCGGAGGCCGTGGCCTCCAGTGGGTCAAGGGCCCCATGAAGGAGCCGGACATGACAGGCCACATACTACGTGGCCCCACCTGTACGAAAGGTCCAGAAATCGCACGTCCCTGGAGACAGGAGCAAATGAGGGGTCGCAGGGGCTGGGGACAGGGGGTTGGGCGACAGCTGAGGGGTGCAGGGTTTCTGTTCGGGGTCACGAAAACGTCCTAAAGGTGACTAGTGAAAAGGGAGAACTCTGTGACCACACTGAAAACCACAGAACCGCACGCTCACGGCCTCAGGGGCCGCTGGCGCTAGCAGCTCCGCCTGCTCCCCCTGGCGGCCACATCCAGGAAGGACGGGTGTTCCTCGGTGGGGACTGTGGACGCCCTCTGAGCCCTGGGACAGGTCCAGGGAGCCCCGTGGAGCCGCAAGGCCCTGTCCCTCTGCCCGAAGCGTCCAGACAGGGCCTGGTGGGTCACGAGCATGGTCGACCCCACCCTACGTCACCACTGCCTGCTCACCTGGGCCCCTCTGTCGGCTCTTGCCCTGGACCTTCTGACAGATGAGGCGGCTGAGCAGGCCGGCCAGCGTGCCAAGCTGGGGGAAGTCCGGCACATCGTGGACAGTGACGTCCAGCGGCTTGGACGCCAGCAGCCTCAGCTCGGCCTCGTCGGCGTTCTTCACGCCTGCCATGGGGCGCGGAGGTGGGGGGAGTGAGGGGGGGGCCTTGGTGCTGTTGTCACATCTTACAACGGGGGCCCCTGGGCCTTGCCCGAGTCACCCAGAGGGGTGGGGGTGCATCCCAAGCCACACAGCCTGGACCCCGCAGGCCCCAGGATGGGGTCACCTGGCAGGACCCTGTGGGAGACGGCCACCTGGGTACTGGGGGGAAGGAGGGGCCAGGCCCCCAAAGGCCCCTTGCAGGCCAAGCTACGCCCTGGGGAGAGGGGAGCTGGGCAGGGGGGTGTCCATAGACGATGCTGCAAACTGGCCCACTCCCCGGGAGCGACTTGTGTGGATACCCTCCGAGCACCCATGGGTGTTCGGGTCCTCGCTTGTGCACCATCACCAGCTCCTGGAGCAGAGACTGGTCCTCCGTCTTCAGACTCGGGGCTGAGGCTCAGAGTCACTGCGAGACCTCCGGCCTGGGACGCAGCCAGGTGCAAAGTCCCCCCGGTGCTGGGAGCCCCCCCAGCGGTGCTCTGGGCTGCTCACCCACAGCAAAGACGTCCACATCCAGGTCCTTGAGGACACGGCCAGCAGCATGGGCATCGTCCTGGGACTTGCCATTTGTCACTAGGATCACCACCTTGGCTGCCTCCGGACGGGGACCCGCCGCAGGCTTCAGGTTCTGCTGCAGCACGTGGGTCAGCGCCAGGCCTCGGGTGCGGTGAGAATGCAGGTCAGGTGGCCCCGGGCGCCCCTCCCAGTGCCCGCCCCCCACGACCACTCCGCCAGCCCGCTGGCCCCATGCTCAGTCGGGGCCTTGCAGGCTGGGGCGTCCAGAGGACAGGACACCTCCGCCTCTCCCCTCCAAGGCACCACGCACCCAGGAGACCCAGCGGCGAGGCCCCAGGACACAGGGAACAGGGAGGGGACTTTGCCGTGGGAGACGCCCCCAGAAGGCTGCTCCCAGCAAGGCCGCTCCAAGCCCCCTGGCCGCCCCTTCCGGCGGCTTCTGTCTCCACTCGGAGCCACTTGCTCTCAGTGGTTGCAGACAGAAACCAGCCACGACAAAGAAACAAGGCGGGGGCGGGCTCGGCTCCACTCAGCACTCGGCTGGCCCCACGCCAGCGCGTGGGGCCGGGGGGTGTGAGGGAGGCTGACCCACAGGACGGGCGAGCGGCTTCGCTCGGGCCCGCGCCCCGAGCAGCCTCCGGGCAGACTCCCGAGGGTGGTGACACACCCGTGAACGTGCTCCCTCCTTTGTAGCGGAGACTGTGCACGGCGGCCAGCACCTCCTCCTTGGTGTGAAAGGTGTTCAGGTCCCACTCGGTCTGGGGCTCTCCACTGTACTGGGTCAGGCCTGGGGAGGGGGCCAGGCGTGGCTGTTGGCATGCTGAGCAGGGGCAGGATGCGCGCAACCTCACTGCCCAGAGTCACCGGGGGGGCACACGTTTGCAAAGCCCCACTCTGCGTGCAGGGGTCACCAGCATGGCCCCCGAGCCAGCTGCTCCATCGGTCTAGGTGGGGACTGCCACCAGGCCTGGCTGCTGCAGCTGCCCTCCAGTTCCCGCCCCCTCCTCCCTGCACTGGGGGTTGATGAGCTGTGGGACCCAGGGGCAGGGTGCAGGGTGCGGGCTGGCACCCACCTACTTGGACTTTATCTGGCCCAATCTCAAAGGGCTCGATGATGCTGGCCAGGAAGCCTTTCACCTGCCGGAAGTGACTGTGGCCGATGCTCCAGGACCCATCCACCAGGAAGATCAAGTCCGCAGGCGTAGAGGGCGTGCAGCGGAACTGGGGGCCGGCTGGGCAGCAGGGAGGGCGGACTGTGGGCGAGGCTGTCCCTGTTGCAGGGCCCCAGGCTGCTCCAGCCCTGGTCTCCATCCCTGGGGCTGGTGGACGGTGAGGGGCCACAGGGCTCCGGCCGGAATGAGGCGGGCAGCTGAGTTTGGGGTCAGGTCTCACCAGAGTCAGAAAACCCCACATGGACCTTGGTCCCTGGGCTCAGCCCCTCTGAGCCCACAAAGAGAGCTAATGAGACACCCTGGGGCCCCTGCGCCTCTGCCCTCCAGTGGTCCTGGCAGGTCCGGTCACTGCGTGGTGTGGAGGCCACCATGCGGGGGCCATTTCCCCTGGTCAGCTGGCCTGTAACCAGGCCCAGCGGGCAGAGGCCGCCCAGGGTTGTGCTAACCGGGATGAGCGGGGTCAGCACCTCGGACAGCTCCCGTGCCCTGCCCAGGGCTGAGGTCTGGCCTCCGGGTGGGGGCTTATCCCCCGGGACCGGGAGCTCTCCGGAGACAAAGCCTCGGCTCCTGACAGGGTCTGGGACTCCCTGCAGTCAATGCAGGCAGCACCCCAGACCCAGCCCAGAGCCAGCGCCAGGCCCGCAAGGGGGCTCCTGTCCTGGGTGGGCAGGCGCAGTGAGATCCCGTCTGACGGTGGAGGCACAGCCCCGCCCTCAAGCCCTGCGCAGTGGGGAGACACCTTGGTGGGCCCTAAGTCCACTGGGAGACGGGGGGACCCAGACCCCAGAACCCATGTGAGAAGGGATGTGCCCGTCTGAGGAGGCAGGCACCTCCTTCCATCCAAGCCTGATGGGCAGACGAAGTCAGGGACACCCCTCGGCCTCACGGGGAGACACGGCCCTGCCTGCAGGGCCTCCAGCAGAAAATGCCAGGCCCTTCTGCCCCGCCCGTGCCGTGCAGCGCCCCCACGCCCCGTTTCCCGGATCCCCCTCCTTCCCGCGGAGGGCCCGGGGGCTGTGCCCGGGCTGGCCGGGGCGGAGGCGTCTGCCCCGGGCCTCGGGGGAGACTGCTCCTTGCTGGGCACGGCTGGGGGAGGTCGCGGCTGCGTCACTTCACCCGCCACACTCAGGCGGGGACACCTGAAGGGGGCGGGGGTTGGGGACCAGGCACTGGGGCCCCAAGTGCACCCCTGAGAGCGGCAGGCCAGCTCCAGTTAAAGCAAGGGTGTGGGGTCAGGTAGGAAAAGTCCTTCCTGGCCCCGGGAGAGAGAGGCAGGAGCTGGGTCCCTCACTCGCTGGCGACTTACCCGCGCCCCACGTGGGCCCACCAGGAGTGGGCAGGTCTGGGTTTGGGGCCGAGGTGACGCGGGAATCGGGGTCTGGGCTCCCCAGGACGGAGGGCGTGGGCTCCCCTGGTGGCCTCCGGCTGCTCCTGCTCCCCAAGTCGCTCTTCAAATCCTCAACTGCAGATGCGAGGGGCTGTGAGGGCCCCACTGCCCAGGTGGGAGCAGAAGCCCAGCAGCGTGAGGGGCCCGCACGCACGGCCCCCCACCTGGGCACGCCCTGGGCTCCGTGGGTCCCCAGGCCCCAGGAGACAGGCAGGGGTGCCAGGTGAGCCCAGGCCCGGGTTCAGCGCCAGCCCGCTGTGCACACGCCCAGCCCTGGGGTCCCAGTGGAGCACGGCAGACTCACTCACAAACTCCCTCCGAGCCAGCAGGACGTTCCCCGAGCCCGTGAGCTCGAAGATCTGCAAGGTGTACCCTTTGGAGGGGCTCAGGCCCCCCACCGTGGCCTTGGGGGTCTTGGTGCTCAGCATCACCTCCTGCTCCGAGTCCCCTGCAGTGGGAATGGGTGGCTGGTGAGGCCGCGAAAGTGGGTGGGTACACGCATGTGTGTACGTGTATGTGAGCATGTGTGCATGTGTGTGCGCATGTGCTTGTGCGTGAGCATGTGTGCACATGCGTGTGGGGAGCTTGTGTGTGCACACATGTACACGTGTGCATGTGTGTAAGTGCACGTGCATGCACGGGCGTGCATGCACGGCAAGGAGGCTGAGCTGGGGGCTGGGTTTTAAGTCAAAAAGAAAGCAGCGACCCCAAGGGCCAGCACCCCGCTTCCAGAGGAGGGTCCTTGGGACAGGCTGGAGAGGCCGCAGGCATCAGGAAACGCTTGGCGACCCTCTGGTCTCACGTGCCGGACAGAGGGGAAGCGGGCCACCGACCTTTGCCCTCGCTGGGGCGGGGGGACAGGTGGGGAGGGGGAGGCCGTGGCCGCCCCGACACCGCTGTTGCTGTGACTGGCAGCTACGTCCACTGAGTACTCGCCGTGTGCCTGGCGGCCGGCTGAACACCGTTGCTGTCCATCCCCACCGGGGCAGACGACACGGGCCCTCACCTGCCATCGGCTTCACCTGTACCAGGTAGCCAAGGCCACGTGCCCCCGACTCCGTCCACTCCATCTGTAGCCGGTCCTCGGGCAGCACAGCCAGCTTCAGGCGGCCACTCACTGGGGAAACAGGATGGGGTCACAACCGACCCCCAGCGACGCGGGGATGGGCCCCACGGGGGCTTGGGGGCTCATTGAGAAGATGAGGCCCCGCCCAGGGCTGGAGGGAGACCGCCCTCCCCTGGGGGTCCAAGGTGCCAGAGCCACGTGGCAGCTGCAGGCTCCCACGGGGGGCCCTTGCAGTCTGTCCGAGGGGTGTTACCCAGTGGCCCGGCGAGGCTCGGGCCTGCACCCAGGAAAGGCAGGACATACTCCACCGGCAGCCACCGCCCCGCCAGCCCGCGCCCTGGAGCTGCCCGGTCTCCCCTCTCTGTCTGAGACCCAGTAGGGGAGCAGAAGAGCCCCGGCTGCCAAGGTCACACAGCTGGGTTTGCGCGGCCTCAGGGACATGACCCTGCCCCCCAGGAAGCATCCAGGGGCTCCCTGGCGGAGGTGGCTATTTTTGGAAAAGAGGACAGAGATGGGCTTCTTCTGGCTGCCCCGCTGAGAGCGGGGGCGGGGAGGGGGGCCCGCGGAAGACACAGGACCGCCTCAGAGGCGAAGCAGCTGAGCCTGTCCTGGCGAGCCGGCCGCTGCCCTGGAGAGTCAGGCTGCAGGACAGGAACGTCGGGGAGGGCGGGGGGCCCAGTGCCGGCTCATGAAGAGCGCTCTGTGTGTCACTGTGCCTCTGGCGAGCTGGGGGAGGCACCCGGGCTGCCTGCTGGGGCCCCATGGAGACAGCTGGGGGCCGGCCGGTGGGAAGCATTCCCCCGGAGCACCCCCCCCAACACGGCCTCCTCCAGAAGGGCTTCCGGAACACGCAGGGCCGGTCCACCCAGGGTCTACTCGGAGCCCAGCACATGAGGCCTGAATTCAGCCTGTTGTGGTGTAATTTTGTGGCCTGGCCCCACCTCGGGGCATCCTGTCAGAGCCACAGGGACTGAGGGACCCACCCTGGTGGCAGTCACCAACCTGGTACGAAACCAAACAGAGGCCACGCCCCACCCCCCCACAAGGGGGCGGTCAGTGGGCCACGCTGCTCCGTGCACGATGCCCGGGCCGAGCCGGCTCAGCAGCGTGCCGTGTGGCCTCGGCGGTGGCCCCAGGGGTGCAGCAGGACCGCGATACCACACGGCCACTTGCCCCACGCCGCCCAGCAGGAGGTGGGCACGTGCCAGGGACCCACACGGCTGGGGGCAGCACCCACTCGGCCCGGCCAGAGCCTCAGAGGCCCCAGGGCACCGAGACGGCCCTCCAGCCCGGCTTCCTGAGACGAGCTCGGCTACGTCCCTTGGGCTGTTTCACTGAGATGCCCGCAGGCAGCAGTGGGGTTCAAGCGTCCCCACACGGCGCGGCCAGCATGGTACCACGTGTTGGGGCGGGGGGCGGAAGCGGTGCGAGCCGAGACCCCCGCACGCGCCTGGGCGGAGCCGGGAAGGTGCCGGAAGCCCACGGCCGACAGCCCGTGCCGCGGGTGTGGGCCGGCTCCAGATTGTACAAGGAAAAGGCGCCCATGGAGGAGCTGCAAACAGGCAGCAGTAAGAGAATCAAGTGCAGAGTGTGGAGGCCGGTTAACGCGGAGCGGAGGGCAGAGGCAGCCCCGAGGCAGAGCCGGAGGTCCGTCCAGCAGAGCTGGGCGAGGCGCGGGCGGAGGGCACAGGGGCCCATGGGCTGTCCTGCCCCCCTCACGGAGCAGGGGTCCCCTGGGGAGCGGGAGGCAGAAGGCCCGCCGCCGCGGGCGGTGTGGAGGCCGCGGGGGGGGGGGGGGGCGGCGATGGGGCACGATCCCCAGGAAGCTCCACCCACATCCTTACCTTGTCCCAGGCCACGTCTCAGGGTGACGCCCAGCCACAGCCAGAGGCAGACCCCCAGGCAGGGGTGCACGCGGGCGCTCATGGCGCCGGCCCTGCGGGCAGAGAGGCCACTCAGCCACGTCCGTGTCGGCCCCCCCTACCGCCAAGCTGGAGCTTCCGTATGCGCGCTGGCCCCCCGCAGGCAGGAGTGGGGACCCTAAGGCCAGTCCACCTGGGCCCCGTGCAAAGGCCCAGGCCGGAGCTTCTGGGAGCGGGGTCGGCTGTCCTGCCGCACCCCCACCCCGGAGCCCGCCTCTCGGCGGGGGAAGAGGAGGCCCGTGGAGGCGGGTCAGGGGTCCTGGGGGAGCCCCCTGGGGACACCCTTCCGGCCTCCAGCTGCCTCTGGGCCTCTGCTGGCAGGGCAGGGTCTCAGGCCCCCTGCCCCGCGCAGGGTAGGGACAGCCATGACGGGCACGCCACTCACTGCTGAGGGCCACCCAGGTCCTCAGGCTGGGCAGGGGCTGGAGGGTGATCTGGTGCTCCTGGTGCCTGGACCCCCAACCCCCTGCAGACAGATGCCCCCCCACCACAGAAACCGGGCCCACTCGAGGGGGTCACCCTGCCAGCAGGAGTTCGGCTCCGCCCCCCCAAAGGTCAAGCTCACCCTCAGATGGCAGACCCCGCAGGGCTCCTGGTGGCCCTCCTCACTCACCCAGCCCAGGACCACAGGCGTGGCACCCCCCCGGTCCTGCTCCGAGGGTGGCGTCCCTTGCTCCCAGGGCGAGCGCTCACATCCACTCTGGCCCCGGTCCACCGGAGCCCAGGGCTTATGACGGCCCCTTTCCTCCGACGTCACTGCCCAGTCTGCCTGTGGCCCCACCCTCGGCCGGCCCCTCCCCTGGCTCTCCACACTTCCCATCTGCCTCTCAGGACGTCCCTCCACAAGTGGGGGACACAGAGGTCCCAGTGCGCAGGACACCCCTCCTGGCAGGGCGGGGACCCATGGGGGTCCAGCACTGGCCAGACTCCTTCATTCCTCATCCACGGGCTCCACCCCGAGGGGCTCGCGGGAAAGGCACTGCAGACAAAGGCCGCCACGCGTCTTCCTGGATGCCGCGGCGTGGTGACAGGCACTGGGGGTCTCTGGCAGTTGCGAGGGGGGACCTGGAGCAGCGCCTGGGCCCCGGGACCACGGCACCTGCATGCCTCCCCTCCCAGCCGGCACCAGGTCGCTGGCCATCTCCAGTGCCCAGGGCCCCTGGCCTCCACGTGGCAGGCCCGCTGCACAGGACTGGCTAGTCCTCCCACGTCTGCACCCCCCACCCCAATGGGACACCCACCACCTGGCTGACCTGGCTGGAACTGGGAGCCCAGTCAGCCCTGATCCTGTCCCCACCCCTGCCCCAATAGTTGAGGGGGGCGCAGACCTCGTCTCTGGGTGCTCGGAGGCTGCGGGAAGGCCAGCAGGGCGGGGACAGCTCTGGCTGGGCTCTGGGCTCAGCTTTTGCCTCCGAGGCACTTTGGGGAAGGCGGGCGCAGACAGCACAGGCCCTCGGCTGCCGGCTCGGAGGGGTCGGTGGACAGAGCCTTCTCTAACTCTGGCGGGGCGCGAGGCCCTCCCCAGATGCCCTGCAGCCCCTGCGGGGTAGTCGGCCAGCTTGAAGCCTGGGTGCCACTGGGGGTCATGGCCCCACGCCCAGCAAGGGTGCTGAAGCCGGGGCCGGCCTGGCCCAGGTCCCTCAGGGCGCCTCCTGGCCCCGCCATCCGGCCCACGGACAGAGTCGCAAGCCCAGCTTCTCCTGGTGGTTGGCACCCTGGGGCCTAGGGGAACAGAGCCTTGTGTTCGAGGCCTGGGGCTGGAGGAACCCACGGCATCCAGCGGAGGCCCTGAGGGGCACCAGGTGTGGGGAGCCCTGGGACCCCGGCGGTCCACCCCAAGGGTCCTGCAGACCTGAGCAGCGGCCAGGAGAGGGCGCCTGGCCAGGCAGCCGGACACTTCGGCCGCAGGCACCAGGGACGGGTGTGAACACACGCGTGTCACATGCTGCCCTCAATGCAGGCGCGAGTCAGACTTCTGCACTCGTGGCTGGACCCCACCGGTGCCCGCCCCGGGACGCCTACACCCCGCGCGCTCCGGGTCGGGGGTCGGGGTCGGGGTTGAGGCGGAGCGCCTTGCTGAGGCTGAGGGCAAACGGGAGCACCGGCTCCGCTATGTTCTCAGAGTCTGTGGCTGACACCTCAGGCGTGTTCGCTGCGGGGGACTGGAGCGCACCGGACACACACGGCCAGCACTCGGAGGGCGTTTATTGGGGCGCGGCCAGCCTCTCCCACGGGCCGGCGGTGCCACTGCGGGGGCCTGCACAGGGCGCCGTCTTCACGCTGCAGCCGGCGCTTCTCGAGCGGAGCGCAGACTCGCGGCGCCGGGGCTACCAGTCCTGGCTGTCCCAGCCCTCGTCCACCTGTGGGGCCGGCCGGGCGGCCCTTCCGGTGGCCGTGGCCTGGCCCTCCCCACCGCCCCCCCAGGCCTCCCCGACGTCGCTGGCGCCACTGTTCTTGTGGGACGCGGAGCCCGAGCCCGGCGCGTCCCAGCTGTCCGCGGCCTTGGTGCAGGCCCGGCCGTCGCTGCTTGGTGCCCTGCGGGGCTGGGCGGGCTCGGCACTCCCGAAGGTCTCCCAGAAGCTCTGGTCGATGGCGCTGTTCTGGGAGCCGTCCCCCGCGCTGTGCTGGCAGCCCGGGCCCTCGGGGGGTCTGGGGAACAGGAGGTCTCTGAGGGCTGCTTCCCAGCGGCAGGCATGGTGGAGGCCCCCAGAGCCCCGCAGAGCGCCGCCGCGTGGGGGGCCCAGGCTGCTGCGGCGCCACGTGGCTTGGCGGGCGCAGAGCTGCAGGGGGACTCGAGACCGGCCTCCCGCACCCGCCCGCACCCCGCAGCCATGCCCCGCGTGCAGGGTGCTTTGGTAAAGGCGTGTAGGGTCAGTCTTCCGCAGTGACCGAGGGGGACAGCAACCCGCGTGCTGAGGTCCCCTGCACCGTAGGACAGCCAGCTCGGGACACGCCCCCCGACTAGCCGTGGTCACGCTGTTCAGCTACCACGCAGCGTGCCGGGAGGAGTGGCCGCCTGCGGCCGGGGGCAGAGCAGGTGCCTGCCCCGGCGTGGGCCGGCCGTGCCTGTCGGTGCAGACCCTCCAGACTGGCCCGCGGCCATCTCATCAGACCTCGGGGGTCCCCCCCCCCCGTGGGTCGGGGAAAGGCGGCCAGCCAGACTGCACCCCACAGCAAAGCCCGGGCACAAGCTGAGTGCAGACGAGCGCCAGGAAGTGGGGCGGGAGCGCCCCGACTGTGCGGACGGCAGGGCCCGGCCCCGTCCCGCGAGGCCCGTGTCCCCAGGGCCACGAGGGGAATGGCAGGGCGTGGCGGGGGGGCCGGCCTCCCTGCAGCCTCCACGGGCTTCCGCATGGGGGCCCCTGGAACCCGGGGTGCCAACCACCTCCCAGAGACCCTGGGGCAGCAAGTCCAGGGGAGGGGGGCCCACACCGGGACACCGACCCCGCACACCTGTCTGAAGGGTCGTCTGCTCTCCCGGAGAAAAAGGTGGTGACATCTCGCCATCCCCTGCTGCCGACCCCCTGGACCTGGAGGGACACGGGGAGGTGGCTCGGCCTGGGCCCGGGCGGGCGCCTGCCCCGAGCGCCAGCCGAGCTCCAAAGCGCACAGCACGGCAGCCGCGCCGACCCCCGCCGCCGCCTTTCCCCCGGCCGGGCTCTGCCGGCAGCAGGCGGGGCAGGCAGGGGCCGCGGCGGGCGAGCAGCGGGCGTCCGCAGCACAGCAGGGCCGGCACTCACCAGCGAAAGGTCAGCGGCAGCAAGAGGACAGAGAAAAGCGACAGGTTAGCGGCTGCGCCGCGTCCCCGCCACGCCGTCTCCACAGCCTCCAGCTGCCGGCGCCGGGGCGTCCGCCTGGCCTCCTCACGCCTCGGAGGACGGCGGCGGCCAGGGCCCCTGGGGCCAGGAAGTGACCAGGGCCCGGCGCGCCCGGCCGGGCCCGCCCTCGGCGCCGGCGCGTGGGGATGTGGGGGCTGGCGCTGGCGGTGCCCGCACGCCCGGGTGCCGCCCTACCTTGGACGCCAGCTGAGACACCCCACTGGACACCTCATCCAAAATCTTTCCCTCCTTCACCTGCGAGGACGAAGCAGCACCGTCGGCCGCGGAGCAGGGGCCCCGCCGCCCGCTCCCCACGCACAGCTGTGCCAGGCGAGCTGGCCTTCCGGGCTGTGTCCCCCCACCCCAGACGGGACCGGGGAGCAGGGGCTGAAGAGACTGCGCCCCACGCTGGGCTACAGCGGCGTCCGCTCCAGGGGTCTCTGCATCACCCACAACCCCGAAGTCCCAGCCTGACGGCTTCTCCTGCCCGGTCTGGGCCTCTGCCGCCCGGCCTCGCGGGGTGGGGACCCCGCAGAGGCAGAGTGTGGGCCTCAGCGAGCCCGGGTCTAGAGCCCACGGAGGACGTGGGGAACGCAGGGAGCACAGGGGCGCGAGGGGCGAAGCCCTCGCTGCACCGCACCCCCGGCCCCCACCCCCGAGACGGCCCGGGGGCGCGGCGTTACCTTCTCCTGGGCGGGTTTGAGGACGTTCTCGTTCAGGCTGTGGCCCAGTTCTGACGCCTGCATGGAGGAGAGACGCCATGAGAGGGGAGGCAGGGAGCCCCCGGGGGCACACTCTCCCCAGGGTGAGGGCCGACACAGCAGCCGCCAGCTCTGTGCCACGACGGGGACAGCCCACCAGCACACGGGACGCCCCGCGCTCGCGCGGCTGTGCTGAAGTGGCCCCCAAGCACCCTGGCCACACGGAGGCCGGGATCCCCACCCCGGCTGTGCATCCCGCAGGAGGCCCGCAACGGCACCTCCAGGGCCGCCCCGCCAGAGCCCCGTCCGTCCTGTCCAGCGAGGACCCTGTGCCAAGAGCAGGTCGCATGCTCCCCCAGGGACGCAGTTCCCAGCACGGCGTGAGCCCCGCCTGCCTGCAGCAGGCACTGCGGGGAGCTGGCTGGAGCAGCGAAGGGGCGAGCGTGAGCACGACCTGAGGCCGAGGCGGCTCGGAGCGCGGAGTGGGGCTGCGAGGCAGGGCGCTGAAGGGCGGCGGCCCCGGCGGGAGAGGCCTCGGGACCTCGCTCCTGGGCGAGACGCCCGTGCGGTGCGGCATGGAAACCCTGCCAGGCGGCCGCGGGGGCCTCAGACCACCAGTGGCCTGTGGGAGCAGCGCCCCCGCGCCCAGGTCCCGAAGGGAAGTGTGGGCCCCCCAGCAGCGTGCACGGCCAACAGGAGCCCGACGGGCCGGCAGGAAGCCCCAAGCGCGAGCACCAGGCGCGGGCACGAGGCGGGCCGCGGCGGGCGGCAGAGGCGAGGGGCGCGCGGAGAGCGGACGGGGCCTTACCGGCTCTGGCTGCTGCTTGGCGCCCCAAAACTACACCCAGCGGCACAAGGAGACAAGTGGGGGAGAGAGAGAGAGAGCAAGGCGGTGGGAAGAGCAGGGGGCGGCCCCAGGAAGCACGGCCGGGGCGCCGCGGACTCCCGCGCCAGGGCCCCAGGGTGGCCCCGTGCTGCCACCGAGCCCCTTCCGGAGCCGCGTGGGCGAGTGCGCCTCGGGCTCAGGACAGGGCCAGGCAGGGGCCTGAGCGGGCCGTGAGCAACTGCCTCGGGCCAGGCGCGGCCCCTCCCTCGCGTGGGGCGTGCGGGCGGGTCCCACGCAGCCCCCAGCTGCCCTGGCATGGCCCTGCGGCCACTGCCTCCTACATGAACCCTGACCCCCAGCCCTGGGGGCCACGCCAGCCCGGAGCCCTGGCACCTCGTGGCAACTACAAGGACCACTGCCCAAGATTTGAAGGAAAAAGGGCTGAGGCTCAAGACGGCCCCCCACAGCGAGAGCGAGCGCTGGCCAGGGACAGAGATCGACCCCACCATCCCAAGTTGACGCTGGCTCAGCGGACACCTCACAGCCCCAGCAACGCAGCCTCGTCCTGCCTGGCGCCCAGGCTGCAATGGACGGGGCGATGGCTCCAGACTGCCGGGCCCCAAGCAGACGCAGCCTCCTGCCCGATGCCAGACCCACAGGCACCTGAGGTACCACAGGCTGACGTGGGAGCCCACGAAACGTGCCCACGCGTCAGCGCCCAGCCCACACGCGGCACGGCCCCCTCCCAAGCGCGGGGCCCGAGGACGGCACACCAGGGACCGCCAGACACCCAGTGGACGTCAGACCGAGAGCCGAGCAGAGCACAGGGCGCGGACACCTCCTGTTACCTTCTGACTTGCCTGGGATCCGAACTTGGTCGCCTGAAAGCAGAACGGACAGGGCTCACCGACCACACGTCCTGGCCGCCGGGGCGCGTCTCCCGGGGCTCGGACGGCGCCGTCCTGGGCCCGTCTCCTGACGCCGCGGGGACGGGCACCGGTGTCGCCCTGCTGCCCCCGACGGCACCCGCAGCAGGCCGGCCGCCCTGTCCCGGCCGTCCTCTGGCCTGCTCCTTCCCTGGGGACAGGCCCGGGTCACTGCCAGGGCCACGAGCACAGCCCCAGCCCCCGCGGCCGGTCCTGGCAACACCCCCACCTCCTCCTCGGGCCGCGGGCCGACTCTGCCTGCCAATCACGCTGCTCAGGCCCAGCGGCAGGGCAGAGCGGGGGGGCGGGGGGGGCTGCAGAGATGCCGCTGCTTCCCTCAGCCTGGGGGGTCTGTCCGCACTGCAGGGGGAGGGGCGGATCTGGGCACACTCCCCCTCCCCCACACCGCACTGTTCTAGAGCCACCCAGGCCTCTGCCAGCATCTCGGTGACGCGCGGACAAGGACCGTACCATATTGGCGCAGAGCTCATGTGGCCCTCAGGGTCCACTGCGGCCTTGGGAACTCTGGCTGGGCGAGCCCCCTGGGGCAGGCGGGCACAAGCCTGAGCATGGGGGGAGGCTCCCCTCCACCAGACTCTCCCCATTTCCCAGAGCCCAGGCTGGCCAGCCGGGGAGGGTCCCGTGGGCCTGGTGGCGCATCGGGGCAGGCTACTCACACCCTCCTTGGCTGCCGAGGCGAACTTGCTGGCTCCGGTCGCGAAGCTGCTCCAGCCCTGGAAGGAGGCAGGGGCCACGTTGGGTCCCAGGCGACACCCCGAAGACCGCTGTCCTGACCCACCACCAGGCCACCTCCCGGTCTGCCGGCCGCGGCCCCACCGGAGAGGACCTAAAAGAGCCAGGCCTGGACCGCGGAGGGGCACCTGCTGCCCGCAGCCCCTGCCTGGCCCTGCTCCCCAGCAGCTGTCGGTCCCCCGCCCAGTCCTGGCGCCTGCTCGGGCCGACAGAGCTGGGGCCCATGTAGCCTGTGCTCTTCTAAGATCAAGGCTGTGCCCTAAGCCTCCGACCCAAACCCAAGCTACCAAAGGACACACGCTCACCCGCTGCAACCTCATGCCGCAGGGGGAAAGGCAGAAGGGCTGGGCCCCAGGTCCAGGCGCATCCAAGGGGGCCGTGAGGACTGAGGCCCTGCAGACCCGGCACAGGGGACCCCAACGCCACATCTGAGGCCAGCGCCTCTCTCTATACCAACTCCTCCGCAAAAGGCTTTTGGCTAACAACCTGCCTTTCTCCCTGGAGCAGACTCGCAGCAACTGTGGGAGAGCGACAAGGAGGCCCCCAGAGAGCTGGCGCCGCGGCACAGGGCTGAGGCCTGGCAGCGCGGCGCCTCGAGTGGAGAGGGGTCAGGCCCCCCGCGGTTTGGGGTAAACGTCCACAGTGGAGACAATGGCGCCAAGCGGCAGAGTGACACTCGCCCCGCGCCCGACTCAGGCCCGAGGCGATGGCCGGGCCAGGACCCGCGCACGCGCATGGCCACCCCCTGCACGTGCGGACCCCAAGCGCGGAGACCGGCCCCCAGCTGACGAGGCCTCCCGGCCCGGGGCCAGGCTGCAGCGTCCACCGGCCGGACCCTCGGCGTTGGCGGTCACGTCACAGATCAGGCTCGACCAGTAAACATCATTTTAAAAACAGTTTCCTTGGAAAATGACGACTTGACCCAGAGTGGCCACAGGCAGGCGAGGACGCGCCATCCCCAGAGGGCACCAGAGCCCGTGCAGACTACGAGCCCTTCACCTCGGCTACCAAAACCTCACGGTGACCAGCTGGCCCACAACGCGACGCTGCGGAGTGGCCACAGGGCTCCACGCGGAGCGCGGGTTCCCTGGGGGAAAGGCACCTCGTTAACGTGAAACATGCGTTTGCCGCCGAGCTGAGTGACTGGAACGCCTGGGCCCGAGGGACAGACGCCCCACAGCGTCTGCGAGGGCGGGGAGCGGCCGCCACCAGAGGGGCACACGCACGGCCCGGGACAGCGTGGCGAGACCCCCGTGGGGCCGGGGACATGCCCTCACCGAGTACAGGGACGACACGGCGCTGTTCAGGAAGTGCTCGTCTCTCTTCGGAGGCGGCGCCGTGTTCCCGAACCCCACGTAGCGGCTCTCCTGGGCCCTGGGGGGACACGAGCAGCCGCTGCGACACTCCCGAAAGCCGCGGGGGGCGGCGGCGGCCCCAGGACAGAGCCCGCGGCCTGGCAGGCCAGGGCCCCGAGGACGCGAGCGCCAGGGCCGGGGCGCCCCTCCGCCCCCGGAAGCCCCTCCTGCTGCGTCGGGCCAGCCAGCCTGGCAAGGCCCACAGCCACCCAGCAGCGACAGAGTGCGCCGGCCGACGGTTCAACGCGACGGCTCCAGGGACACAGCGTCCCAGGCCAGGCAGATCCGGGGAGGAGCACACTCCTCCCCTGTGAGGTCAGGCTTCCTCCCCACGCCACGCCCCCATCCCCACCAGCCCCAAGGGACCAGACCGCCACTGCCGGCCCCTGCCGCACCCCCACCACCCCCGGCCTCACCCTTGGTAGGAGCTGAGGTCCTCGTTCAGCCAGTCCTCGAAGGCCTTGTCGGAGGACGCGGTGGAGCTGCGCGGCTGGCCCGAGGCTCTGAAACGGAGCAGAAGGTTGGTGCGGCCACCAGAGGGCAGCAGATGCCCGCCCAGCACCGCGGGGGCCTCCAGGAGTGCTGTCCCAAGGGGCCCACGGCGGGGGGCAAGAAGAGCACCGGAGGCGGGGGCCTCACACCTGCCCGTGAGACTGGGAGGCAGCAGAGGGGACCCCTCAACCTAACGTGCAGGGTCGGCGGGCGGGGGCGGGGCCCTGGCTCCCGAGTAACTGCAGCGTCTCCTCTGGGCCCGGTCTCTCCCGACACCAAGCCTCCGGTGCGTGAGACGCAGGACGCCGCCCCAGGCTCCACCTGCCCACAGCGCGCCCGCACCCCGGGGAGGTGGCCACCCCCAGACAGAACGGCGCAGGAAATGGGGCGTCCTGTGGAGATGCACGCGGGGTGCCACGGGCCTGGAGCGCCCGACCCAGGCTGGTGCCGGACAAGGGGACGGCACGCCCTGCTTCCCACGGGTCTCCGCGGGCTGAATTTCTACCAAAGGCTCGTGTTGGTTGCGCCAGGGCAGGGCCCCGGGGAGCAGCTACCGGTGGGCGGTGGATGGCAGCGTCCTGGGCTGGGGCGGGGTCCAGTTCTGGGCAGGTGATGATGCCAGCGACCACTCTCTGCCTTCGGCCAGAGTGGCCACCTGCCAAGGGGACAGGGTCAGAGAGTCCAGGCCGAGCAGGGCCGCAGTGGACAGCACGGGCTCCCGCTGGGCTCCAGCGCACCCTGCACGCAGCCCCTCCGGGCTCGGCAGCCATGGGCCACGGTTCCTACCTGTGTGAACACAGAGACTGGGTCCCCCCTGCCAAGATGCCAGGGCACTCTTGGTCAATGGCTCCAACCCCAAATGCCCGGTCCCACCTCTGTCCCCCAGCGGGCACCATGTCCTCCAGAGTATTTTAATCGAGATGAACAGGGGCGTGTGGCTGCCACGCTCCCGGGGTGGGGAGGAAGGCCCGCCTTCGCCGCTGCCACCTGTCTCCGAGGCTGGGACGAGACAGGGCCGCACACCGTCTGGCCGGGGACTGCGCACGCTTGCGGCGCGTGTGTCAGAGCCCACAGAGGACCCTCACCCCGGGACCCGCTAGGGCGGCCGACGGGGGCAGCCCGGACACCGCCGGGCGGCATGTCCTCACCTGGTCCCTGAAGAGCGCAGCCGCCTTGCTGTTGTACTTGTCCTGCAGGGACCAACAGGGGTCGTAGTCCTCTTGAGACTCCAGGAACTGTCGGAATTTAGCATTGCCCCCAGCTTTCATCTTCTCGAGCTCGATGTCCTTCCATTTGTCCATAGTGACAGAGCGCACGAAGCTGGGGACCGAGGACCGGAGCCGTCACTGAGCGCTGGGCGCCCGAGAGCCACCCCCACCGAGTCGAGGGCCATGCGCCTTCCCCGTGCCCCGCAGCTGACGGCAGGCCTGTGACCCCAGCGTGGGCCCCGGAGCCCCGGCAGCCAGAGCCGGGCACTGACCTGAGGTGCACCCCGAGCCCGCGGTGTCTCCCCGAGCATTCCAGGCAGATCCAGATGCCGTAGGTCACACTCACCCACTGAGGGTTAAACGCGCCGCACTCAAAACACACCTGCAAAGACGGCCACATGCACCTTGCCCAGGTGGTTCAAGGCAGGGCCCGGGGACCCCGAGGACCCGATGGGTGCCCCGAGCGGGCGCAGAGCACAGGCTGGCTGGGAGACCAACGGCGGGAGGGCGGGCAGGCTCTGGGGCTGCCGGCCACTTCCGAGAGGCTGGCGGACCCCAACGGAAGCGTCGGAGAACAGCGACACTCACGTTGTTTTCATCCTGAGCCCGGACTTCCTTCAGGGCCTTCCTGGTTCTCGGGCTGGCCATGACGCTGCAAGAAGAAACACAAACTTTTGAAATACACGAACCGGTCACTTTACGAGGAAATCAATGGTCAGAGCAAAAACACTGCGAACCGCAGCCTCGCAGAAACCCGCCCAGCTACTGAGGTGCGGCAGGGCGAGCGGCCACTTGCTGCAGGCAGGCAGGGACGTGCTCGCCACACGCCAGGGAAACCAGGCGCGATCTGGACGCCCTCAAGCCAAGGGCGAGGCAGCCACTGGGGACAACGTGCGACCACGGCGGCACGATTCCCACAAGGCCTGTTTGGACGAAGTTCGTTCACAGCATCAGCGGTTTCACTCACGCACACGCGGACGGCCCGCCAGCGGGTGACATGCGGACGGGGGCTGACGGCCCCCACAGACAGGCAGCCCTGCGGTCTCTGCACGCCACACTGCCCACCACCTCCCGGCGCGCTGCAGGGTGCTCCTGGCCTGGGGGGCGCCGACCGATGGGTGAGGACGTTGGCCCGCAGGAGGGTCAGCGCATAGGCCCTCCATGGGACCATTGTGAGGGACAGAGGTGACACACAGCATGGCCACAATAGGGCAAACCTGTCACCACGCCTCACAGGGACACTGCTGAGGACCTGCAGTCACACAGCTCGGGCTGAAAGCCAACCAGGTTTTTACAGATCTCCTAGCTTTGGCAAAATTCAACTTCAACCTCAGGTCAGTGACTTCATAACCTGGAAAGTCAAAATACTAAAGGATTCCAGCTGGGGGCAGGGAGTGGGGACACACGCGGTGTTCCACGTGAGCAGCCCCCGCTGGTCCTCTGCTGGCCACCTCTACCGACCGCTGCCAGACCCACTACTGAGCGCGCGGCCTTCCTGAAGCTCGCCCTTCTCTTGATTGTGAATGGAACCCGCGAGATGTCCCCTCTCTGTCACAAGGCAGCACGCATCCTCTCGAGGACATATGAGGACCCAGTCAGAAAGCTCCGTGCCCACACGGCTGCACGTCCCGCACTGGCGTCTCTGCCACCTCGCCGTGCAGGCCAGCTCTTCCCATAATGGTGTAGCCAGAGCTTTATGTCGAGGCGCAGGTAAAAACCACCAGAAGAATCTCCGCCTGTACTTCGTCTCTAATCTTAAGTACGCAGCAGTAAGTAAGCCATTCACTGAGGGAGCCCTGGCTCTCCACACAACCAAACCTCTTCAGCGGGAGTCCATGACTTCAACACCCCTAGTGCCTTCTACTCCAGGCGCAGTTAGAAATAAACGTTTGTTTCTGTGATTGATGGAAACAAACCAGAGCCTACCCAAGGCTTTCTGCCCTGGAGTTCTCGGTGCTGTGTGTGACGATCCCCGGAAACTACCCGCTCACAAAGGCAAACGTGAATGCACGGTCCTGCCCAGTACTGGGCCCTGGCCTGACCTGTTCAGATGGAACACTGTCGCCACACTGAGTGTCTACCCATCCACGGTGTCAGAGGCAGAAGCGAGCACACACACTTGGGGAGATGTCCTCCTAGGTCTGAATTTACAAAGCCCTTTGCCCACACGGGTCTCCCGGCAGCCACTGGGGGCCCCATGTGGGCAGGTGCACAGGGCCGACATGCCCACCTGCCTGGTACAGGTCTCCACACTCGGCACTGCACTCTCTGCATAGAACCAGGTCTAACTCCAGAGACTCACATTGTGGCTGACAGGGCACAGGCAAACTGAACCCAGAACTGGGGTGAGCCTGCTCTTAAGTTCCCATTGCATAAAATAAGGCAAAGTGAACGTTTGCAGAAACACTAAAGAGTAAACGTGAAAAATAAATGACTTGGCTTAGGTTTAAAAGGAATCCCCACTGGCAACTGGCTTTGGATGTGAGAATCTAAGTTCTCCGAAAAGCTAAGTTTAATATCAACATCTGAGATTAGAAGGGGTGACTAAAGCGCACTTCTTAGTCCCCAGGGCTCTTACACAGGTGACAGGCAGAAACAGTCATCATCTTTCTCAGACACCACCCCAAGCACACAAAGGGCCTGTCTGGGAACGGCCCTTTCTCGTCCTAATACATCACTTCTGAACTTGCGACCCAGAAAGGGATGCCAACGCGAACTCCAGAGCCAATTATCCCCAGGCCATTATTACAGCTCTGTGTGGCACAGTCATACGGAGCCCGCAGCAGTGTTAGACCTGCACTAAATGAGCAATAATTTCTCAAAACTGGTGGTTCGCAACGAAGCTGTTTAACAGGCCAGACAAGAGGTAGGTATAGTTCTTCTCCGTAAACCCGCGGAAAGGGAAGAAAACGCTGAAGTCCTTTCCTGGTTTCTCCCCCTCCCCCAAGACGGTCGTCCACCGCAGAGCCGAGAAAAGGGAAGGCAAGCAGGCGGGGGCTGCACGTCTGATCAGGCTGGCCTGGCCAACACCTGCTGGACGGAGGCCCCCGCGGACCCAGCCTGAATGCACCCCGTGTCCAGGTCACGTCCTGGGTCCGAGGGAGGAGCCAGGGACCGGGGCGGCTCGGCCCACGGCGGCGGCGATAGGCAGCGCCCGTGACTGATGGGGGATTCCAGGCGCGGCGCGGAGCTGGGGGAGCGAGGGCAGCTTCAGAGGCGAAAGGGCCAGCGAGCCGGGCGGACCAGCCGCGGGGAGCCGGCGGAGGGCAGGGTGGACGCGTCCAGGTCCTGCGTGACAGCAGCCTCGGGGCGGGGGTCCGGCGGGGGCGTCCGCCGAGCCGACCCGGTGCGCGGGCGCCGGGAACCCCGGGCCGCGCGCTTACCGGGCGGGCTCGGTGCTGCGCGCCGGGGCGGTCCGGGCTCCGGCGGGGTCGGGCGCGGTCCGGGCCGGGGTCGGGCAGCGCCGCGAGCTGCAGCGAGGACTCTCGCCGGCCGCCCACCCCGCCGCCACCAGCTTCCGACTACGTTGCGCATCGCAAGGCACGACGGGAAGCCGGGGGCTGCTGGCGGGGGCGGGACTTCCGCCTCTGCTCTCTGGGCCGGAAGTGCCGCGCAGCCCGTCGCCATGGGGACGCGTCTCTGGCGCCGCGGGGGTGCCAGGTCCGCCCAGACGCTGAAACCAGCAAGCGGCCCCCACGGACAGCTCTGGGGCCGGACTCCCGGTCCTCGTCGCGTCGCTCCGCCGCGTCCTGCAGTTCCCCGACGCCGCTGCGCCAGCGACCGAGTGTCACAACTGATCGTCCGGAGGGGTCCGCCGGGGCCTGGGGACCTGGGGACCGCAGACCGTCCTTAACGTCGACTCAGAAGATGCGTTTACGTGCATCGAGAAACTGACGGCCCGCTCAAATTAGGGCGATCGCAGAACGGTTTATATAAAAGGGGCTAATTCCGGAGACGTGCGCGGATGTAGGGAAACCGCGGAGATTCTGCAGGGCCGCGGGACTGGGGCAGCAGGGCTGTGACGTCAGTAGGCTCCAAGGGGAGGGAGAGGTTCCCGCAGCCTGGAAGGAGAGTCTTGAAGGCCGCTGCCCCAGAGGAGCTGTCGTCTTTGGTGAGGGCATCACCAGCCCGAGGTGACCAGCAGGAGAAGCCACAAAGAATAAATACTTGGCCCCTCTGGTCTCTCAGCCTCTGTTCTGATTTTGCCTCCGGTCGGCCAAGCCCATTGGTGCAGTTAGAGGCGGAGAGGGTGGGAAGCTGCGGGGCGGGCGGGGTGGGGGGGCAGCACATTACCATGATGCGGACATTGCAAGCGGCTGCAAGGCTGTGTGGAGAGTAGGATCCCAAATCTGTGAAAATCTGTGGCTGTAAAAAGAGAACTGACAACAATGATGACCTCGCTCGTGTGTGTTTGGGGGGGGGCGAATTGCAAGTCATTTTTTTTTTTACTTTGTGCTTTTCTGTGTGTTCCACATATTTTTTCATTGATCTATGTGACTTTTGGAATGATCGAGCATAAACTTTTTCACTGAGGTAAAACTTGCATTCAGTAAAATAAACGGCTCGATGAGTTGTGACATGCGCACACGCCGAAGTAACTGCCACCACAGTTACAGGACAGTTCCGCCAGCGGCAGCCTCCGTCCTCACTCCTGTACTCCAACCTCAGCGTTGTCTGTTCTAGACTTCACATAAAGAGAAGCATGGCAATTCGTACTTATGGCTGCTTTCGCACAGCGTGATGGTGTTAAGGTCCAGCCGTGCTGTTCTGTGTATCTGTTCTAGCATTCCTCGTTAATGGAATCATACACGCGACCTTTCGTGTTCAGCTCTTTCACTGAGCATAATGTCTCCAGGTTCGTCCATGCCGTGGCTGAATAACATTCCATTAAACGAACATGCCACTTTGTTCATCCAGTCACATAACGGACACTGGAGTCATTTCTAAGTTGTGGCTATTACGAATAAAGCCGCCCTGAAATTCATGCACAAGTCTTTTTGTCGGCATATTTTTTTATTTCTCTCGTTTACTACTTAGAAGTACAATTGCTGGGTGCTGTGGTAGATCTATGTTGAACCTTATAAGAAACTGACGGTCTTCCAAAATGGCGGTGCCACCCCGCGCCTCCACCAGCAGTCTAGAGTTCCTGTTGCTCCACACCTTCGCCAACGCTTGGCATCATCAGCCTTCTTACTGCAGCAGTCTACCGGGTACAAAGTGGGAGGTCATCGCAGGTTAGTTTGCCTTGGCCTCCAAAGTTGGTTGAGCGATGCCCTTGGGGCCCAGCACTTCCAGCCTGCCCTGTGCTCGGCTGGACGAGAGCACCCTCCTGCAACTGGGGGCCGCCTTCAGGTGAGAGTCACCAGTTCTTGTAGTAAGAAGCCACTGGCATTCACAGAAATGGTGAGGGCTGAGATGATGTAGACGGGGAACCAATAGAGTCTACACAGGTGGCCACATGAGACAGCGTAGATGTCAGTGTAGACTTCAGATCCTGTGGCTGGGCCTGTGTAGGATCCACGGTTCAGAGAGAGAGAGAGAGGCGGGCACTGGATCAGTTCCAATGGGCTTCCTGAAGGAGGCAGGCCGAGGAAGATGAGAGGCTGAAGGAGAGGGAAGCAGACTGGCCACAGGCGGCGTCCCCAGCTTCTCCTGCCCCGCCCCCCGGGCAGCGCCTGAGACCTCCCCTCTGAGATGGGCCCCATGCCATGGGGATCCTTGCCCGAGCAGAGAGAGGGACGGTCCAGCCACCCAAAGAGAGACGAAGAGGGGTCCCAGGCTATGGGGACCAGGGGCCAGCTCGCCCCAAGACCTGTAGGTTCGTGGGCTCCCGTGCTGCAGGGCCAGCCCCCCATGATCCCACAGCTGCCGCAGGTGGAAGGCTGAGCCCCCAGACCTAAGGGGAAATGGGCCGCCCTGCCTCCCTGTGGCTGGGAAGGGCCTGCTGGCCGGGTGCTCCCGCAGGCCCTCAGCACCGGCCTGGACCAGCCGAGCAGCCTCGTCACTTTCTGTCAACTGTGAGCCCCCGTCAGGCCCCCGCCGGCCTGCGGCGTCGGCACTGCTGCTCTCACTCTGCCGTGGCCTCATGCGGAGACCCTGCAGGGAACGAAGCCAGGGCGGACGCACCCACAGGGTCGGAATCCAATCGGAATTCAGGGCCTCTGTCCCTGGAGTCGGGTGGCCCTGGAGTGGGCAGTATGTTTGTCCAAACGGCATCCTGCAGCTCCCAGACCAGGCCCCAGCTCCCCTCAGCCCTCGGGCGGCGTGCCCACCCAACCATGTCCCAGAGCGCGGCTGGCTGGCAGGAAACAAAAGGGCTTCGTGTGCTGGTCACATTGAGACGCTAGGATGGGAGCCAGCCCCGGGGTTCAGAAATGCGTTCGTGTTGCCCAGAAAGCCCCTGCCACACCCCGGCTGTGCAGACGGCCCCGCGGGGCGTCTGAGTGATGCTCGTGAACACGACAGGGGTGGCGGCTGGGAGGGTCTGCAGGGCGAGGTGCAGCCCCCAGCCCCCAGGCCCAGAGGATGCAGGCTCCCCCACTGAGGCATTTCGCCCTGGAAGTCGCTCACACTATGCATCGTCCGGGGAGCCCTGCCCCCCGGTCTGAGCGGGTGTGGGGCAGCGCCGCCCTCTCTGGAGCCCCTCTGCTTTTCCCTGTCCCCCCCACTGCACCAGGAGCATCTGCGTGTGGGCGCGCTCCTCACTCTGCCCTCTTTCCTGGGGTTCGGGTCTCGTTTTATTTGGGTCTTGGTTTCATTGGTGGATTTGACCCATTTCCTCTCTAGCATGTCGCTGACAAGCCTTCCAGCCTCTTGTCCGAGCAGGCGTACTTGTAAGTATGGCCAGCAGAGCCCGCCCACTGGGCCCGGCCAGTCAGTCAGCGTGGCCGGAGGTGCTCCTCGGGGCCGCCTCGTCAGTCCATCCGTCCCCCATTTTTCTGAGACCTGCTCCATCTGTCTCCAGGCTGGGGAGATCGGGGTGCAGGGGTTCTGGGGCTCGGCCGCACCCCCCGGAGCTCCCAGCCCAGCAGAGTCTTGGGTCTGACTCAGCTTCGTGCAGGGGGCTGGCAGGGGGCCGAGAGGCCGCGCCGCGGCAGGCGTCTCGCTGTGGCAGGAGGTTCGGGATGTTGCCCTCCTCTCTGCCCTCACGAGAGCAGCGTCCACGCGCTGCACGCCCCAGGCAGGGGGCCGCCCGGGCCTCTGCCTCACTTTCTCGGAAGTGACCTCGGCCACCAGCCCTGCCCCACACATAACCCTGAAATTCGGGGTCAGAATGGGTGGTCCTCCTCGCGGCCGAGCGCTTCCTGCACCCCCCCCGCACCCTGCAGGGCCGCCCCTGCGGCCAGCCCCTGGGGACCCCGCCCCACACACTCGGCTGGTGGAGCCCGGGGTGCAGGGCCGGGCTCGGCAGGAAGCACAAGCTCCTTCTGCCCACAGGGCAGGGCCCCTCCTCCTGCTGGCGCTGGAGCTGTCTTCAGCGGGATCTCAGCAAACGGTCCTGCTGTGTCCCAAGGTGCCAAGGCCATCACAAGCCACCTCCCCTGAGAGGCGGGGGTTTGGTGGACAATCACGAGTTCAGCCTCAGAAGTGGCCATGGACAAGTTGATTCTGAGCCCTTAAAATGCTGAAAAGAAAAGGGCACAGGGGGAGGGGTGAAAGGGGGTGTCCGCTACCTGAGGAAGCATTTGGGGGACCGGCCTGGAGCGGGCCAACATGATGAGAGGCGGGGAGGGCGGGAATGGCGCTTTGGGGGGCGGGGTGGTGGGGAGGGGGCTGGCTGTCCTGGAGCAAGGAGGCCAGGGGAAACCCATCTCTTTATTGCGAATCCTCAAAAGCATCCAAACTCAGGTAAAACCACCCCACTCCACACAAAGCCCCCACAGCTCCGCCTTCCACCCTGGGCCACCGGTCGGAATCGGGCAGTCGGCGCTGGACAGCGGCTCGGCCGTCCTCAGCAGGCCTGCTGCGTGGTGCAGGGGACAGGCTGAGGTGGGCAGAGAGCCCACGCGGAGGCCGCACTCGCAGAGCCTGCGGGAGCAGAGGGCGAGTCAGCAGCTCCCCGTCGGCTCGTCCAGGGGCCTCCCTCCACTGCTATTCTGTCCTGGAAGATTCTTGGGGTGATCTCAGGGCACACAGGCTTTGAGAACCCTGAGAAGACCAGTCTCCTGCCCCTCTTTAATGATACTCAAGCCCCCACACACACACGCCCCATCCACTGCATATTTCCGCCAGCCGGGCTCCCAGGCGGAGGCCCCGTCCAGGGTCCTGGGCCCTTCGGAACGGCACCGGCACCGTGTACTCTCCACACCCCTCCAAGGCCATCCTCCCCCTCCCCCCGGCCTGGCTGCAGCCCCACGCGCCCAGCTGGACGGGAGGTGCTGCCCTCAGCCATGGGGAGGACCGAGGCCCTGACGTGCCCAGCGGGCATGGAGTGGCCCCAGGGTGCCCCGGCGAGAAGGGAAGGTAACGGGCTTGATCGGGACGTGTGCGGGGCTGGGCCGTGAGGGACGGAGGCAGTGCTGCCACCGGCCGTGCTGGTCCCTGCCACACTGCGTCAGCCCAGCGTCGGGACTGCAGTGTCGACATGCCTGGGGGCACTGCCCGGGCGCTTCTGACGTCTCCGAGGCCTGGGAGATGTCCCCGGCACGGGCCAGGCTGGGCCTGCCTGCTGGTGGCTCTGCGACCCAGCCCTCACCTGGCCCGGGGCGGGAAGGCACCCTCACCTGGCCCGGGGCGGGAAGGCACCCTCCTTGGCCTAGGACAGGAAGGTGCGCACACAGCTGCGGATGGGGGCCCTGCAGATGGGGCACAGCTGCAGGTTGGGCGCACACTCGGCACACACCAGGTGGCCACAGGGCACGAAGACGATGGACACGGAGCGGTCCAGGCACACCTTGCAGGTCCGCTCCTCCCTCAGGCGCTGCAGCTGCTCCTCTGTGTCCCGGGCCCCTGGACGCAAAGACCCACAGGCTCCTGCTGGCTCCTCTAGGGAGCGGGCCTAAGACACCTCCCCGCACCCTGACCTCCGCCCTCCGCCCTGGGCCGACGGGGGAGGCGGGCTGGGGACACACCGGAGTGTCTGGCATCAACCACAGGATCGCCCGCCTCACTCACCCCAGGGTCACCCACCCGCCCCCAGGTGGGTCCCGCCCTCACCTGGCTCCCTGGTGCCCTCTGACTGGGTCTCTCCTCTGTGCGCGGGCAGCTCGGGGCCCGGGGGGACGGGAGCTGTGGGCGGTCAGGAGTGGACGTGAGAGCTAGGCCCCCAGGAGAAAGTGCGGCTGGGCTCAGAGGCAGCGCTGGCCACAGAGAGGTCCAGCTCATCTGGGGAGGGCAGGACCAGCCCACGCTCCCTGCCACCATACACCCCACAGTGCACGCCGCAGGGGGCCCCGCCCGTCCAGCGCTCCTGCAGTGGCCCTGCACGCGGCGGCGCTGTGCCTGCCGGTGCTGCGGGGCGTGGGGGGCTGTGCGCCGGGCCCTGTGGGGTGTGGGCGGCTGTGCCCAGAGTGATGAGCAGAAGCCAGGTGGCAGGCGGGCAGCGTCCGCAGAACGGGGGCGCCTCTGCCCCCGCCACCCAGCCCTGTCCTCCTGCGGCAGGCACCCCCAGCAGCACTGCCTGGAAGAGAGTCGGGAGCTCGGCCGCACAGCTGGGCACCGGCGCCACTCAGGCCGCTCCTGGCCCCCCCTGGCATCTGCGAGGCAGAGTGACGGGTGCTGGACCAAGGGCCGGGAGGAGCCTGGGCCTGGGGGTCATGCGAGAGAGGCTGACGGCCTGCCGCTGTGGCCAGTCACCAGGGCCACCTCAATACAAGAGGACTTTGGAGCCATCAGGGCTTCTCTGCCAGCGTCGGAGGGGGCCGTGCTCTCGGAGGGGCCGCCGCTCAGAGAAAGCAGTAAGTGGCCAGCAAAGCCACCAGGACGGAGCCCCGCAGATGCCAAGAGCTGCTCCCTGGGCATCCCATGGACCCCGTGTCACCCCAGACGCACTTGGCGCCGTCCCCACCTGAAACTCAGGGCCTGCAGCTCAGTTACCTGCTCTGGAGTTGGATAGAAGAGGCGGGACCTGAACCGGGAGCCCCCTGGGGCCCCTCGGCCTCCTGCCCCACAAGCCTCAGGCTTGGATTGCAGAGCTCGGCACAGCCGGCTCCGCTGTGGGCTTGTGACTGCAGCCAGGTCGGCTCCTGGGCTGCGGCTGGTGGCCACGCAGCTGGTGCACAGCGCCTCTCCCCACCCTGCTCCCGTCACCCACCCCAGGGCTGGCCACGCCCACGTGGCAGGGGACAGCTTTGGCCTCCCCTGGAGCCCTGGACACGCATGTGGTGCCGTGCAGAGTCTGTGAGGCAGGCCCGCTCTCCCTGCGATCCAGCATCGGGGGACACGCAGGGGACGCACAAGGCCTGGGCCACACTGCAGGCTGCAGGGCCGGAGGGCAGAGCACGACCCACAGGCCACGAGCCACGCTCACCGGCGGGGGCCGCGGGGCTGGCGGGGGCCGCAGGGCTGGCGGGGCTGGGGGGCGCGGCAGCAGTGGTATCTTCCGGTTCTCCCCATGGGTCCTGGAAGGAGCAAGAGAACCTCTGTGCCCTCAGGAGATGGAGGGGGGGTGGGGCCCCTCGCCACCTGTCCCTCATGGCCCCAAGGAGAGGCGGGACTCACCCAGGAGCCAAGCAGGTGGCAGCAAGACTCCTGGACGCTGCAGACAAAGTCCCTTCCTTTTGTCTGGAGCAGAAATTCGCACCTGAAGAAAGTGAGTTTAGAAGCCCCATGGGCGGGGGGCTAGGGCTGCAGCGGGGACCCCCTTCCTGGCTGCCAAGTTCCAGCGCCAGGAAGGCCCTGGGCCGGGTCCTGCCCCGCCCCCACCCCCGCCCCGCCGGCCCCGCCCCGCCGGCCCCGCCCCGCCGGCCCCAGTGCACAGCGCACTTGCTGAGCGGGCTGTTTGGAAAGCAGCCTCTGCTGAGCACCAAAGAAGAAACGGCAAACGTGCTGTTTCCAGGGGCCCGCAAGGCCCTCACCTAGGGAACCACTTCGCGTGCTCCGTCCAGGGGTCATCCCCTTGCTCCCAGCTCTGCAGACCCCCGTAACAGAAGAAGCACCTCACTTTGTCCTGTCGGCCTGGCGGGAACAGAGATGCTGCCCTGTCCACATCAGGCCACTTCCAAGGGGCCAGCGTGTCCCCCAGGCTGTAAATGGGGGGCTCCCACGTGGCCTTTTCTTAAGGGGCAGGGGCTCTCTGAGGTCTCTCAAGAGACCGGGGGGCTCCCACTGGCCTCTGCGGCTCCCTCGCCCTGTGTTCTCCCCGGATTTCATGTGCACCCCAGTCTTCTCAAAGGCGGAATGGGGACGGCAATGTCCGGGTGCTAGCCAGGCCTGAGGACGTTAGCAGGAGGAGCAGAGTGGCCAGTCACATCGCTCAGAGGCCGGTGGTGGGGGTGGGGGCCTGGAGCATCCTATCACCTTAAAGCTTTGGGGGACAGAAGCCGTCCTGACACCTCTGCCCAGGAGCAGCCTCCCCAGGACGATTCCCAGTAATGGGGCGGGGGGCTCCGGCTTACGCCTCCGTCTGCATGGGGGCCCCGCTTCTGTCCATCCCCAGGTGGCCCTCGCCTCCGCCTCACCCCTCACCGTCCACAGATTCGTCACCTGGCACAGACTGCAGGTGGCAGCTACAGCAGGCCAGGCCACCCCCAGACCCCTGAGAGCCCATCCCTGGATCCCCAGGGGCCACAGAGATGTTCCTCCCACCAGCTCACCGATCACCCTCCAGGGTCCAACTGCCCTGTGCCGTGCCGGCCCCTCTCCAGGGTCACTCATCACAATATGGAGCACGTGCCCAGAAGACTCCAGGGCTGCGGGACCCCCGCCCATCTTCATTGGGCCTGGCCCCTCCCTGCTGGGGACATGGGCTCCACAGAGAAGGGAAACCCTCAGTCCAGAAGGGCCCTGAATGACCCCCCAGCTCCCCAGGACTCACCGGTGTGGAAGAAGCCGGCAGCAGCCAGCAGCTCAGGCCGTACCACGGCAGTCAGTGGCCAGTCCTGGAAGGAGGCCAGCCGCAGCTCCTCGGAGCCCATCTCCGGGAAGGCTGGCCTTGCAGGCGGGGCGGCCCCAGCTGCCTCCTCCTCCTCCACCAGGGGGTGGAGCTGGCCCAGGACCTGCCCATCCAGGTGGTCCTGACTGCCCCAGGACAGGGTGCTACCCACATCCTGGCCCAGGACCTGGCCGCACAGAGGGTGGGGTCCGCAGTGTCCCTGCACAGGGCTGCCTCCAGCCGCCCAGCGGCTCAGCTTTGGGCCGCAGCACCAGCACTTGGGCACATCCTCAGGCCCCATGGAGGAGACACCGCCCTGCCCAGGCCTGCTGCAGCAACGAGGCCCCTGATCGGCCAGTCCTGGAATGCGCCCGGCCGGCCTGCCTCAGGGCTCCTGAGTCTGGGGCCCTGCCTGGGGGCAGCGGTGGCCTTGGCCACAAACAGCTGGGAGATGAGGACGGCACCGTCCTGCCCCCCAGTGCCCCAGGCTGGGGAGTGGCCAGGGGCCCTGCTTTGTGGAAGGGGCCAGTGCGGCAGCCGGCATCACGCGCTCCGTGCAGCGGCTGTCATGGGGCTCCGGGCAGGGGCCGGCGGTGGGGCTGGGGAGGCGGGGGCCGCAGTCTCCCTCCAGGCCCCAGGGACAGGCAGTGGCTCTCGGGACAAGGGGGAGAGGCCAGAGCCCGGAGACCCCTCCCAGGGTAGCAGGGCCGGCAGTGGCTCGGGGCCCTTGGGTGGGTGGGGGGAGGTGCTGCGGGCAGTGGTATTGTTGTCAGCGGGGAATTCTCGGGCCTGATGCCAGGCAGCTTCTGGAAGCGGAAGGTTCCAGGTGGGCTGAACTGCGTAGTTAGTGCCCCTGGGGGGGAAATGTGACACCCCCCACAGGGACGACATGGGCAGGATGAGGATGCAGGGGTGTCTGGTGGACAGCCAGGTCCTCCTGGATGCTCTCCTGCTATGAGCCCTGGAGACCTCCCTGGCCTGGCGGGCGGGGCAGGGCGGGGCCTCGGCAGGACTGCAGGTGGTTCGGGTGGTTCTGGAGGAGGGGAGCCAGAGGGAGCCAGGCCCTCCCCCCATCCCCCAACTCCCGCTCTGAGACTCTCCCTCATTCCTGCCCCACCGCCCGCCCTCCCAGACACCTGGGCCGGCAGTCGAGGCCCCTCCCGGCCACCTGCGGCCCTCGCCATGCTCACGGTGGCCCCTGCACACCCTCCTGGCGCGCCCCCCACCCTCGTCTTCTGTGCCCCCCACCTCTTTGTGAGCCTCTGGTGGAGAGTTCTCACAGGGCGCTGGGTTCCCCAACCCAGGGCTGGCCTCGAGGTGTGCCGGTGACACTCAGAGGGCTCAGGGCTGGAGGCGCCGCGGTCCCCAGCTTGACTTTCCGGATCCTTCGTCTTTGCATTTGTTTCGTAAAGCGACATCAGGTGGGAGCATGTGCTGGTGCTCGGGGCTCCCTGCACCCCCAGGACCCACTCGCAGCTGCCCACGTGCTCGGCCAGTGACCACTGCCACCTTGGCCTCGGCGGGCGTCTGGGCGTGGGCACAGAGTCATTGAGGTGGGACGCGGGGGGCGTCTCTGAGGGTCCACCTGAGGGAGCGTGACATCACAGGGCAAATAGTAAACATCAGGACAGGGCCAGAGCGGGAGAGCGGGAGGCGGGTGCGAGGCCCGCCTTCCGTCCTGCAGCCCCCGGCTGCCAGGCAAGGGGCCTGTGCAGGGCACTTCTGCAGCAGGAGCCGAGGGCCACACCACCCGAGCCGGACGGGGCTGCAAGCCACCCTACTGTGCGGCACGCCGGCCACAAGCGGGCATGTCCATATCCTGCTCCCACGCTGGAAGACCTCCGGCTCCAGACCACCTGGCGCCACCTTGGGGACAGATGAGGGCTCTTCGGCTCTTCGCAGAAGCCGCAGGTGCCCTAGAGAGTGGAGTTAGGACAGCGCAGGTACCGCTGCTGCAGGAGCAGGGAACAGCCGATGGGGGCTGCCAGGCCCTCGGGGAGGTGGCGCAGAGCGGGCAGAGCCCGGGGTGCCCTCGGGGAGGTCGCGCAGAGCGGGCAGAGCCCGGGGTGCCCTCGGGGAGGTCGCGCAGAGCAGGCAGAGCCCGGGGTGCCCTCGGGGAGGTGGCGCAGAGTGGGCAGAGCCTGGGGTGCCCGCCGCGGGCAGGGCAGGCTGCTGGGCACTGCTTCAAGTTCTCCAGTCGGCCGCAGATTAGCTGCATGGCGTGAGCAAACTCCTTCACCTGTGGGCGGCTCAGCTGCTCCGGGAACCCAGAAGCGCCTCTCACGCACTAGACCAGATTTAGATCACACGCCTCCCGCGTGCGCCGCCGAGCTGTCTTCCAGGCTCCGCACTCAGCAGTGGGCACGGGCAGGGCCTGGGCTGCGGGGAGCTGCCCTTCCGGTGGGGACAGCCACCTCTGTGCCCTGGCTCCAGGTCCTTGCTGGTGGCAACCCATCCTTCCTGAGGCCAGGCCAGGCCAGGCTGGCACGCCTCCTGGCTTCCCCTCAGCTGCGATCCAAGGGGACCTGTTTATACCCTTTCTTTCTCCTCTCTGGTCAGAGGACAGCATCTGGTTCATTCTGTCCCCATGCCTGCCCGGTCCCGGCACACAGCAGGTGCTCAATGAGTGTTGATCAAGCCGAGCCACTCTGCAGGCTGTGCCGGCACCCCCCCCCCCCCGAGTCAGCATCCCCGGGAGTCAGCATCCCCCCAGAGGTCTGCAGGGCAGGGACACCGCATGCGCACACAGCATACCCCCCGCCCACTGGGGGGATCTGCAGGGCAGGGACCAGCTGTACCCCCAGCGCCCCGCATGCGCACTCAGATACCCCCAGGGCTTCTGCGGGGCAGGATCCCACGGTACCCCAGCGCCCCGCATGCGCACACAGCAGCACACAGCACAGGCAGTGGGTGCTCACTTGACATTAGCGAATGAGTGACCGAGTGGGCGGGCATTTAAAGAGAAGAGGTTTCAACACTGAAATTCTGAGTGTCACAGGAAGCATGTCAAGGTCGTGCGGGGGGCAGGGGGAGCCCCAAGTTCACGCCGGGGATGGGGGATGGGCAGGGGGAGCCCCAAGGTCACACGGAGGGAGCAGGGGAGCCCCAGAAGGGGAGCATGTTTGGCGGGGGGGTGAAGCAGCGCAGAGGGGGGGCTCCTGGAAGGAGGCCGCCAATTAGGGAGGAGCCCGGAGTTCAGCTGAGGAGGCGAGCCGGGCTGGCAGATGCCGCAGAGGCACCATCAGCACCCTGGGGTGGATGGGCGTCTTTGTTTGCAGAGCCCCAGCAGCCAGCTGTTGAGTGAGCCAACACCTGAGGGGCTGGTTCCTCCAGCCAGGTGCCCTTGCACAGGTGCGCACATGTGTCAGGGACAGACAGACAGACCCGCACACGCGCAGTGGGCGCAGGGCAGGGAGAACCCCAGCTCCCTCGGGAGTGGGCCTGGGGGTGCAGCTTGTGCTTTCGGCCACCGCCCTTGCACCTTCGAGTTCAGAGATGAGGTTTTTCTCCACATGACTCTATGCCTCTGAGATGAAGAGAAAGTCAGACCTTTTTAATGCTGACAATGTTCAGAAAAAATCCTCTTCCAGCTGGGCCTGGAGGGGGTGTGGCGGGGAGGGGCGCCTGCCCGAGGGTGGAGGGCCCAGGATGGGTGGGCTCTCTGGCCTCTGACATGCAGGCGAGGAGACCCCTATGCCACATGCCTGCACACACTCAGCTTGTCCCTGAGGCCAAAGCATGAGCAGGAGTCAGGTGGAGAGCGGGGAGGTGTCCCGGGCAGTAGGGAGAGCCTGCTGGTCCCGGCACAGACCCCAGACCCGGGCTCTTCCAAAGCCTGAGCTGCTCGCAGTCATTTAAGGTCCCCACGTCCTGTGCCAGGAGCTGCTCTGCTCCCAGCTGCAGGGCTGGGCCTCCTTGTCCTGGAGGAGCCGGGATGGGAGGGCAAGACTAGGGCGGTTCTGCCACCCCGCACCGTGGACCATGACAGTGGCCCTCTGCAGTCATGGGAAGCTGAGCTCCAGGCTCTGTGGGACTGTCCTTCCCGGGTTGTCAGGCAGCAGAAGAAAGTTTCTCCCTGGGGCTGGCTTGTGGGCCTCAGCCTCCTGAGCTGGGCCCACATAGTCCCTGCTTCGGGGGACTTGCTTCAGGACCCCTACACTGCCTGCAGGCTGAGACCCACACCGCCCCCCGCTCTGGGTGGCCTTTGCTCTCCTCCCTGGCCATGGTCAGCACGGAGCGCTGCCAGGTTTCCCAGCTGGAGGGGTGGTGGGCTGGGTGGGCCCCAGTGGTGGCTATTGGGCCCTGCTGGCCCCTTCCCTGGCCAACGACCTCGTGACCCCCTCATCAGTCCTCTGGTTTCAGGGCCAGCCCTTCCACGTGGCAGCTGGAACCCAGCTCAACCCCTGGATGCTGTCCTCCAAATTCCCCAGGTGACATCATCTGCGATCCTTGTGCTGGGCTAAATAGTGTCCCCCCAAATTCGTGCACCTGCGACTGTGAAAACAAGGCCTTTGCAGAGAGAATGAAGTTAAGAAGAGGTCACGCTGGATCAGGACAGGCCCTGAATCCAATGACAGGAAAAGGTCATGTGTCAAGGAGGTAAAGGGCCAAGGGACACTGAGGACGCCAGGGGTCGCGAGGAGCCGGAAGGGGCAGGAAGGACCCTGCCCAGGAGCCTCTGGAGGGAGGGCGGCTCTGCTGAACCTGGTTTTCAGCCCAGTGATACTGATTTGGGGTTCCGGCCCCCAGAAGTGGGAGAGAATACATCTCTGGTGTTTTAAGCCACTCAATTTGTGATACTTTGTTATAGCGGCCACTCCCCCAAGGCCAGCATGGCCTGCTCGAGCATTTCGAGGTGAAGACGGCAGCTAACGGCTAGTGTCTGTGGGCCTGGCCCGATGCTGAGAATGTGCCTGTGTCATTTAATGCTCACATTGATCCTGAAAACGGGGGACTGTGCCTCCTACAACAGAGGACGAGGGAGCACAGGAGGGTGAAGGACTCGTGAGGGCCGCGCGGCCCTGAACTCCACTCGTGACCACCTGCCCAAGCGCCATCGATGGGGGGGGAGAGAGGTGGGGCCTCCGAGAGGGCTGACTGCCCAGGCTCTGACCACCAGGATTCTCCTGGCCCTGGGTCACAGGCACCTGCTGCTCTGGACTTGGCAGGACTGCCCAGGGTGTCGCTCCCTCCCCCCAGAGATGGGCGGCAGGGGTAGGGCAGCGTTCTGCCGCTCAGCGATCTTGCTTCACTCCCCTCTTCCCGTCCCCAGGTGTCTTCCCACGTCTGCCGCCTTTCTCGATGTGTACCATTCATTTTATATCCACCTCAAAGCCACCTCGGCGTGAGCTGCCCATGGCTCAAGGGTATGAAGGTCCCACTGGACTCGGACTCATCTTTGGGCATCGGATGCTCCTCTGAGCCTGTGCAGCCTGCTATTCCCACTCGTAGGCCAGGGCGGGTCCCAGGGAGACCCAGTGATGAGTGGATCAGAGCAGCAGGCCTCCTGCATCCACAGCTCCTCCCACAGCTGTGAGATGTTGTGTAGTACCAGCCATCCTGCCTCTACAGTGCCAGGGTGGCTCTGCGCCTATCGGGATCCCACTGTGATCCCAGCCGCCCCCACCCTTCCTGCTTAGTGCATCTCCTGCCTGCTGACATCTGCCCAGGCCCTGCTTTGGGGACCGCTCCTGTGATGCCCGCCTGCTGGACATCCCACCCTGAGCCAGCATTCCAGGACAGGACCCTGGTCAGTGCCTCCTGAAGACATTACATTTGCCAGATCCGGAAAGGGAGCCATGGTAGAGTAGCAAGTACAGCGTCCGGGGAACTGGGCGGGGCGTCCAGGCTGGCGACCCTGTGTGGGGCGGACCTGAGTGGGGAATGAGAACTGGGCTCCCTGAAGGGAAGTGGAGCCAGGAAGGCCTGTCCACCCTTGAACACAGGCCGAAAGCCCCCTTGCAGCGCCGGACTAGGCACAGGGCTCAACTCTCTTTACCTTCCTGCAGCGAAATCGGGCTCAAGAATCTAACACGAAAACTGGCGATAAACCAGGGAGCCCCTTGGAGATCCAAGAAGGTGCTTGCAAAGCAGCACCCTCAGGGAAGCGGGAGTCCAGGGCTCCCGGGGGACAGCTGTTGCAGAAGGTGAGGTCACAGACAAATCTCAGGGGAACCCGGGAACCCGGACCCCTCCGAGGGAGGTCGGTAGGGCGTTTGGGGCGAGCGCAGGGTAGACTGGACTCCAGCCCACGGAACCCCGAACACACCGCTCGGACGCAGCATCGCCCGGTCACTGCCCACGTGACTTCCCAGGCTCGCCCCGCCCCCGCCCAGGCCCCGCCCACGCCGCGTGAGGCTAGGACCCGGGCGCGAGATCCGTCCCGTCCGACTTCGGCGCGCAGGCGCGGCGCGTGGCGACCCGGCGGCGCTCCCGGCCTGCCCCGCTCGCGCTGACGTCGCGCAGCTCCGTCCCGCCGCCGCTGCCGCCGCCGCTGCCGGTTCCGCCGCCGCTGCCGCCGCCGCTGCCGCCATTGGAGTCGGCCCCTCATCCGTGCGCCCCGTCCCTGCTCACCGACCTGCGCCTCGGCCCGCGCGCCCAGCAGCCGCCGCCGCCCGGCCGGCGCCCGGGAAGGACGCGACGGGCCGCGGGCAGCGAGAGCGCTGGTGACAGGCCCGGCCTCGCGGGAGGCCCTAGCCGGCGGGCGCCCCGGCCCCGCGCCGCGCCGCCTGTTCATGAAGCATGTCGGCCACCAGCGTGGATCCCCAGGTAGCGGGCCGGGCGGGGCGCGCGGTTGGCGGCGGGGAGCCGGTCACGTGGTTGGGACCGCGGTCGCGGGGTCGGGGTCGCGGGGTCGGGCCCGGGGCAGGGGCGCGTGTGGCCGCAGGGCCCGTTCACGCCAGAGCGCGCCGCTGGCCGGGGAGGGGTTCTGGTAAATAACTTTGTATTTCCCTTTCCTCCGCGTTTCGTCCGCTCGCACGTCCGGGCCTGCGACGGAGCAGAGAACAAAAGGACAAGATAATAAAGGTGAGCGCAGGTGGGGCGGGCTGTGGGCCCCGGAGTGGACGAAGCAGGCGGTCGCCGAGGAGTGGCGGGCCATGCGGGCGATGAATGTCTAGGAAGCAGCTTCCAGACTGAAAGCTTTTCCTCCACAGCTTTGGGGGGATGAAGCATTTGGGGAGGTTTGACAGGTCGGGAACTTTTGGAGAAGTGGGCGGTTAGAATAACCGCGGCGCGGGCGGTTTGGATGGGGAAGGCGAGGAGGCGCAGGGACCATGACTCCGCCTGTGTGCCCTAGGTGGGAGGGGCCGGCTCTGTGGGGGCAGCACCTGCCCGGCCCTGGGAGCTGGCTGCGAAGCCCAGCAGTTACAGCCCTTGCCTCCTGAGGCCCTTGTCTTGTCTTATGACGTCCTAGCTTGGGGTAAACCCCAAAACTCACTCTCGTGAGAACCGGTAAGTGACACTTCGTGCTTACCTGGAAGACTGTTTTCAACCAGTGTGTGTGTTGCTCGGGTGTAACCAAATATGAGTCTTCGTGTTTTAAGGTTGGACGAGGCCCCGCACTCTGGTTACCTTTTCCTTGCTTTCCTGGCTCACCGTCGTGACAGTGGACAGTTAGCCAGATAGAGTGAGTCAGGAGTGGTTCTCAGTCCCGTCCTTTCCTGCTGCCCTGCCCGAGCCACCTGGTCCACTCCCTACACAGGCAGGTGGGCTTCCGGAAGTACCACCCTCTGGTATACGTACCCCCTACACCACTGTGCCTTTGCCAAGACCCTCTCACAAGGTCCTCGCCTTATTTTGTCTGTATTTCCATTTTGTAAACGTCTATCGATCTATGAAATCTTTCTCAACAGCACAGCGCCAGTTGTTGAGAGTTCTGCGTTGTCATCCCTGATTAGCTGTGTGACAATCGGCGCCATACTGGTTGTGTTCATTCTTAAGTTAAAGCAATTTCCGCCAGAAGTAATGGGCATGGACTTTGGTATGTTTAACTTCCACGCTTAAAAGTGATTTTTAAAAATTCAAATGTAGTATTTGTTTGTGCTTTTTGTCCTAGTACAAAATGGTTCTTTGCATCAGAAGGATACAGTTCATGACAATGACTTTGAGCCCTACCTTTCAGGACAGTCAAATCAGGTGAGTGTTTTTATATCAGTTTTGACTGAACTTTATGATCCACCTTTACTGTCGTGTTTCTAACATGATACTAACCAACAAAAAAGCAGACCGTGAAGTACTAGAAACAGCGGGAAGCTTGCTGACGAACACTTGCTCTGAAGACCAGCTGTTCGTTGAGTGTGGCCGGGGCGCCGTGCCGTGGGCTCTCTCTCCGGAGGAAGCGCAGGCTCCGGCGTGCGAGTGGCGTTCTCGCGGGCCTCAGCGTCGTGGCTCACGGGAGCGCTTACTGTCCCCAGCAGAGTGGAGCTGCGAGCAGTTCTCGGATGTTTTCTGACAAGTTGCTTTAGTTCTGGATGACTGGAGTTGTGGTCTAGGACAGCCGCTAAGATCCTGGCTCTGAAGCCCGATTCCTGCCTCGGGGTCGAACCCTAACTCCACCGCTGGTTGACTGTGTGACGCTTCCTCAGGCGGCTCGCCCGCTGCCTGTTTCCTGGGCAACAGATTGTGGTCAGTCCGCACAGAGTTGCTGGGGGATCAGGTGCTGCGTGGGAGGATCGGAGACGGGGCCTGATGTGGGGCCAGGGCGCCGGGGCCGCGCGGTCTGCCTAGGGATTGCAGGGTTCCTCAGCCTCGGCACTGCGGGCCCCTTGGACTGAAACCATCTTTGTTTTGTGTGCTGTAGGGTGTTAAGGAGCCTCCTTGGCCTTTGGTAACTGCCTCCCAGTGTGACGGTCAAAAGTGTCTGGGCACGTGTTCCCTGGGGGGGGCGACTTGCCCTGTTGGAAGCACCGGGCTGGTTGGAGCGGGTTTAAGCGCAGCGCATCCTGGACGCACTGCTGGTTCGCTGCGGAGCAAAGGCCGGCCTCGCCTCCCCTGCGCCGGGCTGGGAGCAGCCCGCTCTTGAGAAGCTGCCCTTCTCCGAAGTGTCTTTGGCCTTATCTGTCCTCCTTACCGCTGTGCTCCGCGGGTCACCAGCAGAGGGTCCCTGAGGCTCTGGCCGCCGCCAGGCAGGGCACAGTGCCACAGGGCAGAGCCAGCTGGCCTCAGCGACGGGTCCGCCAGAGACACGGATGGCGAGTAGTGAAACGGACGTGTCCTTGACCATCTTTTTTCTCAGGTGGCTCTAATGCTGTGGCAGCGGTGTGCACTAACTTTAACTAAAGGGGGCGCTGTTTCGCTCGAAGTGTGTTCTGGGAGGCAGTAGCCTTCGTGTCACTCTGCGGGGTCTCTGCAAGCAGAACAGTGGTTCTGGTGTCAGTGCGGTGGCTGCAGTTGCCCTGGGGGGAGCCGCGTGGAGCCAGCCCTGCCGCGCAGCCGCTGTGACCAGCCCGAGACCGGCCCCTTCCCGTCGTGCCGGGAGCTCCCTTCTTGCGAGGTGGCTGTCAGCGCTCACGTGGAGTGAGCCCAGCACCAGTGGGAGCACGTTCTCCAGAGACGCCGCCGTCGGGGGTGGGAGGCAGCGCGCGGCAGGGCCCTGGCTTTGTGGGCGGGAGCAGAGAGGCCCCGGCCCGCCCCTCGGTTCCCGCGTCCGTCCCTGTGCTTGTCCCTGCGCTTGTCATCGGGCGCTCACAGGGCTGCGGCACGGAGCTGCCCCCGCGGTGGGGCCCGGGCGGCCCGTCACTGCTCTCGCTTTGGGCTCTGCTGGCAGATCCTGGTAGGGGAGTCCCCGCTGTGCTTCGGCTGTGACTCGGGGTTGAGGACGTGCTGGGGTGCCCAGCCCGCCTGGCTGCGGGAGGTGGGGGGAGCCGTGTGGCCGGGAAGGAGCCTCACGGTCTGTCGCTGTCTCCCTGCTCTGGGAGGCGTTGGTGTGTGGCAGGCTGTGCACACGTGAAGACGCAGTTTGACGAGGACATGTGCCTTGCACACGCACACCGGTGGCTGCCACCGCAGTGACGGTGCAGACGGACCCACGGCTTGTGCTGCGTTTCCTTTTTGACCCAGATGTCCTCAGGGCCACCGGAGGCTGCATGCTCATGCTCTCTGACACCTTAGCTCCCAGGGTGGCGTGGGGGACGCTCACGGCCCACCTGGTTTTCGGTAGGGTGCACTTACTTGCAGCATGCTGGCATGGGACTGTCGCCCGGACACCCTGACCTAGCGCTCTGGGTCCCCTGCTGTGACTTGAAGTCAGTATTAGTTTGCACTTTGGAAATGACAAGCGGGGAGGACAGGGGAGAAGGGGACTCTGGCGGGGCTGCACTGTCCTCCTGGCGCCCCGTGCCTGGGGGACGGCGCAGCGACCCCGGGGAGGCCCAAGTGTGCAGGCGGGGCCGGGAGGTGCGGGCACGAGGGGCGGCCAGGGCCCTGTGGCCCCACTGGGAGCACTCTGGTGTGCCAGGCCTGCCTCCCTGGCGGGGACAGGAAGGATGAGCAGTGAACTCCGTTTCCCTCTGGCAGCCAGGTGCCCCCCAAGCGCCGGGGGGACATCGCTTTCCTAGGGAGGCCTTGACTCCTGCATGGAGCTCTGCGCGGCTCACCGGGAGCTGTGCCTGCCCGTGCCGTAGCAGTCCGGGGGAGAGCCACGCCGGTCACCACGTCCGGCGCCGGGAGGCTGTGCTCCGTGCGGAGCAGGGCCGCTGCGGGCAGCGTGGGCCAGGCATGGCCTCTCCCCTCAGCGCCCCGCGTGCGGTGTCCGCGCCGCCGTCCTGTGCCGGAGCTGAAGCGCGTTCCTCTTCGCGAGAAGCTCCGTCTGGCCTCGGGCGCTTCCGTCCGCTGTCACCCGGCGTCTGTCGCCTTGAGGTGGTTTTGTTCACCCACTAGCACGAGGCCAGGCCAGACAGAGGCCTCGCCAGGGTGCACCCTCCACACGCGGACCGGGCCCTGGAGGGGTCGGCTTGGCATGAGCTTCTTACCGCGTTCGAACACTCCAGGGTCCCTGATACGATGCTGGCTCACAGCGGAGGCTTGTCACCTGAGCGTCAGCTGACAGGACCGCTGGGGTCGCAGCACCCTTCGTGTTGAGCCAGCCGCTCCGGCAGTGCCCTGGAGGTGGCGCGTGCCCTGCGCCTGCCCTGGGGGGGGGGCTGCCTTCGCGGCCTCAGCACGAGAGCGAGGGCCACGCGGGCCGGGCTCAGCTGCGCTCCTGGGACCCGCGTCGCTGACCCCGTGTTCACAGTCGCTCTGGACGTTTTTACGCAGTTTGTTTTTCCCCCCTTTTAAGTCAATGCTTCTCAACTTACTACAGGAACCTCTGTCCCCTTCTGGGTGCAGGGTCTGCTTCTCCCCCA
Organism: Rousettus aegyptiacus; assembly: GCF_014176215.1. Classification (NCBI taxonomy): domain Eukaryota; kingdom Metazoa; phylum Chordata; class Mammalia; order Chiroptera; family Pteropodidae; genus Rousettus; species Rousettus aegyptiacus. The sequence goes on from NW_023416287.1 coordinate 639,683, forward strand.
AGGCCCCACCCTTGGCCGCCAGCAGCTGAGCCACTTTATTGTTTGTGAAACTGAAAGCTTTTGAGAAATCTCAGGATTTCTCCTTTCTCAGAAAAGCGGGTGTAGGAAGCATGTGTCTCAACCTTAAACGGTTCTGGTTGTTCAGAAGGACAGTGTCTTTAATGGGGTTACATTTTAGTAAGTACGAAAAACTCGGTTCTAGGGCAGGGTCCTTGCTTTGCTGCGTTTTACTGTTTGGTTTTTCAGAGAGCGATGCAGGGGTGGTGATCGCTGTTTGGAGTTTGTCTCGTTCAGAGTGTCCTCACGTTCACCATTTTTTTTAGCCACCAGGACGCACCCCCAGAGCCCAGCACTGGGGTGTCTTCCCTGCCGTCGGGAGACTGTGTGGAAGACTCACTGGGTGTGACCTGAGCTGCAGCAGAGGCTGCAGTCAGCAGTCCCGCCGTGAAAGCACCGGTCATGGGCTTGGTCGTACCTGCGTGGTCCGTTCCTTCCAGAACGAGACACCTGCTCAGAGGCGTCACTGCGCTAAGAGCAGATCGGAACTTTCGTTGCACGCACCGTGTCCTGGTAAATGGACGTCCACGGTCACAGCAAGGTGCCCGTCGACTGAGGGGAGAGCTTGTTCGGTGTCACGCGGGCCCCCCGAGGCGTGCGTGGGTCGGCACGTCGTGTCCCGTCCTGTCTGGGGCCGGTGCCTGGCTCTGAGTGCAGGGTGTGGCGGTGCCGGCTGGTGGGCGGCGGCCCCGTGCACGCCGAGCGTGACCGGCTTCCCGGTGCGTGCTTCCCTCGGTTTCGGGCCCCGTCCACTGCGAACAGGCCGGCGGCGAGGCAGGAGGCCATGGTCGTCCCCACAGCACACGGGCGGCCTCTCCAGGCTCCCTTCGCTCGCGGACTCTCAGAGGACGCGCAGCAGGGGCAGTAGGAAACGGGCCGCCTGCGAGGCCAGGTAACGGGGGAGCCGGGCTCACGGCACCGGGTCGCTGCTCACAGCCATAGTCTGCCACGCAGCCCGGGCCGGGCAGGGCTGGGGCCGGGCCCGCTCCCGCCTGTGCCGGTCTCCCCCGCCGAGGCCTGTGCCCAGGGGCCCTGGAAGTGGCAGCGTGGGTGGCCCCGGTGGACTGCAGCCGCTTGCCAAGCACTGCTGCTCCGTCTGGGAACTCGGAGAGGCGCCTCGGTGCCTCGTGTGAGTCAGGACGCTCTAGAGAGAGCTGCGGTCCGGGCCGTGTCGTGAGTTCTCTGGAAGCTGCACCAATGCCGGTGCGCACCTCACAGTGACCTGCGCTGGACGGATGATGGGGACAGATCCCTGCCGCGGTCTGACCCCTGGCTGGACATGGAGGGCTTGGGCGATGCCGGCGGGGGGTCTGCCTGTCCCTGGATGTCCAGTCCTGGCTGCCCGGGGCGTCGCGTGACCGGATGCCAGCTGTCTGCTGAGCAGTGACATCTCAGATGGGTGCTGAGGGGCCTTTGCCGTGCTGCGGCACGGCCAGGGCGGTGTGCCCGGCTGCCGGACCGTCACGTCCTGCTGGTGTCCGCACCCTGGCCAGAGGCTCAGGCCCGGGGCTGCCGTCCCCCTCCCCCTCCCCCTCCCGTCTCCCACCCGCCCATGGGACAGGTCGCTTGGAGGGTGCAAGTAAGGCGAGGCACACTGAGGAGGAGCTGGCACTGAAGGGGCTGGAGCCACCGAAACCCTTCCAGGAAGCTCAGGCCCCACGGACGGAACCCGGGTGGCGCCCGCGGTCTGTCTGCCCCTCACTCCCCGAGACCACAGGCCTTGTCACGGGAAGCAGTGACTGCTGCATCGTAAAGGTGGCCTTGGAATGGTCTGGGGTGGGTGGAGCAGCCACAGGAAGGAAGTCTGACTCCTGAGCCCAAGAACTGCAGGGTAGGACGAGGAGGCAGGAGGTGGCCGCTTCACCACGGCCACCGTGCCACATGCTGGGCTGGGATGTGTTGTGGGACCGGCTTGTTTTCCACAGGGCCTTCTAGGGGGCCCAGAGACTGCCAACCCCCTTCCCAATGCAGCCGATCTGCTTGTCTGGTGTTCACCCCCCATCGTACCCCCGAATCTCCCACCTCGGGGCCAGGGCTGCAGGCCACACCCGGACTCCAGCCACCCTCGGGGGCCAGGTGGGGGCTCTCTTCTGAAGATGGGTTGGCGTGGGAGGCTTCTAGCCGACGCTCTCCATGGGAACCCTCGTGTTCTTTGGGGGGCGGGGGCCGGATGGGGGCTGTTAAGGAATCGGAGAATGGCGTCACGGGCGGGAGGGCTCGGCCCTCAGTGCGCACCCCCCGACTGTCTCCGTTCCCGCCTCGGTGGCCAGACCCCTAGTGAGCCTCTCCAGGGGGCACCCCCAGACCCATTGACTGAGTCTCACGTGCGCCCCGGGCATCTTGTTGGAGCCCCTCAGTTGACGCCCTGCTGCCTCGTGGTCCAGCCACGTTCTGGCCCTGGCCCGCACCACACAGAGGGCCCTTGCTGTGGGCCGCAGAGCTGGGCCGCAGGGCCTCGCGTGCGGCAGGCGCTCTGGAGGGGCGTGTGCGAGGAGCATCCGGAGTTGCCGTGACGGGCGGGGGCACAAGGGGTCCTGTGGGCTGAGGGTGGGTGGGGGGCTCACTTGGAGCCTGCCTGGGGACCCATCTGTAGCCTAGGGGGCCCGCCCGCCGCCAGAACCATCTCCTCGCCCTCTGGGCTGTTCCCACTTCCGCTGAGCTGCCCGTGCTGTCAGCGCCCGCCGGGCGGCACTGCCGGGCGGCCTGGTTGGGCCCTCGCGCGGGCTCCTTGAGGAAGAGTGGACGGCCATCGGGCCGGGCTCGGCCACTGAGCTTGTGTCCAGACCACTGCGGGGGCGCCCTGCGTGTGGAGACAGCCCCGGCCACGTCCCCCGCGGCCCCTCCACTGGCTCTGCGCCCACAGTGTCCGCGCCCCTGGCGGGTGCTGGCGCTGCTGGCCAGTCTTACCGCCCCCAGCCTGCACTCGAGCAGGGGCGGTTGTCACTTTTGGGGTCCCTCTAACTTGTCACTTGCTGTTTCTGCAGAGTAACAGCTACCCGTCCATGGCTGACCCCTACCTGCCCAGCTATTACCCGCCGTCCATCGGATTCCCTTACTCCCTCAGCGAGGCGCCGTGGTCCACTGGAGGGGACCCCCCTGTCCCCTACCTCACCACCTACGGACAGCTCAGCAACGGGGACCACCATTTCGTGCACGACGCCGTGTTCGGGCAGCCCGGGGGCCTGGGGAGCAGCATCTACCAGCACAGGCTCAGCTTCTTCCCAGAAAGCCCTCCCTTCTCCGCCTGGGGGGCGGGCGGGGCGCAGGGGCAGCAGGCCCAGGGCTCGGCCTACGGGGGCAGCTACGCCTACCCGCCGAGCTCGCTGGGCGGCTCCGTTGTGGACGGGCAGGCCGGCTTCGCCAGTGACAGCCTCAGCAAGGCCCCAGGGGTGAGCGGCCTGGAGCAGGGCCTGGTGGGCCTGAAGGTGGGCGACGTCACTGCCTCTGCAGTCAAGACAGTGGGCTCGGTTGTCAGCAGCGTGGCCATGACCGGCGTGCTCACTGGCAGCGCGGGGACAAACGTCAGCATGCCCGTTTCCAAGCCGACGTCGTGGGCCGCCATCGCCAGCAAGCCGGCAAAGCCGCAGCCGAAGATGAAAGCCAAGGGCGGGCCTGTCGTCGGGGGCGCACTGCCCCCTCCCCCCATAAAGCATAACATGGACATCGGCACCTGGGATAACAAGGGGCCTGTGCCCAAGGCCCCGGCGCCCCAGTCTGCCCCAGCGCCCCCGCCGGCCGTGCCGCCCCTGCCTGCTCAGGCCCTGCCCTCGGCCCAAGTGCAGCATCAGAGCCCTCAGCAGCCGCCCCAGACCCGCTGGGTGGCCCCACGCAGCAGGAGTGCAGCGCTGGGGCCGGGCGCCGGGACCGGGGGTGACGGCCACGCTCCCGGAAGCGCCCTGCCCAGCTCTGCCCCGAGCGTGGACTCGCACCCCGTCCTGGAGAAGCTGAAGGCCGCCCACAGCTACAACCCCAAGGAGTTCGACTGGAACCTCCGGAGCGGCCGCGTGTTCATCATCAAAAGCTACTCGGAGGACGACGTGCACCGCTCCATCAAGTACTCCATCTGGTGCAGCACCGAGCACGGCAACAAGCGCCTGGACGGCGCCTTCCGCTCCGTCGGCAGCCGGGGGCCCGTCTACCTGCTCTTCAGCGTCAACGGCAGCGGCCACTTCTGCGGGGTGGCCGAGATGAAGTCGCCGGTGGACTACGGCACGAGCGCGGGCGTCTGGTCTCAGGACAAGTGGAAGGGCAAGTTCGACGTCAAGTGGATCTTTGTGAAGGACGTGCCCAACAACCAGCTGCGGCACATCCGGCTGGAGAACAACGACAACAAGCCCGTCACCAACTCCCGCGACACGCAGGAGGTGCCCCTGGAGAAGGCGAAGCAAGTGCTCAAGATCATCGCCTCCTACAAGCACACGACGTCCATCTTCGACGACTTCTCCCACTACGAGAAGCGCCAGGAGGAGGAGGAGGGGGCGCGCAAGGCGAGTCGGCGGGGGCGGGCGGGGCCCCCCGTGGTGCCGACGGAGCAGCGTCACCGCATACCTGCTGAGCTGTCCTCCCTCTGAGGAGCGGTGACAGGCCCTCGGTGCAGACTCTGCCGTGAGGGCCCGGAGCGAGACGCACGCCTTTCTCGTGCGCGTCGGGACTGTCCTCGGACGGCCGTCCTGGGCTTCCCCGAGGCAGGAGCGCGTCCTCCGCTCTGGGGCAGGTGGCGAGGCCTCCAGACCCCGCGCCCGGCCCCGGCCCCTGCCATCGGCAGCTCCGCAGCTTGTTGCTTATTTTTCCTCTCGAGTCCCTGTCCCGTGGCTTTGAGAAGCTGACCTCGCTCCGTTGGTGGTAGGGTGGCGGGGACGGGGGACACGGGGGGGCTGGCGAGCACAGGGCACCGCAGAGCCTGCTCCAGAGAGCGTGGGCCCAGCTGTCCCGGGCTGGCTGACACCGGGGAAGGGGGACAGTGCCACACCCTCGGGAGGCTGCTGCGTTTGAGAGTTTGCCGTGAGGCTTTTTCCTAGGTTTTATTCTGTTTTTAAAACGTCCTTTTACGAAACAGTTGACCGTGGGTGGGTTTTCACTCCTTTTCCGGTTCTCTGTGTTAGAAGCGTTGTGCACCTGTGAGCATCCAGCGTCTTTAGCAGGAAGGCACGTAGACGGGCCTCGAGAGAGCACTTAGTGGCAGCGGTCCTAAGTCACACGCACAGTGACAGCTCAGGTTTGCAGATCTGTTTCCCTCTGTGCGCGTCACTTCTGCCCAGCTGTTGGGACTCTGTTTCAGCTCTCCCAGGTGTGACATAGACTATCTGAAGCAGGTACACCTGCGGAGTTTACAGGGGCAGACAGCATGTTGGTCATGCAGCTTGCGCCCCTTCGTCCCCTGGGAGCAGTGGCCGTGTGTGTATCCACGGTAAACGCTGCGGTACTTGGCGCTCGCCCAGTGCTCACTGGGTCCCTGAGGTGTGATGAGCCTGGGGCGAGCCTCTGGCCCTCGCCTGGTTGGTTTCCTTTCTTGTCTCCTGAAACCTGTGTGGGGCCAGGCCCTGAGATGCCTGTCGGGGGCCAGGCGTTGGGAGGGGACAGCCTGCGGTCAGGCACACGGGTTCGAGCTGTTCCTGCAGCCGGCTCAGCGGGCACTTGAGATTCTGCCAGCACATCGGCAGGTGGGTGCCCCCGTCGCCTTGCTGTGACGCCTCACCGGGCGTCCTGCCGGAGTCCTGGAGGGGGCCTGCAGGGCAGACCACCGCCTCACCAGGCTCACATGTCTCCGCGCTGCTGGGCATGACAGGCGGGGCCCTGAGTGGCCGCTCTCTCCGTGCGTCTCAGACCGCGTGAGCGCGCTGCGTGCTGTGGACTAGGGGCACTCTGCGTCATGGTCACCAGTCCACCGCAGAGCTGGGTGCGGGAACTCGACTTGCAGGGGGGCCTGCCGGGCGGGGTCTGGCAGGCAGCACCCCCTCCCGGCGGTTTGCATGGCAGGGAGGTTCTCAGGACACCTCAGAACAGACCCAGCTCTAGGTGAGCGATCGGGGACGCTGGGCAGGCCTGCTGTCCTGCCCTGTGCTGTTCTGGGCTCCAGGTGACACACGCAGGTGTCCTCAGGAGGCCGGACTCTGCAGCTGTGCCATCAGCGGGCTCTGACCTGCAGTCACTCGTTCGGGCACGTCGACAGCGCGGTGAGAGTTCAGCTGCAGAGTCCTGTCCCCCACTGGACCGGGCCAGCCTGGGCCACCTGCACAGGTGTGGCAGGAGCCGGGAAGGCGGGGCTGAGGAGCAAGCGCCTCCTGGGCCGTGGGGGTGTCCTCCTGCAGGGCAGGCTGCGCCCCGGGAGGCCTGTGGGGTTCCCGCCGCCATCCTGTCATTGCGGGCACTCCGGCCGGCCGCAGATCCTGGCAGAGGTGGGCGGGGCCCTCCCCAGGGACGTGGGCCCAGGGGCGTGGGTCCCAGGCCGCCAAGTTCAGGCTCAGGCCTGCTCACCCGGCTGGCCGGCTCCTGCGGGCTCTCTTCAGGGCTGGGGCGAGGAGCAGGGTGTGGGGCAGGCCTGTGTCTTGTCGTTTGTCAGCCCCGAGACGCAGTCAGTCCAGTGTTAGCAGGAGGCGTGGTTCACTTTGTCTCGTCCCTTGAGTGTCTGGTGACCCCGTGTGCTGGGAGTCCTGTCGTCACCCAGCCCCGTGTTGCGGTGCCCTTCGCGGCTTCACCCTGGTGGGACACGGGACGCGCCCCGGTGCTGAGACGTGTGCTCCGCCCTCAGCGCTGCGTGTGGCAGCATGCAGAGCCCCCTAAGGGGAGCCCAGCTGGGAGCCACGGGCTCTCGCCTTCTGGGCGAGCCGGCTCCCCGTAGGTGGGATGCACCTGCCAGGCGGAGGCAAATGCTGGCTGCCGGCCCGGCCGCACGTGGGTGGTCCGGCGGGCGCACGGGTCCAGGCCTGGGACCTCGGTTCTGAGGGATGTGTGCGCGTCCAGGCCGCGTGCTAAACTCCCCGCTTCTCTCTCGGCAGGAACGGCAGAATCGGAACAAGCAGTGAGCAGAAGCCAGGCCCGCCGTGGTCTCGCGCCCGACGGAGGACCCGCGCGCGGTGCTGTCCTGGCGTGCGGGCCGGCGCGCCGCGGCCCCACGTCCCCCCGGCTCACGTCAGTCGGGGGCCTGCGTCCACCTGCGTTTTTCTGTGTGCTGTCGCGTTGCAGAACTCACTAATAAAGGAGGGTGGTCTTCACCAGCTCCTCGGTCAGATTGACCCAACGCGAGTTCCCAGTATCTTTAAAAACACACGAGAACAAACACGCCCCGAGGACTGTTGTTTATTTTGGCAGAACTCGTGTCGTCGTCCTTGCGTTCGCACTCGCGTCACCTGGGACGTCGCCGCTTCCCGGGGAGCGGCGCAGACCCCGAGTCGTGTCACGTGGTGTGTCCTGCTGAAGCTTCTCACGGCGCCGGAGGCCGCAGGTCCCGACCCGCATCGGCCTGGCGTGCGGCTCGCGCTGGCGGCGCCCTCCGCGGCGCCCCCGCGTGCGGGGCTTTGCTGGGCAGGGGGGCGCGTCGCGGTGCCGTGTTTGGGGGGGCACGTCCCTTCTGCAGTCTCGCGCCCCCGGAGCGGCCATGCCAGTGGGGCGACGGCGGGACCCGGTGTGCAGCAGCTGTGGGTCGGGCATCCGGGCGCCTCACTGTGCGCCCGTCACTCGGGAGCCCAGGGCCGTTTTTGGCTCCTGCCCGGGGCCCGGGCTCTAGGGTGAGCTGACAGCGGGCGGCAGGCTTCGCCGTGCGTCCGGATCTTTTTCCTATTTGGGCAAAAAGAGCAAAACAGCCTCGGGACCTGCGTTTGCCGTCGTGTTGTGCGGAACGGGGGACCGTGGACAGCCGCCGTCCCCTGGAGCTGGAGCGTGACATGGTCTCACGTCTGCCCACCCGTGGCGGGGGCTCCCCGCAGAGGGAGCGGACCCTCCCGAGACTCCACCTGGAGCACCGCCCGGCCCCGGGGAGGCCGCGCTGTCGACGTGTGCGCACAGCTCCTCTGCGTCGTCACCACCTGGACGCGTCACGGCCGCCGGCCACTTCCTCTGGGAGAGCACGAGCCTTAATAAACACCTGCTGAGCAAGCCCGATGTCACGTCTTTCTTCCTCATCTGACGGGGTTTCACTGAGAAACCGTCGAAGGGGTCCCCGCCCTCAAGCCCACGTGTGTCTGCTGCAGGGAGCCGACGGTCACTGCGACCGTGAGTCGTAGCCTCGCTTGCCCCTCGTCAGTCTGCTGAACGCAGGGACCTGAGGACCCCCGCTGCCGCTCGGGTCCGCAGCGCCTGCTCACGCCTCGCCAGGTGCGTGCGGGCCAGTCGGAGGGGGTGGCCGGGAGCATCTCGCGCCGGCCCCCAGGCCCCGGCACCGCCAGCTGCCCGCGTGCCGCGTCCCTGGAGGAGTGGGCCTGCGTGTCGCCAGGTGGCTCCCTTGGGTGCAGTTTACAAACAAGTCCACGGGCCTGAAGCGCACACCGCAGAGTCGTGGCAAGTGGAGGCCCGGGGCGTCGGTGTCCCCCAGGAGTTTGCCACGTGCACGTGCCCTGGCGGGGACGCCACAGAGCTGACTCCCGGGACGCGGGTCCTGCCTGTGCAGCGGGTCCTGCCTGTGCAGCCGCGTGCCCGCCGCCTGGCGAGCGGGCTGCGGGCCGTGCGGCGTCGGCGCCCGGGCGGCCCATGGCCTCGCCTTGGAGAGCGCGTCACGCGCGCCGGTCCCCGCCCTGCTCCTTTGTCAGGTGCGTGTGACCGCTGGGCTCCCCGAACGTTTGCGAAGTGACGGGCGCTGCAGAGACTGTGGCTGCCCCCTCGGTGGGACCTGGCCGCGGACGCCGCGCCAGCGCCTGCTCTGGCGGGGCGGTCGCTGTCCTGCCGCGCACGGCCACCTCCCTCCGGTGTCGCCTGCAGGCCCCCCGCCCCGTGCAGAGGGGCCGCCTTGCCACACCCCGGCCACTCCGGGGCAGCGCCCGGGGAAGGAAGACGAGGGCAGGTCTGTGTCCAGCCTGTCCCGGGCTCCCTTGAGAGGGCGGCCAGCCTGGCCCTGAGGAGTCCCTGTCACACCCCAGACCCCACCACGTCAGGATTCTCCAGGTCCACGTGAACCCTGTCAGCCCGCTGTGCCCTGGGAGGGTCCGTCTAGGGCAGGCGGCGTCCCCACACCCTGGCTGGCTCGTCCCCGGCTGCGTTCACAGCCAGCCCTCTGTGCCAGCGCTGAGCTAGCCGGCGACGGGAGTGCGGCGAGGGGCCGGCTCAGCCTGCCAGCCGGGGTCCTGTCCTCCTCTGGTGGGACAAAGCCTCGCGCCGTGGCCTGTGACGAGGTCACTAGCCCGTGCCCGGCCCCCTCTGGGCCTCACCGTGCCTGTCTGGGTGAGGCGGCCAGCGGCGGGGTCGTGCTTTCTCGGCGAGGCGTGCGGTGACCGCTCTGCCCGCGGCGTCGCCCGCCCCTCCGGCCCCACGTGGCCGCTTCTCCCGCGGCCTGCAGCTGCTGCTGAGAGTCGCGTGTCGGATCACCTTTCAGAAGCAGTGCATCAGGAAGGGCGCTAGAGCGCGCCCCACCCCGCGTTTTGACCGTCACGATTCGCTCCGTGGACGAGTTGCACGGCGGCGTTTATGAGAACGCGGAGTCGACTCCCCTGTCCGCTCACCTGGGTTTGCTGGAAAGGCCGCGGGCGAGGGTGTGCCGGGCGGGGCGGCCACACGCCGGGGCGGAGGCACCTGCGGCCTCGTCCTGCACCGCAGCCCGCCAGGCTCCCCAGCGGCTGTGACGCGGCTGTCACGCTTTGACCCAGGGCCACCTGACCCCTGTTTAGTCATGTCCTTTACAGCATTTCGGGTGGGGGAAGCCCTGTATCTGGGGCCACCTCAAGGTCCTGCTCTGCCAACCGCCCCACTGCGCTGGACAGCAGCACCCCCCTTCCACGCAGGCCTGGCGGGGAAGCCCCGGGCTGACTCCACTCTGGTTCCTTCCTGTGGGCAGGGTCCCCACCCGGCTGCCTCAGTGGCCGCTGGAGATGAACAGGGCGGGTGTGCCCACTGGCAGAGACCGGGCTCGGGGCGGCGACGCAGGAGCATGCCCCTCCTTCGCCGGGCAGCCCACGCGTGGAGGACGCCCCTGCTGGGGGCCGGCGTGGAGGCCTTGGCTCTGACCACGAGCTCCACGGCGGGACCCGTTACCGACTGCTGTTTGGGCTTGGCTGCCCCCCGCGCCCCCTGCCAAGGTCTGTGCTTCCTGGCCAGGGATGTCCCAGCGGAGGCCAGCGTCCAGCCACAGCTCGCCAGCAGGCCCACAGTGGCCCATTCCCCAGGGCTGCCCCTTTCTCGTCAGCTGAATGGCCTTTGCCCCCTCACCCTCCTCAGGACTGATGTCTGGGTTCCTACCTGCCCCGCTCTGCTGGGGACTTGGGCTGGGCGGCGAGCCCCTGGGTGCTCAGCGGGCAGTGTGAGCGGGCCCAGCCCTTCGGGGGTTGGGGCACAGGCAGTAGGAGAGCAGTGGGCATCTGAGCATCTGTCCAGAGGTCAGGAGGGGGCGAGGGCATGGGGCGTGCTTTGAGGGGTGTGGTCGTGCAGCCGGCGATGTGGCCAGAGGCCGGGGGTCCAGTCCTTCCCTCAGCCGAGCAGGGCCGTCCCGTCGCTGTGCCCGCTTCCGAGAGCCAGGCTTCCTGGCTATTCCCTGGCACCTGGGGTGCAGGCCATGCGGCAGTGCCCTGCGGGAGCCTGGGCTCTGGGCAGTGGGCGGGGCCATGCGGCTTGGGCCTGGAGCTCTCCACCCGGGCCTGCAGCCTGGGGGCCCAGATGGGGTGGCGGGGAGCCCCCGTCACAGGTTCTCTGCCCCCTGTGTGGAGGGGCGCCGCCTGGAGCACCCCGGGTGGGGGCAGGGCTGGGGGGAGGAGGGCTGTGCAGCCCGGGGGGCAGGACCCAGATGGAGAGGAGGCCCTGGACAGTGGCGTGAGTTCCGGTCCAGCCACTCTGGGACAGTCGCCAGGCTGGGTGGGCCAGCTTCAGAGGGCTGGAGGGGAGTAAGGAAATGACCCCGAGGGGATCCTGTGCCCTGAGCACAGCCGGGGCTCCAATGCCCGCCCTTGGGGCGGTCAGGAAGGCCTCAGGCGGACAGTGAGCCGAGGCCTGTGGGGTGGTTGGGGGGGCCGCAGGAGAGCCCTCGGCGGGAGCGCAGCAGGGCCGCTGGCAGGGGCGCACGCAGCCGGGGCTCACTGGTCTCCCCTGCCCTCAGGCTGCCCTGTGCTCTCTGCACGCACGTGCGCACACATGCGCCAACGTGCCTGTAAGTGCACAGGTGCGTGCCCGATGGTGCACCTGCACTCACCCCCTGTGCACGCACACGTACACGCATAAACGTGCATGTCCGCGCACACGTGCTCTCAGGCACACGCACAGACGCGCACAGGAACACGGACGGCCAGCCATCGAGGCGACAGTGGTCCGGGCAGGAGCCCGGCACCGAGGGAAGCGGGATTGGGGGAAACGGGCCCTCGGCGTGCTCCCGGGACGCCGCCTCCAGCTGCTGGGCAGGTGGGCTCCGCGAAGGGTGGCCGCCACGCCTTCTCGGTAAAGCAGGACGGCTCGCCCTGGAAGGTTCCGCACTGCTCCGGGCGCGAAGTGGTGGGGTGCTGAGACGGGGGTCCCCCGACATTTTGTAGGGTTGTGGGGAAAAGATGGTCGGGACTCCCCGAGGGTCAGCTGTCCCCACGTGGGGTCAGGGACTGGACGTCACACACCCAGCTGTCTGCCACCGAGCCCCCCACACTTCGCCACCCAGCTCTCAGCACGCGGCCGCCACCCTCCCAGGCACACACAGGCCTTTCGAATGACCGCCGGGCGACCGCGGCTCCAGGGGGTCTGCATCCTCGTCATTCTGTTTGTCTACCCTCGCTGCTTCGGAGCTGAAAACAGGTTCCCCCAAGAGACTGGTGGTGATGGTGATGGTGGCGGCGGCGATGGTGGTGGAGAAGATCGTGAAGGTCATGACGGTGACGATGGCGGCCGTCATGACTGCTCGCGCTTACTGCAGGGACACGTGTTCGCTCTCTCCAGCCGCAGGTGAGGGCGCCGAGGCACGGAGAGAGGCCTGAGGCCCGAGGCTGCTTGTGCCTGGCCAAGGGCCAGGGCCGCCCCTCCTGCTGGCTGTCGAGGGGCTCCTGCTGTGCCCCAGCCTCGGCTGCAGGGGGGTTTCTGGGCAGGGTGCAGGGACGCATGCTGCCCTTTCTGCCCGTCAGGGTCCCCTCCCCGGCAGGCTTGCTCAGACCTCGGCGGCACTTGTGTCCTGGTCCCTCTGAGGGACTCAGAAATAGCTGTTGAATGAATGAAGCTCTCGTTCCCTGGGGGCCGGGGTGTCCCTCCTCCTCTGGGAGCTGGGGTGGGGGACAGTCCCCCAGCGGGGAGGGGACTGGCCTCTGCTGTCTGCACAGTGGCGAAGGTCCTTCCAGGCCCGGCCAGGTGCAGAATCCGGCAGCGGCCCCGAGGCGCCCTCGTGTGGTGAGCATTAGCACTGCAGGAGGCGGGCGCCAGCCAGGGCTCCCTCCCCAGGTGAGCTGAGTGGAGGCTCAGTGGGTGGGACTTGTGCCCTGAGACTCCTCCTGAGCTCGGTGTCTGCGCTTAGCGGGCAGCCGTCCTGACCCTGCGCAGACCACGCCCTCTGCGGGCTGCTGACCAGGTGTGCTTCATGAGCCTCGGCAGATGCAGCCTGGGGCAGGGAGTGTCCCAAGATTGGTCTCCTCGGCTGTCTGTCTCAGTGGGCGCAGACCCTGCTCACAGGACTGCTGCCCTGGGCTGGTAACAGGTCTTGGTCCCAGCTTGGGGCTCTCAGGAGGGACCAGAGTGGTCACACCCTGGGATAGCCCAGGTGCACTCCCCAGATGGAGCCTCTGGCACAGACTCCCGCGGAGGCCACTGGACTCTGGGGCCAGAGTGGCGCCCCCTGCCTGTGGTGATCCTGGGGGCAGTTGGGGAGGGGAGGGGCTGCAGGGGGCCCACGGACATCTTGGAGCCTGCCGACAGAGGCTGAGCCCTGCTGCCCGAGAGCAGAGCCTTGTCACCTACCGAGGGGCTGTGCGTTTCCATCGCGGTCAGGCTCCTGCCCCCAGCCCTGCGGACGGGGCTCGGCTGCCCTGGGCTTTCAGTGGGCCTCGCCCCCACCGCGGCGTCTGCAGAGAGGGCTTTTAGGGGGCCTCGTCCGGGTAACTTCTGGTTGCCATTCTCCAGAATGGGGCAGCTCACACGCCACCATCCCCTGCGAGCTCCTTGGGCGGTGGGGGTTGGGATCGGCCTGCCAGCCAGGGCAGGTGTAGACCCAGGAAGGGCAGCTGTGTGCCCATCTCTGCGGCATTCTTGTCTTGGCTGCTGTTGACCCCCCAACACAGGAGCCAGGGTGACTTGTCACATCCCCTCAAGAAGGACCAGGACAGCTGTGGGAAAGGGGTCTGGCCTTAGGATGCGTCCTCTCCATGCTCCCCTGAGACACCCCAGCCCTGGCCCTGGCGCCCCCCGCAGTGCCTCCTGGCCACCCTGGGAGATGCACAGAAGACGAGGTCCACAGGCCGTGATGCCGAGGAGCGAGGCGGGCCAGCGTCTGGGCGGAATGTAGACGCGCAGTGCCTCGGCCCAAGGGTGGGGGGCCCTGCCTCCCCGATTCCACGGCCTGGTTCTTCGCTGCCCCAGCCCCTGGTGGGGGGGTGAGGCCCCCGGGGGTGCCTGTGTGTGCAAGAGAAGATCACACCATCTTCTTAGTCCCCGTGGGATGGGGTCGCCGTACAGAGGCAGACACCCCCATCAGCATGGGGCGAAGCCCTGGACACCCCCCACCCCGACCAGCGGGAGCATCCCTTCACTTTCATTTCTTCAGGTTTTGTTCCCCCCAAACATGGTGGCCCTGCACCCCACCCGCCGGCTGCTGGGGACCCAGAGGTGGCGGCCGGGCTGCGAGGGGCTGCGCTCTCGTGTGCCGTCCAGTGTCCGGGCTTGTGCCTGGGCCAGGAGGGGCCAGGAGGGGCCCGGAGGGGCCAGAAGGGGCCAGGGCAGGCAGCACGGCGAGCCCAGCTCTCAACCTCTGCCCCGGAGGGGGCGTCAGAGCTGGCAGAGGTGGCCGGGGCGTGGGGGCTGACCCTGCCCGGCCCGGTGGTGCCTCCCTCTTCCGTGGCTGTGTGAGAACTGTCCAGAGGCGACACCTGGAGGGTGCTGTGCGGCCACTGGGGGTGACCCTTTGCTGCAGAGAGCCCTGGGCCGGACCCCAGCTCAGCGCCCAGCCTGGCCTTGGGGATGTTCCCGGCACTCACTCACGCTTGCCGTCCCTCAGTGTGACTCCCCAGCACCAATGTGGGGAGTGTCCTGTAGGCCAGGCCCCGGTCAGAAGCTTGGGGTCAGTTAGCACCGGGCAGGCAACCCAGCTGCTCCCCTGCAGTGGGGTCGGGAGTCTGCGTGTGGTGACCGCGGGAAGGAGGGAGGCTGAGCGTGGACACGCAGGGCCGTGCTGGGCGGAGCGCGGGCTCCGGGCTCAGCCCCCGGGTCTGGGCACGTGGCGCCCTGCACTGCGGCCGTCCTGCGGGGCTGCTCGGTGGGGACCTGAGGGCCCGGCAGACATGCCCAGGGGTCTGCGGTGCAGGGCACGGGCACGTCGGCTACTTTGGGGGAGCATTCTAGGATGACAGAGCACCTCCACTTGTTCCCAGGGGACTCGCCAGAGACCCACTGCCCAGGACAGTGCTGAGGGCCACCCCCCCAGCTCTATGTGTCCTCCTCCCCTGCCTAACCGCTTGGAGGGCCCACTCTGGTCAGGAGCCAAGTCCCCAGGGAGGAAGGGGGCGGCCACAGAGCCGGGGAGCAGGGGCCGCCTCCCCTCAGAGGAAAGGTCCCTGCTGCCCGTTTGAGAGACTCTGAGCAGCCCCGAGAGAAGGCTCAGGTCGCACAAGGGCCTGTCCCTTCCACGCTCAGCAGGGACGCCAGGCCCTTCGGCACTGTCCCAGGGTGCCTCCAAGGCTCCTGCTGGGCTCCTCCTCACACCCAGACTGGAGGTGCCCCCAGGGGTGCTGTCCACACGCCTCCCAGGGACAGAGGAAGAGGAGCCGCCATGCCCAGGCTGGGCCGCAGGGCTGGTTCGCCCTGGGCTTGCAGGGGTGCCTTGGTGCATCCCTGTCCTCCAGGACACAGAGATGGGAGGACCCTGTCCTGGGGCTGTCAGTGACCCCGACTTGGGCTGGTGGCGGGAAGATCAGGCCCCTGGCTTCTGCTCATGCCTGCAGTGCATCTCGGGGAGGCGGCCGGAGGTCAGAACTGAGGGAAGGGCTGGGGGAGGCAAAAGGGGGTGTTGAGGGGCCATGGCCTGACCCCCAAGGGGTCCCCCCTGTGCTGGCTTATGTTCCCTAACTGCAGCCTGAGGACTGAGGCACTGGGGAGTTTGGGGGAATCGAGGCCCTGCCCAGGCTTGGAGCCCGGCCAGAGGGGTTCATCCTTGCCGCAAGTAAGAGTTAAAACTGCACAGCTGCAGGGCAGGCTTGGGGACTTGCTGCGGGGGAGGGGTCGCCTGCTGGCACCGTCCCCGGCGATGGGTGCTAGGGCGGCCTCTCTGCCACAGACAGTGGAGGGACCCGAGGAGCAGTAGGAGTTGGGGGACCTGGGGGATCAGAGCGGGCAAGAGGAGTCAGTGGGCAGAGCACATGCCGGGCCGCCAGCAGGTGGCGCTGGCTCCCGAGGACAGAAAAAAATGCCTGCAGCAAACCCGAGTGGGTGTCGCTGCGGCTGCAGAGGGCGGGGGAGGGGTCTGCCACCTTCCCCCGGGCTGCAGAGCCTCCCGTGCCTGAGCCCCGCACGGCCCGGGGCCAGGTTTGGGGCGGGGTTCCGTCAGGCGCACCCACCTGCGCTTGTTTGGACCCCGGACTCAGGTGTGTAGACATGCCCTCGCCTCCTTCCTCCCCATTTTGAGCCTTGTCCTCGAAGCTCGGGGCGGGGGGGAGGGGGGAAGGGGAGCGCAATTGCAGGAGCTCAGCGAGGGCTCAACCCCACCCCGCGGCCCAGCAGACTGAGGACAGACTTTGCAGTGACCTCAGACCCTACCCCACCCCTCCCTCGTTGCCATGGCAACTGCCCAGCGCGCCCGCGGTTGGGGCCAGTGGCCCTCGGGACGCTGTTGGCCCCGCGCCCGTGGCGCTCCGGTCCCGCGGGGCTGCCCCGCCGCCAGCACCGCGGACAGCGCCCGGACTCTCGGGCTAGGTGGCCGGACCTCCGCAAACCCAGCCGCCGCCGCCGGCGACTTCCCGACGCGCGGCGTCCCTCGCACTGCCGCTCGCCGCCGGCTCCCACCCCGCACCCCGCCGCTCCCCGCGGACCCTTCCTTTGTCTCCCGGCCCCCGCGCTTCCTCGGACGCCCTCCGGCCCCCGCCGCCCTCTGCGGGCCCTTCGGCGCTCCAAGCTGCAGACGCACGTGGCCGCGGGCCGCGGCCGGGTGGCCCCAGCCTCGCCTGGGCCGCAGGCTGGCCCCTCGGTTGCCCCCACCCGCCTGCGACGCCCGGGGCTCGCGGGCCCCTTTGTGTCCCGCAGCCAGGTCCCCGGCCCGGCAGCTGGGCCGCCCTCTGCGCGGGCGCATTGTTCGGCGGATTTGTCCGCGGCGCGAGGGGCCGCCGGGGGCCGGGCTCGCCTTCCTCGGGCGGGAGGGGCGCCGCGCTGGCCGGGCTCGCGGGCCATTTCCATGAGAAAGGAGCGGCGGAGGCGCCTCTCTTGGCATTCACCGCGTGCCTTAATTGTATAGACATTAAATCAAGGTCCGCTGTGAACACGCAGAGGGGCCCTCAGGGCTGCGGCGGGCTGCGCGCGGCCGGGCGGGGGTCGGGGCCGCGGCTCCGGCCGGCGTGGGGTCCTCGCGCAAAGGGCGCCAACGCTCCCGCGTCTTCGCCGGGGCGGGGGGGGGGGCGGGGGCGATGCGCCACGCCGACGGTGCTTTCTCGGACTCCAGCCCGGATCCGCCCCCAACTCTGAGGAGCCCACTCTTCTCCCCCTTCTGCGGCAGGGAGGGGGGCCCAGGCCAGCCCCTCCAGGCGTCCTGGGAGCCCGGCGCCCTGCAGAATCGCGGCGAGGAGGCGCGGGAGCCGAGCCGGTGAGCGAGCGTGTGCGCGCCCGGCCTCCTCGCGCCGGCGGCGGAGGGGCGCAGAGCCCGCTCCGACAGGGCAGCGCGGGCGTCCCTCCCTCCGAGCCCTCCCCGGCCTGACCCACGAGCGCGCGACGAGTGCGGTTAAAAGAAAGAATCTCGATGCTCAGAGATGAAAATCAGTCTCTTTTTACAACCCAGGGAGCTCTCCGCCCCTGCGCACCGGGGCCCGGCGAGAAGGCTCTCGGAAAAGACGGGGAGACCCGGGGAAACCGCTCGCCAGCTCGCCCCGGCCCGGCCCTGAGCGCAGTTACCCGTCCCGGGCGGGAGCTGTCGCCGCCGCCTGCCGCTCCTCGGTCGCCGCCTCCGCTCACGGCGCCCACTGTTCCCGCCGCCTCGTCGGTGCGCGTGGGCCCGCACGCCGCTGCCCGGGCGGAGGAGGCTGCGGAGACGCCGCGAAAGGAGCCGCACAAGTCCCTGGGCGCCGCGGACCCAGTGCGGCGGGCGCCCAGCTCCTGCTCCTCCGGGCCGGGCCGGGCACGACTGTCCCCGCGCCCGCCGCCGCCGCCGCCGCCGCCGCTGCCTCCGCGCGTATCCGCGCTGGGCTCGGGCACCGGGCGATTATCACTGGGGCGCGCGGTGACGTCACCCGGACACCGGCTCCGCCGCCGCCTCCCCGAGGTGTCCTTGAGAACTGCGGGGCACGCGCGCCGCGCACACGCGCACACACGCACTGCGCGCCCGGTGTGTCCCGCGCACACTCGCCACGTCCCGCCCCGCGCGCTCCTCCGCTCACATGGACGCCGCCCTGGAGCAGCCTGGACCGTGCCCGGCGCCCTGCGGCCGCACGTATGGCCACGGAAACGCTCTCTCTCACGCACACCGTCCAGCCCCTCCCGCTCCACTCCCGCACCCACGCGAGCGCCCCTGCTGCAGCCCGCCAGCTGCAGCCCCCTCTGGAGGCCACTGACGCCGCCAGCCACGCCTCGCCGCACGCTGCCAGCCTCCCCGCAGGCTCGCGTTGGCACTCAGGCCTTCGCGGCGGGCGCCCCTCCTGCGCTCTGCCCCGCTCGGCTCCACGCCGCCAGTCCCCCGCCGCCCCCTGCAGCCGCCGCCGGAAGGGACTCACAGAGCGGGCACAGCGCGCTAGGCCCCAGGCCTGGCCTCCGCCAGCCCTGCTGGGTGTCGATGCCCAGGGCAGTGACAGCGACCCCATCCCAAGCAAAGGCTGCCCTTCTTCCTCTGTGTGTCCTGACTAGGTGGGAATTCTTGCCCCCAGGGACTGCAGGAGCACAGGTGACACCTCACCCCCTGGCCGCTGGCGCCCTCTCTTCGGGGTCCTTCCGAGAGTGACCCCGATCCATCCCTGTAGGGCCAAGGATCGGAAGCTTCCCTAAGCCATGCCACCTCCCGTCCCCCACTGGCCTTTGTTCCCCTGCAGGCGGTGGGGGGCCGCAGGCCCAGGCCTGGCCGGCAGGCCTCTGCCCCTCTCGCTCCCGCCAGGCCGAGCCCCCCGCTGCACCATCTGCCCTCAGAGCAGAGGCCGCCGAGCCTCCCGCCTCAGCGCCCTGCCCACGTGCTTCCTTACGGGGCCTCTGAGCCAGCACCGCAGAGCCCTGGGAGCCGGCTGGGAGGGAGTGCGCCTCCACCCCCAGACCCGCGGGGGCCTCGACCCTCCGGTGCGCCTCCCCCAGCCACCCCTCTGGCGTGGCCGGCTCTGACCCTAAGCCGCGGCAGCTCCTGGCCCTTTGCGGCGGTCGGGAGTGGCCCTTCTCTCTGGGGTGGGACCTGCAGGCCCTCCTCCACGCACATGTGGAGGCTTCGCTGCCCCAGCCCGGCGTGCGGGGAGCCGCCCGAGCCTACCCGCGGCGGCCCTGTGTCCCACGGGTCCCTGCTCCCGCCAGACGGGTGGAAGGCGGGGACGGGGGCAGTAGCGGTTTCAGCTTCATCTGACTGTGTGGCCCTCAGCCTCCGCCTCCGCAGGGTGTGGGAGGGACCCTCATTTTTCTGGGCAGTCCCACCGGTGGGGTCCGCTGTCCATGGTGTTGAAACCGACCCCAAACCGTGGTCCCATCTCCTCCCGCCTCTCTCTGGACTTTGTCCTCCCTGTCCTCCCCAGTACAGGGCGCTCCAGAGCAGGCGCGCCCCCCACCCGCGCCCCGGCTGCCCGGACAGGTCCAGGCCAGTTCTGGCTTCCGCCTTCTGCAGCTCATTTGCATTCTAATGGGGGGGTGCTCCTCACTTTGACAGACCCCAAATCTTTCTCAGATGCCCCTGCCTACAGGCTGGCCAGGGGAGTCACCTGGGGCCAGGGGAGTCACCCTTCCCCGGCCAGTCTCCTCTCCTCCCAGCCCCCAGACCTCCACCGCACGGGGGCGGGGGGCGGGCCCTGCCCTTGGATCAGGCCCACTTTTTGTGCATCCCCAGCACAGCCCGTGGGCACTTCCTCTTGCCAGTTTTACCTCTCGTAGTCCTGGCACCCATGGGGTCAGAGGCGAGCCCCTTCCATTTCCCGCGCTCAGCCTCCCCCACACTGTCCCTCGGGAGAAAGAGCGGTGGGGGGGGGGGGTGGAGCCGGGCGGAGTGCGCTGGGTGGGAACAGGGGCCGCCTCCAGCCTCTGCCCCGCCTGCTCTCTGTGCCAGTCCTACAGGGACCTTCTTGGTGGCCCTGGAGCCTCCGTAGGTGCCATAAAAGTCAACTTACTGCCGCCAGGCCGGGTCCGGGTCGTGCTCCGGTTGGCTGCGTGGGGGCGGCCCGGCCTCTCTGGCCGAGCCTCCGCCGCCGACCCAGGTCGCCGCTTCTCCCCAGCGCACCGAGAATTTGTGTTTGTGGATGTATTTATTTGCCAACTCCGAGGATGGGGGCAGGGGCTCCTGGCTCAGGGAGAAGGGCCCGGGTTCCGGGCGGCTGCCCGGCCGCACAAAGGCCCGGGCGGTGCTGGCAACTTGGACACGGTCAGGTGGCTCCTGGGGCGGGACCGGAGGAGCGAGGGAGGCGCTCGGTCGAGACCCCCTCCCCGCCCCTCCCCTCTGCCGCCGTGAAAGCCTGCGCATAGCGTGGGATTAAACAAATCCACAGCAACGGATGAAGAACCCCTTCCCTTTCTGCTCCTGCTTCTCCGTCACACGCTGCCCCCTCCTGGACACCAGGCTTGTCATTCCTCCAGAAAGGGGAGGGGCGTGGTCACATCTGGGAACAGCTGGCTCTTGGCCTCATGACCCTCCCCTCGTCCAGGCTGGGGGAGGAATCTTTCACAGGCAGAGGTGTGGGGAGGCTGGGGCCCGCAGTCCAGATGTGTGTGTGGGGGTGGTGCTGAGTTGGGGACAGTGTGCCGGCCCGGACTCCAGGCCCAGCTCCTGCTCTGGGTCCCCTGTAGCTTCAAAACCTCCCGGCTTCCAAGCCTGGGCTGGGTGGTCTGGGCAGAGCCGAGGCCCCGCCCACAGCCCGGTTCCCGGGAGGTCCAGGTTCCTCCCCACCAGGCTCCAGGGAGCCCAGACCCTTCCCCGAGGAGGGAGCTGTGTCCTGCCCCCCACCCCGCACAGGTGCAGGGAAGCTGCTCCCACAGGGGACTAAGGCTCCCAGGGTGCGGCCGGTGCCTGACCCCATGGGGGCGGATCCCCAGCCGGGCTGGGGCCCTCTGCACCCCCTTGCCCGCAGGCTCTGAGGGTGCCGCTCCCGCTGCCTGGCTGGGGCAGCCATGCGCACGCAGCACGGCCTCCCCCAGGCTCGGCGGCCAGGGCTCCCGGCACCCTCCCTGCCTGTCTCTCCATGGGCCCGGTGTGGGGAGGCAGTTCCTTCCTTCCCCTTTGAATGGCGGGGGGTCGGGATCCCGGCCTGAGTGCTGAGGGCGGGAGCCAGGCCACCACAAACACAGCGATCCTGAGCCAGGCCAGGCCCACAGTGGGGCGGGGGCCACTCGGGGGTCAGGGCTCCCTATGGAAATGAGGCCACGGCCCGTCCCGCTGCTCCCGCCCCCTCGCTCCCTCCTCCGCCCGGCCAGCCCCATGGGGAGGGACAGAGGACCGAGGGCGGCGGCCCCAGAGGTGCGCCTGCCTCTGTCCAGGGGCCGGGGGATGGTCACTGGGCCTGAGGCTGAGGGATGGAGCTGTGGAGCACGCTGCCTCCTCGTGGGTGCTGGGGGCGGCCCGGTAAGTGGGCCCCTGGCCGGGCTGAGGCCCCGCGGCAGCCAGCCCCGGCAGGGCCTGGAGTGAGGGGCGCTGGCCGGATGCCTGGCCAGTGGCGGGAGCAGAGCTTTTGTCTCCCGCTCCGGCGCCCCTGCCCCACCTCCCTGAGGCTCGGACAGGGCGGGAAGCAGGGAGGGGGGCGCCTTCCCCCACCGGTGCCCCAGCCTTGCCCGGGGCCTGGCCGTGGAGCAACCCCAGTGCCTCCGGCCCACCCGGGGACCCTGAGGGTGTGTGGTGGAGAAGGGACCCGGGGAAGTGGGCGAGGGCGGGCCAGGCGGGCACGGCAGAGCCCCCGCAGCCGGGTCTCCCTGGGGTTCTTCCTGGCCCGCGGGGCCCGGCCTCCAGGACGGTGCCACCCAGGTGCACGGGACCCAAGGGGGGGACGCCAACTCAGTCACCTGGGCTTCACGGAGCTGAGGACAGGGAGGCCCCCTTGGCCCTGGGGTGTCCCTCCACGAGACCCCTGCCCCCACTGGCTCTTTGTCTCCTGAGCCAAACGGGGTCAGGTGGGGCGAGGCCACGCTGGCCCTGCACTGTCCCTGCGCCTCCAGGGAGCAGGCACAGCCCCTCGGAGTCGGGGGCGGGCCCTCGGATGTTGGCAGCCCCCAGGCCCTTTGGTAACATCCGTCCAGTGGATGCAGCCTGCTCCGGGAGGCCCCTCAGTGCCGCCCCTCCGCCCTCAGTCCTCAGCGCTCAGGACTCCGCATGACGGAGCCCCCAACACAGCAGCCCTGGGCCCTGAGCTGGCCCCAGCCTGGCCCCGGGGACCAATCGTCCCGACATGCCTCGGCTTGGGGTGGCGAGCAGCAGGACCCCCCCCCTTGGCCCTGCCGAGGGACCAGATGGGGACCCTGGCAATCTCGATCACAGCAAGGGGCCAGGGCAGCCTCCTGCTGGGCCCCGCCTCCTCCCTGGTCCAGGTCCCCGTCTCCCCGCCCCTCGTCCTGTGCCGGTCTCTCTCCCCCAGCGGCGCCCTGACTCTGGGCTCATTCTTCCTGCCCTTCCACTTCTGGTCTCCCCCACGCCCCCCACTTCTCCTCGACCTCCCCCCTCACCCCTGAGACGCTCTGGCTCCCTTTTCCTCCCTAATCCACACCTTCCTCCAGGGTCCCCCATCATTGCTTCTAGGTGGTTCCGGCAGGAAAGGGGGCCCCTCGGAGGCGTCCCAGGAGCTTCTTAGGCTTCTATCTGCTCTCAAGGAAAGGGATGCCTTCTTGCCTTCCTCTTCAGGGGTGCCTAGCCCCCCACCCTGCAAATCGGATGTCACAGGGGCGTCCCATGCTGGGGAAGAGAGGACCAGTCCTGGGTCCCTGAGCAGCACAGTGGGGCCGAGCGAAACCCACCAGTCCTGCCCGACCAGTGTGGAGATTGCAGTGGCGTGGGGTGGTGTGGGGCCGGGCGGGGACAGACGCCGGAGCCCGCGCTGTGTGCCGCAGCTCCGGGAGGATGTGGGGCCGGCTGGGGTGGGCTGGGGCCGGGGCCTGACCTGAGAGGGGGCCCTTGGGCCCAGGGAGGGGGCGGGTACCCGGAGAAGGGCGGGAAGTGCTGGTTCTGTCTGTCGCCTCAGTGGGCAGGCTGTAGAGGTGCGAAGTCAGGTGAGGCTGCTGGTTTAATCGCGTTCACTTCGGGGTTAATGTTTGTTCAGGGCAAACAGTAGTAGCGGTCGAGGTCTGGGGTCTGCTGAACCTTGGGGTGGAGTGTCCTGGGCTGAGCCCAGGGTCCCCTGGGGGTTCCCTGGGGTGCTTGTCTGTTACCAGAGGAGTCTCAGGCTGGACAGGGGAGGGCGCTGCCCAAGACCCTGCCTGGGGCCTGTGAGGAGGGAGATGGAGTTGAATGTATCTGCTGGGCAGCAGCAGAGGCCAAGAATGGACACGTCCACTTGGACAGGCGCCAGGTCACTGTCACCTTGGGCCATCCCGGGGAGCACTCTGTGCAGCTGTTTTTCGCTCTGTCTCTAAGCCTTCTTTGTCCTTATAACTTCCTTCAGAAAGTGTCTCAGACACCAATTCTCACTAAGGTGTGAATGACTGCTGAGATTCGCTGTTCCCCTCCCCACCTCTGGGCGGCTGTGTCTCTGGCTTCCAGCTGGAGTAGGCTGTGGGAGGCACCGGTCGATCTGTACGTGGGGGAGGAGTTGGTGTTTACCTCACGCCCTCCTCGCAGGGTGCCCGGTCCTTGACTGAGGGCTGCAGCTCTTCAAGTCGGTGTTCGGGGGCCTGTTCCCCGTGTCCCGTTCCTGGGTCTCCTTGCCCCACCCACACCCCGTCTTCTGGATGTCGCCTGCTTCCGAGGCCGACCTGGTCGACCAGTCCCTCGCCTTCCAAAGTGAAGAAGTGAACAGCAGCCCCGCCTGCCCCCCCCGCCCCGCCCCGTGGAGGCCCCCGCCACCCTGCAGCCATGCTTGGGGGCCCCCAGGTTGCCTCACAGCGTCTACACCACTGACTGTGGGAAGGAGGGACATGCAGGACCCTGTGTCCCTGGAAACAGGCCTGGAGGGGAGGAGCGGGGAGGGGGGGCCGGGCTGAGAGCTCTGTGCCCTCCTCAAGTCCCCACCACGCCCCTCCTGCGGGGACCTCGCCTGGCCCCGCATCCCGCTGGACTTTGGCTGCCTCCGCCTCCGAGGGCCACGGTCTCGGTCTCCATGCGTGGGTCAGTATGGCTGAGCTTCTCCCTGGGGACAGGCTCGGCCATCTCTGCTTGTGCCCAGACACAGGCAGTGCCTGGCCCGGGCCGCAGGGTGGGCTCTGGGAACCAGACCGCCCTGAGCTGCCGCCCTGCTCCCCTGGCCAAGCCTTCTGAGCCTCAGTGTCCTCAGCTGAGACTGGGGACAAAAACGGTCCTTGCCTGTGGGGCTTCTAAGAAGACTGGGGACCACACGGCGGCTGTTCCGTCTGCAGAAGGAACGTTTCAGCGGCAATGCGCACTCTCGAAGCCGGCAGCCCGGAGGCTCGGCTCACTCAGGACCCCCTCGCTCCCTTTTCCAAGGCCCCACCTCGTCTGAGTCCAGTTCTGCCAGGACTGGGTGAGGCCAAGGAGAGAGGAGGTGCCCAGGATGGGCCAGGGGGTGGTCCTGGCGCGCGGACGGGCGGGCGGGGTGGGCGGGGAGGGGGCCTCCACAGTGGCAGGCTGCGGCTAACGCCCTCCTGGTCAGGCCAGCCCTGGGGACTCTTGGTGAACCTGGCTCCCCCCGGGGGCTGAGATGCCTATGGACGCCCTCGTGCAGGGGCAGGAGCAGGACCCCTGCAGCTGGACCTGCCGCCTCCGCCTTGCGCTGCCCGGCAGCTGTCGGAGGTGTTGCCCGCGCAGCTGGGCTCCCGCAGAAGCACTGACCGAGCATCCGCTGGCACCGGGGCTCCAGCCGCCTGGCTGCAGACATGTCACGACCCGCCCTGGAGGCTAGAACTGGGCGTGGCCAGGTCTTGGCGGACCCTTTGCACTGACTTAGCTATTGTGGGACATGTGCTGGGGCTGTGTGGGATCTCTGAGCAGGTGGTGGGGTGAGCTCCATGTGGCTGGGATGGGCGGGGCAGCGTTCCGACAGAGGGGATGGAGGCGGGGTCCAGATCTCCCAGGGGAGGAGCCTGGAAAGAGAAGTCAGTGTGGCCGCTGTTGATTCGGCCCTGGCTCCTGGGCACTCCTGCCCGGGGGAAAAAGGGACAGGCAGAAGCCAGACAGAGAAACCCAATGTCCTCTATGGGCCACTCCGAGGAGTGGCTTCTCTTTGAAAGCTTCGCTGGGGCTCCTCGCCCTTGGGGCATGCAGTGGGACCCCGCAGGCAGTGGCCCCGCCCCCACAGACCTCCTTTGCAGTTTCTGGTCTCTGTGCTTGGGGCACATAACCCTTGCCTCAGGCTCTGCTTTCTGGGGACCTGGACTGACACAGATGCTGAGGCTCTTGGAAACGGCTGGGGTGACGTTGGCAAGGCTGGCTAAGGCCATTGTCCCCGCTCGGTCACTTCCCCAATTAGAGAGCGAGGATAGACGG
Organism: Rousettus aegyptiacus; assembly: GCF_014176215.1. Taxonomy (NCBI): domain Eukaryota; kingdom Metazoa; phylum Chordata; class Mammalia; order Chiroptera; family Pteropodidae; genus Rousettus; species Rousettus aegyptiacus. The sequence goes on from NW_023416287.1 coordinate 664,998, forward strand.
AGGAAGAAAGTGAGTGGTCGGATGTGTCCAGTGGAAACTCACTGTGCCGAGCTTGACTCCCGGGTGGGAATTTGAATCCTGCCGGGGGACCAGGGAGTGGGCTGCAGGGTGGCAGGGGCACCTCGGAGCAGGGCTTGGACTGGCAGGCGCTGGGGGTCTGGCTGAGTGGAGCTCTCCCAGGACCGGTGGGAAGTCAGCGGAGCCTGCCCCTGAAGCCACCGGATGTTTAAAAGAGATGAATGGATCTGGGAAAAATCCGGCCTCCAAGTGGTTAATTGGCTTTGCCTCAGTCGGCCCGATGAATATTCATGAGGTGAGCCTCCTCACGTCTGCATTCAGTGCCCCTGCCTCACACCCCTCTCCCTGCGCTGACAGACAGCGGCCCACGCTCGGCTCTGATTGGCCCAGCTGCTCTTGGAAATGCCATAGCAACCCCTGGCTGGTTGCCTAGCAATTCTTCCTTTTCTTCCTTTTTTCCCTAAAGCCCAAGCTGGTAATCCACAGGCTGCGGGTGGAGACGTCTTTGTGCCGTGGTGCGTGTGCGTGTGCACGTGTGTTTGCACGCAGGTGTGCAGGGATGGAGCAGGAAGCGGCCGTCCGCTCACCGGCAGACCCCAGGGGCTCGCGTGCCCCGTGCCCCGTGCCCGCCCCAGCTTGCCTGCCTGAACTCAGTCTGGGTGCGTCCCTTGCTCAGGAGAACAAGACAGAGGGGCGCAGGCTGGCCTAGGGGGCTGCCCACGAATGCCCGCTGCAGCCCCCGCCGCCCAGGGTCCCCATCCCCGAGGCCTCAGGGACCTGCTGGCACAGCAGGGTCAGGCAAATCGCCAGCGGCTGGGCTCCTCGCTGGCAAAGGACGAGGACGCGGACCCCTAGGCCCCGTCCGGCGGTGGAGCTGGGCGTCGCGGCCGCTCGCCAGGTCCACGGTGCTGGGTGCGTGCGGGCCTCAGCGTCCCCTGCCTGGGTGGCACCAGAAGTGCCCCACTCGGCTTGGCCAGTCCCGCCGGTCGAGGAGGTGATGCCCAGCTCTGTCCTGGACCTGTCCTCCTGGGGAGGTGTCTGGTGGACACCGAGGGACCAGCCTTTCGGGGAGGAAGTGGTAGATTGGTGTTGCCGCTTACCTTTTGCTTAGAAAAAAAGTAAAGAGATTTTCAGACCCGAGGGTTGGGCAGCGCCACCTAGTTTCTGAGTCCAGACCTGAGACCGAGATTGGAGGGGGACCCCGGGCCTGCCTCGCCACCCCCCAAAGTCCACCGGCTCGTCCTGGGCTGCCCCCAGACCCTGGGGAGGCACCACCCCCTGCCCTGGTCATCACGTCCCTGGATGGGCATGTCTGGGAGAGGTGGGTGCCGGGCAGAGGTTACCGGGGACCTGGGTCCCGTGTACCCTGCCCAGGACAGGCCAGCGGAGCACGGCCAGGGTGGACAGCCCACGGGAACTCCAGGGCCCTCTGGCCCCGGGGGACGCTGGGTGGGAGGCCAGTTCTCGGTTCTAAAAAGACGCGGGGGAGGCGGCTCTCTTCCCGGGCGTGCGTGAGAAACGGCTTCGAGCGGGGAGACCTGGTTAACTTCCCCGACCTCAGGACATCACAGACCTTCGCTCTCTGAGTCCACGGCAGACACGTCGGGCTCAGGGAACGAGACCAGCCCCTGGCACCCAGTCGGCATCGTGGGACAGAAAGCCGGGAAAGCCGCCTGCTGGCACGGGGGCACCCAGAGCGCGTGATGCCCGATGTGGACGCCCCTCGACCCAGGGCACAGTCACCGCGCCTCAGGCGGAGCCCCCGCCCGCCCCCTGCTCAGCAGCGGGCGCCCCCAAGGAAAAGCCACACAGTGACTCTGGGGGTCACGAGGGAAGGCAGCCGCACCCGCTCGCCGCCTGGCGCCCCAGTTGTCTGGCTCTGGAGCTGCCAACAAGCCGGGAGCCCAGACGGGAGCTGGGGCGGGAGCACGGTGTCCCCACCACCACGGCCGGAAGGCCCCGTCCAGGTTTGAGCCTCTCGGGGCGGGAGCGGGGCCGAGGGTTGGCCCCTGCAGGGCCTCTGCGGCCCCCTCCCCATGCCTCCCTGAGACGGGGACAGGGGACAGGGCATTTGAACAGGTCCTGGGAGGAGTGGATGAGGGAATGGTCCAACGGCCAGGACGCGGCCACCGGCTCCGCGCGTCAAGCGGTCCCAGGCGGGAAGGGGGCTGGCCGGACGCAGGGCAGGCTCCAGAGACCAGGGAGCCCTGGCTGGCAGCCCCCAGGGGGGCCTGGCTCACCCTGCCTCTCGTCCTGAGGCGCGAAGCCCTCTCAGGATTGGGGTGGGTGCCGGCAGCTGGCCAACCCCGAGCAGGGGCCGAACGCACTGCCCAGGGCCAGTGGGCGCCTGGCGGGCCCAGATCTCCGCAGACCCCAGGGAGGGCGGGGCACCCCCAGGGCCAGGCGGGCTTGTTGTGGCACCTGAGAGAGCCCCCACCCCACATGGTTGATGAGTTCAGGGTGGCAGACACTTCAGAAGGTGAGGCCCAGGTGGCGGTCACCTCACACCGGCATCTGTGCTGTGCCTGGCCAGGCCCCACTGGTGTGGTGTGGAAACCGAGGGCAAGAGGTAGTTGCCATGCAAACGAGGCGTGTTCTGCAGAAGCGTGGCCAGTGACGGGCGGTCCTCCTGGGGCGGTCCTCCTGGGGCGGTCCTCCTGGGGCGGTCCTCCTGTGGGCATCAAGGAGGCCTCCCTGACGGGGGTGGGGCCGGCGCCCTGTAACCGCCCCTCGGGGCGGAGCTGAGGGGCCTGGGGCAGTGAACGGTCCGAGCGCCAGGGGGCGCCAGCCGCGGCGGGGCCGGGAGAGCCTGCTGGGCAGGCCGGACCCAGGCTCCTCCAGGGAGAGGCTCCTCTGGCTGCCTGCTCAGGGGGTCGTTCCACACCTGGGGCCTTGGGGCTGCGAGCATCTGAGGGGCCCGGGACAATCCCAGACCCCAGGGCCCCGCAGCTCTGCGCCTCGCCCCCCGCCCCCCGCGCCCCAGCACTGCCACCCAGCCAGGGCCTGCTGCAAGGCGCCCGGCTGTACAGGGCAGAGCAGACCCTAGGGAGGGGTCCCGAGGCCCCGCTGCCCAGCACCGCCCTCACCCACACATCTCCCTGCAGGGACAGAAGCCTCGGTGGACTCTGGGCAGCTGGAATGTCCGCAGCGGGCGGAAGCTGGCGCCTCGTCCCCTGGAGCTGGCACAGGGATCAGACTCGCCCCACGGTTTTCTGACCACACAGCCAGGGGTCCCTGGAGCTTGGCCTGGGGGAGACTAGTCCAGTGGCCTGCTCCGTGGCCTCCACGGCCCAGCTTCTGACCAGAGGCCGGACCCCAGCTCCTAGTGAGCTTTCCGTGAGCATGTGGCCATCGCGTCATTGTGACAGGCAGGGTGGCTACCCCTAGGACAGAACAAGCCCACCTGCAGCTCCCGGGGCCCCACCCAAGGCCCCACCCAAGGCCCAGCCCCGCCCTCCCAGGGGAAGCAGGGTGGGGCCCACCCCACTCTGCGGTTTTAACACTTTCCCTTTCTTATAGCAGTTTCATTGAGATAGAATTCGACCATTTTATGTGGACAATTAAGCTATTTTCAGTCCATTCGCAGACTTGTGCTGCCGTAACCCAAAGTCCCCAAAAGAAGCCCTGCACCCCTCAGCTGCGGCTCTCCATCCACCATCCACCCAGCCTGAGACAAGCGGCAGCCCCGCCCCCCGCCTTCGGGGGTGGGGCTCGTGGGCTGTGGACGCCTCCACACGCAGCCACACGCCTGGGGCGTCTCTGCGTCTGCGTCTTTCCAGACTCGGCTCCGCGGCACGGGGCGGCGGGGAGGCTGGTCCCTTCTGCCCGCGGAGGGATCGATATCCGATTGCAGGGACAGGCCGCATTCCATTCGGCCACTCAGCACGTGGTGGACCTGTGGGCGTCTCCGCGTTTGGGCCGTTACGAATAAAGCGTCTGTGGACGCCCGTGGACGCGCGTCACGTGGCCCTGCGTTGCTGTTCGTCCTGGATACGCGCCTGCAGGCGCGGCGTGGGGGAGCCCGCCTGGAGCGTTCTGAGCAGGGCCGGGCCATCGCCCGGAGCGGCTGCACGGTTTCACTCTCCCACCGGCTGTGTGAGGGCTCGTCTTGCTTTGGAATTACTCTCCGGAGTAAACCCACCCGCCGCCCGCCACCCACCCATCACACCCACCGTGGGTGCCCAAGCTCCTCTGAATCCCGATCCTGGGCCTACGAGTTGCGGGATTCAGCGAGCACGCAGCCGCCTTCTCCGCCCCGCCCCCCCCCATGCTGTGTAGGTCTTAGCTGGGGATGCAGTGGTGGGTGCACCCCCACAGCTCCCTCCAGGGTGTGGGCACCTCCCTGGGGCTTTCTGCGTTTGAAGAGGAGCGTGAAGAGGTGTCAGCTTACCTGGCACGTGGGACTCGGGACCTGGACCACGCCTCGGTTCTGGGGCCACTGCCGCCGCCTCCGTAGCCCTACCCTTCCTGACAGGCCCCCAGCCCCGCCTGCTCCCCCAAACCTGCTGGATGGCACCACCTGGTGGTCCCGAACAGGTGCCTCCTCCCGCAGGGCCAGGGCGCGGGGGGCCGGGAGCGGGGGGCCGGGAGCCGCGCTTCTCATGCAGCTGCTGCTGCTGCGGGTGCCAGGGAGCCGGCCCTGCTGCCCCCGCGGTGGCCGCATCGTGCGCCCCGCGTGGCCCTCCCCGCTCCTGACGCGGGTCTGCCGCCGGCTCGGGCCTGGTACTTCTCCGGCCAGGCAAACCTCCCTGAGGACAGGAACCTCCCTTCACACGCCCTCCAAGTTCCTGGCTTCTCAGCCACAGGTATCCCCTCCCCCGCCGGAGGTGAGCACCCCTGGCAGGCTGGCTGGAGTCATTCACGGGCCTGGGAGCCACCAGGGAGCCCGTAGCACTGAGTCCCCGGCGGGACCCGGGAGAGAGCTGCAGCCGCGGCCCACGGCGCTCCTGCCCGGAAGAGCAGCTGGGGCGGGCGGCTCGCGCGGCTCGTGCCTGTCCCAGCCGGGGCTCTGAGGAGGCATGTGCCACGCAGGCGGCCGGCCAGGCCGCGTGGTGACGGTCCTGCCAGCTGGCAGCCAGCAGGGTGGAGGGGGCCAGTCGTTAATCCCCGAGGGCCCCGCCCCACCCCCATGGCCGAGGCCTTACCTTCGGGAGGTAATCCAGCTGGGGAGGGTGAGGGGGTAACCAGGACGTCCCTCAGACGAGGTGCTCCAGGTCAGGAGCGAGGGCTCCCAGGAGCCAGAGCCCTGATTTTCTGCAAGTCGGGGCCCAGGGCCGCCAGCCACTGTGGGGTGGGGGCTGGGAGCTGGGGGTGGGGAGAGATGCTGACGGTGGAGCAGAGTGTGCCCCGAAAGGTCTTGAGGGGCGGAAAAGATAAGAGAGACTGAAGACAAGACTGGGCTGTGCGTCAGGGCGAGGTCACAGGTACCCTCATCCGGAGCCACTGGGACCCCCACTATCTTCCCCAGCCCCACTCCCCCTAGCCCAGGCCAGCAAGAGCAAGGCCACAGCCGGGCAGGGGCGGCGGGTGGGAGGGGCTGCATGCGGGTGGGAGATGGGCTGGGTCCAGGAACCCTCAAGCCAGTGAGCCCCCAGGGCACAGCCCCTTCCTGTCCCTCGCCCAGATGGCTCATGGCCCACAGAGCCAGAGCTGGCCTTGGCGGCAGCTGTGCTCCTGTCCGGAGCGGCCTTGGGTTGACCCTTTTGTCTCCGCCCCGGGGGAGACCCCAGCAGGGCGCTCAGTGGGGCTTGGCCGATGAGTGACCTCAGGTGTCAGATGCCTCAAACTGCCTGGGTAGAGCTGGCCCCCAAGGAGCCGCAGAGCCCCCCCGCCCTCCGCTTCAGTCCTCCGGAGGACACTTGGGGTCAGCGGGGAGTCTGGTGGGGGGTCTGCAGGGCCTCGGCTGTCCTTGGGGGTGGGCGCAGGAATGCAGGTCCAGTGAATGCAGGGCCTGCAGGAACCTTGGCTCAGGAGCGGGAGCTGGCTTCCATGCCCAGAAGATGGCTGTTCGCCTCTAGCCTCCTCCCAAACCGGGGAGGGGAGGGTGATTTGCTCTCCTGCCATTTGCAAAATGTTTGTGTGTGTGTGTGTTGTGTGTGTTTTGAAAACGGTCTCTGTTCTCATTTAAAAGCAGAGAGCTGACCCTCGGGGGTAGAGAAGGGGAGGGGAGGGGGGGAGCACCTGGATGTTGCTGACGAGCCCGGAATGGGGGAGGCCTTGGTGGCCCAGGGCCCCACCTGCACTAGAGCTCTTAAGGGACTTGCAGTTTGGGGGTGGTTGTCACTGAACTGCCACCTCCCTGGACCCACCCAGCGGCCCTCCAGGGAGTGCTCCTGCCTCCCCGTGTTACAGCCGGAAGCTGAGGCCTGACACCCCACCCCTACCACCACTAGGCCACCCAGCCACCCGGAGAGCCTCTGTCCCAGCAGGCTCTTCCCCCCAAGCCACCCACAGCCCAGACAGCTGCAGGCCACCCTGAAGGCCACCTGGCCAAAGGGCAGGCAGCAGGGCGGGCTGACGCCCCCTCCCCATGCCCGCACACCCCTCCCCTCCCCCTCCTCCTTCCTCCTCCCCTCCCCCATCCTTCTGGCTCCCCTCCCCCTCCCCCACGGTCCTCTCCCGCCCTTGGTGGTCCAGCCACAAGGAGAGGACAGCCCTCAGGCAGGTGTGCCCCTGGATGTGGCACCCCACCCCACACCCAGTTTCACCCTGTTTGTGGGCCCATGTCCCCCAGCACCAGAGGACCTTATGAGGACAACTGGCTCCTGGCGAGAGGTGTTCACCTGCCAGCACGAGAGGACAGGGGTCCCAGGAGCGAGGTGGATTTCAGACGGGTTCGTGGAGGCCCGTGGCTTTAAGAGCTACTTTGTGGATCTTCTCTGTGCCCCCCTTTGTTTCTTTGGTTGGAAATGTGGGCTCATTACTCGGATAGAAAGAAGCCCACCCAGAACCTGGCTCCCCTGCGGGCGAGCGCGGTGACAGGTGCACCTTTGAAGGAGCCGCAGGCCCGGCGGCTTCGGGTGGCCCTCGCAGCGCCCGGCCTTCGTTACCCAGCCACTTTGGAAAACAGGTCACGGGAAATTAAATTGCTTAAAATAGGTTGCCAATTATAACGCCGCATTTTATTAAAATGAGAGCATCTCTGAAATCTTTATTAGTTTATTGTAATTAAAGGCAAAATACACAGGGTAAATCACGGGCGGCTCTGTGTGCTGCAGGGCGGTGGCCTTGCCCGGGCCGGTGGCACGGGACGTGGCCGACCACAGCACACGTGGCGTCCGATCACAGTCCGTGAAAATCACTTTGTGGTCAAAGTCCCAGCAGGACAGAGGACACGGGAGCAATAAACAGGTTTTTAATCATTATTCGTAAAAACGAGACAAAGTTTCAACTATCAGCAGAATGGGATTCGGTCCGGGAAACAGCGGCAGGCGCGGCACGGCCGCCTCCGGCCGGAGGGCTCCGCGGGCAGCGCCCGGGCGTCCACGCTTGACGCCGGCGAGCAGATGGGAGACAAGGGCCCAGAGAGGCTGAGGAGCTTGCCTGGGGTCGCACAGGAAGTGTGGCTCCCGTGTGCACGCCTTGGTCTCTTTGTGGTCCTTCCTCCCAAGTGAGCTTTGTGTGGCTCCAGGGCGGTGGGGGGCAGCTCAGCCCCTCTCAGAAACTCACTTTCCTGGGACACAAGCTCGGCCCTTCCGGTGGCCGCCTGGAAAAGCCCTGGACACACTAAGTGCAGCAAAGGCTTCCTCTGAGGAGGGGCTGTGACCCCAGGGCCACTGGCTGAGCGAGCCCACACTGAACAAGAGTTCAGGAGTGGGACGAGGTCCCGGGCTCTGGGTCACTTCTGCACACAGGAGTGGGCAGCCTCACCTGCACGTGTCTCCCAGGTGGTGGGGGAGGCAGGTGGGCTCTGCCGCCCCAGCCGGCTCTCCATGCCTGAGGGGCGGCCCTGGCAGCTTGCTCCGAGAACCAGCCACAGCTCCCGGTGGCTCAGGTGGGCGGAGCTGGCCCGCAGCTCCCTGTCTAGCCGCCTTTTCGGGGTCACTGGGGAAAGAACGGCCGTGTGTTCTCCTGTGGACGAGGGTGACAGGTAGGCACACCCTCAGGGCCGGGTGGCAGCTCCCCGCCTCCTTGCCGTTTGGCCGCCGGCAAGCCCCTTAGCCTCCCAGAGCGCCGCCCTTCCTGCTGTGGTTTTATTTTTCTGGGTTTTCCACAATCCTCAGCACAAACACAAACCCTTCACACGGAAGGCTTGCTTGTTCAAAATCCCAGTTCAGGGTGACTGCACTGAACGCCCCTGGCAGCCAGAGGGATGAGGACACATTTCTAAGATGGACCCGGAGGTCTGAGCCTGGAGGACTGGGTCGCCAAGTCTCCCCACCCGGAAAGTGCCGGCAAGCCACCTCCCAGCAGGCGGGTGCAGAAGCCGCTCCGAGGCGGGGAGGCGGCTGGTGCCCGAGGCCCTCGGGGAGTTGCGGTCTCCGCCCAGCGGCCTGGGCCGAGGGGGCCGAGCACACCGCATTCCAGGGGCTCCCGTCCGGTCTCCCCGCGGTGCGCGGCTCTCAGGAAGCCGAGGCAGCATTGGGGGCCCGGGGAGCCGGCCGCTGCGGACGCTGCGGAACGACGGGCATGCAGGCTCCCAGGCTCCGGGCCAGCTGTCCCAGCGCAGTCCAGGTGCGAACTCAGGTCCAGCCTCCGCAGCGGCTGACGGACCCCGGGCGGGCCTGGGCCTGCGGCCCTTGGGGGCGGTCACGCTGCGCCTCCCGGGGGCGTGCCGTGGGTCTCAGTCACGAGGCGTTAATCTCAGGGAAACCGCAGAGGAGACAGCCGGGCACGCTCCCTCCACAGGCGGGGTAGGGGCCGTGTTTCGCATTCAAAGGGTTTTCATTAACCCACCTGCACACGCATGAGCACGAGTCGTCTCTGTGCTTCGGGGTGTGGTCCGAGGGGTGTCAGGAACGAGGGAGCCTGTGATCCTTGTGGCCACCGCACAGATGTTTGTCCCCCCCGCAACCCCCGGCCGCTGCTGTCTAGTCAGTGACGCCATAAGTGGGACGTGTCTGCCACCGTCTCCCGGAGCCTTTGTGTCGGGGACAGCAGCCTATTACGATGTCACACAGTGGGACGGCAGCAGCCGCCCCCCACCCGAAAGTCTCGACACAGACAATGGAGGAAGCGCGGTGTGCGTGCGGGCGGGCGCGGGGCGGGGAGGGGGGAGAGGCGCTTGCGGCCCCTCGGCCCCGGCGAGGGCCTCCTGGGTGTTAGTGTCCCGTCCCCGGAGGCAAGGTGACCGCAGGTGCCCCGCAGCGCCTGGCGCTGGGCTCCCGGGCCGGGGCCTGCGGGCCACGAGGGGTGGAAATGGCAGGGCGGTCAGGCACCTCTGAGGCCTCGCAGACGCGCAGACCGGGAGGCGGGACACCCGCCCGGCGGAGCGAGGGCACAGAGACCGCTGAGGAGCGGCCCCTGCCCCGAGCGCTGGCGAGGACTCCGCCGAGCGCCGTTGCTGCCCACCGCGTGGAGCCCCAGGCGCCGGCTCAGCCCCGGGGAAGGTGCGCAGCGGGTGGGGGGACAGAGAAGGGGCCTGCGAGGGACACGAAGCGATGCGGGCGGAGGCGGGGGAGGAGGAGGGGACCCCGTCCAGGTGTCGCCCTGGGTTTGAGGTGGGCAGGTGGAGGCAGAGACTGGGCGAGGCGTCTGCGAGCTGAGGAGGTCCACGGGCCGCCCCTCAGGTTCTCCGGGAGGATCCGCCATGCCCACCCGCACTCTGACCTTGGACTTCTGCCTCCAGAACTGGGAGACGATACATTTCTGTTGTTTCGCGCCGTCCGTCTGTGCTCCTTGTCAGAGCAGCCCCAGGAAACGAAGCCAGGAGCAGAGGTGCAGGGGCCGAGAGCCGGTCCGCATCCCTCTCATGACCCTCCCCCCCATGCACGTGTGCCGGTGGGCCATTCAGGGAGATGGGGTGCTGGGGGATACCGCACGTTCCCCAGGGACATGGGTGGCCCTTTGGCTAAGTGCCACTCCTCTGCGTCAAGTCGTCTCCCTTGAGAATTACCAGCCGCCACGAGCCCTTCCTGAAATGCTTCTCATGACGCCCACCATCTACATACGGACACGTCCTCCGTCCGTCCGCCGAAGGCCCGCCGGGCGACCAGCCTGCGTGGAGGAACACGTAGCAAACACGCCACCTGCATTTGGCAAAGCGCCGGTCTCTGCGGAGGTCCAAACAATGTATAAGGCCATTTACTTCGCGCTTCTCACATTTAAATCGAATTCTGCTGGCATCTGTGCGAGCCGAATCGCGGGAGAGGAATTGGAGAGTTGCATTCTTCTCATGCGATCGACGGTTATTCATTAGCTCCTCCTACGGCCAGCACTGAGCAGCTCGGTCGCGCGCACGCCACGCCTGGGCTGCACGAACGGGCAAAAGCAGGTTTCTGACCAGGGAGACGGAGGAGACTCCAGGCGGTGAACCAACCACCGCGTGCAGAGCTGGCGGCACGCCGGGACCCTCGCGCGGCCCCGCCCCAGGCCGGAAGGGATCTCCGCCTCTGCGTGGGGACCAGGAGCGAGGGGCTCGACCACGTCACACAGCTCAGGAGCTGGGGGCGAACAGGAGCCCGAACTCGTGGCTGTTCAGGCACGAGACGCTCTGAGCGGACAAAGCAGGATGCTGGCCCTGGAAAAGCCACACGCCTCATGGCTCTGCGCGAACCCCGTCTGCAACCCTGTGACCCCCCAGAAAACAGCAAACCAGTCTGCGGTGCTGTCCGCGGTGCTGAACGGGGCCTCTGCGGTTCCCGCCGTGCACCCCCCCCCCCCCCCCGCCAGGCCCTCGGCCGCCTCCCACTGTGGCCGCGGCACCAAGCCCTGCGTCCCGGGACCTTCCCGAGTCCTTTACCCACCAGAACACGTGTGAGCTGGACTCTCACCGCACTCAATGAAATGGGAGATAAGTGGCCAACAGGCCGGAAGTCGGGGCGCTGCTGTGCTCTGTGCCCAGCCCCGACCACGTGGGGGGTACAGCAGGACGCCCCAGGGCCGACCCTCCATCTTCGGGCTCGTGGCCCAATGGGACAGACAGACCTTCTGTCACCACGTGAGTGGACGTGACTGCACATGCTGTGAGGGCCACACTGCATGCTGCAGGCACAACGGGGTGCCTGGTGGGGTCCGGGTGTGGGGGGGCTGCCCCCGGCCCAGGCGTCATGCTGGAGGGGCAGGTGAGACTTTCCCATGAGACGGTCCTGAGGTTCAGCATGCTGTTTTGTCTGTGGGGAAAGAAGGGGGGACGCCCACACAGGGAGAGGGGGCCCCGCGACCTCCGCCACATCCGTGGCTTCTCACCTGGGCTCCCTGTGTCAACGGCCCCTCTGGCACCTCCATGGGTGGGCCGGGGGTGGGACGAGGCCTCGCCCCGTCCTGGGGAGGGCGCCTGCCTCGGGCATACACCCCCAAGCAGGGGCCCCCTCGCTGCGGCGGCCCCTCCCGCTGCTGCCGGGGCAGTGCCACCCCCGCCGGTCCCCTCCTGCAGGCCGGGGGACGGCATCCGCAGCCTCCGATTCCCTTTCTGTGCTTCCTTCCCCGTCTGGGACCTGGTTTGTGTTTCCAGCACCTTCCTCCCAGGCGGGCCGGGCGTGAACCATCATCCCCACCTCACAGATGAGGAAACTGGGTCCTGGGGAGGTCCCAGTGCCCTCGAGCAGGACCGAAGCCAGGCCAGGCCCCCTGCCCCTGAGCCACGTAACCGTGGAGCTGCCCGCCCTGTGGGACTCTGCACGCGCGCCTGTGCGCATGCGTGTGTGCCTGCGTGTGCGTGCACGCGCGTGTGCACGGGGAGGGGACTCCCCGCATGGCGCTGCCTGCGTTATTGCTGAGAGCTTCGCCCTCGACTGAGACCTCTGCTCCGGGGTCCCGCTCTGAGAATCCGTGATAACGCGCAAAACCAGAAGAGACGTTGGCTCCTCGCCCCGGGCTCTGTCTGGCCTGGAAACGGCGGCACTGAGGCAAACGGCAGAGCTGCGCCCCCCTTCGGGTGCCCCTGAGGCGTGTCCCGACGCATTAGGACAAAGGTGAATGTCAGGAAGGAGAGAGCAGAGTCCCCGCGAGGGCAGGACCCGCCCCGACACCCCCAAGCTCGGCACGCATGCGCCGTGGGGGAACCGCGGCCCCGCTCACTCGCTCAGCTGCTGCGTGATACCCCGATACGTGCAAAAGGGGCTGAAGACTGTGCGCGGGGAAGGGGGGGGGGCACAGCTGGTCGAAGCCGACGCGGAGCAGATGCTGCGGGCTCCCCCGCCCCCCCGCCGCGGCCACCTCACTGCGCTCCAGCTGACGCCCACCTGCCTCTCCGCAGCTCTCTGCCGAGGGCTTTCCCAGAGCTGCCGAGCCTCGCAGCCTCGCAGCCTTGCGAGACCGAGACCGAGACCGAGACCGAGACCGAGACCGAGACCGAGACCGGAGGAGCCGGGGCACGAGCACCACACGCCCTCACCCTCAGGTGGGCCCCTGAGGGTGAGGTCTGCGCCGGCCGCAGGGCGCGCCGACTCACCACTGGCTCGCGCTGCACCCTTCGTCAGCCCCCCATGTCCCCACGCCCAACTGGGGTCCAGAGGTCACCCCCCCATAACCGTGTGTGTGCACGTGTGTCTGTGCATGAGCACCTGTGTCTGCGTGTGCATGTACCTCTGTGTGTACCTGCATCTGTGCGTGCACACCTGTGCCTGTGCATACATGTGCGTCTGTGTGCACCTGTGTCCCATGTGTGTGCGTGTGTGTGCACATGTGCGCCTGTGTCTGTGCACCTGTGTGTGCATCTCTGGGAGACTCAAGCTGAGAGCTGGGCCTCAGGCATGAATCCTAAAAGCGGTAACAGGTCTCCTTCCGAAGTGTCACCATCTTGCTTTGAATGCCCGGCCACCTTAAACAAAAGCACCTCAAAAGGGAACATGACACTTTGCTTTATCTGCGAAAAGAAAAAAGGGAAAAATTGTCAAGAAGGAAATGTGAAAATTCACCTTGAAATTGCCAGCTTGTTAATTACATTAAAATTCCAAAATCTACATCTCTTGTGACTTTTTTTGACTATTTTTTAGAGCAGTTCTGGGTTCACGGGTAATTATTTTTTAAAGTATTTTCGAGAGATGAGTGACAGGCCGGCTGAGGCCACGGGCATCTGAGGAAACAAAGACAAAGGAAGCGTTTTGAAGAGGGGCCACCTGGTTGGGGGGGCTGCTGGGTTGGTGGGGAGGGGCCGCCTGGTTGGGGGGGCCCGCCAGCCATGATGGGAGCACCCCATTTGCTCGCAAAGGGAAGCAGAGATCTGGGCAATGATTCTAAGGCTGCGAGACCCCCGCAAAGTCCCTCGGCTGACGGAAACCCCGGGAAGGCTGCAGCCAGGCTGAGGTCTGAGGGCGGCACCTGTGGGCAGGACTCAACCCTTGTTGCTTTATCGGGCAGCGTCCACTCGAGCACATGCAGGGTCGGGGGGCTGGAGCCGGAGCCGGCGGCCACCCCAGCTGAGCAGCTCCATCCCGAGGAAGGTTCCCAGTCAGGCCACAGGTCCAGGGCAAAGCCGAGTCCAGGACGCACCAGCTCAAGGGAGTTCATGTCCGCTCTTGGCCTGTGAGGGCTGCGGAAGTCCTCTGGGGGCCTTCTGCATGAAGGCCAGACTGTCTTGAGCACAGTGTGGCTGACTCTGCCTCCTCCAGCTGGCGTCTGCCTCCAGGTCCCGAGGCAGGAGCTGCAGAGACACCTGTCACGCCGTGCCAGGAGCGCCCCCCTCTGCGAGGTGGGACGGGCGTGCAGAGTGTGAGCGGGCCCTCGAGTCCCCCGAGGCGCCTTTGACCATGGCGAAGCCCCACTAACCTGGTCCCCACCAACTCGGAGTTTGTGGTGGTTCGTGCAAACACAGTGTGGCAAGCCAGGTGGACAGGGGACCTGGAGCCGTGGAGAGACCCCTCTGACGGTCCCACTGACACAGGACGGTGGCCTAACCCAGTGTGCCGACGGCCCGGAGGGTTTTGTCAGCCGGGTCCTGTGTGTTACACAGATTTGAAACAGACAAGCACTGTTTTAAGATCTAAACCATATGGGAGGAGATATTCGCCAATGATTCAGCCAGTAAAGGGTCGGTATCCAAAATATATAGAGAACTCATGCAACTTGACACCAAATAAAAAAGACAATCTGATTTAAAAATGGGCAGAGGACCCTAACGGACATTTCTCCAAAGAGGATATACATACAGATGACCAACAGACATATAAAAAGATGGTCAACATCACTAATCATCAGAGAAATGCAAATTAAAACCACAGTGAGACGTCATCTCACACTTGTCAGATTGGCCATCATCAATAAACCAAGAAACGACAAGTGTTGGCGAGGACGTGGGCGGGACCCCTCGGGCGCTGTTGGTGGGATTGCAAGTTGGTGCAGCCACTATGGACAACGGCCTGGAGGTGCCTCAGAAAATTAAAAATAGAAGTCCCTTCCGCCCCACCTATTCCACGTCTGCATATTTATCCGAAGAAACCCAGGACATTGATTCGAAAAGACAGGTGCAGCCCCGAGGTTCACCGCAGTGCTATTTACAACAGCCGAGATATGGACGCGGCCTAAGCGTTCACTGGCCGACGGCGGTACGTACACACAGCGGAACATTACGCGGCCAAGAAAAATGAAATCTTACCGTTCGCGACAACACGGCTGGACCTAGAGGGTGTTATGCGAAGTGAAATAAGTCGGGCAGAGAAAGACAAATGCCACGTGGTCTCACTTATAGGGGAATCTGAAGAACAAAACAAACGCACAGACAAAGCAGAGACGGGCTCATGGATAAAGAGGACGGACTAACGGGCGCCAGACGGTGGGTCGGGAGCCTGGCGACAAAGCCGAAGGACAAGAGACACACGTTGGCGGTGACGGCACAGTCACGGGGCGTGGCGCGCAGCACAGGGAACACGGCCGGTGACCCTGGGGTGACCACGTGCGCACGGCGCCCGGGGGGGGCGGCGCGTCTTCCGTAAATTCTGTAACTGTCTAGCTACTATGCTATACACCTGAAATGAGCATAACATTCAAAGTCACCTGTAATTCAAAAAAATTTTAAATAAGAAAATAAACGGAACCTAAACCGTGATGGTGGTCGTTGGCTCCGCGCTGGGCAGCGAGCCCCCCAGGCCCGCCTGAGGTCACGCAGAGTCCCCGACGCCTGTGGGCACCGGAGCACCGTGGCACAGGGCCTGGGTGCCAGCAGGGGTGGTCGATATTTGTCTTTCAGAGTCCCTCCATGAGGGAGCCAGACCTGGCCGCTAAATGAGAGGCCGACAGTAAAGGTGCTCGAAGTTCGGTGACGCCCCCTAAGTCACAGGCGGCTGGGAGGGAGTCGTGGTAGGAAATGGCCGCATTTAGAACTTACAACGACGGCCGCGTGCCTAGACCTCCCGTTCATGGGCGGCCTAAAACTGAGCCTCGAATCAATTCATCTGAAGACGTGCAGGACGGGAAACCAGCGAGTCGAATGTTTGAAGAAGCCGAAGGCAGACGCAGACGATACATCTGCGGGCCGTGGAAGCAAGCAAAAGCAAAAATCAGTGCACGGAGGCTAAGGAGTGACAAAGGGACCAGAAACCCCAGGCCAGGCAGAAAAAAAGAGAGGCGGGGGGGGGGGGAGGCTTCTAAAATAAAGTATGAAAACTGCGTGGCGTGTTCGCAGTAGAGGTTTTTAAAACTGTAAGCCGCACGGAGCACTTTCGCCAGTAAACTTGAAAATGCTGATGAAATAAACAATTTTATAGAAACACGAGGGCCAAACCGACTTGAAATACAAAAGGAACAAGAGAAGCACCGACCATTAAGGAAATGAAGCTGGGACCGGAGCCTCAAAACACAGGCCTCGCAGGCGAGTTTCTCCAAACGCTCTAGGAATAGAAAATATCCATCTTGAAAAGTATTTTATGGAAAAAGAGGAAAATTACCTGGATAATTGCGTGAGGCTATATAACCTTGATTTCGCATCAGGACAAGGACCAGAGAAAATGCTAGCAGCCTCATGTGCCTTGATGCGCAGAAACGATACGTTGCCCCTGGGAATGCAGAGCCGGTTCCATCTTGGGGGCCTTTTAATTCAACCACGTTGGGGACGGAGGATGGCCATGTGACCGTCTCAACAGAGGCGAGAAAACGCAGCCCACAGAACCCAGCCTTCATGTCACCGCCCGGCCAGCTAGCGGCAGAGGGGGGAAACTCAGGGCAAACATCCCGAGTTAAACACGGAACTCCAGAAACGTTTCCACGGCCGTCAGAAACACCTGACGTCGCATTTCTAGGCGTTTTGTAGTAGAGATGGGAGCCAATGTGACGGGCCAAGAACGAAAAAGATTAAAAAAAAAAAAAAGAGCAGGGAATTGAGAAAGGTAGAAATGGCCCTTATTTGCATAAAATATAATTGCACAGAAGCCCAGGGAAATATCAGAGAGAATGTGAGAACTAACAGGCATTCAGCAAATTTGCTACGTGGAGGGTCAGTGTATAAAAATCAGTAGCGATCTCACAAAAAAATAATCCCTGAAGAGGAAATGGAACAGAAAGGGAATCCTGTTTGCGACAGCAACAGAGGCTGTGGAGAAGCGTCCCCCCAGAATGCGGCCGGCGTCCGGCTGGGCCAGGACCGGTTCTGGGGTGCTGCCATGTGCTCCTGGAAGCAGGGGCCAGGGAGGCAGCCGCGTCCCAGGAGCGAAACCCCAGGAACCGGCAGCGCCTCAGTGGCCGAGTGTCCGGGACAGAGTCCACACCCTCCGTGTCTCCGGAGGCCGAGGGTCTCTGACCGGGGGGGCCGGATGGAGCCAGGACTCGGGCGGCTTCTTCCTCCCCAGACCCTGTGGCCCCTGCGCGCTGGGCTAGGAGGTCTGTTTCGAGGGTTTCCATGGCCTGGGCAGGATGGTCAGGGGACGGGCTGGAGCAGGAGTGGCCGCTGGTGTCCCCGCTGTCAGGCGCCCAGCCCCGCCTGGCCCCCAGCCTGGGGGGCTCCCCCATCATCTCTGCTACTCAGGAGAAGCCCGCGCACCGGCTCCCTGCCAGAGCCGGCAGAAGCCGAGGGCGGCCCCCGCCCACTCGCAGAGTGTGACAGAGGGCTGGGGTCCCACAGCGGTGCTCGGTGCCAGCCAGGACCTGGGGCCACCCGGGCTCTGCTTGCATCCCCAGACCCGTCTGGGCCACAGTGCGGAGGAGGCCGCCCGTGCCGGTGCCTCCCAGCCGACGTGGCAGAGGTCAGTGTGACGAATGCCTGCTCCGGCCGGCTGGCTGTGCGGCTCTGCTGACCCCTGCTGACCTGGCACGCGGGGTTCCCTCACGGGCGGCCTGCCCGTTCCCCGGCTGGGTCTCAGCAATCCTCGGGGGCCGGGCAGCTGAGGCAGCAGTGGGGTGCCGAGCCCTGAACCACAGCTGCCCGTGGGGCGCCCCGGGCAATCCTCGGGCAACCCCGTGCTCGGGCACCGCGGGAAAGGGGGTTTGCACAATGTAATATTCAGGGAAATCTCCAAATACTTTAATTTTGATGGAGACCGTTTCCACAGCCGACATGTGTCTACACCTGTAATTTCAGTTGATAAATTGCTGTAATTTCTCCTCCATTTCATGTTCTTTCGAACATTAAATGTCAGTTGCAGAGTCAGACGCTGTGGAGAGGGCGTGGGCGAAGCCGGCCGGCACACGCCGTCCGAGCCACCCTGACGCTCGGGCCGCCGCTCGTGGGGTCCTGGCCGAGAGGACGGCGTGGGCCCCCACGCCGGAGTCTGCCACCCCGACCCCCACTCACGCACGCGCCAGCTCTCGCTCACGCGCGCGCACTGCTCACGCCGGATACGTCTGCATGTGCGTGTGCGAGGAATTGTCTCACACCCGCTGGAGGCGCCTTGTTGGCCCTGTCTGTGGGGACGTCCATGGAAACAGTGACGGGGGTCACAGTGGCCTTCTGCTCACACCTCCTGCGGGCACCATACTCTGCTTCCTGCTCTCGGAGGGTTTGGGGCCCTGCTCCCCGAGACCCCGCCTCCCAGACCTACGTAAGGGCCGAGCCCTCCCTGCGTCTCCAGGGCCCCCCACCCCCGAGCAAGCCACAGCCTGGCGCTCAGGGCTCAGCTCCTCGGCGGCCTCTCCAGGAAGCCCCGCCCCGGCGCACACCCCAGACCTCGCGGGTCCTGCCAGCCTCACGAGAGTCTGTGGGCGCGGCAGCACAGGCGGCCCCCCCACCTCCGCGGTCAGCCCCACACGCACCTCCACCTCCCGGGACGGCCCTGCCTCGGCCATCGCCGGCCGGCCCCAAAGCGGGGGGCACCTGGCCCAAGCTGAGCCGCAGGGTCTCCGCCCTGGTGCTTGGCCCCAGCAGGACGGCTGGACGCCTGAATCGGGACCTGCCTGCTTGGGGGTCCCTGCAGGCAGCGTCCAGCACAGGCGGGCGAAGCAGGGGTCCGGCCTGCGGGCGTCCTGAGGAGCAGAGTGGGGCAGGCTGCCTGAGCTGGAGTCCAGGCCTCACTGTCCAGCGCAAAACTCCGCGTCCTCCACCCGCGACGCCCAGGGCATTCCCGCGTCCCAGGAGACCGCTCACCCGCCGACGCCCACCCCGCCTGACGCCCACCCCCCCGACGCCCAAGGCCCACGCTCCGCCCCAAGCCGCTGGCTGCCCTCACCCGGGCTGTCACGTGGCGCTTCCACATTATGCTATTAATTTATTATTCATGATGAAAAATTATTCTAATAACATTTTCCATGCTATTAATATTCTGAAGACGAGCCGCCGAGAGCCCCTTCCTGCAGCCTGCCCTTGGCGAGAGCCAGCCTGCTTCCGACGAGGTGCGTCGGGATTGAGACCCGGCCGTGCCGTGCCCGACAGAAAGGGTTTCAGAGTCTGCATCCCGGGCCCCCGGGAGCGGGCAGGATGGCGGGCGGGGAGCAGGTGCGAGCTGGAGGTGCCCCTCGCCTGCCAGTGGGGTCCCTCTCCTCGCGGGGTGCTGGGCCAGGCTGCGTCCTCCCCGCCTGGCCCTCCTGTGTCCAGCGGCCCTCAGAGTTTGGCTCTGGGCAGGGGGTGTGCGCAGACACTCAGTCGGTGCCCACATGTGGGGGCGGCCCCTGGATCGGGGACCCAGGAGCTGCTCCCCAGCCGAGGCAACCCCTCCCGCCGCTCTCCGATCCCCCCGCCGCCCCTGACCGCCTCCCCGTGTGGGGCCCCTCGGCAGCCCATGGTGGGCCGGGGTCCGGCGGCCCGGGGAAGACACTTGGGTCGGTCCCGTTGCGTCCCCTCTGCTTGCAGCCCCCCGGGTGACGCCTCCATCCACTGCAGAGCCAGGTGTGTGCACAGGGGCAGCGTCCTTCCAAATGTCTGTCTGTCCAGCCTCGACGACACCTCCGTGCGCGTGGGCCGGGCACGGGAGACGCGAGGCCAGTCTCATGGGAGGGAGCAAACCTCAGCCCAAAACCACTTGGGAAGCTGCCTCCAGAGGTCAGCTCGGGGCGGCAGGTGTCTCGGGGGGGCGGGGTTTGCCCCTTCCCCCCGTGGCTGCCCCCAAGCCGCTGACAGGCCGCCACCGACCCCTTCCTGCCATGGGCTCTCTGTTTCTCTGTTCCAGATGCTTCGCGCTGACGGAGTCGCACCCAGTGCTGTCTGGTGTCTGGCTTCTTCCCGTCCCCCAGGCAGGTCCAGCTGCGGCATGTGTGGAGGGTCCCCAGGGGTCTGACCGGTGAACGGATTCTGAGCAGCAGGTGCGCCGGGTCCTGCCGCCTGGTCTCAGACTCGCGTGTGTGCTGGGGACTCGGTTCCCCCAGCGCCGGGCTCTGACCCGCCCTCCGCCCCCGAGCTGGGGCAGGAGAGGGGGTGCACCCCTGAAGCGCGCACGACCGCCCCCCACGGCCTCACTAACTCAGGTCCGCTGCGGGGGACCCCGGCCGGCGCCTACGCCAGTCTCCGTGTCTCTCTGACAGCGGCGGCCGCCAGGCGGGTCTGAAATGTCAGGCGTGGCATCTCCTAGCTCCTGAGCCCTCCGCGGGCGCCTTCCCGGCGGTGTGGGTGGAGCGGGGAGCCAGGCCGGCTGACGGACGTCACGGGCTCCTCATCGCTGGGTGCGGCTGTGTCCCGTGAGCGTGTGACGGCGACCACGGCACGGCCCGCACCGCGGGACCGCGACAAGGCCCCCTGCCGTCCCTGGAGGAATCAGGAGCTGACGCCGGGCGCCCAGGGCGGTTCACTCCAGAACGTTCCTCGCGGAGTCTTGACGGAGCTCCTGTGTGTCCACCCCGGAAGGACCCGCGGGGACCTGGACGGGATGTGCCCGGCCCCCCACGAAGCCTTGGCCTCTCCGAGGCAGCACCCCCAGCTTTCCCTCGGATCCCAGGGCCTTTGTCCCTGCCGCTGCCATGTCGGGGGCTTGCTAAGTCCCCCGCGGGACCCCCGGGCGCGTGGCCTTGGCGTTGGCCTTGGCGTGACGCGTGAACAGCCTTCCTCAGGGAGCCGCGTCTCCCGTGCGCTCGGCCCTGCGCTAGGTGCAGCAAGAAATTGTAACTAATTTCTGTTTCGATAGAAAGGCAGGGCTATTTTTAAGTTGCACGCCGGACGAACTAACAAGACGTCAGGTAATTAACAGGCTCCTTTTTGTTTTCTCCTGTCCTTTGAAACGCATGTTGGATTCTTATTTCCTTCCCCGCCCGTTCACGTGTGCTCGGCCTCTGCTGAAGAGGCCGGCAGGTGTCGGGGACGGTGCTGGCGGTGCCGTCGCGTGTGACGGCCTCCTGCGGTCCCCGTCCACTCACGCCTGGGCCGGGCCCCTGGGACCGTGGTGGCCCGCGCAAAGCCCGCTGGGGGTGCGGCGCCGGGGGGGGGGCCTTCCCCGCCGTCTCCGTCCCACCAGGGCTGGGGCCACAGCCCCCCGAAGCCCCGGCGAGGCGCCAGGCGGGGGTGTCCTGGGGACTCCGCTTCGCTGGGGGCTGGGGTGCCACCGCCTGGTAAGGAGTGTGTGGGCCCCGAAGGGCCTGTTCCTGCCACACCCTGCACCCCAGACTCTCAGCAGCAGCGTCCCTGAGCAGTCACTGAGCGGCAGTGGTGCCTAGCTCCACGGACACAGCTGGCCCACGGCCACCGACCCCCAGCCCCTCGTCCTCCGCAGCGGGCCCGCCCCCCTCGCAGGGCCCTCGGGGCACGGCCGGCTGCCCCTCCGTCCTGCTGAGACACGCGGCCTCGGGCACGAGGTTCCGAGTGGAACTGCCATGTGCACTTGTCATTTACCATGGTGCCCGGGCTGCCCGCACAGACCTGAGGTCCAGGCTCTGAGGACGGGGACGGACAGGCGGGGGGAGGGGCCCGCGGTCCCGCCCGGGGCGGTTTCGGCGGAGGGTGTGGGGAGCCATCTGCCCCCCCCACAGCAGCTGCCATCAGAGCCAGAGCGGGAGGCAGAGCAGGGCGAGGGCAGCTCTGCCCGCTGCGGGGTGCCCGCTGCAGGGAACGGGGCGCAGCGGGCCCCTCAGCCCCGGGCTCTCCAGGGCGCTCGGAGCAAGATGAAAGGCCTGTCATGAAGCCCTGGGGAGGACTGTGGGGCAGAAAGTGCTCCAAAACAGAACAAGGTCTGCGACCTGCCCCTGGGGCTTCAGAGTGGCCTGTGGCCTGGGGTTGTGTGCTTTCTTACAAACAGCAGGACAGGGTTCCTAGCCTGTGTCGCCCGGAGCAGAGAGGGAGGGGCTGGTTTTCTCTCCTCGCCTGTGATTTCTCTGTCTGCTACGGAGGAGGGTGAAGCCGTCAGGCCTCGTTGGGCCTCGTTGGGCCTTTCCGGTCCTCTGACCTAAAGCCGCCTCTCGCTTTGCAGGTGAGCTCGGGATGCTTTCGGTCTGGCTTGAGCTCAGTGCTCAAGCGCAGCCCCGCCCCTGGCTGGCCAGCCACCCTGAGGTGCCTCTACTGCGGGCTGCAGGCATTCCGAGCAGCGCACCAGGGGCCCGACCTTTCCCGGGCTGCAAGTGCCCCTGAGACCCCGCCGCCAGCAGGCGGGGCCTGCACACCTCCAAGCCCCACACCTGCCTGGGCCTGTCCACGTCGAGGCGTGAGCTGCTCCCGTCCCATGCCAGGGGCCTCCCCTCCCTGCCCCTAGCGGGGGAAGCAGGCCCATGTCCCTTAAGTCTTGTGTGCCATCGGGGGCGAGAGGGGGCACCTGCACCCCAGGCCCCACGGCAGCCCTTGCCCCGGGCTCCCAGGGCCCGCGCGGCAACCCAGGGCTCTGAGCCTCTTGCGAAGGAAAGGCCAGCGCCGCCGGCCTGGGGGAGAGCAGCGTGGCCGAGGTGATCAGCGAGGCCGCAATCATCAGGCGGCTAATTAGCTGCCGGCTCATTGCACTTCCTGTGGCTAATTTGTGCTGCGGGCTGATTTGATTAAACTCATCTCTATGCTAATAAATGTGTTTTCCATTTGTTTTAGCGGCTGAAGGAAAAGGGTGTGATGTTTACATATTTAGATGTTTGTCATTTGTCGTTGCAGGCAGTGGAGGCTCTGAGCTCACTCCTCGCCGGCTTCCTGTGCAGAGGGGGTTCAGGCCAGGCTGCCCCCCTCTCCCGGACCCGCGGCCTGCCTGGTGCCCATGTCCGGTCTCAGCCCCTCTCTGCTGACAAGCCGTGTTTCAGGGGGACAGGACAAACCCCAGCTTTCACATCACCCCAGCGCTGAGTGGGGTACCAGAACCAGGGCCATTTCCCTCACCCCTGGCCTGGCATGGGGCCCCCAGCAGCCACTGCCCCACACGGCGCCCAGCCTAGGGGACATTTCTGACTCCTGGGACCGGGCTGCTGAGTGGGGCCGGGCACAGAACCAGCATGGAGCGGGGGGCGTCTGCTCCCCGTCCTGGGATTCTTGCTGTCCCCCACACTGGGACTGACATTGAGCCTGGCCGGAGTGCTGGGCTCATCCATGGCCCAGCAACGAGCCAACCTCAGGAAACGCCACCAGGGCCTCTGCACCCCACCCCCCTCTCCTCCAAGGAGGTGACAGAGAGGCCAGCCCCTGTCCCCACGGAGTGTCGGCCCCTCCCCCAAAGGGAGCTCTGCTCCCCCACCTGCCCCTGCACACAGGACGCAGGGCAGGACGGGGCCCTGGAGGCCTTCGCGGAAGACAGCGGCCAGGCTCATGGCGGGGGTTCGCGCGCAGAGGGGGACGGTGCGACCCTCACGCGGGGGCACGGTGTGACATCGCCACCCTGAGGGCGCGGAGCCTCTGCCAGCCCTGACGCTCTGGGAGGCCATCTGCGGGTCCCTGGTATGGCGGCCGACTCGCGGGAAACGGTTCAACGGCCTTTATCTCCCCCGGTCCCCGAGCCCACACCTTCCGGCAGAGGCGGCCCCCACCGCAGACGGGAGTCCGGGCCACCCCGTCGCCGTGCTGGGCTGTCCCCCCCCACCCTGGCCAGCTACCCGCACCCAGCAGCCCACCCTGCTTTGGGCGGCCTTCACTCTCAGCCACTCAGTGCCTGGCCGCCTGCCCCCCACCTGCCCACAGCCAGCGCCTCTGAGCCTTCGATGGCACTCCTTCCCGGGGGAACGGCTGGGGGCTGAGCGCGAGGTGCCAGGCCCCGCCCCCCGCCCCGGTGCCAGACGCTGGAAGCAGCGAGGGCTCCCGGGCGGAGGGCAGCCCCGGGCACGGAACGAGGAGATAGTTCCTCATGAACAGTCTGCTTCGTTAAGTGGGGCGGGCGAGGCGGAGCTCTGCCTCCTGGGGCGCCAGGCCTCGGCCGGACCGTGTGCCCGCTGGTCAGGAGGCCGCAGCACGCCCGCCCCCTCCCCCTCGGGTTTGGGGTCACGCCAGGAGGTGCCCAGGGTGCACCTGTCCTGCTCACCCGCCTGAACCCCAGGTCTCGGGAGGAGAAACTAGACACGTCCAAGTCTTTCTCTCAAGGGACCAAGCAGAAAGGGCGTCCTGCCCGGTCCCTTCGGGCGATCGCTGTGAGGGGGCGGGAGGGAGAGCAGAGGTGGGGCTCGCACAGGGAATTCAGAGCAGGCTCCAGGTCTGACAGGACTAATGGGGAGACCTGCGTCCCCAAGGACTAGGACGAACCAGTGGGAGAGGGGCCAGCGAAGTGGCGTTTTCTTCAGAGCCGCTGGGCCGGCCGCCAGGCCGGGACTTCGTGTCTGCAGACCTTGGAGCGCCCCAGGCCCGTGCGCGGCTGGCCGCATCCCAGCACCGTGGACCCCGGGCCGGGCGGCTCAGCCAGCGACCGTGGGCAGGGGGCCCAGCCCCGTCCATGCGGGAGGCGAGGCAGGCGGTGGCAGTGGGCTTTGCCAGCAGCCAGGCAAGGACGCGCCTGCACCCCGCTCCCCACCCCCCCACCCCCGCCCCCGAGCTGGCTGTGCTCCGCGAGGCTTCGGACACGCGCCCCTGACGAGCGATGACAGCTCAGGCCCTCGCCCCGGGGACCAGAGCGCGCTGTCCGGCACAGCCGAGTGTGGAGCAGGCCGGCCGCAGCCTCCCAGAGCCTGTGGTTTGGGGGGGTCTGCCCCATCCCAGCTCTCAGGACACACAGCACAGCCCCCCACAAACCCCAGCCAGAACGAGGCGACTTGGAGGCAGAGGCCGAGGGCAGGGGGGCGGCTGTGTGTGCGGCAGGCTGAGGCCCGAACGGCACGGCCACCAGGCACTGTCGGATGCTGGCTCGGGAAGGTTCTCGGTGTTCCCCACACGTATGGACAAGGCGACCGCCCAGCGCCCAGCGCCCAGCGGGCTTACAATGGTCATTGGCCATCGGGCCAAAGAGAGGCCCCCCAGACCCACAAAGGACATGCAGACGAGCTTGGAGCGCTGCTGGGAGAAGCGCGGGTGCCACTGCGGGGGCCCCTGGGTGTCGCCTCGGCCGGCTGGGCGGAGCAGGCCTCCGTCTCCTCCTCCCCGCCGCCCGGCCGGAGTTATTTTAGCATCCTCTGACGCCTGTGTGGGACTTGTTTTTAACCACGAAGAGCAGAGCTTGCGATGAACAATAGCTTCTAAAATTATTTCCGTGCGGCAGCTTGGGGCGGAGCCGACGCCTCGGCAGAACACACAAAGGTTCTCGCTCTCCCGTGCTCGCGTCGGGCCGGGTTGCCGTCAGCCTCGGCTGATCAGCCGGGAGACGCCCCCGGCGCTCCCGGGGCCCGGGCCGGCAGCGCCCCTCCCCGAGGCTGAGCCGAGCGCGTGGGGGAGGCGCGTGCCAGGACGGTCAGCTGCCCCTGTGGACATGGCGCTGACATGCCTGCAGGATGCAGGTGGACATGCTGGCACACGTGAAAGAGTGCGAGGCACCGGTCAGGCCGCCCGCGGCTCCGCGCCTGCAGGTTAGCTTCCCGCCGGAGCGGCTGCGGCTGCGTCACCGGCCCCTGGAACGCCCTGTCTGGGGGCCGCTCCTGTTCTCCGGACGGTTTGCGGCTCCGGGGACCCTGTCCTGCCTCACCAGGTGGTGCAGCGGGTGGAAGGCGGGTCGGCCCTCGCGCCAAAGCCCAGCCAGGAGCAGCCTCGGGGCCGCGGATGGGCCCGGGGGAGGGAACCCCGCAGGCCCCACGATCAGGGAGACTCGGGAAGTGAGTGTCAAACCCGTTTCTCCTGCTCCGGTCACGGTCACGAGGCCAAGTGAGAGCTGCAGGTGCACGTGAGCAGGTGTGACAAGGCAAACAGCACTCGGTGGCGGGGATGGGGATGGGGACATGGACGGGGCCGGGGCTGGGCCGCGCAGGACTCCTGCCGAGGTGCGGCAAGCTGTGGTGAGGGCCGGCTGCGTGTGGCCCCGCCCCCGCGCCAGCTCCGGGAAGCTTCCGCCCAGGCCCCGCCCCCACCCGCACCAGCCAGGACCCTCAGCTCTGCAGGGCCATGTTGTCCCCAGCTGCTGACGTTACGCTCATGTCTCAGAAGCGAACTCTCGATGGCCGCTAGGCATGACGCGCTGACGGCCAAGCAGCTCTGAGGCCCCTCCTTCGGGGCAGAGGACCCCGAGTGAGCACCCGGCCCCGTCTGCCTATCTGCCTACCAACCACGTTGCTGCTCTGGTGCGAAGGGGCCGTTGTCCCTCGCGGACCCTGGTCAAAGGCGCAGGCACAGCCCTTGGCTCGCAGAGCGTGGCCCCAGCCAGGCCCCCAGGCGTGCGGCCTCCTGCAGAGCCTGGCCAGCCCCGCCCTGCCGCCCCGCAGCCTTCCCCAGTGACCCGTGGAGCCTGGGCGAGTCCTGAGGCCTCGAAAGAGCAGTGAGTCAGCCAGGTGCAGAATCCACCCCCTCTTCCAGGGAGAGGCAGCTGTCCATCAGTGGCCAGGCGGTCAGCTGTTTCACACCCAGAAGTCAATTCCCCTTCTGCAAGGGACCTCTCAGCCCAAGCCCTTCCAAGGGTCACCCCGCCACCACCCCAGGTGCCACAGGAAACAGCCCCCTTTGTACCACCTGCCCAGGACCCTCTGTGACCTCAGGTGACCTTGCTGAGCCCTCCTAGAGCCTGGAGCTCTCTCGAAGGAAGGATGCAGTTTCTGAACCGAGTTGGCTGTCCCCTCCAGGGCACAGTGACAGATGAGGTCCCCCGGCCGGGCAGCTGACAGGGACCACATAGGAGCTGGAGCTGGAGTCGAAGACCTCACAAACCGAGAGTGGCAGGTGCCCGGGGGACTCCGTGCACCCCGTCCCCCAGGGACGCTGCACGTGAGGGGCCAGACAGCGAGTGCCTCCTGGGGACCGCTAAGACAGAGTGACCACAGGCCCTTGGCGGTGGCCGCCATCCTTGGCTGGTCCGGGCTGCGGCTGCCGCCATCCGCTCAAGGGCGTTCAGAGGCCCCGCGGAGCCGGCACATGTGACAGCCGGGTCCGCCCTTGCGTGCTGGCTCCAGGAACCAGGTCAGGGTGAGACATACTGTCATCGGCACTGCTACAGCCAGGACCCCGTAGGGACAGAAAGACGCGGGGCGGTGAGGTCAGCGGGCCGTGCACACGGCGCCCCCCCCACCCCCTGCCCGTGCCGGCCCCTGCCCGCCTCCCCCGCCCAACGCCCCAGCAGCGCTGGCCTCGGCGGCCCCTGCCGCGGGAGCGGAGCAGGCCGGGCAGGCGGCACAGCCTCGCACCTCCGTCCGCGTGCTGCCCTCTGCCGGCCAGAGCCCCAGGGCGGGGCACGGGGTGCCGTCTGGACCCATCTCCACAGGGAGGAGGGGCAGCCGCCCTCGTCCCCAGCCCCGAGCCGCACTGGGGCAGTGGCCCTCGGAGCGCCCGGCGCCCGCACCTCCTCGCTGTGCCCCGCCTGCCTCCCAGAGGTCTCGCACCGCAGTGAGGGGGACCGACTCGGCCAGGCCACAGTGTCCCCACGAGCGAACACAGGAGAGACGGGCGGAGGGTCCCGGGCCAGGCCGACAGGCCCGGGGCTGCTGCGGAGGCCTGCGGGGAGGGGAGGGGGCCCCTGCGTGGGAGGTGGCGAGTGAATGAACGAGCGGACGCAAGCGGGGTGCCCAGCAGGGGTCCGCCTGGCTCAGTCCCATGGAAGCTGCAGCCCTCGGAGTCACGCAGGCCTGGGTGACCAGCAGTCAGTCAGCTGGCCAAGGACGAAACGCTCCAGGTGGGCTGAGGGCCACGCGGGGCGGACAGGTGGACCGCCCTGTGGACACACCCACTAAGGGCTGTACCCTGCCTGCTGCTCTCCCCGACCACCAGCCTCCAGTCTTTGGGGGGGACATGGGGACCCTGAACCACGGGGACTTCTTTCCACGAGGTCCACCCACCCCCGCCTGGCTGAGCGGCCGGCGGCTGCTGCCCTCTGCTGGCCGAGCCGGCCCATGGCGCTCCCGGCTGGGGGCGGGGAGGGGGAGGGGCTGTGGGCACATTGGGAGGGTGTCAGCTCCTGTCAGCATCACCGGTGCCGGTTGCCATGGCGATGAGGGTTGGGGGAGGGGCTGCTGCAAGGGCCTTCTGGAAACCAGGCAATATTCCGGAGCCAAATTCCTCCCGCTCTGCGTCCCCGGCACAGCCCACGTGACGGCGCAGGCCAGGGGAGGGGCGGGGCTGTGGGAGGGGGCTGAGCCCCTGCTGCCCAGAGCGGCCCCCACCGCGGGAGAGGGCACCCCGGGCGCCGGCAGCCTGGGTCGTGGTCAGCAGGCTGCTCCCTCATGCTCGCCGGGCCACTCCCCCGAACGCTCGCACAGACCATGCCCCCTTCAGGGGACCTCGGGGACACCGGGACAGTCACGTGGGCAGGTGCCGGGGGCTCTCTGTCCTGCCACAGAAGGGTCGATGGACCCGGCCAGAAGCGGCCGACACGGAGAGGACACGGCCCAAGCCAGGCACCCAGCCCTTTCCCGACGGCCGTCAGGGAGCGCGGCAGCGCCCCCGCCTGGACTCGCGCGGGCTGCAGCGCTGCCTGGAGCAGGACCCCAGCACCAGGCCAGGACGCCCCGTCAGCGTGCAGCTCCCAGCCCTGGGGAGGTACGTCACCAGCATGCGCTGGGCATCGCTGTCATCCTGGAGGGTGGTGACAGCCAAGCTTGGGGCCGGCATCCAGGAAGCTGGCAAGCCCCTGGCCTCGGGGACCTCGGGGAGCCACCCAGAGGAGGCTCACAGGGACTCCCCTGGAGTATCAGCACCCCCAGACGTGTCTGCGACAGGAGGTGGCGCCCCGCTCTCCGGGTGTCATTTTGTGTAAACAAACAGGAGTTGCTGGTTCCAAATCAAGGTATTTGTGTAAATTAATACATCATAGTCTCTCCTGAAACAGGATGATTCGTCTCTGGGGGCGTCGTGTTAGAGACAACATAGGGAATGGCTGTGCCATTTGCATATGCAGATATGTCTAATTATTCAACGCGCAATTAAAGGCTTGTGTGTCAGCAAATGAGACTAATTAGATACATTTATCTATGATAATCAGCTTTTCACAAACAAAATAGAGCCCCTTCGTCTCACAGGGGAGTGGTACAGGGGGCGCTGTGGGCAGGTGAGGGAGGAGCTGGTGGGAGGTGACCGGGGAGCACGGAGGGTCCCGCATCCTCCTCGGCCCCTCTGGCTGGCACCCTGACCCGGCCACAGAGCAGCGGAGCGGGCGATGGCAGAGGGTGTCCCCTGGAGGGGGCACAAACGTGAGTGGAGGGTGGCCTCTGGCGCGGGGGAGGTCGGGGGGCATCCGGAGGGATGCAGAGGGCATGGGGGCTTCTGTCCTGCAGAAAAGGCAGGTGGGTCCCCACGGGGAGAAAGGGGGTGGGCCTGTAGGGGCACTGGCCCTCATGGCACCCCGGGTGCTGGACGGTGTCACGGGCCCTGGCTTTACTCCCTAAGATTTTTCTGGACTCAGGGGAAGTCTTTTTCAAAGGGCCAAGAAAAATGCAGGGCCTGCAACGCAGAGTCCGAAGACCCCGGCAGACGGGGCCGGCGCTCACTTGGGGTCCTCTGTCCTGAAGGAGGGGCCTCAGAACCCAAGGGGGTCGGGGTCAGGGCAGGGAATGACCCGCATGTGGGCCAAGAGGCCGGACCTCGGCCTTGGGAGCCCACCCTGGGACTCCCCATGCGTCCTGTCCCTGTGCGGAAAGCCCAGGCTCCCCACTTGGGAGGGCCGCTCGGGCCGATGCTGCCTCAGAAGGTCCCTCTGGGGCCAATGGAAATCTAATTCGGCAGGCAGGCAGGCACTGCGCGTCCTAATTTCCCCAGCACCCGGGGGACGCGAGCGTCTCTTCACTGCCGGGCTCTCAGGCCCGCTGGGCGGGCCTCACACCATTCCCGTTTTCCAAGCCGACCCACTGCTGCCAAGAGGGCGCCTGTCAGAACCGAATCGTTTCCAGAGCCTCTGACCAAGAAGGCCGGCGTCACGGAGGCATGCAGAGCCTCACCGAGCGCTGAAGGGCAGACGCAAGGCACCCCCACTGCCCTCCCTGGGCCGCCGCAGGTCCCCGGCTGCCTGGCCGCGGGGTCCCGAGAGGGCTGTCTCTGTGGACATCGCAGGCTCCCTTTCTCTGGTCCTGGGAGGGTTTGGCCAATGGGGTCCTCCTGGAGGACGGACAGGGCGGATGTTTATTTCCGGCCCGCCCCGCGGGTCTCAGCTGCGGCCGCCCATCTCCAGGAGGTCAGGGCGCCCTCACCGCACACCTCCCTCCACCTGCCCCAGTCAGAGCCCCGACTCCAGCACGCCCTGGTGGCCCATTTGAGGCCCGACTCCCAGTGGCACCCAGCTCATTCGTGCTGCTCGAGAACTCGTTCTGTCACAGATATTGGTTGAGCCCCTACTATGTGTCAGTCAGTGTTCAGGCGCTAGAGCCACAGCCAAGGGCGGAGCAGGGGTGCCTGGGGCCCCAGAGGGTGTCTGCAAAAGCCAGCTGCTGCTGACACCTGGGGCCCCCCAGGCACCCCGGCTGCAGCTGCTGAGCTTGGCGCAGAGCTGCTGCTCCAAGTTGGGGGGTCAGGGTTATGGCCTCCAGAGAAGGTGGCGCTTGGAGGCTGCGGAGGCAAGTCTGTGGCCACCAGGCAGCGGGGATCCCCGGCGCACAGGCGGAGGGCGCTACCGTCTGATTTCCATTTCAGGGGACAGTGGCCTGCAGCCCTTGTAGGTGGGAAAGAACCACGGATGGTCTAGGAGGAGGCGGTACTGCTGGTGGGTGTGCTGGTGGCGAGGCCGCCACAGAGGCCGGGCCAGGCGCGCGGTGCATCGGACGGGCGGGGAGGGCCCGGGGCTGGGATGGCTCCCCGCCCTGCGCAGGAAGAGGTGGCAAACCCGCCTTTCAGAGTCTGTGGCCAAGCCCACGACACAGGGGCCCTGGCCGCCACGCAAGGCCCCGGGTCACGTTGCAGCCTCTCGAGGCTGGAGGCTGAGTAATGAGGGTCGGTCACCCGGGCTCCACGCCCTGCTAAAACCCCACACACGGGGCTCAGCGGGGGTCGTCCCTGCTGGCAACACACACGTGTGTTCAAATGTCACTTCTGGGAGGGGTTGGCACCGTCCACACAGCTCCACGTGGAGACGCCCCGGGGGCCCTCAGCGGGAAGAGGAGGAAGGGGGGAGAGAGCTGCTCACTCCAGAGGGGATGGAGAGGAAAATGTGGCATGAGAATGAACCTTGCAAACGAGACGGGATGGAATTCTAGGGTTCCGAGAAGAGCTCACAGTTTAGAGAAACCCTGTGCTAAATCCTACGCCTGACGAGTGAGGTGAACGCAGCAAGCATGACCTCGGAGAGGCCACTGGGGGGCCGGGGGCCTGGGGGGCCGGGGGCCTGGGGCCTGGGGGGCCAGGGGCCTGGGGGCTGGGGGACCGGGGGCTGGGGGGCTGGGGGCCTGCCGCCAGGCACCAGCCACACCCCACATACCGAGCAGCCTTCCGCTGGGACCCATGCCTCGCAATCAACTGAGTTAACATGTTACCCATAATAAGTTAATTATATTATTACTTTCTGATACTGCAATCACAGATTTTTATGTTTTGATGCTAAATTTGGTAAAGCTTTAAACTAGGGTAATTAAATGATTAGCTGGGAGATGACAAGGTAACAACCACTTCCTGCTCCTCGGACACGCCCAGCGGGCGTCACCTGCGTGGAGGACACAGAGAGGGGACGTGCGCCACACCCCAGGGCCTGCCGGCCACCACGGCCCGAGCTTCCGGAATCCTCCCCGGAGCCTTCCTGGAAGGGCTGGAGGCTGCAGCATGACCCAGGGGACACGGGCCCCTACAGGGCTGTCCAGGCTCGAACCAGGTGGCTCGGGCTGGGACAGAACCCGAGAGCAGTGTGAGACGAGGTGGTGCCTGTGATCCAATCCTCAACCCTCCTCCTCACCCCTCCCCCCTACAAATGCTATGGCTCTGAGCACCGCAGTACAGGTGCGTGTGCTGATTGTCCTGGGCTTAGTGGCTCTTGGAGGCAGCATTGGGTTTCCAGGTTCATGCGGCACATAGAAATATTTAGGACCTGGACAGTTCAAGCGAGAAGCATTCACAGAACATTACGCCGTCTGCGCGTCTGTGGCCTCGTTTCTCTCCAGGTGAGTTTCTGCCTGAGCAGCGACGAGCGTGGTGCCGTTTCCTTTCATTTCTAGATGGGGGTGTCCCTGCCTCGACTCACTTCTGCAGCCCCAAAGTGGGCGCCGACCAGCCGTGGCTGTGTCCGCCGGGCTCGGGGGAGCAGCGCTGCGCTGAGGTCTCGGGCCTCCCGGGGCTCCTCGCTCAGGGGTGCGGTCTTCCCTCGAGCTCGCTCAGCGCGTCTGGGGAGGGCGGAGCCTGCCGCGCCTCGGCGAGGCGGCGGAAACTGGCCTCGCAGGCGGCCGTCAGCACCACGGACAGCGCCGGAGACTGGGCCCGGCGTCTCCGCAGGCCTTCTAGCAGGGAACACGCGCTGACCCTGAATTAGGAGAAATCGCCCTCATTCCTGCTGTCAGAGGCTCGCTAGGCTCGGCTCGTAGCCAGTGGTAGGCCTCCTGTCACCACGGTGTCCTGAGCCCAGGCAGGAGCCAGCGCGTGACGTCCCAGCAGGCAAATCACTCCAGGTAGACCCAGCGGGCAGCCCGGGTCCCCCGCTCGGTGAGCTGTGGCTGGCCCAAGACCCTGGCGTGGCCCAGAGCTCACTCTCCTGCCCCTGGAATGAGGGAAGCAGCGTCATCCACGACATGCCCCACCCCACCCCTCAGGGACCCTGGGGACACTCCTGCTGGCCAGCGCCTGGGCAGCTCACGGGGGAGCCGCTTTCCTCCTGCCTGAGAAGGACCCTGGGCGTGCTCGGCAGCAGCGGAGGCCCACAGGGTCAGGGGTCGGCCAGCGCGACCTCGGGAGGGTGGCAGGCTGCACGTCCGCCCCCTCCCCGGTTCTCGGTGACCCCTCAACCTGCGGGGACAGCCCTCCCTGGAGTGTGGACGGGAGGGGTTGCGCGGTACACGTCCTCGGACCCCTCTGTCCCTCTCTCCTCCTGCGCAGCAGCCTCTGGGGGCCCCTTGCATCTGGCAGCGAAGACCCTGTTCGTGAACTTTTAGACAGTGGACACCCACCAGGAAAATCCACAAAGGGGAAGAGGAGGGGACTGAGGAAAGCCGGGGAGAACAGAAAGGACCCCTCCCCAGAAATCGCAGGCGATAAAGAGGTACCCGGGCCTCTTAATCCATCCCAAAGGAAGCCCAAGCGCCCCTTGGACATGTGGGGTGCAGATGAGGGTTGTGGCTTCAACGACAGCTGCACCGCCAGGCCCAGCGGGGAGGACAGAGCCCATGTCGAGTGTTTTAATTTGGGGCGCCAGTGTCAGAGGGGTGGGGTGTCTGTGTAGCAAAGCAGGAGGGGGACCCACAGGGAACCAGGCCCCCCGTGGGGGCCGGGGACCAGGAGCACTGACGATGGCAACAGGCCTCGGCGTCATGGCGGGCGGGTGGGAGACAGGCCTGCCTCATCCTCCACCCCGGAGGTGCGGCCGCGGGGAGCGCCTGGGGCTGAGAGAGACATGGGGGGAGGAGGGGGCGCAGCACGCGAGGCGGGCACACCCTGGCCCGGCGCCCCTGCGTCCTCGTCCTCTCTGTCTGCCCCCCTTCCCTTTCCCTGGGGGACATTGGCGGGAGCCATGGGAGCCCCAGCCTGGCCCACACGGGAGAGGTGCCGCCTTGCCCGGGTCCCTTGGCAGGAAGCCGTACGGAGCGCTTCCCAGGTCGTGAGTGGCAGAGTGAAGGAAGGGCCCGTGCGGGGAGAGCCGCGAGCCAGGGGCGGGGCCTGGCAGGTTTCAGCCTGCGGGGTCACTGCCCCGAGCTCTGTCCGCGGGCGAAGCCGCGGGCCTGGGACAGGTCCTCCGCCCAGGAGAGGGGCCGGGAAACTCCACAGCTGACCTTGCCTGCCCACGGCTGCTCGTCTGGCCGAAACTCCCGCTCCGCCCTGGCCCTCCCCAGGGACCAGGACGGGCGGACGTCAGCTTGGGTTTGGGGCAGCGGGCAGCCCCACGTGGCCACGTGCACATGTGCTGTGGCCTGCTTGTGGTGACCTGTGACCCCACACGCGTATCCCGCCGGAGGGCACGTGGCGTCTGCAGGTGTCAGGCCGAAGCCTGTCCTCCGCAGGGGCCCTCGCGCTGGGCGAAGAGCTGTCGGCCGTCCCCCAGGCCCGGCGTGCTCGCTTCTGTGCCCCCATTTCTCTCCGCCTGTGGAACTCTACCTCAAACCAAAAGAGGCTCGAAACGATGCGGGACACAGCACCCCGCCCACACCCCGCGTTCCTGTCTTCAGCTTTCATGGCCGAGCTTTATTTGCACATGGCACAGGCGGGGGAGGAATGGATGCGCCTGCGACCGGCCCCACCCTGGGGCGACCGCGGCCTGGGACCAGGGCGAGCTGCTGACCCCCGGCAAGGGCACTCCGCCCAGCCTCCCTGCCCCCTCCACCGCCCGCCGAAAGAGACGGGTGGCGGACGAGAGTGTTGAGTCTCCCTGTTTCCTGCCGGTGACCAGATTTGAATGCACAGTTTATGAACCGCACTCGCACTTTCCGCCCGCCGCCCGCGAGGACCGTGCCGTGCCGATTCGCCACTTCATAAACAATAACGTGACATTTCACAGCTGGGCGTCCGCCTGGGGGCCTTTCTCTGCAGCCGGAGACTGTGGGCAGCGGAGGTCACCGAAGGGCCGGATGAGTCCTCAGGTTCTCAGTAAGTGGCGCTCAGGCAGGGGAGCCTCCCCGGCCACACTGTGTCCCCACCCACTCGTAGGGACAACCCCAGGCGGGGCCTGGCCTTCCTGCTTCCTGCAGGCAGCCCACCCGCCTCCCAGGACCACCTCTTCCCCAGGGAGAGCAGCTCTGCCCCTGCCCCGGACTGAGGACTCCCACTCACGAGCAAACACATGACAGTGGCTCTCGGTGTCCCTAGCCACCATCCCCACCTGAGCCCGCGGGCTCCGCTGCCCAGCTGCCAGCACCTCTGAGCAGCCCGCGTGGGAGCCTTGCCTGTGGTCAGCCCGGTGGTCCCACATCTGACCACTGCCCCTTGTCCTGGAGTTTTACAGGCACCGGGCGCCTGCTGTGAGCCAGCGCGTGCAAAGCGGTTTATTCTGCAGATCAACTCTGCGAGGCGGGACTACTGCCCCACCGTGCGGACAGGCGGCTGAGGCTCAGCACGGGGCTGTCACCTGCCCACTGAGCTGAAAGGTCACCCCTGGGGTCCCTGACAGGCAGGCACCACCCGTCAGGTTTCCAGATGCCCAGCTTCCTTCCAGTACGGGTCACATTGTCCATAGGAGGGCTCTGCTGACCGTGCGGGGGAGGAGGGGGCTATGACCCTGGAGCAGGCCGACAGGGCAGCAGATGCCCGGTGGCCTGTCCCAGGCCAGTGTGTGGCGCTAGTGAGTCAACGGGGAGCAGTGGCCGCTCCTGCACCAGCTGAAAGGGCTTGGCCAGGGTCGCGTGCCCGTGAGGCTCCACCAGGCTGAGGGGGGCCAGTGCCGGCACGCGGGAGTCGGCACTCAGCTGCCGGGAGCTCTGCCCGGGTGACGCGCGGAGCCCTCTCTGCGGGCCTGGCCCCAGAACACCAGCGGATGCCGCGTAGCTTCGGG
Organism: Rousettus aegyptiacus; assembly: GCF_014176215.1. Lineage (NCBI taxonomy): Eukaryota > Metazoa > Chordata > Mammalia > Chiroptera > Pteropodidae > Rousettus > Rousettus aegyptiacus. The sequence continues at coordinate 700,511 of NW_023416287.1, forward strand.
GTGCAGACACACACACCTCCCGTGGCGTTCCCGGGCCACAAAACTGGGGGCAGATGGGGTCCCCAGCCCGGACCCCTGTCCAGTGCTCCCTCCACACCCTACGCAGCCCCCAACATCCAACAGGCCACAGCAAGCACCTGCGCGGCCGCCTCCAGCCCGGCTCAGCTGTGGCCAGGATGCTGGCAGCACGGGTGAACACCTGGCACCCAAGGGTGTCACTTTAAAATGCCAAAGATGGTGGGGACCGGGCCAGCGGGCTCACTGTACCCCTAGTGGGCAGGTAATCAAAGGCATTTTTCTTCCCTCGCTGGCCCGGACCATGCCGCATGTGCCTGCACCGGGGTGGGGGGCAGACCAGCACCCCGCGGGACCGCGGGGAAAACTACTAGTCGCAAAGGACAAGGGACAGTGCTGTGGCACATCCGTGCCGTCCAGACAGCCCTGTGCACAGCTCATGGGACGCTGCTATTTGGGGCGCTATGTCCAGGGGACTCCAGGGGATGCGTGTGGGCGACGGAACTTAGCGCATCCAGCACCGGCCAACCTGCCTGCGGAGCCTCGGGAGGAAGGGGGCTGCTGGCTGCCTGTGGCAGTCCGCAAGCCTGGCCTGCAGAGCGAGGGGCGAAAGGCTTTGGGGGGGGCGTCTGGAGGGTTGGGAGCCTTCACCAGAAGTGGTAGAAAGCATCGAAACAAAGAAGCACCCCGTGTCTCCATGGGGCTTCCCTTCGGGGCTTCCCCGTGTTCACAGCAGGGGCGGCCTCTGCTGTCGAACCGGTTCCTCCATTAATTCTGAGAACTGAGCTTCTCGAAAATGCCTGAGATGGTGGACCCCACCCACACCCCCGCCCCCGGACAAGGCTGCCAGCTCAGGCCTGGCTGGCCCTGCCCAGTGCCCGCGTCTGCAGCCCTTGATAAAGGGGTGTCGGGAGCAGAGATAGGGGAACTTGCGGGGCGTGGCGTGCGACTGCCTGTCGGTGACTCCGTCCTGAAACCCTGCGCTCCCCGGAGGTGGTGCAGGGTCGGCAGTGGGGGTGGGGGTGGGGAGGGGTGGGCAGGGAGCAGGGGCAGCCCGAACCCCGCCCCCCGTCAGAGGACTTTGTTACAAGGAGACAAGATGGAGAAAGATGGAAATTCTGCTGCCACAATGCTGCACTTGAACTTCATGCCACGTGAGGGGCTCCTGGCAGGCGCGGCCCGCAGAGCGGCGGGCGTGGGGCTGCGGGGCGCCGGCCACCCGGGCGCCCGCCGCTGATTGCCTGTTCAACAGCATCGGATTAATCCAGTCTCTCTGCACACGGCCACCCAACCCGGGCCTCCCCCGACCCCGGCCCGACCTCCACGTGCCTCCCTCTGAAGGGGAGGGGGATCCCGTCCTCCCCTGCCGTCCTCGGCTCGGACGCGCCCCTCCCGCGCGCCTCCCGCCGCCGCCGCTGCCACGCCCGTCAGCGCTGGGAAACCGCGGCGTTGGGGCCGCGGATCTGCGGGGGGAGGGGCTCGAATCCTCCCTCTCTGGGTGGAAAGAGCCGAACCCGATTCCGCTGATTGAGCTTAGGTGACAGTGCGGAAGTGCTCAAAAGGCGTGCTGTCCAGCCGCGAAGGTCACGTGCCGTGCGTCTCACCTACACGGAGGGCCCCGGACCAGGCAGATCCCGGGACAGTGCGTGGGCTGAGGAAGGGGAGCCACGGCGAATGGGAGGGGGCGTCTCCGGCGGAGACTCTGAGAAGGTTCTGGAATGGAGTTGCTGGTTGCACAGCGGGGCGGCGCACTCTAAGAGGTGACTCGCAGGGCAGGTGAATTATATTTCAGTAAAGCCGTCGGCACACGCGAGCGCGCAGTGCAGCAGCGCGAGGCTGAGGGGCCGCACCCGGCTCCCCGCGGGCACCGACCCTCCCAGGAACCTCGTGGGTGCCGTGACCACCCGCCCCTCCCCCACTGAAGCCCGCGCGGGCGGCTGCATGTTTCCCTGTTGCGTTAAAGGTTCGCAGACAAGGCATTAAGGCTCAGAGGGGGCCCCTCCTTGACCGAAGCCTGACGGGGCCCTCCGAGTCCCCCCACCCCTGGACCAGGCTCGGGCCCTGGGCTTCTGGGTCCTTATAGAGTCCAGTTCCAGCAAGAACCCTGCTAAGTCTGCCGAACGAGAAGCCCCCGCCCCTCCCCCGCCCGGCGTAAAGGGCAGGGGACCCGGCTGTCACTCCATGAGCCGTGCTCGGAGGGTCAACGGCTTAATCCTTAATAATTTTTGCCCAAGAGGCCTGCGTGTTTGTTTTGCACTGGGACCCACAAGTGCTGGCGCCCCGCGCTGGGCATGAAGCCCCCCGCCCCCGCCCCCAGCTTTCGGGTGCTAATTAAACAGCCACGTCCGTGGTCTGCGCATCCGCAGCTGCGCCGTGAGCGCCACCGGCCAAACCCAGCGTTAAATCAGTGACGCGACTCGGGGTCTGCAGGAAGCGCTTCTAACAACTGCGTCGAGTCTCATTGTCTGAACTCGTAGCTACAAGAAAGTGGGGGTTCGCTTCCCACGGGACGCCAGAGGGGCGCTGCTGGCCGGTGACACCGCGATGCCGGCGCTGGCCCGCGGAGCACTGCATCGCGGAGGGCGGGCGAGCCCCGGGCCCAGGCCCGCAGCGGCCTCGGTGCGGCCGAGATGCTGCGGCGCGTGCGCGGAGCCGCGGCCCGCGCGCTCGGCTTCTCCCTGCGGCTCCGTCTGACCGTGGGCCACCTCGACCTGAGCCGCACCTCGTGCGGAAACCGAAATAACGCTGATCTCCCTCCCCGTTTTCCAACGCGCCTTATCGTTGCCCAGTTTTGAAACTTGGGGCCGCGTCGGCTGTCACCGCCCGCCCTGCCCACCAGGTGGCGCCACCGCGGGGAGCGGCTGGAACCCCGGCCGCGGCCCGCAGGTCGGGAAGGGCCGGTGCCCCGTGCGCACGCGCGGCCCCGGTTTTCAGCCTGGGAGACGCCCCCCCTCCCCCGTAACTGAGCGGAACTCGGTGGACAGTAAAAGCGATTGTCCGGTCGACGCTGTCCTTTTCACTAAGCTGGTGGGGAAGGGGCAGTACAACAGATGGGCCCCAGTGCGGCCTGGACGGGGGCCCTAGGGGGGTGGCATCGAGGCCAGACACTGAGGGGGGCCCAGCCCGGCCGCGGCCCCAGGGAGGCGCAGCGAGGGGGCAGCAGAGGCTTGTCCCGCAGGGCCCAGAAGTCACAGGAATGGCAGGCGGGGCGAACCCAGGTGGACACCACCTCCGGCCTCCGCCAGGTCAGACCAGGAAACGGAGAAGAACCTGTCTGGCTCTGACCCCAGGGGGCAGAAGGGATGGAAGGGGAGCCTTGGGGGTAAAGAGGGTGCCGGCAGCTCAGCTCGCGTCGCCCAGCAAGATGGCAGTGCTGTGCTCAGACAGAGCAGAGCCACCCGATGCCACCTCCACCGGGAAGCCTGCCGGAGCCGGCCCAGCTCAGCCCCGCTCCACCCTCCCCGCCTCCCGCGTGCGGAGCTGCTGCCCAGAGGACTCAGGACGGACGACTCCCAAGCTGCTCGTTCTCCTGAGTGACGATCCCTTCAGTCGCAAGTGACGGGATCCCAGACAGTCGTGGCCCAAAGGGAAGCGGGACAGGCGTGGAGCGGGCACCGGGAAGCCGAGGGCACTGCTCAGGGCCGCGCACACAGAGCCTGCGCGCCCACCCCGCGCCTGCATGCGCGGCTCTCTGCAGAAATGGAGGCAGGGCCGTGGGTCCGGTCACAGCTGTTCCTCGGGTCGGTGACCCTGGCAGCAGCAGGAGACCCCTCTCGTCCGCCCGACCTTGACAAACAGCAAACGCCCACTTTAGGAACTAGCAGGCTGGGCCTCCTGTCTCCCTGCACCCGGCGGGGCATCTGCCCTCCTGACCCCCAGGCTGCAGCCTGTGAACTGGCTCCTAACCAACCCATTCCCTTGCTCTCAGTTGTTGCACCGGCCTGGTTTACTGCCAGGGTGGCTCCTGTTTTAATTTTCTATATATCAATATTCAAACTCGACCGAGTACAGAATCATTTATCCAGGGGCACAAGGATCAGCAACAGCCACGTTCCATCTACTCACAGGCTTTGCCAGGGGCCCCGGGCAGCTCCAGACACGGGCCCCTCTCAGACACGCAGGCTGCTGGGGGTCGGGGACGCTGCAGCCAGAAAGGGCTGTCAAGAAGTGACACAGCCCAAGGCAGCTTTGGGGTTGCAGGACGGGGCCCAGGCCAGCCGCCTGTGCTGTCGGGGACACGTGGAGAGGCAAGTTCAGGGGAGAACCGACTCCTCTCCGTGGGCCTTCGATGCCCTCACCCTTGCCTGCCCGCCCACACCTGTGGAGGCTCAGATGCAGAGAGCTACCGCCACGGGCATCGTCCGTGCTGTGGAGAGGCCCCAGGCGCCGGGTGGGGAGGGGACGGGCAGAGCCAGGTGGGCCTCAGGTCAGAGGGTGCAGCGCCCCGTGCCCAGGACTCTGGACCCCTCGCCCGGGTCCCCAGCCCAGAGAATCACTGCACCGAACGGCCGGCAGCACGCGCTCTGGCCCTGCTCCTCAGGCTGCCGGCCCCTGGTCAAGCCGACTCGCCCGTAGGACAGTGCTAACGAGGTGGCCGAGTGTGGGCGGGAGGCTGCTGAGGTTGACCAGAGGAGACAGGGTGCGGTGAGAGGTGGCCGCATGCCAGGGGAATCGAGGAGGCAGACGCCGGGGTGCGGGACGTGGAGGAACGGCGGGTCTGGAATGGCTCCGGACGTTTCGGCCTGACCCCCCGACCCAGCGGCAGTGTGAAAAGGGGCGGTTATGGGCGGCCGGTCTGGGGCAGGGGGCAGAGTGCAGTCCTGACTGCGTTGAGCTGGAGGTGGCCTCAGATGTCCAATGTCCAGCGGGCAGCTGGCTCTATGAGGCCGGCATTCAGGAGAGGGGCCTGGGCAGGGACCAGGGCGACCATGCCAGGCAAACGGTGTTGGGTGAGCCCAGGGAGTGGACGCAGACGGAGAAGAGGCTGAAGGACAGAACCCTGACTCTCCAGAACGAGGCGTCGGGGCGGAGGAGCGCCAGCGGCCCGGCTGCGAGGAGCGGCCAGTGGCGTCTTGCTTTGACCCGACAATGCTGATCTCGGGGAGAAGCACGGTGCCGTGGGCGCCCGCCCCCGCGTCCTCACCAGCGCTCGTCGGCTCTCGCCTTTCCGATGGCAGCCATCCCGACAGGTGTGAGGTGACGTCTCACCGTGGCCCGGAGTGCACGTCCCCGATGTGGCGATGCTGGGCATTGCTCACGTACCTGTTGGCCGTTGTCTGTCTTTTTTGAAAAATGCCTATTCTGATTCGCTGCCCGTTTTGAGCAGACGGCATGTTTTTCTGCAGTTGCGTCGTACGAGCTCTTTCGCGATTTGGATACAGACCCCTCCGCGGTGCGATTTCTCCCACTCGGTGGCCGTTCATTCTGCCCACGGTCCCGCTGCTGTAGGTCCGTCCCCTTGTTTAATTTGGCTTCCGTTTGCCTCCGTCTCTGACGTCAAATCCAGAACAGCTCAGCGCCAGGACTGCCGTCAAGGAGCTCGCTCGCCCCGTTTCCTTCTGGGGCTTTCACGGTTTCAGCTCCTCCACCCAAGTCTTGGGTGCCGGATGCTGCATTTTTGCTCGTGGTGTGAGACTGGGGTTTTTTCCTTCTTTCGCACGTGGCTGCCCCGCGTTCCCGCCACGTCTGCTGAAGAGAACGTTCGCTCGCATTGCACGTTCTTGGCTCCTCTGTGGTAAACACACGTGCGTGTGGGCTTGTCGCTGGGCTTTCCATCGATCTACGTGTCTGTTCCTGTGCCCGTACCACACTGTTCTGATGACTGTGGCTTTTTCGTTTGTTTGCTTTGATGGCCGTAGCTTTGTGACAGTTTGAAGTCGGGAAGCGTGATGCCTCCAGCTTTATTTTTATTTCTTGAGATCGCTTCAGCTATCCGGGATCTTCGGTGGTTCCATACACATTTTAGGACTGTCATCTGTTTTCATAAACACTGCCATTGGAATCTTAGTTGGGAAGGCACTGGATCTGTGGACGGCTTTGGGCCACCCTCGGCCTCCCCAGAGACCTCCCCGGGGGAACCATCTGCCCCACACAGCAAGGCTTAGGTCAGCAGCACTGCTCTTTGCCGACGTTCGAGCAGACACTCGAGCAGACACGGTTGAAAAGCCACGTGTTCCCTGAGTTACGGGGCCGGGGGGACCCTGGGGTGAAGTTCTCATCTTCCACATTGAGAAGGTGGAGCCTTCACAGCCCGAGGCCCGTGTATGCCCACGAGTGCCAAGCAGCCTCTGCCGGTGTCTGTCACCCCACCTCTGGCCCGCAGGGGACGTGAGCATGGAAGCTCCGTGAGAGGGGACAGGGCGGCAGCCCAGGATGCCAGCGGCGCAGTCTCTGCAGACCGGGGAGTGTGGCTGCCCAGGGCCACACAGCGCTGAGCGGTGAGCACTGCGCTCCCTCCGTGCCCCAGCCCGGCCTGCCTGCGGCTTCCGGGCGACCCCCCACTCCACAGCACCCCCTTCCCTGACACCCGACCACCACCACCAAGGCGGGGGGAGGGTGTTGGACCGTGACTTCCACTAGGCGCTCGCTCGCGCGGGCCATGACATCTGATCATCACAGGCCAAACTGCAGAAGGCCCAGACCACACGCAGGGACCACGGTGCGGCAAAGACTCAGGACTGCGAGTGCGCCCCCCGGTGGCAGGCTCACCCCTGGAGCCGGTTTGTCAGGCCATGTGCGTTAGAACTGGGTGTCTTATCCGGGTGCAGAAGCTGAGGCCCGGAGAGGCTGAGAAACTGCTCAGGTGAACTCCGCATTCGGGAAGAGCTGCCTCCCACCCCAGGGCCCCGCCTGTGCTGGCCAAGGGGCCTGGACGTGGCGGAAGCCAGGCTTCTCCTCGCTTAGCTCTGGGCGGACCCCGCACCTGAGAAACATCCCCAACGGCCCCTGATCAGGACCCGGGGGGACGAGCACGGGTGGGGGGGGGGGGTGGGCGGTGCAGAGCACGTGCTCTGTAACCCGCCGCGCTGTGCGAAACAGCAGGTTCCGCGCGAAGACCGCAATCTCCCCGGCGGCCAGCAGGTGGCGGCGTCTGACCAAGAACCGTGCGGCTCCTGCATTTAGGCAACGTTTGGGCTGCGGTTCTCCGAAGCGGGAAGGTGACCGCCAGCTGCAGGTGGGCCTTCCATGGAGGCCGCTTCACGGTCCCCGCTCCAGAGGTAGGCCGGCCCCAGGCCTCACACCCAGCCCTGCTCTGACCCGGCGAAAGTTCTTGGTTACCTGGTGGTTAGGAAACTGGCAGAACCCGCAGCAGGGCGGGCCAGACAGCTGATGGCCAGGCTGACCCCAGACGGAGATGTATCTCCAGCTGGAACCGCATATTGGCTTTAATTCAGCCTCCCCAGGTGGTGCCCACCTGCGGCTGTGGCCAGGACTCTGCTCTAGGCCATGTTTTGAGCCCGTGGCTTCAACTGACCGCCCAACATTTCCATATCCCCCCAGAGGCCCCCAGCTCTGCCACGCCTGGAGGGACACCCAAGAAGTGTCTCCCAATCCCCCAGCCACAGCTTAAAAATGCTGCCCTGAGTGCAGTGACTGTGACCGCCCTGCCACCAGCTCCCCCATGGCCGGTCCCCACCCCCCACACACACCCCAATGCCCCTCCCCCCTCTGGGCCCCACCTGGTTCTCTGCTTCCCCTAGGATGTGCCATGCCCCTGACAGCCTGTATACCCCGCCCCCAAAAAGCTCCCCCACCCCAGCCCCTAGGCTTAATTGACACCCACTCACCCCTCAGACCATGCCAAGCTGTCCCCTTCCCCCGCCTGTGCGACCTCAGCCCAGGAGGCAGTCCAGGGCCCCTCCCGGAAAGAGCCTCACCCAGACGCTTCTCATCCTCACCAAAGATGGGCCGCCAGCATTCCGGGGCCCGGCGCACTGGCAGGGCCCAAGTGTCCTCCTGACGGCGCAGCGCAGCCCGGAGGCCGCCAGCGCAGGCAGACATGTTAGCCCGCGGACCCTTCCCCTTCCTTCCTCCGTAGGGTTCCAGGCAAGGAAAATCCGGCGTTTCTGTGATTGGGGTCCACGCGTTTGGTCCTGTCCCCTCCGACACCGCGCTCAGCACGGAAGCCCTTGAGAGCCCGGATCCCAGTCAATGGCTGGTCTTCCCAAACATTCGGGAGGGCACTGAGCTCTTAGCCAATTACTCCACAAAAGCGAGGGCACCTACCCCTCTCCCCAAGCCCTGGGCAGCTCGGGAGCTGATTCCTCCGCTGGCGGAGGCCGGAGACAGCGAGGTTGAGCGACTTCGCCCAGCGCCAGGAGCGCGAAGTTGCCTCTGCGGTTACGCCGCGGGGCGGCGGCGGACTCGCCAGGGCGCCCACCCCGGCTACGCGCCAGCGCCCGCCGTGTGCTGCGTGTCCCCTGCTCCGACCTCTGCGCGCCACCCGAGGCGGCTCCCGAGGGAGGGACCGAGGACAAGACCGACAGAGGCGGTGTCCACGTGGGGCGCGAGCGTTCTGTGTCGGCGACCCCCTGAGGTGGCAGCAGGCAGCCGCGGGCGACGCCGAGCAGTTCGCGAAGCGCTCCTCGGTCCCGCAGACCGCACCCCGTCTCCATCCAGACCGCCAGCGCCCTGCACCCTCGCGGTCCCCGCGCCCCTGGCCGTCGGACTACGCCGCGGGTGGAGTGGGGCCGCGGTGGAGGCGGCGCCCAGGTCCGCTCTGATTGGACGGCCGCGAAGTCCCCGCGGGCGTCCCCGCGCCCTCAGGCCGTAGTGAGGCGACTGGGCGCTAAGGCCCGCCCCGGGGCCCGGCCCCGCGCGCCGCGGCCAGGTGGGGGAGGGGAGGGGAGGAGACGAGCAGGAGGCGGGGCCGAGGCGGGCCGGAGAGGCCCGCGCGCGGAGGCTCGGGACGGACACAGCCGCGCCGACGCGCGGAGCCGGGAGCAGCGCGGCGGCGGCGGCGGGCTCGGGCGGGCCTCGGGGGCGGCGCGGCGCGGACGCATGAGCGCCCGCAGGCCCGGCGAGCCCTCGGGCCCCAGCGGCGCGGCCATGGCCGAGTTCAAGTCGCTGTCGGGCGACGCGTACCTGGCGCTGAGCCACAGCTACGCGGCGGCGGGCCTCGCCTTCGGGACAGCACGGGGGCCCGAGGCCGCCGGCGGCTACGGCGCCCCGGGCCTGGGTGGCGAGCTCTCCGCGGCTCCCGCGCCCCGCACACCGGCCGCGGCGGCCGAGAGCAGCGGCGAGCAGAGCGGCGACGAGGACGACGCCTTCGAGCGGCGGCGGCGGCGGCGCGGGCCCGGGGTCGCGGCGGACGGGCGGCGGCGGCCGCGCGAGCAGCGCTCGCTGCGGCTGAGCATCAACGCGCGCGAGCGGCGGCGCATGCACGACCTGAACGACGCGCTGGACGGGCTGCGCGCCGTCATCCCCTACGCGCACAGCCCGTCGGTGCGCAAGCTCTCCAAGATCGCCACGCTGCTGCTCGCCAAGAACTACATCCTGATGCAGGCGCAGGCCCTGGACGAGATGCGGCGCCTGCTGGCCTGTCTCAACCAGGGCGCCGGCCTGGCCGCGCCCGTGGCCGCCGCGCCCGTGTCGCCCTTCGGCCAGGCCGCGCTGTACCCCTTCTCCGCCGGCGCCGCGCTGCCCTGCGCGGACAAGCGCGCGGCTTTCTCAGAGACGCCCCCGGCGCTGTGCAAACACTGCGCGGAGAAGCCGTGAGGGCCCCGAGCCGCCCGCTCCTTCCGCGCGCGTCCTCCACTTAACATCGCCCCGTGACTGTGTCACCCCGCCCCATCGCACCCCGCCCACGGAGAGGCCACCCGACCTCGCGTCCAGCCGGTGCGCGCGGAACATCTTGGGGCCGAGACTGAGCCGCAAAGCGGGGCGCCGGAACCCACGCCTGGGAGCCGGCAGCGCCGGCCCGCTGCGCGCCCTCCCCCTGGTCCGGCCTGGGGACGCGGCGAGGTGACCCGCAGCGCTCGTCGGGCCCTGCCGCTCACTCTCAAGAGGAAACCAGGGCCCCGGCACGGCCGCGGGTGCAGAGCGTGCGCATCCTGCTTCGCGTGTCGCGGCCTCGCCTGGCCTCGCGCTGGCGCGCGTCCTCGGCCCCCCTCCGCTGCTCTTCCCGAACTGCAGGGCCGCGCTCTGGGTGGAGTGATCCCGAAGCCCGGTCCCTTCCGGATCTGCCGGCTCCACGACCCTGTACCCCCGCGACCGATGCGCCCCGGCTTGGCCCGGAAACTGTCCTTCGCAGAGAAGCTGAACCGCGGAGACAAGAAGACTCCGGGGAGTGGCTTTTCGAATTTCCCAAGTCTGAGTTTGTTTATTTTCTTGCCCGACCGGAGGCGCTGAGCTCTAGGGTGAGCGCGCGACTACGCCGGCTGCCTCGGTCTGCGGAGTTAGTCCCCTGAACAGCCCCGGACTCCCCAGCTCCGCCGCCCCCGCGCGGGGAAGACCCAGGTGGCGAGGGATGGAGACCGCGCGCCGCCCTCTACTTAAAGGCGGCTGCCTGGAGAAGGGGTCCTCACAGCCTGCGCCCCCAACCTGGCCCTGGGTGTCAAGGGGGAGCCCCCTACCCACCAACCCCCGCACGTTTCGGGGGGAGGAGGCTGGGTCTCGGGTGAGTACGCTGGTGGGGACCCTGCACCCTGGGCGCCAACTGGCGATGGGGTCTGTCTCTTTTACATCCGTCTGCGTGCAGCTCAGAATTCTGCCACCATCCGGGTTCACGCGCCCGCCACAGCCGGGCTAGCTGCCCTGGGGACTTAGCTGTTCAGGCCAGTTCTCCCCCAGCCGCTCTCCTACAATACCCGGCTTTATTAACCCAATTTCTTCGGCTGTCGCTGATGCTATGCTAATGGGCACAGGACCGCGCCCTACAAAGCGGCCTGTCTATAGCATTTAGCTTTAATTAATACATTTCAAAAGGCCCTTTTGTGTGTGCAAAATGAAGTGTGTGATTAAGTCTTATTCATAAAGACATATGCTTAATGCTGGTTTCTGCTAATTTCCATTTTCATTTTTTCATTGTCTTTTTTTCTCTAACAGAATGGCTTATCAGTCTTACACATTCAAAGAGCTGAGTGTTGAAAACTATGTTTCAAATCCCCGCTAAGTAATGGAGGGCCTGACAACCACAAAGTCAATGTCATTCACTTAGGGGGTCATTTCAAAGTGATCCCGATCAACTACAAATGACTTAATCTGAAACAGTTGCTGCTCCTGGCTAACCACCCGTGTTTATTTGATTTCAACTTACTTTTAAAAAATAATACGATTAAATTTTAATATCAAATTAAATGTGCTCATTTGCGATTGAACTCATAATTTCAGTTTTCAGATAGTTTCATCGGCTTGAGCCACAGGCTTCTAAGTCAAATCTACACTGTCTCTGAGGTGTGGACAGACCGACCTGTGAGCAGCCAGTTAGCAAATATATGAAATAATCAGAAAAAGGCTAAGAAAGAAATCTCTCTGCCCCTCTTGGGTGAAAAACAAATTTGAAAAGAACCATTTTACTAATGAGAAACGCTTCTAATAGCTTCATCCGAGTGAAGTCAAAAAATATTAAATATTTTAATTGCAAAGCTATTTATCTACTGTTCCCCCAAAGTCAGCATGCCTTTCACTGGGATCGAGTGTCCAGTGTTCCCAGGTCTCAGCAGTGCCACTAATCAAGCAAACTGGTCCATCGAAATAAGTGTCATTTGGTCTCTGGAGTTTGCACGGCAAGCTCCCCGTCCTCAGGCAACCGGGACATCAGAGCACTGCCCGGCACGACCCCCCGGGCCAGCGGCCACCCAGACCTGGGCTCTGCTTGTCTGCCTGCGGGCTGCGCTCCTGCTCAGTGGCAGGAATTGCTGCGGGTCAGCTTGAAGGGACCCGTCACGCACCTGCCCACCCGAGCTGGACTGCCCCCAGCACTGCGGGAAGAATGATAGGAAAGGACTCACGTAACTGGGATTGGAAACGACCATCCCAAGACGCTCCTTTGTAGCCGCCTTAGGTAAGGCAGAGGCGCCCGCTAGGATGAGGATCTGGAGTGTCCCTGGGACAGAGACGTTAACAGTGCTTTAAGCCAGCACTGTCCCCTGCAGAGACCGTGCCGGCCACAGGCGGAAGCTTGTACTTCCCAGTGGTAAATGGAGGCAGGAGAAATCGATGTTATGATGCCTTTTATTTACCCAATCCCACGCGTCTCGCACTTACAACCCCACCCCGTGCCCGGCGGCCACCGCGGTGGACATCGCAGCTCTGGATTGTGAGGACGGGCAGCAGCGTGTGAAGTGCCTTTGTTTCCTTCGCTTTGATAATGATCGTCTGATGCAGGGGGCACATTTTAGAGCTGGACGGGTAGGAAGCACCGCGTCGCCCTCCCAGTCCTGGCCCGCCAAGCCTGGCCGGGGCCGGGGCCGGGGCGGGCAGCCGTTTTCTACCGAGCAGCACTGCCCGCGGGTCCACCTCGTCGCCGGCACCACGTGCGGGCCCGCCACACCCAAGCCTGGGGCCCTCCCGTTCCGGCACGGGCTTGTCCTGAAGCCACGTGGCTTTGTCCCTCTATTAACTGCACGACGAAGGGTCCGGCCACGCTGGCCGCTGCAGACCAAGCCTCTCAGGCCCAGGTTACGAGTCCGTGATGGTCAGCTCGTAGGGGGGTGCTCAGGGCAGGCGGCTTCACAGGGGTCCCTTGCCGGGTCGGGAGAGGTCAGTAGCCCAGCCAAGGTCCTGCACACTGTCTCCATTCACCAGCCAGCATGTCCACAGCCGACGCAGGTGCTCACACGCCCCCTGTCCCCAGGGCCCCCCCAGCTGGCCAGGTGGGCACAGAGGACGCATGGATCACTAAGCAGAGGGGGAAATCCTGTGGCTGATGACTGAGCGCCCAGGACAGACACAGCTCCCGTCCTTCCTCTCCTTGAAGCCGCCCCCAGCAGACGGAGGGGGGTCGACGCCCGCGGGCGTAACTGAGCAGCCCCTCAAGCTGCCACTCTGCCCACGAACCCGCTGTCTGCCGGCAGCTTCTCTGCCCATGGTGAGGCCCGGGACTCGGGCTCCAAGGGTGCCCGAGACACTCAACACCCTGAGACCCGTTAGGAAATGTGCTCCCCTGAAACAGGGCCCCTGGTTTTCTGCAGTAGGGCTTGGTGCCCCACCTCCAAGGGCAGAACTCTGCCCAAACCCAGCTCTGCCCTGGGGGCCTCCCCAGCACCGCGGGGCCCAGCGGTGACACAGGTCACCGCAGACTCTGGGACTAGCCACGCGGTTGCATTTTGCTGATTTCATCCCCGGGGAGGGGCTCCCCTTGTTGGAATTGGGGGCGGGGAGTTCTGTTTTGCCTCACGGGAAAGCTGAGGAGCGACCCAGTCGCTGCAGACGCCTGTTTTGCCAAACACGCCTGTCTCCTTGCCTTGCAGGTTGAGGACATTGAAAGAAGAGCCACCTCCTGACAGAGGACAAATGTTGTCTTCCCCAAAGGAGGGGTCCGGGATGCAGCCAGCCTACGTCGCCCCGAGGGACTGCAGCGGCCTGAGACCCGCTTGACCCGGCGGAGTGATTACAGCAATCGACCGTGAGGATTTGCGTGTGATACGTTTTTAGTCTTTAATCGCTTTTGGCATCCCATTTGGAGGGATGGACGTAGAGGGATTTGCAATGTATTAAATTATTTCTCCAACAATTACCTCTGTGGACTTGTTACTCTGGACATGATGCCGCAATTCCCCCACAAAAGTCGGCTCCAGAAAATCCAGAGTTCCTACACGGTACCCTAAAGGCAGACAGGCTCGACCAATGAGCCGAGTTACCTCTGATTCTGGGACTTTCCCCGCTTTGAAAAGTGGCCGATGCCCATGTTCCCGCATCCGTGTGAGTGTGGAAGCCGTGCAGTGTGCGGCTCTCGGCTATGAAGACGGCCAGACTGTCCCGGAGGTTAGCGGGGAGGGTCTCCGGGTAAACCGAGGTTTCTATCCCTCCGAGACCAGCTCACGGGCTCTCCCACCTGCTGCCTCAGAAGCGGCTTCGGGCTCCAAAGGCCTCTGTCTGCATTTCCAGTAGGCACAGCCATCAGAATTCAGTGAAGAGCCGTGCTCCGGCCTGGCCGATGGCCTCTGTCCCCCACGATGCACAGACCTCCTGAGGTGCCTGCCCCACCCCATGCAGCAGCGGGGAGGTCTCGGGCCCTCAGCAGACATAGGACGGGGCACACAGCAGGAATAAGCCAACACCGCATGGCACTGGGGTCCCCTCTCCGCTCTCCTGGCTCCCCGAGGACTCACGCCACCACCACCCGAGCCAGATCGTGACCACATCCTCACCGTGAGAGCCTCAGGGGACAGAGACGGTGGATACGGCCACAGTCAGGAGTGCATCTTTGGAGAGGGGACAGGACCTGAACGGGGGGCGGGGGGGGGGACGGGAGACAGTCCATCTCTTGAGCCAGGTCACTCCCTGGGCCCCATTTCTCCCCTCGGGACGCGTCCCCAGCCTGGCGGTCGCTGTGCCAAACCCCACGGCCCATCCGGCTTCGGTTCGGGAGGGCGAGGGGAGGCAGATGGCGTGGGAGCTGGCCGTGGTGGGGGGGCCGAGGGGCCTCGCTCTGCGTGCGGGGACAGGCCACACTCACGGATCTGACATCGGTGGTTTTGGTCCATTTTCTGCTTAATAAGGCTGGTTTAAAGGCAGTTTCAAGGGGCTGCGCCCCCCCCAAACCTGTTTGCTGTCGGGGGAGGTCCCCCCATTGCCGCGGGCCGGGGACACGGTGGCTAATTCACTCTGCGTCTTCGCCCTTCGCGGCTCGGAGGTGCCTCCCTGTGCCTCAGTCTTGCCACCTGTGAAGCGGGTGCTCGACTCAGCGGGCGACGTGCTCCCACCTGGGCCGACACCTGCCCCTCGGGGCTGCGCCGCGCTCCACGGTGACCGCCCGGCCCCCACGTGCGTAAAAGTCACGACCCCCTGTGAAAGTCACGACCCCCTGGACGTCTGCAGAAACCACCCTGCACGAGCCTCAGTGACGCGGAATCGGATTTGGGGTATGAATTTAGCAGCCTGATCTTACTCCTTCTGGAAAGATCCACGGACATGTGCTGAGATTTCCGCAGCCAGCCCCTGGGCAGTGGGCAAGGAGGCAGGGGGACCCCACGGCACCGTCAACGCCCGACGCCCCCGAGCCAGTCCAGCTGCCTCCGTGTTTCTTCCCTTTGCGAAGACGCGTCCCCCACATCAGGACTGCCGAGGAGCACGTCTGGCTGGTGGCGGTGGTCCCTCCCGCAGGGTGAGAGGCGGCGAGGGTTTGGGCATGTCCGGCCTCCGGGACCGGCCTGTGGGCCGAGCGCGCCCTCTGGGTGGGCAGCGGGCACCGTCAAACCCTGATGAAGTGAAGGCGACAGTAGTGGCCGGCGAGGGGGCCGGGGAGGGCCAGGCGCCCCATGCTGTCACCTCCGTGGGCTCAGCGCCCCGGCTGCTGCTCAGAGGCCTGTCACTTAGCGATAAGCTGGGAGCCGAGGCCGCGGAACGACGGGCCCCAAACTCGTCGCGGGAAACCGCACGAGATTCTGGTTCTGACCCCGGCAACGCTGCCGGCAGATGCGAGGGGGCTCGGACGAGGGGCTGCGACCGGGGCGGGGGGCCGGGGACGCGGGACCCAGGGGGGTCCTCGTCTCCCTCCCTCCTGCTCGAGTCCTGTCTCGTGCTTTCCTCCTGCCGTGCATTTTTGATAGAGGGAAAACGTGGAGCAGCCCTTACCCAGCGAAGTGAGCTGGGAACGCCGCCAAGGTCACGGTGGACGGCCGGGAGCGTGGCCCTGAGCGCCCCACGCCCACCCCGCTCGGAGCCCCGTGAGCTGTTCCCGGTCAGACCCTGCACCCAGGTCACAGGCACCAGCGGGAGCCACCGTTACACTGGGGGGAGGATTGGGGGGGGTCGTTCGTAACCCCAGGGGCAGCTTCGTGATCTATCCGGTGGCAAAGGCATGTCATGGGCGAGGCTATGATTAAATTTCCTCGTGTAACGACCCCGAGTAAATCTTTGCAATTTTCATTTTGCAGATTTTTAATGCAGATCCGTGCCCTGTTTTTAGCTCACGTTTTAATCCAAAATCACTCATTAAGTGGAGACCAGCAGGCGTCGCGGGGCGAGGCCTGCGGCTGAATGGCGGGCGGGCCGTCTGGACAGCCACCGCCCCCGCTCTGTGACGGGCGCTAATCTGAAACCTTGACCTGCTTCTCTGCACATCAAACATATTAAAGTCACCAAAATTCTGGGGATGGCGAGGTCCACAGAGACTCTGTCCAGGTCCACAGAGACTCTGGGCCCGGAGCCTGCCTGGGGCAGACGAGCGGCCTGGCCTCCGCCGCCCATTCCACGCTGAAGCAGCCGCCCCTGGGTCCGCTGCAGCCAGAGCTGGCCGGGGGCCAGGGCCGGCAGCACCCACAGACTGACCCCGCCTGGAAACCACGGGGCCCCACCGCCTGCCCACCCTGCCAGGCACCCCCAGCTGGCACTGCCAGACGAGGAGACAGCAAGTCATCGTCAGCCTGACTCTGCCTCAGACTCTGCCAGGGACCGGCTCATACTGCTCATGTCTGGGATTCAGCTCTAATGGGCATTCTGTCATCGTCATTTGCCACGTCTGGCCACCTCCCCCAGTCCCCCCAAGCCACACTGACTGGGTCACTCACGTGGCTGCAGACCCTGCCCTGGTGACCCTTCCTCTGAGGACCCAGGACGTCTCCTGGGGGCAGGACTGACTACGGAATGTGCGATCCCAGCACAAGACGAAAACACGGTCCTGTTCAAAATGACACACGGAGCCAGTCCGCGGCCCTCCTGAGCGCAGGGCCTGGGCGCGCATCTGCACGCACACACGTGCACACGCGCGCGCACACAGGGACATGCGCACACACGCGCACGCTCCCACGCCCACACTCACTCACGCTTCTACTTGGACACTTTGCTCGTTTGGGGACGCGGTGGCAGATCTGGTTTAGCTGTGTGACCCCTGAGTGCGGGAGCAGAACTGGGTCGCTTTCCTTGTGGAGAGGGGATCCAGCAATTTCTACCCTCCGGAAAAGGCCCAGACCTTGAGCGGCAGCCGTGTGTGGGGACACCGCCCTCCGTCCCTTAGCATGAGCGTGCGTCACCGCCAGGGAGAGCGTCAGGGGCCCGATGTGTGCTTCCCTCCGAGCGCTTGGGCAGGGGGCTGCGGGGCGCGGGGGGCTCAGTGGAGACGAGCCGGGGACGCTGCTGGGGGCCAGGGCGAGCGTCCCGCCGTAAGCAGGAACGACAGTGCCACCCGCCTGCCGAGTGCTTGTCACATCCGGGCACTGCCCAGCGCGGAAGATGGGGCTGAGGGGGCAGACGTGGCCAGATGCCAGGCCCCTGCCTGCGTGGACAGTCAGCAAAGGCCCCCACAGGGAGGGGAGCGGTTCGCTCTGGAAAGGGAGGTCCCTTCCACGTGACTGTCCTGGGGCCTCCCAGCTACCTGCAGAGCTTGGAGGCTCGGGCGTCACTCAGAATTCAGCCCCGCGATTGCTCGTGGGACGTTTTTATCGTGGGAGGGGGTCTTTTGGGTGACTCTTTCAAGCCCTTTGCAAGAACTGCCCCAGTGTGGCGATTTTAAAACACGGCCGAGTCCAGCCTTCTGCTGATTCTGACAGGTGTCCTGCCTGATGCTCTCGGCTCACACGCCCCCACCTGGGCCCCCGCCTCCTGACCCCCCAGGCCTCCTCGCTCCCTCTGCCTTAGGCTGGGGAGAGGTCTGTCTTGTCCCTCTGCCCGAGAGAGGACAGTGGCATCCGCGGGTCCCTGTCTGTCTCTCGGAGGCATCCACGGCCTCGAGGCAGAGTTGCCAGGGAGCAGTTACTCTCCAGCAGCCGAAGCGAAGAGCCGGTGGCCTCTGCGTCCTCGCCATGAGCTGCTGACCCAGCCCGAGCCCAGGCTCCCGGGGCACCGGCGGGCGCAGCCATGAATATGGATGGCGCTTCCTTTGTGACGAGCCGCTGAGCCTCCGCTCAGGGCCGGCTGCAGAGCGGCCAGCGCCCAGCGATGCATCTAGCTTTGTCGACCGTCAGGGCACAGGCCGGCGACAGATGGACGGTCGCCTTCAAACCTCTGCAGCCAGAGCCGCGCACAAAGGAGGCCCGGACGTTTCTCATGTCACACGCTTGCCTCGGGCGCATTCTAAATCCCGTCCCCCAGTGCCGGGCTTTGTATCAGTCAGATGCCTTAAGCACTTTGTCAACTTGGACATCTGGCTGCACATTTAAAAAATTTTTATCTGCTGAAATATTTAACAGCGTGGCAGGGGTTCCGCTGGAGACTTGGGCATCCGGGCACATGCAGGCGCCAGCCGCTCCCACGAAGGAAGAGCCGCAGAAGCCCCCGCGCCCGGGGCTCAGGCGGACACTGTCCCCAGGCGGTGCCCCGTGCCCTGGCTGGGAGGTTAGCGTTCGCTCCGCCGGGGCCGGGTGGACGAATTGCTGTCGCTCTCCCTCTACCGTGAGCAGCCAAGGCCGAGGGAGGACGAGTGAGCTGAAAAGGCCGTCGCACCTGCAAACGGGGACGGGCCCCGCGCGGCCTCCCAGCAGCGCTTCCTGACAGGCCACCCGCCCGCTCGGGGCTGCTCGGCGCGGGGAAGCAGCCGCGTGTGCGGCGCCCCCTGCAGGACGTCTCCAGAGCGGGCAGTGCCGGCAGACAGGGAGGTGCAGTGGCTGCCGGCAGCTGGGGGTCAGAGGTGTCGGGGTGACTGCTCCAGGGCAGGGGAGTGATGGACAATTCCCGGAACTAAGCAGTGGTGAGGATGGCGCAATACTAAAAATGGTCATAGTGATAATTGATAAGACAGTCGCGGAGATGGGACGACGCTGGTGCCGACCGCGGCGGCCTCAACCTTGACTGCTTATCGAAGGCCGCTGATGATCGAGCGTCTCCTCTGTGCCCAGGGAGGCTGTCTGCTGAGGACATCTCAAGGAGCAAGAAGAGCTGGCCTCAACCTGGCGGGGTCCACGGCGGCGGACAGGCGTGTGCGGTGGCCAGGAAAGTTAGCCAGAGGTGAAGGAAGGCTTCCCGGAGGAGGTGATGTTGAGCTGAGCTCGGGAGACGGCGGTCTGGGCAGAGACCCTGGGGCAGCGTGGCCCTCAGGGATGAGAGGACCAGGGTGGGGGAGGCAGAGGTAGAGAGGGTGGCTCCCCAGGCCCTCACAGCGGAAAGGTCAGGGGTCGAGGAGCAGTGGCAGGTCAGCCTGGCGCCTGCCCGGGGGCAGTGGGGGCTGGGGAGGGGGCACTGGAAGGCACATCTGGGACGTGGTCTGGGTGGCTGTGGGTCAAGTGTCCTGTCTCCAGAGAGACTGGCGGTCAGCAAGCAGACCACCCTGCTCCCACCCCCATCACCTCCTCTCTCGACTCGTCCCCTCATGACACCCAGGGCCCTCTGCTGTCCCTGGCACCGTGTCACCGGCCCTACAGGGTCTGCTCTCTGCCCGCAGCTGCCCCGGGGCCTCGCCCTTGCCCTGCCCGCCAGCTCCCCCCAGCCCTCACCTGCACCCACCGCTCGCAGTCTCTGAGAGGAGAGGGGTGCAGGCGGCTCCCAGGCGACCCCACCGCAGGTTGGCTAGGGCAGCTCTGCTTCCCCGGGTCTGTCCCCAACCCTCACGCCAGGACTTTCCAGGGAGCCGGAGGAGGAAGGCTCAGGGGATTCCAGAGGCTTCCGTGCAAACGACTCAGCCCGACACCCACTCGAGCTGGCTCCAAGTCTGAACGGCGAGGCTCCACCCTGCAGCCCTCGCACCTGCTAAAGTCCCAAAGGCCCTTCGCCTGTCTCATCCTATCTCATTCACCAGAGCCCAGTCAATGCCACCTCCTCCAGGAAGCCACCCTGACTTCCCTCAGCCCAGGCTGGCCTTGTTTCCTGGTCCCAAAAGCAAAGCGGTCCTGTTCTCGGAGCTGGACAGGACCGAGTCTGGGTCAACACGCTGAGTCAGCACCTCAGGCAGGGCCTGGCCCAGCAAGGACCCTGGAGGCGGTCACGCGGTTATCACCCCAACTCCCAGTGAGGATTACAGCCAGACATGGCTGCCAGGGCTGGGCGGGCTCAGCCAGGTCAGAGAGAGGAGGAGAGGCCGGCCCGGGCAGCGGGCTCCACGCCGAGTATGGCCGGGCCACCCGCAGGGACGTGGTGTCCGTCAGCCCCTTCGGAGGGAGCATTGTCCTCTCAAGGAGACTGACTCTGACCCCCGTCCCCGCAGAGGCGCCGGGTTGACGTGAAACCCGCCCGCCTGGTGCCCGCCTTCCCACTCCCGCGTGGCTGCGTGTTTCAGGCCGACCCCAGTCACCTGCGTCCCCCACCTGTCCCCGCCGCCCCGGGGGGCCGCTGGGGGGAGCCGCGTCCCGCCGAGCCCTGGAGGCAGCGCTGGGGCCCAAGCCAGCGGGTCTGGGCTCCAATGCGTCCTTACCTTCAGATGTTCGGCAGCATGAATATTCTTATTTTTTATTTAAAACTAATTTGGAGTTCTGGCTCTCTAAGGGGCTTCTAATCACCGAAAAGCGCCTACGGCAAGAGCTGATTGACAGGCCAACGTGGCCACTTCTGAAGAACAAACTGGCCATGGGCAGGCCAACAGACAAAGGGAAACGCCGGGGCTGGGTATTCATGAGCTGTTAGGGGGACCGCGATTAGCATCTGCTTCCCACATGGGCAAAAACACCTGTCAGACAGGAGGCGTGAGAGGCGTGGAAGGCACTCCGTTAATAGCCGCTTTGTTTAAAAAGTCATTACAATTGAATGTCAGCCGAAACTTGGGAAAAAGTTGACTCTTCAGACAGCTTTGGATCTTGCCGGAGCCTGAGACGGGCCCGCGGCAGAGACGTGGGCCTGTGCGCAGGGCGGTGACTCCCAGGCAGAGCCAGGCGCGAGGGAGAGCAGTGTCCCTCGGGTCCCCAGACGGGTCACGGGCCGTGCCCGCCCCCGTGGGCAGCTGGACAGGCAGGTCCCCCCCATCATCACCCCCTCTCCGCTCTCCACTTCTCGGTAAACCTGGAGGACGGCCTGTCGCAGAGACCTGGTCAGAGACTGTGCTGGCTGCCCTGACTGCCCAGCCACCCGGGCAGCATCCTCGGCCCATGCTGACCGCAGACAGGGCTGGCTGGCCCTCTGCCCCAAGGAGGCGGCTGCAGGCCCCTTGCAGAGAGCTACTGAGAAACCGCCAGTTATGGCCGATTCCGGGGACAGGCCGTGACGGGAACCCACAGGCCCAGGTCCAGGACGGGGCCAGAGCGGGGTGCTAATCACGGACCCAGAGCAGCGCCGGGTGGCTCCAAGGGGTCACACTTCCAGGTCCCACGGCTCCCCAACAACAGATGGTCCCAGGGACAGAAATCGGCCTGACTACAAGCTGCCCGACGTGCCACCTCAGTCTGGACTGAACAGTGAAGACGAGTTGGGGTTTGCAGTGGGGGCGGCAGGACAGGATCCCCGTTAGGGCGAAGCCATCACCCAGCCCCGCGGGACGGAGAGGAAGAACCAGGCTGGCCACACTTGTGCGGGCAGGTGTAGGGAGCAGAGAAGACAGGACGAGGGGACCGGGCACAGGCAGTGCCCTTGCTGGTGTGGCAGGGACTCTCCCGAGCGTCCCCGAGCCCCTCGCCAGGGAGGTGAGGTGAGGAGAGGACCCCCGGGCACGCAGGGGGCTCGGAGCCGAGCGAACGTCCTCCCCCACTGCCGGGTGAGGCTGTGGACGAGCAGCTGCCCGCTCAGGACGGGGCAGAGACGCGAGGCCCAGTGGGGATGGAGGGCTCGGGGACAGCGCTGGCCCCGTGGGGCCTTCCGTCCTGCCTCCAGCCTTAGGCAGCCGCACCAGCCCCTACGCGCAGGGCCCGGCTGGCATCGGGGTGCCAGGTCAGGGGCCCCTGTGCTGGTCTGGGTCCCTCCTTCACCCGGCACGTGGCCTCGGCCAGGAACCTCGGCCCTGGACGGCCAGGACGCGGCCGGCCCCATGGGGCAGCTCCACCGCCCGCACCGGCCCCCGCCCGCACCGGCTTCTCTGAAAGTTGGGAGGTTTTTTGAATTCCAAAGGCCGAAGGGCCCAGCTTGCCTTTAATTAAAATGCACGTCCTTTAATTAAAGACCCGTAACACATGAAGGGCATCGGCTGAGCTGCGACGAGCGGCAGTCATTTCCCTGCCGTTAATTACTAATTAATGAATCTATTTCGATGAAGAGCCTCCCGCCTCGCTCCACCTTGGACAGGCCCGCGCCGGGGTGCGGGCCGCAATGGCGCCGGCAGCCGCCACACTGAATAGTCGTGCTGCGACTTCGAGTAAACAGAATAAAGTGAACCCCGGTCGGGAGGGTGCCCAACGTCGGCCCACCTCGCCTGTCACAGGGGACGCCTGGGTGCTGGGGCCCACTGCAGACGGTCGGGGGGCACAGGCGGCGCCCCCATGCGGGGGCCCTGTGTCCTACCGGCTATGAGAGATGACCTGCCCCAGGACAGACTGCGGAGTTCTCAGGGGAGAAGTGGGAGCCCCAGGGTGCCGCAGTCCCCGGCTGAAGGACAAAGCCAGAGCGGTGGCGAAGGCAGCCCGGAGAGCTGGAGGGGCCGTCGACATGCCAATCAGGAACAGCAAGTGGTCCTTAACGATGACGCAGGACAGAAAAGTGTCACTCGCGGTGAATTAGCCGAGCCCGCGAGGGGGACGTGGCCGGGGAGGGCCCTGGGGAGGACGGCTTGCGGCTGTCGGGGTCTGGGGACAGAGGCACAGTCGGGGGACGGCCCCTGTGCCCCGCTTCGTGGCCAGCTGTGACGGAGCCTCCAATCACGAGGTCCTGGCTGCAGAGCCCCCCGAGTGCGGGCCAGGCAGCCGTAGGGAGAGACCACGGTGGTGACCCGGAGCGGGAAGGGGCGGGCAGCAGAGGGTCCCGGCCCTTCTCGCGTGGAGATTCGCCCCGGCTCAGGCCCATGCCTGCGTCCCACTCCTAGGGGACTGTGTCCAGCCTCGCTGCTCTCCCCCACCACGACCTGCTCACGACTCCCCACCATCACTCGCAGGGTTCCCTGGGCCTGGAACACCCTTCCTACCGCTCCATCCCAGCGGCGCGGAGGGGCCCAGCGCCCACTGGTGTGGGCGGCCCCCCGCGGTGTCCGGGGGGGGGGGGCAGCTGCCGGGAGGAGTGGACGCTGCCTTGCCCGGCGGCGCCCTCTGTCGGCTGTCTGCGGCATCCTCAGCTGCGCCTCTTGGCTGTGGGCCACACAGCACACGCACACGGGGCCTGACACGAAGGCACACACGCCGTCTGCACACGCCGTCTGCACACGCACACGGGGCCTGACATCAAGGCACATACATCGTCTGCACACGCCGTCTGCACACGCACACGGGGCCTGACACCAAGGCACATACATCGTCTGCACATGCCGTCTGCACACGCACACGGGGCCTGACACCAAGGCACACACGCCGTCTGCACACGCATGCGCACAGCGCCCCCTGCGGCCGGAGCCCCCGCTTCCAGGAGGGAGGGGACAGGCGCGGCTTGGGTTCCGCGATGGGTGCGCGAGGCGGGGGGGGGGGGGGGGGGGGGGGAGCAGCGCTCTGCCCTCTGCCTCGTCTGACGTCACCGCCCGCATTCAGGGCCCCTGGTGGCTGCCCACGGGGTGGGGACGTGTCTGAGCCTGGCTGCACCAGGCAGCCCCCGCCACCTCGGATCACCCCCTCCTCGTCTCCAGCACCCCCAGACTCCATGGATTCTGGTCCCGGACCCAGCATCGGCCTTGGGAAGGGTGATAGTTCGGACTAGGAACAGTGCCGAGGGGGGTACTGTCACCCGGGAACAGGTCTGCTGTATGGGGCCGTGCACCCCCGAGCCCACACGCCAGCCCCCTCTCCCTTCGCCTGTGAGGAAGTGGCGGACGTGCGGGCAGAGCCGGCGTCAAGGGCGCCTGGCCGCAGCTGCACGGGCCTCCGGTCCCCGTCCGCACAGAGCCCACCACCCCCTCCTGGGACCCCGTCCCTCCAGGGGTGCCAGGTCCCCAGCGAACGGCCGCCCCCTCTCACACGCAGAGCGCAGTTTGCTGCGAGCTGAGATGAGGGTGTGGACGGAATACCCAGACCCTCGGCAGCGGGGCGGCCCGAGCAGAAGGTGGCCCCTCCAGACGGTGGGACGTTATTCAGCCTTGAAAAGGAAGTCCCGACACAGCGGCTACGCCACCGGCGCACCTCGAGGACACTGCGCTCAGTGAAATAAGCCGGCTCCACTTCTGCGAGGTCCCCAGAGGAGCCGGATCCTCGGGCAGGAGGCAGACGGCGGTGCCAGGGGCTGGGCGGGGACCGTGAGTGTTTAATGGGGACAGAGTTTCGGCTGAGAGGACGGGACGCTCTGGAGGTGAGGGCAAGGACCACGCAGCGGCGTGAGAGCACTGACGTCCGCCCGCTGCACCCCCGCACGGCCCCGCGGCCCGTGTCCTGGGAGCGGCCCGCACTGGGCTCCCAGCGCAGGACAGCACGTCACGGCGGTCGGCCCGCCTGGGGTCCCTCGTGAAAACCCGGCCGAGCCAACGGGTGACCCGTGCGGGAAAGGAGCATGTTCACAGCGTTTCTGCAGACAGCCAGACCTACTGAGGGCGGCTGCTTCGCAAGGAAGACACATTCTTTCAGGTTCTTTATGATCAAAAGCCCTGGGGGCGGGGGCGGGGCCTGGATGGGAGCTACAAGTGGCCCCTGCAGAGCTGCCTGGGCCTGTGGCCGAGGGCTGGCCCCCCGGCTCCGCAGAGCCCAGGGCAGCGCCCAGTGCGCAGGTCTGCGGACCCAGGAGCCCAGTGCGCAGGTCTGCGGACCCAGGAGCGAGCGGCTGCCCCGCGGGGGCGCGGCCGGCAGGCGCCCTTCCAGTCCTCTGGTCTGTCCCCGCCTCTCCTTGGGGTTTCCCTTTGGCTTGTTTGTAACACTTCGCTGGGTTCCTCGTGAATGAAGTCAGTCAATCTTTAACAAATATTTATTCTTTAAAACAGGTGTTAACAAAGTAACAGTCTTCTTTTAAATAGTTTAACAGTCTTCAATTAAATAAGGCTTTGGTATAATCTTCCACAATTTTGTAGTTTCTTCTCCCCAAATATCGCAACTTGCAAAGTCTATTATGAATCTGTGAGACGGTCGGCTCCTCCATCATAAACGGGGAAAGGTGGGCTCGCCTGGCTCCAGGCAGCGTCTCGGGCAGGAGGGGGTGACTCCTCACGGCCAGTCACCCCGCGCCAAGGAAGCAGAACGTATCGCTCACGCCCCAGGCTCCACGGGAGGGGGTGCCAGCGGTGGGGGTCCGCAAAGATGACCAAAGGGCTGGGGCCCACTGCCCACCCACCCAGCGGCCTTCACCTGGAGCCGCGGTCCTCGCCGGGGGGCAGTTCCCTGGGGACACTTGGTGATGTCAGGAGACAGTGCTGGCAGCCGTGGCTGGGGTGGAGCAGCCAGCCCCTCAGGGACACACAGCTCCACGGGCGGCTGACGGCAGGGACATACCGACTCTGCGTGGAGCAGGCTGTGTCCGTGATGAAGCTGCTGCCCCTGCAGCACGGACTCCAGGGCCCCCGGGAGTGGGCCGGGCGCCCCCCAGCTGGCTCAGCTGCGCCTGCTCCTTGGTCGCGTCCGGGGCAGGAGCCAGAGGCTCGGACACCGAGCGCTTTGCCTGAGGCTGACTGCACCGGTCCTGTGAGGCGGGGCCAGGGCAGCTAGAGGTCTTCGTGGCTTGGGCTCAGGTCCACCCGCTGGGCCTTTCCGAACAGCAAGAAGGTGCACAGCCCCAGGCTGCTGATGGCGGCCACCAGATTGAACATGGATGTCCAGGAGCCCGTGGTCTCAATCAGGTAACCACTCAGGCCCACGCCCACGACACCTGCGCCCGGAGAGGGGGCGGGCAGCCTGAGTGACGGGCAGCCCCGGTCCTGAGCTCCCGACTGGGAGAGGGGTGTGGCGGGGCCTAGAGGGGGTCGTGTTTGGGTGTCTGATGGCCAGCCTCGGCCTGGGGGTCTCGGTGGGCAGGGACCTCACAGCCGTCTGGGAAATCGCCTGCCCGGCCTGTCCCTCTGCGTCTGCCGCAGGGGCTGGGCTGCGAACAAGCCCTGTCCCCGTCATCTAGGCGCTGAGCTGCCACTCTGGGGCCATGGGGCAGGGCCCACTCCAGGGTCCGAGCTGTCCCCCCGCCACCCGTCTGACACTGTCGGACCCCTCTGAAGAGCCCCACCCCCACGCTGCAGGGCTGGGGCAGCCGGAGGGGAGAGGGAACAGGGTGGGCCAGCCGGGAGGCGTCCCCAGCACCGAGGGACTCGAACCCTCCGGCAGGGGACCCCAGCCCGCCTCTCACCTGCCAAAGCCCCAGCCGTGTTGGCCACACCTGCGAACAGGCACAGAGAAAGGAGACTGTCAGAGGAGCCCCGTGGCGGCCCCCCCACAGCAGCCCGCCGGGGGGCCAGGGCGCGGGCGAGGCCAGGGCCGGGCAGCCGCTTCCTGTCCACGCCGGCACCGGCCTCGGTCCTCACCGAAGAGAAAGCCCGCGCAGGACGGGGCCAGGTCCTGGATGTTAACGGAAACGCCGCTGCGGGAGAGAGCGAGGGGCACGGCAGGTGACCCGGGGCGGCCGCCAGCCCGGCGAGCCACGGCCAGGCCTCTGGGCGCCCGCAGCCCAGGGGCCGTCGAGGGGGTCGGGGCCGCCCGCCCCGCCGGGCCACCCGAGCTCCGTCTCGGTGGGGGGGACCACGCAGGGACCCCCTCACCCCCCAGGATGAGGCAGACAGCGCAGAGGCAAGCTCGCCCTACTGATCTGAAGCGGCCGGTTCCAGGAGCGAGGCCCAGGGACGTTTCTCTGAGTGAGCGGCTGCTGCTGAGCAGCCGGGGAGGACGGGGACCCGGGGGAGGAGGGGACGGGCTCGCTCCTCACCTTCGGGACAGAGGCGCTGCCTGGAGATGGACCCAGCCCCCCACCCCCGCATGGTGCTCCTTTCCCCCTGTGGCCCGTCTGCGCCAGCTGATACCCACCCGGACCACCCTTCACCTCTGCGGCTCACTCGTGGGGACCAGCCCCGCGTCCGCCCCCGGGGCCACATGGCTCCTTCTGAGTGCCTGGGGTGTGTGGTGCTGGGGGCACCTGAGGGCAGACGGGTGGCTCGGGTGCAGGGTTGCCTGGCCCTCACCTGTGGTTGAAGGTCTGGAGGCCGATGGAGGCCGATGCAAAGAACACGGACTTATAAAAGCTCGAGGTGTGACCCAAACACAGGGCAAAAACGCTGGACAAGCCCAGGCCCATCACCTGTGGGAGAGGTGGGCGGTCACAGGGCCGGGGCCATGCTGGCCAATAGGGGCTCCTTCCCGGGGCTGCTGGGGTGCACTGAGCAAGGGTCAGCGGGGAAGACCCCTCCCAGCCGAGGCCTGCCCAGGGGACATGTGGGACAGGCTTCTCGATGAGCCAGCCCCACTGTGTAGGCAGGTGGACTCACCTCCTCAGGTGTGAGCAGACCCAGGCCCAGAAATGGGCACAGGGGCTCGGAGGGGCTCAGAGGGGCTCAGGGGTCTCAGAGGGGCTCAGGGGGGCTCAGAGGGGCCGGGAGGGGCACGCATGGCTTGCAGAGGCCCTCGGGTTGGCCAGGCCAGCCTCGGCACTAGCCAGGGTAGGTACCCTCCGACCTCCATGCTGCACTGGCCGCCTTCTGGGCCAGGTGATTTGGGGACACAGGAACAGACGGGAGGTCCAGAGAGAGCCACCCCACAGCCTCCCTACCTGCATGAGCTTCCGCACCGTGATGGTTCTGTAACCTGGGTGGAGGGGAGAGCAGGACACGTCCCCGACGGCCCGTTTGTGCCAACCGCCCGACAGTGCCCAGAGCGCCCTCCCCCCGCCGGACAGTGCAGACAGGGAGCTGGGCCTGGGCTCCAGCCGCCGTATCCTGTGTCGTGGAGAGGCGTGTGCACACACGTGTGGGAGCGTGTGCACCTAAGGGCCCTGAGGGGAGGCCGGGCAGGTGCACGGAAGGCAGACCACGTGGACGGACACGTCTGGTTTTCCATGAGTGTGGCCACTGCAGCCACTCAGGACGAGTGGACATGTGCGGGGCAGGGCGTGGTGTCCTCGGGGCATGTACACTTGGGTCCTAGGCCCTCACCTGGCTGTGACCTCCGACCCCACCAGGTGCCCTTGCCACCTCTGAAGGGGGTTGGGGGCTGTGCACAAGCCACGGGGGGTTCACGCCACGGTCACGGCGGGCCTCGAATTCCTCGCTGCACCCCAGCCCTGCCCTCACTGGGGAAACTGAGGCTGGGGCATCGCCGGGCTGGCTCTGAAGGGCCGGGGGTCCCACTCACAGCTTGGTCCTCAGGGGCCGTGGCTGTAGCTGCACCCCCAGGATGGGTGCCTCCCTGCCCCCCAGGGTGAGGCGAAGCCCACAGGGCCCCGGCCCATCCGCATGCCCAGGCTCACCCTGGCTGATGAGATGGTCAGAGAGAAACCCGCTGAACAGACTGGCCGGGATGGCCACCAGCCAGGGCACCACGTTGAACACCCAGCCCTGCAGGGAAGGGCAGTGGAGGGACCTCAGAGCAGGCCAGGGCAGCTCGGCCACATGGCCACCCACACCCACTGCCCGTCACGGTTCTTCTTGCTCACAGGCCGGGCCTCCTTGGTCCTGACCCATCCCCACCGGGCTCCACCAGGCCCCCAGCACCGACTCCCCTGCGGCCAACTCTCCCTCATGGCTCCCCAGCCACAGCCAGCAGAGGCGGGGTGCACCCCAGCCTGGCAACGCCCAGTTCAGGGGTCCCAGGTGGAGCAAGCCAAGTTGACCAGCAAGTGACACTCCTGTCCACATCAGGCCCCTGCTGGCCGCTCCTCAAGACTGACCGTCCACAAGTGGCCAGCCAGGCGCAAGCCGGGGGCTCAGTCCTGGTGCGGGTGTGCCATCGTGGGTGTGCGGGGCTGTGCCCTCCCGCCCCTCGCAGATGCAGCTGGCTCTGGCCCTGGGCGTGGGGGGCCCTGGGTGTGGGGGGGGCCCTGGGCGTGCGGGGCCCTGGGCGTGGGAGGCCCTGGGCGTGGGGGGGGCCTTGGGCGTGGGGGGCCCTGGGTATGGGGGGCCGTGGGCATGGGGGGCCCTGGGCGTGGGGGGCCCTGGGCGTGGGGGGCCCTGGGCGTGGGGGGTCCCTGGGCGTGGGGGGCCCTGGGTATGGGGGGCCGTGGGCATGGGAGGCCCTGGGCGTGGGGGGGGCCCTGGGCGTGCGGGGCCCTGGGCGTGGGGGGCCCTGGGCGTGGGGGGCCCTGGGTATGGGGGGCCGTGGGCATGGGGGGCCCTGGGCGTGGGGGGCCCTGGGCGTGGGGGGCCCTGGGCCAGGCCATCAGGGCCTCCAGGTAGGGGATGCGGCCAAGGGCCCCCCGCAGGCCGGCTCGGCCCCACCCACCTTGGAGCCGGGGAACGTCTCCTTGAAGAAGGTGGGCAGCCAGGAGAGCAGGATGAAGAAGGAGCAGGCCGCCGAGAACTGGGAGACGATGGCCGCCCTGCAGGGACGGGCGCGGCTCAGGCCCCCGTCTCCAGCCCCCGGGGCGGCCAGGGGCCCTGGGAGGCCTAGGCATGCTGGCTCTGCGGTCGGGTGGTGCTGGGGACTCGCAGGGTGCCCTGCCGCCGCCCCTGCTCCATACGGTGACCCCGAGGCGGCCGGCTCACCAGACAGAAGGCTTCCGGAAGAGCTGTCTCCAGGGGACCCTGGTGTCCCTGGCCACCGGCAGGCCTTGCACCAAAACGCTCACAGCCAGGATGAGATCTGCAGAGAGCGGGCACCCCCGCGAAAGCCGCTCTGAGTCGGGGACGGGGGCTGCCTGCTGTGCCTGGTGCTGCGGGTCCCCGTTCGCGTGGAGTCTGCCTAAACCTGCTCCATCCTTCCTCGCCCCGGCCCCGAGTCCGCCCGGCCCGCCATCTGCCCTCCGAAGACGCAGCGGCTGCCGCCCCTGCCTGGCGCGGCCTTCCCCGCTGAGCCACCGTGCCGGGCCCTGCCGATGCTCGGGGGGCGGCGGTGGCTGGCGGGTCCGGCACGGGGCCCTGGCCCTCCGGGCAGCTGCGTGTGTGGCGCGCGCCCACCCGGCCGCGGTTACCTTGTTCGCTCAGCAGGTACCTGTACACGTAACACACCCACAGCAGGGTGAGGCCGCCGGACACGTAGAAGACGCTTTGCCAGCCGTACCAGTCCAGGAGCAGGGAGCCCACGGCCCCCGTCACCAGCGTCCTGGAAAGAGTGAGCGCGACGATGACCCTCGGCTCCACCCAAGGAGTGTCCGAGCCCGTGCCCGCCGAGTCCCCAGGAGCCCGGGGGGCCCCGTGGGATGGCAGCCTTCCGGACACCCCGCAGTGTGGCGTGGCACGGGACCCTCCATGTCTCAAAGGTCTCGCTTCCAGGGCTTCAAGTGGGCCTACGATTGTGGCGCGCATCTCTTAAGCTGAAAGAGGCCGGGAGAGCTTTCTCCGGAACACACCGGAATCCAACCTCCGTGCCGTTTCGGCTTTGCTTCTCGGAGGGGACGGGATTCTAAGATTTCTGAACGCAAAAAGGCACGTCCTGCCGATGGCATTGTCGCTAAAGGCCCCGGGGCCCTCCCCTCCCTGCGCGGAGGCCGCCTGTCTGTTCAGGGACTGGTCCCCTGCGCGCCCTGCCCTGTGTCCCCATCTGTCAAGGGTCAGCCAGGAGACGGTTAAAGAAGAAAAGGCGCCGGGGGAAGCGGGTGCCCGCACTGGAGCCGGCAAGCCCGTGGGGACCGCCCTCCTCCGGAGCCTCCGTTTTTCCATCCGTGAGGGGGGGCACAGTCTCTCCCTCTACCCCCGGCAAACACACACACATACACACACACACACACGCACATACACACACGCGCACACACACACGCACACAGAGGCCCAGGTGAATGGCATTTCAGAAAAACAAGGAATCTTTCCCTGTGCGAGTATGTGCCCCATTGCTGATCTGAAGTCATGGCACTGGGTGCCTGGGGCTTTTGTTTGGGCTGCTCCTGGCCCACCCACCGGTACCCCCATCCCCCTTCCCCCTGAATTCTCGCCTGCACTGCAGAGCAGTGATGCAACGGGCCTGAGCCGGGGGTGGGCAGGGCACAAGGCCCTATCAGGATGTGAGACTTCCTTCCCCCGAGTGAGGCCTCCGCGCAGACCTCTGGGTGGCTCAGGGAGGAACATGACACATGACGTGCCTCTTCCAGACTGAGCGCAGGCCACCTCCCCCACCAGAATGGCCCCCCACCAACCCATGCCACCTGCCGCCAGCACCAGGGGACAGGACAGGCGCAGAGGGAAGCACTTTGCAGAGCTGGGGAGCGGCAGCCGGCGCCCCCCGGCGCACAGAGCCCGCCCTGCGTCACCCCCGCAGCCTGTGGCCCGCCCCAGCCCACCTCTGGCATTTTGCTAGGAGCGCACCCGTACCCCCTCCCTGGGGGACTCACCCGAACTGAGACCCGGCGCCCACGGTGCTGTAGGTGAAGGCACGCTCGCTCTCCCGGACCTTCTGCGACAGCAGGCTGGTCAGCGCGGGGAAGTAGACCCCTGCAAGGAGCAGAGGCCCGGGTGGCGCTGGGTCCCCGGGGCTCAGGGCGCCGGCGAGGGCGGGAGCCGGCTGAGGGCTCCCGGGGGCTGTCGACAGCGCGGCGGGCTGGGGGCTCCTCGTGCCCACCTCACCCCAAGGGACCTGCCGAGTCCTGGCTCGGCCACGCACATGCACGCACGGGCGACAGGTGCACATGCTGACCGCACCGGCACACGCGGTCGCACACGCAGCACACCTAGAACCAGTGGGACCTGGGCGGCCCAGTGGAACCTCACAGCTGGGTCCTAGCGTGGCGCTGCCCTGTGCCACGGGGAGGCGGGGAGGGCGCGTGGGACCTTCCTGCATGTTTCTTTGCAACTTCCCGTGAGTCCATAATCATTTCAAAATCTCATTTCAGAAAACTGCACTGGGACTGCAGGTCCTGCCCGTTACCCTGTGTTATTTTCCAAAAGCCCCGGGTGGGGGCTGAGAAACAGGGGCTGGGACAGGACATGGTCCCTGCCTTCCCCTGTCCACGCCGAGCGCCAGTCACCCAGGGAGACAGCCGCCCTGAGCCCTGGTCTGTCTCCGGCAGGGGCCACAGCCCAGCTGCACAGGGAACTCCCCACACGCCCAGGGGGACAGAGAGGGCCCCACGTGGGTGCCCCACGGCCCAGCCCTGGGACCTTTGCCCGCAGGACAGAGCACAGCTGTGGGCCGCATGGGGAGCATGGGCGGTGGGTCCCCAGGGGCCCAGGAGCCTGCTCCGGACCACCAGGACCAAGCAGGGCCCGGGCTGGTGGGGCTGGTCAGAGAGCAGGCACAGGTAAATCCCAGGGGACCTGGGTCTTGGGGGCTGCGCCCCAGGATCTGAGGGACAGCGGGGCCCAGGCTGAAACAGGTGGAGAGACGCAGTGAGGAAGGACCCAGAGCCCATGTGCTCGGACGGGACCCAGGAGCTTGGGGCCACCCTCTCCCTCGTGGTGAGGGGGGCCGTGCGCCCCCTGCCACTCACTCGGCTGGGCCGCCGGCGTCTCTGGGGGCCCTCCAGAAGTCTAATGCCCCAGAGCACGGGAGCCAGAGGTCTTGGGAAACCCAGGGTCCCCACTGGGCCCGTCGGCCTGGAGACACTGATAGTTAGCACACGCAGCCTGGCTGCCGCCCGGGTGCCCGGAGGGGCCTTAGGGCGCGGGAGACGCCTGACGTTCGAACGTGCCAGGCTGTGAGGCGAAGCGGAAAGCGGTCAGGCCCCAGGCCATGGCCACACAGCCCAGCGGAAGCCAGCCGGGGAAGGCACCGGCCAGCAGCTGTCAGCGGGCACCGCCCCCGGGCCCGCCCCTGGGGACCGCCCCTGGCCGGAGGGTCCTGGGGCCTCCTCAGCAACGGTGCTGAGGCCGCTGAGGCGTTGACGCGCCTGCTCGACGAGGCGGTATGAAGCGCGCCACACGAGGCCCCACACGGCACACGTATGCTCAGCACCCCGCCCCGCATGAGCACGCACATGCCAGCGCACGTGTGCACACGCACACGCCCGTGTCCGGCCGCGGCACCCTACCTTGGAGCAAGCCCGTGAGGATGCGCGAGAAGGTCACGCAGACCAGGTGGGCGCTGCTCAGGTGCGTGAGCAGCGGGGTGGCCGCCGTGATGAAGCCCCAGGCCGAGGCCGACAGCAGGATGACCTTCTCACCCCCGACCCTGAAGGGGCGACAGGAGGAGGGTGACCGGGGGTGACCGGAGCCGCCGGGCCGGGCTGGGGGGGCGCCCTGTGCCATCCGTCCCGGAGCGGCCCTCTGCGGCAGGGGCCCCGGCGACAGCGCAGGGCCCAGCCTGGCCCCTCTGTCCCCACAAGCCCCAGAGCCCTCAGCAGGGCGCCGAGCACCCGAGGGGAGCCGTGTGCCGCTGCCCCCCACGTGGGCCCCAGGTCCCCCAGGTCCAGTCTCTCCCGGGCAGGGCCCCTCCCCACATTAATGCCCTGGGCGCACCCCGCCCCCCCGCCCCGAGCAGCCCCAGCCGGGCTGGGAGCGGGCGTTACCGGTCCCCCAGGTGGCCGCCTGCGACCTGGGTCAGGCAGTAGCCCCAGAAGAAGCTGCTGAGCGCGATGCCGGCCTCCTTCTTGTCCCAGCCGAAGTCCTGGCTCATGGAGACAGCGCACACGGGCATGCTCACGCGGGCGCAGTACAGCAGGCACGTGCCCAGAAGCAGCGTCGTCGTCCATGCCTGGCACTCGGGCCTGCGGGGCGGGGTGGGGGCTGAGGCCCGGGAGAGGCAGAGACCCGCTCCGTGCCTGTCGAAAGCAGGACGTGGCCACCTCGCGAACGTCTGAATGCCCTTCCACGGACTCCCCGGAGAACACGTCGCCCCAACAGCAGGGGCTGGGAGCAGCCCGCGCAGCTGGCCACAGGGCAGGTCACACAAACCCTTGCCTGGACATGTCCCTGGGGAGGAGGGACCTTCGAGGCCCTGGAGGTGGCGTCATGCCCGAGGCCGCTGCCGACCAGCCTGGAGCCTGCAAGCATTGCACACGCCGGGAACTTGATGAGCGGGTGTGTCCAGATGTGCTCGCGACCTCGAGGGCAGAGCCCGCCTGGAACGGGGCCTGCCTCGCAGGGAGAAGACCCAGCGGCAGCGTCGGCTCTCTCCACGGCCCGGCGTGGCTCTGTGCCCGCCGTCCACGGCCCTCCGCCACCCTCGGGCAACCGCAGCGGCCACGGCTAGCCCGTGCTGCGGACAGGTCTGGGGGACGTGGGACCTGGGAGGCGGTTGCCTGGCCTCCTCTAGCCTGTGCCCTCAATGAAGACGTCGCCGTGACGTCTGCCTCCTGCACAGGCCAGCAAACGGTAGTGTGACCCGGGCCCCGACAAGGAGTCGCCGCGAGTGGCCAGGACGGAGCATGGCGGCAGCACCTCGCTCCCCTGGCCGCGTGTCCACGCGGGTCCCCTGCGCGGACCATGGCGCCCTTTCCACAAAGCAGGGACCAACGCAGGGGGACGCAGCCCTGCGTCCCAGGCCTGCCGTGGGCTCACACCCTCCCCGCTGCTGCCCCGACAGAGGCCGCAGGTCCCGCACCCCACCGGCAGAGACGGCTAGCCCAAGGCTCGAGACTACCACTCAAGGGTTTTGGGGTGAATGAGTCTGAGCTCTGAACAGCTGGACTACTGTCCCCAGACAGACCCGTGCGGCAGGCCAGGCCTGTCCGGAGCCTGGGAAGCAGCGGCCAAGCGTGCCCAGCTCTCTCTGGACAACGGTCTCACTGAGCAGCACCCAGCAGGAGGCTTGGGTGCCGTCTGGATCCTGTCCCTTCCCTGGGCCTCAGTTTACCCGTATGTGTAGTGCAAAGGTTGCACTGGACCTTGGATTGCAAGCTGGGTCTCTCTGGGTGCTCAAAGGGGGCGCCATGGGTGGGGCCCCAGGGCGCCCTTTGCTGCTACCTGCTTTGCATACTGGAACTTCCTATGTCCAATGTAAAAAGGGGCCTTGTGCCCAAAATAGCCATAGTTCCCATAATTCCAGGAGCCAGACGCTCGGCCTTGCTTCCGCTGAGGCCGGCGAAGATGCTGCACTTGGAAACTGCCCAGTGACCCCTCGGTGACCGCGAGGGAAGAGACCCTCCCATCAGGCCTCCGGGCCACTTCCTGGTTCTTAGGATGCGACAGGAAAATCAGAACCGGGACAAAGGGGACAGCGGTGTGGGGCAGACAGAGCAGGTGTCCTCGGCGCCCTCGGGCTCCCCTGCTTGCGAGGCCACGGTGGAGGGCGGCTCCCCAGCTGTCCCTCAGGTCCTTACAGGACCAGGTGGCGGGGGCGGACCAGGCATCCGCGCGTCCCTTGAGCCCCGCGTGGGGCTCAGTGCCCGTCCGCATCTGAGAGGTGGGGCCCGGGCCCCAGAGACTGAGGGGGCCGCGGGCTCCTCTGGGGTTCCAGCGGACCATGGAGGCGATGCCCCGACCTCTCTCCCAGGCTCACCGTGGGGCGGGACAGAGCTGGCTGCCAAGCACCCCGCACAGCCCGTCCTCCTGTGCCCACTTCCATCTGTGGGCCCGTCGGGGTCATCGGAGACATTGCTCCTCTGGCAAACGCTCCCGGAGGGCTTACCAGGGAAGCAGGGCCACGCTGGCCGAAACGCCGCCCTCCCGGACGGACAGGGCCAACAGGGCACCCTGGCCGTGCCCGGTCCACAGCACTGCCGCGGCCATCAGACACCCATCGGGGGGCCCCGTGTTGCCCTGTGACCCCACACGCAGCCTCTGCAGGCCCTTGTGTGCCCGGTGCCCTTTGCACTGCCTGCTGAGTGGCAGGGCCTGGGCCCGAGGCTCTTACTCCGCAGGAATAGCTGTGCCTTTGGAAAGCACAGAAGGGCCACCTGCGTCCAGGCGGGACTGCGTCCCCGGCATGCCCCCCCACCTCCGCCGCCCCCGCAGGCGCACCTGGGCAGCCATGACAGTTTCTGTTTGCTCTCTGGGTGGAAAGTCCCATGAGACATGTCAGACACTGGCGGCTCCGGAAGGTCGGCCAGGTACGGGGAATGCAGTGCTGCCCCGGGCCCCCTACGGCCACAGGAGGTCTGGAAAGGCGGGTCAGCGTCCAGGCAGCAGGCCGGCTCTGAGCCTAAGGCCCCCCAGGGTGTTCCCTGGGGAGCCGTGTGGGGCGGGGTGCCGCAGGCCCCACAGTCCCTCCCTGAGCTAGCGGGTACCGCCAGCTGGGTGGGCACAGGGACGTCCTCCACGGCTGCTGGGGACACAGAACAAGGCCGTTTGGCTGGAGGAGGGACCCAGCTGCAGTCAGCTGATTAGGACGCCAGCCCCAGGTCCTCCGCTGGAGGGCTGGTTAGGAAGGCCGGAGGAGCTTCACCCCGGCCACCCTGGCCCTGAGCTGTGGCCTGTGCCCACAGCTAGGATACTTCCTCTGAAGCTCCTAGAAACTTCTGCTTCCTGCAAACAGCCGGGGTGCATGAGAAGCAGCCATGGCTGAGCAAACATGTGGTCACATGGCTTCTCGATTCAGAAAGGGGAACAGTGTGGGCGCCACAGGCCGGGAGGGCGGCAGGCTGGAGGGGACGCGCTGGTCCGAGGCTGCTGGCCGCCCCTGCCCCTGCGATGCTGCTGGCGAGTGGCCAGGCCTCCTGGGCCACCACGAGCGCACGCGGGGCAGCCCATGCCCTGGGCCAGCCAAGCCCACGGCCTCTACTGCCATTGTTACTGTCTATTCGGGCGTGACAACTCGACTCCACCCAGGACCCCACAGCCCCCCCCAGGACTCCTGGGGCCTACCAACAGTCCTGGGCAGTGAGCAGAGCACCTTTCCACACTGTGCGGGGGCGGGGCGGGGGAAGTAGTTAAGGCAGAGACAGTTTAGCAAACTGTCTGCCACCAGTCACCCGAGAGGGGAGTTTGCAGAGTGCTCTGTGGCTCTAGGTAACTAGCAGCGTGGGGAGGGAGGGAGGGAGGTAGCGCCAGGCCCCAGGGCTGTCTCTGGTGGCAGCACAGCCAGTCACTAGGCTAACCCAGGACACGGGGCTGTCCCTGGGGCTTCCTAGTGCTCCTCTCGGCCAGCCCTTCTCCTGCTCACAGTGCCCTGTCCCCTTCTGGCTTCTGAGGACTTCCTTTGAACTTCAGCCTCTCTCCATCTTCCCCATTAGCTCTGCCTTCGTTTTGACTCAACACTGGGGGACTGGCCCTCAGGGCCTTCCTGCACCCCTGTGCCGGTGGAGGGGCAGATGCAAGAAGATTCCATCATCCCGCAGGAAGCAGGGAGAGGCCCGAACCGCGGAGTCCCCAGGGACGCGAAGCTGGGGGCAGACTGGCCCTGGAATCGCAGGGCATGACTTTGGGCCTGGGGTCCGGCTGGCTTGGCCTCAGGCCACAGAACCAGAGCCAGGGCTGAGCCTCAGTGGCCCGGGGGTCCCTCTGGGGGCCCCATCTGGTTCCTGGTTGCTATCTGCATGTGGCAGCTGACGGTGCAGACAGATATGAAAAGGGTGAGTGACCTGCCTGGGGCCTTTCCTCCCCCACTGGGCCCTTATCCACAACGCCCGCGCCACACGATGGCAGGAGTCTGCCACCTGGCCACAGACTCGGGCGTGTGCTGCCCTCACAGGCCCGTGATCGCCCTGCCAGGCGACCCTGGACCGTTCCTCAGGGCCCTCAGGTGTGATGCTCTGTGGCAGGGCCAGTTCCAGGGCATGAGGCCGGGCCTGGGGGCCACCCCTCCTCCTGTCCAGGCGGGTGGCCCCCGCTGGGGAAGGGCTCCCAGGACACTGCCTGGCCTGCCCACCTGCCTGCAGTACCCCTGGGCCCCTGGCGAGGGCTGGGGGGCACGCCTGGGGCCTGGGGCTGGATGGCAGAGAGGCGGGTCTGAGAGCGGGGTACCTGTGCGCTCCTTCCTCCCGGGCAGGGGGCCCCAGGCAGAGCGCAGGATGCCGAGCAGGACGCACGGCTCCCTCCCCACGGCCCTCGCCCGGCACCACCCACCTGGACCACTGGGCGTCCTCCGCCGCGTCCCTGCGAGCGGGGCCCGGCGGCTGCATCAGGCGCGGACGCCGTGGCACGGCGAGCTCGGCCCACGCGGGCAGCGCCGCCAAGTCCACGTGTCAGTCCAGCAGCGCTTCCGTCCGGCGCTCCCAGGACGTGTCGCCCCCGGACTGCCACTGCGGCGGGCGGGCGGGCCGCGGGCGGAGCACACGTCCGGTCCCCGCCCCCCGGACGTCCTGGGGGAGGCCGGCGCAGCTCCGCGGTCCGATGCTGGGTCCGGAGCCTCCCGCTGCTCCCGGGAGCGCGCCTGGCAGCGCCTGGCCCGGGCCATGGCGTGGGGCTCTCCAGCGGTGCACGGGGAGAACGGGCTTCCGAGGGGCGGGGCCCGAGGCGATCCTGACCCCGCGCTCGCCTGGGACACACTGCCAGAGGGAAGCCTGCGGGGCCGGCTGTCAGTGAGGGTGGCGCTGGTCCCCACCCCGCAGGGCCGTGAGCGTCGGACGGGAGTCAGGGGTGGACTGAGTGTGAGCCTAGTAAGACTCAAAGGCAACTGGCTTTGCAAGGAGGTCTTCGGGGGCGGGCTCTGGCCCAGACCCTGAGCCAGGGGCCAGCGCTGGGCGGCTCCTGCTGTGTTCACGCAGCAGGTGCTCGCTGGAGGGGCTGGAGCTCCTCCCAACGCTGCCTGCCTGCCGAGAGGCCCTCAGCCCTTGCCTGAGAAGCCTGCCACAGTCCCGCCCTCGCGACAGACCCGCCGGCGCAGAAAGGCGGGGAGGCTGGGCCAGGAGGGCGGCCACTGGCCCCAGCCTCTCTGCGTCCTCCAGCTGCCGCCTCTGTGCACCCCGGCCCACCCCTGCCCCCCACACCGCGGCCGGGCGCCCAGCCACGTCCCAGCACGGGGGCTTCCTCCCACGCTCACAGAGCCGAGCCGTCCCCGCACCGCGACGGAAGCTTGAGACTTGCCGCTGCACTCGCGTCCCACACCCTCCCGCCCTCTGCCTGGTGCTGTGCTCTTTGAAGTTTCTCAGGAAGACCCAGGATGGCGTCGTCGTGGACACTTGGTTACCCAGGCCCTTTCCTCCCGGACCTGGTGTTCGGGCGGGGGTGCTGGTCCTGCCTCGGGCTGGGCGGGGTCGTGCCCCTCAGGAGACGTGTGTGTGGTCCGCTCCAGGGGGCCCAGCGGGGTCGCAGGGAGGGGAACTGGTCAAAGCCGGGGTGGTGGTGCAGACCCCACAGGCCTCGGGGTCCAGGCGGCCAGCAGGGCAGAGGGTGGGAGCCACCGGAGCATCACAGGTCACTGGCTGTGTGGACAGCTCGGGGCGACCGGGGTGGGGGGAGGGGCGGCCGGGCAGGAGTGCTGGGCTGCGAACTCGAACTCGGGTGGGGTGGGCCAGGGGCGCGGCAGGGTCCGCTGGAGGGGGCTCATGGGGAGACACTGGGCTTGGCAGGGAGGAAGGCTGGGGAAGGTTCACGGCAGCCACAGCAGCTAGAAAGTGTCACATTCCACAGGGAGCCTACAGACACCGGCCACGGCAGTGGCCGGGGTAGACGCACGCTCTCCGGGCCCGATTCCGTGAGTTCCCTCCAACCCAGCCCACCAACCGCCCTTGCCGTTCACGGTGAAATGACCAGGGGCTGTCAGCGACAGTCATGGTGAGTCTGACGCCTGTTGTTCGAGAGGGGGGCCGACGTCCGCGACAGCTGTCCCGGCAGGGATGTTGGCTCCTTCTCGCTCGGGGCTGTGCGTTTACTTCCGGGGCTCTTGTGCGGTGACTTACGCAGAGGTTCAACGCTCGCTCACGCCTCACTGCTCATGCGGGCACTGCCCCCTCACAGCCTCCAGAGCCAGCCCCACTGTGCTGGCCGGGCCATCGCAGCCCGTGCAGACCACGCGGACCAGGGCCTGGGGCTCCCCTGGCACCCCGTCCCTGCTGCCCGCTCTGCAGCCCACCGCGCACCGTTCCTCCCCCCGAAGATGGGGGTCGGTAAGTAGAACTGAGAAACGAGCTCGCCCGCCGCGGACAGGTGTGAGTGAGAAGTAGGGTCTCGGCTCTGGATACGACCTGTGTGAACCAGTGCGGGGGAGACACCCCCACACCCCAGAGCAGAACCGATCTCGAAGGGCAGGGAGGCAGGACTGGACCCCAGGAGGACGAGCTTCGCGGCGATGGGCCCTGCAGCGGCTCGGCCTTCAGGTGCTGGTGAGGTCGGCTCGGCACCCGTCCCGCAGAGACGCAACTGCAGGGCTGCAGACACCGCCGGCGGAGCCCCTGGGCCAGCAAGCCCGGACGCCCGCCCGCCACGGCCCTGCCACCTGCCACCGCCGGGCTGAGGTGGGCACGGGAAGACAGCTCAGGACAGTCCGCCCGCTGCAGGGAGGTCTGCCACTGCCAGTCCTGCCAAAGACCTCACTGCAAGGAGGGCGAGGACCACAAAGGCGCCCCGGAGCTCAGGCACGACACTAAGACAGGTGGGGCCACGTGCCGGGCACCCCGGCTCCCGCTGCTCCGGGCGCTGCGTCAGTGGGAGCCGCCGGCTGCCTCCTGCAAGGCGGGGAGAGCCGCGTGTGCAGCACGAGGACGGCGGTGGCACCTGGGGACGGCGGTGGCAGGCGCTCCCAGTCCGTTCTCGCGCGTCCCAAAGGCCACACTGCACGGCGCCCTCCTGCAGCACACACCCCTCGCTTCTGCACTTCGCCAGGAGGCACTGGCTGCTGTCACTCTATGTCCCTGGCCACATCTGACAACTGCTCACCCGGGAGATGCCGCCGGCCACGACAGCGCAGGAGCCGCGGCCCGAGGGACACGGGCCTGCGTGGGCGTGGCCGTCCCGCTGACTGAAGCCCTCCCGCGCCGTCACGCAGGACAGCCGAGTCGGACGCAAACCCGCGGGGCGCAGCCCGACACCCTGCTTCCTTCCCTCCCGCAGGGGCGAAGCGCCAACTCTAAGGACAGCGACAGGTTTCAAGCGAGACAGACAGGCGCACAGAGCAGGCAGCCGGGGGCGGCTCGGAGTGGGGACAGAGCGACAGACAGGCGTGCAGGCGTGGCACTCGGCGTCCCTGCACGCGCCCGGCGCGACCTCAGCGACACCGGGCGACGAGGCGGCGGCAGCGCGCCGCGTCCTCCCTGGACCGTCCTCGCTGGACCGTCCTCCCTGGAGGACAGCTTTCAGACTCCGCGCTGAGAAAAACGCACTCGCTTCGCTGCAGAGTCAGGAAGCGGCAGCCGAGGCGGCCTCCTCTGCGCTGCCCGAACCCCCGAGGGGGATGCCCGCCCGCGGGGCCAGCGCGAAGCCACGGGACCGCGTGCGACAACGCCCAACACCCCGACAGCGCGACAGCCGCAGGGCGTGCGTGACGGACGCTGACGACGCGGCTCGTCGCCAACCCACACAGCAACGCGAGACCCACGTCTGAACCCGTCCGCCGTGAAAAACAGCACACGCGCCGGCTGAGCGCCACACGCCCAGGCCGACGAGGACCGGCGCCGGCGTCCTGTCTGACGCGAGGTGTGCGGCCCACTGCGGCCGCCGCCGCGCACGTGCCGCTCCCTTCACACGGAGACCCGACCGCGCAGCCCAGGGGCCTGCGCCGCTGGCCTGAGGCACGTGTCTCTGATGTAGGGGCCACGGCTCTCCCCGGGACCTCGGGGTCGGCCACCCCAAAGCCTTCTGCACACAGGACAGGAGAGACGGCGTGTGACCTCCGAAAAACCGTCCTCAACGTGTTTCCTGTACACGTCCTCCCAACGCGTCCTGGCTGGACAGAATCGCCTCCGCGTCCCCGAGGCCTCCCGTGGGGCCTCCGCGTCGCGTGCGGGGAGGCGGGGGGACCTCCATCTCCAACCCCAATGCGAGAACCACGCGCCTTTTCTAGAACCTGGAAGCCTCCATTTGAACGGCCAAGTACCCTAGTTCTCACCTCCTCGGCAATGACCCCTACGCTAGAGTTTCCACACGAGGCTGCGCCTCACACAGCTGCCATTGGGGACGGACCAGAACATTCTCCAACCATATTCCCGTCAGGCACTTTCTACAAGAAAGTGTGGGGGGAAAAAACCCAAAAACCCACCTCTATAGCGTTACATTTTAATAAACACGACAGCGAGGTCCAAGTGAGATGAAGCAGAACCGCTCTGTCCCCTCGATGGCTTAGTTTGCTGAAAAAGCGGACTCCAGAAAGGAGGCGCACGGGAACACACCGCGAAGCCACCGCCCTCGGAGGCCGCAGCCCACTCGCAGGGCGGGGGTGGGGGGCCGCAAGGACAGCACCGGGCTCACCGCGAAGGGACTCGCGTGCCGCGTTGGCGAGCCAAAGGCTGACGCTTGGCCTTAGAACCGCTCCGTGACGTGGCGGGTGCGTGCCGAAGGCCGTTGGGTCCCGGGGCTCTCCGAGCAGCTCCTGCGCTGACTCCCCACAAGCACACACCTCAGACCCTCCCGTGACGACGGGGTCAAACTGATCACACGCTAGTCACGCCGTGGACGGCCTCATACACACCGACGACACGGGTCAGGGAGACGGGGACTGCCTGCTGCTTTCCCAGAAGCCAAGTTCCAGCTCCACCTCGCCTTGTGCCCGTCACCGTACCTGCAGACTAAAAGCCCCTTTCCCTCCAACTTGCGACCGCCACCCTCCGGGGAAACGACCCTGGAAGGCCACATCTGAGACTGCGGGCAGAGTGGAACAGCAGTCCCAGGGCGCTGGGAAAGGACCCCCTGTGCTGCCAGCGAGCCCTG
The DNA here is from genome assembly GCF_014176215.1 of Rousettus aegyptiacus. Classification (NCBI taxonomy): domain Eukaryota; kingdom Metazoa; phylum Chordata; class Mammalia; order Chiroptera; family Pteropodidae; genus Rousettus; species Rousettus aegyptiacus. Next base: position 743,268 of record NW_023416287.1, read on the forward strand.
GGCTCCCGGTCACCGCCTCCTGCAGATGCCCCCCGCAGGGTTGACGCCCTGGCAGTGCCCGAGGCCGACTTCTCCCGCCAGTGCCCGGCACGAGGGACAGACGAGCGCACAGGATGGGGCGGCTGCGAACACGGCGGACGACACGCAGCGGAGCCGTGGACAGGGCCAGGCGCTGACCCCCGAGACCGGCCACGCGCCCTCACAGGCACACGACCAGGCGCCGTGCTCCCCCAGCTGCGGGCGCCGCGGGGAGCAGAGCCCCCGAAACGTGTGTTCAGATGACCGAGACTTTCTAGAGGCCACTTCGCTCATTCTCGACATCAAAGAGAAACCTTTATTTTCAGCAAACCTAGAAGCAAAAATTCATGGACCCACTAGGAAAGAATTTCTCACCACATACAGCACCAAAATATATATTTGAAAAATTAAAAAACGCGGCCCGCCCGTCTCACACACGTCCCCAGAAGCCACACAGCCCAGACAGAAAGGGAAAAGAAATCACACTCGACATCCTCACACACGGCCAGTCTTTGAGTCAGGCTTTACAAATTTATAGTCTTTCCTATGAAAAAACGAGAGAAACAGGACACCGAGGAGGCGAGGGACACGTGTACGGCGCGGCCTGAGGCGGCAGAGGGTCAGGGAGCGGTGGCGCCTGCCTGCGAGCAGGCGGCAAGCAAAGCGACGGTGGGCGCTGCTCGCTGACGGGCTGGGCGGCCTGAAGGCGGACGGTGCCCCCAGCGGCCCAGCGCGCGGAGGCCAACAGGCCCCTCAGGAGCAGGAGGCCACACACACCGGGCGCCGCCGCCGCGGCCTGCAGGACACCGCCGTGCAGCCGGCCGTCAGGCTTCCAGAGATGCTTCTTCCTCTGCGAGCTGTCCAGCCCTTAGAAGGGTCGCTTTTTCCTTTAAAAGAAGATGCCGGGTCAAAAATCATAAGAGGGGGGAAGAGCCGTCGCCTGCGCCGCTGCGCGCTCCGAGGTCCTGGGCCGGCCGCGGGGCCGCCCGCCCGCCTACTTGGGCTCCTCGATCACACCTTTACTGAGGTCCGTCATTTTGGGGTATTTTACTTTCTTCTGGTCCAGCTCATTCTGAGCCCAAAGGAGCAGTTTCAGTAATTTCGCCAGCTTAGGTGTAGATTCCCGGTTTTCGTAATCGAGGACAGCTTGGTTCACTTCGCTCCACACCTAGGAGAAAGGGGAGCCGATGACGAGCACCCCGCAGCGTGCCGGGTCTGCGGGCGTGCACTCGAAACCCCTGGAGCCCAGCCACAGGGCGAAGGTGCTCGCTCACCTAAACTAATGCGACACCCGTGCCCGGGAGGCGGACACCCTGGAGGGTGCGAACCCACGTCCCTGCCCAGGGCTCGTGGTCTGGCAGCAGACGTCACATGTGGCCTGGCGCTCAGGTAAGGGCCACGAGCCGGGGGAGGGGAACTGTGAGTAGAGGGCGGGAGGGGCTGACACAAGTTTAGGAGCACACCTTCTAGCACAGTGGGGGTGATGGGGACAGGGAGCTGCGTCTGGGAGGTGACAGGCCACCAGGTGGGCTGGACTGTGGCAGCAGCAGCGAATACATTTCAGGAGCAAGTATGGGATTTTAAGCAAAAAACACGGGGCCACCTACTTCTCAGAGTCTCCAGACAAGTAGGAGGAAGGTTAAGATGAAGGAGACAGATGGACAAAGGCCTGAACACAGGTGACCCGGGGACAATGTGCTCAGCCAACACGCAGCCAGCACTCCGCGTCCCTGGGGGCGGCAGCAGCGGGCGGGAGTCCGGGGGCATGGCAGCACGCACTGCTCTGCCAGCTTCTAAGGGGACCTGCGCATCCATGGACGGGGACCTTTGGGGGCGGGGCTGTGACCAATCCCCACAGGTACCGAGGAGCCTATGTACAGTAGTTCAGTTCTGGGGAAGTCAGAGCTACACGATAGGTGACCTACACCCCGTGGTGTTCCAGGGTCAACGTTCTAAGAAAGTCACGGCCCTGAGCTGTCCCCAGTTCGACGCCGTAAGAGAGCGCACATGAGGGACAAGCTGACGCTGTCGTACCGCAGTGCCACGTGCCTAGACACGAAGCCCGCCACTCTGCGGCAGCCTCGCCAGGCGCTGTGTCTGTCCGGAACCCGCGCCCCGGGCGCCCCGTCTCACCTTCTGCCGCTGCATCATGTTCAGCAGGTCTCCGAAGGGCGACTCCTCGGGGTTGTCGAAGGCCAGCAGCGCCAGCGTGCGCTCCATCTCCGTCAGGCACTCCCTGCTCTCCTCCCCCTGCTCCGCCAGCTGCGTCTGCGCGAACTCCAGCGCCGCCTCCGTCTCCCGCTGGCGGATCAGCTCGATCAGGTGCTGTTGCTGGTTGGGGCGAGGGCGGACAGGCTCACACCCGCCCCGGGCCACTGTCCTAGCCTCTGAGTGACTACACTCGCACTAACAGCTGCTGCCTCGAACCCCTTCCCCACAATGATGAAAACAACATCCCATCAGCGCGGACTGGCCTCGTCACCGCTGAGTCATCACAAATCCCCCGACTCGTCGCGCGTGCGCACACCGGGCGCCTCTCAGCCAGACCCACCTGCAGGTGGAAGTACAGATACCGGTTCGTGTCCAGCAGCTCCGGGTGGAGGCTGTTGACCAGCGCGATGGCCTCCTGGATCTGGCCTTTCAGCAGCATCTCACGGATTTTGATTCGCTCGTCAAGGGTTTCCAGGTCCACACTAGGCTCGATCCCGGACTCCATGCGAAACTTCTCTGCGGCTTCCTTAAAGCCCTCTGCAGCGAAAGCCGTCCTCAGTGCTCGGAAAGCCAGCACGACGTGACTGCGGAGCCCCCCCAGCTAGGAGCAACGAACCCGAGCCGTTCCGCAGCGACACCGCTGTTTCCCCGGTGCGCCCTTGACACACGGGACACGAAGTGCGCTTCACCCCTTTCCGCCCCATCCAAAACCGCTCCCCCACCAGCCAGAGGGGACAGGAACGCACGGAAGCCCGCTGCGCTGCCGTGGGCCCCGTGAAGAGGCTGCCATTCCAGGTCCAGCGGCAGGTCTGCCCAGGTGAGGTGACACACACCGGCCACACCTCACAGCCTGCAGGGACCTGCCATGCTCACTCCAGGGAGTCCAGTTCTCCACATCAAAGCAGCGTGTACTTCTCCCCCACCCTCTCCACACACACGCACGCACGCGCGTGGGCTGATACTTCCTCCTCACTTAGAAAAAATCTCGACAGAGCCTAAAATGGGGGCGCTGGGAGCTAACGGGAAGGAGACACCTGGGCTTCCCTACCCTGCACAGAGCGACCCTTTTCCCTTCTAGCGTCAAGGGGGGCTGAGTGTTAGCTACAGACCACTTTTGCGTCCCCCCGCCTCGTGCTGCTCCTCCCCCTCTCCTCCTCCGAGTTGGGCGCCTTCCAGAAGCAGCCCAGTACAATTTACCAGCCTGGCCAGAAGAGACCCGTGACCTGGGCTTTAAACGTACTTCAGAACATTAATCATCTCGATTGACTGCAAAACTTTCAAAAGCCAAGAAATGGGTGTTCGCCTCAGGTGTCAGGGGCCTGGAACGATGACCTCGCTTCTAGAGGAGGGTGTCTAACATCGTGACGTAGGAAGACAAGCTAGCGCTGCCTTTCCACGATGTCTGAACATGTGACTTCACCCCGGAACCTCAGTGGCGTGGTTCCCAGTGCATGGACACAAAGGGGGAATCAGCAGAATCCCACTGTAAGCCGTTACCTGTGACCAGGTAGTTCATGATGAGGCGATTCATGTCTGCTCGCTGGACATGTAAGTTATTGAGTTTTTCCATCCACTCATCTTTCGTGATTTCATCGGATTTTTCTGCATAGCTCATTCTGATTTACTTCTACAGGAAAAAAATATGAAGAATCGGTGAAGAGCTCTGTAGTAACTGTGTTCATTTCAGAGCTAAACACAGCGACGTAGTAAAAAGTAAAAGAGAGAGAACGGGGAGCTACTGTAGATCTGAAAAACAGCGAGTGCAAAGGGCCGAGACCTGACTGCAAGGTTAAGGAGCAGGAAGAAGACGGCTAATGCAGAAAGCGGGATGAACCTTCCAAGGGTCTTAGAACCAGGAGGACAGGAGGTCGGCCAGGGTCAGACCGAGGCGGCCCCGCCAACTACGAAAGGCGCTTGGACAGATTCTCCACTAAGCGCAGAGGGCAGCACCAGATGCATAAACGGAAGAATTGTGCGATGGCACACGTGCTCCAAAGGAGCTCGCAATTGTCCACCCAGCAGACTGACAAAACCAAGAAGTCCGACGAGACCAGTGTTAACAAAGACGTGGACTTCAAAACGCTCTCACGCAGCTGTCAGAATGGACGGTGCTGCAAACATCTGGCTCTCCGGGTAAAGCTGGGCATGTACGCTCCTCACGGCCCAGCGATTCTACCCTGCTAGGCTGAGACCCCCCCAGAACATGCCACGGCGCACCAGACACAGACAAGCCTGCTCGCAGAGACACTGTTCGAAGCGGCAGAAACATGGACGCCCCCACTCAGACGTTCATTCAACAGGTCTAAAACCCTTGGGCAGATGTATTTTGGAATCTAGAATTTTTTAGATTGCACAGAATACACGGTAAAATCTACAACACGTTATATGACATCCTTGCTAGGTCTGGGGCAGCACACCATAACCAAATGTTACTTTTCTTGGGAAACGTGTGAGTGAATGTTCGTACTGAGTGGAACAGGGGCCATTAATAAGCCTTCACTGGGTCAGGCTTTGCCCTCAAACAGATTAAAAACACTTCTGGTTTTCAGAGCTTCTTGGATTTTGGGGATGCTGAAAAGGAACCGTGATCATGTACTCACATGACAGAATGTACTAGAACAGTTGAAATAAATGGACACAAACACGTGGATGACTCTTAGAAACCAGCTGGATGAATAAAGCGAGTTGCGGCAGAGACCCAGCTTTGTACAGAGTCAAAACAAGACAAACCGCATAGTATGTGCTTCAGCATCTGAAACGTGAAACTCAAGAGGTGGTGGCTACCGTGGGAGGGGCAGAGAGGCGCAGCCCTGGGAGCACTGGGCTCTTGAGATGGGTGGTGAGTCCACTGCCGTCCACTTCGTCAATACATTGGACACTACACAAAGTACATACTAAACCGCTTCAGTAAGTTTAACTGAAAGGCAGTGAATGTGGGGTGGCGAGAGTCAAGCTGGAAGACCAGTAAAGAGCCACTAAACAAAAAAGGACAGCAGCGGAAGAGCCAGAAACACAGCTGACAGATTCTGTGGACACAGTCAACAGGCTTTGCTGCTGGACCAGAGGTTTCGAGCATAAGGTCTTGAAGGATGGGGCCACAATGAGGAGGAGGGACCGGGAGAGAAACAGGTTTGAGGAGGAGGACAAGTCTGGGCCATTAGACAAGCAGCTGAAGTCACACAGGCACCTGGATTATAGGTCCCAAGCTTGGCACTAAAAACATTAATTAGGGAAACATCCACCCCAAAATGTGGAGAGCCAAGAGACTGGCAAAATCGCCCAAGGAGAGTGTGGCAAAGAAGCAAAGGGGCACAACACAAAGCCCTCACGTTTGGGTGATGCCCAAATTTATCGAAACCACAGATGCCTAATGAAACGAAGAGATGGGGCTCCTCTTCTAATACCCATCTCTCCGCTGCTGCCAACTGCGTAATTCACTCAGATGAAGTTCTCATTCCTAAACAATTCAAGGCAACCTAGGACGAACACAGCACCTTCTTCCGAGTTTCCACTTGGTCATCAGCAGTCACAACAGTACCACTCGCCCTCGGTGAGAGCCATTTTTGAAAGCAACAACTTTGAAAAATTACCCCGTTCTGTTTTGTGCGGGAAGATCTCAAGCGGTAAAATATTCAACATACATAAACATGCCAGTTCTGTAGACGAGAAACACTTGCTTTCCAAGCAACAATGTACTTCCTCGTCAGAAAAATTGTTCTCTTCCCAAAAACGTATGTGCTATGCTTCACTATTGAAGTTAGCGACCTCTCTGAACGCCGGAGTCTTCACTAGCAATGTTCTCTGTAAGCATTCACATCGAATTACGGTGCCCAGGCATCATCATCATCATCATCAAAGTGAGGAGTCCACTTTGGCCGGGGTAAAATGGGGCAGTTTTGACTTGCAAACCCAGCGGGTGCCGCCTCCACCCGAGAACTCGCCCTGATCCTGACACCTGCTCGGATCCGCGACACCCTTGGACCCCAGCGCAGGCCCGGCGGCGCGGTAACCCGTCCTCGGACCCTTCCCCAGACCCCCGACCTCAAGTTCTAGGGTCCCTCGCCCCATCCCCGGCCTCGGACCCCTCGCCAGGCCCTTCCCCGTCCTGCCGCGCTCCCGCGAGGGCGCTCGGCCCCACGGCCTGGGCCCGCCGCGGCCATCTTACCGTGGGGATCCCGCCTCCCGCGCTGCGCGGTCTCCGGCCGCTCGGGGGCGGGGGCGGGGGGCAGGCCGGGCGGGGCGGGGACGGCTGCGCCAGGGAGGGGAAGGCGGAGCGGGGGCCGCGGCAGAGGCGGGGGCGGGGGCGGGGAACGGGAGGGCAGACACACCGGCGGCCGCCCCCTCAGCCTCTTCCCGCGAGATCGCGAGATCGCGAGCCGGCAGCCAATCAAGTGCCCCCGCGCGGGGGCGGGGCGCAGCGGCCGCCCGGAAGCGCGGAACCAGGACTTCCGTTCTTGCGCAGAACTCCCTTCGCGGCGCCCTCGCTCTACGGGCTGGCGCGAGAGTCAAAAGGCGTCGTCCGCCTCTGGGCAAGATGGCGGTCGTCGAGGCGTCGTTGTGGGGGAACTTCGCACTGGGACGGCGACGTCTAGACTGAGTCCGAAGCGAAGGTCCCAGCGTCCTTTCCGTCGTTTGTGTGAGCCCGGAGGGCATGGGGCGGGAGCGGGGAACCGGCGCCGGTGTTCCGCGCTGCCCTGAGGCGGGGTCCCTCCCGACCGGCCGCCCGCCTTCGCACAGGCCGGGAGGAGCCGCTCGAGCGCGGCCGGCAGGGGCTCTCCGTTCCGTGGGTTGAGGCGGGCCCCGGGGGTGACCCGGCCGCGTCGGTGAGCGCGCTGCCAGACGAGTCAACAGAGACGGGCCTTCCCTGCGGGAGCTGGGCCCGGGGCCGCGTCCGCCCCGGCCGGGCCGGGCCGGGCGGCGGCTGCAGGCGTGTGCGGCGGGGGCCGCGAGCCGCCGCGCCCGGGCCTGGTGGACGCGGAGGCGCGGGGACACAGCCGCGCGCTCGTGCGTTTACTGCAGCCGTCTGCTCGGGAGGAAGGCGGGCTGCCGGAGCGGGGCCTCGTTTCCCCGCGGGAAGGTTAACGGGAGCGTCAGGAAGGCCGCCGAGGGCAGCGCCTCGTCTCAGCCGTCCGCTGGCGGAGCTGGAAGTCGGGGGTCGATGGTGTCGTGGGGTCGCTCAGAAGCGCACTGAGTGACGCGGAAGCGCCGTCGGGCTTCTCGCGCAAAGCCAGTCCGTGGGCAAATGGGCTTGACAGTGACGACCCGTTATGGACATTTGCCATTAGTCGAACGAGCGTGTCTGCAGGTCCCAAGTTTTGACACAGATCTATTTAAAACGTGGTTGCATTACGTGGCCGACATTAGTCCCTTTGCAACTACTTACTTAACCGTATAAACGAGTTTAGGTGTCAGCTTAGTGCTGTGTAAAGGGGCGAGGAGTTTTTAAATTGTTTCCGAGGAATGCCAGTGCCCTGTGGACGTAAACTGTTGCAGTGCAAAGAGGCTCGGTCCCTGCGGGCCTTCTCCGCGGGACACAGGCTCACGGCCCCTACCCCCCGGGGCCGGCCAGTTCCGGAGTCTGCAGATTCCGCCTCCTTAAGTCTGGGGACTGGCTGCTCTTGATCGTTCCCGCCTGTCTCCCGGGAGTCCTGCCGGCTCCTTCCTGAAACCCATGCCGCAGGCAGGGTGGCCTCTCCTTGTCCCTGGCCTCCTCTTCACGCGCTTTGGAGACCCCTCCCCTCTTGCCTATGCAAAGTGAGCACAGCCAAGAGCCTCGCGGCCTCTGCCCTGGCGAACCGTTTGAGGCTCTCTGGACTCACCAGGCTCTGCTGCCTCTGGGCTCACTGGGGCTGGGCCTGGGCCCTTCCCCTCGCTCCCTCCTGGGAGCAGGGAGAACTTCCCTAAACAAAGTGGGATGCAGTGTGTCACCTTTGTGCTCATGTGGTACCTTACAGCGTGCCTTTGAGGCTTTGGGAACACTCATGTGTCACCGGTGCCGGAGAGAGGCACGATTCACCACAAACGGGAGCTTCACAAGAGCTGAGGCATCAGGCACACAGCGAGAGTCCCATGGACACGTCTGAGTGCGGAAGAGTAACCGGGTGACGCTGGGACCTTATCTAGAAGCATCTTCAGCAGACACGGACGGAGGGAGGCCTTCAGAGAGGAGGGCAACGGCCATTCTTGGTGACTCACACTTTGTAGAGCCCCAGGAGGGAAAGTGGAGAATGCCACTCAGATGCGCACCCTGATTGATGGTGCTGATGGTGGTGCCACCAACTGAGAAGGAAGCATCGCCAGCGGAAAGCGAGCGAGGGCGCTTCGGCGTGGCCTTGTGGACTTTGAGGCACCTAAAGCTCAAGGGGAAGGCGAGGGCTGGAAGTGAAGCGTTTGTGGTGACACTGTGAGAGGTGATGCACACGTGCAGAGAAAAGCCCATTGGGAGGAGGGAGGACGAAGGCCGGAATCCAGGACGGCAGCATGTGGCCACTGGCCAAAGAAGTTGCCCGTTAAGGCAACAGGGAAGAAACGGCCAGAGCGGTTTGACGAGGACCAGGGGTTCATCAGGCTGTCCTGGAACTGGGGGGCAGAGAGTTTCTAGAGGATGTGACTGGCGCCGTCCAGTGCAGCAGGGGGTAACCGTCCATCTGGCAGTTTCTGCTGACGGCACGTTCGCTTTGGTTTGCCCACGCACAGCACTGTTTGTTGAATCGGACTCTGCCCTTCAGACGGGCTGGCCAAGGATTTGATACACACGTGTTGGTTTGGGATTTGACCTTTTTCTTTTTTTCAATTTATGTAAACATTCCTATGCGGATATCCACACACGTGTATCTCTGTAACATATAATGTATATGCGCATAGCCGCATCTGTACATGCTTTAAGGATTTTTCTGCATGAGCCAGCTGTTAGGATCAGCTGTCTGATTGGAAGCAGAAGTGCTGAATGAAGAGACTTTTTTTCAATTGATGTTTGTGGTTTCCTGTTAAAACACACTTGCAAAATTTTGGGTTTTGCTCTGACTTTAAAATCCTCTTGCATTTACTCTGGCACACTTTTTCCTGGAGCCTGAGGAACATCTGTGTCTGACAGACAGAAGGTTTCTCGTTTCTCCCTTGGGCACAACTGCCAGCGTGCGGGGGACACAGCAGTGGCCTCCCGCCTTGTAGGCAGATGTGGGAGATCTTTCTCCTGGGGTTCTAAATTTTAGAAGTAGTTGGTTCAATTTGGAACTCAGAAACATTCTGGCATTGAAAGGGTAATTCGCGAGTATTGATTTTGTCGAAATGCAGAATAAAAACCTTTCGGGCGTCGTTATTCTCGTCTTGTTTCCTTCAGGTACAGGTTCCCACTTTCATCCTCCTTCTGTGAGCCAGGTAAGAGCAGGAATTAATACCGTGTTTTTACTCGACAAATCCAGAAAGCCACTGTTAGACCGGACTTTAAACAGTCTTTTTCTCTTTTTAAGTGTTTCATTTGTGGGGAAAAAAAATAATCTCTTCAATTGCAGCCTGGACGATTGTAGCTGCACCCCTGCTCCCAAGCCCCCACACGCCCGGGGCGGTGGCTGAAGGAAGGGCCCTGCTTGTTTTGAGTTGACACCCTCTCTCAGCTCATGGAGGTCCCCGCTGCGTCCTGCGCTGCTCCCAGCGGGTTCCGGGCTCCGGCGGAGGTCTGCGAGCTTGTCTTCCCCTTTCTCTGCTACCCACGCTGTGGCACGATGTAGCCTGTGAGGGCGAATGGCCCGTGTGGGCACTACAGTCTGTGTCTGTGGAAGGCACTGATTTGTCTGGCTTCTTTTTATTTGGTGGATTCCTTTAGAGATTGTGGGGATGCAGCCAGCCAAAACAGGAATACAGTGTTTATGTTCTTATTAAAAGTGGGCTTTATTTTCCATCGAGCTCAGGGAAACATAGCCATCTCAGTAACAGGAGCGGGAGTGAGAGCGGGGAGTACCCAGCGCTGCTCCTCATGGGCGAGTCCATCTCGTCTAGGTGAGCAGGCTAGGACTGAACCGTGGCAGGGAGAGACCTCGCGTCGGTTTCTGGCTGAGGACCTCTGGGAAAGGGCGGGGGGCGAGCGCTCTGGGCTCAGTGGTGCCTTCTCTGCAGCCTCGATTTAGAGGCTGCCCGTGGGCCCACAGTCACTTCCAGAGGCCGCAGTGACCCAGGAGCCATCTTGCTGCTTTTTAAATGAAATTAGTCATCGCAGCAGTTTCTAGTGAAGTTCAGGGTATGGGACACCACCCCGTGTCCCCTACAGTCCGCGGAGAAAAGTCGTGTGGCACAGTGTTAGCACGAGCATGTCCCTTCTCCCGTCTCATTTCCTTTTCCGGTTCTTTCGCCTTTGTTTATTCTTTTGCCTAAAAGACAGGAGATTGATAAGATTCTCATTTGCTGCTTTGAACGTGTAGCCGGGTCACACTCCACAGCTCGCTTTCTGGAGGTCTTCGGTGTTGGACACGAATTGTAACTCCCAACTCCACCTTCCCCCGCCCATGCCCGTCGGTTTAGCCACCACCCCCGGCACTTGAGCACTCGGCTTCCCAGACCGTCGTCAACAGCGTCCTGTCTAACCCACAGAGTCAGGATTCTCCTGGATGGCGATGCCAGAATGTGGGGTCCCCGCTGACTGCCGCCCCCCCGCCCCCGCACACTGGGTCAGCTGCGGTAGCCTGCCGTTGGCTGGAGTCCAGCCCGGGCCTAGTGCTTTGCTCCCCCGTTGCTTTGGGGAAGTAGTGGTCAGTGTGACTGACACCTCACAGCTGTTAGACAAAATAATGTAACTTCCAATGTAACTTTTAAAGGAAAGGGTTTATTAAGCTATTGCTAGCAAAAAAAAAAAAGACTGGTCTTGAGCCACCAGCAGCATGGTTGGGTGGGAAGGACAGAGAGGGGGAGGGAGGTGAGCTGTTGTTCTGAGGGGGGTCACGCCAGCTGCAGGCAGACGGGGTGGGGGGAGGGGCATTGGGCCGGTTCTGGGGGAGCCGGCGGGGCAGGAAGGTCCGCTCCCGGCCGGCCGCAGCTCTGAGCTGCAGATTGGGAGGTTCATGTGCAAATCAGAAGCGGAAGCTCCTGGGGGCTGAGGGCCTGGCTGCTCGGTCTGGGGTGCTGGCGGCAGTGGCCACCTGGAGGTTAATCCTGTGTTCTGCTGATGCTCGGGGAGCGGCCTTTGTCAGCGCTGGTCTGCAGTGAGGAGCGGGCTAGCCGTCCGTCTCCCTCGCTCTCCAGCCGCTGTCATTTTAATTTAGAATGTCTCAGAATTTTTTGCTTGGCCCAGCTTTGTTGAGATGATAGGACCGTGCAAGTGGGATTTATCCACACTGTTGAAGTTCGCTGGCCTCGTGCAGTGTACAGTGCAAATTCGTTTCTTAAAAAAAAAAATTACGTTGGTTGAAGCTTTTCTGAGCAATAAAAATATTACTAGTTTTATCTGTTTCTGGGAATTTATGTTCTGTCCCCAGGGAATGGCGGGAGTATGTTTTCCAATTATCTTTTCATTCACATATTTAACTCCACAAATGGTTAAGAACACATCCTCTGGGTGCCAGGCACCCTGGGACCCTGGACTAGGGTGAGAAGCAACACAAACCCGTCCTGCCCCTTCCCCTCCAGTCGTGAGCCTGGGAGCACTCGTGGACGATTGGGGAACACGTTGCAAGCAGCGTGTCGTTGGTCCTCCAGCCGAAACGTGCCACGTGCTACCTGTCCCCCAAGCCTTGGGCCTGGGCAAGTGTGAGGTCTGAGGCCTGCGACCCATGACCCTTGGGTCAAAGGGCATCCGTGGCAGTGGCCATTCTGGAAAAATCCTGCGGGTTTTCCCAAACTGCTGACAGCCCCAGGAAGAGGAGGGGTCCAACCTCGCTCCTTCCCCTCCCCCAACCCCTGGCCGGGATGGGTGGGGATTCACCACGCCTTTGGGGAGAGTGCGAGGCCGTTGTCTTTGAATTCCAAATGAGAATAACAATAACACCACTTGCTGCTCCCTGGGCTGGTTTTAAATTGTCCTTGGAAGAGGCTTGTGGCACGTTGCATCTGGCCTCTCACAGTTGCACTTGACTCCAAAGAGAAGGGTTCTCTGCTTCAGGACCTTGATTTGGGATCAGGGTGTTCTCCGGACCCTGCTTTCCGACGGGCTTTAATTTGGGGGTGAGAAGAGACTGGACACCAGAAAGCCGTTTTTGAGGGACCGGTGAGTCTTCCGGATCGGGCTTTCCTGCTTCGATAGACCTGCCTGGGGCGAGGGCGGCTGGTCTGTGGTCTACGCAGACTATTCATATTTTTTCACAACGGCTTGAGCTCCTTTGAGGCGCATTAAGCTGCCTGCCCCCCGGCCCTCTGAGCCACTCCTATCGGCAGTGCATAGGATTTTGGGATTTTCGTTTGTGCATTGGGGGTGTTTAGGGAAGAAACTGAGACAACTGGAGGTGCCTTTTTAAATTTTGGGTTAGCTATGAAACTAAGTTTGTTAGGAGTCAGTTGGTGGAGCCACTAAAGACGTCCAGTCTGAATTCTAGAAACGCTTTCCCAGTGAGTAGCAGTCCCAGGAGTGACAGTGGGTGACTCAGGGTGACCCGAAGAGGTCAGGGGGAGCCCGGGGCTTCCCTTGTGAGGGCACCCCTCTGTCCAAAGACCTAGCCAGAGCCAGCTCCTGCTGAGAGAAGTCAGAAGAGGGGCATGGCCCAGGGGCCCTGAGCGCTTTCATTTCCTGATGCTGCATGAGAGGCATCCCGAGGGCCACCCTGTACTGCGTTGCGGTGGCAGCTACGTGGGCTCCCTCTGCTCGCTTGGTTCTCCGCTCGGCTTTCGCCTGCTCCCTCCTCGTATCCCATCGCCCTCTGGGCCTTAGTCTTTCACCTTCTGGACACCTGGCCTGAAACCTCCCAGAGTTGAAACCTCACTGTTCAGAAGGGTTTGCTGCTGGTTTCACTTCATTTGAGGACCCTATGCTTGCGAGGAAGGGTGGGCAGGGTTCCCCTATCCCAGCTCCCACTTAGGGAGCCCTTTGTAAGGAGGCCTCTTGTGACCTGTCCTGGTCCCCCAGCGGGCCAGCCCCATGTCACAGAGACTTGCCCGACATCACACTACTTGCTCAAGCCAGTTTTAACTTGATCTGTGTAGTCTCTACACTTCCCACTACATCTATTCGGGGGCAGACCTGGAGACTGGATCGACATGGAAGAGCGTAGAGCCCTCCCTGCAAGATTCTATGGAGGGGGCCCTACCAGCCACACCTGCAGAGATGAGCTGCGTTGTATTTCTTGGGGGGGTGGAAAAACTGGACAGCCTGTCTGAGAGACCGGCAGGCCTCGTGGTCTTTGGAGCTGTCTGCTGCAAGGCACATCTGCCCCAGAGCCCGGATCTGTGCAGGGAAGCGCCTGGGAGACCCAGGGTCAGAGGCTGGGCCTTAACCACAGGCAGCGCGCCTTCCCACTTTTTGCCAAGGGGCGCCTGCTTCAAAGGCCCGTGGAAGCAGGGGGCTGAAGAGGCAAGTAATGGGGCAGAGGCCAAGGAATAGCTGCCCTCTGGACAAATGACCAGTATCCGCGGTGCCGCAAGGCAGGAGTTTCCCTTTTTAGGTCAACCGAGTATTTGGGAACAGTCAGGTGCTGGGGTGTCACTAGTCAATGCTAAGTGAAGAAAATCCACGCGGAGGTTGCGCCTCTGCCAGAGTCCTTCCCCTTGGTGGGCAGGAAGCGTCTCGTCTTTCTCTCCAGCCCCTGTGGGCAGGTGTGCCCGGGGTGCGTGCGTGCTGGGAGGCGGGGGCCGGCTCGCCGTGCCCCTTAGTCCCGTGGACTTCGAGCTCCAGTCCAAGAGAAACACGCCAGCTGGTAGGAAAGGGGCCCTGCGCATCGCGCATCTGTCCTCTGGACCGCACGCCGACGGGAACCGGACTTTGGTGCTCTCCCTCGGGGTAGCGTGTCCACCATGGGCTCGAAACCTGGGATCCCCGCCGTTCCCGACCCCAGCTTGGGCTCTTGGGCGCGGGGCCGGTTGAGCGGCGCTCAGGGGCGCATGCGCACAGGCTGTGTCCTGGCCCGGGCCTCCTTCCGCTCGCCGCACGGGGGCGCTGCTGCGGGCGCGGGCGGCCTCTCTAACCCTCGGCGTCTCGGTTGTCGGCGTCCTCGCGGCGCCTCGGAGCGCGGGCGGGCCCTCTAGCCCCCGCGTCTCGGTGGCCGGCGTCGACCCCGCCCGCCCGCCCGCCCGCCCGCTCCGCGGCGCTCGGAGGAAATGGCCGCGAGACCCTAGAGGCCTGGGACCCGAGGTGAGTGGCGTCTGGGCGCCGGGCGGAGGGTCCGGCTCCCGCGGGGCGCACTCGGGGGCCGGAGGGCGGGCCGGGGCGGCGGCGGCACCCGAGCCCGGCTTGCCCAGAGCCGCGGCGTTCGCGCCGGGCCGCGCTCCCGCCGGAAAGAGAAGATGGCGGCGGCCGGGGTGGCGGCGGGGGCGGGGAGGAGGGCTGGCCGGGCAGGGGGCTCCGCGGGCGGGGCCTGGGGAGGAGGGCGCGCGGGTCGTCGCGCCGGCCGGGCCGGGGCCGGAGGAGCCCCCGAGGGCTGTTTCCTCGGTGGCTGGTCAGAACTGGAGCGGACTCCAAAGGCTGGGCAGGCGCTGCTGCCCTTCGGTCCAAATAAGCAGTGCGGGAGGAAGACAGTCCAGGGGGGACAGGCCTTTTCCCAGAAGTTCCGGGTCTAGCCGACTTATGCGTAGAAATGACTCTTTTTCAAATAATTGTAACTGGTAGGATTGAGGGTTTTTTTTTTTTTTTAACCCATTTGGTTTCTCTAGACATTTTGAAGAATCGTGAGGTTTCGTTCTAGGGTTTTCTTTTAAGTGTGCGTTCTATTCGCTCTCACTTAATTTGATGGTTTTTCTTGGTAGCCAACTATTTTTGTAAGAGGTGACATTACGACAGTTTTGTGGTACTTGGTGCTGTAGGGACCAAGGCGTCCAGAAAGCTGGTTTCACTCTTGCAGAATATATGCCTAGCCGTCAAATACTGATGTTTAGCTTTTTATTGTGTGGCTTGTTGATTTGATGTAGACTGGCCGTTTTTGTGTCACATTTACCCGACTTTCACCTTCCCGGGGGTGGGGGGGGAGTGCCTGCGGCCATCCTCCCTCTCTGTCTTGCCTTTGACACCCGCTTGCTTCTCCCTCCGCCCCCCCCGCTCCCCCCCCCCCCCCGTTTCCGCGTCATTTGTTTCCCAGCCAGGTTGGGAGACACTGGAAGTCAGAGTCAGGTTTTCTGTTTTGAATGTAGCACCTATTTAAATGAGCTTAGAATTGGGGCTTTAGGTAACAACCGCACAGTGAGTTAAGTTGTATGTTGAAGATATCTAATTCTTGGACGCTAGATGGTAGTATCATTCGAACACTGATGGAATGAGATTTGAGCCTACTGGACTCAGGCATTTTGTAGGAGGAAAAGGTAGGCTTAAGGTTTTTCCAGTACGTTCACATAACTGTTGTACCTGTAGATTGGTACCAGGAGAAGCTGAGTCTGGGCTCTTCATCCAGGTGTGGACCCTGTTGGGCATGGTTACACCAGTTACACGGTTATGAGTAGGGGGCTTCCACGTCCTTCCTCACCCCCAGGAAGCTGAGGTGTGGGATTGCAGAGCTGGGTTTGACGGGGCCCACGAACCCAGCCCAGACAAATGTCCGTGATTTTCCCAGAGCCACAGAGGTCCTGACGGTGATGTGCTTCCAAGAAGGGTGCATTTAGCTGTGCATTTTAAGGAAATGAGATCTGTGACCTTTAGAATGATTCCTCGATTTGTTTGGTGGACATTTATTGCATCCTGGGTGCCAAGCACCAGGGCTGAAGCAGCAACCAGTATGGTGGGGACTTGTGAGGCCATCCAAGCTCCTTCATTGGTGCCCAGTGTTGCCAGCCAAGTACCCTTGGTGGCACTTAGGGTTGATGTGTACCTAAATATGTCTCTCTGACTAGTTCCGTTAGTTTGACACTTTAAACGCGGCATAGACATCTCAGAAGTGTTACCTGGGAAGACGCAGCCCTTGTGACTTTCTGCCTGATGCGTGTCCTGAGCACTATGTCCTGCTTGCCTGTGTCCCTGTAGGCATCCTTAACTGTAGGTTTAGGAACAGTGTGTAGCCTTTACTTCTGATTTTCCAAGAGCCGTTCCTTACTAGTATTTGATTAAATTCAGGTTGTTTCAAACAAAGCGAGTTCTGTTCTCAGAAGAGAGGACACAGTAAAAAGCTGAAATTGGCTGCTCCCCTGTGCTCCTGTCTGGTGGCACCCGTGGTTACCGATTTCTTTCCTGGCAAATAGTGGCACTCACACAGCATGTATGCATGTGTAAGCATCACAATGGCTAGTCGAGGACATGTGTCACTGGGGCCTGCAGACCAGCACTCTCAGTGCTGCAGGTGGGCCTTGGGGTCATTGGAGTTGTCTTCGTGTGGGGAGGGGAGGGATCGGGGTGGGCACTTTGGCCACTGTTTTCTTTGGGTGGCTGAGCGTCCCGCTGTTGACATTAAGTTTTCCTGTGACCACAGGGCGGGTAATTCACTAGGAGTTGGTTCGGAGCAGCCCGGAGACTGGTTCTTTTTAGTGTGTGTTTGTTTTCGAGATGTTCCAGGTCCTGATTATTTTGTATTTCTGCAAACATGATACATTTTACCTTTTTTATATATTGCTCTGTGATACCAAAGGACTTTGATTTGGGTCTCGCAAAGCAAAAATTGAATGTGTCCACCGGCCAACTCACTGCTGTCCTTGGCTCCCTGCGGTGTGGCACTGTGTCCCAGAGAGGCCCAAGTTCTCATATGCTTGGAAGCTTTCCATATAATGGTCTCCCTTTGGTTTTCTTATTTAAGTTGGCTGGGGGGTCCCTTACAAGGATTTCTAATATTACCCTTGTGGCCAGCATCAAATGATGGGAGCTTATCCCATTGCAAAGGCTTGGTGATTGACCGTGGAGCCTTACTCATCAGAAGGACTTGAGCTCACTGGGTCTCTAAGGCCACGCTGGTCTGCAGTCGGATCTTGCATAGGCCTCGCTTTTTGAGTAGTAATTTTGAAGGTCGAGTTGGTACGTGAAGTTGTACATATTTCAGTACGGTTCCTCACAGCCGTGACCGCCTCGTGCGTGATTTGTGAAGCACGTGTTTCTCTCTTTGGGCATCAAACTTGGGTGCTGTGGTTTTGTTTTCGTGTGTTGATACAGACGCTTAAGCGGCGTCTAGTACACTTTTATAAGACTGTAAGCGGGGTTTTTTCAATATAAAGATAGTTCCCCTGGGTTTTGGTCTACAAAGATAAATATACGTATAGGAAATTAAAACCATTAAAAAGTCGAGAAGAAAGCAGAAACACCCGATGGCGCTGGCTGGAGGCCCTCGGCACAGCTGTCCAGGTGGCGTTGAGCGGGCCTGTGGCGCGTGGCAGGGTGTGTTTGGGGAGTGGGCGCCGAGGGCTGTGTCCCACCTCTGTGTGGGCTGAGGCCGGGTTGTGGCTGGAAAGTTCCTTACCTGTCATTGCAGTCTTAAAGAACCCCGTTACATGGACGTCTCTCGATTTTTCCAGCCCATCTCCTGATGGACCTCAGTTTGTGTCTCCTTGTAAGCAGACATGGCTGGGAACTCCTCGTGGGTGTAGTCGCACTTTGCAGCTACGTACCCGGTCGAGGCAAAGGGCCCCCCTGGCCCCCGGGAACAGGCATGTTGTCATCCCCTCTGCGCAGCCCGAGGGGCTCTTGGCAGATGCTTGTCAGGTGGACTCCTAAGAGGGAGCCCCCGAAGCTCACCTGCACGGATGCTGTCCCTTTGATAGGTGACACCTGCCATTTATCGCATGCCTGCCGCCACCTGGGTGCACTGACTGGCACTTGACAGAATGTTGTTTCAGATGTCCTTTTAGACATCTGAAAGAACTGTGAGGTTGCAGTTGTCCCCATTTCCAGTCAGGAAAGTACAGCCCGGAGAGAGGGGCACTTGCCCAGCTGGTCATTTCGCAGCCGGGGACTTGCTGATGTAGAGGCCATTGAGGGCCCCCCCATCCCCAGTCTGCTTATGAGAGGGCTTAACCCACTTGTAAGTGGGGGGTGTTGTGCTGTAGTCAGTCAGTAGGGGAGGACACTGCAGGCTGCCGCTGTCGGGACCACGAATGCTGAGCAGTCCCCCCGAGTCCCCCCGAGTTCCCCCCGCGCCCCGTGGAGACGCAGGACTCGGTAGCCGCCAGCCTCGGACCCTTGGACTCCTCGCTTGTGGTTGGAACGGCGCGTGGGCTGCGGTGCAGAAAGCCTTTGGCCCTTACTTGAGCTTGGACCTGTCCCACCAGCCCCAGCGCAGAGCTAGACGTGGGCCTCTGCGAAGCGCAGGGAGAGAGGAAGATTCCTGGCGAAATGGAGCTAGTTCTTCGTGACCTGGGTCTCCACGGCCCCTGAGCACTGTTTCCGCGTCTGCGCTTGGGATGCAGCTCGTCTCCGGGCTCAGTCTGCCTGCGGGTCAGCGTGCGTGCGGGTTCGTGTGGCCCAGCGCGGTCTCAGCGATCCCTTGGCGCGGGCTGAGAGGCGGGCTGCAGGCCGGAGCCCCGCTGTCGCTGCCTTTTCGTCCCACGGACCCGAAGGGCCTCGGCATTGCTTGCAGTCTGTCACGCCGCAGCCTCTGACGCTGCCCTGAGTGCACAGCCTGTGCTTCGTGCCCGGCCTTCTCGCAGACCAGCTGGGGCCCCGAGGAGCTTTCCCGTGGCTGCGCCCATTGGCGTTTACCACGTTTGGCTTTCGTGAGACATTTCCCTGTATTTTCTTTAAAATGATGATAAATCCTTTTATATTAACACGAATAACGTTTTGGAAACTATTTGTCCAAGACAGAACGACTTAATGGTAAAGGTAGCATTGTTCCAGGGTTTTGCAGATCTCTTCATTTCTGGCTTAATTGGATTCTCTTAGCTGCTTTGCGGACGCTGCAATGTGTGACCAGCGGAAAAGGTGCACGTCTTAGTGTTGAGCAATCGCTTGACCTTGAGGGACCACATCGTGAGAACCTGTGCTGTAGGTGATGGTTAGAAATGGTCCTATTGTTGAAAAGTACAGGATTTAAAAACCAGTTAATTTTAAACTTGAACACTTGGGAAAATGAATTACTTGTAGGAAGCAGCGTCTTGCGTTTTTTAATTGGCTCAGCCACATACTTGCTTTTGGAGAAAAGGCTGGGTTGTGGTCACAGACAAAGGTGTCCAGTGCACATCTCTCCCTCAGTGGCCTGCCTGAGGTGAGGCCTGGTGGCTGCTGGGTGGGAGGGTCCCAGGACCCCTTTTAGCTTTAGGGCATTTGACCCTGTAGGCGATGTACCTGAATGAGAGAGGCACCACGATTTTGTACGTTAAGTGACACTTTGTGTTTATTACAGGATGTCTTTTAATTATACACAGCCCTCTACTGACACTGTGACAGGTCTTGCCACGGTGACACGGGGGCGAAAGTGGCCCGTGTTGGGGCTGTGGACTAATGGCGGTCTCCCGGTGCGGCCACAGCAGCCCCCAGCCGGCAGGCAGGGGTCTTGCAGCAGTGCCCTGGAGGTGCCAGCGGGAGCAGCCCGCACAGATGCACTTGGGGCCCGAACCAGTAAGGGGGGCAGCCGACGAGAGTGGGTCCCCTGGAAGAACACTGAGTAATGCTTAACAGCTACAGGACCTGAGACTCGGCGGAATCAGCCTCCAGAGTGCCCACCAGCAAGGACAAAGTGGCGTTTTCGGGTCTCCCGCCCTGGGAAGTGACTTGCAGTGCTTCTGTCCCCTCTCTGAGCGTATGCGGAGAGCCATGCGCTTGCTCGCGCTCCGTCCCGGTCTGGAGAGGACAGGGCTCCTGTCCAGGAACCATCCCGATGCTGGCCTCAGGGATTTAGCACTAGCCAGACTTGTCCCCCAGGACGGACTTCTTAATTAGATCAGACCCTGTACAGGTCAGAGGGCCACCTCGGAGCACCGGTCCGCTGGGCTGCTGCGGCACCGCGCCGCAGAGGGGGCTGTGTGCAGCGGACTTCTGCCCCTCAAGACGTCGGATGCGGCCCTCGTGCGGCCTCTTCCAGGTCGCAAGGGCCGGTGTTGTGTGTCCTCACAGGACGAGGGGCTGAGCTCTCTGGGGTCCTTTGATCCCATCCCTCAAAGGCCCCGCCTGCCGGCCCATGGGCTTGGGCGCTAGGTTTCCAGGGAGTTGGGGGGGCCCGGGCACACACACCTCAGGAGCCCGTCCAAGGCAGCAGCGGGCTGGGGGACTGGCCACACCGTGAGGCAGAGCCGCGCGGCGTCGCTTCCCCTCCGTCTGGGCCGCTCTGGTCCCCGACTCGTTTAGAGCGCTGCCTGCCGAGGCCACAAGCCTGTGCTGCCACTGGAATCGATGGAGAGAGAAACCAGGGAACCCACTGCACCCCATGGCCGGGGAGCTGAAGGCCCAGCTGCCCCAGGGCTGGTGGAGGCACTGGTTCCTCAGCATCCCGAGTGACAGGCTTTGCTTTTTGTCCTCACAGACGGGTAAAGCAAGAATACCCATGACATTTTAAGCAGCAGGGTTGTTTCTAGATTTCTGCATAAACCTTCGCTTCACCAGAGTTGTTTCAGGGACGCGGGTCTTGTCCGGTAAGCTGCAAGGCCTGGCCTGACCGCAGGTGGCACAGTGAGACAGGCGAGGTGGGGGCGGCTCCCTCCGTGACCCTCCCCGCCTGCCCTCGGCGCGGAGCCGGCTCTGAAATTCTTGGACGCGTGCTTGCTGGTGACCGTCCCATCTGTAAAAACTGAATTGTGGAAGGGTCTGGACTTGACACCTTCCCTCCCTGCTCCTTTTGTGGCGAGAGAGCTTGTGGCAGAGGCTTCGGGTTAGACAGGCACCCTTGACGCAGATGTAAATAACGGGGCACTCCGGCCCGGCCTGTCACAGTTAGGAATCCGAGTCAGCAGAGTCCCAGAGGACGAGGTCGTGTCATGTTTGGATGGAATTTCTGAGTGGCAGGTTAGAAGCAGGTCAGAATTGGAATCCTTGGTTCCGAGTGTTATTCCGGGGGGACGCGAGGTTCGGAGACGCTGAGTGTCGCTGCCAGGTGTGCAGAGCTCTGCTGCCGTTTCTCGGGGTGGTCACGCCCTGCCAGCAGGAACCTCGTCGTGGGTGTCAGCTGTGTGAGTGTGTCTTGGAGCAACTCAGCTCCTAGCCATGTGGAACTGACTCACTTGAAATGGGCCGGGGCCGGCCCGCAGCCTGCTTTGGAAAGCGCACCCCAGGTTGGCGGGCAGTCGTCCTGGGGTTTCAAATGAATATAGAACATTCTGGGAGGGTGTTTCTGGTTTTGTTTTTAAAAAATTCACTCTGGCAGCTGAACATTGTGAGGAGTTGGAGAAGCTGAAGGGCAGATTGGGCGATGGTTTGGGAGCGATTTTGTGGAAAGAAATGTTTGGTCTCTTCTGACAGCAAAGCACAGAAGGGTTAGTGCTTCGTACACACGCAGCGTGTTCTTGCACCACTAGAGATGGCTCGTTACAGCCACGCAGTGTGTTCCCTGGGCCCCTGGGGCTCCCCCAACTCCTCTGGGGCCAGGAGGTCGCAACTCTTTCCACTGCGACAGTCGGCGTTGGCAGGCTTCTCGGCCAAGGTGACGCATGCGCCAGTGGTGCAGAAGCCGATCAGAACGGGGACGCCTAACCGTCCAGCGTGCCCCCCGCCGCTGCGCACCAGCTGCTTACGCGGCGCAGGCTTCGCTGCAGGACAGGCTGGGGGGAGCGGTGACGGTGGCTCGTGTCACTGAATCTCAGTCCTCCGGCGTCCCAGCTCTTTAACAGCCCTGTGAAGAAGGGGCAAGGGCGCGTCAGCACTCTGCACCCCAAAGCAGGGCGACTGTCCCCAGGAAGAGCCGCTGGTGTTGAGTCACAAACTCAGCCTGCCACTTTCTCAGGGAAGGCCATTTGCACTGTAAAGGACAGCTGCCGGCCGCGGTTGTCAGGCCGTTTGGCAGGCACTTCCTGAGCAGCCGCGGTATCCGTTGTAACCGCGAAGTCTGCGCTCTTTGACAAGTGTTAGAATGTTGACGTCGTGAGCTCGATGGCCCCCTGACAGAGGCAGGTCCTCTGCGTCCGGCCCTGCTGAGGTTGTGGTCCAGCTTCTGGGTGGAGGGCAGGAGCGGGGCGACCGCAGTGGCCCCGTGCCGAGCATGCCACGTTCCTGGCCACAGGTCCATTTCTGTGCTGCAGCCGATGCTTGTTACACGTGCACGTGTCCAGGGTCGGGGTGGGACCAGAGCGCCCACCTCGCCTGAGGTCTTCCTCTGGTTTCATTTTGGAAATCTCAGTGCATTTCACGTCACCAGCAGCTCTTCAGGGTCCTCAATCTCTAAGAATGTGAAGAGGCCCTGAGACCAGAGTCGGAGAGCCAGCAGTCACACTCCGAAGGTGGCCGCGGGCCCTGGCTGCGGAGCGCTGTCGCGCCACTGGGTTGGCCTGCAAGCCGCCTCACCGACTCCGTCCTTAAGAGAGCCGTTGAGATTTCACACCTCAGGTTTCGGAGAGTTATTCCTACTTCAAGTTAGCGGGAAAAAAGGTGCTTCAGTATGGTCAGCGCGCATGGACGGGGTTTTCGCTTTTCCCTGCCGTTGGGG
Organism: Rousettus aegyptiacus; assembly: GCF_014176215.1. NCBI lineage: Eukaryota > Metazoa > Chordata > Mammalia > Chiroptera > Pteropodidae > Rousettus > Rousettus aegyptiacus. The sequence goes on from NW_023416287.1 coordinate 766,103, forward strand.
ATGCCCACCTTTTCTTCTTGGGAGACAATGTTATTCCGCTGTGAGCGCGGGGCGACGGTCGCCACTCCTCGTGCTGTGCGCTGCAGTGGAGACCACGCTTAGCACCGCTTATAGGTTTTTTTTTTCCATTTTATGTACATGCTTTTGTTTCACGAGTTGCAGCTTTATATTGGAATTTCTGTGTTGAGGAAATTAGGAAATCAGTTTTGCATGTATGAAAAAAGTCCATATAAATGAACCAAATTACCTAAGATGATCCGATCTATTCTGAATATGTACTTTATTTCATTCCATGCAATAGAAATAGATTTTTTTTCCAGGTTAATTATTTGGAACGCAAATCAAATCTAGACACACTTATTTTTCAGAGCAATGTGGATATTTTTTTCATTCCTGAGAAACATCATTTCTTTGCGTGGTATTACAAAATAGAAAAGTAAAGTTTACTTCCAGTTTCTTCTGAGAGGTAAAGTTTCTGAACTGTCAGAGCCTTGTCTGGAGATGGGCGTGCTACCACATTTGAAAGATGAGGGGGCCGTGGCGACACATTTGGCTAATCAAGGTGAGATGGTCACTGTCTCTTTAAAAGGAGGTCGTCAGAGTGTTTGTCTTTATTCTGAGGTCACCAGGGAGACCACAGTTACTGGGAAGGCAGTTGGAGGGAACTAGGGAGCGGCCAGGTGAGTGGGGTGAGGGTCCACGGCTCCGACGGAAGGGGCTCGGGGCAGGAATGTGAAATGTGTTAAGACCAGTGTTAGGGCTCCTCTAGGGACAGAGGTGTGTCTAGTGCGAATTGTGCCGTGGCTGCTGGAAAGCAGTGTCGGAGAAATGGCTTTTAAAAGCCCGGAGGTGGACTGTGCCGCATCAGTGTTTGGCGATCAGAACGGTCCCTCAGAGTCTTTCTTAGGTTTTTACCTAAAATGATGGTGCAGGTACAGTACGAAGAATTTTCAAATAGTTATGTTTATATATAATTGTGTCGTTCAGCCGTTTCACAATTTGTGTGTGTTTCTCTGAGTTGGGTTTATTGACCTGGTTCATCTCCAAAGTATCGTCGTAAATGGGAAGCTGCCGACCCTTGATGATTGCTTTTGAAACTCCCTGTCCCGCCAGCTTTCCCCCCACCTCTCCAGCGGCCTGGCCCGGGCCCCGTGTAGTCAGTATTTTCTCTTCTTCAGAAGTCCTCTAAGAAAGGGGGGTCACGCATGTCCTGCATTTTTTGGTTTTCGTTTTCTCCCAGAGCATCTCGGTAGTTCACGTAGTAGTAGTAGGTAGTTCACATAACGTGCACTCATTAGCTTGCGCAGATTCGTTCGGTGCCTGGGTTTAGTTACAGTTACTTAGGATATATAAACTACTTTCTTTTTTAGGAGCTCACTCTGTGGGAGCAGGCTCAGGATAACCTGTGTCATATGTGACCTGTGACCGGCAGCACCGGTGTTTTGAGGCCTGGCATTTCACTTGGATCAAATGGTCGCATCTGCCCGGTGTTTTATTGTACTTGTACTCAGGATGTCCAGAAAAAGCGTCCGAGCTTTCATTGCCGGGGCAGGTAACGTATCACTAGCGTTCAGTGTCAACAGCAAGATTTTAAGGAGTAGGTCTGAGTTTGCTATTTCTGAAGTGACATTGTATGTAAGGAGAGCGATACGATGTAACGTTCATATTTGTTTCAAATGGCCTAAACTTTAGCCTAAGGTTTTCAGGTAAATGTTAAACAGTGTGTTAAGAATTTGGTCTAAAACGTTTATTTTTGCGTTAGTCCTTTTATTAGTGCATCAGTTTTGACGTTACCTATTTTCTCTATGGTGAGCCGCACTTTGCAGAGCAGAGTTCTTCCTCAGAGAGCCACCCCACTACAGTGGGGACCAGGTTCTCCCCCAGCCCTGCGTGAGCTTTAAGGGGTCTCAGCGCCCTCCTTCGCGGCAGAGGCTAGTCTGCACCTCGGGTGCTGGGCGCGTTTTCATCGTGGCCCTTGGGCCTCCTGCAAGCTGGATTGCACGAGTGTAGACGCCCCTGCTACACGCGAGTGTCTGGGGCGGGTGGCAAGCAGCAGTCATCGCCGCGGTTTAGGAGCAGCTCCCCCACGTGTGTGTGCGGGGCACAGTGCTCCTGGGAGGGCTAGCGCTGTGCCTCACACGCAGGGCCCACGCCCTTCCGAGGTCCGCTTCGCCTCCTGGCTAGGAGCAGCCCGTGGGGCTTGCTCCAGGTCGCCAGCCAGAGAGAGCAGTCTGGGTCGGAATCACCATCTGCACCCCAGTTTAGTTTAGCTGTCACTTCAGGTGACCAGAGAAGTGGCATGGCCTTGGCGACACACATGCTAATGTCACATGCACTCCAGCAAGTTTCCGAGTGGCCTGGGAGCACGCAGGCCAAGCTGCAAGGCGAAGGATGTGCAGAGTGGCAGGGACGTGGGGAGTGGCGCCGCTTAGCGGGAAGCTGAGGAAGGGTGGGGTTCCGCGTGGTCTTGAACTTGGTGTATTTGCTATTTTGAAAGTGTTCATTCTATTCCAGTCCTTCCCCTAGGATGGGACATGGCATGAAATCTGAGTCGTCATTAGCATTTAAATGTGATTGAAGCCTGGACAGCTTGAAAGAGAATTCTCGGTACGTACCGTGTTCTTACAAAGTTTTCACAAACGTGACACTTTAATAATATGTTAGAAAGGGGAAAGAAGGAACAGAGAGAAAGCGAACGCTCTTGCTAGGACGGTGTTCCCTGAGTGTCCTAGTGCCCTGGCGCTGGATCACGACGATCCCCCGCACCCTTTTGCACTGCGGAGTCAGAGAGCTCGAGGAGTGGGCAGGACTCAGCTGGCCGATCCTTACGAGGCATCCACGGGTCGCTCTGCCCTGCAGCAGGGTCCGGCACAAGGCTCCGCCCAGGTGGTGTCCAGCAGAGTGGTGTGCGTTCTCACGTGGCAGCTCCTGGGCTGGGACAGCAGTGGCCCATTTTGCGTGCGGGGCCCAGGCATGGCCGACCCCTGTGCTCTGTTCTGAGGACAGAGCTGGCCCGGCTCTCAGGGCAGGATCCCCAGACCCTGTGTCTCCACGCAGGAGGCCTGGAGACCCAGCAGCCGCCTCCCTTCTGCCGCAGCAAACAGTGTCAGGCCTTGTCCTGGCAGCACTTAGGCTGTGACTCCCTTGACGTAGTCCCAGTACCTGGACCAAGAGCCGCAGTGGTGAAATCACAGCCTTACTAGCTGTGTTTTTCTCTTAGACGTTAAATGCGTACAAGTGCGATTTTCTTCAGGAGTCGAGCGATGTCACACACCACTCACCCTTCAGGGATCATTGGTCAGAGTAATTTGCTTTAATGGACACCTTAAGTTTTTGCAGCTAGAAAACAGCTGTGTGTGACTGCGTTTGGGGGTTCGCATCCAGGTGGGTGGGCCCCCTCGTGCGTGCCTGAAAGGTGCTGACCCGCTTGGAGGTGTGGCCTGGCTGACGCTGGTTTCACCGGCAGGTATGGATGAGAAGGGCGACCCGAGCCCCGAGGAGACGCCCAAGGTCATCAAGCCCACCAGCAAGGAGTTCAGGAAGACGTGGGGCTTCCGAAGGACCACCATTGCCAAGCGGGAGGGCGCGGGGGATGCGGAGCTGGACCCGGAGCAGCAGCCGCAGCAGCAGAGCCTGTCGCTGCGGCGCAGCGGGCGGCAGCCCAAGCGCACGGAGCGGGTGGAGGAGTTCCTCACCACCGTGCGGCGCCGCGGCCGGCGGAGCGCGCCCGTGTCCCTCGAGGACGCAGGCGAGCCGGCGTCCTGCCCGGTGACTGACGCCGAGACCGCCTCTGAAGGCAGCGTCGAGAGCGGGCCCCCGGCCGGCCCCGCAGGTGCTCGGGAGAGACCGGCCTCGGCCTCCAAGGCCAAAGGCGGGGCTGACGAGGACGACACCTCCGATAGTGACAGTGACGGGTTGACTCTGAAAGAGCTTCAGAATCGCCTGCGAAGAAAGCGAGAACAGGAGCCGGCGGACCGGCCCCTGAGAGGCGTCCAGAGCCGCCTGAGGAAGAGGCGGCGGGAGGACGACCCGGCGGAAGCCGCGGGCGCGGAGGCAGGCGACACCACGGGGAGCCCACCGCCTGGCCGGCCAGAGCCCGTGGCGGAGCAGGTGGCGAAAGATGACCCAGAGAACACGCTGGAAGGGAAGGCGGCCCGGGGAGTGCCGGATGGAGCCCCCGGAGGCTCGGTCAGACACAAGCCCGAGTGCGAGGTGTACGACCCCAGCGCCCTGTACTGCATGTGCCGGCAGCCGCACAACAACAGGTAGGTCGCCGGAGACCAGCGCGACTTCCCTGTCGCTTCGACTTAGCCAGTGACAGAGCAGAGCTGGGCGACCAGCCGCACACTTAGGTGGACAAACAGGTCACGTCCGGAAGGAAACGGAGGGGCTGCCCGGAGCCACATGTTCTGCTGTGGTGGCTGCTGGCCACGCGGGGCTCTTCACCATGTTGGTCACACCAGTCGTGTGTGGCCAGCGGCCAGTACGTGACAACACACATCTGAACGTTGCCGTCAGCACCGAGGCCCCTCTTGGCTCTCGCCGTTCTCCGCTGCCCCAGAGGAGCACGCGCTCGTGACCGGGGCGATCCGGCCTGGTTGGCTGCGGCCCCTGGCCCAGGCCGATGCCCCCGTGCCCCTGTGCCACTTGCTGGCTGGCTGTAGCGCTGTTGCTGTTGTGGACACGGCCTGGCGGCGTGTGGGGCGGACGCCATCCATGAAGCCTGTCACTCGCTCAAAGTGCCCCACTCAAAAAAAAAAACAGGTTGATTGGACAGTAAAATTGAGAAGGCAGACGGGGTTTCTTCTTCCATCCTCTGCTTTTCTGTGCATTTATATTTTTGCGTTACAGAGTGTTCACGCTAGTGTGACATCAGTAATAGGTCGAAGTCGGGCGTCTAACTCCTTTTCCTGCTCCTGACTGTTGGCTGATTTCAGGTTCATGATCTGCTGTGACCGGTGCGAGGAGTGGTTCCATGGCGACTGCGTGGGCATTTCGGAGGCCCGCGGGCGGCTGCTGGAGAGGAATGGGGAGGACTACATCTGCCCCAACTGCACCATCCTGCAGGTGCAGGACGAGCCCAGCGTGGAAGCCACAGACCGGCCGGACACGAGGTGCCGGCCTGTGGACGCTGACGGCACCGACTGTACCAGCATCGGGACCATAGAGCAGAAGTCCAGTGAGGACCAGGGCATAAAAGGAAGAATCGAGAAGGCCGCGAACCCAAGTGGCAAGAAAAAACTCAAGATATTCCAGCCTGTAAGTACTGTTCTTGGGGTCAGAGGTGGAGGGTGGCCTTCCAGTCCCAGACTTCTGCCAGCTGGCACCGAGACGGAGAAGCAGCACTGTGTGTGACGAGGGGCGGGCTTGGGGCAGAGCAGTCTTACGCGTGGCTCTGTGGGCCACGGGCCCTCCTGCTCCTCGGGGACCCCGTGTCTGCTTCCCGTGCTAGCAGCATTGCCTTTGTGATTTTCTTACATGGACTCACTTTTTAAAACTTAGTTCTTTTTTAAGTGTTCTTAACGGGATCTTAATGTACACATGTTAATAATTACGTTTCCGTTATTAAACTAAATATGTGCTTGTCTTACTTGGCACCACCTGGGGAGAACTAGGGGTTCTCGTATCTGCCTCACTGGGGGTGCCGAGGGGGGTGGTGGCAGCTATTGCCTGGCTGCATGGGGTGATGAGGTGACCTTGGCTGGGGCAGGGACAGCCCCGGCCCCGATGTGGTGTCTGAGGTTCTTCGTGTGTCTGTTGCTGGCACAGCCGTCTGCAGCCACCCCGGCCTCACTGCGCTGTGGCAACTCACTTCCTCTCAGCTGGTTTTTAGGCCCCTTTGGGCCGTGGTTCTCGGTCCTGCCCTCCGTGAGTCATCAGTCTCTGCTGCCAAGGGCTGACCCAGGCCACCTCGGGCAAGGGTGCCCCGGCATAGGCAGCTAGGCTGCCGGGGAGGCCACCTGGCCAGGCCTGGCCACCACACTACCTGTCCTGCAGCAGGTGTAGGCCCGACCGTTTAAGTGGATCTGTCGTGAGATGTCAGTGGGAAGGTGCCATTAACTGTTGACACGTTCAGTCGTTAGGGAAAATTACCAGACATGTAAGTTAGTGGGGAAAGTTATCTGAATTTCACGTCAGTGTCGTCGATGTGTTTGAGAGTACACGAGTTTGAATTCTGTTGGATTCTTTGGAGGAAAAATGATCATAAATAGTTAACATGAGAAGGTTTTGCTCAAGTACATTTCAGGGTGTGTTCATGTGTGTTCAGTCCTGGCCACCGAGATGTCTGCCCCTCGGTAATTACGCACAGAAGCGGCCCACAGCTTGTGCGGGGTCGGGTGCCTAAGCCACACGACCAGTTACCATACACCGGGCCTAAGATGGCGCGTTTCCCAGCCTGACTTCCGTGGCCTGAGCCGGGGGCCCAGCCGGGGACGCGCCCCTCACGCCCACCCCCACCCCCGCCAGCTCTCACGGCCACACGTGCGGGCGCTGTGGCGTTCTTACGCTGGAGAGCTGTTTGTCGTTTATCAGGTTGACATCTCACCGGCGTTCTGGGTGTTTCAGGCTGGCTGAGGCCCAGAGCCCAACAGGGACACCTTCTCATCCAGGAGGCCAATCTGACCCTTTTGAGTGATTCACAATCATTCCTCTCTGGGGCCTAAGTTACATCTGCTTTTTGTCTTGTAAGGGATCCCAGTTGTGGGTGTGAAATCCCATTGTATTCGCAAGGACACAGCCTGTGTCCTGGGGGCAGGGTCCAGGGGTCCTCTTAGAATTGGGCCCACCGTGGTCAAGGTGAAGGGCAGTGACAAAGTGAAGGCAGTGACAAACACGCATGCCTTGCATGGGAAGTAGATCACGTGTTCTGAATAAATTGTTTTCATTCACATGAAAATACCGTCTGCTGACAAACAGCAGTGACCTCGGTGCTGTGGGTAGTGGCCTTACAAAGTGCCGTGACTGCCCAGGGGCCGAATGTGCTATCTGAAGTCACATGTTTCATGCCGCAGGTCGCAGAGGCTCCTGGTGCCGCCAAGTGCATCGGCCCCGGGTGCTCGAGCGTGGCACAGCCCGACTCAGTGTACTGCAGCAGCGACTGCATCCTGAAGCACGCCGCTGCGGCGATGAAGTTCCTGAGCTCAGGTAAAGAACCGAAACCGAAACCCAAGGAGAAGACCAAGGCGAAGGCCGACAAGCTCACCCTCCCCAAAGGCAGCGCTCAGGTACGTCGCCCCCGGCAGCCGCCTGACGCGTCGCTGCCTCGGCCTGAGCTTGCAGAGTGCAGGCGCAGCAGCGCAGGCGGAGGGCAACTGCTGTCGCCGCTCCTTTCTGCTCTCCACCCTCTAGCTGAGGGCTAATTGATCCAGGTGCAGGAAAGCGAAGCCAGGCAGCGGCTGCCGCCGGGAAGCCAGGCCTTCTGTCCGTAAACCGGCAGGTGGATTGGCAGGCAGCCTGTGGGGCGGGGCGGGGCGTGGGCCCTTGGCGAGGCTGTGTGCCGCTCGCCCGGCTTACACATGGGCCCGTGTTCATCCCACGTGCAAAGCAGGAAGAACCGGGACGTTTAGCAGTTACACGCGTCTCTCCCTGGAGTGTTAGCTGGCCTGGCAGGGCTGTGCTGCGGCCCCTGCCACGTTCGTGACAAGCAGAGCCTAGCTAGTGTCGTTTGGGGAGTTGTCCTGTCATTTTTAAGTGCCGTTCAGGGTGTAGATGGCTTAATTTTTAAGGCTGGCGGTTTTGAACCAGAATCACCAGTGCGGCCGCTGCGTGCAGTGGGGGGGCGCCCGGCCTGTCCTCTCCTGGCGGCGCTCCCCTTGCCCAGCCGTGTTGCTCGGGCCCTTTGTCGCACCGGGGCCCTCCCCACTTTGCTGTTGCCTTGGGTCACCGCCTCACCTGCACCTCAGCAGGGTCACAGGCTATCGTGTTAGAGGGCCTTGGTGTCACTACGGGTTGTGGAGTCTCGGCCATTGCAGCGGGGTGCCGAGGGTCGGCTGGCGTGCGACCCTGCAGGCGCGGTGGGGGAGCTTGAGGTGGCCCGAGCGTGTCCTCCCCTCCCTTGAGAAGCAGAGCGAGCCAAGATTGATCATTTCTGACCTCCCTGATCTGGGTTTTACTGACTATCCAGGCAGGCATTAAAATCTCTTCTGTGCACAAGAGAGCAGCTCCGGACAAGAGAGAAGGCACCGTGAAGAAGGCCGCGCTGGGCCCCGTGAGGAGCGAGGGCCTTACGAAGGAAGCGCCCTGTGAGAGCAGCACGCCGTCCTGGGCCAGCGACCACAACTACAACGCCGTGAAGCCGGAGCAGACCGCCGCCCCGTGGCCGTCGCTGCTGTGTAAATGTACGTATCGCCCGGGGGGGCCTCTGGACCCTTCCTTCTTGGTCTTTCTGGACAGCCGCCCACTTGGGCCTGTCCGGAGCTAGGAGCTTTAAATGCTGCACCTCCAGAGGTTGGAGCAAATGCCCCCAAGCCGTCTCCCACAGAACCGCGGCCTCGGTGCTGGCGTGTGATGACTCGTGTCTAACGGGTTCTCGTTGTCAGGCTCCGGTAAGTATTCGCATTGTCCAGCAAAGTCCGAGTGAGCAGATACCCTTCCCGACGCTCAGAGTGCCATCACTGTCTAAACTCCATTTGCCGTTTCATCGCGACACTGTTAGCTTTCCAAACTCTTCTGCCTCGTCCTCTTTTAGCACGTGTAGTTATCACTTCTGTACCCCACGGGACTCTGTTTCTGCTTTAGTGTCGCATCTGGTGGTCAACTTAAGTATGATTTTCAGAAGTTGAAAGTGATTTTGATGGGACAGTTTTTCACGTCCAATCCACATACTACACACCCACATAGACACACATTCACGCTTCGAAAGCCATTCCCCGCGGCTTCGCGTGTCCACGGTAAGTGAGATGTGTGTCCTGCCTGAAACCGCCAGGAGCGACCAGCCTGCCCTCTGACCGCCGGGCTGCTGGGGCAGCCCCGGCTCCACATGGAGGAGATCAGGTACTGCCCGTAGACCTTTGAAAGCCTGGTTCGGCTACACAGCTCGAATCTTGTTGGTTTCTTCTTGTTTTTCAGCTTAATTTTCCAAGATTAAAATTTGGAAATTTAAATTGATTTATAGAGCACATCTCTGTTTTTAAGATGATCTCTATTCAGCTTTTATTTATGCTGTCATTTTTACTGTTTTATGTCCTTTTTTTTGAGCATCAAAAGTTTCAATAGCCCTAAATTCCAAGGCTGCAGCGGCATGCCACCTCCCCGTGGCAGCCATTTAGCAGCCATCTTGGGGGGGGGCTCGTATGGTGAGTAGGGAGTAGGTAGGTGCCAGAAGCAGTGGAGTTAGAAGAACGTGTCACTAAATGCTTATTTGAGAGTGTAAATGGCCCAAGGCCTAAGATACAGAGTCACAAGTGAATTGCAAAGCAATCTCAGATTGATTTTAGGAGTAGGTTATACGGAATTAATCAATTGCTGTATTAAAATGAGTCAACCAACACATCTTAGCTTGTTTGAGCTCAGAATTTTATGCTAACAGTATGTCTCAAACTGTCATCAAATCACAGCAGCCCTACAGAGTAGCACTTCGCAGAGGCTGAGAATGCACTAAAACCACGCATCACCTGTGTAGACAGGTGGGGAGACGCTGAGTTGGTCGTAGGCCCGGAGCAGAACGAGGAACACTCGGGGCACAGCGCGAAGGCCCATCGGTTAATCTCCCCATCTGTTGACTAGAACTGGACAGCCGCCCCGGGGCTCCCCAAGGAGTCGGGGGCACAGCGGGGCGGGGCGAGGGGGAGGGGGGACAGCAGGCGTGCTCTGGGCCCAGGTCTCACTGTTTTCGAGGGAGTGGGCCCGGTCCACAAGGAGGCCGGTTCCTCTGCTCACAGACGGGCTTTCACCTCGCTCCGTGTCAGCTCCTGGCTGGAGCGCCGCGTGCTTCAGTGGACAGAGTGGAACCGGCGACTGGCCGCCTTGCCTTCTGGCGCGCTGACGCCCGAGTAAAGTCGGCGGATGTCCAGACCTATGGCCTGCGTGCCGGACACGTTTTTGAGCTAGTTGCATTTATTTTGCTGTCCCAGAAATGCCATCTTCCCAGAAGGTGACGGGGGCAGAGTGAAGAGGTCGGTGGCAAACGCCCGCGGCAGCCTCTGGCCGGCAGCCGAGTCTCACCGCCGTCCCCACTCCGTCCCCCCACAGTCGCGGGAGTGGGGTGGTCGCAGAGCACAGCTTCCCCTGAGGACCCCACCTGCCTCCATGGCCGGCTGTAGTGCTCTTCCATCCAGGTTGGGGGTGCTGAGGTTTGGGGTGCAGCAGACGCTGGGTCACTTCCCAGGAGGAGGCGTCCACAGTGACCCCGGTACGAGGATCCTCGCTCAGTCCAGAAAACCAGCTGCTGCTCCCGAATGTGTTGTGCGTGTCCCCTGCCCGCCACGCAGACCTCGGGCTACGGCGCCACTCGTCAGCACGGCGGGGTCCCCGGTAAAGGGGGTGCACCCTCGCAGCGGCTCTCCCGCCCCCGCCACAGGAGCCGGTGTGCACGCGCGTTCTCAGGCTGATGCCGATGCCGCCAGTCGGCCCTCTGGCAAGCTCTCCAGGAGCCTGTGTAGTTTCTTAACTTATGGGAACAATTATTTTATTTCTGTCCCAAGTCAATAATGTTTTTTCATAACTTTATTTTTCTCTTCATTTTCACGAATGATTCTCCACCCGGTACAGTCAAGGTGTGAAGAGAGCTGACAACGTTTTTCTAAAACGCCCCCGACAGTAGCGGGTTGGGTAGCAGGATTCTGGCATTCACATTTGTAGGCACAGTCCCTAGTACTCCGGACTCCTGAAATGGCTCGTTAGGTGACTTAAAACACTGGGGATCTGAACAAATTTTGAAAGGAAAATGAGATTTCTGTAGTTTCATCTAGCTTTGAGAATTAAAATGGAAAATGCTGACAGCCTGTACCCCCAAACCCAGACGGCGTGGTAAGCGTCACGCCTGGACGCAGCTGTCCCCATAGGCCACGTGCACACCACACGAAGGCCACGTGCCGTGGTGAGACGGACCGAAGAGCACGTGCGCTCACGAGGGCCCCGGTGGCTCGGGCTCCAGAGCATGCTTCACAGATCCTTGGGAAACGAGCTCCCCACGGTGAACCTGGGGTTCGAGAGCCCGGCACATGGCGTAGGAGTGTACAGCGGGTGGGCGGAGGGTCTCTGTGGTCAGCTACTTCAGCCATTTTTACCTGTCTCCCAGAATTGTCAGTGGCAATAAAATCTATTGGGGACAAACCGGACTTTGTACCTATGAACCAGTTTCTCCCCCAGCTAGAGGAAACACCAGCACTTGTACTGATGGAGGACTTAGCTTGACAGCTGTTGTTAATACTGGCCTAACAGCTGGAATTTCCTTGGTTCTCAGACATTCTTTTGGTATTTTTAAAGTTTTTACTTTTTACAAGCCTCTAAAAAAATAGCTATTTAGAAAATTAGGTTGGGGAAGATTCGACACGGACATAAGCTAGCATTTGAGACACAAGCCTTTAGCTCTGTGCTCAGCCCCTGGCACGAGGGGTCCCGCCCGCTTTGCCTGCCGTGACCTCCATGTGACCTTTCGGAGCTGTGGATCCACCCACGACTGTTGACAGTTGACGCTAGGCGGGCCCTGGGTGGCATTGTCAGTGTCAGTCCAAAGGTCAGCTCTGAAGATGCTGCCGCGACTCCTTCGGTGTGGCGCACCGCTTTCCACTGGTTTTGTATAAAGTTGTAAGTTATTTAACCTTCGTTTTTGCGTGTTGCACAAAGCCGTGCACGTAGTTATGTCCTTAGCCTCTGGGAATTAAAGAAGTAAACTTGGAAGACGGCTCAGAAGTTTTGCCGCTTTCACTTAACACAAATGAAGGTTGGGGCAGTGCCACCGCGTGAGCCTGGAGGACTTCGGCCAGAAGGGCACCAAGGTAACCGCTCTGCATGACCCATCTGGGTCTGCCGATGGGATGCTCCGACGAGGGGCCGCCCGGGAGGGCGACTGGACTAGCCCTATGTGCCCCTCGCCCTGTCGGGTTGCTTGGGATAGTGAATTTGGGCACAAACAAGTGGTGGTTAAAATGTAACCTAATTAGAGCGACAGGCTTGCCTGGCGACTGGTTCAGAGACGGCAGCGGCACCACTACTCCGCAGGCCGGCGCCGCACAGCCAGGTGACACAGCCGCCCCCACAAGGCCTTGATCACATTTCACACTAGTGAGCTATGTCAGAGCATGGCCCGCTGTCCCATGTGACCAGTCCAACACGAATCAGGTCAAAGTTTAATTTCAGAACACTGAGGCTGAGAAAGGTAACTGGCCTCCGGGCAGTGGGTTTGGCCAGTTTCTCACAGGGAGGTGTGCACACCTCTGTATTCAGGTGTCACGACAGACCCATCCGGAGCGAGCCGAACTAGAACTAGACAAGCGCAGTGCCCACGCCGTGGCAGTTGGACCTTCACAGGCACCCGCAGGGGAGGGGCGGCAGGTGCAGCTTAGGCTGGCTGGTTCCTTGGCATGCTGTGTCCTTGGACCCAAAAGCCAAACACTGCCTTGCTGGAGTTGCCTTTTCACTGTAGGAAGCCTTGCTTGGGCACGGTGGGGTGGGAGCCCCCCGTGCCCTCGGGCTGCTCTGCCGTCCGGGCCCTGGGTTTGGTCCCTTCTCCAGACACAGCCCCAGCGGCGGTGGCTCTTCGGTGTTACGCTGCTTAGACGGGCCCCAGTGGGGTGGGTGGTGTGTGGAGGTCGTGCTGTGAGGCACGGTGCCAAGTCCTTGGGTCAGCGGGCAGTTCTGGGGAGGGGAGCCCCTGCGAAGGCCAGCCGTCACTTAGTGCACCACGTGGCATGCTTGCCACATGGTTTGACTTCCTAGCTGTCACACCAGAGACATTTCTTAGTTGACGTCTTTGGCTTTTACAGTCAATCATTCTCAAGAAGTAGGGCCCCCGTGGCTTCAATGTGACCGAGCCTCAAGTGTGGGATGTTCAGGGTACCCCGGTGCGTAGTTCGGGGAGGATGGGAGGTACAGGTACGCAGCGGTGCGCAGTGGCGCAGGGCTTCCTGCCCTGAGCCCTGCCTGTGTGGAGCTGCCCCAGGAGAGCTGTCCAGGCTAGGCACATGCCTCGTGTGTGCGCCCTACCTGCTGTGACTTCATTGGGCCGCTGCCCAGCTGCCCGGGGCAGGGGGGAGGTGGGGACGTAGCAGCACAGCTAGTGGGGCCCGTGTCCTGCGCTCCGCCGAGGCCCTCCAGTGCCACCCAGTGGCCAGTGATGCCATAGCACCATGCCCAGCCTTAAAGTACGACAGCCCCCCCTCCCTCCCCTCCCAGTTTCATATTGGAAAACAAGCCGGTTCCACCGTGGCTGCCCCCGGGGAGCACCAGCCTGCTTAGTCCTCACACAGCTGCACCCCAACAATCTTCCTGTCACAGCACGTGGCCAGCGGGTAGGAATGGATATCACTGAGCAGGGGCCTGGCCCAGCGGGCGGCCCTGCTTCCCTCAGCCATGGAGGTTTCAGCTGGCGCTCGGTCAGTGCCTGCCCTGGAACTCGATGGCTCTTCCTCCCACAGGCAGGTCCCTGGGGTGTGGAAGCAAAAAGCAGCTTTGCTGCCGGTGGCCCAAACTTGGCAAACACACCTGGTGGGCTGCCCCCCAGTTACTGCTGTCCCCACTGCAGTGACCACTCTGCAGCCAGCACACAGCCGCTGCTGACTAGCAGAGTTTGGCGGCCCTTGGGGGCACCAGCCACACCCTGAAGCCACCTGGCATGGCACGTGCTGCTGCTTTTCTAGAACAGGTTGCTTTTCTGGATGGTTGCAGGATAATTCCATGCCCTCTATAAATTTGCCCCCGATCCAATTGCTAGATGTGAGTTCAGGTGATGGGTTGACAAATTTGAGTTTCACTCTGCTCAAAATCAGTGTGCGTGAACTGTCAGGCACACAGCACTGCACTGGCCACTGCCCTTCCACCGTGTCCCAAGGCCACCTTGCAGTGGGACCAAACAGACCAGCGTGTGTGGCACTTGTGGGAGAGAACTTTGCAGGTTTCAGTATTGCCTTCGCAGTTGGAGGGCGTGGCCAACTTGCGCTCAGACCCAGGCCCCAGTTTCAGGCGGCCCGGTTGGCTTAGATACACCTGTTTGTGCTCAGGAGGCCAGGTGAAGGGTGATGAGGGTTAACTTAGAAACCAGACTCAGTTCACTTTATGAAATATCCTCACGGGTAAGGAAAGCTGCCCCCTGCTCGTTAAGCTAGGTTATATGTGCTCACTGGCCCTGCCCCTGGGTAATAGATCATTCTGATCGTGTGCTGGGAATACCCTAAAAGTAACCCTGACGGGCACTCAGAAAACGTCAGACCACTAGAAGTGTGTGTGCGGTTCTGGTCTGGAGACCTGGAGCAAGTGTTTTTGAAGTTTAGCTTGTCACCTGAAGCACAGGGTGGGAGGGTTTATTTTAGGCTCCAGCGCCCAGCTGTCCTGTACATCAGTCATCTTTGAGGTTTGTGGAAACTCCTTGGGCCAACGTTTTAGAGTAATTTAAGTGTGCTACTAAAATGCTTGGCAAAGTCTGTATTTGTAAAAGTGACAGCTGGTTCTAGGTCCCACTTTAATCCTCGTGGGTTCATCTTCCATGACTGCCGACAGTCGGCCCCCCTGCCTGGCCGCCTGCTAGGGGTCAGTGTGCTCTGGGCGCTCCTGCACCACCGCCCGCTGCGCTCCTTCCGTCCCCTCCCCCAGCCCGGCGGCCTCGGGGCCTGAGGGCCCAGCTCCTGCTCAGCCTGAGCCCTGGCTCCACTGCAGGCTGGGCACTGAGGGCCTCCTGGGCCACATGGGAGGTGCTGAAAGTTCTCCAGGGTATGTAAACTTGACCTGATGGAATAATACCTGCAGAAAGGTAGTTCTTTCCCTTATGTTAGGTCCTTTTTATACTTTTAGTGTGCTTCATTTAGAAATTTGGCTCCAAAAAGTGACACCTTTAGAGGTGTGGTTTGGTGACAGTGGCTATGTGGGTGGAGCATGCAGTGATTTTGGAAACTTGGCGGACTTCAGCCTGGGACTGCCAGCGGGCATGGGGGGTGGGGCTAGCGCTGTACAGGCCACCTTAGGTAGGGGAGAAGAGGCCAGAGGACTTTGGGGTGACAGTGAGGGACTCACAAGTCAGGACCGATCCCTGGGGGCGACGTGCGCAGCCCTGGCTGCAGCTGCCCCTGCAGCCGCAGACTTGGTGCAGCGAGGGGGTCTGCGTCGCCGCGGGAGCGCTGGAGGCCTCGTTCTCCCAGAGCCCGCTGGACTTGCTTCTCATGCTGCTGGAGGAGGGACCTCCTTGGGGACTGTGGCTCTGGCGCTCTGCCAAGATGACTAAGGCTGGTGGTGCTGGCTACACTGGGGCCAGGAGGCAGGCTGTTGGGTCGGGTCGTAGTTTCGCTGGGACAGTTGAAAGCACTGGTGGCTGCTGCCGATCCCTGGGTCACACTGACGGGGCACCTGAGCATCTATTAAAATCTCCCGTCTAGGTGTCCGGGAGTCTCAGTAAAACCTGCACCTCGGGAGGCACCCTCTCTGTGGGTGACTTGACCACCTGCCACACGGGGTCCTGCTCACCCGTGGGCCCGCCTGCTCCCCGCCACTCTGGGAGGCGCGCGGAGCAAGGACCACCGGAACGTGCTGCCCGCTCCCATCCGCGACCTGGCCCCGGGCGGGGCTGCCGTGCGCTCAGCGCCGGCCTCCTCTACGTCGGAGACTCGAGTTCTGAGGCCTGGCTTCGGCTTGAGTGTAATCAGCTCTTCAGCATGCACCCTTTTGGAAGCGAAAGTACTGGCATGTTGATTTTTGTGCAAGTTGAGGTGTTTTGATCATTTTTATGCTTTTGTCTACAATCCTTGTTCAAATTGAAATTGCTAATTTATTGTCTTACCCAGTAGTGGAGTGCGGCTGGAGGGCTGTAAGTGGGAACGTTTCTGCTGCGGCACAAGGCACCTTTGTCCTCTCACATCGTGGTGGGTCTTCCCCACATTGCAGTCCCCTAGCTTTGTTTTATTAACGTCGTTCAGTGGACAAAATTTTGTCCAGAAGAATGATGAGGAGCTGTGAGTACCCCCACCTGAGAATGGGCTCTTGCTAGTCATTGCAAAGCCTCTGCCAGGGCGGGGGCGTCGGCTGAGGAGGACTTGCCTGTTTGACCCCTCCCGTAAAGGCTTTTTAAACTTGTGTTTATTAAAAAAAAGTTGCCCTTGAGTTCTTAATGAAAATACTCTTCTAAATCAACTGGGTTTTTTTTTTTTTTTTTGATAATGTGAATTTTGCCTTTGCATTTTTAAGCTTAGCTAATGATTTAGATGAAGCCTTTGGTAACTAGAATTTGTTGGTTGAAGTAACAGGATCAATGAAATGACACAGCACAACATTTCTTTCTGAAACGAAGGTTGATCAGAGCCTTAGATGCTGCCGGAGACCTCGGCCGCAGTCCTGTTCTGCATTCGTGAATTAGCTTCATAGCCCTCTCTGAATCGCTGTCTCCCACGCCGCTGCTGGGTGCGGACGCGGCGCCGTCCTGCCTCGCTCAGCACGTGCGTCTCCTTTACAGCTGTCAAGGACAACAGGCACGCGGAGGAGAACCTGGCGGCGGCGGCGCCCAAGAAAGTGGCCCCTCCGGGCTCCCTGCTGGGCGGCAAGCAGCCTTCACCCCGAAGCCTCCTTCCAAAGAAGTCTCCTCCTTTCGTGAACGTGGCAGGAGCCAAGGCGGCCATCAGGAAGGTGCCCCCGGGCTTCAAGGGCACCATGCCCAGGAGGCCGTGGCTCTCGGCCGCGCCGTCGGGCGCTGCGCCCACTGCCAAGCAGGCCAGGCTGGTGCCCGGCACCACCACGTCCGCCTCCAAAACGCTGCCTGGCTCCGCTGCCTTGGGAGCCGCTAGGAAGCCCATGGCGACCTCTGTGCCCTTGGCGTCCCCAGCCCCCGGTCGCCTGGGGCCCTCAAGCCCCACCCCGTCACAGCCGAATTCACAGATCCGGCAGAACATCCGGCGCTCGCTGAAGGAGATCCTGTGGAAGAGGTGAGTGGCCCGCCTGGCGTCCCCCGCGGGCCGCGCGCGTGGGCGCCGGGCTTCACACGCGTCCTCCGCCCCTGCAGAGTCAGCGACAGCGACGACTTGGTCATGACGGAGAGCGAGGTGGGCAGGGTGGCCCTCCGCATCGAGAAGGAGCTGTTCAGCCTGTTCCACGTCACCGACAACCGGTACAAGAGCAAGTACCGCAGCCTCATGTTCAACCTCAAGGACCCCAAGAACCAGGTGTGTGCGCACGCCGTCCTCAGCGACTGGCGCGGTGCCGAGGGCAGCAGCATTTTGAAATGTCATCATCCTTCCAGTGGAAGCAGAAAGGCATCCTTGTCCCCTCTGGCACTCGCCCCGGCGGCTGGCGGGGGCGTGTTCGCCCACCCTTCCCTGCCTTAGCTGTAGGCCTGGGGGTCTCATGGCTCCCTAAAGTCCACCCTCATTCCAGACCTACGTCTTCTGAACGTGGCTGTACCGCCGCGTTCGCGTCAGGTCATCAGCTCCAGGACAAAGTCCAGGCTCTTTGTCCCAGCCAGTGTGTGGGGCTCTCCATCTTGGGGCAGTTCCAGGCGGCCCTTTCTGCCTTAGTGCCATTCGCAGCAGCGGGGCGAGCCTGGCCCTCGCGGCTTCCTCAGGGCGGTCATGACCCCCGCGGTGCTCGCTGTCCGGACACCTGCCGTCACCCCTGGCTGCGGGGCACCACTCACAGCAGCTGTGGGTGGGCTGCGCTGCTCCCGCAGGCTCCACAGGGCTGGCCACTCGCCCACTGAGTGTCGGGGGCCCATGGCACGCCGCTGCTTGTGGCCCACCTGGGTCACCACGGTCCCAGAGGTCTCTGACCGTGCACCTCGCTGTGCGAACCCCCTGGCGGAGGAGGTCTCTTCCTGCCGCTGTTCTGACATGGTCCCCTGGGGCCAATTTGCGTTCTCTCTGAAGGTCTTTTCGTAGTCGGCGCAGTGTTGTCTGGACACCCCTGCTTCATGGCGAGGTGGCCCAGTGGGGACTTCTGTGGGCTGCTGGGGACTGGGTGTCACAAGGCTCCTGCTGCCCCCATCCGAGGCTTCAGCCTCCGTCCTGCCGTCCCCCGGCCTCTGGGCAGGGACCTGCCCACTGCCCTGCTCTGTCCAGACCCTCCTGAGGGCCTTAGAGACAGTTACTCAGATGCTTTGAACCACTGAGCAAAGGTGCTTGTTCACAGGGACTTTTCCATCGTGTTCTGCGTGAAGAAATCTCTTTGGCAAAACTTGTGAGGATGAAGCCAGAAGAACTCGTGTCTAAGGAGCTGTCCATGTGGAAGGAGCGGCCCACGAGACCTGTGAGTCCAGCGCGTGTGGCCGCGGCAGCCCCAGGGGTGCGCCTGGGCTGTTGGCACGGTGCCCGCGGCAGAGGCGTGAGCCTGGTGGTCCCCTTCCCCACAGGTGATGGAGCCCAGGGCTAAGTTTCTTCATGAAAGCAGGAAGACGGCCGTCAGGCAGGAAGCCGTTCCCGACATGGAAGATTCTCCACCAGTGTCGGACTCAGACGTAAGCCCCGGGGGTCTGCTGCCGGCGGGGGTGGGCGAACTCTCGGGCGAGGCGCACGCGGCCGCGTTGTCCGGTGCCTGGCCCTGGCGGTCCTCCTGCAGGCGGCACGTCACGGGGTGTCTGCGCCTGAGCCCTCGGTGGGGAGAGGTGGCCCAGTCGGTGCATGTCCACTGCCTTCCAGGAGCAGGAGTCGGTCCGTGCCGTGCCCGAGAGCAGTGCCGCGCCCCTGCTGGACGTCTTCAGCAGCATGCTGAAGGACACCACCAGCCAGCACCGTGCGCATCTCTTCGACCTGAACTGTAAGATCTGCACAGGTGAGCGAGGCTGGGGTGCTGCCTGCGAAGTGAGTCGCCAGCTCTGCCCCTGGAGTCTGGTGTTGGCCCCGCGCCAAGCTCGGGAGGGCCGGCACCGTCTCTGGGGTCTGGAGTCAGCCCTGTGCTCGCGTGGCCGCTTCATTCTCGCCTGTGGATGGGCTGTGCGTCCACTTCAGGTCCCTCACAGAGGCCTTCCTCACATCCTTCAGGTCAGGTGCCATCATCGGAAGATGAACCAGCTCCGAAAAGACAGAAGCCGTCGGCTTCTAAGAAGGAGGAGCCGAAGCCCAAGCACGACAGCCCGCCGCCCTCTGAGCCCGCGGTCAGCTCCGCGGATGAGCTGGTGCCAGAAACGGTGCCCGAGGTCGCCTCCGAGCCAGACCCAGGAGGCGCCTTCGAAGCACCCTTGGAGAGGAAGTGCCCCCCGGGGCCCCCAGGAGACAGGCACCCCGAGCCCTCCACCCTGGAAGGGCCCTCAGGCCTGGCCTCCTGTGGGGGCGGGGTGCTCACCACAGTCACCATGTCTGGCCGAGACCCGAGGACCGCGCAGAGCGGGGCGAGCACAGTCACGACCCCCGCAGCAGCCCACTCGGAGCCTGCCCCCCTGGCGGAGCCACGACAAGACGTCCCGAAGCCCTCCGTGGCCTCCGTGCTGGTGCCCAAGTCCATACTCGCTAAGCCGTCCTCGTCCCCCGAGCCCAGATACCTCCTGTCGGTCCCGCCATCGCCGAGCATCAGGTGCGGTGTCCCCGCGTGGTCCAGCATGGCTCACGTAGTCGAGCAGGAGGGGCGGCCGCGCGGTGGCCACCTGCACTCCACTGCCCCAGAACACCCTAGTGCGTGTGAAGCGCCCGGAGCCAGAGTCGGGGCGCCTGGCACCATTCAGAAGGCTAGGTCAGGGTGGGGAAATGCGAGGTCACAGCCGTCTGGCTTTGGTGCCTGTTCGGCTTCTTTCTCTTTGAGCAGAACGTCCGTCGATAGTGTCGTGGTCTGGTAGTTACTCGTAACGGGCAGCCGCTGAGACGCAGGATGTCAGTTCACTGCTGTAAACACGTGACGTCTTCGTGCTCTCGGATCTCTGTGCAGGAGCGTGACTTCCCGCTTTGTCTTGCAGCGTCGCAGAGTCACGGTCCCCTCCGGAAGGAGACACGGGCCTCTTCTTGTCTCGTCTGAGTGCCATTTGGAAAGGCTTCATCAACATGCAGAGCGTAGCGAAGTTTGTCACCAAGGCCTACCCTGTCTCCGGGTGTTTCGATTACCTCAGCGAGGTTAGAACCGAGGGTGTCTGTGCGCGTGCGTGCGCGCGCGTCGCCGTGGCTCTGGACCCGGACCGCAGTCCCGCGTGGAGCCAGCCCAGCCGCATGGGCGCCGGCTCCTCGGAGACGAGCTGGGGGTCGACGGGGGTGGCGGGGACGACGTGCAGGCCGAGCAGGGTGGCTAGCGGGCAGGCCTTCTGGCGGGAGATGGGCATCCCGACTTCGGGCGAAGGCTGGGGTTCGCCTTCCCTGTGTCCAGCCGGGCACGTGCCCGGCCTGCCGCGGTGTGGGGCGGCACGACACGCTTTTAGTTTTCACGGCAGCGGAAGTGGCTCTGACACTCGGCGTCGGGGAGGGGGGTCAGCGCTGTGCGCACGGCGGAGGGTGGCGGCGCCGCTTGCCAGGCGCCCTGCTTGGCCGGAGGCTGCCACGGGCCCCTCGGTCCGGTAACTGCTGATCCTGAACGTCGAGTAACGGAGAAGAGCTCGGCGCAGGGGTTACCATTTTCTGTGGAACCGGTTTTCTCGACTCGTGGGTAGTTTGGCGCCCAGAAGTGACTGTGTTGGTCTCTGAAGGCCGGTTCGACCGGTCACTGATGCGGAGTGCGTTTTGTCCAGGACCTGCCGGACACCATCCACGTTGGCGGAAGGATTGCGCCGAGGACGGTGTGGGACTATGTTGGCAAACTCAAGTCTTCCGTGTCTAAGGTACCTGCTTTCCGTCCAGTCTCTGCACCCTCAGGTGTCCGCCCAGAGTCGGTCTCGCCTCCCTGCTTTCGGGCTGACACCTGAGATGTCGGTCCACCGCTGCTTGGCCGTCTCCAGGTGAAAGTTAAGTTTGTGACCGGACGACGGCGTGGGCGTGAGCTCAGCACGGTGGCGAAGCTTGGCTGCCAACTCGTTCCGTGCAGCTGCCTGCTCAGAACTGGCCCTGTCTCGGGTCGTCTCTGTGTGGAGGGCGGGCTGGGGCTGGGAGGCGGGCAGACGGCACTCGGGGTGGGGGCTGTAGTTTCTGTCAGGGTCACAGAAGGGTTTGGACCCTCTTGCTCAGTTCAGTCCTCCCATTTGGAGGCGCAGATGCCCTTCGTAGGTCGCTCGCCCAGTGGGTCGAGACCACAGCTGTCGCACCAGTGCCAGCTCACCCTGTGGCAGACGCGGCCATGCAGCGGGTGCCGTTTTGAGAGCACTGGGTCTGCGAATAGAAGTGATTTTTATGAGGTCCTGTGGAAGCAGGGTTTGCTTCCCGCAGCCGGTGCTCGAGCCCGCCTCCCCGGCACCCCACGCTTCTGTCTGGACAGCAGGACAGTGGGGAGCAAGTCGGCTGCACGCCGCTCCCCATTCAGGCTGCTTCGGAGGCTTAGGTGCACCTCAGGGGGCCTTTTCAGCGTGGCCCAGGTCAACGTTGTGTGTCCTGTGTCCCCTGCAGGAGCTGTGTCTGATCCGCTTTCATCCTGCGACCGAGGAGGAGGAGGTGGCCTACATCTCTCTCTACTCCTACTTCAGCAGCCGCGGCCGCTTCGGCGTGGTCGCTAACAACAGCAGGCGTGTCAAGGACCTCTACCTGATCCCGCTGGGCGCCGAGGACCCTGTCCCCTCCAAGCTCTTGCCCTTCGAGGGACCAGGTAAGCTCCGGCTTTCTGGGTGGTGGTTAGGCTCCCGTGAGCCCACACGTGCCCTTCCCCCAACACCGAGTCCTGCTGAGCGTGTCGCAGGGTGGTCATGCCGCCTCCCACATGACAGTGCACAAGCAGGAAGTAGGAGTGTGCATGAAGCAACAGTTAGCAGCTTCTGGGGCGCTGCGGGGTGGCGCTAGGAGTTCCCTTACCATCAGCATGAATTGTCACTGCAGAGTTTCACGAAGTGAAAAGACCCACAGCATCCAGCCGGCCTGTCACAGCCCTGGCTCCGTGCACTGTGCCGGTGGCAGGGAGCCTGGGGAAGGGCTGGGCGGAGAGGTGGCCTCCCCTCGGCTCCCCTCTCTGCACCTCCCCTCGGCGGGGCCCTGAGCGCTCAGCTCAGGCGGGCTTCTGTCTCGCTGACGGGAGCAGCTCCGGGAGGCGCAGGAGGCGGGGGCGAGGCGAGTGCTCCCAGGAGCCGCCGCTCGAGTCTGCTGCTCAGAGCGTAGCAGGCTCTGAGGTTCTGTGTGTGCTCCTTCCTTGAAAAATACTGTCTTCAAAGGGTTACTTACAGATTCACCCGAAAGAAGTTAGATTTGTCCCAGGGTTGAGGGCGGTTCCAAGCGGACGTGTGTCTCCTTGGCCCTGAAGTCTCCAGCGGTTCTATCTTGCCTGGAAAGTGACGGGTCTAACACGTGGTGACTGCTCTTTGCAGTGCTGCGTTCTAGGGGCGGCGGCTGACCGCCCTGAGCCATCACAGGTGCCACCTGGGCCCTGGCCCCTCTGTGTCCTGGCCCCGTGGCCAGTCCCTGGCAGGTGCTCCCACCGTAGCCATGCTGCAGTCGCCCCGCACCTGCACTGTTGGGACCCAGCAGGGTGGCCCTTCGCCCACCTGCAGTACACGCTTGGGCGGTGCCGGGCTCGGTGGCACCCGCCAGTCACTGCAGGGTTAAGTCTCCGCAGGGCAGGTCCCATTCTTTCAACGCCTAGCACACTTGAAAGGCTAAATACTTCCGGTGCCCTCCTCCTGCCCTGGGGGGCAGGAAGTGCCACTTGGCGATGGCAGGAAGAGCCGTGGTGAGGGTCTCGGTAAGTGAGCGGCTGGCCAGCTTCCTGGATGACCGTGAAGGGCGAGGCCCCGTGTCCCTGAAGCTGAGACGAAGAAGCTGACTTCTGAGACCCGTGCGGAGCGCTCGGGTCAGCCACAGAGGAGACGCAGTGGGGTCCGCGGGCCCACGGCTCTGGCCACACGGCAGGCTCCTCTCGCCGTCGGGGATGTGCGTTAGGCTCAGAACCCCTTTTAAGCAGAATTCACACACTTCCCTTCTGGCTTGAGGCCCTGTCACTGCTCATCTGCAGACGCAGTGACCCGTCTGGTCCGGCTGCAGGGTCGCCAGCAGGAATGGGAGGGGCACGGCTTCCGGACCAGGCAGGGCCGAGTCCCTGCAGTGCCTGGGGCCATGTGGGCACAGCCCTGGGGGCCGGCTGCTGGCGGAGGGAGAGGAGGGGCCACACTGGGTGCCTCGGAGGCGACGTGGACAGGAGGGCAGGGCGGGGGCGCTCGCCTCATCCACTAACCGTGATGGGCGCTGACCACCCGGACACACCCGGTAACCGGCCAAGTGGACACACTCTCATGCACCCGCATTCTGAGGCTCTGATGCTACCTGAAGGGGACCCCCGAAAGACCACAGATTGTCACCCACAATGAGGAGCAACTGCTTTGTTAAAATAATAGTAAGGGTTTTAGAAACGTGATCGGGGATTTTTTTTTTTTTTTTGTCCATAAGTTCTTAGTTTTCCTTTGAACCTGAGGGCTTCTCAATCCAAGCCTGTTGGAGTATTACTTTTTGTTTCCATACCATTGATCACACGCACGTGAACGTCTGTGTATGTTTTATGCACGTCCACATCAGCTAAACAGCCTGGCTCCAGGCCAGGTGACCTACCTGACCTGCCTTGTGTATTTATAGTGTGACTCGGTGCACTCCGGATACAGTGTCCGCGTGTCCTGGTGTGCATGTCACTCGTGTGTGCACACATGCTTGGAAGGCTGGGTGGGGATATTTCTCCCTTCTGAGCATTCCCTGTCCTCACAGAGCTAGTTCGCACAGCAGGCCCAGGCCCAACCTGGGGTGGCCGTGGCATCCCTCAGTAGAGCAGCCAGCACTGGGCCCATGGCCTGAGAGGTGCACTTTCGACCCTACTGCAGCCCTGCTGGACATGCATTTGCCCCTGTCTCTGAGGGGGGTGACATGTGTGTCCACAGTTGTCACTCCTGAGGTCACACAGCCAGTAAGTGGCCGGGCCAGGGTTTGCCCGAAGCTGTGTGGGAGGTGGAGAGGTGGCTGAAGAGGGGGACCGACTCGTACGCACGCAGCCCGCACCCCACGCCCAGGACCCTGGGGGGCTGACAGCAGGGTGTCCCCAGCTCCGGCAGCTCGCACTTGGGAAGCAGGTGAAGATGCCAATGGGGCCGGATCTGTCTCCGGCCTGGTGAAGCCTGCACGGCGGCGCTCGCTCTGGACGGTGAACCTGGGGAGCTCGCACACGGCCCTCCGCCACCGCCGCTGCCCTGCGCCCGCGAGCCTCCCCGGACCCAGCCGGAGCGCTGCTGCTCTGAGGACGTTTTGGTGACTTGTCCACAGAAATGCCAGGTCACCTCGTGTCACCCAGTGGCATTTTAGTAACTGGCCATGTTGTTTCAGAGGACAGCCTCTAGGGAGCCCAGGTCCCCTGGGCCAGCTGAGCGTCCTGCACTGTGTTGTCGGCTCAGCTCAGCTCGATGCTGACGCTGACGGGCTCAGCACTGGGGACCTGGGCTCAGCCACTCTGCACGTCCCGGGGCCTCACTCGTAGGAGGGAGACCAGTCCGATTGGACGCTCATCTCCTATGTGACCCCAGCAGGACTGGCCCCGGGCAGGGCCCCGTCCCTCCCGAGTGCGTAGGCCCATTCTTGGCGGGGTTTCTAAGACGCGGGCACGCAGTCTTCTGAGGGCTTCCGACGCCAGGGCCATTTCCTCGGTCCTGTCCGCCCTGTGGCCTCCGCGGGTTCGCTCCTCCCTGCTTCTGAACTCGCCGTGAAGCTCTGCGCTCGCAGCGCCGGCAGGTAAGCGTCTCCGCGGGCCCCCCATGCGCCGGCGGCCGCAGACACGCGGCGCATGCGCTGCCGAATGTACCGCTCTCCCTCCCTCCAAAACCAATAAAGATGTTTCCTGGAAACCGCCCCTGTGTGTGTGGATTGAACCCCGTGGTTGCTCCCGGTGCCCGTCCCCAGTCCGCTGTGAAGGGAGGCGGCGGTCCCCACCTTTGCTGCTCCCCAGCCCGTGTGCGGGCCGGCGCCTCTCCAGGCCACCTGGGCGGACGCCGGCAATACCCGAAGCTTGTGCCGGGCCCGTGGCTTTGTGCAGGTTGAGATGGGAGAGGTGTGCGCGTGCAGAGGGCTGGGCCAGGTTCGCTGCTGCCCCACGTTTGCCAGGCCTGCTCTGCCCGTGCACGGCTGAGGACTGTCAGCAAGCGACTCCCCCACCTGCTCCCTTGCAGCACACGGGGAGAGTCGCTAACGGACAGTGGGGCGTGCAGGCTGGACTCGGGGGCACAGGCCACATTGCGGGGACGGCTCGTGGGGTCAGCTGCTAGAGGCTGTTGGAAAGCTGCACCCCGCAGCGCGTCAGGCGTGAGGCGCGAGGGAGGCCCAGGGGCTCTCCCGCCCCCAGCCACGTCCCGTCCCTCGCACCCCGGCGCCTGGCGCGCCTGGCCCAGATCCCGCTTTGGTCTTGTCTCAGAGTCAGGTGACGCGCCTCTTCCCGTGTCCTGGGCTTCTCCGTGTCCTTTCCGGTGGTCTGGCAACACTGGGCGGAGGCCCGTTTCCATCCCCACAGCACAGCAGGGCGGGCGGGGTGCCAGCCCCTGTCCCCAGTCTCCTCACACCTTGTCTGGGAGTGGAGGGGGCGCAGTCAGCCACCACTGGTCAGCCAGTCTCAGCCACCCGCCTGCTGCTTGCTTTCATCTGATGTATGATTGACAGGCCCCAGCAACCTGCACGGGAGGCAGGTAAGCGCATCCTGCTGCTCACAGTGAAGAAAGGGAGGAATTTTGCGAACTGGCCACGGCCCCGTGCCTCCACGGGGCAGCCAGCTGGCCCCTGCCACACGTCTTGGCCGCCGCTCCTCCCTCCGGAGGCCCAGACCAGGAGGGGGCATTGGGGGGGGGGAGCTGGCCCGCTGCCACCTCCCAGCAGTGAGCGGCCTTGCAGACACTTGGCGTGGAGCGTCACTGAACTGGGGACATCCCCTCATCTCAGTTAAGATTGCGGCTGAGGCCCAGCAGAGATCAGGGAACGTGACTTCCACAAATGTGAGTTACACTTCAGACGTTCACGCAGCCGTAACACGAACACGTTGATGATAAGATCTGATAAGATCACATGAATGTGTGAGTCAGGTGACAAGATTTGACTGCTTCAAAATAGGGGTATGCATTTTGAGAGCCCAGTTTAAATTTCAAATCTTGGGGAAACTCAAAACTTAGCAGCTGCACAGCCTTGGAGCGTGCTCAGCTCACTGCGGGTGTGCCAGTGAGCCATTGAGAGCTGTGAGCATGCAAAGATGCCAGCTGTGGGCTTGCACACCAGTCTCCAGGTAGCTCACTGTCTTCCAAACAATTGTAAATGTTAAGTAATTTAACCAGAACCATTCCTGTGACGACCGAGGGAAGACAAAGGCGAGAGCCAGAAGGAGTGTGACAAGGCCAGGATCTATTACTTGCTTTAGTAATAAGCACATTTAGCCATTGAAAGTTTCCGTCGTTGTGGTGGCCCATGCACGTCATAGGAGCCTGGGTCTGGCACAGTGACTTATCACACGCAGCCTCCACCCGAAGCTCAATTCACGCCACAGCCTTGCACTTTGGAAGCTGAGCTGTCCCTTATGAGGGAGCGTGGCCCCCTGTGCTGAGGACAAGCTCAAGGGCCGTCCCTGCATCAGGGCTCCCCACCCTTGTGCACGCTCGCCTGCCCATGCTGCTGAGTGGGTCCCCCTCCTGCTGGTAGGCAGAAGATGCTCACTGAACTATCCCCTGGGGCTTCTGCTGGGCTGGCTGTGAGTGCTCAGCAGGGGGACTTCTGGGGCCATTGTCACCAGAGTCTGGTCCCCATGGACCAGTGCAGCCAATTTGCCAGTTGACCATACACACAAACTATTTGAATAAGCTATGAAACATTCAGTAAGTAGCTGTTAGAGAAGAGCTGTTTCGAGTTAACGTTCTCCACCCACGTTAGGAATTGGACTGGATAGACGCCCCCTCACACCTGAGTGGAAACCACGTGCTGACTCGTCCCTCTGCCCTCGCCCAGCTCCCTGCCCTCGCCCAGCTCTCCTGCGTTGTGGCTGTCCTCAGAAGGGCAGGGAGGCCATTTCTCTAACGAAGGTGGTGGCGAGGTCCTGGGGTATCAGGACTGCAGATCTTCAAGGGGCACCTCAGCTGCTGCTTCAGCCTGTGAAGCAAGGGGCCTTGACACTGCCGAGAGGGAGGTGGCATGCGCTGCCGGCCCGGGAAGGGACGTTCCGCACCCTCGCGCGCTCCGCCTGTCAGCCCATGGCTGCTGGGGTTTAAGAAGGCTGACAGGGTACTTAACAAAGTGGCTTTGAAATCACAGACCAGGAGAAGCTGTGGTGACGTTTAGTAAGCAGAATGTAACATGAATATACACACACCATAGTAACGTTGTGAATTGAATTTATACGATTCGATTTGATTAAGTATCGTCTGCAGTTGAAACAAACTTTCTGTCCTTTGTGTAGCATTTCTCCCTAAATCATCTCTTGTGACTTGGACCATCTTGTGTGTCTTTTGCTTTTCCGGGTTCTGCGAGCGTGGGGCCAGGGCACCCACCACTGAAACATGAGCGTTCCTGATAGAGTGCACCACACTTTGGGGTGTTTGGGACAATCCTTCCTTAAGAAGTAATGATTTTTAAGAGCTGTGTCACTTCCTGAAACTCCCAGTGCATTTTCTTTGCCGCCAGCATCCTGGGCACTTCCCATAACACCAGGTGTTACGTTTGCATAAAGGCTGGTGCTCCTGACGGGTTAATGCTCACTGCATTTCTTTCTAAACTTAGAAGTCTTTATTTTAGCCATTTCAGTAAGCATTTTTCTCATTATTTGGCATTTCGACACCAGCAACTGTGGAGTTAACTTCATGGCACTGCATCGATCATTATAATTTTATTGATCGGTGTAATTGAGCTATAGAACTGGTTTCTAATCAGACCTTTAGTAGTAGTTTATTTAGCTTAATTTAGGTACCACACCTCGTAAGTTAAAGACCCACAGGGCTGCTGCTACCTTTCCCCGGTGTGTGGCAAGAGCACGCGGCAGAGGTTCCGTGGGACAGCTGTGCCGGCGCCGCGCCTCGTCCCCCGGGTCACCGGGTCGTCTGCCGGCGTCGCGGCCGGCCCGCCTCCCCTGCACACTGTTGGGGGGTTGCATCTCATTTTAAAAGCTGTCATGTAAACTCTGACGATCGGGTGGATTTGCTCATGAATCGGGCCCTGAGGCGTGCGGCCTGTGACGGGCACTTCACCGCGTCCCGGCAGACAGCCCACGTCGGGCTGGGCGGGCACGTCGCTGGGTTTGCGGCCTCTGCAGTAAGCTCGTCAGACACTTGATTTTATTCTGCCACGAACGTCTTCCCCAGTACTGCCCTCTCCACTACCTCCTAATAAAGTTCACCTCCGAAGGACAGAAGCCTCATTAGGATTCTGAAATGTGCACAAAAATTTTGTTTTCCAGGTCTCGAGTCACCACGTCCAAACATAATCCTTGGATTAGTGATCTGTCAGAAAATGAAGCGGCCTTTGAACGCCGGAGAGTTAGACAAGGCGGAGGAGAAGCGGGCCCGGCTTCCTCTGCAGGAGGACGCGGACGTGGCCGCCTACCCCAGGACACCGGCTGCCCCGCCATCCGAGAAGAAGCCCCCCAAGTACCAGCCGTGCTCCGGGGACTCAGCTGTCGGCACCACACCCCCCGGGTCTCCTCCACCCCCGCCCCCCCTCCCAGAACCCCCAGCTGCGGCACCTTCGTCGTCGGTGTTAAAAATACTGTCCACCCTCAAGCCCGGGGCCACAAACGACGTCACGGCGCCCCCCGCACCCGCCGCGGCTACAGCGGCCGCCGCCCCTGCCACGTCCTCGGCTTCGAAAACCGCGTCGCCCCTGGAGCACATTCTTCAGACCCTCTTCGGGAAGAAGAAGTCCTTTGACACCGCTGCCAAGGAGCCCATGGAGCCAGCCCTGGCCTCTGCCCAGGACGCCAAGGCCAAGGCCGACGGTGGGCTGCCCGCGGTGCCCTTACTGGACCCGATTGTCCAGCAGTTCGGCCAGCTGTCCAAGGAGAAGACCGTGGAGGATGAGGAAGACGACCGGCCGTATGACCCCGAGGAAGAGTATGGCCCTGACAGAGCCTTTGACACGCAGCTCGGCGACCACGGTGGTCGGCCCGACGCCGACCGGGCCGCTGAGTCTGCAGAGCGTGAGGAGGTGGCCTATGACCCTGAGGACGAGACGATTCTGGAAGAAGCCAAGGTGACGGTCCATGACCTGCCCAACAGGATGTGCGCAGACGTCAGGGGGGGGCCCGGGGAGAGGCCCGCAGGGGGCGCTGCGGATGGGGCCGCCCCATCCCTGGCCGAGCAGCAGAAGATGCTCGAGGAGCTCAGCAGGCAGATTGAGGAGCAGAAGAGGCAGGTGGAGGAGCAGGAGGCAGCGCTGCGGCAGCAGAGGGCCGCCGTGGGCGTCTGCACCGCCCGCTTCTCCGTGGCGGAGGCGCTCCTGTCGCCGCCCCCGAAGGCGGTGCTGCCCCAGGCCGAGCTGTTCCCACAGGAGCAGCAGACCGCCAGCCGGGCCACAGCACCCCCCGGCAGTCAGGGCCCGGGCTCGGACCCCAGAGCCAGCCGTGACCCCAGGCAGGCGCGGCGACTGGCTGCCGAGAGCAGCGACAGCGAGGCCTGCGCCCCGGCCCTGGGCAGCGGCACGGCCTGCGCCCCGCCGGCCAGGGAGGCCCCGGCCCCGGAGGACAAGGAGCCCTGGGCTCCAGGCGACGCGGGCGCACTGCCCGCCAGGCCGGATGGCCCCGCCGGTGAGCCCGCGGAGAGCCCGGCCCAGCTGCCTGCCGACGGTGGCGCGCCCTCGGCCGGCGCCGCCAGGCCCCCGCGGAAGGTGCTGCTGCCCACGCCCCCCGGGGCCTTCCCGCCTGGCTTCCCTCTGCCCAGCGCCAGCCAGGACTTCAGCGGCCCGGCGTTCCCGCCCCAGTACGAGGACCCGAGGAACGCCCCGTTCGCTGACAGGAGCGACCGGGCGGCGGTCGAAAATGAAGGCGACAGAGACGCACAGACCAGGCCCGGCGAGGGGGCCGCCCCGTTCCCCCCGCCTGGACAGAAGGGGGCCCCTCCGCCCCCGTTCCAGGGTCAACGGGAGCCTGCTTCGCGGCCGCTTGGGATGTCAGGGCTCCACGGGCCCGGTTTCCCTGGGCCAAGGGGTCCAGTCCCTCCATTTTCAGAAGAAACTGGCATGTCTAACAGCGATGGGTCGCGGGGGCCTCCAGCGGCCAGGTTCGGGGCTCCAAAGGGGCCCATCCCTTCCTTATTTTCAGGGCCACATGGGCCACCTCCATATGGAGACAACAGGGGCCCCTCGCCCTCGCACCCTGGTGGGCCCAGAGGCACGGCAGCACCCCAATTTGAAGAACGCAAGGACCCCCATGGGGAGAAGCGGGAGTTCCAGGACAGCCCTTACGAGATGGCCGGCCCTGCCCCGCAGTTTGAGGGGCCTGAGCAAGGCCAGTTCGTGGGGGGCAGGGCCGCAGCACCTTTCCAGTTTGGGGGCCCCCGGAGGCCTCTGCTGTCTCAGTTCAAAGGGCCCCGGGGGGGGCCTCCTCCCTCTCAGTTCGGCGGTCAGAGGGGCCCACCCCCTGGCCATTTCGTGGGCCCCAGGGGGCCACACCCCAGTCAGTTTGAGGGGCCCCGAGGCCAGGCCCCCGGCTTCATGCCGGGGCCCCGAGGCGTGCAGCCTCCGCAGTTCGACGAGCAGAGGGTCACTTCCCCGCCGCCCCCACGCTTCGCCAACCAGCGGGCGCCGGCACCCCTTCAGTTTGCGGGCCCCAGGGGCCCTGCACCTTTTCCCGAGAAAAATGAGCCGGCCCGGTTCCACTTCCAGGGCCAGGCGGCCCCCGTGATGAAGCCGGCGCCGCGGCCGCTGCTGGAGCTGCCCAGCCACCCGCCCCAGCACCGCAAGGACCGCTGGGACGAGGCCGGCCCGCCCTCCGCCGCGCCGGGCCCGGGCCCTGAGGCCGAGGCGCCGTGGGCCGCACCCGACTTCGGCGAGGGCCGCGAGTACAGGGACCAGGCCTTCGAGGCCCGGCAGCGGGGGCGCTTCGAGGCCGGGCCCAAGGAGAAGCCGCTGGACGAGCCGACCGCGCCGCAGCCCGAGGGCCGGCCGGGCCGGGCCCCCGACGAGCGCCGGCGAGAGCGCGAGCACGGCAAGCCCTGGGAGCGCGAGCGCGGCCGGGACTGGGGCCGCGCCTGGGACCGGCACCACGACTGGGACAAGAGCAAGGAGCGGGGCGCGGCCCGGGACCGCGGGCGCGAGTGGGAGCGGGAGCGCAGCAGGAACCGGGGCCGCGAGCGGGAGCGCCGGCGGGGCCGCGAGCGGTCGCGCAGCCGGGAGCGCGGCCGGGCCCGGGACCGCAAGGACCGCAGCCGGAGCGAGGAGGGCGCGCGGGAGCCCAAGGCCGAGGCCCCGCGGGCCGCCGACCCCGCCGTCCAGACCTAGCGGCCGCGGCCAAGCCTGCCTGTCGGCCCTCGGCCAGCGCCGTCTTGGCCGGGGCGCCATCCCTCCGAAAGCCGAGTTCTTAAACCGTGTCGAACAGGTAGTTTTTGAAATAGCAATGAACTTAGATGCAGAACAGAATATTCTGGGCTTCATAAATTACTGTAATTTTGTGTATAATGGTTTCTTACAAAATTTCACATCTTTACGATTCTGATGCTTTTAAAAAAAAAAAAACTAAGAACTCTCAATGTTTCCATTTTAAATCACTGAAATGGGAAAGTGCCTATAAAAGCATATTGCTTTTTCAGATTATAGTTATCTTTTCCAGTAACTTGACAATGGAAAATGTTTAAGGGAATTTCAGTGGGCGCTGGAGCCATACCTTTGCTGACATCTCATCTGTGTTTCTACGTTTCCAGGAGCTGTGTTTACAGGTTTGGCAGGCCCTCACTGGGACTGCGTGCTGCCCGGGGAGGCTTCACACGGGGGACCGGGGGACTGGGGCCAGGGGGGCCAGCCGGGGCCAGGTGGGGCCAGCCGAGTCAGAGCAGGGTCAGCTGTCACTGGAATATTGAACACAAAGCTTACAAATGTGTTCTCCTTTTGTTGTAAATTTAAATTACAAATTTCAGCCAGGAAACAAAACACATTTCTTTGTTTTGCTTGGGTTTTTACATGTCACCTTACACTTTTTTTTTTTTTTTTTTTTTTTGGAAAATGTGATTAAAAGCAACATCTGAGGAGAAACTGTTGCATTTTAAATAACAATTTATTGAAAAGGGTTAAAATTTTACCAGTCTAGAGAAAGTGAGAAAATAAACCAATTAAGTGTACCTGGGGGGGGGCGGGTCTTTGATTTGAACAATCAGGAACATTTCGTTTGTTGAACTTCACCATCTGAGTAGTTTATTCCTTCGCCCCAGGACAAGTGCACCAGCTCTGAACCGTTATATTTGTCAGGTGAGAAATTTTAAGGTTTGTCTTTGCAAATGGGACATGTGTATAAATTCTGGGAAGAAACATAGCGATACCAGTTCAGGAAGGACGAGCCGGAAAGCGCTCGCTGCGGCCGCGGGTCTTTCAACTTCTCGAGTGTGAGAGAGAGAACCTCGTTAATTTATTTGACTGTACAGATACACTTTGATAATTTTTTTATATTTTCATAAACTTACTTTTGCAGACGTCAAATTTGAGTTTCATTTGTTCTTTGGAGCCTCTCATTCCATTGTACATCACTACAGAGTTTTCACTTTCTAGCACAAACGTTTAAAGTTGAAAACAGCGAGAACTTAGCAATTTGGGTTGATTGGAGTGTTAAGCCGAGTGTCGATAGGTTAAATTACATTAAAGTGGTGTCAAGTTCCAACATCTAATAGGATGTGAAGGTTTTTGTACATGTAAAACAAATTTTTCTAATTTAAATGCACAAATGTAAAAATCAAGTGTGTTTCTTTAGGTTTACTTGATAGAAATTTCTGTAAATTGTATTTTATATTGCAAAGTATTATATCACTGTACATTAAAACATGGAACTTCATAGGTTTTGTTACTTGAAGTAGAATAAACATCTACAGAAGGTTTTGTGTCGTGTGTCGATCTTTTCCATGTTGAAAAGTTGGGGCTGGACGCGGACGCCTCTGCTACCCCCTTGCCAGCTGTCGTGGCATGGGTGGGGGTGCCCTCCGGCCTGCAGGCCCTCCCCAAGCTCAGGGACAGTTGCAGGTGCTGCCTCATGCGCCTGACCTCCAGCCTCAGTTTGGGTGACCCACACCCACAGCCATGTCCGCAGAGTCTGGGGCTGTCACAGCAGGAAGCACAGACGGGCGCGTGGTTACGGGATGACGAGTGGTTCCGAGGGGCAAGCGGCCACCGCGGGTCCCCGGGGCCAGTGGGCACGCAGTGGGGCTGACTCGGTGACGTGTGGTTTTTTAGGCGCATCGGGCTGCCGGCGGGCTGGTTGGGGCGCATGCGGTGGTGGCCGGGCTGGCCGGCAGACCTGGGAGGGGAGGCTGCAGGTGTGGCCTTGCCCTCGAGCCAGTCGGTGGCTACACGCAGTTGACCTTAACCTGGTGACCGTCGTGCGTGGACACGAGCATGAGCACCCACAGCCGGCCGCGAGCGAGGACACCGGGGACATGCTCGAGCAGGACAGGCAGCCCTGGTGGGCGGACGGTCAGTACCAGCTGCCCGTTCCACAGGGGACCCACCATGGGCCGCCCCGGCCACAGACCTGTGTGGTGACCGTGTGGCCAGCCGAGCCTGCCAGCCCACCGAGGCCCATGGGGCAGGCCGTGGTTTCTGGGTCACCCCAGGGGGGCGACGTCGCGTGGGGAGCCCGGCTTCTTGGCCAGACCCTGAGAAGGCCTCCGACCTGCATGCCCCCCGACGTTGGCGCTCTCCTGCCTTCAGCCACAGCCGCCCTCACGCGCTCCCCCACACGCTCCGCGTCCGGCCCCTGGCACTGGTCCCTCCCTGAGCTCACACGGCCAGTGCCTGCCGCGGCACGGGGCGCTGCGCGGCGCTTGGTCTCTGGGCACCAGGCCCAGCATCCCCCGGGGGCGCACACAGCTGTGACAAGTAGTCCCTGGGCTGCAGCCACCTCCCTGATAGTAGAGATGGCTCTGAGGGGCCAAGAAGGAGGCTGTTTCTCCAGGAAGCTCAAGATGCCAGGCCCCACAGAGGGCGGTGCCATCAAGGGGCGGGCAGCCTCCTCCCCCACACTGGCTGGCCAGACCGAGGACGGCACGGCAGCCGGGACTGTGCCACGGCCGTGCTCCTCAAGGGGGGCCCACAGGGCATGTCCACATGTGTCCCCCTTCCTGTAGCTCGTCAGCCACCCGGCCTGCAAGGGAGCGAATCACTGTTAGCAAACGAAGGAATGAAGCCACAGCGGGGACACCAGTGTGTCACACCACGCGTCGGAAAACTGACCATGACGAGCGCTGGCGAGGAGGTGGTTGGCAGGCACGCACGGCCTCGTGCTGCGGGGAGAGGGGGAGGCGGCCCCGGGGGCAGACCTGCCCGTGTGTGACCGGCGACTTGCCGAGTGGCCTCCCCGCCAGCCCGGTGACCCCCCGCAAGACCAGCCCCACGGCCTGCGTCCCTGGGGCGGCGGGCCCCCGCCCCGGGGCGCCAGGGCCTCCGGCAGATTTCGAGCATTGCTTGGGGCAGGAGCCCTGTGGGGCCCCTGGGGACACTGCGTCCCGAGGCGCAGCGCGAGTCTAGACAGGCTCTTCAGGGAGCAGGGGTTTTGAACAGGTGGACAAACTGCCCTGAACAGACGACTGACTCACTTCCACCCCAGTCTGCGAGCAGGTGCTGCGGTAATCCACTCAAGATGGCCAAACAGGCGACCCCCAAACGCCCTCAGGTCAGTGAGACCCAAGTGCGGCCTGGCCATGGGAGGGAGCGGCCCGGTGACCAAAGGAGGCAAGGGTGGGGACGGCGAGTCTCGGATACATCGGGATCGGGGGAAGGCGCCACGCCTAAGGCCACCGGCCGCAGGACCCCATCACGGGACACACCGGGTCAGGCAAAACTCTCCACCTCCAACCTCGGTGGCGGCAGAATCCTGCCTGAGACGCCAGCCTGCCAGGGTGCCGTCAGGGAGGCAGGCGCACACCTGGCCCCGGATCCTGGCAGGCAGAGGGAGCTGCCCCTTGTCACTGAGGTGAGTCACCAGGGGCAAGACCTGCCCGGCCCTCTGGGTATGACCCGGGTGTGTCCACGCCTCTCCCTGCCTCCTGGAAGGTCTCTGGGGCCCCCTTATCCAGGGACACGCAAGAGTCTGAGAACGTGGCCCAGGCGTCACACAGCCGCCCAGCCCCCAACGTGGCCCAGCCCCTCCGTAGGCCCGGCCTGCAGCGCCCCGTAAGCCACAACCCCCTGACGAAGTCACGCTCCCCCGCAACACGATGCACCGTCCCATCCCCGGGACACCGTCCCCCTGCCTCAGGCCACGTTCGGTCCCGCGACTTGATTCGCCCCTCCGCGCCGCCCTCTCCGGCGAACTCTGGGAGTGAGGCCGGCCGCTCCCGATGCATCGGATGTAGATGACGAGGGAAAAGAGGAAAAGAAAAACACAGTGTGTCATTAATAAGCAGACGAGCATGTTCGTATCGAAACAAGGAGACGGTCGGTCATTTCTGCGGCCGGTTACGTGGCCACCGCTGGTGTCCTTTTCGGCTTTCTTCCTTCCACGGCCTCGTCTGCACTCGGCCCCCAGCCAGCACCTACAGTGGCCAGGGTACCCTGCCTGTGGGATGCCAAACCTCCCCTCCTGCGGGTCTGCCTCCACGGACTGCAGCCACAGGGTGTGAGGTGCCAAGGGGTGTCCCCATCTCCCTATTGATCTGTTGCCATTGAGCTGGCCCTGAAGTTGAGTCTGCAAAAGGCCACCAAGCACATCTGTTGGGCAGCCCAGACCCAAGGCACGGACGCCAGCACCCGCAGGAAGACGCGGGGCCACAGGCGCTCGCGCCACTGCCAGGGGACGCGCACGGGGCGGCTGCACGGGGGGCGACCGGGCGGATCCTACAGAACCAGCCGCGGCCCTGCCGCGGGAGCTGATGGCCGCACTCCTCGGCGTTGGCCTGAGGCGGCGGCCACCCTCGTGTTTGTCCGCTGTCCTTGTATGCTGTGACCTTGCCAAACTCAGGCACTAGCCTTTGATGGATTGCATGCGGGTTCCCCCACAGACAGCACAGTCTGCAGGTGCGGGCAGGTCCCCTCTTGCCGGCCGAGCGCCGTATCCTTTCCTGCTTTATTGCACTGAGCAGACGCCCAGGCACAGTGGCCGTGGTGCTGGTGGGGCCATGGAATCTATTTACCGATCCCTTCTCCTGCACGTTTGGGGCCCGCTATTTGAGCAGCAGAGCCACACGGGGTCCCCTTGGTTAGGGTGCCGGTGGATGGCACCAGGACCAGAGTGGCGGACGGGGACAGGCGGAGCCATGCTAAAAGCTGCTGGGTGTCCTTGTCACCTCTTATTCATCAGGCAAGCCCAGTAAAGGCAAGTCACCCTCACGTGTCATGTCTGCGCGAACAAGGGCTCCAGTGCCCTCTGCGGGAACACCGCCCCCCGCGAGCCAAACGAAACGGCGTAGATGCCAATGGTCTTTATTTCTAATAAATGAAAAGCCGAATTGGATATCGTCTGGGTTTTATTTTCTCTTTTAAACACTATAAACATCACAGTACTCCGATTTTGCTATTCTAAGCAGGGGCCACTGGTCAGCAGCAGCGGGCAAGATCGAGTGGAGGGGATCCTTAGGCGGGGTATGGGGTCCCGCCGGCCCGCTGAATGAGCGTCTGTCTGCTTATCAGCAAGGTCCCCGGGGCGCTTCTGTGCACGTCACAGACTGTGTTCGGTGCTGTGCTTCGAATCTTCTCAGAGATTTTATCCACGTCGTTCTATATATTTAGTGGTTTTACAATCGTTTTTAAAAATATTTAGGTATTTCAGTCATCTGGGACTAATTTTTACGTTAGATGTAAAAAAAGTGCTCTTGGTTTTTCCTAAATAACTGATAGCGGTCATGATACCTTTTACCCAGGAGTCCAACATTGCCCTGCTTGGGGATTATTAAGTGGGAAAAAGAAAAGCAAATTATAAAATAACATACACAGTATGATCTTGTATTTGTTCAAAGGAAAGATACCGCAAGAAAAAACATACCAAAAAACAAAAAAAACGAGTATCATTCCAAAGGTAGCGGGTGTCTAAGCCGCGGCAGAATCAGGGAGAGAGCTTCAGGGCCTGCTGGCAGGAAAACGGCCCAGGGCAGGAGCCCCGTCAGGGATCAGGCCCTCACAGAGAGGGGGCGCGGGACAGAGATGGATGGGCGCAGTGATTATTTTGAGCCGGCACAATTCATTCTTTCAAGAACGCGTCTCGTAGGACGCTTTTTATATGAAATGGCCAGAGCAGACCAACCCTTAGGCTCAAGGACAGATTACCTGTTCCGGGATGGGGGAGGGGGTGCTGATGCCTGCGGGGCTTCTCTGTCGGGGTGACGAAGATGTGGCGTGGGACCGCAGCGCCGCGACCAGCACACTGCGCACGGGCGGGCGGTGCGGGCTGTGCCTCGCGCTGCAGCAAAGCCGTCGCAACCTGCGGTCCGCCGGCCGGCGTTTGCGGGGTGCGTTAACCACACGCCCTGCGCGGCGGCCGGCCGCAGCCCTGAGCGCGGGGTCCACGCGCTTATCTGGTGGACTTTGCGCCGAGCGCACGGCCCTCCTGTCACAGCCGTATTCGCCACACTTCTCGCCCGCCTACTGGGAGGCCGCGGGAGGACGCCGCGACCGCACGTGCGGAGGACGGAGACCGGCGGCCCGCCGCGCCCGCGCGCACGCGCGGCCAGCCGGGCGCCCCGCCCACCCTGCGCGCGCAGCCGGGGTGCGGCCGCGCAGGGCGGGGCGGGACGGGGCGGGGCGGCGGGCGGTTGGAGGCGGGGCCGCGCAGGGGGAGGGGCTGCCGTTGGGGGCGGGGCCGCGCAGGCGCGCTGGGCCGGCGGTTTCCGGCGCGCCGCCCGCCCGAGCGCGTCCGCCGCCGGCCCGCCCGCCGCGCGCCCCCCGCCGTTGGCGCCGGCATGTCGGGCCCCGGGCCGCGGGAGCCGCCGCAGGCGCAGGCGGGCGGGCCGGCGGGCCCCGAGGGCGCGGACGCGGCGCTGGGCGAGGCGGGGCTGAGCTTCACGACCACCGACCTGAGCCTGGTGGAGATGACGGAGGTGGAGTACACGCAGCTGCAGCACATCCTCTACTCGCACATGGAGGCGGCGGCGGCCGACGGCGAGCTCGAGACGCGCCTCAACTCGGCCTTCCTGGCGGCGGCGGCGCCCGGCGCGGCGGCGGGCGGCTTCGCGGCGACGGGGGGCGCGGCGGCGGCGGCGGCGGGGGGCGCGCCGCCCGTGTACCCGGTGCTGTGCCCGCCCGCGCTGGCCGACGGCGGCTTCGCGGGCGCCAACCCGTGCCTGGGCCACATCGACTTCCAGGAGCTGCGCATGATGCTGCTGAGCGAGGCGGGCGCGCCCGCCGCCGCCGCCGAGAAGACGCCGGGCGCCGACGGCCCGGGCCCGGGCGCGCCGCGGCCCAAGGCGCCCGACGGCGCCGGCAAGGAGAACGCGGCGGCCGGCGAGGGCGCGCCCGAGGCGCGGGCCAAGTCGGCGGTGCGCGTCCGCCTGGAGGACCGCTTCAACAGCATCCCCGCCGAGCCGCCGCCCGCCCCGCGCGGCGCCGACGCCCCCGAGCCCGGCGTGGCGCTCAACAAGTGGGTGCCCACGCCCCGGCGGCGGGGCGAGGGGCGGGCCCCGCGGGTCCGGGCCTCCGAGACCTGCCGCCAGCCCGTGCACTGACGCCCCGGCCCTGGACGGCTGGCCATGGGCGCCTCGGCTTCACAGCCGTCCCCAACCTGTAGGGTCCCCCCCTTGATGCATAGTCATCGGTCTCTGGAGGTGCCCCCCCCCCCAAAGAGCTCGGAGTCCAGGGCGCGGTGGGATGGCACTCAGCCCCCTCTCCGGTCTGAGAGGAAGGCCAGAGCTCGGCCTCCGGGCCTGGCTGACCACCTGGCAGTTTCCAGCGCAGACCCGCGCCCCCTCCTGGAAGATGCCACCTGATGCTGGGCGCCTCAGCGCTGTGACAGGCTGCACTGCCGCCAGGCTCACGTTCCTGGGTTTTCTTTTGTCTTGGCAGTTTGGTAACTGTTATCCGACATCCGTCGGAATTAATGAATGTCCCTCTTCATCAGCCACAAAACAAATGTACGACGTTAGTGAAAAATAAGACGGCAGCAGCCACCGCCGCCCTGCAGTTCACCTACCCTCTGTTCACCGCCAGCGCCTGTGCCAGCGGCGGGGCCGCCACCCTCTCCCAGACACAGGTACCCGCGTCCCCTGCGCGCGTGTGCTCCGTGACTGTAGCTCGGTAGGTCCCATGGAGTTTTTCCTTTGGTTGAGCTTCATAACCTTTTAAAATCGAGATTATTTACGTGGTTTGAGGCTATTTAAGTCGCCCCCTGCCCCCCGCACTGTGCGTTAATAGCTGTGCCGTCACTTCTGTCCCCGTGCCTGTCTGTGCGTGGAGAGGGGAGCGCTGATCGAAGCCCTGTCTCTCTTTTCCAGAGTTCTAGTAACTCGTGTTCCATCCTCGAGGCCGCCAAGCATCAGGAGATCGGATTACCCAGAGCGTTTTCTTTCTGCTACCAGCAAGAGATTGAATCCACTAAGCAGACTTTGGGCGGTAGGAACAGAGCCTTGCCTGAGCAGGTTTGGATTAAAGTGGGAGGTAAGCCACCAAGCGGAGGCAGCTGGTCCTTCTGCTCCTGCCTGACCTTTGCCCTCAGGTCGCTGTAGGGGTCGGGGGGAGGTGGTTTATAAGCAGGAACAGGTCTTGGAAGTGTCCTTATAGCTCAGCTCCTTCATCCCTTCTCCCCCAGGCATCTCACTTCGAACATTCTTCTGATTTTCAACACCAGACTTGGTAACGTTGAGTTCAGGGGCTGCCGTTTCTTAACTGTAAGCTCCATAAACAGAACAATGAAACTCACGTAAATTTTCAGTTATCGTCAACTTACCTAAGCACATAGTGTTGTTGTTTTTTTTTTTTAATTATTATTATTTATGCCAACAGCACCTGGTCTTCCTTGTGGTCTCCCATCCAAGGACTAACCAGGCCTGGCCCTGCTGAGCTTCTGAGATCAGACAGGATCGGGCTTATTCAGGGTGGCGTGGCCATAGACCATGGGCCGTGGCTCCACGGGGGCACGAACCCTGGACCTTCTGCGTGTACAGGAGACATGCTCCCCGCTACACCGTGGAGCCACGTCCTGCACGTAGTGTTTTTTTCCTCCTCGTTTCATACTTGGCGAGTGAGGCATGAGTCCGCAGTCTGCTGGGAGGCAGGCGTGTGGGCAGGGGATTGAGTCGGAGCAAGAGACGGGATTACTGAGTCAAGAAGTCTTAGAAATTAAGACGCAGCAGACCGCTTGCCTCGAAAGTTAGCTCCTGATCCCTTTCTCGCTGGAAACGAATTTTTTTTCAAGTTATGCTCCAGAGTAACGGGGCTCACATGAAGCTTTTCAGAGGCTAATGAACATGGCATGGGGTGGCGGCCTCCCGCTTTCTCCCAGGTCAATAATTCATTTTCCCTGTTTTATGACATTTCATGCAAAAGTCTATGTTAACAATTGTCAGGTACAAAGGTCAATATTAAAATAGTCACTGTACTGACCGCTCTGAGAAATAAAATATTACCAATGCTTGTGGGTTCCCCTTTGTTCACCTTAAAAAGCTGTCACCATTCTGAAACGTGCTAAGTGAGTCACTCACTCGAGAGAACTTGGCTTTGTGTGGCTTCTCAGGGGTGCAGGTCACCACGCGATGCCCATCAGATGCCTGCTGTTCTGTGGTGGAAATTTGACATATTTCTGTAACATAAACAAAAGCTATGATGTGGTTTCTCCTTTCGTGGGGAGAATCACATATATGGTGAGGGCCTGTTTAATGCTAAGCCACTTAGGTCTTGTTCTCCTTCGAGAATTCCAGTTAAAATAGCAACTGTCATATTAGAATCATTCTAGCTTTTTTTTCCCCCATTCTGAATATCAGAAAAACCAAATAACTTCTGGTGTCTCTATTCGTAGATGACAGTTAATGCCTGTCGGTTAACGAGGGGACTTGGACAGGTATATGCTTATGTAACACTCAGAGTGTTTTAGCTTAGTAATAGGTTTGTGTCCGGTTTTGTCGTTTGTCACATGGAGCCTCGCGCGAGCTGCACCACGGGATCGCTGCCGAGCACAGCTCTTCCTCTCCAGGTGTCTGTGCCCAGTCACGTTTGTATCTCTGAGTGAAGACGCCAAAAGATATATTCAGCGTTAACGAGAATAAGAAGAATAAAAAATTAAAATACCGCTTTTTTCCTTCTTTTGCAAAGAAGAAGCGCTATGCAAACAAGCAATGAACAAGAGGAACCGGAGTAGGATGCGTCAGCTGGACACGAGCGTGGAGCGGAGAGCCCTGGGAGAGATCCAGAACGTGGGCGAAGGCGCCCCCGCCGCCCAGGGCGCCTGGCAGTCCGCGGAGTCCTCGCAGTCACACCTCGGGGAGCAGGCCCAGAGTGGGCCCCCGGGAGGCAGGTCGCAGCGCAGGGAGAGGCATAACCGCATGGAGAGAGACAGGAGGTAGGCGCGCGACGGGCGTCAGGCCCTGTGCGAACAGCCCCGTAGACACGCACCTTTCTGGCCGAGGTATCAGTAACCGCGGGCAGGTCACCGGCTAAGGCGGTAGTTGAGCCGTTTCTGTGTCGAAAGCGAGGAGACGTGAGCACGAGTAAACACGGACTTGGTTCCGCTCGGTGGACCGGGGTCCCTAAGACGCCCAGGTTTGCCGAGTCATTAGGAGGACTCACGGCTTTGATTTGTTACAGAGACAGCACATGGCAGAATTAGCACAGGTGTGTGGGGAGAAGGCCAGGGTGACCGGCCGCAGCCCCCCGAGGCCCCCTCGTAGTGGAGTGGCATGGGAGCTCCGAGGTCACCCAGCACCCAGTTCTGGGATGCGTGAAACGCTGCCAACAGAAACTCAGCACCCTGAGGTTTTGTTGGGGGCCAGTTATGGGCACTCACTGCCTGGCACGCAGCCAAGTTCCAGACACCTCCCACCCCCACCCTACCCACCAGGGTTTAGCAAACCACATCGTGGGCACAGACGGTCCTGGCACCAGGAGCCCTTTGGAACTGGTGGCGGTGGGGACCCTCCCCAAATCCGAGCCCCCAGGGACCAGTCGGGCCAGCCGTGTCAGCAGGGCTTTGTTAGGTCAAGGTCGGCCTGCCGGGCGCCCGCCCCTGCGCCCTGGGTCACTAGCTTTGCTTGGTTCTTTTAAGAATGTTGGGGAAGGAGGAGGTTAAAACTGTTACTTGAGTCGTTTTACCTGTAGGTTTTATTTGTGCTGTTTCTATGTGGGCTCAGAAGGTAACTTCATTTTTCTCTATCACAGCTGGGTTTTTACATGACGTTTCCCTAACATAAAATTAATTGCTGTAGTCATTTATTGAGCAGTTGATACTGGTTTCTGTTGTAGGGCCAAACAGTATAGCACGGAGCAAGAGAAATAATTCAACTTTGAAGCCCCGCTGGTGAGCTAAGGCAGTTTATTGTAAGGGTCATAGTAGAGCCAGCCGGGGACCGTCAGGCACGCGGTGCGCACACACGGGCCGGCCCAAGGGCCACACCGGACGCAGCAGGAGCTGCGAAGGGCGCTTTTCCCGCTCTGACATTCACCGAGCGCCTGCTGCGTGACATCCCCGTGCTCCGTTCGCAGCGGGAATCTCGTTCTTACTCTGCCACTTCCCAGCTGAACGGCTTTCTCCAGATTCTCTCCGTCTCATCTCAAGTGTCCGTCTGTAAGAGAGAGACGGCGTCTACAGAGAGGGCTGAGACTGGAATGGGACGAGCTGTGGTGTCGTGTCCGGCGCCGAGCCCGGACGGCACCTGGGCAGCCCCAGCGTCCTCCCTGCAGAGTCTCCGTAAAATTCTAAGTGTTCCGTTGGGAAGATGCGAAGCCAGGGCCATGTCGTGTGAGTCATTCAGTGTCAGCTCGTATAGGACTCTCCACGTTGCCAGACGTGACATGTGGAAGTTAAAAGTGGTCCGACCAGCGGCTCCGAAGAGGCCGCGTCCGGGTGTAGCGGGCTGGCAGCCTGGGGTCCGGTCCACCAGGACCCACGGGCAGCCGACGCTGGTGGCTGAGTCCTGGGCACGCGAGGGCCCGGCGGTAGCTTGGCTGGAACAACGAAACCACACGAGCACGGTTTCGCCCCCGATTCCGGGGGTCGGATCCATCCTTGGTCTAGGCACCGGCTCCTGGCCCATGAGAAGTGGATCGGGACGGTCCCCCAGGGGCGTGCTGACGCCCCGGCACTCAGGGCCTGGGCCCCGAGCTGTGGCCCTTTGAGAGGCACAGACCCGCTCGGCCACCTCGTTTTGTGTCATCGGCCCTATGTGACGCTTTGACTTGCCCGCAGGCGCCGGATCCGCATCTGTTGTGACGAGTTGAACCTCCTGGTCCCGTTCTGCAACGCGGAGACCGACAAGGCCACCACCCTCCAGTGGACCACCGCCTTCCTGAAGTACATGCAGGAGAGACATGGGGACTCGTTGAAGAAGG
This sequence comes from Rousettus aegyptiacus, assembly GCF_014176215.1. Lineage (NCBI taxonomy): Eukaryota > Metazoa > Chordata > Mammalia > Chiroptera > Pteropodidae > Rousettus > Rousettus aegyptiacus. The sequence continues at coordinate 809,863 of NW_023416287.1, forward strand.
TGAGCGTCCAGGCCGGTAGACTCCCACTTGGAGCACCCTGTTCCGTGTGTCCTTTCCCCGAGAGCCCAGACTGCCCCTGCTCCCTGGCCCGCGGGCCCACGTGAGCCGGCCCAGGCCGCAGCGCTGGCTGCGGGGCAGCTGGGGCCTGCGTTGTTCACTGAACCGCGGCACAGACATGACACAGGCGTCCAGTGTCGCACCGACGGAGCGCCTGCTGTACGCAGCGGGCCGTGCCGGGTGCGGAGGGGTCTCCGAGACCCATAGGACGTGACTGCTTTTGCCCTCAGAAAACTGAAAGGGATAAAGCAAGAGTAGCAAAAAGAAAAAGAAAAAAGGGCAGGTAAACGTCAAATAAACAATCCGGACTTCAGAGCACTCAGAGGCAGCGAGGAGAGACACTTGCCGGGTGACTGGGGATGAACCCCGGGGCGCGGGGCCCAGGCACCTGGCTCCCCTAGTGCAGCCAGCACGTCCTTGCCTGCCCGCTCGGGGGCTCCCGTAGGACCGAGTGTCTGTGAGTGTCTGCCTGCCCCCTCCGTGGTGGCTCAGAGGCAGCGGCAGCGGTGGCTTCTGTGCTCTGCCGGGACCTTGGGTTCTGGTCTCAGAACTGGCGTCGGGGCGATGAGGCCTTGGTGGAGTGGGCCCGGGCGCCTGGCACGGTCCTTGTCCCGCTGTGTGCGGTTGCAGCACGAGTCTGAGCTGAGCTGAGGTTGGTAACAAACGCGGAGCCTTTGGGAAAGAGCCTCCTGCGTTCAGGTCCCTGTGGGGCCTGGGAGCTGGTCCCCGGGGCCGAGGCCAGGCCCCTGGCTGGGGGCTTGATTCCTCCACATCGCTGCCCTCGGATGTGTCACGTGACAGTTAACAGCTTGTGAATTACGTAACTTCATCACATTCCTTATTTTCACGGTACATTAATTGCATTTTTGAGCAGTACTCATTCGTGGTTATCTGTGACGCGGCTCCTCTTTAACACTTTGTTAGAGGTAGGCTCCTGGCTTGTTTTGATGAAGCTTTTACATCGTTTTAAGTGATTTAACGTTTGGCTCCGTACCTATTAGTAAACCGTTGACACAATTCAAGCACAGCGGAGGTGTTACAACGAGAAGCTGCGGGCAGACGCGTGTGCTCGCGGAGGGGCGGCTGGGCGCAGGGCCGCTTCCCGGGCGTGGCCTCCGGTCCGATCCTGGCGGCTGCAGTGCCGTCAGGCAGCGCGTCTGGGGGCTTGGAAAGGGAGCAGCGCGAACACACGTGAACCTCGCCGTGTCCTTCAAACTTTCCCTTCCCGCGTGGATGTTCTTGTTCTTAAAAGGCAACACGGGAGAGTCTGCCGTGGTTTTCCTGTTAGCGCACGTTTTAGTCGCCAGATCTTCCCTGCTCTACTCAGGCTTCTGCTTAATCAAGACATGGGGGTACTTCGAATGAGGCAGAGACCCCACTGGCCTGGGAGTGGCCGTCACTGGTCTGCGGTGCGCAGCTGGCCTCCCTGCTGCGGGGGGGTGGGGGCAGCGCCGTGGGGGCCCTGCCCGCAGGGGCGTCTCCGGTCGGGCGTCCGGGGCTGGGGACGTTCAGGCAGCAGTGGCTGTGATCTGATAGGCATTTCAGAGCGATCACTCACCGCTGTGTGGGGACAGTGGCCTCTAGGAGTGCGGGTTGGGGCAGCAGAGAAGGCAGAGGCCCTGGTCAGGAGGCCGCAGAGCAGCCCCCCGAGACTGACCCATGCATGTGCGTGCTGTGGGGTGGGGCGCGCTGGAAAGAGGACTCGGGGTTCTGGCTTGAGTAGCTGGCTGCACGGTGCCGTTTGCTGCGACGGGAAGATGGGGACAGTGGGGGACACGTGGAACCCCCATGCCCACGAGGCGTCAGGCGGGGACATCGACAAGGGGTTGGATAGACGAGTCTGGAGCTGGACGGCTCATCGGCAGGGGGCAGGCGACTCACTTCGTGCCACTTCTGTGAGCAGCACGGACTGCGGCCCCGTCCCGACCCCAGCAGGGGCGCCCGTCTGCACGTCGCCGCAGACCTCAGCACGGTGCTCGCGTGTCCTCGGACGTCCCGCGGGACCTGGCGCCGTCGTCAGGCTGACCGTAGCTGTCCCGTGCCGTCTGATGCCCAGCCACTGTCACACTTCCCCAGCGCGTTAGAAATGAGTCTCAGGGCGGGTTCTTCCCAAACGGCACCCACCGCAGATTATGGTTTTGGCCTCTAAGCTTCGGCGACCCCCCCGCCCCACGGTTTCCCAGCGTTGGGGTCTGGGAAGGGGTCAGTTCAAGAGTCGCAGGGCTTCTGAATTGCTGTGACTCACTTTATCCATTTACGGTAATTTCAAGTTCGATGCAACTTCAAACTTAAGAAAAGTTGCAGAAATGTACAGCAGCTCCCGCGGGCCGGCCCAGGCCTTCCCGAGCCAGCGGCCTTCAGCATTTTGTCCCTTTGCTGTCGTGGTCAGCAAGTCTTTGTTTTTCTGAGCCATTTGGCAGTAAACGGCAGACAGCACGCCCCAAACACCCGAGCACCCCCGAACGAGAACGCCATCTCGTGACTGGAACACAGCGATCAAAACCGGGGCGTTTACCGCGAGCGACGCGGTTGCCAGGTCAGGGTGAGGCCCTGACGCCGCCTGTTGTCCTGTAATGCCCTCCGCAGCTTCGGGGGGACCCAGCCCGGGCTCATGGCCACCCCCGGGCACCCCGGCCGTGGACCTCAGGAGGGCTGCAAGGCCAGTGTCCCCCTGCGCCTCCCGTCACCGCACCTGCCCCTGGGCTTTGCGCCCCGTCTTGTTCATCTGAACGAGGGCCCCCCACAATTTCACTTGGGCACCAACCCCGTTATTGACACACTGTTCCTTCCCTGCTGCTCCTGCGAGACCTGTTGGTCCCACGTCCCCTGCCAGCAGCCACCACCCCCTTGCTCTCAGCGGCAGAGCCGAAGGACTTGTCTGTCCCTGACTCCCGTCTCCAGCAGCCTGTGGCCACCCGACCCCCGCTGCCAGGGACGGGCGCCAGGGGACGGTGCCGCCGCCCGCGCCCGGCTTCCGGGCCAGCGCCCTCCCCGGCGGTGCTGCTTGCCGACTCGGCCCTGGCTTCCGTGGAGGGCGCCCGGGCGCGTCTGCCTCCGCTGACCCCTGCATTCAGCGGGGTGCGCACAAACCCCCTCCAGACGGGGCCCCTGGCTCCCAGGTGGGGGGACACGGTGTGGCAGACCCTTCACAGAGGGGCCGACACCCTGTTCCAGGCGGCAGGCTCCGCGGGCGCCCGTGGCACTGGGGTCCACTTTGCGGCTTTGTCCTAAGGGGTTTGTTGGCCCCTCGTTCTTCTGTCATTCCCGAGCAGCATCGTCCCGGCCCGAAGCTCTGCTCTCCCGAGTGTCCTGGCCACGCTCCGGTCGCACGGGGGACGGGCCTCTGGCCTCGTTCCGGCCGCTGGGTTTTTCAGAGGACGGGGGTCGGCGGTTGTTTTCTCTGTCGTCATTTGCTTTTACGGGAGTTACTTTTCAGCCTTCCTTTTCTTTGTCCTTTTTAAGGTTTATTTTTTCTGGTGTCTTGAGCCAGAAGTTTGCTTCCTTGTTTGCGACCTTCCGGTTTTCCGCTCAGTGCATTTAGAGAACACCCCACAGGCCGGGACGTGACGCTTCCCGGCCCCCGGGGGTCTTAGCCTCGGTTTGCCGGCGCAGCGTGGGAGTTCTGGGAGGGGTGGGTGGCCCTTCGCTTCCCACTGACGTGGCGCTCTGCGTCTTCCTGAGAGCAGCTTCGGCCCGTTTCTCACGCGCTGCGCGTGCCGATGGACGCAGGTGGCCTGGAAGCGGTTCCGCACGTTCGCCGTGCCCTCCGGTGAGGCCTCTTACGCACGTGGCTTTATAAAGCTGCGCGGGCAGGTGGGGGCCCCCGCACCCCACACGGCCCCGGAGGCAACAGAGCCCTCGCTGGGCACGGACCGAATGAATCTGCCACGACCCGGCAACGGAGCGACGGAGGACCTGACTCTAAACGGGGCAAGGACATGAGCAGACGTCGCCCTGCAGAAGAGGCACAAGTGGCCGGCCTCGCTGGTCACCGGGGAGATGCCGGCCAAACCCCGGTGACGCCACCTCAGACCCCGTGTGGCAGGACGTGGGGCAGTAGGAACCCTTGGGACCGAGTGCTGCTGGGGTGTAAAACGGTGCAGCCCGTGGGACGGTCCGAGTCCCCGGGAAGCCACACTGCTTGGCGCGTGGCATTCGCCCCGAGGAGCCGGAGGCCAGCAGCTCCTGTACCAGAACATGCACAGCGGCCAGCGGCGGAAGTGGCCCATGCCCGCCGGCGGGTGAGTGGGGGAGCAAAGTGCCCCGGCCGGCGGGGTGGCCTCTGACACGGGCTCCAACGCGGCCGGACCCCGAGGACACTGCCCAGTGACACTGCGATCCCACTGACACGAGGTCCCCGGAGTCGCGCAGCTCAGAGCCGGCGTCGGGCGGCGATGCCGGGGCCAGGGGCCTGGTGTGTGACCGGGTTTCCGTTTGGGAGGACGAAGTTTTGGAGCTAATAGTGGTGTTGACGACGTGACATTTTGAGTACACGTAATGCCCGTGCGTTAAAAATGCACTTACAAATGGTTAAGATGGCAAATTTCACATTTTACCATAAAACACACATGAGCCGAGACTTGGCCGTGTGAGACGCAGGGCGTCAAACATGGAGGTTCGTGCGTGCAGGAGGCGGGGGGTCGCAGCGGCGCCGTGCAGCACTCGTGGGGCCCCGGCCGCGGGGTCCCCCTCAGCTGCCCCCGTGCCGTGGGGGGGCCGCTCAGAAGCGCCGCCGTCCGACTCCTGCCGGTGGGCTCCCGTCCCTCTTGCCTTTAGCCGACGTGAGTCGGCACGTTGCGTTTGGTCGGCAGCTTTTACCCTCCCGTGCCCGCCGCCGCGCTCAGCAGTGTGGGAAACACGGGCCCGCTGCGGGGTGGGGGCGCCGGAAAGCTCTGGGCACGGAGGGCGGTGACCACAGCGACGTTTGTGTGCTCCACCGCAGCAAAAATAACAAAAGTAACTACCTGCTTTTTAAAATACAAGGCGGCTTCACAGTGTGGTCAGGGCTCTGTTGGGAAAATGAAAGTCCGTGTAGTGTAGCCGCGTGAGGAAGACGTTCGAGTCCCTGTTTCCGTCACGTTCCTCCAGGTGACGGAAGTCTGCGAATGGCGCCTCGGTTCAGCTCTGTGTTTCCAGGTAGTTCGGCTCGTGATTTGTGCCGTTCGTGTTTCTGGAGACGGCCGTTCTCACGCCTACGAATCGCCAATGACCATTTCTCACCTTAGGAGTTCGAGAGCGTGTTTTGCGGTAAAACTGGCAGAAGGCTAAAGCTGACCAGACCAGACGCCTTGGTGACGTGCCCCACACAGGAGAGTCTACAGAGCAGCCCAGCCATGGAGATCAAGTGACCGGAACTGCACCCCGATTCCTGGCAGAAGACGGCCAGCCCTCCGGCCCGCAAACATTTCCACCGCCGCGGCTCCGCGCTGACAGTCTCACTCTGGAGGGACGTGGCTCGAGGGGACGGGACCCCAGGGGGGACTCTGAAGCGCACTGTGCAAAGATACTTACCTAGAGCAAAACACTTACCCGTCACTGTCCCCTTAGACCGTTGGGGATGAAGACATCTTGACAATTAGTAAGTAATTTTTCAATTATCTGTCCGATTCCATCATGTTTTCTTAACATGATAACTTAAAAAATTAACACCCCGCGTAATTTCTTTAGCCTGACAAGGTACCTTGCTTTTTACTTATTTTACTTACGTTTTAAACGTGCCCCGTAGCAACTGGAACAAGTTGAATTGTTCTTCACTAGAAGCAGTTTGGAAATTTATTTCATTTGTTTATCGCCCCCCTGTACGATTCCAGTCGCATAGTACTGTCGCCAAGTGCAGTCCTGTTTACACCGTTTTGCTAGAAATTTGCCAGTGACGCCCTGTAAAGCTACTTTCGTCCGTGAGTGACATCCTGTCGCAGTGGGCTGCTCAGCGCCCTCACTCCCATATTGAGTCATTACTTTTTGTGTAATAAACTGTAGTGTTTGGAACCGAGTTTTTCAAAAGAGTGGCTTTATTTATTACGACCGATAATACCGAAAGCCGTTACTGCGATACAGTCACCTTTGGTAAATGCCGTCCCTCAGGGCCTGTGGAGGTTCGTGCCCAGAGGCGCAGGTGAGTCAGACGAGACCTTTGGGGGGGGCGGGGCGGCGGTCTTCATTTTTTGTTGCTCGTGGCATCGACCTGAAGGCTTACGACATCGTCCCACTGGGGTCGCGCCTGGCCCCACGCAGGCCGCCGAGAGGCTCTCGTCCCGTGGGGACGCAGGACCTCTGTGTGCGCCCCGCGTCCGTCTCAGAGGGCGGCTTTGGCCTCACTGCCAGGCCCTGCGTCGGAGGCGTGAGGTCACAGCTGGGGGCCGCCGTCAACACACGGAGATGGCACTTCCACGGCAGCTCGATGGAGGACACAGTCCGGGTCCGAGTGTCCAGCGCTGCCGTGGACAGCGTGGCAGGACGTCCTCTCGACAACAGAACGTTGCTGAGCCCTGGGCTGCCCCTCCAGAGCCCACCGATAGGTCGGCGTCACCTGGTCACTTCCGTAGGTTGCGTTCTAGGAGCTTCGAGCCCCCGACTTCTCCCCGCCCCCACCCATCACGGCCCCTTGGCAGGCCGAGGTGTCGCAGATGCCGGGGGTCCCCTGAGCACCGACGGCGCCAGGAAGCCCGGGGTCGCCGGGCAGCCCGGGCTCGCCGTGGGCCCCGTCGCGGCCGTCTTTGCCGACGCCAGGCACGCCCTGTGGTCCTGCGGACAGACCAAGAAGGTGAGTGGACGCCGCGGGAGAGCGGTGGGGCCTGCCGCCCTGCGCTGCCATCTGACCGGCTTGCGCCCCAGCTCCGGGCGAGGCCCAGGCCGCAGGGCCCAGGCCGGGGCCCCTCCGGGCAGAGGCCCGGGGCGGGGGCGGGGGCGGCAGGTGCAGGGAGAGGCGCAGTGGACCGGCCACGTGGGCGCAGACTGGAGCGGGGACAGTGGTGCCGTGTGACGGAGGGCCTGGACTGAGCCAGCGGGGGCAAAGGAGGCTCCCCCATCGGGGGGCCCCGCAGTGGCAGGGGGCGCAGCTAGGTCAGCAAAGGAGAAACGGGGTGTGGCCTCGAGGGCTGGGAGGGGAGAGGAAACACGGGGCGCGGGGGCCGAGCGACAGGCGTGCGCCTCTGAGGCCAGGTGGCCTTGGCCTCCCAGGTGTGAGTGCAGGTGACTGACGCCGGGTCAGTCTGAGGGGGCTGGGCAGTGGCTTTGGCTGGGGACAGCTCGACAAAGCGTTTATATCCGACATTAAAAATTCAAATGTTCAGGATACGTGTGGGCTAGTTAAGAGAAAATTCTGTTAGCGTTTAACTGAATTAGGCGCCAGGAGGCTCTAGTTTGATAGACTTTAACCGGGTCGACTTAACCAGAACGGGCAGGGCCTGCTCGCCCATCAGTCGATTACGTGCGTTGCCAAGCTGGCCTCCGAGAATGCTCCGCCGAGGAAAGGCAGTGTCCCTGTGGAAGCCACCCGGCACCGCCCCGAGTAAAGCTGCGCGAGTGTGGAGAAGCCGCCGGGAAGCAAAGCCCTTACGGCCGTGGCCTCGTACCTTGGAGGCCCTGGTCCCCACCGGGCCCGTCCAGGCCCACGCCGGCCGAGCCTTTGTCTCCTCTGTCCCCGGGGTTTCCTGTTGAAAGAATGGAGACAGCTGTGTTTAGAACACGAAAGACGTCGGCGCGGCCCCGGCCGTCTGCTGACAGGAGATGCGCTGAGACGGGCCGCACAGCGCAGGCTCTGTGGGGCGTGGCACAGTGACCCCAGCCACGCGTCGGAGCCGCCGTGCCGAAGTTCCCGTGTGTTCGGGACCGCGACGCCGTTGGCGGCTGCGTGTTCGCCCTTTGTGGGTGCCCCCACCGCGGCCGGGCCCGGCCCGCGAGCTCGCCGGGGGCGTCCAGTGCCCTCTCGCCGTGCGAGGCCCGCATCCCGCGGGCTCCGTGGCCGTGGCCCGCGTCACCAACAGCCGTGCCGGTGTCCAGTGAGGAAGGCCCGTCGCTCAGCCCGTGCCGTGTGACGTTAGATGCAGACGGGTCATCTGGAAGGACGTTCCTGGCCAGGGGAACCTCTTGTCGGCGGTGACGTGAGAGGCAGACGGCACCGTCGGGGGCAGCCTGTCCGCCTGGCGCTGACGGGTTGGCGCCAGCTTTCTCTTGGCTGTCGGTCAGCGTGTCCTTGCCTGGCCCGTCACCAGCTGAGCAGTGCGAGGGCCCGGGGGCGTCTGCGGGCCCACGGGAACGGCCTCCCCACGGGGCGTGTTGGTTCGGTGCGATGTCCCTGACCTGTTGTGTCCCCGGAGGGATGGGGTGGGACCTCCAGAGCATGTTCTCAGCTCCTCCCCGACCACCCTCGGGCAGCCCCATGCTGCTCTCCTAGAGAGGGCCGGGGCTCAGGGTGGCCGAGCCATCGCCAGCCTCCAGAGGTCGGGGGGTGGGGGGATGGCCCGCCCTCAGGCAGGCGGCCAGAGGTCGCAGCCTGTGACCACACTGTCACGTGGTAGTTGCCCTGCTGCTCTCTCGAGAGCCAGGAGAGGTGACCGATGCTGATTTTGAGTCTTGTTTTCAAAAGTCGTGAAGGCATTAGATTAACGGCATTCGGAGCAGAAGGCCCGTCGGGCTTCCTGAGCGGACGGCAGCCGTCGGGGGCCAGCGGGGGGCTGTCCACGCCGCTGGGACGAGGAGGCGAACTTGACGCGTTCGCCCCCCGGTGTTGACCCGTTCCGCCTCCGAGCGCCTCAGTACCAGCGCGGGGCCCCTTCCTCCTGCCCAAGTATTTAAGCTCCCCTCACGGACGGAGAAAGTCACAGAACCCAGCTTCCCTGGGGAGCGTTTTCCCTGAGCTGTCCCTCAGAAACGGTCACTAAGCTGGGACAAATGGCGTCGTGACCTTAATCCTTCATTTGGGCCCCACGGTGGCCGGGCTGGGCAGACGCAGGCGGTGGCCGCAGACCGGTAGCTTCCGAAAGCCGCTGTGGCACCTGCAGGCTGGGTCGGGGCTCGAGGGCGCCGGGCCCCGAAGCGCGAGGGCCCCGCTGGCCTCCGCCCGACGCGGCTTCCCGCACGGCTCAGCCTTTCTGCCACCATGTGGCCCGAGAGGGTGGGGGACACCGAGGCACCTCGGACGTGTGTCCAGCGCAGGTCTTCACGAGGCCGGTCAAGGCCGAAACGCACATTGGCTCACGTCCAGGTGACTTCAGGTCCCCCTTCCCTTAGGGCTCCCTTCCCTCCCTCGTCCCCCCGAGGGGACATCTGTGCGTGGGGGTGGGGGGCACGCCGGGGGCCCTGTGGTGGGCTGACCGCACTCACCTCTGGGTCCGGGGTCTCCCAGCTCTCCAGTGGGGCCACGGTATCCAGGGGGCCCTCGAGCGCCGGGGTGACCGATGGAGCCGGGGGGCCCTGGGGGGCCGGGGGGGCCGGCGGGGCCAGGCCGACCGATGGAGCCCGGTGCCAGAGGCTTCCTCAGGTGAGCGGCTAACTGCGCGATTTGCTCTTTTGGGAACAAAGACGCGGACGGTCGCCCACTTGGGAAGGCCCGTGCGGCGCTTCGCGGGGCCGTCTGCCGGGTGGTCCTGCTCACGGGCAGCCCTGTGAGCCAGACCGGACCACAGGCCGCAAGGGGCGCCTCCTGCGTCTGGAGCGCCTTAAAAGTCCTGTGAATCGGGGCGGCCAGATGTCCACCCGTCCCTTGTCACGATTTCCTTAGGTGGACACTTAGAACATGGCCCGTGTGCCAGCACCATGTGAGACCCTGCGGGAGAGACCCTCCCCCAGTGCGGAAGCCAGCCCCCCGAGACCGTGGGCGCCGGGCCAGCCGCGTGGGATACGGGCACTCACCGCTGACCAGCCCCCCGCACAGCTCCCTGATGCGCTGCTCACTGGCTTCTTTCCCCTGAAATTCACCCCAAAGGTCCGTCAGCATGCTGGGGGTGCGCTGGCACCCCGAGACACGCCCACGGCCACACCGACGTGGGCGAGGACGGCACGTACCGGGACGCCGGGTTTCCCGGTGATGCCAGGCACGCCCGGCACGCCCTGGAGGCCCACGGGCCCCAGGGGGCCGGGCACGCCCTCCACGCCGCTGGTGCCGTTGGGGCCCTGGATGCCTTTCGGGCCCAGCTCCCCTCGGCTGCCAGCCTGGGGGCACACGCAGGACAGCGTGGGTCGGAGGGCAGCGGGCCCCGCAGCTGCCGCCCCACGCTGCTCCCTCTCGGCCGGCAAGGGAGCGAGGGCTCGTGCTGTGGGCCGGGCCGGTGGCCCAGTGCTGGCCCCAGAAGCCAGCGGGCCCTCCGGAGTTTGTCGTGGGAGCCCTGCCAGCCACTCACCTCTCCTTTGGGTCCGACGGGGCCACCGGGACCCTGCAAGAGACAAGATGCGCATATCAGCGACTCGCGTTGCTAGGGCGTGGGCGGCAGCTGCTGCGGACGAGGCGAAAGCCAGGCGTCCGCCAAGCAGAGCTGCGCCTATCCTCCGTGGTGCCGTCTGGGTGACAGCCCGGACAGCACACTGTGCTCAGGCCGAAGAGCCGCTGTCCCCGTCGAAGCCAGACGGAGCCCCCAGGAGCGAGGCTCCTCAGCCCGCACGGCCCGGCCGCAGCGGGGGGTTCCCGGGGTCTCGCGTCAAGATTGTCTCGGGATTCGCCACAGTGCACACGTGCCCACGCACACGCACTCCCACGGGGTCACGGCTGGGCGGCTTCCGTGTCCCTCAGATGCGAAGGAAGCCTGAGATGCAGAGCTAGGCGCCCTGGCCACGTGGGCGCCCGAGAGCCTGTCCCCAGGCCGCATGGCCGGTCCGCTTCCCTTGGCTCCGGAAGCGGGAATCTGTCCACCAACCCAGCGTTGTGGACCGAACCTGCATCTTAGCTCTGCTGAACCTGTTTTCCCGTTAAAACTCAACGGTGACCAGTTCACACCGAAGCCCAGGTGGCCTGACCACGCAGGCCGTGTCGCGGGGCGGGGGGCGAGAACCCCGCGGCCAGGCCCACGGGGCAGCACAGGCCCCGCCGGCCGCCTCGCCGGGGCCCGTGGGTGCTGCCTCCACGGGCGGGCCCTGAGCGCGGCGGGCCCCTTCCCAGGTGGCGGTGGCAGTGAGGGCGCCGCGCTCACACTTACCAGTTCGCCTTTGTCCCCAGGAAGGCCATCGGAGCCCGCAATGCCCTGAAACAGCACCCCAGAGTTAAAAGAACGGGTCACGCCTGAGGCTGTCCCCACCGTGGTGACAGCCGGGGCCTGAGCGAGCGCCAGCCAGGCCTGGGGGTGCCAGGCTGACGCCAGCCGCAGGGGGTTTGCATTGTTCTGGGTCCTCGGCCAGTGTAAAGGGCTGCTGGAGGTCAGAGCAGGGGCTCGGGGACCAGGCCCTGCCTGGGGAAGCGGATGGAACCTGGACTGCCCTCTCATGGTCACTCTCCAGAGGGTCATCAGGGAACACGCCCCACCCCACGAGGGTCCCAGAGGAGCCGCCCAGGCCAGCAGCAGCTACTGTCCGCTCGAAGCCAGCCGGTGATGTCAGGCTGGCCGCTCTGTCCTGGGTCCTGGGGCTGGGGCTGGGTGCCCGGAGCTGTCGTCACTGGGGGAGTGACAGCCAGCAACAGTGGCGGAAGGAGGGGGAGGTGACATGCGGGGTGCTCACCTGGTCTCCCTTGGGGCCCGCGGCCCCTCCCGGGCCCTGTGTGGAGAGGAGGCTCGGCATCGGTGTGAGGACCCCAGCCGTGTGCTCGCCCGGGCCCGGGGCCAGACGCGTGCCCCACGGCGCCCCGCCGCCTTGCACGGCCGGCCCCCGGGTGGGCGCCCCTACGTTCGGTCGTGTTTCCAGCACCGGGAACTGGGTGGGGCCCTTCGCACGCGCACCCCAGGACCCTGTCACAGAGCGGCTGCTCGTCTCCCTGGGGGCTGTGTGCTGGGCGGGGCTCGCCCCCACGTGTGGCAGTGCAGACGGGCGAGAACCCTTCCGCAGGCACAGAGCGCGAGGCCGCCCGAGACGGCCGCAGCCGTGACGCCGCCGTGGGAAGTGGGGTACGCCTCTCCCCCACGGCCCCTCCTTCCAGCCTCCGCCCGGGATTTCCTGCCTGGAGGCTAATGAAGGGCCCGCGCTCCAGCCCCTGGCCAGTGGCTTCCATGCTGTCCCCCACAGGGCGTCTGGAGGGGCCGTCCTGGCCCCCCTTCCTGTCTGCAGGTGTCTGGAGGCGACTGCCGCTGGGGCGGGCGGCCAAGGACCTGGTATAGCATGGGCTGGAGGCCCCTCCGGCCCCTGGTCACGGGTGACCACCAACCAGCCTGGGCCCTCTGTGTCCCAACCGTCACAGGACGACAGGGGTCCCCACAGCAGGCCTACCAGCTCTTACTAGGCCACTAGGAAACCTCGAAAAGTGAGGCGGGGGGCCGTCGCGGCGGGGCGGGGGCCGTCACGGTGGTGGAGCGGTGGCTTTGAAGCACCGTGACTCTGCCCAGGGGGTCCTCAGCCGAAACCCAGCAGCAAAGCGGCTGCCTCTCCCGCCGCCCCACGACGGGTACTGACCCTGCGGGGGCCTCTGTCCGTGTGTCCCGTGGGACCGTGGACAGGGACGTGACACCTTGCTGGGATGGCCACTTACCCGGTCGCCCATGCCGCCTCGGAGGCCCTGGGGGCCTGGCAGGCCGGGGTCCCCCATGCTGCCCTTCTGGCCCTACAGACAAGAAGAACCGGCCGGTCACAGGGGGCCCAGCCAGCCGCCTAGGGCTCACTGGGTGCAAACTTTAGCCCCAAACCTTACTCACCTGGAAGCCTCGGACACCAGGGGCCCCGGGGGGGCCTTGTGGGCCTAGAGCCCCCTGAAAGGTAGAAGGAAGGTGTGAGTCTAACCCACCTCCCCCGGAAGCTGGGCGGACATAGGAGCTGGTCCCTGGCCCTCTGGCCCAGTTGCTGGGGACAGAGGTGTGGGGGCAGCCTGGAGGGTAGCTGGGGGGTCCCAGAGGTCACGAGGCACACCCCGAGACCTCATGCCTCAGCCAGGTGGCAGGAGCTGGACAGCCCTCGGGCCCGGCCCTCACCACCACCCAGTTTCCATGGACCACTGTGACGCATCCAAACGCCACCCCAGCCTGCACAGAAGCCGGTCACGCGGTGGGGGGCTCCTGGCCCCTCCCCCGCCCTGGGCCCGCCCCACTCACCGCTGAGCCCCTGTGGCCAGCCTCGCCACGCTCGCCGGGCACACCGACGTCTCCCTACACACAGGAAGGTGAGGGGGGAGGGCGGGTGTCAGCAGGGCCTGCCCGCTCAGGTGGGGGGCCAGGGGTTGGGGGCTGGGGGTACTTACAGGCACGCCGGGCTCTCCCGAGGGGCCGGCCTCGCCCAGCTCTCCAGCTCTGCCCTGCAGGGAAAAGAAGGCCGAGTGGCCCGGCAGCCCGGGTGCCTCAGCCTGGGGCCTGGCCTCCGCCCCGCCCTCCCCGGGGAAGGAAGTCACGTACCAGTTCTCCCTTCTCGCCCTTGGACCCTGCTCGTCCCGGGAGACCCTGTGGGTCAGAAGGCAGAGGTCAGGGGTCAGAGCCACCCCATCCGCGGAGAGCACCCCCAAGGGGTGTGGGGCACTGGCCGCTTCCCTGGCATGGATGCGCAAGCCGCACTCAGGGACCCACGGGGGAAGCCCTGCGCTCGAGCACCCAGGGGCTCCGTCCCAGGCAGCCCTGCGGGGCACGGGCACTCACCGGTAGCCCGTTGGGACCCTTCTCTCCTGGGGCACCATTGCGACCAGCGTCGCCCTGTGGGAGATTCGGGGCTGATGTGCGGCCGAACGCCGCGCTGACCCTCCCCCCTGCAGGCCGCCCGCGGCACACCAACCTTCTCGCCATCGAGTCCTGGCACGCCGTCCCTGCCGTCCCTGCCCGGCATGCCCTGGCGACAGGCGACAGCGTGAGGCCGGAGGGCGGCCCCCCGGCCCCAGTCCGGTCACCCTCCAGGCCGCTGCTCCGGGCCGCTCCCTCCCCGTCCGCCTGAGCAGGTGTTACGGCTCAGCGGCCCCTGGCGGCCTGTGCGCCCTGATCCTCATCGGGCGCCTGTGGGGCCACGTACCGCCCTGCAGCTCTGCACCGGCACTGGTCCCCAAGGGAGGTCCCTGAGGGAGGTCCCCAAGGGAGGTCCGGTTTACAGATGGGGACGCTGAGGCTCGGGCACCTGAACGGAGGGCACAGCCCCGTGCTGGGAGGGGGCAGGAGAGCAGAGTTTCCTTCATTCTCCACCCTCGGCCCTACATGGGGCCTGTCCATGGGGGAGGGGCCCAGGGGGTCTGGGCTGAGCGTGGGCACGCAGCAGGGCAAGGCACGCGGGCGCAGAGGGCGGGCGCCCACACCTGCATCCACCGGTCCTACCTCTACACCTCTCACATGGCCCTGAATGCTGCTGGGATCCCCCAAGGACCCCCGGGCACTGCACGGTCAGTACGGCCACAGGATTGGTGGCCTCATGAAAACACTGCAGGGCGTTAGACCAAGTGAGGGCCATGCGCCCCTGACGCCAGGGACCGCGGGAGGAGGGTGGCTCCCGGGGGACGCAGGCGCAGGCAGGACACGGCCAGGTTGGCCGCGGCGGCCACGGCGCCTGCAAGCACTCACCGGCTCTCCTCCGGGCCCGGCCACTCCGGGGAGCCCCTTGGGACCAGGTCTGCCCTAAAAGACACACAAGCCACCGCAGCTGGGACCGTGAGGAACACTCCGGACGACCTCGCGAGTCCCAGGCGGGCCCAGGCGGGGGGACGGCTGTGCTGGCCGGTCCTGGCTGCCTGGGACCCATCCGAGGATCCGGGACACTGCGGCATTGCACGGCCACCTCGCGGGCCTCTGGTCACTGGTCCAGGGGAAGAGCTGGCGGTGCGGAGGCGTTCACCAGCTGACGCCACCCCCGGGACGGCCACTTCGGTGCTTAGTCGCCCCTCGGCCTTGCTTCTGTCCGTTCGCTTAGCCGTCTCCCAGCTGGGCGAGGTCGAGCACCGCCCAGGGCCTCCCGATGAGCGTGCGTCAGTGGCCAGAGCCAGCACCCCGGGGCCTGGTCCCATGGCCCTGCCCAGCCGCCCCGCGGGCCAGACGAAGGGACCTTCAAGTAGCCACCGGGGCAACGGGGGTGGAGTGAGCGGGGAGCTCACGTGCCCAGTGATGCCCCAGCCGCCCCGGGAGACGGCGGCCGCCCCACGTCCCCATGTCCCCCCACACCCCACAGAGCAGGCTCTGAGGAAGGGCCCAGAGAAGCAAGATGTCTCACTTACGAGGTCACCCTTGGGGCCACGGAATCCCTCTGGGCCCCGCTCACCTCTGTCACCCTGAAAGGACAAGAGGGACAGGGACAGAGTCAACTACTTGAGAAGGTAGGAGAGCCAGGCTGAGGCATGACTGGCCGGGGTCAGACCCAGCAGTGGCCCGAGGGGGCAGGAATGACCCTGCTGAGGGTCGCAGAGGCCAGAGATAGATCCACCTCACATCATGTCCAGAAAAAGAAAAGGCACGACCCTCCCGCAAAGGACAGGCAGACTGGTAAACTCACCCCAGGTGTGCCCACAGCTACCTGCCCAGGTGTGCCCACAGGAACCTGCCCAGGTGTGTCCATGGGACAGCTTAGTCCCTGGAGGGCCGGAGCAGCCCAGTGGGGAAGAGGGAGGGGAAGCGGGAGCCTGGGGCAGTGCGGGGCCCCCCCAGCCCAGACGCACACGTACCGCTTTCCCCGGGGCTCCTGGGATCCCGAGGGGCCCTTGGAACCCGATGGGACCCTGTGGAGAGAGGGGGCATCTGGGCCTCTCTTCTGGAGCCTGGCCAGCACCCCCAAGGGCCCCAGACTGTCTAGAGAGGCCCCCCGAGCACCCCACCAAGCACCCCCACAGGCTCTCTCTGCCCCGGTTGGCCACCCGGTGGTCCCCAGACCCCCTCCGCGGCCTCTCCCGTGCCCAGTCCACCGGGCACGAGCACAAGCGTCATAGCCCCGGCTCGCGGACGTGAGTGCGGGGCAGCCAGAAGCAGCTCTGCCGGGGGCCGCCGCGAGGCCCGGCACTCGCAGGCCCAACTGCATTGGAGGCGGCCCCCCGACTGCCTGACCTGCCCTAGGGGTCGCCACAGCCCCCACGGTGCGGGCGGTAGGGGCTGGCGGACTTACCCGGTCCCCCGGGGGCCCAAGCGGCCCTTGCAGTCCTCGGAGCCCTCGAGGGCCCTGTGGGGAGAGAGTTGGATATGGAGCCGGAGCTGCACCCTGATACGCACAGCCCCCAGGGCCGTGGAGGGCCCCAGTGTTCCCCTAGAAGCCCCCCTCCTCTGCTCAGGCCTTAGAGGGCACAGGCCTGCTGCCCCTGGGGTCGGCGGCCTGGCAGAGGTCGGACCCCAGCCAGGGTCTTGTCTGGGTGCTGGCGGACTGTGCCTGCAGCCCCGAGATGGCCGGGGGACTCCCAGCTGCATCCTTGCCCTGCCCAGCCCCCACCCCCACTCACCTGCAGCCCCACAGTGCCCGGGACGCCAGCGGGCCCAGGGGGGCCGGGGTCGCCCTGCAATGAACGTGGAGGAAATGGCAGTGAGCAGGGTCAAGGGCGGACTGTCCCAGCCCCTCGATGCCCGTGGCCTCGCCCCCCACTTCATGGCCGAGTCTCCCAGGCCGAGGCGGCAGGGCTCTCCTCCAGGGAGGGGGAGCTTGTCCCATGGCCTCTGTTCCAGCAAGGTCCCCAGCCATCCTCCATGGCTCCTCCCGGCTGGGGTGGGCCCCTCTGCTGCCCACAGGGCAGTCTGGCCCCTCGCACCACATTAGAGGGCACCTGGCCTCACCCCCAGCCTGTGGGTGAGGACAGAAGACGCCCACCAGCAGCGGCTACAGGGACAGGGTGGCGGGGGCTGCTGGGGACACACTGAGCTGAAGCCAACCTTCTCTGGCTGCCGGTGGGGCCCCCCGGAGCTAGTTGCGGGTTGGCGGGATCTGCCTAGAGGCCCCCAGCCAGCAGGGGCGGTGTGCGGGGGCGGGGGCGGGGTGGGGGAGCCGTTCACTTCGGGTGTGGCCGTGATGCCGCCAGCAACTCCCCCCCCACCCCACCCCCGCCCCAAGGGCCTCCCCCGCAGCCGCCACCCCCGAGCGGACAGCCTGGCGTTGCCCACCAACCTTCTCGCCGTCTTTGCCGACCTCTCCTTGCTCCCCTTTGTAGCCAGTGGGTCCCTGAAAGCCAGCAGTGGGTGACGCGTTGCAGCCCGACCCCCAAGCAGCTTCGAACTGAGGCCACAGGGCTCACCAGCCAGGTGGGGAACAGGCCCAGTGGGAGGGGCCTGGGAGGGGGCTGGGCCCGGCGCTCAGGGAATCAGCAAAGTTGACGGGGGAAGCAGAGGGAGCAAGAACCCCAGCAGGGTGGGAGGACCCCGTCTCTGCCCCCCATCTCGGCCCACACGGGGGCCGGGCACGGAGGCGGGCTCGGGTCGGAGTCGCCCTGCTGCCACCACGCACCTTGAATCCCGGCATTCCTGGGGGCCCAGGGGGGCCTGGTGGGCAGATGGCGGGGCACTGTAGGAAAACAGAGTGGTCACGCCCCTCCCCGACCTCAGGGGCCCTGAGGTGGGCCATCCACCCAGGCGAGGGGGCCTCCTGGAGTGCCCACACAGGACCCCATTGAGTGCTGGCCGCGGGGTGTGGCCAGGCCCTGCAGGAGCTGGACCGCGGCCGCCAGGCCCCTCCCCGCCTGCCGACACTGGGCTCAAGGTGGCTATTCACAGGCATCTGCGGCTGCGGCTTCGCGAAGGGGCCTTCCGCCCCGCCAGCCCCCCCCCCCCCCCGCCGTCCCCGCTCCTCCAGCGTGTTTCAGGGACAGGGACGTGATGGCCCTGGGTCGTCCCCGAGCCCGGGCCACGGCCCCCATGCCAGCTGCTTGGCCGGCCTATTGAGGGCCCAGCCATTGTCCTCGTTTGGCAGACCCCACACCCGCCCCCTGGGACCTGGGAGGGGCGTGGGGACGAGAGCCGCGGTGGGGGCCAGCACAGGGCTCGAGCGGGCGGGGGTGGCGGGAGGGCATGGGGGAGACAGTGGGGGCCCCCGTGCTGAGCCCGTCCCCAGCGAGCCTGTCCCTGACTTCCTGCGGGGGGAGGGGACAGGCCGTCCTCCGGACAGTCCCCTCCCACCAAGAAGGCGCCCCCAGCCCCTTCCCAAAGGGCTGCCAGTGCTCACCTGAAGGTCAGTGGCGCCTTCGGGGACGACCCCTGGGTGACCCTGGAACACAGGACCGGCTGGCTGTGACACCGCCCGCCCGCTCTTCCCCTCCCTCCCCCCACCATGTGACTTGGGGACACCAGGGGACTCTGGCCCGTCATCCCAGCATAGACAGTCCTAGGTGCTGCTGGCCCATCTGCCAGGCACGTGACAATGACAGAGCCCACCTCCCCAGGGACAGGTGGCCATCAGACCTGAGCCCTGACTGTCCCCGAGTCACCGCAGCCTGGACTCAGCTGGCTGCGTGTGGGGAGCCCGCGCAGGCAGCGTCCGGGGCTGGGGCTCCCGGGGACAGGGAGTCAAGCCCTCCGTGCAGTCACCCATGCCCGCAGCCCTGGCCCGGTACTTACAGGGGGTCCCGGAGGTCCTGGGGGGCCGGGCAGGCCCGGGAGTCCAGAGGGTCCCTGGAGGGGGGGGTGTGACTTAGATGGAGCAGGCTCAGCCCCCGCCTGAGGTGAGGCCGCCCACTGCTCCCGGACAGAAGCTCCCCTCAGCTGTGGCTCTGAGGGGACACGGCCAGCCCTGCCCACCTCCCAGACCTGGCCTGTGCCACTGTCCCCTGCGGCCTGAGGTCTGGCCCGTCCCTCTCGCTGGACGTCAGCCACGGCTCCCATCAAAGCCCGCGAGAAAGGCAGGGGGCAGGGGAGAGGGTTCCGGAAGCTCCTGCCCTTGAACCCGGGTCGGTGGGGAGGGCGCTCGCTCCCAGCGGTGGGCAGTTCTGGGGCAGCCACTCACCGGAGGACCCCGGAGGCCGAGTCCACCTGGGAGGCCGCTCACGCCTGCCTCTCCCTGGGGGAGAGACGAGAGATGGGGTCTGCACCCAAGGGGCTCCAGCAGCCCCGGGGGTTCAGAGCCGGCCCCTGGTCCCCACGCAGGGCCAGTCTGCCCTCTCTGCAGGGGCGCAGACCTGGGTGGGGGCCAGGTCTCTGCCCCCAGAAGCCCCACCCCCAGCCCCGGCTTGGGACCCGGCCGCCAGGTTGGCTCCAGGTGTGGTGGGCATGGTTGGCCGGGGCACAGGCTGCGGTACTCACAGGGGGTCCAGGGAGGCCTTTGCCCTGCAAAGCCAAGCACGTGGGTCAGAGCTTGCTGGGGGCAGGCTGTGCCCACCCGCCACCTCCTGGGGAAGGGTGCCTCGGGACAGCGCCTGGTGCAGAACAGCCTCCTGGAGAGAGGCTGCGGGGGGCGGGGGGCGGGGGGCGGCCAAGCCTGCGGGGCGCTCCTCTCGAGGCTCCTGGAGGACCCCACCCACGTCAGACGCTCAGCTCCTCAAACCCCCACCAGGAGACAGGATACTTACCCCCAGCCCAGGTGGTCCAGGGGGTCCCAGACTTCCCTGCCGAAGGAAGGCGGGTGTCAGGCTGGGCTGGGCTGGGCGCCCCCTCCATCCCCAGACACTATGGCTCCTTTGGAGGGGGGGCCCTGACTGACAAGACCCAGGCGCCAGGAGTTGGGGGGCTCTGACGCTGGAGCCATACAGACGGGCCCTGCGGCGGCTCCTCCAGGAAGCCTTCCAGTTATCCCCCCCTAGAGGTGGCAGACCCTGACATCGGCCGCATGGCGTGGAGCACGGAGCCTCGGGCAGCCAGGCCCTGTCTGCAGCCCCCTGCGTCTTTGCCCTGAGGCCTCTGCGCCCTCCGCGCCCCAGCAGCAGGGACGGCCCTGCTCCCGGGGCACGGGCGGTGTGCTAGGATCGGAGGCCACCTTGTTGGAGGGGCACTGCTCAGTCAGGAAGTGGGTTTCGGTGGACGACAGACTCAGGGCACAGCCAAGTGACCCTGACCATGGGCCTCAGGTGGGCACAGAGGAGCAGCAGTTCACGGGGAGGAGGGGGCACAAGGGCCAGTCACCCCTCAACCGTACCAGCCTCCCACACACGGCCTGGATGCCAGGGTGACTCTGCCCAGAGTGGGTGCGGGCCGGGGGGCCCTGTGGTGCAGGCACTCACCCGTTCTCCGGGGGCGCCCTTGGGTCCAGGGGGTCCATCCCTGCCGGTCAGACCCTGGGGAGAGAGGTAGAGTGGAGGGTCACGTAGAAAGGACGAGCCCCACCCCGCACCCACCTCCGTGTGTGGGGAAGCACGGGCCGGGGCTTCCGGGACTACATCCCAAGACCCTGGGGCCTGGCACGGCCTCTCCTGCCCGCCCGCTGTCCCCCTGCCATGTCCACAGGCTCTGGGGGAGGCGGGGGCAGCCAGCGCCTGGAGCAAGTGCGGGAGTCGGTGAGCCCGGCGGGCAGGAGCGGCCACTTCTCAGACCCCCTGCAGTCCCCGTGGATGGCCCTGAGCCCTGATGACCGATGCGCTGGCCTGGGAGGGGCCGGACCGTGGGTGTTTGTCCCCAGATGAGCGAGGGCTGGGGGGACTTTTGCCTCTGCTGTGGGAGGCTCTGTCCTTGGCCGCCTGCCCACCTTGGCCAGACTTAGGACTCAGCTCTGGGATAAAGGCCAAGAGACCCCTGCTGGGGCCAGCCAGACTCTCCTGTCCTGCTTGACAAGGCCCAGCTGGAGAAGAGCAATTAACCCTGACCCCTGAGGCAGGGAAGGGCCCCGGGCCTGGCCGGGGCAGCAGGGGGCCGGGGGGGGGGCGGGGGGGCGGGGCACACTCACGTCCACTCCCGGCAGTCCTGGCAGCCCGGCCTCCCCGGCTCTCCCTGGCTTCCCCACGGCCCCTTTCGGTCCCTGTGGGGGAGGGCAGAGGCATGAGCGGTGGCCTTCACCCAGGAGACAAGTGTTTCCTAGTCAGGGGCCCCCCCATCCCCGCAATCCCAGCCGGGTGCTCTCCACCACCAACGCCAGCATCCAGACCCGACCTCCTGGGGTCCCACGCCCAACCCCCCGCCCCCGCCCACCCTGCCTGGGCGCTTTGGCCCCCCAGCTAAGGGCTGGTGGGTCCCTCTGTGGGACCCCCAGTGAGCCGGGACCAAACAGCTCTGAGGGCCGTCCCGCTGGGCTATGGCGACCCCAACCCCCGCCCGCCCCGGCACCGGCCCAAAGGACGTTGCAAAGCCAGAACCCGCCCAGGCACAGGGAAGCACACGCACCCCCTGCCACCCGCCCCGGGCCCAGCCCTGTTCTCAGGCCCCTGAGGCCTCCCTCGGTGACCCCTCCTCTCGGCCGCCCCTCCCCCCAACACAGCAGGACACTCACCGGAGGCCCTGGCAGGCCTGGAGGGCCAGCTTCTCCCTGCAGAGAGGGGGCGCCCACGTGTGAGCAAGCGTGCCCTGAAAACCCTGCCCCAGGGAGCAGAGCTGGACCCCAGGAGACAAGATGGGGGCCCCTCGCCCCTCGTCCACGCCTGGGGGACACCTTCCTCCAGGGCAGGCACTGGGGAGAGGGCCTAGCCGGACAGACGGGCTCACTCCCTGCACGGCCCACACAGCTTTCGGGGACCACTTTGTGGGTGGAGGAACATGGCCCCCAGGAGCGAGGGAGCCCATCACGATGCTTCAGGCAGTGGGACGGGGCGGCGGGGGTGGGGGGAGGCCTCCCACCTCCACCTGGCCGGTGGGCAGCCTGGGCCCCGCCCGAGGACTGGGCCTCAGACCCTTTAAAACGCCCCCAGGCCAGGCTTTAAGTGGAAGCGTCTGGAAGGAATGAGGAGCCTGATTGGCTTGACCTGGGAGGCCTGGGGCGCCAGGTGCCTGGTGGGAATCATGCGGGAGGCTGAGGGCCGCTGAGGACAGATCTTGGGGGCTCCACCGGAAATGACATGGGTGAGGAGAGGCCTCGGAGGGCCCCCCCTTTCACGGAGGGGGTTGGATAAGGGGGGGCTGTGGGACTCCAGCTGCATCCCCACGTCGCTGGCCTGGACGCCCACCGGGGATGCCACCTCCAGGGCAGAGCAGGCACCCAGGCCCCTCCGAGGCTGGCTCCAGCCCCTAGCGACCCCCAACCCAGACCCCCCAGAGGGGCCGGCCCTGCACACTGCCGCCAGACCCCCCACACACCGGGCACAGGTCCCTCAGGGATCCAGAGCCGCAGGCCCTGGTGCCCACAGGTCCACTGCTTAGACTGCCACCTGCCCTGGGGATGCAGTCGAGTCTGTGCCCCAGAGCCTCACACCCCGCAGGGGTGCGGATGGCACCCTGCCCTCGAGGCAGGACCTAGTTCTCACCCTGTCATGCTCGGGGTTTTGGGGCAGCCGGGGCCAGAGCTAGAACTGCACAGATCGGCCTCCCCCAGCCCGTGCCATGCCCCAGACTCACGTCAATGCCGTCCTTGCCAGGCTTCCCGGGGGGCCCTTGGGGGCCAGGGGGGCCTCGAGGTCCCACTTTCTGAAATGGAGAAACACTATTAGGCGGCAGGGAGGGTAAGCCTGGCAGCGTGACCCCTCTTCCCTGTCTGGAGGGGGGGCCTGTCACAGGGGCTGTGACCCAGCCAGCCTCGGAGACCCCAAAGCGTCTGGCCGCGGCAGTACCCACTGCCTCGGTCCTCCAGCCAGACGGGGCTGCGTCCGGAGCCTCGGGGAACAAAGCGACTTTGTGTGTCTCCGGTGGTGGTGGCCTTGGCAGTGGCTGGACCTGGGCCTAGAGAGAGTGAGGTGGCCTCCCAGGCTCACCCCGAAGAGTCCCGGTGTCTGTGGGACTCAGCCCGGCGGCCGCAGCTGGCCATCGGTGCCCCGGGCTCACTGGCTGGCCCGGGGGGGGGGGGCGCTGGGCGGGGGGTCGTCCCTGGTGCCCGGGCCGCACTGCTGCACGTCCAGCATCACACCCCTGGACCGCCGCCCCAGCCCGGCGCTTGCCCGCGGCCCGAGCTCACCTGCGCCCAGGTCCCGGTCAGCACCCCAGCCAGGAGCGGCCCCAGCAGGAGCAGGGCCAGCGCGGGGGCTCCGGCCATGGCTGCGCTCCGTCTCCGAGTGCCGCCGGTCGCCGCGACGCTGGGCTGGGGCCCGGGGCTCGGCGGGCGGGGCGGGCGGTGGGCAGCTGGCCAGTCCCCGCCCCGGCGGCTGTGCACAAGCCCCTCATTCAGCGGGGCCACCTGGGCGGGCGAGGGCGCCTGCCTGCCGCGACGCGCGGGGGCAGGGACGCGGCCCGGAGGCTTTTTTTTGGCCGGTCTCTGAGCTGGAATTATCCCGGGCGAGCGGTGCACACATGCGCCTTTCAGCAGAAAAAGAAGCGCTCTCTCTGGCCCCTCGCCTGGGGGGTGTGGGGTGCGGAGGAGGGGTCGTGCTGGGGGCTCCCCCCAGGGGCAGGGCTGCCTCAGCCTGAGAGCTGGGGTGCGGAACCCACCTGCCCCGCCCCCGCCTCGGGGCCCCGCCTGCCCGGCCGGGAGGGGTCCCTCCCCCAGGGCCAGCACAGGCCAGGCTCACGGGCACTCCCCGCCTCGCGACAGCGCAGTGGCGGGCCTGGCGCGGGGAAGGGGGTGCCACCGGAGTCCTGGGGCCTGGGTGACACAGTGACGTGACCGACGGGGACTGTGAAGCTGCTGTCAGCTCTCCCCGTCTCTCCCGAGCCTTGAGCTCCAGATTTGGGCTTC
Organism: Rousettus aegyptiacus; assembly: GCF_014176215.1. NCBI lineage: Eukaryota > Metazoa > Chordata > Mammalia > Chiroptera > Pteropodidae > Rousettus > Rousettus aegyptiacus. The sequence goes on from NW_023416287.1 coordinate 833,593, forward strand.
ACCCTGGGAGGCCGGGGCCGCCCTGGGGTCCCTTGCTCGTCCAGGTCGCCCGCCGCCCAGCCACACCCCCAGGGATCTGAGCCTCCTGAGGCCACAGGGCCCTGGGAGGAGGACTCAGGGCTTTGAGAGGTCTGAATTCACCCGGGAGGGGTGGGCGGCCCAGGAAAGGGAGCCTCGGAAGCCCGTGGCTGGGCTAGGAACCTCGTCCATTGGTCAGGTCCCCCCAGCTCCTTCAGGCCCCGCCAGGCCCCCAGGCGGAGGGGGCGTTTGAATGAGGGGTTCTGTGAATGGTGTCCCAAGGAGCAGGAAGATTCTGGCCCTCCAGCAGTCTGAGCTGGCTGGGCCAGCCTCGGACATCAGGGGGCTGCGGAAGCCGCCTTCCCCCACACCAAGGCTGGGGCCTGGGGAGCACCCTGGTCCCCACCGGCTCTAACCCGTCCCTCCCTCTGGGCCCCACAGCTCCGCTCCTGCTGGATGGCTCAGAGAAAGCCCGGCTGGCCTTCACCGTCTGTGACCTCGGCCTGGTGTTCTGCCCCAGCCCCGGCACCTCGCAGAGCTCCCCATCTTGCTGCCAGGAAGTGCCCCGCCCCCCTGAGAGCTGACATGGCTGTGGCCTAGGGCCGGAAGCTTGGGGGTCGCTAGGCCGGAGCTGCCCACCTGGCCCTCAGTCCCCACTGCTGGACACGGGCCCCTCAGGGCTGCTCCAGCGGGGTGTCCTTCTCACTCGAAGCTTCTCTGTCTTAACCCCATAATGCTCTTGACCGAGCACCTGTCTGACCGCTGGGGTCTGTGGGTCCTGGGCCAGCCCCAGTGTTTGCACCCCACACCTATCCCCTGCTCAATGTCTTCGTGGTGGGACTGGCCACGTGCACGCCCCTCCCCCACTCCAGGGCTGGTGAAAGCTGGCTCAGGGTCTCCCTCCAAAGTGACTTTCGGTCTGCTTGTCACTACCCTCACCCCCGGGGCCAGGGCTGAACCAACAATGCTTTTCTTGAAAAGCAACCCCAGCCAGCTTCCAGCCCTCAGAAGGCACAGCCCCCTCCCCCTCCAGGAGAGCCTGGGCCTCAGCACTTCCTGTGTGTGGGCCTCAGTGAAGCCCCCTCTGCCCAGGTCAGGGAGGGAGGTGTCTGACCCGGAGCGGGTGCAGGGGGAGGCCAGGATGAGAGCAGCCCTGCCCTGTGGGGGGGCTCACTGCACCCACACTGGCTGACAGGCTAGGGGTCCTGGGGAGGCTGCACCTGGGCGCAGAGGGTCAGCAGGGGGCTGTGGCTGGGCAGGGGTGGCCAGACGGCAGTCCTGCTTGTCGCACCAGAAGCCAGGGCGGGGAAAGCCACAGCCCAGGCCTGGGCATGCCCAAACGCTGCTCCCCCGAGTCCACTCAAGCCCCCTCTTGAACCAGTGACAAAAGGTAGCCAAGGACCAACTGTCCAGCACGAGGCTCCGGGAGGCCCTGCGGTCAGGGTGTGTGGGCGCAGTGTGCCCAGGAGGGCTGCACCCCTGCTGGGGGCCACGCCAGTCCCATGAGCTGAGTGGGGCCACAGCTGGGCCAGTCAGGACAGGGGCCCCACAGGACCACTGTGCACACCACAACACTCAAAGTCAAATGCGTTTATTCAGAAAAGGCCTTGCACCAGACTAAGAAAGAGCCCCCACGCCCACCCCCAGGCCCCGAGGCTGATTTACAAAGGTGGGGGCAGGGGCACAGAGGAGGGAGGTGGGCACTGAGGTCCAGGTAAGGATCCTGGAGTCCCTGGCCTTCCCCCAGGCAGCGGCCACTGCGGCGACCACCAGAGAGGCCAGCGCTGCTGGACCCTGCGAGCAGCTGGCGACGTGGCTCCCGAGCCCCACGGGCCGGGACGGGATGCGGGCCGGGTCCCAGGGCCTAAGGCCAGGACGGGATGCAGGCCGGGTCCCAGGGCCTAAGGCCGGGACGGGATGCAGGCCGGGTCCCAGGGCCTAAGGCCGGGACGGGATGCAGGCCGGGTCCCAGGGCCTAAGGCGTCGGGGGTGCGGCAGACGGCTCGGCTTCCACAGACTCGGGCCTCTCATCCACTGAGCATCCCGCAGCGGCTGGGGTCGCGGGGGCACCCTGCTCCTGCTCCCCCTGGCCCTCTGCCTCCTCCTGGCCCCCATTTGCCCCCGCTCCAGCCTCTGAGCATCCTGAGGGGGCAGGGGGGCAGGTGGGGGCTGGTGTCGGGTCACCGCCGCCAGCAGACACCACTGCACTGTCCCCGGGGCCCTGGCCCACCTTTCTTCTCTTCCTCGCCTCATCGGCCACCTTGGCCCCTGAGGGTGGGGGACAAGGGGGCTCAGCTTCCCCCCGTTCCTGGCTGCCCACTTCCTGGCTGCCCTGGCTGAGAGCACAGCCCTCCAGGTTCAGGGTGATCTTCTCCACGTCCGAGGGGCTCTGGGGGCCCAGGTCCCCGGGGGCCTGCTCCACCCGGTTCACCTCCAACTTCCTCTTCTTGCTCTCCTTGGTCTCCTTGGGGCTGGAAGGCTCTGGCCCCTCCTCCCCTTGCTTCCCGGCCTCCTTTCCCTGGTCCCTCCCCAGGGCTCCTGCCTCCTGGGGATCTGTGCTAGGTGGTTGGGGACCCGCGGCCACACTGTCCCCGCCCCCCTCTGTCCCCGATCCGCAGGTCAGGCCCTGGGCACCAGCCCCTAGGGGGTCCTGGAGGCTGTCCTCCCCCTCGGCCTGCCCAGGGCCGGCCGGCAGGGGCGGGCGGGGCGGGGCGTGCAGCCGGAGCCTCCGCAGCTTGTCGTGAGGTCCCCACACGAACTTGCGGCGGGGCCGGAAATGCTCCCAGGCGAAGCGCAGCAGCGCGCGGCGCTGGCGCCGGCAGCGCACGGTGAACACGAAGTAGTCCAGGGCGCTCTGCCGCACGCCCGGCAGCTCCCCGCGCACCAGCGTCTCCTCCAGGAAGAAGCGCACCAGCGGCGCCTGGTAGCGCTCCAGGCCCAGCTCGCCCAGCGCCTTGAGGATGCGCGTGATGCGGAGGTTGTTATGGCTGTGGCTGGGGGCGGGGCGGACAGGGCGGGCGCTGATGGGCGGTTCTCGGCCGAGGCCCGCCCCGCTCTTCCCCCTGCCCCGCCCGGCTCCACCCCCACCTCCCGGAGCCTACGGTAGGCTGGGATTGTGATACGACCTGCATCTTCCAGAAGGGTGGCTGTCCCCTCGGTCCCATGGAACATCCCCCCCCCAATATGTCTGGAGGGCAAGAGGGGGCCTGGCAGAGGGGCCTCAGTCATCCACGTGCAAAGCTAGCTATGCCGCGATAGGGCTCCCTCCTGTCCAAGGCTGCTCGGCAGGACAAGGGGGCAGTGTCTGAAAAGCTGACCCGGCCAGTGGGCGGGGGGGCACGGCTAAGCAGCCGCATGGTCACTGTGACTTTCCTTAGGTCTCACATCCTAGGTAGGGACCACCCCCACCCTGTGAGCAAAAGGAGGGTGCTGAGGGCCTGACTCACCCACTCCTCCTCCCGGAAATGCTCCCAGACACCTGCCTGGAACCCAGCCAGATCCCTCCCCGTGAACCGAGCAGGCTCCAGGGCGGGGCAGCCCTCACCAGTTGAGGTTCTGGAAGCGCCCTGCGTAGTTCTGTGCCCGGCACACCTTGCCCGTGTCTCGGTCGTCAAGCCGGATGCCGTAGAAGCCCAACATGAGCTCGTAGGCCTGGACCAACCGCTCCCCGGCCTCCGTGCAGCTTCTGAAAGCCTGGTAAGCAGAGCGAAGGGCTCAGGGGCCTTTGCCCGCAGACATCAGGCTGGCCGACGCCCCTTCGGGCCTGAACTCAGACTTTTAGGGCACAGTGACAGGGTGACGGGGCCTACAGACACCTTAACAACCTAACTCTCCGCTCTGAGCTGCCACAAGGTCATGGGGCCTCAGGGAAGAGCTCAGGGGACGCCCAGCGCCATCCCCCACACCCAGCGGGAAACACCTCCCACCTCCTTGGAGCCCCCGTTTCCTGGCTGCAGATGCCCCCGGCTCCCTGCCCCCGGGGTGTCCTGCTCCAGCCCCAGCCCACAGGAAGTCTGACTTCACTAGAGGCCTGTGAGGAGCCGCGGGGGCAGAGGCGAGGAAAGATGACGGGGGTGTCTTCCGGCTCCTGCACTGCAAGTGGCTCCCTGGGGACACACGGTTGTCTGTGGCCATTCGTGGCCCGGCCCAGGGCAGGGCAAGCCCGAGAGCTCACCTCGACCTCCTGCTTTGTGAGGGGCTTGGCGTGCCAGTTCACTCCTGGCTCCCGGAGAGGAAAGAGCCTGCGGGAGAAGCAGTGACACAGGCCCCATCAGTGCCAGACGGGCTCCCAGCCGCTGGTGCGCGCGCCAGCCGGGCGGCCCGGGGCGGCTCAGCGCTCAACCCCAGGAGGGTCTGGCCAGACCAGCACCTGCCGCGGGCGCTCAGAGCCGCGCTGAGGAGGGCGGGAGAGCGCCAAGGAGGGTGTCACGGACCAGGACACAAGGCAGGCAGGTGCAAGTGTGGCCCGCAGGAGTCTCGGCACGCGGGCTCGGCAGCACGGCCACCAGCCGGCCACTCCGCCCAGGGCGGCCGGCTCCCTTTCTCGTCCTAGCTTCTTCTCCCTCCCATAAGTGATGCCGCAGAATCAGTCCCATGCTGCCCTGCGCCCTGCGAGCCACCCTCAAAGACATGCTGTGTCTGTGGGGCATCGAAGGCCACCGCAGGCCACATGTGTCAGCGGGGCTCTGCAGGGCAGGCCAGCGCCGGCCAGCACGTCCCTGCCCCGTGCCCCGCAGCAGCTCCCGGGTGGCTGCAGAGGCTGTTGACAGCTCAAGGGCCCACAGCCTCGGGGTGGGCAGCATCGAGCCGCCCCACACACCAGCCCGCAGCGCCCACAGTGAGCACAAAGGCAGGCTTCACAAGAGAGCCAGTGCGCCCAACTCAGGGGCTCCCCCCAAGCCAGGCCCTCCAGGCCCTCCCAGGAGACCCCCCGCCCCTGGCCCACGACACTCACCACTGGATGTAGGAGTGATTGTCCTCCAGGAGGTCATAGTCATCTCTCCAGTTCTGAAGAATGTCCTCGATGAAACAGCCTGGGAGACCCATGGGCAGTCAGCACAGAGCTAGTCCAAGCCCCCCGCCCCCTCCTTTCTTGGGGACCCTGGAGCTCCACAGCTTCAAGGTATACATCTCATGTGATGTAAACCCCCAAACTCAGGCCCTCAGCCCCTCCGCCATCTGGAAGTGGGGACCCCGCTGGTGACTGAGGACAGACATGAGAGAGAAGACCCCACTCATGGGAGGCCCGTAGGGCCCCTAGCAGAAGGGCAGGTGGTCTTTGCAGAAGGGGGTCTCACTGCCCCCAAAACACAGCCTGTGCGCCGGACCTCTGCCCTCACGCGCAGCCCGCAGCCGAAGCCCCCTCGCCGGAGCGCGGTCTCCCGCAGGGCGGCCGCGGGGCTGCAAAGGGCCAGACACTGAATACTGGAGGCTGTGCGGCCACCTGGCCTCCAGGCGACGCTGCTGTCACAGGGGAAGCAGCCACAGACCACGCACAAACGGATGGGTGTGGGGGTGCCCCATAAAACTTCACTCAGGGACACTGACGTTTGAATTTCATATGATTTTCACGTCATAAAATACCTTATGTTTTTTCCAAGCGTTCAGAAATATAAAAACCATCTGTACGCGTTAGTTGACATAAGCGGCTTTGCCACTGCAGCAGAAGAGCTGAGCACTTGTGACAGACACCTTGGGGGCTGCAAAGCCACCAGTATTTACTGCCTGGCCTGTCAGTCACAGCAAGTTTGGCCACCGGGTCCTAGCCACAAGTTGGGGCCCTGGCATCCCCTCGGCAGGCTCCAGGGGGCGCTGTGGGGCTGCATGAAAGCCAAGCGCTCCACAAGCAGCTGTCCCACAGCCAGTCCCAACAGACCAGATCCCAGCAGATGGAGAGGGAGAAGGGAGAGGGGGCACCCGGCAGGACCCAGGACCGAGTGGCCGGTAGAGGGGAGAGGGGGCACCCGGCAGGACCGAGCGGCCAGCAGTGACGCCATGCACCGTTAGGCAGGAACCGGATCTCGTTTCTGTAGAAGCTCAGGTTTGGCATGTCGCCGTTGCTGTCTCGTTCCACCAAACCCTGAAGAGCAGAGAGCACTGGTCAGGGCATCACTGGCGTCAGCGGTCAGATGCCACTGGTCATCGGGAGCAGCCGGCCTCCCAGGGCACCTCAGGCCAGAGCACTCCTGGGGGGAGGGCATCTGCTCTGGCCAGACACCTCCAGACAGCTGAGGGCTGCGAAGACCCCACGCGTCCAGCCTGGGCCGCTGACCTCACAGGTGGGGACTGGCCTCACCCCAGTTAGCGTCGGCCTCTCACGGCCTCCTTCCCGCCCCTCCCGCGCGGGCCAGGGCCCGGGGGTCCCCTTTCATCTGCACCCTGAGACGCACGGGTGCAGGGGCAAGGGCTGAGGGTGAGGAGGCAGCTGTGGTGGGCTGCTGGCCTGGGGCCTCGTGTGGACTCGCCGTGAGGGGCACTGAGGCTCAGAGAGGCCTAGTGCCGAGGGACCCACCCGCCGGCCTGCTGGGGGTGGGGGGAGGCGGGAGGGTTTGTCCCAGGTGGGTGAGGTCTGAGGGAGCTGTGGCAGCTACGTACCGGGTAGTGGTGCCGGTACCTGAGCGTGTCCCGCACGGCTTGCCAGTTTCGGGACCCTGTTAGGGACCCTGCCATCCTGGACTGTAGAGAGGAAGACAGCATGAGACTCTCCCTACTCAAGGCCCGCTGGCACGCAGCACCCGCCCAGGACACCCCCACTGAGGTGGGCGCAGCAACGACCTGGACCAGGTGTCAATGAGGCCAGGAGGGCCCAGAGGGGCTGCGGTGACGCCTGCCTCCTTCCCAGCCCCTGCCGCCCGCTCCCGCCTCGGGACCCCCAGGCTGATGCGAACGTTTTTGGGGTGCAGCTTCACGTCCTCCTCCCCTGAGTGCCGGCTTCCCGGCCTTCCTTAGTGCTTCCCCCTGACACTGCGTCACCAGGCCTGTGACCTTGCCACTTACAGGCCCAAACACCTGTCCCAGGAGTGAATGCCCAGTCCCACCCTGCTGACCAGGCTAGGTATCTCCTGGCCACCAGCCCCGTCGGCTGGGGTGGGGGGCTTCTCAGCAAGAAGTCAGAGGCTCCTCACTGCCCTCCTGACCCCTGCCTCCCGCCTCTACAGGCCAAGCACCCTAGGGTCCCAGGAAGGACGGGGGTAACTGGTGGCCAGGATGCGACGCAGACACAGCCTGGCCCACACTGTAACAAGAGTCGGGGCACCGGGTGGGGCTGGGCCCGGCTCTCAGACTGAGGCTGGGTGACAAGGTGGAGCCACGGCAGACACAGCCCTGGGCCAGGTAGAAGGGGACAGCTCATCCTGGTGAAATACTTGGGCCCCCAGATCCTGGGGGGGGGGGCAGAGGGCCGCTGAAGGGGCTGAGGAAGCCAGGCCTGACGCTGCGTCCCCACCCCCAACCCCCACGACCCCTCAATGGTTCTGAGCTCCAGCCAGAGTCTGCAGTGGCCCCGCTGCCCGATGTCTAAATCAGGGCCAGCTGGTGAGGTTCCCTCCTACTGGACACAAAGGCCAGTGAGCAGAACTGAAACTCAGCAGAAGCCAGCCCCGCCGCTCCAACACTTTCCATCTCCTGCTTGCTGGGGCCGGCCGGGCACCGCCCTGGCCCGAGCGGCCTGACTGGACACTGGCCCCAAGGCGCGCACTCGACACAGCCCAGGACGCAGCAACAGCTGTGCCAGAACCCACTGCAGGGCAGCTGGGGGCACCATGGGGGTCCTGGTGGAGCAGGACAGGGGACTGGGACATTATGGAGGAACAGAGCCGTGGCAGGAGGGGGACGGGGATGAGGTCAGAGCAGCACGGCCTCTCACAGGGCGGGCAAGGCACCCGAGCACCTTTCAGGAGCACGGCCTGGGGACCTACGGAAGGACAGTGGCTTCTCACCCAATCCTCACCACACCTGTGGGTATTCGCTGGGTGACAAAACCAGACTCCTGCCCTGTGACCCTGACCGCTGCCTAGCCTGGCTCCCCAAGGGTCTCGTGCCCACCTCCAACACTGAATGTGCGAGGTTGCTGGCCTTCCGGGCTGGCCCAGGAGCCTCTCTAGGTCCTGCTCAGTGGCCACTTCAAGACACTGAGTGGAAAACCTGCCGACCAGTGTTCTCATCTGCTACCGGGGGAACCCGACCCAGAGACCACGCAGAGCGCCATTCCAGACACGCAGCACGGTGCCAGGACGCCTTCATCAAAAGCAACTGCGACCCAGGGCGATGGCTACTATGCTGGGCCCCCAGAATTCCTGGAACCCCATTTGGAACAATGGCACCCACACCCAGTGAGCACAAAGAACCACTCAGGACCACAAACCAGTGGCAACAAAAGTTGCAGTAATGATAAGCAACCAGTGGTAACAAAAGTAACCAGTGGTAATACTGAATAACCAATGGTAACATGTAACCACCAGTAGTGACCTCCAGAAGCGCGAGGTTGCTCCCCCAGGGTGGGTGCTGCACCTGGTGAGGAGGGGCAGGGGTGTGGTTGACGAGGGGCCTGAGTGTGAGGGAGTCTTGGGTGGGTAGGGAGCAGGCAGGGTGTCCCCTGCGGGATTCCAGGAGGCCAAGACGCTGGTGGCGGCAGTAGAGGTGGGCAGTGCAGAGGACGGGGATTTAAAGGGCAGAGCCCCAGGCCTGGAGGGGAATGTGACCGAGAGCAGCATGTACCCCGGGCATCCCCTTGAGGAAATGTCACCAGGAAAATTCAGTCCTGGGGATACCGGTCTTAGGGTGGCCCTGATCTCCACGCAAGGTCCCCTAAGTGGGCCAGCGGTGGGGAGCTCAAGTAGGACGTCCAGAGAAGCATCGGAGGGGCGCCAGGAGGACGGGAAAAGGGCGACAGCTTGGGAGGGGGGTTGGGTCCCCAGCCGGGTCTCCAGGAGGTGCCTCCGCCCGGCCCAGGGCGGGAGTGGGAGTGGGGGGGAGGGGACGGTTATCCCCGGAGCAGGGCCTCTCCTCCACTCCGCCGAGGCTGCGCAGGCCTCCCCGGGGCGCCGGGGCCGTGCGGGGCGCGGGGCGCGGGGCCGTGCGGGGCGCGGGGGCTGCACCTGCAGCGCGCTGGGCCGCGCCTCTTCCTTATCCTCGTCCTCCGCGTCTGCGTCCCCCGGGGCGTCGGCCTCGCCATCCTCGTCGTCCTCGGCGCTCAAGCCCTCGCCATCCTCCTCGTCCTCCTCCCAGGTCGAATCGCAGTCGGGGTTGTCCATTCTCGAGCGGCGGCAGCGACCCGCGCTCCGGCGGAAGCGAAAGTGGAAGAGGAGGAAGCGCGGGGGCGGGCCGTGGGGCGGGGCCTGCCGGGGGCGGGGCCGGGCGGCCGGGGGCGGGGCCGGGCGGCCGGGGGCGGGGCCGGGCGGCCGGGGGCGGGGCTCCCAGCGTCCCCGCGCCGACGACACTGCGCGCCCCGCGGACGCCCACCCCCAGGGTGCGCGCAAGGACGTTCCCTGCAGGACGCGCCCTCCTCAGCATGCCACCCAGTCATCACTTCCCCTGGGAAAGCGTCCCCCCTAGAGGATACCCCTACCCCATAATTTTGGCCCAGAGATTTCTCTCAGAGAGAATGTCCTTCGGAGAATGCCCCCCGGAGGTTGTCCAAAGAGAGTGCCTGCTCGGACCACTCCCGGGTCACACCACTGCCAGCGTCACCCCCAAGGCCCTTCCTCCGAGAACGCCTCACCTTTAGAATGCCCACCCCCAGAGTGTCGCCCCCAGAATGCCTCCTGGATGGCGCCCCTGAACACCGACCCCGTGAGACTGTCCTTGGAGGATGATGCCCCATGGAGGGTACTGTCTGGAAGTTGTCCTCCCAGATAAGTATACCCAGAAGGTGACCCCCCAGGATGACCTCCCGTGCCAGCTGGGCTGCTGTCTCCCCAGAGGCTTGTTTGAGGACCCATCTGCCTCCCAGCGCCCCCGTTATCCTCAGGGTGTTGGCAGAATTTACCTTCTTGGGGCAGCAGGGTGGAGACCCCTGGGTCCCCCCCACAGGCCAGTCACACGGGCAGTTTGCTTCTTTAGGGCTAGCGGGAGAGTGTCCCCCATGCTGAGAGTCACCATGGGTCCCATCCTGATTCAATTCTGTTGATATTAAGAACAGCTTGAGAGCCACCCGCACTGAGGCACCGGGAGGCGGAAATGACTGGGGGTCCCCTCGGGGCTGTTCGGCACCGGCGGTGCCAGTCATCAGACCCCTCAGGGGCATCTCCGGGGGCTGGGAGGTGGCTGGTGCGGGCTGCCCCTTCAAGCACATACGGGGGCAGATTTCACGTGCCGAGCAACACCTGCAGCTGCCGGCTCCCGGGTGGCTACAGGTCCCTTATGTAACCTCCGCCTCTGACATTCGTGGGCTGACCCAGGAGCTCCAGCAAATGAGAAGCAGGAGTGGCTACCCTAGGTAAAATCTGTCTCCTCCAACTATCGTACCACTTATTTCAAAATGTTTAGCTGAAACTCAAGTCCAGCTTTTAGATTTGGCCGTGAAGAGTCAGTGCAGGGGGCGCTGACTTCTGATGGCCCTGCAAGCTAGCTCATAGGCTCCAGGCTGCCTGTGCCTGGGGATGGTGACACTCCTGTACTGTGCAGCGGTGACAGCTGAGAGCTGGACAGAGCCTTCCGGTCTTGGCCGTGAGTGTGCTGTGAGGGCTTCCTCGGTGCTGGTGGCAACAGTAGGCTGGCATGTCAACACTCATTAACTCTCCGGGCACAGTCTCGCCTGGCTGGCACCTGTGCGTGCGCTGTCCCACTTTCTAAAGGGGGTGACTCCCCCAAAAGCGTGGAGCTCTGGGCATTCCTGCAAGTTGCCTGTCACCAATGGCCAGGGTACATCCCCCAGGAGCAGCTGCTGGCATCTGGCAGGGACGACCTTCTTTGGCCTGCAGCCGCAGGCCTGACCTTCTCATTGGCTGGTTTGCATCTGCTGTGGGGACCCTGGCTATGACGTCCGGGTAGATGGGGCCTCTGACAGGGATGCCGATGAGTGCTGAGGCAGTCTGTCGATCAGGGTTAGATGGTCTGAGAGCACTTAGGTTGCAGGCTCCGCCCCTTCGTCACCCCAGAAACGGAAGTTTAGCAGGCTTGCTGTGCAGGACACCCTGGCTTCACCATCCCAGGTGGGTCCCAGCAAGCAGCCTGCCCGCTGCTGCCTCCTGCCAGCCCACGGCTGCGGGCCACCTTCCCAGAGGTGTCCTTGAGACACTGCCCAGTCTCTGCTCTACAAATAACAGTCACGCTGATCACGCCTTTAGTCCCTCTGGTGTACAATTTGCACAGAGCTCATTTCAGGGGGCGTTAACCTGGGGACCCCGGACTCTGCTGTGGGGACAGCCAGGGCTCTGGGATGCCCACTGTGAACTCAGCATTCCAGGTGGCTTGCTGTCCAGGTGGGGCAAGGGGGTGGAGCACGTGGTTCCAAGGCCACTCCCACAGCCCCTCGCATTAGCTACCACACCTGCTTGGCCAAGTGGCAGGGCCTTGGGGCGGGTGGGGGGGGGGGCTGGCTGAGGTGGCCTAGGTTAGACTGGCCTGGACACGTGCAGGCAAAAATAGTTGCAGTCATGTTATTTGGCCAAAGTTTGCCCATTCCCCCTCAACCAGCGGTGTGGGGGCCCGCCGCCCTGTGCTGCCGCTCAGTTCTTGGGAGCCCACTCTGCTTCCGGGTCCCCTGTGGGGCCTGGGCGGGGCCAGAGCAGGGAGCGCTGCCACCTGCCTATTTGGTCACCTGGTTTCCGCCAGCCAGTGGTGCAGGGAGAGCTCAGGCCCGAGCCCGTGGCACGGAGAGCCGCTGCACGGGTTCCCCGTCCGGGGCACGAGGACCACGTGTCTCGCCCTGCTGCTGCGGCGGGCCTGTGCCCCCTCCCCACACCTCGCCCCTCTGAGCTGTTCCGTTCACGTGGTTTCCGTCGGCGCCTTCCATGTTACGTGGTGGGCATGCAGACCCCGCGTCTCAGGCCGGACCCCCAGGCCAGCAGAGGACACATGCCATGAGTGCCCGGGAACGCGACCTGTGCAGACCCGAGACTGGACCCGCCCGAGGGGAGGCTGTGGGCGTCTGTGTCCACGCAGGGCAGCGCTGCTCCGGGGCCCTTGCCCCTGCTGAGGATGCCGCCCGAGGGCTCGGGAGTGGGCTGAGGGGGCGCCTGGGCCTGGGGGCCTCCGCTCGCCTGCCTCGATGGGCTCGCCCTGCCTGCCCGCCCTTCCCCGCGGAGAGCACAATGGTCACCACGTTCGGCTGACCAGGCTTTCCCAGCACGCCGGGTACTGTAAGACGCCATTTCAGACGGGGTTTGCCAGCCGGCCCCGTTCTGCTCCTCCCGGCTGAGTGCCACACCGGCACTGTGTCCCTGCTGGTTCTGGGGGACTCTCCAAGGGTCAGGCTTCCATCTCACGCATCACAACTCGTGACAGGACCTGGCAGAGTGGACACTGGCCAGGAAAGGGAGACCAGGAAGGCAGCATGACCTCCCTGACAGTTCTAGAACTTTCTACATCAGGCAGACCTCCACTTTGTTCTCTCGAAGAGTCGTTCCCAGCTTTGCAGCAAGGACAGGTGACAGACCCATCTAGTTTGTCTCAGCAACGGGGAGTGAGCGTGCCGTCTGCTTGCTTGGCTAGCAGCAGACGTCACGGGCCTTCATCTCAGGAGACAGCCAGGGGCAGGAGCGTGAGGGGGAGGGGCGGCCTCGGACTCCAACCTGGCTGTCTGGGTTCCTGCTGTGTGGCAGGGTTTCCACTGGAGACACACCCCACGGGGCCCCAAAGCCACAGAGGGCGAGCCTCTGTTGCAGGTCCCAGCGCAGGGCGGATGGGCTGAGACCAGCTGCCCTCAGGGTCAGCAGAGCAGAAGCAGGCACCAGATGCTCTGTGCCCAGCATTGTTGTCCCTGTTGGAAAAGGGGTGCCATGGCGTCTTCAAGGCCCCGAGGTGACTGGTTTGGTGCGGGCCGGCTTCCGAGCACGCACTGGGCGGCCTCTCAGCCCAGGGCCCAGCCTCGCCTCAGGAGCCTCCTGCTCCTGGGTGGGCGGGAGCTCAGTGTCCTCAGGATCTGTGACATGGAGACCAGACGTGCTGGCTGGCCGGGAGGGAGAACACCCCAGCCGCAGGCTCCAGGCCGGCAGACGGCCCACGTACGGAGGGGCCAGCCTCGCCTCGTGCGCTCTCCGTCACGTGCAGTGACCTCTTGCACCTGCTCGCTTGTGCCTACGCCTTATCACGAGAGTCCTGCACACCTAAGCACACGCTTCGTTACCAACCTTGGGAAAGGGAAGACTTCCTGCCCCAGGAAACACGCGAGCACACGCTCCAGGTGGCTTCCCGCACTTTAAAGTGCGTGGCCGAGGCCGCCCGGCCAGGCGCCAGCGAGCGCGCCTCCCCCTGCACCGTCGGTCAGCGCACAAGCTACGCGATGATCCAGAAATGACCACTGCGGACTCTGCATCTGGCACGTAAAAACTGAGCGAGAGGATCTCAGTGGTCAGTACCGGAAAACAAAACATCTCAGAAAAAAATACAACACAGCTTTTTAAATTCTGTAGTATGTTTTTCATATAAAACACTAGTAAAATAGGCTCTTGAAAATTAAATAGTGAAATGCCAACCCATTTATGTACATCGTTACAGTACAGGTGAATGAGGCAGAACACCCAGTTCAGTCCCTCAGGTGGCGATGGAAAGGCCGCCCATGGGGCTCGGTGGCCGGACTTTCGCCTGAGGTCACAGCCAGGTGAGCAAGAGCAGTGGCCAGACGGACCACGGGGAAGACCAGTGCCCCGGAGGACGGAGGGAGAACGTGGTTTATTGCGGCCACTCCGGTCTTCCGTGCGCGGCCTGGACCCCGCCCGCAGGCTGCAGCCGGGTGAGGCCCAGGGAGCCGGCCAGCCCGGGTCACAGCACACTCTGAACGCCCGGGCGGGGCGGTGCCGTCTCTGGGGTCCACCGAGCCCCGGATGGTGAGTGGGCACCGCGGAGACCCCGGGACCTCAGCGTAGGCAGCAGGGGCCAGAGCAGCTGACCCGGGCGGCCGGTGACAACGGCCCTGCCCGCCCGCCTTGGGGAGCGGCTACGGCCGGCGCCGCTTGGCGGCACTGGGGCTGGAGGGGTTGCTGTTCGCGGTCAGGACCTTGTCGGTGACCCGGCTGCGCTTGCGCTTGTCCGCCCCTTCCTTGGCCCCCAAGTCTGAGGAGTTCTTGTCTTTGTCTTTGCTGGACTTTTCGGTTGCTTTGCCCAAGCTTCCTGAAGATGAGAAAACTGGGAGACAAAATCATTTGGCTGAAAACAGAACATCCAGGACTTTATTTCATCTTCCTGTTCAGTTAAAACTTCTGTATCTACGTACACGCCGCTGTGAACCCACAAGCTTCTCCTGAGCTGGGGGTGCCCGCCCGGCCCGGGGGAGGGCCCGATCCTCCTGAGGACGTGGCCGCTGTGCGGGCCTCGGGCAGCACGGGCTCGGCTGCAGGACTGCTCGGCTGCCACTCACGCCTGTCCCGCCGGGTGGAGCCGGCTGCTACTCAGGGTTTGTCCTGCACTGGGCCGGCCGGCACATTCTCACGCAGGCGGAGGCCCTGCACGGCACACTGGGTCCGCCCGACTGGGCCCCGGTGCCCGAGGCCACCGTGGTGCGTTCATGGCGCCGGCCACACGCTTGACGTCCACATGGCGAGGCTCCTGCCCGAGCAGACGGAAGCTGCTTCTCAACTGCTGGGCCAGACAGAGTGGCTCCGGCTGCAAGGGACCAGAAATCCAGGCCGGGACCTGCGGCTGCGCCCTGCGGCGAGGCCTTGCCAACGGCGGGGTGCTACGTCCCTGGGGCCCCGGGGGGTGGGGGCGGGGCGTGCTCCGTTCTTACCATCGTCAGCCCCGTTGTGGGGGTCCACGTCTTCCTTCATCTCCTCCTTCATCTCCTCCTCGATGATCACCTTTCCTGTGGGGCAGACGACTGACATTTACCGGAAGGCCACGCTGGTGGGCAACAAGGCCCTGCGCAGCCTGCGGTCGGCTCAGGTGCGACTGCTCCCCACCCAGGTGCACGTGTGGGCCCCGGCGGCTTCTGGCCACCGTTAAAGAAGCCAACAGTTCTTGCCCGGTCCTCCCCGCTCCAGCTGGGCCAAGCAGCACGTGCCGCGACCTGGACCTTCACTCCGACGCCACAGCCCGCCTGTCCTAGTTCCCAAACCTGAGCCCCCGACCTGGCCTGAGCCTCACCTTCGCGGACTTCTTGAATGATTTCTTCTGGAAGGACGAAGTTCCTCTCTGGGTTTGGGAATGGGAGAATCTCAGATTCGTGCTGATGTCAAACACGGCGTTTTATTTTTTTCAGGAAAAAAAAGAAAATGTGGTTTCAGCGAATGACTAAAAATGTGTAAGAGTCAGTTCAGGAGCACCCGAGGAGCGCACGGAGCCGTCCTGGGGGTCGCCGAGGGGTGCGGAGGTGAAGCTTGCTCGGGCCTCTGCTGGCAGTCACGGACCCGGAGGACGCACAAGGACGGTGCCAGCGCCACAGGAGGCGCGAGAGCAGCGTCACCCGAGACAGCGCCGGGGCTGCCCCACCTGCTGGCAGACGCTCTCAGAGCAGAAGTGGGCAGCAGCTGTCATGTGCTGAGGGCAGTGACAGCCGTGAGGTTGTCATCTATGTGGGTGGCAGTCTGAAGACTCTGAGGGTGTCGGCCGGGAAAGCCACCCCACAGAAAACTGGTAGGGAAAGCAGAGAGGTGCCAGGCACCACTGAGGGCTTGTCAGGGTTCACCTGTCCTGTAGGTTACGTGCCAGAAGGTACGGGGGCCCAGGACACACAGAGCCCTGGGGCAGGGGGGAGGTGGGCTGGTGGGAGGGGGTTCCACCTCACCGCTCGGGGCGGGGGGCAGTGTAAGCCAGGTGACCAGCTGTGTACGTGTGATCAGCATCTCTAGGAGCTACGAAAACTCCTACAGGCTCCCGGGTCTCCTGTCAGTCATCCTGTGAGTGGGGTCTGGGGCACAGCTGTCACCTTTATCCCATCTATCTAGACCAAGGAGACCTGAATGACCAACAGGAATCAAGGTGCAGCACAGGCCGTAAGGGGCTGGGTACAGCCTCCTCCTCGGCTGGGAGGGCTGTCATAGCCCAGAGTCCCCGGGCAGGCAGAGCCCTTCCTGACCCTGTACCTGTTCCTGGCAGCAGCCCCCACCTCCCAGGTGCACTCCCCTCCTCTGAGCTCCTTCGCCCCCCCCCCCCCACTCCTGCCACCGTAGGGCCTGACACCTGCGGTTCCTTTGCCAGGAACGACCACCTGTCCCTGACTAGCCGGGAGTTCCATGAGGCCTAGGACCTTGCCTGCCCGTTTCTCACCTTAACCTGGCTGGGATCTGGTCGTTTTCCTGCCCTGAGCACTCTGGGACCTTTCATGAGACCCACAGCGCCTGAGGGCCCCGCCCTGGGGCTGGGTTCCTGGGGTCTCTCCCTGGGGAGACCACACTACCAACCTGAAGCAGGCTCCGCTCGACAACCAGCTACTATGCTAGGTCTGCGCGTCTCGTCAAACCACTTGGAGCTGCCTTGCTTAATGGCTGGTCCCCACGGGTCTCTGGACAGGACCTGGCACAGACCCAGGAGGCGTGGAGGGGGCACTGCTGCCAGCTCCGCCCAGGGGGAGGCGGGGCTCCGGCCACGGGGCGCTGGGGACGGCGGTTCCGGCTTACCAGTGCCTGCATGTCATACATGGTGCTCAGGTGGTCCCAGATGACCTTGGATGGCACCTGCCGCCCAATGTTCTGGCTGAACTTGTCCCTGATACAGATCATGTGGAAGTGCCGGTTCACGCCTGCGGGAGAAGGGGTCAGCTTGTGGAGGGACAGCAGGAGTGGACGAGGAGGCAGGGGGAAGGAGGGGTCCGTGCGGTACAAGAGGGGCTGAGGGAAGGCGGCGGCAGGGGTCGGTGGGGGAGGGGAGAGGATGTGCAGAGGTGGCGGTGCAGGAGGGCGATGAGGAAGTTAGCAGGAGGCAGGAGTGGGGGTGCAGGAGGGCCCCGCCACGCCGCGCGCCCCCGGCCGTTGCCCGGCCCGCCCCGCCCCCACGCGGGTCCGCGGCGCTCCACTCACCGACGGGCTTGTGGCCCAGCATGGCGTGGAAGAGGCACACCTCCACCTCAGGGCTCCACACCACCGTCTCTTCGGCCGGGCTGGTGGCAGCCTCTCCCGGCCCCTTGTCGCCCGCCGCGCCCCCGCCGCCCACCTCAGCCTCCCCCATGGCCGGGCCGCCCAGCGACGAGCCCCCAGCGGGAGCGGGCGCGGCCACGGGCTCCGCGCAGGCGCGCTCGTGAGGGGTGCGCGCGCGGCGGGCTCGCGCTCGGGCTCGTTCGCGGCGCCGGCGCAGGCGCAGCTGAGCATCGGTCTCGACGCCCCCTGGCGGTCGGCCCCGCGGCGCAGCGCCGCCCGGCCTCGCGGACCTGCGGACACCGGGCGGGTCTGGGGAGAGGAACGGAAACGCTCCCGTTCAGGTCGTGGCCACGGCCGCACAGCCCTGTGTAAACCTCGCCGAACGTGAGTGGAGGGATTGCAAATCACACTCAGAGCAGCAGAAGAAACAGTCAGGCAAC
Source organism: Rousettus aegyptiacus (assembly GCF_014176215.1). Lineage (NCBI taxonomy): Eukaryota > Metazoa > Chordata > Mammalia > Chiroptera > Pteropodidae > Rousettus > Rousettus aegyptiacus. Next base: position 851,219 of record NW_023416287.1, read on the forward strand.
TGTCAACTCTGCGAGTGCGGGCTTAAAGGGCTTCGATGGCCTCTGGCTGACCTCTGCCTGAACGCCGCACAGAGGGGATCCTGCGCCCGCCGCGCCGCGGGCCTCCAGGGAGGGAGCGGCAGGTGGGCCCTCGGGGTTAATCCCGGCTGTGGCGGGCTGGGGCGGGGCGAGCCCGCTGACGGGCCCCAGCGCGCCCAATTAGAGCCGCCGGCCCTCGGCTCCGCCCCTGTCCCCGCCCCTTCCGCCAAGGCCACGCCCCCGCGGTTCCCCGCCGAAGGCTCGCTGTGCGGTGCGCTCTTGTCTCCCAACGGGTGTGGACTGTCCGGCCGCGCTTCCGGGTCCCCTTCCTCTGCGGCCTGCCGGCCGTGTGAGTCGGGCAGGGCCTTGCCCTGTAGGCCTCAGTCGCCTCCCGCGTGCGATGGGACCGGCCAGGGCGCTTTCCCCTGGGGTCTCGGTGAGGGTGGCTTCCCTGCCAGCCGTCCGTCTGCTCGCTCAGTGGCGGGGACACAGCTCAGGCCTCAGAGTGCACAGCTGGAGGCACCCTGCCGAGAGCTGCCCCTTGGCCGTTGCGCTCACCGGTCAGCCTCACTCCCCGGGACAGCCGGGTGTTCTCAAAGCAGGGTGTGCGGGCCGGGGCCTGATCTCGGCTTCCCATCTGTGAAGGGGGCTGCTGGCCATGCCAACCCCCGCAATGCCAGGAAGGAGAGGTGGCCCAGAGAGGATTCTGCAGTGGCCCAGAGCCACTAGCTGTCCTGGGAGCTGCCAGGCCATCGTAATCGGGCTGGGCCTGCGCCCCTCTCCCCTGATGCACCGTGGGGCTTCACTCGGCGGTGGCTGCAAGGCCGGACTGAGCGCTGCCCAGAGCCCCTCGACACAGGCTCCTCGCTCAGTAAATGGCGGTCACCATTATTCCTCTCCTCACTGTTGCCTGTGCACCTTGAGGTCCCTGCTTCTCTGCCAGGTTCACTTTGCTCAACCCACCCCACCCCTGCCTCTCCAGTGGGGAGCCCACCCCCTCCGCACCCCCCTCTCCTGAGGACTCACCAAGTGCTACCAAGCTGCGGCGGCGGGATTTCTGCTCGCTGGAGCCCGGGCTTGCAGCCCACACATCCTGCCTCTAGGGGGCGTCCCCCACCCACTGTTTGTTCAGACCCTAACTACAGCTCCTGTCTGAGGAGTCTGCTGGCGGGAAGCAAGCGACGGCTTGTTCCCTGAGCACCTGGCCCACCCAGAGGTCGCCAGTCACATCATTTTTAAAGGAAGTCCAATTTTCAGAGGGGGCATATGAGGAATTACTGTGATGACCACGGAGACACTTGTCCCGCCCGGGTGTCGTAGCTCTGGTCAGCTCCACTGATCCTCTCAGCACACTGTCCTAGTACTTACTATCACTGTCCCCACCATGTCACCTGCAGGGCTAAGCTAGGCCAGGGAGAGGTGGGGAGCCCTGGGATGCCGGGCGCAGCTGCTGGCCACTCCTGGCCGCTGTGTGTGGGGGGGTTTGGCTTCTTTTGGGGGTTGCCAGACTTAACGTGTAAAAATAGAGGACGCTCAGCTACAGTCGAATTTCAGATAAACAATGAGTAATTTTGCGGTATAATTATATCTCCAAAACTGCATGGGATATGCCTGTATGAAAATTATTCATTATTTAAAATTAAGATTTAACTGGTGCCCTGTATTTTATCTGATGATCCTACTCCTGAATTTGCCTAAATTACCTTCTAGTCGGCAGCTTGATTTGTCCTAAAACATGGGGCCTGCCAAGTCCATGGTGAGCCATGTGAGTGAGGGGCAGGGCGACCCTGTCACTGCTTGGCACGCATTAGAATCCGCAGAGGGAGTGAGGGTTCTGCTGTGACAGTCGAGGGGAGACCCCAGGCCCTGGCTCTCCGAGGCTGATCTCGTGGGTGTGGAGGGCCCCCCAGGGCGCACAAGACTCGATTTCACCACCTCCTGCCTTGACGGACAGAGTCTTTGTACCTGGGTGTTTCGAGAAGCCCCTCTGCGCTTGAATCCTGCCCACCTGTGCACCTGGTGCGTCGGGGTGCGGGCCGGGCCAAGGAGAGAAGGAGGGGCCTGGGCTTCTCCCCGTGCGGTGCGTGCTTTCCAGCCATGGCACACACGCGCCGAGGGTGTGTCGGAACCGCAGGTCCGCCCGGGCACGCATCTGCACGCATGCGCATACACATGCGCACGCAGCACCGGGTCGGAGTCCGTGGGGGGGGGCAGCGCTGTGAGCAGCCCTCCGGGGGTCTCCAGGTGAGGACCGTGGGGGGTGCCGCCCGCCTGCCTCCACCGCAATGCCCAGGTTGCCTGAAACGGGTGGGGGGCGGGGCTGAGCTGCTGTCTATCACCGTTTCACTTTCCAGTTTCTCAGGGGAAACCAGCCTGTTGGGGGACAGTGACCCCCCCAAGCCCTTGGTCGCGGCTCTTTGGCCTACAGCTAGGCCCTGCTGGAAGGACCTTTGTCCAACTGGCAAACGGTGGCCGTGAGAGCCGATGGCTTCTCCTTCAACTGCAGGGACCAAGCCGGCAGCAAGTGGCAGGAGGGTCTCCTGGTTATTCCGGGCCGGTGGCCGTTATTACTCCCTTCGCGTTGGGGCACCGAGGCACAGGAATGCTGGGTAACTTGTCTCCTAGGCCAGGTGCGGGGTGTCAGGCTTTGCACTCTGCCCGTGTGACCCCGGAGTGCCAACTCCAGACTCTTTCGCCTTCCCCAAGCGTGGGGGTCTCCCACCGGGCGCCACTCACTTTTCCCTGCTGGGACTGACCGACCCAACCCCTCCTCCATCCCTTCTTATGGCCCCCAGTTTTCAGGAAGCCCCTTCTCCAGTGGTGGAGGGTGGGGTGAGATGTGGGAGCCCAGCAACGAGGGCGACCTCCCTACTGTAGCCAGGTCACTCGTCCTCAGGCGCGACTATGTGGGCAAGGTGAGCCAGGGGGCTTAGTCTCAACCTCTCAGCTCCACGCGGCCCGGCCCCGGGGGGGCGAGGACAGGGCCCTTGATCTCCAGAGGCTGGTGTGTTTCATGACCTCAGCTCTGAGGCCCCAGTCTCCCGACTTGACTCAGAGCCAACGCCAGCACCACCCGTGCCCTGCGCACACCCTCCCCTTCCCCCCCACGCCCTGCTCTATTTTTTTTTTTAAGATAAAGGCTTTTACACAGCCATCTGATGGCAAGTGTCATGCATCATTTCCCACTGTTATTCTCATCTCCTTGGATCTCTTAGAGACCTGGGACAATTACAGCTTCAGAATGCCATGAGCCGGGGATGTGATAGTCACAAAATGCCACAGAGGCTGCGCCTGGGTTACTAATCATTTCAGCTCTCCAGTCAGTTTCAAGGGGCCGATCCGGGGGCCAAATCTGTTTTAAAAGATGACTCTCTCCCCATTAATTTCGCTCCCAAAGGCCAGCGCCGCTTTCTTGTGCACATACAACAAAAGGAAGAGGTTCTTTGGGTTGGTGTGGGGAATGGCTAATGCTCTCTTTGTAAAAGGGAGCAATTCTTTTTATACGAAGGAAAAGTCATTCTGAAGTACAGTTCCTTCTGCCCCGCGCTTCCCCTGAGCCAGGCTCTGAAGCATCTGTAGGGTACTACGTATCTCCTTCGCCATCCCGCCATCTGTCCCTCCCTCCCTGTCCCCTCCCGCCCTCTATTCATCCATCCATCTGTCTGTCTGTCCATCCACCCACCAGTCCATTCTCCTATCCATCCACCATCCGCCCAGCCACCGTCCCGGAGGCCAAGGAGGCCCACGTGGGCTTTCCCGCAGTCCGGCTGCGCTCATCTTTTGGCTCATCCGAGAGCCGCCTGTCTCCCCCAGAACTGTACACCTAGGCCGACCCAGTTTGCTCCCCTCACCGCGGTCATGGCAAAGGGCTCCAATAGTCTTCCATCTGTGTCCCGTTTCCCCACCCACCCGGCGCCCGGCCATTGAGGACAGTCTCCTGTAAGAAGCGGCGCTCGAGTTGCCCGCAGCCTTCTCTTTGCCACCTCTGCTTGCGGAGCGGGGGCCGGGCCGCCTCTGCGGGGCCCGGGGCTCCAGACGGCCCAAGGGAGCAGCTCAGGAGCCTTCATGCGGTGACCCCGGGAAACCCCGACCACGGAGAAAGGGTCTCCAACCTCATGGCATGGTGGGCCCGCGGGCCAAGCTGGGACTTTGGCCCAAGCTATGTCCTTCACGCTTTGGCACAAGCCACGCATTTCCAGAACACAGGGTCCCAGCAACCGGCCAGAGGAGGCCCCGTGTGCTGAGGAAGCTTAGGGGGTCTTTCTGCAAAGCGAACCCTTTCTCCCGAGCTCGAGTAGGAGGTAGACCCGGAACGGTCAGCCCATCTGAGCACAGACCTGACAGCTCAAAGCCTGGGCCCGTGTCACAGCTGGACCCTGGGGGTTACGAATCTCCCTGGGCAGCGACGGCCCCAGAGCAGGTGCGCGCCAGTGGGCAGCAGCCGCAGCCCCCAGCAGCGGAGGGAGGGGGCTGGGGTGGCAGAAGTCCCTGCGGGGGGCCCTGCTGGGCTGGAGCACGTGTTCCTGAGTCCTGCCTCGCTGCAGCCATCAGGGCGCCGTGGACAGGGCCTGGCTGGCTCAGGAGCTCAGCACAGTGGGGCTGCGGGGGGCACGCCGCTCAGAGGGGGAGCAGAGGCGGGAGGCTGCCGTGGTCAGCTTTGGGAGCAGGGGAGCAGCAGGAATGGGCGGCCTGAGCGAGGGTAAGACCCCTGAGGGTTCAGGATCCATTGAGTTCACCCTTGTGAGTGACCCAGAGGGACAGGAGAATCTGCCTCCCACACCTCTCGATGCTCCAAGTAGGTGAGGCCAGGGCTCCTTCAGCTATGGAAGGGGGATCAGGAGCTCAGGGTGGAAGGCACCCCTTAAAGTTCACTTCCCACCGCCGCTGGGGCTGGGTTCCTGCACCAGCCAGGGGCTGGGGGGACAGACGGCGTGGGAACATGGGCTGGTCTCGGCTCCATCTGTAAACTGGGGGCCATGAGGGGGACCATCTCCTGGGGCTGCTGGGAGGCTCGGGAGGGGCCAGAACATGCAGGATGGGGCCCCAAAACTGCCGGGTGAAGGCAGCTTCCCAGGCCCCCCCCTGGTGCCCTGTGCAAGAATTCCCTGCGAACCAGGGAGAGCCTGAGGGTGGGGTGTGGGGCTGGGTCGCCGAGGCCGGACACGCGCAGCAGGTGTTGCCAAACACGTGGCATGCTGGAGTGAGCTGTGGGGACAGGGGCCGTGGCCCTCGGGGGCCGCGGTCGGGTGTGGGCGGAGCACGTGGGTGCACGGGCCCTGGAGGGGCTCCCAGCCCGCCTCAGGCAGGCCGGGGTCCGAACCAGGCGGGAGGGTCTCCGCCCTGCAGGGCAGGCTGTGGGGCTCTGTCGGTGGTCGGGGGCCGGACACCCCGGTGGCATCTGGTGGCATCTCTGGTCGGTGGCCTCCCCGAGGCCCATTGGAAGCATCACTTTCTAATGCAGACGAATGATGGGGCTGCTCAGAGGAGCCCGACTGCCGGGAGAAGGAGCTAGAAGGAGCTCGGTGATTAAGGGCGCCGCGGGCCCCAGGGAGGTGATCGATGTGGCATGCTGGGCCCGCAGCGTTGCCCGGGCTGACCCGGCTCTCTGCCGGCTGTCAGGGTCCCATCCGCAGGGCCGGGCCAGCTCCCGGGGGCCTGTCGTGCCAACCCCCATCCACGCGTCCCCAAGGAGCTCAGAATGAGACCCACAGCCCGGCCGTCCAGCCGGGCCGCACGGGTGTCCCATCCCGCTGCCCCTCCCTGCCGCCCTCCCCATCTGCCCTCGACCGCCCACCCGAGACCACCTCCTCCGCTTGTCTCCTCTCCTGATTCGCGTGGTCCCCCCGCCAGGAGCCCGCAGGCCCCGCCTGCTCGCTGCGTCCCCACACACCATGGCTCCGGAGAAGCTGTCCGCGGGACCCTCTGCCCACTCGGCAGGCTCTGGACAGAGGCCCACGTTGCCTCCCTGGATTAGAGCCACCACGGACCCGCGGCTGGAGGTGCGGTGGGGCGGGGCCCTGCTCAAAGTCCGAGGGGAGCTGGGGGACCCAGCCTGCCCTCTGCTCTGCCGCCGACCTCAGGGACATAGGCGGGACCTCCCCCTGAGGCCCCATGTCCGCTGCCCTGACTAACAGCAAGGAGATGGAGGCACAGACGGGCCCAGGGACCGCCGACAGGTCACACGGCTGGCGAGAGCGTCGTCGAGGCTGGTGTGTCCCTTCCCTGCCTCCCCAGCCCAGCTCTCCCCACTTCATGGCCCCCCCCTTCCTGTCCCTGTCCCCTCCCTCTGCCCTGCTGGAAGTCCCATCGCAGCCGCGGGCGCCCGGGGGCAGGCTGAGTCCCTTGCTGCTTCGCAGAAACGCTGGCCGGAAGGTCTCGTGTGTATTCACGCGGCTCCAGGTGACCGTGGCTCTGCCGTCTGGAGGGTTTGCATTTTCTCATTTTACCGGAAACATCGGCCGCAGGAAGACAGCCTCAGTGTCCACGTGGGGGAGCCCTGCCTGGGGGGCTGGATGACACTCCGCGCGTGTCTGGCGCCAGGGCCTCTGTTCAGCAGGTCCTACTCACTCAGCCGCTGACCCCGAGGGCCCCGAGTGCGCTGAGTGAGGCCTGGCCCTCGAGGAGGCCCCGTCAGTCTTGAAATAGTCTGAGGGCAGCAGGGGCTGAGCTGAGGGTTTGTGCTTCAGGCCCTGGGGACTAACCCTGGTTCTGGGCCTGCTGTGGGTTCCCTGGCCCCCTATGTGTCCCTTCCTCCCTAAGGGACAAGGGGAGGTGGGACCGGAGAGGCCCTGGGCAGCCAGGCTCCGGCGGCCTCCCGAGCTGGACCGCAGGCTGAGAACTGGCCACCGCTCAAAGCCGGGAAGCGAGGCCCGCGCCGGGGGCAGGCGCACGTGTGTGTGCCGGGGGAGAGGGGGCCCACGGGGGGGCGGCAGCCCCTGCGGGCCCCTGGCTCTGCTGCACCTTGCTCGCGGGCGCTGCCCCGGGCTTCATGCAGCACAGCCATCCCGTCACAAATCCCGTCATAAATTCACCCCGGACATGGTTTCCATGGTGCTTTGATAAAAATTGGAATTGAAAGCACAGCTGTGGGGAGCAGTGGGGTGGTGCTGCGAAGAGGAGGGGGGAGGGGGAGGGGAGGGGGAGGAGGGGGGAGGGGGAGGGGGAGGGGAAAGGGAGGGGGAGGGGGAGGGGGAGGGGGAGGAGGGAGGGAGGGGGAGGGGGAGGGGGAGGAGGGGGAGGGGGAGGGGGAGGGGGAGGAGGGGGGAGGGGGAGAGGGTCGGCGGGAGCCTTCCCTGCACTCGGGCTCCTGCAGTCAGCCAATAGCTGGGTTCTTTTATTTCTTCAAATGTATAGAATTGTCCCCCAGCCCTCCTCCTGTTGCCTAGCAACGGTGATGGAGTCAGAGGTGTCCTCCCCTCCCTAGGCGTGTGCCGTCCACAAGCTGGAACCCAGACGGGAGCTCAGAAAACCTGCAGGAGGTGTGGAGGGGCTCTGGCCTCACAGGACAGTGGCACGAGCTGTGGTGAGGGTTTGGGACAGCCTTGCCACTGCCCCCAAAGTCCTGTCTCCGTAACTGGCCCGAAATCCCACCATTAAAGTTTGATTCCTTCAGATATTTTTGTAAGATGTCAGTGCGCCTGTTGGAGCTTTCAGCGAGTCCCTTGCACCTCGGGGTGCACGGGAGTCCTGAGGCTTCCTCGCTGACGGGGCGGGGAGGGCGGGGTGACTCAGAGGCCGTCGGGCGGCTAGGGGTGCTCGGAGTCTCTCACCGATCCCTGCGCCAACCAGAGAGCCACACGAGTCACCCCTGCAGGTGAATGGGTGTGGACGGAAGGTGGGAGGGTTAGGGTGGGGGTGCCTGCACACAGTGGCCAGGCCACCACCCGCTGACAGGCACAGAAAAGCCAGCTTTGCCTCCTCAGTTCCCCGGGCTGGCTAGACAGGGCCGTGGAGACCAGACTCGGATGACCGCAGGATGCCACACCCCCTTCATCGTGTCTCCTCTGTGCCCAGACCACAGATAAGGACACCGAGTCTCAGGAGGGGCCGGTGTGGGCCCAGGGCTCCCCAATTCCAGGCCTCGAAGGGACCCCATGCTCAGAGGGTCCTGCTCCTGCATAAGCCCCTCTTTCTCTGCTGCTCCTTGAAGCTTGGGAGGGGTGGGCAAGGCCAGAGCTTGGAGACCCGGGCCCCCAGTCCTCCATCTTTGGGAAGACATGACCTAGCCCATTTGTTTTTACTTAAAGGGACCCAGTGGAGGGCTGTCTGCTGCACTAGTAAATGTGTGTTGAAAGATGGATGGATGAGTGGATGGGTGGATGGGCGGATGGATGGGCGGATGGGCGGATGGGCGGATGGGCGGATGAGGGAATGGTGGACGGGTGGTGGACGAGTGTATGTGCATAAGCCCGCTGTTGGTCCCTCAACCTGAGTCCAGTCACAGGTTCCACAGTCTCCTTTATTGACAGATTCAGGGTTGTCCTCGTCGAGGGCTACATTGTGGTGGGATGGAGGGAGTTTAAGCAAATGTACAATGACACGATGAGTTTTTGCCACACCTAGTGACCAGTCACACGAGACACTGGATTCTAAGACCAGACCTGGGCCCAGCACGCAGAGCTGGCTTCTGGAGTGGCAGTGTGACCAGGCCAGAAGCTGATGATAGCGAGCTGGGGCGCCACGAGGAGGGTGGACGTGGCTCGTGGACGTCCCTGCCTGCATGAGGCGCAGACGGCAACAGGAAGCGGACCTGGGGCTGCGGCTACGGACGCGTCCTGGCCTGCCCATCAGGCTTGGGGGTGGGGGCGTCTCCATCCCGAGCCCACCCTGCCCCTCGGGGAACTCCTCCGCCCGTTCTGGGCTGGATCCTCCAGGAAGGTCACCTCCAGCTTGGCTGAGGACCAGCTTGCAGGCCTGACTTCTGCGCCCCTGTTCTCAGTGCACTGAGGGTCCTGGGGCTTGAAGAAGGATTTTCTGGTGTTTGAGGGACACACCGGTGCACAGCAGAGTGGCCAGGTCTGGCGGGGGAAACTGGGTCCGGGGTCCCCGGGCTAGGGTGAGGCCGCCTGAGTCCTGATCCACGCGGTGCATGCAGGCCGCCTGCCTGCCCGGCCGTCTCCCACGCCCAGGGAGACGCTGCGGTGAAGGCGCCGCCTCCGGCTTTCGGGCCTTCTGCCCCTCGCTGCCCGCTGGCCCGGGCAGCTCCCGCATCGCCCGCCTCCCCCTGGCTCTGGGGACCTTCTCCGGGCCAGGCTGTCCTGTCCTGTTTGGAAACTGGCTCCTACAGACCAGGGAGGCGCCGGGAGCCGGGGGCTGGGGCTGCTGTCTGGCGGCTGGTGACAGACAAGGCTGGGCCTCGCCTGGCTGCCGGCCAGCGGGCTGCCTGGCCCCGCGGCTCTTCCTCCTCACCTGCTGCCGGGGCCGCTGACTCCTCTCTGCCGTGGGGGCGTGGCACGGCCAGAGCACACCTGCACAGTGGGGACCAGCGCCTCCCTGTCCCGGCTGGGGCCACCTGGGTGGGGGCAGGGAGGCCGGGCTGCAGGGCTAGCCCCCCACGGTGGCCCTGGCAGCAGCGGGCCCCGCGACATCAGGCTGATGGCCATTGTTAGGGCACGTCCGCGCCTCGCAGAATCACCCTCGGGGGTCCCTCACCTGGGGCGGACTCGGTTCTGAGCCGGACCAGAGGCAGGAGGGACACAGGCTCCCTCCTTCACTTGGGACTCCAGGACAGCCTGGCTCCTCCCAGCCCGATCTTGGGGTCCCTGCCTCCCCCAATGGTGCTGCCCAACCCAAACCTTTCATCTCTCCTCTCTCTAAACACCCCTTAGTCTGGAAACAAGCCTGCCTTAGGCCAGCCTAACTTCTCCTTAAAGGACCCTGGGTCTGGGAGGGAGCAATCCGCCTTTTAAAGCAAAGAGGGAGGGAGAGGCGGAGCTGGCCCCGGGCCTCAGATGCCACAGTGCAGCCTATAGCTGACCCCCATTCCAGCTCCCTCATGAGGGGGCGGCATGGAGGCCAAGCACAGGCCGGCCTCCTCCCTGCCCCCTCCTTGACCCCTCCCAGCCTCCTCCCTGCCCTCTCCCCACCTCCCCTCTGCCCCCTCCCAGCCCCCTCCCAGCCTCCTTCCAGCCTCTACCCAGACTCCTCCCAGCCTCTTCCCTGGCCCCACCCCTGGCACCGCAGTCACCTGCCCTCCTCAGCCCTAGTACAGGGTCTCCCTGGTGGCGTTGCTGGAGAAGTTGTGGTTGCTGGACACGCTGTTGGCCTTCCTCGAGAAGGCCAGCCTCTTCGTCCCGCGCCCCCACCGGGGACAGAGGCAGGCCAGGGTGGACAGGAAGACCTGGCGGAAGCTGGCGGAGACGAGGTTGTAGAGGACGGGGTTGACGGCGGAGCTCAGGTAGAACAGGGTGTTGGTCAGCATGTAGAAGTAGTGGTAGCAGTCGTAGAGGACCCTGGGGCGGGAGGGGCGCTCAGACGGGGCTCGGCGCGGCCCAGGGCCCACAGCCGCCACAGGCAGCGACTCACGAGCCACTGCGGATGCTTCATAGTGACTTTCTGGGCTCTGCCTGGAAGTTCTGGCACCGGTCAGCCGGGCTGAGTTGCAGGCGGCCACCTTCCTCAGGCCAGGTGCGGCCCCCCTCCCCGCCTCCCTCCGCAGAACTCCAGCCCCAGGGCAGGGACCCCCACCAAGCGTCCTGTCCCGACAGCTGTGCACCCGCCTTTGGCTGGTTTGCCCGACCCACGGGACTCTCCCTCCCTCCCAGGCGCTCCCTTCTCCAGCAGGCACCCTGAGCTTCAGAAACCCTTTATGGGGGCTGTGCTCTGCTCCCTGTAACTTATTTCTCCTAGGTTTGTCCTCAACTGTTCCTCATCAATCTGGAGGACCCGTGACCTTGGACCGGTGTTGGGTCACGTGCAGGAGAGCTCACACGGTGGGCCTGAGGCAGCCTTGCCTGCATCTAGGGGCATGGATTCGAGGGGTCCCCACCAGTCCTGGTAGGAGGGGCTCCCTGGGACTCAGCTGCTTGTAGACACCTGCTTTCCCCTGGGAGTCTGGAACCGGGTGTCTGCCAGGCAGGATGCCCACATGACCACTCCCCAGGAAAAAGCGTGGGTGCTCCCTGGGTGCAGCATTCCAGGCGAGTTAGCGAGGCATGGCCCTGGACGCTTGTGCCTGGTCTCCCGGGCTCCTCCATGCTCTGCTCCCTTCGCGGATTTTGCCACGTGTCCCCTCCCTGTGACGTGCCACAGCGTGAGTGTGGCTCTCCCTGCATCTCTGGCGCCCTCTTAGCCAGTCCCCCAGCCACGGGTGGTCTAGGGGACCCCCAGCTGCCACCTCTCCTCCCACGTCCGGCAGAGCCAGCCCTCGGACCACCCGCAGGTGTCTCTGTCCCTGTCTCCGCATGGACTCTTCTAGGACCCGTTTTCCTTACCCATGGACACCTGTCCCTCCTCGGAGCAGCTTCCCAGCGTCTGTACTTCCTTCCTTCCCGCAGCCCAGTCACAGCCGCTCCCAGGGACCCGCTGCGGAACGCCTGACCCGCGCCCCTGCCCTGTGCTGCTCCCGGTGGCACCCCGCTCCCCCTCCCCGCCCGGCCCCCCATCCGCCCCCGGTACTCACGGGGTCCACTGCTCATCTGAAATGTAGCAGAACATGAGCCGCCGCACGTGGTAGGGCAGCCAGCAGACCACGAAGGCGATGACCACGGCGCCTGAGACAGAGACACGGGCCTCAGGGGGGCAAAGGAGGTGTCCTGTATTCACGGACCGAAGACTCGATACCGCTAAGATGTCGACAGCGGCACCCAGAGTGACCCGCAAAGTCAGTACACTGCCGGTCAGAGTTCTAAGGACATTTTCACAGAAATAGAAAAACCCGTCCTAAAATTCATGTGAAATCACAGGGGGCCCCGAATAGCTCAAACAATCTGGAGAACAAAGAACAAAGCTGGAGGCCTCAAATTCTTAATTTCAAAACTCGCTACAAAACTAAAGTAACGAAAAGGGCACAGGGCTGGCAGAAATATAGGCAAATAGATCAACAAACTAGAGGAGAGGACCTGGAGTAAGCCCTCGCAGACGGTCAGACGGTTTTTAGCAAGGCGCCAAGTCCATTCGAGGGGGAAGGGACAGTCTTTTCGACAGACAGTGCTGTGAAACTGGGTGTCCACATGCAGAGGGATGGAATTAAACCCTCATCTTACACCATATACAAAATGAACTCAAAGTGGATCAAACATCTAAATGTAAGGACTAAGAGTATAAAACTCTTAGAAAAAAATAGAGGGCAAAAACTTCACAGCATTGCACTTGGCGACGATTTCTTAGCTATGACGCCAAAGGCACAGGCAACAAAAGAAACAATAGATAATGTAGACAATTCAAATGAAAAACTGTATCAAATGTCGGAGGCAGCAGAACAGGAGGTGACCGCGGCATGGAGAACATAGTTGCAAACTGCGTCTGACAAAGGGGTAACATCTAGAACATGCAGGGAACCGAAACTCCACAACAAAACAACGAAAACTTCAAAAACAGACAACAAAGGACCAGAATAGACGTTTCACCAAAGAAGACACTTGAATGGCCAACGAGCCCATGAAAGATTCTCGACGTCATTGATCGTCAGAGAAATGCCTGTCAAACCACAAAGACACCACCTCGCGCCCATCGGGATGGCCGCCATAAGAAGAAACAAACAGACCGGAAAATAATGATTTTTGGAGACGACGTGGAGAAACTGAAAACTTTGTCCACTGTTGATGAGAATGTAAAATGGTGTGTTCACTTTGAGAAATGGCGTAGCAGTCCTCCAGAAAATTACGAGCAGAACTGTCATGTGATGCAGCAACATCGGCCCCCCACGGGCAAACGCCCCACGTGATTGGAATTGGTGACTGAAACAGATGCGTGGGCACCGCAGGAGCGTGATGCATGACAGGCAAAAGGGGAAGCCGCCCGGGGGTCCAGTGACAGATTAAAGAACAAATAAAATAGGATGTACCCACACGATGGAATACTACTCAGCCTTAAAAAGGAAAGAAACTCTGAGACGTGCTATAGCGCAGATGGACCTTGAGGACATTACACTCAGCGACACAAGCCAGTCACAAAGGACAATACATGATTCCATTCCTGGCACCAGCCCGCTTCCTTGCTGGGAGCACCCCCGGCCCCGCCCGGGGGCATTGGTCACTGAGTGCCCCACCCCGTTCCCCCCGCCTGCGGCTTTGGTGCCGAGACCAGTTCCTAGTCCTGCTGATGTCACTGGACGTCACCCCCTCAGAGAGCCCCTCCCACCTGCCAGGTCTGGTCACGTGGCTCTATCGCAATCATGTGCTCATCCCTGTCTGAATGCGTGTGATGTATGCGTCTGCTTCTTTTGGCGGAGCCTGTGCTCCCACTGGGATGTAGAGGTGACCCCACCTCTGCTGCCCCAGCTCTGAGAACCGTCTGACCCAGAGTCGGTGCCCAGGAGACCTGTCGAGTGGGTGAGTGAATGAGCGAATGTGTGAGTGGATGGATGGATGGATGAATGAATGAATGAATGAGCGAATGCATGTGTGAGTGGATGGACGAACGAGTGGATGGATAAGGGACCGAATGTGTCTAAGAGCAGCTCCAACCCCTGCCGGAGCCAGCACTGAGTCTGGGCCCCGGTGCCAGGTCCCTCAGCTCTGCGCACTGGGGTGCAGCCCTCGCTGCCCTGCGGGCCCTGCCGCCTCCCGCCCCCGAGGGCCCGGCGGTTACGTACGCAGCACCCGGACTCCGTGCCGCAGCGTCTGCACCCGGCCGGGCTCGACGGACATGCTGAACGCGCCGTGCGGGCCCCCGGCCGCGCCTGCCTGGCCCTGCTCGGCCGCCTGGCGGACCATGATGGTCAGCTTGTTGGCGATGACAGTGTTGAGGACGGAGATGACCACCATGGGGAACACGAAAGACGTGAAGGCGTTGACCTGCAGGGGCGGAGAGGGCGGCTCTGTCCCCAGGGCTGGCAGGCGGGCACCGGCCCCAGCCCCCCGCAGGTCTCCGCCTGGCCCTGACCCCTCGGAGCCCTCTGCACAAGGTCCGGCCGCTGGATGGCGCGGGGGCAAGCTCCGAGGGGTCTGGGCTGCGGCAAGGAGCCGAGCTCCACGTCCCTGGGTCTGGACACAGCGTCCACAGATGTGGCCCCTGAGCGTGTGGCGGCCCTGCCCCGCCCCTCTCCAGGGTGGCCAGGCCCTGCGCCTCTCGCCTGGCTCACGGTCAGCTCACGTTTGGACTGAGTGGAAGACCCTGCCCGGCCCCCGCCGAGCGCCTCTCGGAGCATCCCATCTGAGCCTCCTGCTTCCATGGCTGCTCAGGGTCTAGGAAGCGGAGTCTCAGAGAGGCTGGCGGGCCTGCCAGAGTCCCCAGCTCAGAGGTGGCTGGACCTGGACTTGACCTCGACACACTGGAGGTTGTCCCACAGCCTGAGAGGCGATTCCGCAGGACAATGAGGTGCTGACATGGGCCGAGCATTAGCTCAGAGAAGGTTTCTGGGGCTCCCAGCCAGGCTGGGGTGCAGGGAGGCCCAGGGGGACGCCGGGAGATACCGGATCTGGGCCCAGAAGACAAACTGATTGTCTGTGAGTCACCACAGCCAGAGTTACTTTAAACAGAATGAATGTATCCAACATAAATTTTAAATGTCAAAACATTTAAAATACCACAGCTGACTGCAGGCAGCCAAAGCAGCTACCTCCCGGGCCAGTCACGGGCTGTGGGGTCAGGCGTGGCCCCAGTGGCTCCCGCAGCTGGAAGTCCAGGCCCTAGACCCTGAGGTCCTGGGTGTGGTGGGCAGAGGCCCGCATGGCCAGACGCTGGGCCCCTGGCCTGGAGACCCCGGGGGTGGCACCTTCCCCCAGCTTCCCCGCCCCTCCCGCCTGGATCCCCAGACTAAGCGGACTGAGTGGGCGCGGGGGAGGGGGGCACACCTGAGCTAGGGGCCGGCCTTCTCCTGCCAAAGCTCACAGCATGGATGGGGCCTCAGCCTGCACCCCTTCCCTGCACTCTACCCCCACTTCTGGGCGCAGGGGAGCAGCCTGCCCCCCACCCTGGCAACAAGCTACGAGGAATACGTCGCATCACCGTGTGCGAAGTCTCTGGGAAATCTGCACATATGACCGCAGCGGAGTAGGAGGCTGGACGGGGAGGAGACCGGCATCCGGGACAGAGATGTGGACATGGACCAGCTGAGCCTGGCCGGGGCCTTAGTCCCAGCGAAACGTGAGAGCGACTTGGGAAAAGACAGCTCATTCTAACATTCACATGGGAAAAAACCCTCTGAGAATAACCAGGAAAGTTCTGGAAAGGCAGAGGGAGGCGTCAGTGCGGGGACAAGCGGGGCCAGCTCGGCAGCTGCTGGAGCCCCTGGAAGACATTTAATGCGAGGAGATGGGAGGACGGCGGTTGTGGGGCCAGGACATCTTCGTATGCGGGAAGATGATGTCTAAGCCGGGGAAGGGAAGGTAGGTGACCGCCAGGAAGCCAGGAGGCTGGACCCTGGGGGCCTGCTGTCTCTGCCCGTCCAGTGTCCACTGCCCCTTCCCAGGGCCACCCCGAGCATCCTTGGAACCTCCCGCCCCTCCACCCAACTGGCGCAGGCCCGGCCAGTCAGCACAGGCGGAAAGGGCTGGGCGGGGCCTCCCGGATCCACGCGGGCCACATGCCGCTCTGCACCAATCACGTTCGTCCAACAGGGCCGGCCTTCCCTTCCGCCTCGGGACCTGCTGGGTGGGGGGCGGGTTGGTGCGCTTTGGCACCAGTTTCCCACCTTGCGGGAAGGGTCTGCCTAGGACCAAAGCCAGCACAGGTGCCGGGGGGGGGGGGGGGCCGCAGGTGCCATGTCGTCCTCTCAGCTCCCGGATGCAGCCGTGCCTGCAGCCGAAACTCCCGGACTTAGCTTTTCTTGAGCCAAATAAGGATTCCTTTTCTTCCCTTAAGAGAACCTGAGTTCGTTCCTGGAAGCTTGTACCCTAACTCAGAGCTCTCAGCGGAAGTATTCAGGCGGAGCGAAGGTTAAAGCATTCACATTCGAAGCGACGAGACTGCTAGGTACATATTACACGGCTGGAATTTTTAAAAAAGAAATTCAAGCATTGCCATCAAATTTTGCTATAAAACTTAGTGATATAAAATGAATTCTTCCAGTGCTGGGAGAAATTCCTGTCTTGCCCTCCAAACGTTCCCATGGCTACGCGCCCCCTGCCCCCCCCCCCCAGCATTTGTAACTTCGTGAGGGAGATGGAATGAAATGGTCGGAGCATGAGAAGAAAGTGCGTGTTTAGGGGCCGCCGGATGGGCAGCAGCAGGTCTGCCCGACGCCCGGGACCAGGCCGCCTGCAAACAGGTGCGGCTGGCCGGGCAGGGGCGGGGCCTGGCACCCACGCAGGCCGCCCGGCCGGGCGGTGGGAGGTTCCTGCGGGTCCTGCTGAATCGAGGGCACACGGCGGAAAGAATGTCACTGAGTCCACCTCGCCTGTGCGTGCGCTGTGGCCGGAGCCTCAGGTCCTTGCCCCGCCTTGCTGGAACTGGCAGAGAGACTGGCAGAGGGACCGGACCTTGGCGAGTCTGCCCTCATTTCAGAGGGTCACCAGGGCCGGCAGAGCAGAAAGGGTCTCCCGTGGCAGCATGCCCAGAACTTCCTGGGGGCATTCCCCATCCGGCGAGCAGCTAGGTGCTTAGATGCTGCCCGGACCCAGATCCGAAGGTCAGCTGCCCAGCAGGACACACACGGTCCACAGACGACAAGCGTCTGGGGAACGAGACGGACCAGCACAGAGCAGCATGCTGCCCCGTGGGCTGGCACCGACTGGCCGCAGACCTGAGTGTCGGAGGAGAGGTCCGGTGTGTGGCTCACGGAAGGGACCCTCACACCTTCCCAGGACTGTTGGGTCGGCATTTATGGGTGGCATGTGGAGGGATGGGGCATGTGACCTGGAGGGGGTCGACTGCTCCCAGACACAAGTCTTGGTCCCCATCATCAGGTAGCCGATTTCGTCTTAATTACAAAAACAGACATTGAGTGCCTCTAAGTCCTACTTTCTGGCTGGCACACAGCCTTAGCTGTTAACACAGCGTCTTGATGACCACACACCATGCTCAGTGCCCCGGGCCGCCTCACTGGACGTGTGTGGCAGGTCCACGAGGCAAAAGCGACTGGCGTCCTTGGTTTGTAGAAGAGACGCAGACCCGGCCGCGAGCCCGGACTCCGTCTGGCCCACAGCGAGCTCTCTCTTCCGTCACAGGCCAGTCTGCAAGCGGAGAGCAGGTGAACGGGAGGAGAGCACGAGGCAGAGGGCAGGTGAGGCCGGGCGAGGGCGAGGGCCTCGTCCTTAATGGCAAAGCTTCGCTAGGTGCTGCCCACCCCCAGCTTCCCAGAGGGGACCCCGTTTTGAGAGTAACTGCAAATTTTTGAGAGTCGCTTCTAGTCCAAAGGCCACGGCTCCTCAGTGACCTCTCAGGGTGGAGCCTCTGTCCATCTCCTCCTTCTCTGGTCCCCCTCTGCTCCGTCCTGGTCCCCATGCTTCTCGCTGGCTCGGAATTTCTGGGAGAGGCTGGACTGGAGTCACTGGTGACTCAGACAGTGGAGAGAACGCTCCAACCTCAGCAGCCTTGGGGTTCAGCACCGCGGACAGTGACCAGCAGAGCTGGTGGGGCGGCCAGGCTGGGGAGGCTCTGGGATGGGATTCCCCAAGCCCGCCAGGGGTGGGGGCCACAGGCGCACTGCGCCCCGTCCCTCGGGCCTTCTCTCCCTGTCCCTGATGAGGGCAGGTGGGCAGCCTGTAGCTTCTGCAGGACCCTGCCCGTTCCTGCCCCGCCCCTGCCCGCTCACGAGGAAGACTTTCCCTCGTGGAGGCCAGAGCCACAGAGGCCAGTCTGAGCGGGAACTTGGAGGAACAGAAGCCCCTGGAGACACATCCTGTCTGCTCCTGGTGGTCCTGCAGCGCTGGCCCCCGCCGGGCTGCTGGGAGACCCTCACTCGGATTAGGGAGACAGCCTCCCCACCACGTCACCCCCGTCCACCTGTGCCAGGGGAGGTGTCCTCACGGAAGGGTGGGTGGGGGGCCTCCCCTTAACAGCACCAAGATCAGTCCTGGGGGCCTGGCCTTGGCCGAGCTTGAGGTAGGGCTTGTTAACCAGTCTGGGCACAGAAACGGCTGGCGAGTCCCTTCCGTCACACCAGCACCTCTCGAAGCCGCGCCAAGGCCGTCCGTGCAGTGGCCGGCCGCGGCGGGCATGGGCTGAGGCCCGCTCGCCATGCCGTCAGGTATCTGTCCGCTGAAAAGCCCGTGAGCATGTTCGCGTCACCGGGACACCTGCTGGGTAGCAGCAAATGGGGCTTCAAAACTCCTTGAGGAGGACAGCTGGCAGGGCAGCGGGCAGTGGCAGCCAGCGGGCCGGCAGGAGTCTGACCCCGGGCTGGGCCCCCACCTCTGTGCCCGGCAGAGTGTGGGCATGGAGGAGCCTCAGCTGTCACCTAACGCACGGAGACCCAGGCCCACATGGGACATCCCAGGTCTCTCGCATCTCACACTATGACAGGGACCTTTTTCTTGCTGTGACAAAGTCTGTTTCAAAGGGCGGCTCCCAGGATGTGAGAACTGGCCACTGCTCACCCCACCGCTCAAACGTGAGGCGGCTCGGTCGGGCTTGCTGAGCCTGCGGCTCGCGTCTTCTGGGTGCGGGGCTCTGATGTCTGAGGTGCGGGGCACTAACTTGAGGTATTAAGTGCAGTGCTGTCACTCGGCACGGAGGTTCTGGAGGCTTCATGTGCCCTTGGCAGCAGTCAAGTGTTCTCTGCTGCGTGCTAGGAAACCTCGAGGACCTGGCCCTGACCGAGACCCCCAGGGGGCCGCCAGGTGCTGGGCGTGGGTTTCCAGGGGGTTGTGCCAGCCCCTTGGCCGTGGGACTGGGGCCCTGCAGGCTGTGCCGTGGGCCGAGGGCCCCAGGCCACACCGCTGCAGCTCAGCGGGCGGCTCAGAGAGCAGCTGCGCTCCCAGCAGCGCTGAAGCCCGCCTTGGCCTGGGGGCGTGGCCCCGCCCTGGCCGCCGTTTCCCTCGAGTTCCTGAATCCCCAGCCCTTGGTCTCCGTGTTTCCTGCCTGGAATGGTGCGGGCCGTTCAGCAGACATCCTGCTCCGTCCAGCTCCGACTCGCCGTCCGCTGGCTGAGTTGGTCACTGTGGTCCCCATGGACGTCTGGCTCTGTGCCCAGCGCCCTGGCTCCTTTCAATAGAATTAGCGCTCCGTCCCTGCTCTAGGTGAATCTGATTATGGTGGACCCAGAGCCAGTGGCCCTGTGAGGGAGGAGGGCTGGGAGCCGCCCACGACCCCAGGGCCCCAAGGGGTCTCCCTGCAACTCAGCCGCATGGCCTGTTTCATCCCAAGCGGACCAGCCCCCAGGCGTGGAGGGGGCCTTGTGCTCCGGGTTTAACGCCCGGGAAGCGGCACTTCTCAGTGCTTCAGCCAGACCCCTCCTGGGCTTCCTCCTGGGCGGCAGCGCAGCGAGAGCTCACCTTAGAAAGGAAGGGGGTCCAGTGCCCCCACGCAGCCCCCGCCCCCATGCGGGCGAGCCCGGCTGCCGCTCTCTCACAGGACAGGACAGAACCAACCAGTAAAGAGGGCCGGGCGGCGGGCGGGGCAGCCGGAGGCCGGACTCGCGGGGGGGGGGGGGGGGGGGGTTGGGGGGGGCATCGTCCCCGCGCAGCGCCCGCCACCACGTCGATCGCAGCTCATGCTCCCTGTGCCGACGCACAGGACGCCCCTTCTCGCCGGGCCCAGGGGACGCGCCCCCTGCACCCGCGTGTGACGGGCTGCCACAGACGTGGCGCCGTGGGGGAAGGGCCTAACCTCCAGACCTGGAGTGAAGGGCAAGGCAGGTCAGCGCTTGGGTTTGGCCGGCGACCTGAGGGCGCCCCCTCTCGTGCTGGGCCAGTTCCCTCCTGTAAAGGGCGGAGGGGCTGGTCCGCGTGGAAGACCCGGACCCGCAGGAGAAAAACTGCCTTGCGGTGTGGTGGTGTAGGCGGCGGCCTTCGGGAGGTAGTGGGGTGCGAGGGTGGGGCCCACGACGGTGTTACGGGCGCCCTCATATCAGAGACCCCGAGAGCACCCTTCCCTCCTCCCCAGGGAGGGCAGTGAACCAGGAAGCGTGTCCTCCCCAGACATGGGGTCTGCCGGTGCCTCGACCGGGGCCATCCCACCACCAGAGCTGTGCGAGAGGCAGGCGGCGGTCGCTGGAGGCCCCCAGGCTGTGGCGCTGTCACAGCCGCCGAGGGCGCTGAGGTGGCTCCAGGTGGGACTGAGGTGGCTCCGGGTACACACCGGGAAGGGGAGCCTCAGCCCGTCCCCCGCAGCGCGGAGGCCGCCCAAGGGGGCGGCCGCTCCCGCGAGCCAGACATCGCGTCCTGTCCCAGGCCACTGTGCATTGTTCCTCCACCCACGAAAGGAACTGAATCCTCGCAATAATGGTTTGTCACAAAGTCGTGATTGGTTCATTTGTCAGACTCAGAGTGCTTCAAGCCCGAGACACTGGGGCCTTTGTCGCTGAGAGCAGCAGCCGAGCTGAACCACCAGCAGCCGCCGAGGGACGCAGCCGAGGAACTCGTCCACTCGTCCTCCCCCTGCCGGGGGCCACCTCTTCCGCCCGCCCGTGCAGTTACGGCGGCCGCAGGACTGTGGACGGGGCTGGCCGGGGAGCCAGGGCTGCCCGGAGCTGCAGGTGGAGACAGGCACGCGGGACAGGCCGACCTCTCTGGCGCAGGCCGGGGGGGGCTGGCCGGCTCCCCGAGCGCCCGGGGCAGGGCGCGGCGGCCCTCCGCCTTCCCGCCAGCGGGCACGTGGCCGTTCAGGGCGGGACGGCACGTGCTGCCCCCCACGCCCATCCGGAGTTCGCTGCCTGGGGACCGAGTCTGGCACCCCACTGTCACTCACATGCTGCACGAATGAGCCAACGGATGACTGTGTGTCTTAGCTCGGCCGCTGTAACGGAGCACCACGGACGCCGTGGCTCGTCGACAGCAGAAACCCATTTCTCACGGCTCTGGCAGCTGGTGGGGCGGCTCAGGTCCCAGGGCTCCCCCCTCCCGTCTCGCACGCCACCTTCTGTGTCCTCGCGGGGCTGGGAGAGGCCAGGGGGCTCTTGCTTTTCCTCAAAGGGCACTAACCCCATCCAGGGGCCCAGCCGGCCGGCCTCACCACCTCCCGCCACCGTCACAGTGGGGACTGTGCCCCAACATATGCATTTGGGGGACACAAACATCCGGTCCAACACAGCTGGCAAGGGGAGGATGGGCCGTCCTGACCCGGGGCAGCCCCACCTGGGAAAGCGGGCTCTGGGAAACTGCCCAGAGCAGGCGTGAAGTTCCGTGTGCACGCAGACGGGCACCGCGCCCCCTGCGGGCAGCCCGCGGGGACAGCCGCCAGCCGAGAACGAGACTCGGCACTTCCCAGGGCGACGCCGCAGTGGTAGCAACAGGCGAAAACGATTCCAGCAACACATTTTCGTGAGCTTGACATACGCGAAACACCAATTTCAACACACGCGCTGTGTGAGAGCGGCGCTGAGAGCTCGCCCACTCGTCCTCCCCCTCGGACGCCCCGAGACCACGGGCATCGCGCCCCGAAAGCCCCGCACGGTCCGGGCTGGCCGCCGTGCTGGACCGAGCAGCCCTGCCTGGCACTGGCTCTCCCCCGGCCGCGCCTCTGGTCAGCAGAGAGAGGGGTGCCCCAGCTCCCAGGTTGCCCCCAGAATCTGCAAAGGTAGACGATGAGTTATTCACTTAAAACGACCCGAGAAAAAAGCCGCATTAAACATGGGGTCCTTCTGTAAGAATGCTGCGGCAGGAGCCCCTCTGAGGACTCCGTGAGGACGTCGGGGTCCCCGGACAGCCTGTTTGGGGCTGCGCCTTCCAGGAACCTTCCCTGCTTTGTCTGCTGATCGAGGTTCATGTTCTCCCAAAAAGCTGCTCGCACACTGTTTGTGACTGTTAAATCGCTTGCGTTTGCGGGTCTGACGAGAGCTCCCGGTGCGGGACACTCAGCAGATGTCCTTTCTGTGGCTCTCAGGACACAGCCCCACTGGGGTGCCACGCCTCTGTGCAGTGAGTGAAAAATCCAACCGGCGCCCATGGTGGCTTCTCACTGCCGAGCCTTCCAGAACCTGAAAGCTGCCAGCTGCCAGAGCCTGGGCCCAGCACCCGCCCGTCTGCCCAGGAGGGCCCGGGGGACGCCCCTCCGCCCTTAGCGAGGAGCAGGTGCCACCGACAGAGGTGGCTGCCTCGCGAGCTGCTCGCAGAGCAAGTGCGGCCCGGCGTCTGCTCCCCTCCTGGTCGTCCGTGGAGCTGCCCCTCCCGGCGGCACAAACGCTCCCCGCTGCGGTGCGCGTGTGCGGCCCTGCGGAAGTGGCCCCCAGGGCCGGCGGGCGGTTAAAACCACACACGGCTTCGACTTGTGCTGAAACGGGAAGAGTTCGTGGAGGGGACGTCGAGAAACGAGCTCTCGGCCGTTGGCAGCTGGGCGGGAGCTCCGAGCGCTCACGGGACACGGCTGCTCCGTCCCTTGCCAGAACCGGCCGGTCTGCGACGACGTCTCTCCTCAGACCCTGGGAAGGACCCGGGGGCTGTGCGGAGTAACCCGGGGGCTTCTCGGGCACCCACGCCCACCTGCCCTCCGGCAGAGCCTCGCTTCCACGCTGGTCCTCAGGATGCTGCTGCAGACCGGGTCCCACCCCAGGTCACAGGGCAGGATGCTGTCTGCCCTCGGCCGTTTGCGTGGATCCCTCAGGCCCAGGGGCCATGGGCTGTGAAAGCTTTTGGGAGGTGGCCATTTGTCCACTACTTGTGGCCCGAGGCTCGCCACGGCCGCCCTGGGCACATACATGTTCCGTGAATCCCACGGCCGGCTGCCCCGCCCACGCTGCCCACGACAGCTCTCGCCACCAGCCGGGCGCTCAGAGCCGCTGCCCGGCCACTGTCCATGGGGACGCGCACTGGAGTCACTTCCGCCGAGTGCTAGCAGCCTCGCAGAGCACAGAAGTTGGCTCCAGACCCACCTGCTGGATGGGCCCCGTCTCAGGGAAGGAAGCCGTGGTTCCGGGCGGTGACAGCCTTGTTTATTTTCAGTGGCAGAGGCAAGCTGTTCCTGCCCTGCCGTGTTCCAGCACTGGGGCCACCTGGTCCCAGCAAACCCCGGGCTCCCGCCTCCCGCCGCCCCCCGCCCTTGGCCTCTCCCCTCCCCCTGCTGGGAGATGCAGATGGCCCAGGTGCACAGCTGGCCTGCGTGCAGTGCAGAGGTCACTGCGGAGAGGCCATAGTACACAGCGGCCAGCACGGTGACAAGTCTTGGGGCTGTGGGGTACAGGCAGAGAGGCCCTGCACCTGACCCTAGGCTGACCCCATGGCTGGACGGAAATGACCTGAGCTGCTTACAGCGAGAGAACGCTTCCCCCCCGATGCACCTGGAGACTTCAGGGTCAGTGAGCACAGGTGAGCCTCAGCCCTCTCCTTCCCACGAGCCCTCCGGCCCCGCAGTTTGGCCAGTTCCCCGGCTGGACGCGGAGGGACAGACGCAGGCCCAGCCGCCTGGCTTCCGAACAGGCCCAGTGTGGACGGCCCAGGGACGCATGTGGCCACGGCACTTTGCTGCACCTGACGGGCAGGCGCCCTGGTTTGCGGCGTTCGACACCCAGGTGTTTGTGGATAACGGTGACGGCATCACTAGTGACGGCATAACGTCCACGTTTGCGAAGCGCTCCCCTGTGCTCTAATGCCGGCCCTGCGGCCTCTGCACCACGTGTGGGTGGCGGGGCACCGCCCCATCTTACAGGAGAGGCACAGACGCAGCGAGAGGGGACCCCATCTGCCGCCCCCGGGGACCAGCACCTGTCCAGTGTGCTTCCTGAGGAGCCCGTCCTCCTGGGCCCCCCTCCCACGGGGGCTGTCTCTCCAGGGAGGAAGGAAGGCGGTGGGCGTGGGAGGCTCAGGCAGCTGGGGCTGGGCTGGGGCTCCTGGACCTCGGAGCCGCCTGGAGGGCCTTCTGCGTCTGGCTCCCACACGTCAGGCTTGGGTTTCAGTGGGGGTTCCCACACCGTGACCCTAGCTCACACTTTCAGAGGCACCGCTGGGTGCGGCAAGCCAGGGCGCCCCACCTATTCTGCGATTGGTTAAAAAGGTCGGGGAAGGAACCCACTCAAACGCGGCAGGAAGGGCGGAGATTGGCTCTGAATGCCCGCGATGCCGCCTGCAGCCCCGCCCCCTTGGGCTGGGGGCGTGGCCAGGGACCCGGCTCCTGCGCCGCGCACCTGGCTGAGTCTCCGTGGGATGTGGGACATGGCAGGTCCCAGGCCAGAGAAAGCTCCGTCAGGTCCCTGTCTAGTCAGGCCCTGGGGCTGGGACAGGGTGGGGATCTCTTGGCTCTTAGGGGGTCTGCTGGGGCCAGGTGCGGGGTAAAGCAGGGAATTCTGGGCTTGAGGCGGAGCTGCCAGGCACCCTCCCTGGCTCGGCCCCGTGCTGGGCTGAGGACGCCCTGCAATCCCTGGCCTGGCTTTGCTCCCTGTTGCCCCCTCAGTTGGGAAAAACTCTTTGTGGATTAAATTAAGGATCTAAAGATGAGGTCATCCCAGATGGGGGGTTCCTAAGTCCAATGGCTGGATCCCCGGAGCGGGGAGCGGGGAGCGGGGAGCGGGGAGCGGGAAGCGGGGAGCGGGAAGGGGTGGGGAGGAGCCTCCGGAGGGAGGCTGGCCCTGCCACGCCTTGCTTGAACTTCTGGCCTCTGGGTTGGCGTGAGAGCAGATTTCTGTCACTTCGAGAGGCCGCTCTGAGGCCCTTTCCTTTCTTGGCCCCAGGATGCTGGCAAATCCACTCGCGAGACCCGCTCGGCTTCCTGTGTGCTTCACGACAGGCAGACGCACGAGCCACACTTGGGGCCAGAGCACTTTCAAAACACGAGCGTCCACCCTGGTGGTTAGAGATGGCGGCTTTCCGAGTGCCTCCAGCCCATCCCCAGATACGACCCGAGCGCAGGTGTTCCTGATGCATCCGACGGGCCGGCCGGGCGTCTTTAAACAAGCCGTCAGGAGAAGGAACCGCGGGAAGCCCGGCGAGTGTGAGCGCTGAGCGTGTCGAAGGGCTCCGCAGGCCTCCGCGTCTGGCCTGTGGCCAGTGTGCCGGGCGGGGCCTCAAAGCAGCTGCCTGGGCCGGGGTGCCATGTCCACCCCACACCACCACCCGAGCAGTGGCTGGCAGCTCGCTGTGGCGTTTCCCCCGTCTTCCGAGCCTCTGAGGGCGCCAAGGGCCCCACCGTCCTCCAGGGCCCCCGAGCCCCTTGAGAAGACTGCCACCTCGGCAAAACGGGCCTCGGGGCGGGGCAGAATCTGGGGCCCAGCACTGTGCCAGCCCGTGGGGACAGAGGGGCCTTTGAGTGGCCTCTGCCCTCCCTGCCTCCTGCAATAGCCACGTGGGCATGGCCGGGCGAGAGCGTGGGACCGCCACACTCAGTGGCTCGAGCCCTCGATCCCAGGTTCTCCTGTCCTGCCTCCTGTCCTGGGTGCTGGTGCCTGTGCTCCTGACCTGCTGTCGTGGGAGGATGGCAGGCCACTTGGAGGCCACCAGAGCGTCCATCAGAAGTCCTAGTGTTTGTTCATGAGTTGGCCTTGCCTCCCCCAGGCTGATCACTGGAGGGAGAAATAACGGGGTGACGTCTCGGCCCCCCCCCCACCGAGGACAGTCCAGCGGGGCCTCCAGGGCAGTGTGGCCGAGAGGGTACCTGGGCTGGAAAGACCCCTGCCCCTCTAAGGGCTCCCAAGAGCCTCTGGCAGCGACGGGAGTGGCAGGTGAGCCAAGGTCCGGAGACCCCTCCATCGGGGAAGCGACCGTGACCTTGACAGCCGCTCCCACCCGTGTGCATCCTGGGCGCCGAGCCGAGCACACCGACAGCTGCGTGCGTCCCTGATCCGGCTCCAGACCAGCACGCCCCGGGCCGCCCGACACACGGGGCTCCTCAGTGATGCCCCAGACGCACTTTAACCCCTGCCGACCCCCGGGGCTTCGCCGTCCTGCCGAACAGCTGGGAAACTACTCGGGCCGGCGGTGCCACGGCGCTCACAGCGCAGCGAGGCCAAGCGGACCCCTCCCGCCCGCCCCCGGCGTCGCCGGAGCCCGGGGGTGGCGAGTGGCACGCTTTTCTCTCTCCTTCTCTGATAGAGGAGCCGTTCCTGTGCTGCTTGTGTTACCAGAGGCTCTTAACCTTTAGCCGTGCCAAGGGAGTCGACTGAAATTTACAATAAATTCACCTTTCAAGGATGAGCTAAACAGTTTCCGTACAAACAATGTTGCTCTTTTTCATAAGCCTCAGTGTAAGATTTACTCAAACACAGTGGCTACCTTCAACTTTGTTTCTGGAATAACTGTGTTTGTTATGGCTCTGCTGCCACATTGTTTTAATAATCCCTGCGGACCGGAGTCTTTGATCATAAATTGCCTCCGATGATGTTCTTCGACAGTAGGCCGTGTTTAAAATCCGCAGAAGGCTTCCACGAGGGGCGCTGCGCTGGCTCTTCCTTCAGACACAGCCATAAAATTGTACAGAATGTATCAGGCAATTGCGTGCAGGCGCTGGACGAGCCGCCCACTCACCGCTCTCCGCGGCCCCAGCTGGGGTCTGAGCCTCAGACAAGGACGTCTCAAACTCCAGACGCCAAACTTAATGCGGACACAATGCTGCCATCTCACCAGAGACGCCCGAGTCCCACAGTGGTCCAGATGACGCCCGTTACAGCGGCCCCCCTCTGCCCTAGGGTCTGATCGGAGCCGCGGCGGGCTTAGTGGCCGTGTGTCTCTTTAGCCCCTTTAATGCAGACGGCTCCTCGGCCTGTCCTGGCCCCTCGTGTGAGCACAGGCCAGCGGACTCCAGAACACTCCTCGACCAAGGGGACGACAGGGTGGGTTGGAGGGTCTGCGCTCCAGGCCGGGGCGCTGTGTGCTCAGTGCCTGGGGCAGGAGGCGCACCATGGCATACCTGGGCATCTGTCTCGTTTCCCTGGGATTGTGTTACTTTTGTGGGCACCCTGTGACTTGTCAAACGTCACCCACGAGGGTCAGCGTCACCGAGGCACAGTTGGCTATGACTTTGGAGCTCGCGGTTCACGGGCAGGTGAAGGGAGAATGGGCGAGGGGGTGAACGGGTGGGTGGGTGGGGCGCCCTCGGAGTGCCACCCGGGCAGAAGGGCCCTGGCCGCTAGCGGTGGCACAGGACAGAGATACCGAGAGAAAGACCAACGGCCTGATTTTACGAGAACCGATTTTCTTCAACTTGGTGGACACGAGTCTCGGCTGCCTCTGGCGCCTCGTTTGAATCCCATCGGACTTTAAGGTCCTGGTGCCCGCGGTGCCACCGCGGCCGATGCGCCCGTAGGCTCCGAGCAGGTGGGAGCGTGGCGTGCCCTCCTCCTGCGTGACTCAGCCCCTGGGAGAGAGGCACCCTGCACAGTGCTGGCCGGCCCCTCGGCAGCCGGGTCCACCCCGAGAGGAGCGGGTCTGTCCGCAGTAAAAGTGGAAGGGTTTCCGTGCAGCACGCGGTGAGGCAGGGAGCCCCGGGAGCCGCCCGGAGCTGCACACGCCGCCCCGTCCCGGAACACGGCAATAACACGAGCCGCCCTGGGCCGCCGCTCACACGGGTGTCACGGGCTCCTGCCTGAGGCTGGAGGCTGCGCGCCGCTGGGGGCTGGGAGCCGGGAGGCCGGGGGGCCGGGGGGGGGGCCGGACGACGCCCTGGACGAGTCAGACCCGAACGGGACGCGCGCATGCCCCAGGCCTCTGCTGCAGAGGGTCTCAGCTCGCTGCGCCCCCGGCCACCAACTGCGCACGGTTAGTGCTCAGCGGACAGTGTGTGGACATGGGCCCTGCCCCGCCTGAGGCCAGCAACACAGAACCTGTGACAGTGGGCCACCTGAGCTGCAGGGGGCCGAACACAACTCGAAGTGAACCCACGCGGGCAGGGCCACGTGTGGACAGCCGCTGCCTCGGGGAGAGGCTCAAGTAGGGGCACACTGCTTCTCGGGGGGCCTCCTAACAGGGCGCGTGGGGCACTTGGACGCGGGGCCTTCCTCACCCCAGGTCTCCCTGTGACCCTGTCTGTTTGGAAGCCCTGGGGTCAGGGGAGGCGCTGGGCCAGGGAAACGGGGCGCTCACCCCCCCGTTGTCTCTGGGGCCAGGGTCCGGGGCCTTTGCTGCCCTGGGGACCGCCCGCCCTCCCCACCAGCACTGCTCAGCCAGTCGACCGGCCCCCCAGCCCCAGGCCCTATGCACGAGAACCTTTCGAAGTCGCTCAGAAATCTTATGGCCAACCAACTCTAAACGTGACCCGCGTGTAAGTGCCCAGCACAGACCCTCGGGCCGCGAGGCTGGGCGAGGCCCGGCCCGGGAGGGGCTGCTTTGATTGGCCGGCGCCTGCGCCCGCGGCGGATGCGAGGGAGATACCGGGACACAGGCGCCAGCCCCTCCGGCCGGATGCCGCGTGGAGAACGGGACGCTTGCCAGGCCTGCCGAGCTGCCAGGAAGCCGGAGCGGGGGGCGTGGCCCTCGGGGGGCGGCGCCTGAGACGGGCCACAGCACGCTCAGCCGGGCCGCGTCCCTGCGAGGGCCCGCGGCGGAGCGCACGGCGCTGCCCGCGTGCGGCCCCGAGGCCTCCCGGAGGCTGTGGGCGCCCGATGGCACCGGACGGGGAGCCTCTCCTCTAGCCAGCCCTTCGGCCGCCCCCAGGCGTGCAGCCCAGGTCCTCTGAAGCCCTTGGGGGGCCCGCGAGAGTTTGGCAGACGCGCGCCTGGAGGCGAGCCCGTGCGCGCTCACCGGACCGCTGCCGAGTGGGCAGATGGACCCAGGCTGTTGGTGTCATAGCCAGCATGAGGACCCGGAACGATGGCCCTCGGGGAGGTGGGACAAGGTGCATGGGGGGCCTGTTCCGTGCGACCAACGGAGGGGCCACAGGGGTCGGGGGACACTTTACAGGAAGGAGTCACCCCTGCCCCTGCCCCCCACGAGCTGCCAGCCTGAACACGCCATGTCGCACCTTCGGAGGCAGGTGGTGTGGCAGCCGACCCCTGACCCCCAGCGTGGGCCAGGGGAGACCCTGGGGCGCTGCCGCTCGGAAACAAGAGCTCGGGGAGGAAGGGGGGGGGGGCGGCCCCCACGGCGCTCAGGGCCCTGTCTCCGCCCTGCGGGAGGCTCCACCTCACCTCCCGCCATGTGCGGCTGCCTGGGCGTGGCCCTCCACGCAGGGTCCCCTGTGGCCACACGGCCTGGGCTCAGCGAGGGGGACCTGCTGCTCGATTCTGCCCACGCGGTCACAGCCAGAGGACGGACGCGCCGGCCACAGCACCCACCCTACACCCCGTCCCGCTGGGTTCCTGATGCGGCATCGCGAGCCCCTCTGGGCTGCTGGGCTCAGGCACGAGGGACGGCCAGATGGGGACTTTGTCACCCGGCCCCCCCAGGCCCCCAGCCATCCCTACTGTGCCCTGCACCACCATGGCTGCCACGATGCCATCCGAGGTGGCAGTTGTGCCGGAACCCCCTCTGTGGGCGCCCGTGCTGGGCCGTCCTGCCTGATGACGTCCTTGCCCACGGCCCGCCCCCCCCCCCCCCGCCCCGGCCAGGACGCCTCCTCCAAGCCGACTGCCCGGTGCGCGCCCACCAGGATTCCCGTGACGCTCTGTGGAGACCCTTGGAGGGCGGCTGGTCACTCAGCTCCCAGATCCGCCCCCACCCCCCGCAGAGCCCCCCCCCCCCCCGCAGAGTCCCCTCCCCACAGGCCCCGCCTGCCATGCCCAACACCTCGGCAGAAACAGCACCGCGGCCACCACCACCAATAACCCCGCCGGCCCTTCCCGCAGCTCTCCCGGCCTCGGCCTGTGAGGCTGGGGCTCTGACTGCCCCATCTCGCAGGTGGGAAAACCGAGCCCCAGGCTCGGCTCCGTCTCCCGTGGGCGCTGGGCGGGCGGGGCAGCCGGGGGGCCCTGGGAAGCAGCTTGGGGGCCCTTCGGGGACACAGAGCTCTTGAGAAGCTGATGAGCAAGAGGCCGGCACCAGCTCTCGGGTTGACCCAGCGTCCCAGGGAACCTGCAGACTGGGGGGACCCCCCACGGCTCCCGGGGAGGAGGTCGTCTGAGCTTCCTACCCCCTTCGACAGAAGGAGGGGCGAGGTTACGGGGGCTGAGACCTGAACCCCCGGAGTGGAGGGCGGGAAGGAGGGGGGCGAGGCCCCCGCCCTGTCCCCCACCCTCTTCCCAGCCTCCCGGCAGCAGAGTTTCCCGGTGACCATTCTCCAGCTTCCTGCGCCAGAGGTGACACGGACGGGAAACTACTTTCGGGGTAAAGGGACCAGACACGCTGAGGGGCGCCTGCCGGCCCGGCCCCAGGCGACACCCCCCTCCCTCCGCGCCCCTCACCTGGATGACGACCTTGATGGTGGCCGCGCCCAGGACGGGCGTGCACACCAGGCCGCCGGGGTGCTGGCCGTCGGCGCTGCGGTTGTGCTGCCCCATGGCGAAGACCATGGGCACGGCCAGCAGGCCCGCGGCGAGCCAGATGGCGCCGATGAGCTTCTTGGTGCGGCTGCGAGACATGAGGGTCTTGGCCTTGAAGGGGTGGCAGATGGCCAGGTAGCGCTCCACGCTCAGGCTGGCCACGTTGAGGGCCGTGGCGTAGGTGCAGGCGTCCCGGAGGAAGTAGTAGCCGCGGCAGACGGCGTCGCCGAAGGCCCAGGGGTGGTGCACCCAGATGAAGTTGTACAGCTCCACGGGCATGGCCAGCAGCAGGGTGAGCAGGTCGGACAGCGCCAGGCTGCCCAGGTGGTAGTGCACGGTGCTCTGCAGGTTGCGCAGCGGCTTCTTGCGTGCCAGCGTGAACGCCGTCACCGCGTTGCCCACCGTGCCTACCACGAAGAGCACCAGGTACACGACCGTCACCAGCACCTTGGAGTAGATGTCGGTGTTCACGTCCAGGTCGCTGCTGGGCGAAGCCGCGGCGCGCTCGGACGCGTTGCCGGAGCCATTCCCCAAGTCTGGGGCCAGGAGTGCTGCCTCCAGCCCCGGCGGCGACAGCGCGGAGGGGTCGGCGCCCCGGGAGCCTGGCGCCGAGATGTTGAGGCGCATGGTGAGCGCGCGGGGCCCGGCGCCTCGCTCCTCGGCGCCTGTGGCTCTGGCCAGCGCGTGCAGGGCTGGAAGTCTGGCGGAGGGTGGGCGCGTCTCAGGCGCGGACAGAGCCCAGGGAGCCCGCGGGGCGGCGCGAGAGAGGGAGGGGGCGCGCCTTCCAGCCGGGCGCGCCGGACCGCGGCCGCGCCGCCCCGAGCTCTCCCGGCTCCCGCTCGCGGGGGCTCCGCTCCGCCTCCGCGCTTGCCCCAGCTTCCTCCCGGCGGCAGACCGCTCCCGGCCGGCTGCGGCTGCGGCTGCGGCTGCGGGGCGAGCCTGTGGAGCCGCGGGGGGCGCACGCACGGCCGCCCCGCGCGCTCGCTCCAGCGCTCGCGCTCCGCGCGCACTCCCGCCCCGCACGCCCCGCGCCGCGCCCGCGCCCTCCTGGGCTGGGCGCCTCCCCCAAGCCCGCGGCGGTGGGCGCGCCCAGCCATGGGGGGCGCTAGAGGGCGAAGGGGGCGGCCCCAGCGCTGTCTCCGCCCCACCTGTGCGCGGGGCTGGAGTGTGCCTCCTCGAGCTCCCAGGGGTACTCCCCTGAGCGCCCCGGGGAGCCGGGGTTCCGGCGCGAGCATAGGGATGTTGGCTCTTCAGAGCACCCTGCCCCAGCGCACCCTCATTCTCCTGTTTCCCCAACTTCCACGGCCCCAGAGAGGGAGCCGCCTCCCCGCCCCACCTCTGCAACTCCAGCTCGCTCAGCCGGAGAGGGGGAAATGGGGGTCCGCCCCTCTTCCCGGGGTTCCTGCCAGAGCGAGAAGCTGAGCGCCCAGGGGCTCCGGCGCATGTGGCTGTGGTGGGTGAGGGGCAGAGGCAGAGAACAAAGCAGCACCTGTCCCCATGCGGGCTGGAGCCCTGCGCCCCGCACCCTGGGGTGACCTCGTGCCGTGTTGGGCGGGCCACCTCGTCTCTGCCTGGATTCGGTCAGCAGAAGCCACACTCAGAGCCGATGCCGGCCAGCCGGAGTCACCACCTCAGGGCCGGCCCCGTCCCTGTGTGGACCCGGCCGGCTGCGCCCGCTGTGCTGGGAACTGGAGATGAGCGAGCTGAGGGCTGCGGGGTGCTGAGGGCTGCGGGGAGCTGAGGGCTGCGGGGTGCTGAGGGCTGCGGGGTGCTGAGGGCTGCGGGGAGCTGAGGGCTGCGGGGAGCTGAGGGCTGCGGGGGGGCTGAGGGAGGGGCGAGGCAGAGGAAGCCCCCGCCCGGCCCCACCCGAGGGGAGGGCCGAGGAGTTAGGCTAAGGAGCTGGTGGCCGGCCTGCGTCTATGTTTATTGGGCTGGTGTGGGCCGTCTTTGGGCCGGTCTGTCCCACCGGGGAGTCCCAGCGCCGGAAAGTTCATGCTTACGAATTCCGCCTTCAGAACAGCACAGCGCCGCTCTACGGGAAGCGGGAAGCCACGCGGCAGGCCGGGCCCCGCCGTGGCCCAGACCGGGCCCTGCCGCCTCCACCGGGACGTGTGTCCGCCTCTCTGAGCCTCGACCTCGTCCTCAGTTACATGGGAACAGCGGCTGCACTGACGGACGCTCTCGCGGCCAGGGCCGTCACTGCTGCCACCACCCGCCCGCGGTGGGTGCTCAGCGAGCAGCTGTGCGGACGTGGGCGAGCGGGCGAGAGGCGCCTTCCGAGGGTGGGGGGTGACGCACCCAGGCCGACAGACGTTGCTGTAAAACCCACGAAAGCAGACCGGGCTGGCTCTCTGCAGGACGAGCGCCCCCCGCCCCCGGTGAGTCAACAGATCTCGGGGGCTGGGACCCGAGTTTCCATGTCACGAAGGAAGGGACAGTGCCAGCTGTGTCGGACCCGCGCTGAGCATCGCCGCCTCGCCACCCGTGGTGACGCTGGGCCTCACGAGGAGCAGTGCCCTCTGGCCGCGTCTGCCAGGAGCCCCGGGCGGGGGGAGGCGCCAGCCCGTGGCCCCTGGGGCCTCGCCTTCTGCCAGCCCGGAGCTGTCGCTGCTCAGGACAACGCCAACGGAGACGCAGCCTCGTCCGGCTGCGAAGCTCACCGTTTGGTCTCCGAACCCCTGACCTTTCTGCTGAGCTGGCCTTGCCTTCAAAGATTTCTCTTCGAGCCATGCTAGGAGCTTAGAAAATCAAAAAAGGCAACCTAGCACAAATATTATGACAAGGCGTTTGCTTGAAACCGCCGAGGAAATGTCACTTGGAGGCCTTGTTTTACTAAGTGGGCGGCAGGCTCTGGTTCCCGTCCCTGGTGTCTGGCTGGGGACGCGCGTCTGTGTGCCGAGGACCCCAGACGGCGAGCCGAGCCGCCAGCTCCGCACGGTCTGTCCCTTTCCCTCCTGATCCGCGGCACCGACGCCTCCTAAGCAGCTGGGACCCTGCGGAGCCGGCGTTGCCGAGCCCCGGTGGGCTGTGTCCCTTGGTGACTGAAACCCTTGACACTTGGGGCAAGGGCCTCAGGGGAGCAGAGGTCTGTGGTGTGAGCTGCCACCCGGCCCTGACAACCCGGGTGCCACGTGTGACAGGAGCTGGCCCTGTATGCAGCGGGGGGAGGGCCTGGGGGAGGCCGGGCGGCTCTAGCCTCCCTCGAGTCCTCATGCGATGGGGGTGACATGGGGTCCCACCTGCTGAGCACGGCGTGACCTGTGTCCTGGGACGGAGATCAAACCCGGAAGTTCCCAGAGGAAAGGTGTCTGCGTGCCGCGGCCCGGGCCAGGTCCCCGTCTGTTCGTTTGCCGCCTGGTCCCCCGCCACACAGTCCTGCTCCGTGGGCGCTGGCTGACTTGGTGGCAGAGGTGAGACAAGGGACGGCATGGCCGGACGCACAGTGTCCACCCTCGTTTCCAGGTGCAGGACGGTGTCGCTCAGGGGCCCGAGACAGGCGGCCCCGCGCTGGCCCACGGTCGCGTGAGGAGCGGCCGGCCAGGACTCGGGGCGGTGGCCGTGACGAGGGCTTGTCTGGCTACAAGGATCCGGTGCCATGGGGGCCCTTTCCCCCCTCGGGTCCCCGTGTCACCCCTGGGCAACTCTTGCTACAAGAAGGCTTCTTCCTGCGCTTTAAAAACGTTCACAACACCGTGTCCATTGTCTGTGTTTCCACTGCTACATTAAAAGATTCCCCCAGCCGGGCGGTTCAACACGACACATTATTATTACTGTTTCCTACAGGCGGGTGGGGGAGGAGGCCCTGAGCAGCGGACCTGAGCTCTGAGGGACCCCCAGCTGCGGACCCGTCAGCGCCCAGGGTCTCCCATGCCCGGGCGGCCGTGTGGGGGGACCAGAGAACACTCGGTGGGCGTTTGCTGAAGAAACAACGATGGGATGAACGGGTGCTGGGGCCGGCGGGGGGCGGGGAGGCCGCGCCGAAGTCCGGTCTGCGGCGGGAGCCACCGCGGAGTCGCCGAGCACTGGACCTCTGACCTCTGAGCCCAGATGAGGCCGCGCGAGGGCTCAGGTCCCCCCAGCCCCTCCCATCCCACAGGAGGTGCGTCCCCGCCGCCGCATCCTGCGAAAAGTGGGGCTCCCTGGGCGGCTGGGGAGCACCCCCTCCTTGTCCTGCAGCTCTGGTTGGTGTGAGGACAGAGGGAGGGCTCGGGTGACAGGCCAGCCCAGGACGCGGAGGCCCGGTGGCTGCAGCTGCTTGACACCTGGTGGTGTGAGCAGGAGGCGGGGTGCCGACGGGGAGGCGGCGAGGGCCGAGGCCCTTCCGACCCCTGGACTGGGGCGTCCGTGAGGGCCAGCTCCCCGGCGCTCCGGCAGGGCGAGCCCACAGCGGTGCCCACTGGCGCTGCATGGGCTTCCCGCTGCCCACCACCTGCCCGGCCGGCGTCGCGAGTGCGGTGGGTGTCAGGTGACACATGCCGCCTCCAGGAGCTGGGCCCACCGTGCGGAGAGTGTGGTGGAGGACGGCTGGGCGCGGGGACGGGGGCCGTCTGGGAGGAGCAGGGTGGCTGGGGCGAGGGCGGAGGGCCGAGGCCGCAGGGCCGGCTCCCGGACCCGCCGACTGCAGGCGCGGGTCCTCCCGGGTGTGGCAGGGGCCGTGCAGGGGCCGCCGTGCACAGCGGCGGCGTCTGGCTGCGTGTCAGGGGCTGGGCCCTCTGGGACCCCTGCCCTCCAGAGCAGCGAGGCGGCCGGGAGGAGGGGACAGACCACGGGGGCGCTGTGGCCCCGGCCGTCACGTCTCCCCCGCAGAAGCACAGCCCCTCCTCCTAACCATTCGGGGAACCTTGCCACACGCTTTTTTGGAAGATGCGTCGAGCACTCGCGAGCTGACAGCTGCGAGCACTCGAGCGGGGGGCGGGGGACAAGTGGGGTGCGGCCGCTCCTGTGCACCCCATCGGGCGGGCGCTGGAGGTCCAGTGAAGGGACAGGCAGGGAAGCTGTTTTGGAGGGGACAGGCGACTGGACAGCTCATCTCCTGGGGGAAAAGCCCCGGTGCCCGGAACGTGCCTTGACGCCACCCCGTCTTCTGAACTTATCCTCGGGAGGTCTGCTGCGGCGTCATTGCGGGCCGACCAGCTGCTCAGTGTCCTCCGAGGCGGCACAGGGACTTCTCCCCACAAGGTTTGAAACTGACGGAGTGCCCCACCCCCAGGCCATATACTTCCGGCCCATTCCCCTCCCCATGCCCGCCTGCCCCCACACCCAGGTCGTGTGGAAGGAGGGTCCCCGAGTCCCGGCCCCCCTGGGGAAGGCATTTGCTTTCGGAGATGTGCTCTCGGGGAAAGACACACACACGGCCCGCCCGGCAGACGGGCGGCCGGTCCCATCTGTGATTCGCAGACAGGCAGCGTTTTGTCAGTTCTCACCCTGGGAGGCTGGGCGTCTTCGCCGCTTGTGAATTTACGAGTCTGTGTTTGTCTCCTGGCGCGCGTGTGAGCACCGCGCATGGAAAGCCGAAGGCTCGAGCACCCAGACGTGTGGTCGGGGGGCAGGATGGCATGTCCCGGGAGTCCACAAAGGGGCCTCGCTTGACAGCAGCCGGGCCGAGGGCGGGAATGTCCCAGAGACCCCTCGCGAGGCCCAGGAGAGGGGCCCTGGAGCTGCGGACCCCGCTCCCCGCCCTGGCGCCTTTTCCCGGCCTTGCCAGGCAGCTCCACGGGCGTGAGCAGGGGGAGCAGGGGGCGGCACACGGAGGGCTCCCGGCACAACTCCGCTGTCTGGCTTTTACAACACCGTCGTTGGGGCAGAGGCAGCATCGCACCCTTAAAAATGTGCTCCGAGGAAGTGAGCATTGAAGCCAGGCAGACTACGCCCACGGACGGGACCCGCCGAGGTGGCGCCCCCCCCCATGCAAACGCGCCCACTGCCATGTCACCGTCACCGTCACCGTCACCGCGGGCACTGATCATGCTGGGCGCGCGGCGCCCGCGCCGTTCCGTGTGCTTTCGCTCCCCTGGGTTCCTCGAAGCCACTCGCCCCTCCCCCTCCTGCAACACGCACACACTCACACATGCACACACTCACAGACATGCACGTGCTCACACACATGCACACATGCCACACAATGCACTCACATGCATGCACACACACTCACACACATGCTCACACACACGCACTCACACATGCATGCATACACATGCACACACATGTGCGTGCACATGTACTCACACATGCACACACTCACAGACATGCACGTGCTCACACACACGCACTCACACGCATGCACACATGCCACACAATGCGCTCGCGTGCATGCACACACACTCACACACATGCTTGCACACACGCACTCACACATGCATGCATACACATGCACACACATGCATGCACACACACTCGCACACACACACTCACACGCACGCACACATGCCACACAATGCGCTCGCGTGCATGCACACACACTCACACACATGCTTGCACACACGCACTCACACATGCATGCATACACATGCACACACATGCATGCACACACACTCGCACACACACACTCACACGCACGCACACATGCCACACAATGCGCTCGTGTGCATGCACACACACTCACACATGCCACACACATGTGCTCACACACACGTACACACTCACACGCGCGCACGCGCGCACGGCCACGGACTGTGCTAAGTGGCACCACGCGGCGGGGACGCCGTGGCTAAGGGAGGGGACGCCTGACCCCGCTTAGGTCGTTGGATGTCGCCAAGGGGGACTGGTGGGCCGGCGTCCCCAACGGCCCCGAGTCCCGGAGTCGGGCCCCTGCAATCGCTCTCAAATGCCACCTTGTTTAACGGGCTTGTCCCCTGGACAGGAGCTTGCGGCTCCTTGGTTAGCCTCGGGACAGCTGGCACTGACCCCAGAGGGGACGTCTGTGGGTTTTGCTTGTCCAGATGCAGGCTGCTGGGGGGCTCCGCTCCCGAGAGCCATCCCACGTGGCCTGGGGAGGGCTGGCCTCACCTCTCCTGCCTCTGGGCATCAGAACCGCTGTTCCCACGGCCGGAGGATGGGTCCAGGGCTACCCAGGTCACCTGCGCTGGTCACTCGGAGTCCCTTGTGGGGAGGGCCGGCCCCTCTGGCTGGCTGCTAAGCGGGTTCCGGGCAGA
The DNA here is from genome assembly GCF_014176215.1 of Rousettus aegyptiacus. Lineage (NCBI taxonomy): Eukaryota > Metazoa > Chordata > Mammalia > Chiroptera > Pteropodidae > Rousettus > Rousettus aegyptiacus. The sequence goes on from NW_023416287.1 coordinate 888,923, forward strand.
GCCGGGATGGGCAGGGCATGGAGCCCGGGTGATGGGGCTCTGACTCTCGTCCTGCGGTGCCAGACACTGGCCCCGCCCGCACCCCGACACTGGCCCCGCCCGCACCGCCCTTCCTCAAACTCTGGTTTGACCTGCGTTTCCACTGGCCGCACCCAAGTGCCTGGTCGCTCGTGGGGCCTGCTGCCACCTGGGTCCTCAGTCCCTTACCCGTGAGGCCGGGGGAAAGGCGGGGCGAGCCCAGGCGTCGTTCCTCTGGAACCAGTTGGAGATTGAATGGTGTCACGCACCGACAGGTCCTCGTCTTCTCAGAAACTCCAGGCGCGATGATGAAGACACCAGCTCCCGAGACGCTGCGGTCGGGCGGGGGCGGGAGGAATGACTCGTCTCTTCCGGTGACAGCCAGCGACCAGCGACCAGCCGCACAGCAGCACATCGCCGGCCGGGCCGAGCTGCCGGCCCCCCAAGCTGCTCACGAAGAACAAGACTCTGAGGAAACAATTCTAGGGTCTTGGTGCTGCTTCCTTAGAAATGCCGCGGGACCTGCGCCTGGTGGGGTCCCCAGGGCCCGCCACCTCCCGCCCGTCACCCAGGCTGGGCGGCGCGGGGCGCTGGCGGGTCCCCCGAGAACCTCCTTGAAACAAGAGTCCTGGGAAACTGGCGACACCCACCGCTAACTCTGTTCTCACACGGCCGATGGATGGATGAGGGGTTTTTGAGAGGTTTTTGCTTTTTCAAAAAGCAGCAAAACTATAATTTGGGGGGGGGGGCGCTGCTGAGTGGGTGAGACAGGTCGGCCGTGAGTCTGGGCTCGTGGGCGCCGGCGGTGGGCGCTGTTCTCTCCGTTTGTGGGTGTCGGCGTTTGCTCCAGCCAGGGCGACAGACCAGACCTGGGTGAAAATGAAACTGTGTTTACCGAAGCGCGTTCTGTGCCCGTGAAGCGGCCCGGTCGGACCGCGGGGCGCGCGCGCCGCGCAGAGCCGAACGTGAGCGGGGTCCCCGCGCCCCTCGCGCCCGCCTCCCTCTGCTGCGTCTCTCGCAGTGGAGCAGGAGCCACCGCGGGCAGCGGGGGGCAGCGGGGAGGGAGCGGGGGGCAGCGGGGGCAGTGGGGGGGGGCAGCAGCACGTGGGCCCGGGGAGCCCCGGCAGCGTGGGTGGGGGGAGGCGCCGCTCCCCCGCTCCCTTGGTGGGGTGCCTGCTGCTCCCACAAAGCCTTGCCACGCGGGAGGGCAGAGTGGGGTGGAGACACACACAGACAGACAGACAGGCACACACGTGCACACACGCATCCTGCAGGTCCCGACTGACAGGCTGGCCGTTCAGCTCTGTGCCTCGGTTTCCTTACGTGTCAAGCAAGGACGGTGGTTACTTTAATTATTTAGCAAACGTGTCCATTGCGTCCTGGTCCTCGACCGGTCTGTACACCCCTGAAGTCGACACTGTGGGCTCTGCCCCATCTTGGAGGTGGGGAAACTGAGGCATGGGACCCCCACGTGGGACGCCCAGGACGGCGCACGCCTGAGCCCACAGGCCTGCGTGCCGGCCCTGTCTTGTGCGGGTGGACGCACGCCACACGCTGACTTGTCGCACGGTGTCATAATGTATCCGACGCCCTCCGGGCCTCTGCTTCTCCACCCGCAGCCTCATCGCGGCCTCCCCAGCTGGCTTCTCTTCTGACCCAGAGTCGGGAGCCGCCTGCTGGGAGCTCCCGCGAGAGAGCCCCGGAGTTTGGGCCTCGGCCCGCTGTGCGCGGCCAGCGGCTGTCCCTCAGCGGCAGTTGGACTAAACGATCGAGTTATGAATTAAATGCAGCGGAATGTAATTACCCTGGGAAGCAGCTGAGAAGCTGAGAATAAAACGCATTATGCATAGGACGGCCATTAACGGTTATCTCGTGTCTAATGTGCTGCCGATTAAAATGAGTCTAAGTGCAAATGATCCCTGAGCAGCGGCTGCCTCGGCTTGTCTTTGTGCCCCGAGGAGCCAGCAGGGGAGCAGCCCCTCCAGCCAGGGGTCTCGGGGACTCGCTGCCAGCCCAGCTGGTGCTTCCGGACCACAGGCTTCCAGCCTCAGAGCAGACAGGGGCCACCGCGAGGTCTTGGGGTGACCAGGTGAGGTGTCCTTGGAGCTCTGCACAGAGAAGTTGACTCACCTTGTCCTGCACCTGCGAAGGGGCAGGTGACCCCGGAAGCATGGCTGTCGGGGTCGGTGAGCCGCCACCCCGGAGTCCACCGGGATGCGATTCCATCTACAGGACTCACAGGTCCAGAGCTGGGGGTAGTGTGGCCCCAGGGTGGGGGTGCCTCGATGGAGCTTTCTGGCAACAAGGGTGGATGGGGGCTGCAGAACTCTGGGCGGCTCCCCTCCCCCACCCGGCCAGACCAGCTGGGTCCTGAGGGCGCTGTGGCCAGCTTGTGATTTACATTTCAATAACGCCCTTTAACAACAAAGCTCCAAACAAATGTCCCCCCACCCCCCACCCCCAGCCCGTTCAGGGACAGAGACAGGAACACAAAGATCCAGAGTCGGGCTTCTGCCAGGCACTGCTGCCACCCCACGAGGGGCCGGGTCCTCCGTCGGGGGGGGGGCAGGGGGGGAGCTAATGGAGTCTCCGGCACTGCCTGTGGGTCAGTCCCAGGCCCCGCGGCCCTCCTCCTGGGCCTGCGTTCCCTGTCACTCAGCAGGTGCTCGATTAACTCTTGAATGTCGTCCACAGCCGGTAGCCTGTTGGCTTCTGGCTCTCTGCTCAGCCCAGCGGCCTGCCCAGCTAGCGGCTAAAAGAGGTGGCCGGGTCGGGATTTGTGGACAGCTCACAGTCGCTGAGCAGTGCAGAGAAGACACCCCACTCCATTTTGCATTCGTGGGGAGCAAACGTCAGCTGGGGATGGGGACTTGAGTTCAGGTGTGGAGGGGGCAGGCGGGTCGCTGGCTCCCAGGGATTCTGACTCCCAGGACGTGTCTGTGCTGCCCCCCGGTGCCCAGTGGCTGCAACTGCAGGCCCCCAGGCCCCTGGAGCATCAGGGAGCGGTCAGAGCCAGGATGCTGGGCTCAGGGCTCAGGGCTCACGCTGGAGGCGGTGCCTGAACACCCAGGTCCCGGCCGAGTCAGAAGACAACCGGTGGGTTCACCCAGAGCTGGAGAAGGCAGGGCACGTCCGGGGGTCCCCAAGGCCACCGTCCCCCGGCCTTCATGGGCGGTCTCCAGAGGACAAGGGGGCAGAGGTGCAACGAGACGGGAGAGCATGTGCTCGGGAACCAGCCCCGGGGCCCAAACCCAGGGGCGAACGAGGCCCCTGCCTCTGGACGGTCAGGACCGGCCGGCGCCGTGGGGCCCCTCCGGCTGGCCGTGCCCCAGCCAGGCCTTTCATTCTACTGTGATCGTCGTTCCTTTCAAGAGTGTCTGCCGAGCACTGTGACTGCCACGGCCTGCTTCTCTAGGGGACCTGGCCGCCAGCCCCCGCTGCTGGAAGCCACAGGCCGGACACACGGAGGAGAGCTGGGCCTTGCTCAGGCCTGAGTGGGACCCAGGGCCTGGGGGGCACGGATGCCCCCAAAGACTGGCTGTGAGAGGGGGCTGGCGCCTCACCTGAGGGCTCCGGGAGTGTCCTCGCTGGAGCGAGACAGCAGAGAAGGAGCCGTGAAGGGGCGGCCGGTCCCCTGTGCAGGCCCTGAGGCGGCCGAGCCCAGGATTGAGCCCAGGGCTGGGGGGAGGTGCTACTTGGGAGGAGTCGTGGGGTGAAACTGAGGGGGACACAGCCCGGCTGAGGTGCAGGGTGTCAGAGTGAGCAGGTGCCATCACAATGTGCGGATGCAGGACGAGGAGGCAGAGGGCGAGGGGGCTCCTGGAAACCCCCAGGGCTTGGGTAGCCCCCCCGCGGGGCTGGGTGAAGTTGCCGGGGCACGAGGTGCGGAAGGGGTCCCGATGTGAGGGTCTTGAGCCTGCCCGGGTGGGGACGGGGCAGCGAGAGGCCTCCTGGGGGAGCAGAAACCCGCACGTCGCACTGGCTCCTCCATCTGGGACGGTGCCGACAGCGGGTGTGAGCAGGACACAGACGTGGCGGGCGCCTCCCGTGGGCCCCCACCCAGCCCGGCCACTGCTCTGCCAGAGCCGGGTGCGTGCGGAGTGGCCCAGGCCGGAGCTCCTGTCCCGTTTCTTGAAACACGTGTGCACACATACATGCACACATGCACCCACTCACACATCGCACGCACACACATGCACACATGTGTACGCACACACCCACACACATGTACGCATACAAACACGCACACACACGCTCATCCACACTCATGTGCACACACGCATGCCCCCCCACACATGCATGCACATACCCGCACACACACAGCGCACCACACACTACAAGCACATGCATGTGCGTGCACACATGCGGTCACGCGCCCACCTACATACATGCACACACATGTGCACACACATCACACACATGCTCACACAAGCACACATGCGCACACGCATGCGCACTCTGCTGCGCCAGCTGCAGTGTCTGGCCGCCCATCTCAGTCCCACAGCTCCCAGACTGAGTCCAGACGATTCGCGATGGTGTAGGGAAGAGGGACCTCACCTTGTGGGCCCAGGTCGGGGCTGAGCCCTGGGGGGAGGGGGCGCCCACCTAAAGGCCCTGGGCCAAGTGACAGCTCAGGCGGGCAGCCCGCTGCAGACTCACGAAAACTCACACAAAGGATGTGCAAAACGACCAGACTTTGCGAGTGCATGGAAATAAAGCACACCGGACGCGGCGTGCGCTTTAAATATTAAAATATATTAACGTGCACACAGTTTAACTAAGACACCCGACGCGAACACCCCAGGAAGGCTGAGCCCCTCCAGGCGACGTCCACAGGTACCTGCTGATTGCACACTCCGCCCACCATGTGATCAGGTAAAAAACATGCTAAAAATCAGTGTTTCTGCAAAATATGGGTCTATAAATACACGCCCATGCAAGCTGCACCTGTCCCGAGACGGGGGGTGACAGCTGGTGTTGAGCCACACGTCAAGGAGACGGGGGCCGCGGGAAGGGGCCTCGCTCTACTCGGCTGCCAGCGCGCCCGCTCCGCTCCACGGGGGGCCTGCCTGGGGCTTCTGGGACCCGCGGGAACCCGGGCGAGCCCTGTGTGGGCGCCGTGCGGGGTCGGGGGGAACGGGGCGCCCCGCCTCTGCCCCCCCCCTGCATTTCTGAGGCGCGTCGCGTTCTGTCTCCTTGCCGCTTCGAGGCTCGGGCACCGGCGACCCCTGTTTCGGTTTCCCCAGAATCCAACGGGAGATTTTCGAAGGGACCTCAGAGCTAGGTGCGCGACAGCGAGGGCCGGCCCTTCCGGGAGCAGCGGGATGGTGTTTTGGGGGCGCCGAGTGCTGGCTCGGGCTCGGAGCAGGCAGGCGGCTGTCAGATGTCGCTTTGGAGCTGGAGGCCTGAGTGGGCAGCCGAGGACTGGCTGGGCAGAGAGTCGTCCGCGGGGGTGTCGGAGGCTGAGGACTGGCTGGGCAGAGAGGGCTCCAGGCTGTGGGAGGGGCCCGCGGGGGCCTTGTACAGGAGGCAGGCAGCCGCGAAGAACAGGCAGCCCAGCGCCTGGGGGAGAGAAGTCGCGGCTGTGGCTGCTGGGCCGACCCCCCGGCCTGCAGCTGCACTCCGGGGCCCCGGCATGCGCAGCCGTGAGCCCCCCGCCCGGCCTTGCGAAGGACACGGTGGGCATGCATGCGGTCTCTGGGGACACGTGCCTGCCTCTGACCGTGAACGCCACTTTGGGCAGCGTGTCGAGGGCTGGGGGGCCACGCGGGGGACTGGGGCTGTTTCTGCTTCGTGGCAGAGTGATCGCATGGGGCGGCATTTAGGGGCGCGGCCGTCTGCTCCCTCTGCCGGAGTTAGCAGGGCAACCCTAAGACCTGCGCCTCGGGGGCTGTGCTGAGGTCGCGGGGTCATCACAGGTGTCTGGAGCCCGTGCTCTGGGTGGGGGCCACACAACACGACAGAGAAGGGGGGGGCCGGCCCCCCGGGGCGTCTGCTGTGCGCTGAGCCTCCATCCAGAGCTGCACAAATCCCTCTCACACTTGGCTATTTTTGCCTAATCCACAGGGAGATAAACCGGGGTCAGCCAGGACGCCTGTCCCCGAGTCCCTTCCCGAAAGGGCCCCTACCAGTGGGGCGTGGGCCCGCCCTCGGCCCACGGAAGGGAGCGAGACCCTCTCTAGGACTGGCCTCGGGGTTCATTTCACTGGGAAGGCTTCTGCCTTCTCCAGTGGGGGAGATTCGAAACATAAATTCTGTGCTTTGCCCCGGGGCGTCTGCCGAGAGCCAGAGCAGATGCTTCTCTACGCAGCTGGAAACAGAGGGTGGGGCTGGGAAGCAGACGGCGCCCGGGCCACCTTAGGCTCACGGGCCGGCACGCTGACCGCAGCCGGGCTGTGCCGGGGGCGGCCAGGGCTGCGCTCAGCAGCGGGGAGCTGGCCTTATCCTCCAAGCCTCGGCTGCCCGGGGCACAGGGCGAACCGCCCGGCGGTGGTGGCGAAGGCCTGGGAAGGCGGGGGAGGGACCGTGAGCTGGGGGCGCCCCTGCGACTGTCACCCCACTTCCCCCTCTACTGCCACCGCGTCACCACGGCCCCAACTACGGCCGTAAACGTGCGAGGACGCCGCTCTGCACACCGGCTGCAGCCGCGGGCCCCGGGGGCAGCTGCCGGACCCCCGGCCGGGGGAGGGGAGCCCAGCCCCCCGCCCCCCCAGCTCACCTTGTACGCCAGCCCGGCGCTGAGCAGGTAGCGGCTCATGGCCGCGTTCTGGTAGACGAAGCAGAAGCCGCGCTGGCCGCACAGCTCCTGCCACAGCAGGCACGCCTTGTCAATCACCCAGCCGAAGGCGATGGGGCCCGGGATGCCGCCTGCGGAGACAGGCCGCTCAGAGCCCGGCGGTCCGGCGGCAGGGCCCGGGGGGCCCGGCTCTCGGAACGGGGACTCTGGCCACCGGCGCTCTCAGGGGTGCAACCGGGACGCACACGTCTCTTCTCTGGGGCGTTGGCACCGAGCCGGGTGATTCCCCAGGACCCCCGGCCCCCTTGGAGCCTTTGGAAAAGGCCGAGAAACGGCCAGGTCCCTCCAGCGGCCTGCCAGGGAATGGTGTCCCTCCCAGGTGGCCAGGCCTCCCGCCACGATGCCTGAGCAGCCCCGCGAGCGGCCGCCCGCCAGGTGCCCTGTGCGGCGGGTGCACGGCACGGGGCCCTCACACTGCACGGTACCTAGGATTCTAACCACGATCCACTGGATTCCCAGCGCAAAGGACCTCTGCTGCTCACGGACGCACCTGAGACGGGAACACACACACGGTCAGCGCCCAGGCCGGGACGCCGCTCGCCAGGCGCACCCCCGCGCCAGCGTCCGCGCCCGGCCCAGCCCCCGCCGCGTCGCCGACGGCCGGCGGGAAGCGCCTCACGGGGGCGCGGGTCTTTCCTGCAGAGCTCCACTTGGCTGCAAGGGAAGGTTCTGGACCAGAGTGAGACCCGCCTGGAGCTTACCGTAAGGTCGCGGTGAGCGCGGGAATGCTGCTGAGGAATGTAAAGATAATTACAACGAATATGAAAGCCAGAAGGAGGGGCTTTCTCTGACAAGTTGAAGTGCATTTCCCTGCAGTAGCATGGCCAAAACCAGAGGAAAGATTCTGAGGGACACAGCTACAGTCTCGGTACACCTGAGAACCGGAACAACAGCGCCGGTTACAGGAGGGAGGGCCAGGGGCCCCCCGCCGGGTCCGGGGCGCGCGGACGGGACGCGGGCAGCCGCCGCCCTCACCTTCTGGCCTCCCGGGCCGGGCGCTGCCGCCGCCGCAGGGCACCCCGCGTGGCAGGGCGAGTAGTACGTGAGGCCGTCGGAGCCGCACACGGGGCGGAAGTGTTCCGGCCGGCAGCCGCAGGCCGCGTTGCAGGCGGCCGCCAGCGCCAGGTGGCCCTCCAGGCGGCCCTCGGGCAGGGAGCTGCAGGCGAGAGACGCGGGTGGTGGGCAGAGGCCAGCTCCGGGTGGGGCGCCACGCAGACGCGGGGGGGCCCGGGTCTCGTCCCCCCCGCGCGCCTGTGGCACAGGGTTCCGCGCGTCGGCTCCCGCCCGGGGTCCTTGGAGAGCGTCCCAGCAAGGCAAACCCGCCCCAGCTGCGCCCCAGAGGCGAGGCGTGCGTCCGGGCTGGCGGCTTTGTGACAGGCGATGGATTCGCCCGGCTCAGAGGAGGTGCTGGGGAGGACAGGGCACCGCGCCCCGCCCCGCGGCTCCGCCCGGGCCTCTGGGCCTGGCCTGGCTGCTTGTCAGCGACCACGGACACACACACACGGTCGCCTCTCCCTGCTCAACGCCACCTGGGGGTGGCCCGAGCACCAGCGTCCCCACGTGGGGATGGCGGCCTCACCCAGGCCACCCTCCGCCAGCTCTCAGGTGCTTCCTGTCCGGGTTCTCCCACGCAGCTGCCGCAGTCTCTGCTCTGCGGCCTCGCTGCCACCTCCCGGAAATTCCGGGGGGAGGGGCCCTCCCTGGGGTCCCAGGACCATCTCGGATTCCCCCAGATCAACACCCGACGGGCCGTTCCCCTCGTGTCCCAGGACAGGGGCGCACGGGGCCGATGCTCGGCCACTTTCCACGTCAGCTCGTGACACGGGCCGAGCTGCGGCCCGTTTCGCAGGTGGAGAGACAGGCTCAGAGCCGGCTGGAGCCGGGGGCGGTGACGGTGACGGTGACAGTGAGGGGCGAGCGCTAATCACTGTGACGCGCCCCCCAAGGGTGTGGTCCTGCTCCCGGCAGTGGCCTCCCCGCCCCCACCCCAGGACCCCCGGGCCGGCAGGGGCGCTGGGGCCTCACCTCTGGCCGTAGCTGGCCGTCACGCCTGCCATGGGCACGTTGGGACAGTGCGTGAGGAAGACCAGGGTGGCCAGCAGGCTGGTCAGCGTGCACAGGAGGCAGAACTTGACGAGGCCCGAGCCGTGGAGCTTGAGCCTGTTCACGAGGAAGCCGCCCAGGAAGGTGCCGCCACCGCCTGCCGGCACCACCAGGTACCCTGCGGGAGAGGCCGGGGCTCAGGAGGGCCGCGGGGGCCTCGCCCCCTTCACCGGTGGGAACCGAGGCGCAGAGACGGCCCCGTCCAAGGCAGCGCTGGGCTCAGGGCTCCAGGCCCCGAGCCGAGGGGCCCAGGGCCGGGGCAGCAGCGGGGGCGGCAGAGGTCAAGGGCGCTGTGGGGACATCCGAGGCCTGCGGCCGCGGCCATTCACTGAGAGGTCGGCGTGAGTGGGCACGGCCCGGGCTCGGAGGGCCCGTCCCCTGAGCGGGGCCTGAAGCCAGCTCCGGGGGTGGCGGGGGCGCCCCAGGGGACATGGCTGCTCCAGGAGGGGTGCTGGTGCAGGGGCAGGGCCGCTGCAGGGGAGGGGAGGTGGCCACTGGGCGGGGTCTGCGGGCACCAGTCGGAGGCCCTGGGGACGCGGCGGCATCGGCGGGTGCTGCACAGAGGCACTGACCCTGTGCCCCGTGGTGGCTCCGCCTCCTGCCGGGTGTGCTCCTGCCCCAGCTGCCCCATGCGGGAGGGGGCCGAGGGCCCCTCACTGTCCTGGGGGGCCAGCGTGCCCTGGGCACAGAGCACCTGTGGTCGGGGAGCTCCAGGGGCTCCAGCCTCATGGTCCTGTGAGACCGGACAGCTGGCTCACGGGGATGGCCAGGACCGGGGATCCAAGTGCCCGGGGGTCACCACCACCTGAACCCTTCCCGCAGGGGTGGGATGGCACGGGCAGGGGCCCCGGGCGGGAGCGGGTGTCCTGGACACGCTGGAGCCCACCCCTGCCCGCCCTCCGATCTGGCGCACGGCCCGCCGGGAGGGCAGCGTGGCACAGGGCCCCCCGAGAGACCGGTCAGCATGCGGCACACGGAAGGACAGTCGCTCTCGTAGACACCGTCAGCCCGTGGGCAGCGGCACCTCGTGGACGAGCCCGACACTCGCTGTCCCTGGCCGGGCCGGACCGGATCGCACGTGGCACAGCGCTGCCCACGGCTCAAGCTGCCCACCCCTCGCTTGTCCGAGAACCAACGCAGGAGCAGGGGACCCCTGAGGCTCGGGGAGCTTTCTCACCGAACAAGGTGGCCGCGTCCGATGCACTCAGGCTGAACTGGGACTCGAGGAACTTGGGGCCAAACGTGGACATGCCGGTGATGAGCGTGGCCTCGGTGGCCCCGGCCAGGCACAGCAGGACGAATGCAGGGTTCTTCAGGAGGAGCCAGGTGGAGCTGCAGGGGAGGCCGTGGGGAGGGGAGAGGTCGGCGTGGGCGGGGCCTGAGGCCGCCTCCCTTCCCACCGAGCCCAGCGAGCCCGGTCCTGAGAGGGTGTGCAGGGGGGTGCCAGCGTGGCGGGGTCACCCACACGCGTTCCGGAAACCGGGAGGGTGCGTGAGGCCGGGTGGGGCTGAGGGGGAACCCGCACCAGGGTCCGAGCCTGCGGCTTCTTGTAAACGCTGCCGTTGCTGACTATGGAAGGACCTTGTCACCAACTTGGCCAGCATTCTGGCTTTGGCATGAGGAGTGACCTTGAGTGACCCCTGACACTGTTTAGTCGCCTCTGGGGCAGCCGTTGGTGGGGCCCTGGGAGGGGGATGGGGCCATCCTCAGGCGGCAGCCTGTGTGTGGGGGGGCAGGAAGCCCTGCGGGCTTGGAGAAAGTCCCCCCAGGAGCCCCGGGGGGCTCGGCTGGCTCCCTGGCTTCATTTGGTGTGTGCTCGGGAGTGATGCCGGGGGCCAGGGGCCTGGTGAAGGGTCTTGGCATTGGCTCCGCGGACCTGGCCTGCCTGACCCCCTGGTGGACCGGCCCGGACCCCCTTCTGGAGACCGAGAGGACACGGGTCCCTGCACAGGACGGCGCACGCGGTCTCGGGTCGGGCGGAGGGCGGAGGGGGACTGTTCCCGCGCGGTGACAGCCAGCTCTGCGGCACGGCTGTCGGCAGCGTGAGATGTGGGCCGCGCCACACCGAGTGGCAGGGCTCAGCGCCGGCCACGGCCCACTCGTAGGGTGAGCACAAGGCTGTCTGAGAGCCAGGCGCGCGGGGGCCGGGGTCCTGCCTCGCAAGGGCTGGAGCAGCGCCTGTGCCCATGCCTGAGCCGCCGCTCAGCCGGGTAAGACGCCCAGAGACCATTAAAATGTCACAAAACAAACAAGGCCCCCTGAGGAGCAGGGAGGAGGCAGAGAGGTCACAGCACTGGGGGCCCGGGGGTGAGAGGCTGGCCTCAGTGGGCAGCCGGCTGCCCCAGCATGCACCTGGGCACCCCACTGTCCCTGGCCCCTCTCAGCCACCGGGCAGCAGGTACCTGGGCCCAGCTCAGACGTGTCTGCAACACGTTATGCCCCTGTCCCCAGAGGTGGCGCCTGCTCTGAGGTCAGTGCCGGGCCTCCCGGCACGTGCCAGGGACTCCGAACATCGCGACACTCAAATGCTCTTCCTTTCGAGGACGGAGGCCAACTACACGTGGGACTCGGGGAAGCAGGGCTGCGGTGGAGGCACCGTCGGCCTCCGCCCCCAGACCCTCGCTCGGGGCCTAGTGCAGGACACAGCCCCTCGCCGGGCTGCGCACGCCAGCTGCTCAGAGCAGCTCTCACGAGGTCCTGCCCCCCATCCCGACCCTCGCTGTGCTGGGCTCCCGGTCAGGGACAGCCCACTGTGCGTGCTGGGTGCGGCCGGTCCCTCCTGGCCTCGCCTGGGCCACGCGGACTTCCCGGTCCTGGTCCCAGCCTGTGGGTCACTCTGCTGCAATCCTGCAGAATCTGCCGGGAAAACTAGCCGTGACCTTAACAGAGGGGCTTCCCTTCTGCTGCCGGCATCGGGCTTCGGGGACCGCCCCTCCTGTTGTGGGGCGCCCTCCTGTGGTGGGGCACCCTCCTGATGGGTGGCTCTCCTGGGTGGTCTAACAGGAAGTGGGGAGAGCAAAGCCCTAAATGGGGGGGGGACTACCTACTCCTCCCCCCTCAGCACAGCCATCCTGGCTCACTCCCATCCGGCGGCCCCGCCCCCCGCCATTGCCCCGCCCCGATGCTGCGGGGCAGGTGGGCAGCCGTGAAGGAGCCCCTGGGAGGCCTGGGTGGCCAGGAGCCCCAGGCCCCGCACCCCTCTGAGACCCCAGCATCCCAGAGGCCTTTCGGTCTCCACAGCGAGACCACGCCCCCCACAAGGAGAGGAGGAGAAGGGGGGTGAAGGCCGCGGACGAGATGCAGAGGACAGAGGCCGGGGCCGTCCGCTCCCCCCGTGTCCTCAGAGACCCCAGGGCAGCGGCACGAGGAGGTGGCCCCTAGCACAGAGGTCGCAGGACATGGCATGGCGAGGGGCCGAGGCCACTAGGGGCAACTCCTGGGGACAGGTCTGAGGGTCAGGGGCGCCCTTGGGGGCCGGGGCCTGGAGGGGTTTAGGGGGGCTGTGTGCCGTCCACGTGGCCTGCAGGGTTTCTCGGATGCTCCTATTTTGGGGCCAAGACTCAGCGTGCATGGGACCCCCGGAGGGTCTGCAGGACACGCAGGGGCGGGCGCGGGGCGGGCGCGGGGTGGGCGCAGGGCGGGCGCGGGGCGGGCGCGGGCGGGCGCGGGTGGCCGTCCCCGGCGTCCTTACAGAGGCAGGTCTCGGACGGTGTTCCCGAAGGCGGGGCGGCTGGCCGCCGTGGGGCCGCTGCGCTTCAGCCGGTGTGTTTCAGCCGCGCCCATGACCACGTAGCTCTGGGAGCCTGGGGGACGCGGACATCAGCAGGGTGCAGGTGCCATCGGCCTGCTCTGAGCCTGCCCCTCCCCACCCGGGACCCTCCGGCGGACAGAGCACGTGGGGCGGATGTCGAGCGGGGACGTGCCGCGGGGACCGGCCGGCAGGGACCAGGAGGTGGGCGAGAGCCGCTGGCACCGCCCGGGACCGTAGGGAGAGGGCCGCCCCGCCCCGCACCGAAGCAGGCCTCTTCCGTGGCTCCCGAGGGGGAGGACGCGGGGTGGGGGGCCCGGGGGCGGCCGGCAGCCCCGCGGGACGGAGGTCGGGTAGGGGCGGGGCAGGGGCAGGACACGGCACCCCTGGGAGGGGAGCACCCACCTGGCAGCTGCCGCGGGTAGCCGAGGATGGGGACCGCGACGAGGACGGCTGCGGCCCCCGCGCCCAGGAAGCCCGCCCACCAGGCGCCGACCCACAGCGGGCTCTCGGTGGTCAGCTCCGTCCTGCGGGGAGAGGCGTCGGGGGTCAGCGTCCTGCCCACACATGTCCGGGCACGTGAGCGGGGCGTCCCCTGTGCCGGTCCATGCAGGCTGGGGGTGCGGAGGGCGAGGGACGCGGGCCCCACCTACCTCCTGCGCTCTGCACGGGGCGCGCACATTGACACCCAGTTGAGTCAACTGAGGCCAGGGGGGCAGAGCGCTAGACCCTCGGGGGGGGGGACGCGCCATCTGCAGAGAGAGCGCGAGGTGTAGCTGGCGGTGCCACGGCGTGTCCCCGCAGACGTCGGGGAGCCAGCCCCGCCGGCGGCGCCGAGGACGGGGCCGGCCTCCAGCGCCTGCGCGGCCCGAGGACGCCCGCCCGCCCGCGGCCTGTCTGCCTCTGCCTGTCTCTCTGTCTCTCTGTCTCTCTGTCTCTCTGTCTCTGTCTCTGTCTTTCTGTCTCTGTCTCTGCGTCTCTCCCTCCTGCTCAGATTTACAAAAACTGGCGCCACAGATGCGCGAGGAGGAGACCCAGGATCGACACACGGATGTGGTGTCAGCCCTGTTCCTGGCGCGCAGCTCCCTAGTCCCTTGCAGCTTCCCGCGTGACGAGTGGAGAAAGTGTCCCTTGCTCTACCACAGCCGCTCTCGGCGGGTCCCTCGGGGGCTTCGGACGGGGGCTGCTTTCTCCTCAGAAAGGCCAGCCATGAGCTCAGCGAGTTGGGGCTTTCGGCCCCGCTGCCGGGCTCCGAGGACCCTCCTGACCACCGGGGGCCAGCGATTTACTCAGCCATGCCTATGTGACGCGGCCTCACCAAACCCCGCCGGGAGGGCCCGGGGGTGCCCCTTCCTCACCGTGCCTGCGTGTCTCTGCCACCCGCCTGCCCCCAGGTTCCCCGTGACACCCTGGTCATCCAGTGAGCGCCTTCCTGGGTGCCGTGGGCCACTAGCAAATTACAGAGCTGAGGAGGTGGTCCTGGAAACCTCCTAATTGTAGCCCGGGGACAGAAGCGTGTGACCCGGGGACCCACCAGGAAGCCAGTGCCGAGGCGCGCTGACTTGGGGACACCCCGCTGGTGTTGGGGAGAACCGAGGGGTTGCTCGGTGCTGGAAAACCCACACGAGAGGGGCCGACACTGGCAGCAGAAGTCACGCTCCCTCTGCCAAGGGCGTCGGAGAAATTGGGGTCTGGTCTCACATGGCTTCCGGAAGCCATCTGGCCACACTGTTCCCTTCCCCAGGCCTGCGTGCGAAGCCGCCCACGGGTGCCTAGGTCGGCCAAGGCGCAGTCCCCGACGGCTCGACACCCCGCCGTGTGCCCTGCCCCTGCTCCGAGGGCAGGGAGACCCCGGTCACTCACCGGCGGCCTATGTCCGTGTAAATGTTGAGCAGGGCGCCCCCGATCAGGTAGCCGGCCGCGGGCCCGAGGATGGCCGCTGTGTAGAAGATGGCTGGAAGGGAAGCAGGGAGCGGGGGTCGGCCGGGCCTGCCCCCCGGGCTCGCGGGCGTGCGGCTCCGACTCCACGCATGCCGGCCGCCCCTGCCCCCCACCCCAGGGAGGCCCCCTTAAAGCAGAGCGTTCCTCTGGAGTGCCGTCGGTGCCAACTTTTTAAGGGATTTAACATTCTCCCTCAGAGCCAGCTGCAGGCGGCACTGGGACCCTGTCCCCCGAAAGGGCCACGGTCCCGAGCCGCTCGCCGTGCAGGATGAGGGTGCACCCAGCGGCTGGGGGCCCACGGGCACGGGCTGGGCCCGGGAGGCCAGCTGGGCAGCCGGGCCCCGAGCGAGGCCTCGCCTGGCTGGAAGTGGGGGGCTGAGGCCGGACACTTGGAAACATCACCACAGCATGAGTGACCTGTGCCTGGTCACGCCGTGTGCCCAGGACCCCCCGGAATGCACATGGGGGTCGGGCTGGGGTCGGCGGGGCCTGACGCAGGCCAGGGCTCCGCGGCTGCCTCCCCGGGAGCGTCTGGGGCCACGCGTGGCCACGTGTGGCCGGCGGGAGATGCGCACGAGGCTCGGCCGGGGCGCGCCGGCCGCTGCCGGCCCTCGCGGCCGCACTCACCGATGTAGACGGGTGAGCAGCTGGACTTGACGTTCTCGTCCAGGAAGGTGACGCCCAGCGTGTAGAGCGGCGTGGCGCCCACGCCGTGCAGGAACTGGCCCAGCATGAAGACCAGCCGGTAGCCGGACAGGCCCGAGGCGCTGGGGCCGCAGGCCGCGCTGCGGTTGGCCGGGCAGGCGCCCGCGCCCGCGTCGCCCTTGGCCGCGTAGGGGCCCGCGCCGAAGTGCGGCAGCGCGAACACCAGCGAGCCTAGCCCCATGGTCAGCACGCCCCAGCCCAGCCAGCGCGGCTTGTGTCCGCGGCCCCCGAAGTAGCCGACGAAGGCGAGGCAGAGGCAGGCGGCCAGGTCGTAGGTGCTGGCCACCAGGCCGCTCTCGTAGCTGCGCAGGTCGAAGCGGCGCTCGATGGAGGTGACCACGGTGTTGACGAAGCCGTTGACCGTCATGCCCTGCAGGAAGGAGGCGGAGCACAGGAAGAGCAGGAAGCCGCGCGGCGTGTTGAAGGGCTGCAGGCACGCGGGGGCCACGGCCCCCCAGCCGCACCGCCCGCCCCGCGGCTGCCGCAGCAGCGGGCTGCAGGGGTCTGGCGGCCCGTGGGCGGGCGGACACAGGGCGTCCTGGCTCAGCGGCAGGTCCAGGGGCGCGTGCTGGCTGGGGCGGGGGCGGCCGCGGTCCTCGTCCGGGGCGGGCGGCCGGCTGGCGAAGGCCAGCGGCGGCGTGAGGGCGAAGGGCTTGTCCCCCATCGCGTGCTGGGGCATCTCGCTCGGGGAGGGTCGGGGACAGCGGCGGAAGCCGTCACGGTATTCCAGCGGCCCGCCTGTCCTGTGAAGAGGATTTCTGGTGAGCAGACTCGCGGTGAGACATACCTGCATGCCCGTCCCTTTGGGGTGGCCCTGGCCAGCCTCCTCCCCAAACCCAGGACCCCAGCTGGACCCGCACTCAGGCCAGCCTGTCTCCAGCCATGGCTCGGCAGGCAGCGGGCATGTCCCCTGCTGCATGAGGCCTCAGACCAGAGCTGAGACGTGGCAGGACCCAGCTGGACGCCCATGCCCGCACCCCACCCCCCGCCCTGTGCCTCTGCTTGGCTAGCTGAGCTGTACCCTCTGCCATCGGCAGCTGAGGGTGACAGAGAGACGTCCCTGTGCAGACGCGCCTCACACTCAGAGTCGAGCCTGCGTCGTCCCCCGCCCTCACCCTGCCAGCTGCCCGTGCCCTCCAGAAGGAAGTGGGCAATTAGGACGGGCGAATGGCAGGGCCGGACCCCGCAGGCCTGGAATCCGACCCCATAGGAGTCCTCGCAGACCGACTGGGGCCTGCCCAGGTCCGGGGGCAGTTCGCACTTGGAGGGGTATGGCAGTGCCCGCCTCCCTGGCACCCCCAAGGAGGCGCCGTGACCCCACGCCGTGGATTGAGCCTCAGAGGTTGGGGCTCTGGGCCCTTCCACCGTGACCTTA
Organism: Rousettus aegyptiacus; assembly: GCF_014176215.1. NCBI lineage: Eukaryota > Metazoa > Chordata > Mammalia > Chiroptera > Pteropodidae > Rousettus > Rousettus aegyptiacus. The sequence goes on from NW_023416287.1 coordinate 905,609, forward strand.
GCCGCCCTTCGGGCTGCCCCAAACAGCCGTCTCCCAGAGGCAGTGGGCAGCGGGCGAGTGGGCAGCTCCTCCGTGGGGCAGGAGAATCGTGGCCTCTTGGCCTCCCCCGGGGCTCCCCCGCCTCCCCCGCCTCCCCCGGGGCTCCCTTGCCGGGAAGTGGGTGCAGATGCCACTGGGTGGGGGTGCCGCAAGCCTCGAAGGAGCCCACGTCACGCTGCGTCTGGGCACCGCCCTCACGGGGATGTCCGTGTGTGTTGCGTGTGCACGCCTGGGCACGGCCCATCTTACAGGGAAGGGAAGGGGGCCCAGACGGGTCGGCAGCTTGCCCAGGGACATGCAGGCGGCCTGTGGCGAGGGGCGCTCCACCCACACAGTCTGGCTTCGGAGCCCGTGTGTGTGTCCCAACTGCCCTCGCTGTCTGTCATTTTACTGAAAGCGCCGTGACCTACTGAACGGCATTCACACACGGGTTGGCCGGTTTCCCTGAAAGCCGGTGCTGCCTGGGTACCCGCGGCCGTGCCCCAGGCCGTGGGCGGATGGCTGGCGACCCGCCTGCCATTCCCCAGAGCCTGTTCCTGGTGCCACCGCCTCTGCGCCAACTGGCTCGCCAGGCTCGGCCACAAGAGAACGAGAAAGACGAGCCGGGGACAGTCGGGGCTCCCCGGAGGAGGGGAGGCGCCCCCGCACGCAGCCTCGGACGTGGGGCGCGCGCCCTCGGCCGGCCGTGGAACGTCACGCGTGTCAGCGCGCTCGAGGCCGGGGACACGACGGCTCTGCCCCTCGCCCCCCGCGTCGCCGAGACGGGCTGCCGAACGTGGGGGTACAGGAAGACGTGGGGTCGCCAAAGTCGCACGGCCCAGAGGCCGCCCGCGGTCACAGCGCGGCCGTCTTCTTCCTCAACGCACGCACACACGCACGCGCACACGCACTCACACTCACCAGCACGTGTGTGCGTGAGCGACACACGCGTGAGCACACACCACGGGCGAGGAGCCCTGGTCAGGCCTGGGGTTCAGCGGGTGCCTGGAGAGGCCGCCCTGAGAACAGAGTGACCCTGACACGTGCTTCCTGTCGAGCACCCCTCAGCGCCCGAGGCACGCGAACACGCAGCCAGGTCCCCGTGACTCATGACACGTGCCTCGGGCGCTGAGGGGTGCTCGGCAGGAAGCACGCCCGCCGGGGAGCCCTGGCGTCCGGGAGCCGGCGGCAGCAGCGGTCCCGAGGACACTCGCGGCCACCGTGGGAGGGTCCCTCATTGCTGGGCACCCCGGGGGAAGGCCCTGCTCTGCAGAGCTCTCGCTGTCACTCAGCACGTCCAGGCAGACCGCGCCCACTCCTGCACACTCAGACTGTCTGCGGAGGTGGGTCTTCGTCCCCACTTTACAGAAGGGGACTTCTGCCACCAAGCCAGTGAGCTCCCCACAGCCCTGGACTCCACTGCTGCCCCAGGACCAAGGGCAAGGTCCGTGGGTGCTCCGGCTGCGTGACCCCACCTCTGGTGGCGCTGCCTGGCACCCCCAGCCCCCTGCAGCTGCGGGACATGGGGCACCTGCCCTCCTCCTCCAGCTGCACAGGGCGACCGAGCTCTCTCTGGGAAGCCTGCCAGGGGGTGTGACCGCATCCTCCCGGCCTGTCCCTGGTCAGGCAGGCTCCCAGGCAATGACAGTGAGTGGGGAGGGTGTTGGGGACCCTGGAGCCCAGGGCTTCCGCGGGGAGGGCAGGGTGTGCATGCACACATGTGTCGCACACTGTGCACGTGTGCATGCGTGTGCGTGCACGTGTGCATGCGCGTGCTCACGCCTGCACCCGTCCACACGCTGCCCTGGCCCATCGGCTGCACCTTGAGCCGTCTCTGTTGCCAGGGGTGAAGAAGCTCAGGCCCGCGCCCCCTCCCCAGCCCCTCAAGTCGCGCCGTGAGAAGTCAGGGGCCCGAGCGGGTGGCTGGCCACAGCCCGGCCCGTGAGAACTGGGATCGCAGGTCCGTGAAGGCCCGGAGCGGTGTGGACGCGACCTGCCTCATTTCCGCGGATGCTCGCACGGGCCCCAACACGAGTGCTCCCTCCGTGACCTCGGTGGCAGCTTCCACAAAGCGCAGCAGGTGGAGGGGTGCAGGACCCCCGAGTGACAGCTCACGCCCTGGTGGCGGTGGCAGGTTCCCGGACCCCGTCCTCCGCCTGCCCCTGGGTAGCCTGGCTGCAGGGCTCTGGCCTGCTCACAACCCCCGGCAGGCCTGAGGCCGCTGCGGGGCGGGGTGGGGGTGGGGCGCGTGGCAAGAGCGTCCCCGGCTCCCCCGAACCCTGCTGGGGAGAATCACAGGCTTCATTTCTTCTTTCTCTCTCTGCGCCAGCCAGTAAACGCCTTCCTTCCTGCACCTGGCAGCTGAGGCTGCCAGTCACAGCACACCCCACTGTGCCGAGCTGCATGGCATCCCCCAGGCTCCCCTCGGCCGCCCCTCCCCCGCACTCCCGTGACCCCGGTGTCCTTGTCCCCAAGACCCTCGGCGGTGCTGCCCAGGCAGCTGCTTCCCCTCCCTTCAAGACCTGCCCGGCGCCTGCACTTCTCCAAGACAGAGGTTCGAAGGTATTTGTAAAGCAGCCGCATGGAGGGCGGGGTCTGGGTGGCCAGGCCAGGGCTGCTGGCACACCCTGCTTTGCATACTTGGTGACCACAGAAGCTTTGCATGGAGGCCAATTCAAATGAAGGGCCGTCCCCTGTTCCTCCGGGAGCGCCCTGCCTCCTCAGCATGCGAGTACCTGCCTCCACGCTTGTGCGTGGGGGGAGCTGGGGTGGTGGGGGTGCTGAGCCAGAGGGAGGCCTATGTGACCTTGTCTTTCTCACTCAGCATTTGGTTTATGGATCTGAAAACACAGCGAGCTGTCCGTGTCAGCCAAGGACAATGCAGAGACAGAGAGGGAACACAGAGAGGCTACCTCGGAGCCAGGAGGGTGCCCCCCCCCCACTGCCGGCTGTCCTCCGGCCTCTCCAGCCTCAGGCTCCCCACTGGGATGGGGGTGTGGCACCATGGGAAGGGCCCCGAGGTGGAGGACCCAGCCGTTGCCACTGGAGGCTCGTGAAAACGCACTATGGAACTGGGGAACTGGGAACTGGGGGTACTGGGGGTGCCGGGGGGCGTGGGCTCTGTCCACATGATTGGCCTACCCAGGCACAGGCTGAGCTCAGCCATTTCCAGGTGGCCTCCCGGGCCCAGTGGCCCATGGGCTGGGCCCATGGTACCTGCCGAGAGGGAGACACCCACGACCGAGCAGGCCCAGGGCGGGACTGGCCGTCGCCCTCAGCCCAGCCTATCCCCAAACCCTCTGTGGCTCAGACCGAGGGGCGAGGCCTCAGGTGTGCCCCAAGGTTTGCTGGCTAAAAAAGCCACTCCAAAAAGGCAGCCCCCTGTCAAAGGTGCTCACATGGGGACAACCCACGGGAAGCCCCCAGCCGGGAGCCTATGGCCCATGGTGGGTCACCCATAGTGAAGCCAGCTGGGCCTTGGTCAGCAAACCCTGCGCCGTGCTTGGTCCTTGGTGGGCCTCGTCTGGCCACACCATGGGTGTCTTGTGCAAGACACGTGGCTTGTGGAAGCCTCTACTTGCCCCCAGGAACGTGGTCCAAGAAGCTACTTGTGTGTCGTGCCAGCAGAAATAGGGTGCAGTGCGGCCACGGAGGGGAATGAGGGGTGTCTGAGGACAGCAGACTGAGGGCCGAGCCAGGGCCAGCAGCAGGAAGAGCCCTCGCGACCGGCCCGTGAGGGGATGCAAGCTGCAGCCAGCGTGCAGGTGGCCAGGCCCGTCTCCTCCCCCTCCTCCCACAGCACCCGGTCACCCGAGCCCGGCGGAGTCCCGCGGGGCTGTCCCATTACCTGCCGAGGTGGAGACCCCGTGCTGCCCACAGCCACCACCACACCCACCGCGACCACGCGTGGCCAGACGAACAGCCGAATGTCCCAGGACAAAGCAAGGTTCTGAGGGTTACCGCATGTGCCTAAGCGGGTGACGGGCCTTCTCCTGGGAACAGGAGGCCACGTGGCAGGAGAGGGAGCATCGGCGTAGTCTCTGTCCACACCCCGCCCGGACGAAACGAGGAGGAAGTGGGAGCGCGGCCCGGCCAGGCCAGTCCTCGGGTCCCCCGCTGGGCTGGCAGCTCCCCGCGTCACCAGCACCGGGCTCTGGTGCGGCTAGCTGCCTGTCACCCGCGGGGAGGCCGGAGGGACTAAGCCATAGCAGCGGCCACTTGTTCCAGTGTGAGTCCGTCAAGCTATGACTATACGACTCAGCGATGCTGACCTAAGGCCGGATCACACTTGAGAGGCCTGTAGACGGCGCTAAGCCGGTGAGCAAACTTGGACTTCGCAGGCAGCTGAGCAAACCTGTGCAGCTTGGAGGCACCGCGGGTTTGCTAAGGCCACGGGCCGTGACGGCCGGGAGGGCAGGCACTCCGAGCTGAGTCCCTGGAAATAAGGACAGGTGCCCCCAGGATCTGCAGTCACTGGGCCATGGTCCTGCCAGACTCCGGGTGCCTGGCCACCTCACCACGGCAATGGGCAGGGACACCTGCTTCAGGAGCCACACCCACGGAACCGAAGATTAGGTTACAGCCATTAGGGAGGGACGCAGCCCCTCGGAGGATTTCCAGGAAGCACCTGTGGCCTTGCCCAGCAGGAGAGCGGGAAGGTCCTTGTGCAGGGCAGTCAGGAGCTCTGTTTGACCACAGCACCCCACACCCCCCCTCCGGGACTGTGCAGACTCGCTTCCTGAAATGTGTCCGGCCCGCTTCCCAGGGCCAGGGGCGCTTGTTCCTTTAGCTGGGGACCCAGCTTTGAGCCACCGCTCTGCGTCCGACCTGCCCCCAGCCCTCCAGAGCTGTCAATGTCTGGGGGCTGCGAACCTCTGCCCTGGTGGTGCGCCCGCGACCAGGTCACTCGGCCACTGGTGCCCCGCCCGGTAGCCCGGGGCACGGGAGCGGCGTCTCCTGGTTGTGAGGGCTGCTGGGAGGGGCACAGGCCGCTCAGCAGGGCCGCATCTTCCACGTGCTCAGGAAATAGCTGCTGTTGGCACCAGCATTATCATTATAGCTCCCTTCATTGAGGGGCCGGCTGAAACCAGGCGCTTTCTGTCCCCTGAGGTCCCTCACCCCCCTACCGTCCCTCCCCTCCCCCCCCCCCCCGCAGAGGGCAAAACCCCTCAGCAGGACGCGCTCTGGCCGACCCTCCCCGATCCGTCCGCAGAGGCGCCGCCGGCTCCCCAGGGCCGGTCTGCGATGAGACAGGTGACCCAGGAGCGACCGCGCGGGGAGCCGCGGAGGCTGGAGCTGGTCTCGGTGGAAAACTACAGCGGCGCCAGGCGCGGGGGCGGCCGGGCCTGGGGGTCCAGGGCCAGCCGGCGGCTCTCCCCGGCCTCGCGCTGGCCCCACAAGCCCGGCGGGCTCTCCGCGGCCGTTCCCGCCGGCGCAGAGGGTGAGCGCGCGGCTCGTTTCCATCCTCCCGCGCCTTCCGCCGGCACCGTGGGCGCTCGCGCCCCCCAGCGGCGGCTCGGGGCCCGGCGTGGCGGGGCGGGGACCAGGGCACGGCAGGCGCTGCCGGCGTGGGGACTCGCCCCGCGCGGCCCTCCCCGACGTGTCTGCAGCAGCTGGCGCGAACAAAGCCCGGTCGCCCGAAACTTCTGCGCACGACAGCTTCCTCCTTGACTCCGCGGCAGCGGCACCGCGCAGGTGGGGGCCCGCCAACAGCAGGCGGCTCCGAGGCGCGTCTGTCCCTGCGCCACCGCCGCCCGCCCTGACTGCTCCCGCCATCGCCGCCTGCGCCCCAGCCGCCCACCACGCACCCCCTTCGTCTCCACCAGCCTCCTGGGGGGTCGCCGCTGGCGGCGGGAAGGGCACAGGTTGCATCCGATACCCCGGAGGGCAGCGGGCCGTGGGGCGCTGCTGGGCCGCGCTCGGTCCCGTCCTCCCGCGGAGCGTCTCGGGGCGCAGTGCCGACCCCAGGCCCTCACCCCGCCAGGATTCCCCGCCGCGGCGGCGCCACCTCCACCCTCCCTCTGGCCCTCGTCCCACGTCGGCAGCAGGCACCTGCCGCGCTCCTGACGTCAGCGGGTCGGGACCCGAGGCACCTGCGCGGCGCCCCGGCTCCCCTGACGCCGCGCGGCCCGCGCCCCCGGGAGCACTCACCGTGCGGGTCCCGCCGCAGCGCTGCGCACCTCGCTCTGGCGGCCGCTCGCCGCCCACTCGCGCTTCATTCATCCGCTCGGGCCCGCCCCCGCCGCGGGGAGGCGCCCGCCCGGCCCGCCGCCCTGGCCAATGGCCGTCGCCCGGGGGCGGGGCCGGCCTCGGCGCCCCGGGCCCCGCCCACTGAAAGTGACAGCCACCGGAGCGCGCGGCGCGCGCGGACCCGCGGAGCTGGCCGCGCGGGGCCCCGGCGGAGGCCGCGCGGAGGGGACTCGAGACCCGAAGGGCGACGGGCGGGGGCCCAGACCGCGACGCCTTCCCATCCCCAGCGGGCCCGCGCCCGGAGCCCCGCGCGCTCGGATCCGGCTCGGCGTCGCGCGCCCTCCTCTGACCGACCCCCCCAAGCCCGGAGACGGGCATCGCGGACTGCAGGCGGGGAAACCCACGCCGTTCCGGGCGCGTGAGGCCGCGGGAGGGAGTGGAGTATCCCGTCCTGACCTTTCAGAAAGGTTGGGGGGCCGGACGGGGGCGCAGGGGTGCTGGGGGGGGGGGCGAGTGAGCAGCGGCCCGCCAAGGGCCAAGGTGGCCGTCAGCCTTGGTCTGGCGCCAGGTCCCACTGGGGTGCCCACTTGAGCGAGCCTCCCAGGGGGCACCTGGGTGATCCAGTGCTTCCTGCTTGCTGCCTTTTGGGCAAAGTGACCTCGTTTTTTACGGCGACACTGATGTCAGGTCAGAGGAAGCACTTGACACGTGGCCGTTTACAGGAAGTCCTGCTCGAGTTCCCACCGGCCTTCCTCCTTGTGACCTTGAACATGTGGCTTCGGCCACTGAGCCTCAGTTTCCTCATCTGTAAAATGGGGTTGCAGCTAGTGCTCGCTGGACAGGCCTGGACACACTAAATGGGCTGGGGGGGGACGAAGGAGGCCGGGGGGGCGCTCGCAGGGGTGGCGGGGACCTGTCTGCAGCCCCCACAGCCGCACATGGCTTTTCCTTCCTGGGTCCGTAACGTGAATGTATTCTAAAAGAAATCTGCAAAGTCGACTGTGTGTGTGTGTGCGCGTGTGAATCCCGAAATCGTCGGGGAAGGCAGAGACGGCCAAAGTGCGGCCTCGGGGGGTAAGGGAGGGTGGGCCGCAGGGGGTGCAGGGGGCTGGCTCTCCCTGTGGGGCTGGGGCAGGGGAGGAGGCTCTGGGACTCCTGGGAAGATGTCCCACTCAGGTCGTTGATGAAGCGCCAGACATACATCTGCTCGCCCGGCCTCAGGAGTCCCAGGCGAGGCCCTGGGGGGTGCCCAGGCTGTCCCCACGCAAACCTCCACTGCAGGAAGCTGGGGGGGGGGTCCAGCTGCTCCTGGAACATTGGACCTCATTCCCAGAACTGCCCTTGTCTTTGGTGGGGAGGGTCCCTCCGAGAGGACGGAGCTGGGAGAGGGGCCGCCAGGGGTGGACGCGGGGGTGGGGGGGGAGACACCGGGCGTGGACATGGGAGGGGACGCTGGGTGTGGACACAGGGGTTGGCCGCCGGGCGTGGACGGGAGCACACGCTGCAGCTGCCCCACGAGGAGACGGGCTCAGCTGCTCCGCGGACCTGGCCTCAGGTGTGGAAGGTGCTGGGGGCGGCGCTTCCCAGCACTGCTGCTGGGGATGCCTTCGGCAGGTAGCGAGCTCCCCGTCACGGGAGGCGTGTGAGCGGCGCCCGCATCCCCTCAGGGGCTTGGGGAGAACGCACGCCAAACCCAGCGGCTGCGCCGGCAGCGGCGTTCCCGTGCTTCCGTGGGCGCGTGAGTCCTGGAGACCGCTGCGCAGAGTGTCTTTCCTTTGAATAATTCGTGTATTTCACTAAAAGAGTATATTTATTTATTTTTTTAAAAAAAGGTAAATCTATGTCATTTCCACAGGGAAGTTACATAAAAACAGGTAAAAGAAAACAGAAAGCGGCATTAAATCCTGGCCAAGAACTGCTGCCTGGCGAGGGCGCCGAGCCTCAGGCCGCTTCCTGTCCTGGCAAGGACACCGCCCCCGGGGGGGGGGGGTGGGGGGCGTGGGGAGGTGGCTTGCGGCAGGGGCCAGACCTGGCCCTCTCTAGGATGAGGCCCGCACTGCGGCGGGAGGCGGAGGCCGGAGGGAAGCCGCTGGCCCTCGCCCTGTGACCTCGTTGTCTGCTGTCCTGCTCGGGCCCAGAACACCTGGGGCTCCCGTCCACCACCTCGGGGAACACCGGCCCCTGCCACCCCAGGGGCCGGGGCTGGTGGCCCTTCCTCGCCGGCCCCACCGAACCCATCGTCAAGTTGGGCACATGTCCCCAGAGACCCCAGGCCTGGAAACCAGTCCTGACGTGAAGGGTGGACGGAGAGAACGTTCCGGCCTATGTCCTGTGTGCCCAGAGAACACCCTGGGCACCTGCTCACAGGGGCAGGCGTGAGCCCGGGGGCGTCCAGGGTGACGACAAGTCTGACCCAGGCTCCAGGCGCTGGCATGGCAGGGTCAGGACGGGGCCCGCTCCCCTTGGCCGACTCACCCCACATCTGGTGGTGGAGGAATTCGGTGGGGCAGGGAGGCGGCCGAGAGGTCAGCCAGGCACGCAGCAGCCCTTGAGAACGCGGGCGGCCTGACAGAGTGTCCTGGAACATTCTGAACTCAATAAGTTCTATCCCAGCGGGGTTTTGTCTGGAGAGGAAATAATTAAAAGAAAAAGAGAAAGAACTCAGGACTCTAGGGGTGCTGCTCCTGCTGGGGGCTCTGGGAGGCTCAGACAGGTACATTCCTTTCGTGGCCCGTCACTGTTTCTGCCGTCACCTTCGGAGGCACCCCCGCAAGCTGAAACGTGCACGTTCTTCTGACACAGCCCTCGCCCGCGGTCTCCAGCTGGCTCCCCGGACTTCTCGGCTGGGGAGAGCGTGTCTCATCCTAAGTCAGATGAGAGGCGAGGAGAGAGAGAGAGCCAGAGAGACAGAGAGAGACAGTTGCCCCAGGCCCTGGGCAGGCTGATGGCCAAGCTGGGCGTGACCCCTGACCTCAACGCCCCAGTCTGGGGGTCTGGCCCAGACACAGGACACCAGGCATGGCATCCAAAAATGACCTAAATCGGCCAGCGATGCTGCACTTGAAAAATACTTGAAATTCTGTGTGTCGATGCAGCGTTTTGTGGTCATATCTATTTTGGTGAGTTTTGCATATGTATTAGTTGAATCATGGGGCTTCGCCAATGTTTTCTTGTTTTTGACTTTTCGACTGCCCAGAATGGCCATTTCGACCTCGTGGTCACAGATGTCAAGTCTCAGGAAGGGCGACAGCATGTTGGGAGCAAAGTCGAGGCTGTCCTTGGTGGAGTTTCTGCAGAAATTAAAACAAAAGCCAAACAAACAGAAAAGACCTTAAAATTCTGACCTCCCTGTTTCGCCTGAGGAAGGATTTTGCCGAAGGACGAGGAGATCCGGCTCAAGGCGCAGCGGGGCTCCTGCCCCCGGCTGCAGTGCGTGGGTGTGTGAGCGGCGCTCACGCGTTCGGTGCTCGGGTGAGGGGCCGTTCTATGGCGCAGTCCAGGCGAGGCTCAGAGCAGGCGCACGGCTTATCGAAGAAGAGAAGCGTGAGGTCAGGGTGGCTCCTGGAAGGGACAACTAGGAAGCCAGCCCTCGTGGGGGATCGAGACGGTCAGGTGAGGGGACGGCACGGGCCACTGGAAGGGACCTTGGCAGCAAGAGCCCACGCATGGCAAAAAGCACCTCGTCCTCAAAGCCACAGTCCCACCCGGGAGGGGCGAGCCCCTTCCGAGCGGGGCGCGGGCTGCGGAACCCTCGTGGTCACTGCTGACCGTAGCCTGGGGCACTCCACTGGCTTCCCTGGGCCCCGGCTCCCGGTTCCCACAGCGCCTCGCTCCGCGCCGGGCGCTCACACACACAGCCTTCGCTGTGCCGGTCACCGTCACCGGCGGCGATCCGGTCCCACTGCACACCGATGAGCTAGCCTCCCGTGGGAACTGAGACGGCGGCCTCGCTGGGCCGGGACCCTGGCCGGCTCTGTGAGGGGACCTGCTCATGGCGAGGAGCCGACTCCAGGCCACGAAGGTCCCTGCCGTTCCTCGCTTCGTCTCCCGCCTCGAGGCGGCTCTCGGGGGACGGGGTGTCAGCGCCATCTTCGTCTTTCCCAGGGCAGCTGCCGCCTCGGGGAATCTGATTCCCCTGCACGGAGCGGGTCTTCTTGCAAACGCCGGCCGCCGGGGGTCCATCCTGGGCTCACGGGCGCACAGACAAATCACTCGGGGACGACGCATGGCGAGCCCGTCCGCACAGGCAGCCCTGCTCGGCCGCAGGGGTGGGCGCGGGCCAGGCCGGCGGAGACCCTCACTCACGGCGTTTGGGGCTTATTCCCCGGCGGCAGCCCAGGCTTCGGCGTCTGGGCAGGCAGAGGCGTTACCGAGTTCCTCTCAGAAGCCGCCGCCGATGTGGTCATTGCTCAGAGAGCCGGGTGTTAGGGATGAGTTGCGGGGTAGGCGCAGGTGGAGTCTGGACTTCCCCGCTTGGCTGGACAGCTCTGAGCTCTGCGGACATCGTCCGAGGACACCTGGACGCCCCACGTTCCAGGAGAGGCAGACTTGGGAGTGGGGAGAAGCCCCGCTCCGTGCTGGCGGCTCCATGGTGCGGGGGCGGAGGAGCTGGGTTGCCGGGTCGTGGCGCCCGCAGGGCCGGGCCTCATCCAGGCCCGTCGCTGCGGACCCCCCGTGCTGCCTTCCTGTGTCACGTCTACGAGCAGGGAGGGCATCTGGAGCTGCCCAGGCCTGCCCAGTGCCTGCCCTGCCGGTCTGGGCTGGGGGCGGGGGTCAGAAGGTCCCCTTGGCAGAGACCTCACATTCCAGAAGGACCTCACATGAGGTGAGTCGTGACAGTAGCTCGCAGCGGCAGGACCTCCTGGCAAGCCTGGAGGACGGGCCCCATCAAGCCCTCGGCGCCCGCGCCCAGACCACCCACCTGAGAGGCGGCACAGCATCTGGCGATCCTGTAGTTGCCTTGCGACTAGCAAGGATACGTTCCACTGAGCCCGTTTCGGTGCTGAAAACATTAGACACAAACACCTAAGGTATCGGCAGCTGTTCGCGGCCCTGCGCGAGGGTCCCCTGGGGTTTTGTTGGGAACCTCAGCAAACGGGGCAGGCAGGACCTCGGCCTGTCCCCAAGGCCCTGCCCTTGGCATCTTTGCTGCCAGCTGCTGCCTCCCCAGGAGCCAAATGCCCCAGCTGCTCCTCATGACAACGGACACGACGGACAGATGCCGGAGCAGGGAGGCCCGGTCTCCGCAGCAGCGTGGTCTGCCCTGCACTCGCCCAGCCGGAGCCCCCGCGCCCCTCCGGCCCCGACCCTCCCCCGTGCAGGCTCCTGTCCTGTGGCCTAGGGCAGAGGGTCAACCCTTTCCCCGCCTGCCACTCCAGCCAGGATGCTCCTCGCCCTGCAATCAGCCCGTAGGCCACCCCCCCAACCCCGCACCCCTGCAGTCCTCTTCTTCCTGAAAATCCCCTTTTGCTGACTGTAATGATCTCCACTCCACCTCTTCCAGGAAGTCCTCCAGGAGCACGCTTCTCTTTTCTCTCTTCCACTCCTGGAAGGTGAACAGCTGAGCCCTGGGGCTCTCCCCATCCTGCCGTGTAGGCCTCTCTGGTCCCCGCAGGCCTCATGTTTTCTGAGAACCTTCGAGCAACCCGGTCATCCAGCGCCCAACACCCGGGGCCCTGGGCGAGCCCTGGGAGTGTGCGAGAGGGGAAGTACACTCACAGGACAGGACCGCGAGGGGCTGCCTCAGCTTCCCCAGCCCCGGGAAGCGCCCCGGACGTCCTCGGCCTGAAGCCAGCCCCCGGGGTCCACTCAGAGCGGCCTTATGGTGGCCCGGCTGGGCTACCTGGGACGGCCGCTCCCCGCCACCCATGCCCACGGAGTCCCCGGGACGCGGTCCTGCCTGAGCCGGGGGGCACGGCGGCCTGAGTCCTTGATCCACCTTCCTCCTCCTCTGTGACCTTGAGGGGCAGCCTCGGCAGTGTGCTGGCCAACCCCGCTCCACGGGGCCCTGCAACCCTGCGCCTGGGGGCCGAGGGTCAGCCCCCTGCTCTCCTGGAAAATGAGAGTCAGACCCCCGACTGAGAAGCCGACCTTGGGGAGCTTCCCACTCAGCGGAGGGGCTGCAGCGGGGTGGTGGGGCTTCCGTGCAGCCCTCAGCTAGCACTGGGGGGCGGCTGGGGGCAGTGGGGGGCACTGGGGGCCGTGGGGAGGTGTTGGGGGAGCCGCCTGGGGGCTGCTGGGGGACCCTGTCTGGGGGCTACTGCCCCAGGTCTGGGCAAGCATGAAGCTGTTCCGGGCGCCTGGGAAGAAGCCAGACCACCTGCCGCCTCACAGCTGTTTGTGGAGTCAGCTGCAGGCGGGGAGGGGACCCCGAGGGAGGGCCTTGGCTCAGGGTGACCCCTGTGGGATAAACCGAGACTTTGGGACTTTGTCGGATGGGGTGTGTGTCCCAAGACAGCCACTGCGCTCAGGGCAGTGACCCGCCTGGCCCGCTTTCCGCAAGCCAAGGCCTCTGGAAAGGCTGCTGGGGAGCCTCGGGCGGGGGGCCCGGGGCGCGCGAGCGGGGCGCGGGTGGTTCCCGAGATTCTTCTGCTGTCCGCTTGGGCAGGAGCCCTGTCTGGCTCGTGCCAGCTGGCTCTGACCCGGGACGTGCGGCGGCCGGGCCCGGCGGGCTCCGAGCACGTGAGCAGTGACACTAGGGCCACTCGGCGGCGAGGAGGGCTTGTCACAGCCCTGTGGCCGCGCGGCGTGGCTGCGCCCAGCAGGGCTGGCGGGCATCCTGGTTAGCAGAGCTGCTGCTCCCAGCCCAGGAGGAAACCGACTTTCTAGGTCACCGAGAGGCCTGGACGTCCCACCAGCCGCGGAACGCGGAGCCCCAGGGGCATGTGGAGCCTCGGTGCAATTTCTGGAGCCCAGATGGCCGGGGCGGCTACAGGAAGCGGGGTGGCCCACGGGCCTGCGGGGCCTGAGGGGACCCTGCGGGCCTCGGCCAGGCCTGTGGACACGCCCGGCGTCCTCGCCTGTCCACTCCCCCGGTGTCCACTCCCCCTGTGCACATTCCTTTGTCTTAAGCAATCCACTGCGGGTGCAAGGCTGGGTCCTCAGGGGGCCCAGGCACCCCCAGAAGCCGCGTGCCCAGCCTAGTGCCCTGGAAGCAGCCAGGAGAAGGGAACGTCTCTGTGAACAGTGGAGCTCGGGAGGCCGTCCTGCCCGGGCAGGCTGAGGTGGGCTCCCTTTCTGAGGCAGGGGACATCTCCCCACAGGCGCCAGCTCCTTGGGGGGCCTCTTGCACCCAGCAGTTAGCACTACCTCCCACACACACCATGCTGAGCCAACCCAGCCACAGGCCCTGGCACCTCCTGGCATGGCTCTCAGTCAAAATGCCCCCTGCAGGGGGCTCAGCCCCTCCTCCCAGCCCGCCCTCCCTCTCTGTCCCCCTCTTCCTCCGTCCTCCCCCTCCTCTGTCTGCCTCCTCTCTCCCTCTTTCCTCCCACACCCCTGCTCGGTGGTGTCACGGCACTCAGGCTCCGCCCAGCTGTGACCTCATCCCGGGTGCCCCCATCCTAGCTCGGGCCTCCCCACCTCCCCAGTGCATCCTGCCTCCCCAGCCCCGATCCGGCCTCGTCTTAGCTCCACTTCGCACCCTCAAGAGGTTGCTCCCGCCCTTCCCTGAATCCAAAGCCGGGAACCCCCAGAGAAGGTGCCCCACCCTACCCCACCCCGTTTGGGAAGCCGGCTGCTTCTGGCTGGGCGGGAGTGCAACTCCCAGGGGAGAGGTCGCCCTGGGTGGACAGGGAGGCCCAGCCGAGCAACCAGACCACAGTTCTAGGGAGAGACTCAAGCCGATGCACGCGGAGCTACAGCTCTCAGGGCGAGAGGCCAGCGAGGCTGACCGTCTGCCCACCAGGCGGTCTGGGCCCGGCTGTTCACAGAGAGGGTCCTTTCTCCTGGCCGAGTGCACTGCGCTAGGAGCCAGCCCTCCACCTGGACCCCTCCTGCCCAGGTGGGATTCTGGCGCGTTCTTTGCCTCCGGCCCTCACTTTACGTCCTTTCCCAGTTAGCGTGACAGAGCAGGGGGCTCCGGTAAGGGCTGAGCCGCTGGGGGGCTCGGTCTTGGCAGGACTTCTCCAGAGCATGCCCGGCCCCTCCTCTGGCCTCTGGGGCATCTTCAAAGCACGCCAGCACGCCACCATGTAAACTGCCGCAGCCACTCCGGAAAGCATTGTGGAGGGTCCGCAGAGAACTGAGCAGAACTGCCATGTGACCCGGCAATCCCACTTTTGGGTATATCCTTAAAAAAGCTGAAAGCAGAGACTTGAAAAGATATGTGCACAGCCACGTCCACAGCAGCATCGTTCACAGGACCCAAGGGGGAGAAGCAGCCCCCGTGTCCACCGAGGGCGGAGGGACACCCGAGGGGTGTGCGTCCGTGGGGCGCGGCGCGGCTCGGCCTTCCGCAGCCGGCGTGGGTTCCGGACGGCGGGCTTGGCCCCGGCTGAGTGGAGTGGGGGCTGCCCCAGCTGGTTCACTCGACTTTTAACGAAGAGTGAATCACAGCCAGTCGCCTCGGATCGGGGAAGTGGAAAAACCCCAAGCGCGTTAATAAATGTCCCCTCGCCACCGTCGGTAACCGTCTCCACGCGGCCCGGGAGTGTGATTGCCTTTTGTCCAGGTGTCACTCACGGTGGCAGAAAGCACTGTCGGGAGTGTCCCTGCTTCCTGAGTCACACCTCTGGGGAGACACGCCCTTGCTTTGCAGGCCGACTCTGACGACGCCAATGGGGGTGATGAAGGTGGTGGTGACGGTGACGGCGGTGGCCGTGGTGACGGTGGTGATGGTGAGGATGGCGGTGGTGACGTAATGAAGTCTGCCCCGTGCCGGCCCTCCTTCCAACACTGGGCGGAGTGTTCGAACTGTATCGTGGGGATGATGGAGAGCCATTGAGATGTTCTCACTGCACCGCGACATGATTCAAAGCTGCAGGGGACGTCACGGTGTGGCACGGGACCGGCAGGGGACGAGAACGGCGGCCAGACGAGGGGTGACGGGCGGGAGGGGCGGAGAGGAGGCAGCGGATTCGAGCTGTCGTGAGGGCCCAGGACTCGCTCTTGGAGCAGACGTGGGTGAGGGAGAGGGGGTCGTCATGGGATGAGGAGGGGCGAACAGATCTGGGTGGGGGTCCGAGATGCCTGCTGGGCACCCGGGGCTGACGGTGAGTCAGCGGCTGGACATGCAGCTCTGGGTCTCAAGGACAGTCAGGCCTGGAGGTGAGCACGTCATCTGTGCAACCAAGTGGCATTTGTCTGGGACCGAGGCAGGGGTTCTCGGGGTGGGGGCGGAGGGGACGTGGGGAGGGGAGGGAGTGTCCACTCACTTCCTGTCAGCCTGCAGCTGCCAAGAAGCCCGCGGGGAGGCTGCTCACCCCGCCCCGAGCTGCCCTTCTACCTGGGAGGTAAAGCCAGAGCCAGCGCATGCCCAGAAGGAGGCCCTGGGTCCCACCAGCCCCAAGGACAGCCTGGGAGGTCAGAGGAGGGGAGGAAGGGCCAAGGCCACCAGGCGCCAGGACCAGGGACGGGCCAGGCCACAGTCTGGGGGCAGGCCTGACGGTACCGGCTGGCAGCCCACTCAGCAAGACGCCTGAACGCCAGAGTGCGGGGACCCCAGCTCCTGCCCCACGTCAGGAGTCCCCAGACGCCCGGTGCGAGTCACGCCTTGGAGCCTCGGTTTTCCCCATGTCGAGTGACAGCACTGAACTCTGACACACAGCCCCGTGCACGCGGGCCGGCCGGGCGGAGGGCCGTGAAGGGCGGGGCGGAGCCCTCGCCTGGCTTGCTGACCCCTCAGATGCTCCCCGGGCCCTGCGGGTCGCCCGCCCCTGGTCCGAGGTCACCGTGGGCGGGGGTCATCTGGGACAGGGGGGGGGGCACCTGGAGAGCGGTAGGCCGTGGGGCTGGGGGGGCGGGGCGCCCGCCGTCCACTGCCTCGCCTGGCCACCTCTGCCGCTGTCCTGCACCGGCCGCCGGCGTCGCCACTCGGAGCTGGGCAGCAGCCCGGCGGCCACCTCTGAGCAGCCCCCCACGTCCCCAGCTGGGCTTAGCTCTTTCGTTGCACAAAGTCCAAGTGCAGAGACGCACCCCGCAGTCCGGGTTCGCGGCCGGTCTCGAGCGTGGGGTGCCCCCGGCCGCGCCCCCTCTGCAGGCAGGACCGGCCTGGCCGGGAACCCGCGCCCTGCGGCTGTGGCTGTTCCCTGCCGCGGTTCCGGGCACCGCGGTCGCCGAGGGAGGGGCCCAGGCCTGGCCGTCCCCGTGGCGTGGCGTTCCGTCCTGCTTCGGATCCGGGCGGCATTCCCTTCAGTGGGAGCGGGATGGCCTGTGGGGGTGTCACCGCGCATGGCCGAGCGGAGTTCCCATGACGGCGACTCCCGTGAGGGCCGGGCCCAGCCCCCTCGGTCCGCGCGGGGTCCTGGTCACATGGCTGGAGCTCTGAGCCTTCGCTCCACGTCACGGGCAAGCCTGCCGCCGGGAAATGGGGACAGGGTCTGGGGTGGGACGCGGCCGGCGGCGCGGGGCCGGTAGCGCGGGGCCTCGCGCCTGGGCAGGAGAGCGAAGGCTGGGCCCGCGTGGGGACCCCAAAGCACACGCCAGGCCTGCCGCCCTGCGCGGGCACCCTGGCGTCCTGTTCGGACCCACCTGTGGCTTTCAGTGTCTGCCAAGAACCTGGGGTGGCTGGGACGCAGAGACTCGAGGATGCAGGGATGTGGGGACTTGGGGACCCAGGGAGCAGGGGACATGGGGACACGAGGATGCGGGGGCTTGGGAACGCGGTCTGCGTCCTCCCCGTTTTGGGGGTTCTTGCACAGACTCGCGGAGTCGGCGACGGCCACCCTCCGGGGCACAGGAGCATGCTCCTGCCGCGGGATGACGGGCCCTGCTGTGGCTTCGCCGCCCGAGTCCCTGCTTTGTCTCGATGAACCAGTAGTGGTGTGGTTTTTGGGGTGGGCGCTTCCCTTTTTTTGACAGTGACATATTTGGATAACAATAAAAAACAACTTCCTCTAGAAATATCTAAATATAGATTACTCGGAATTCGCCTAGAAAAATGGTCTCTGCGAACGTCATTTCTGGGCCCAGCCTGGTCCTGAGGCACATCAGTCACACAGCTGACCATGCCGCCGTGACCAGTGACAAGCAGGTCCAGGCCCTGGGGCGCCCCACAGGGCCTGAGGTCACCAGCCGCCCTCAGGGCTCCCACTCGAACTGGAGAGGTGTCACTTCCTGTCACTCCCCGAGTGGGCTCTGCTGTCCCCAGGGCGAGGACCAGTGGCATCCGCCGGCACGAGTGAGCCCTTTGCGTTGTGGTCTGGCCCGGAGTTCATTCTGAGGAAGCCGGACAGGGGCCGGCCGCAGGGCCACTATCGACGCGCACAGACGGGGCCTGGGTCGCTCGACGCCTCTGCTCCCCCAGACGCCGACAGCTCACGGCGACCAGGGCCGCCCTGTGGCCCTCTCGCCCGCCTTCCCCAGGGCCAGGGCCGGGCACCCCCTTGGGCCTCCTTCGGAACGTTCTGTAGGCGACACCACTCAAGGGCGGCCAAGAGCCGCGTGGTCCGAAAAGGAGTTGGCCAGACCACTCAGCACCCCGATGTGCTCTGGGGCCCCCTGCTCCCCCCAAACCCCTCCCCAGGCCTGCTGAGTCACGTCCTGGCTCCGCTCCTGCGGCTATGACTCGTGGTCAGGCACAACTGTTTCTGGTTGAACTGACCGTGGCCAAATGTCCTTCCTGCTCGCTGAGAGGAAAGTTTTGGCTCTGGAAAATCACCAGGCCAGACACAAGGACGGTTCCCGCCCTGGGCGGTCAGAGACGTTTCCTGCGGCCTCAGCCAGGGAGGACAGGGACACACGGGGTCCCGGTCAGCTCCTCTATTAGAGCCACCTTCCTCCGCTCTGCTAGCCAAGAAGGGTGCGTCCCAGACTGTCCTCGAGGGCACAGGGGAGCAAGCCGGCCCTCCGTGGCAGGTGCAGGCTCTCGGCTGTGTGCGCAGGCACACGCGGCCTCCTTCTGGAAAGCACGGGGACTCCGCAGTGACTCATGTGTGCGCAGGAGCCCCGCCGCCGCCCTAGCCCTCCTTAGGTAAACCCCTTTCCAAAACCCCTGGAAGTCAGGTAAATACCAGGGGTGGGGCGGGTACCAGTTAAATCATCAGAGCAGAAAACGCAGCTGCCAACCTGCCCAGAGGGCGCCCCGCACGGGGGACGCCACTCGTGCCCGCGGGCGCCGCCCACAGAAACGTCCGTGTGGCCCCACCCTCCGCGGCGGGCCGGGGCGCCTGCCATGCCTGTGCGCCGGCTGTCACGCCAGCACACGCGGGTAAACTCCGGAGGCCCGGAGCAGGCCTGGACGGCAGGACGCGCGGGCATGACGCACAGCCCAGCTCTGGACAGGCCACGCAGACCGACTCACGGCACCAAGGACCAGCCGAGCGGCTGGACAGGGCTTCTCGCGCGAGGACTCAGGGCCGTGCTTGACGCGAAC
Organism: Rousettus aegyptiacus; assembly: GCF_014176215.1. Taxonomy (NCBI): domain Eukaryota; kingdom Metazoa; phylum Chordata; class Mammalia; order Chiroptera; family Pteropodidae; genus Rousettus; species Rousettus aegyptiacus. The sequence goes on from NW_023416287.1 coordinate 924,348, forward strand.
CGAGAAAGCCTGGCGAAGGCACGTGGGCGCGTGCCTGGCGGTCCACCCGCGCCCGGCGGGCTGGGGACTCTGCTCGTGCGATCGCAGGGACTCGAAGGCCGGCCCGGTCCTCTCCCGCCGACGGGGCCGAGACCGGAGCGGGTGGTCTGGCCAGCAGGCGGGGCGCCCCCTGCCGCCTGCGTGTCACCGACGTGTCTGGGCTTCGCGTCATCCAGTGCCACCCAGGGGGGCAGCGTGCGGGCAGCACGGGGGCCTCGCTCTGCCCCCTGCCGGCGGGGCGAACCAGCAGGCTGCGGCGAGGGCTAGGGAGACATCACAGGGTGCCCAGGGCGGCACTCGCCGGCGACGGGTGCCGGCCTGGGGCGGCCGCCCCATCAGGTGCTCACGCGTCACAAACACCGGCAGACCGTGCCACTGTCCCCGTGTCCCCTAGAGCCTCCTGGCTCCCAGCGACCTCACGACACTTGCTTAAAGCACCCGGGGTCTGAGGGAGGCCGGCGCCCAGGGGAGGGGACCGTGCGGGACGGCGCCCTGGAGCCCCCGGGGGGAGCGGGAGGGGGGTGTGACCTGTGGCATTCGGGGCGCCCCTGCTCGTCCCCGCTCCCCAGGCCAAGGACAGGCCTATCACCAGCAGCAGTCCACGCCGGCCCTGGGGTGGGGGGACACAGAGAGGGGGTGTCGCTGTCACAGCCGGATCTGCGGCAGAAGCGGAGGCGACGGAGGAAGACTGGCTTCCCGCGACAGGGCCCGGCTCCCAGGGGAGGGCGGCTTCGGGGACAGGCGGCTTCGGGGACAGGCGGCTTCGGGACAGGCGGCTTTGGGGCGCTGGGCGCCTCGCCGCAGGAATGCTCAGGCTTTGTCGCTGCCTCGTTAGCACCAATCCGAGGGCAGCGGGCGGCCTGGGGCCCCAGCCCCTCTGGCCTCAGAGTCCTCGCTTGTCCGCTGAAGGCTGATAATGTCATCACGTGAGTGGTAACCCGGGTGGGCTGCCTGCAGGCACGGGCCGGTGACGTGGCCTCTGAAAGCCACGCAGCAGCCACGGGACGCTTTAACGGGACTTTCAGTTACATTTCAGATTTTAAGCCAAACTTAATTCGGTTACTGAAAACCATTGAGTTTGGAACGACTTAGGTACGTGAGTGTCCCTCTTTGGCCATGAACTTCGTGAAAGTTAAGTGGTTTCAACACTTTCTGGTGCAATGTAGCGTCTGGATCGAGACATGGGCCCAGCACAGCGCCCATGGCACATTTCGAAGACTAATTTTGCTCGTCTGGAAACCTTTCAATGGAACCTGAAGTTTCAATGCACTGTGTGTGGGTGTGGGAGCGTGTGCAAACACGTGTGCGTGTGTCTGCGTGTGGGGTGCCTGTGTGTGTTCCCGGGGGCAGGAGGGGCGGTCCCCCCGCAGGGCAGCAGACCGCTGAGTGGGAACACTTCCAGGAACCTCAGTGCCCCTCGTGGGGGGGGGGGGGCCGAGGCTTCACTGGTTACTCACAAGCTGCCCTTGGCCTCATCACCCTCAGATCAAGGCCACTCCCTGGGGACCTGTGACCCCAGAATTGCTCAGAGACCGCACATCCGTGCTCAGGAAACGGCAGGCCATGTGGGCGTCACCGGGTTTCACAGCGACATGTCATCAGGGCTGCAGGGAAATGTTCGATGACATAATTCTTTCTTTGGGATTCTTGGGGGGCGGGCGGGGGTATGGAGGGCACGCTGCTCTCCATTTGCCCATCAGAAGTGAGCCCACAGTCCCGCTGGCTCCCTGGTGGCTCAGGCAAGTGTCACCACCACTGAGCTTCCTGCGTGGGGTGAGCGCCTGCCGGGGCAGCCCCAGCCTTGACAGGCAGAGGGCGCGGCCTCCAGGCAGCACAGGCAGGACCGGAAGTGTGCTGGGCAGAGCCCCACTTCCTCTCCCCTCCCCAAGAGGCTGCAGTGGAAAAGCACCGCGCGGGGCAGGAGACCGAGAGGCCCCTTGGAGCAGGACCGGGGGACAGGGGACCCTTCCCAAGCCAGGACCACGGGAGGGCTGAGTTGTATCTGAGGGACAGGCTGGCAGGGGACATCTGTCTACGTCCTAGGTGCCCAGGCGGTTGCCCGCCTGGTGACCACGCGCAGAGGCGCCCGGCAGCCCCTCTGACGTGACGCGTGATGAGCGAGCTTCCGGCGCGCCCACGGACCTCCCGCCGGCTGCGGACCGTGTGGCGGCACCGGGGCGCCCGATGGCCACCCCACCCGTCCCCCGGCTGCGTTTTCCTTCTGCGTTTCACAGGCCGCCAGACACGTCGGGCTCCTACGTGCAGGAGGGTGTGGGCGGACACGGAGTCCCCAGCACGGTGACCTCGCTCAGGCCGGGCGGCCGCACAGGCAGCGGCGGGGCGGGGGCTTCTCGGTGGGCGGGCTCTGCACCCCGCGCAGCGGAGAACTGCGTGCCGTGCGCGGAGGCAGCGTCGCACACGCCCCACCGGGGGTTGGGGTCGCGCCGCGGGGTGGCCTCAAGTGTGCCACAGGGGCGCTGGTTCCTGACCCGCAGCGCCTGGAGCACGGGGGAGACGGGAGGGGTGGCCGCGCCTGGGCGCACGCGCCTTGCAGGCACCCCGGGGGTTCGAGGGCTGCGAGCCGCCCACTGCGCAGGACCCCGAGGGGGCGCGGCTGGGTCGTGTCCAGGACCCTGCGTGGAGATGGCGAGTGGCGTGAGCAGGACACGGTCCTGACCCCAGCGCTGACCCGCAGGGCGGCCTCCAGCAGCCGGACCCCTCGCCCAGACGGCGGAAGCAGCTCCTGGCCCCTGGCGTGGGCCGCGTCTCCGCCCCGCCCCGCCCCCAGCCCGTCCCCAGGCAGGACCTTTCCCCAGCCCTTGCTCCTTCCAGCCTGTTTCCCATCTTGAAAATGGGGTAGCTGGCCGCTTAAGTCCCATCGTCCTCTTAAAGTTTCCTCGTCTGCCAAAAAGGCACATGGAGTCCAGCAGCAGAGGGCCCGAGCCGCGGTCCTGCCTGCAGTGCCGCACTGGGCCAGGAGGGGGCGGCCGTGCGCCGGCTGTGCCCGGCTATGGCCCTGCTGAGCCTCACAGGGCCGCGTCTGCCTCTGTGCGCCTCCTCGCGACAGCCTTGTGCCGGCTCCTTGTGGCTCCTTTCCAAGGAGACGGTGGTCTCCGCCTCACTGTGGCCCCCCCAGCCTTGGCCGCGCCCTGAGTGAGGGCAGCAGCAGCTGGCCGGGAGGAACCAGAGCTGCGGGGACGTTGGGGCACAGGGAGGCGTGGCCATGTCCACTGCTGTGGGCAGTGACATCGCGCCGTCTCCTGGGGGCCACCCCTCTCTGCGCCCTGCTGCTGGCCCCCAGTCCTCAGCTCTTGTCCCTTCTCTAGCCCCAGCCGGCAGCTGCCCTGTGGTGGCACCTCGGTGCTGTGAGCACCCCACGGCCTGGTCCCAGAGCTCCCACACCGGGTGACACTGCTTGGGTCTGAGAAGGCAGACGAAGCCCAGGGAGGCGAGCAAATCCGCTGGCTGCCTGTGGCAGGGGCGCCCCGAAGCCCACCGAGGACGCGGGGCAGGCTGGGCAGTGTCCACGCTGGGCCCCCTCCTCTTGTCACCCCCCTCGTCCCTTCCTTCCTTCCTTGTCCCCAGGAAAGGCCAGCGGGGGCCTGCCTGTGGTGGAAGGGGCCCTGGTGAGGGAGGAGCAGTGACATGAGGACCGAGGCCACCTCTCCGTGCTCGTGGCTGAGGCATGCCCGCCGCCCTGGGCCTCGGAGCCTGCAGAGGAAGGCCGCCCAGGCCTGGGTCCTGCCTTGGCCACCAGCTCCGGCAGCCACAGGACAGTGGGGTGTCTTTCCTGGTGTCAGCAGGCGTGGAGAGGGGGGGCAGGTCAGCAAGGCGTGGGGCAGGCCACCTGCTCAGGGCGCCGGGACTCAGAGCACAGGCGGGGAGCAGGACCCACAGGTGTCTGGCCGGTGCTGGCCCAGCGCTCTGCTGAGCTCGGGCGCCTTGGATGGGTGAGGGAGCCCACTTCCCCGCAGGGCGCCCCACGTGGCAGGTGGCCTTGCATCGTAAGCCCGGGAGCACGGCGTCCACTCAGGGCCGTGCGTCCTGAGGTGTGTGTCTCCACGCCTGGCACCGGCCCGGTCTCATCCGCAGCCTGAAAAGCAAGACGCCAAGCCCGGCTCCCTCCCTTTGCCACGTCCGCCCCCCTCAGGGGCAGAGGCAGAGCCTGACAGAGGACTCGAGGACTCGGGCTCAGCTCCGGAGTGAGCTGATCTGAACCTGTCTCAAATCTTCTATGCGGCTTCCACTCGCAGGCCTGAGTGTGACCTTCCCCTAACAGGAGAAAGGATGTGTCAGGAGGTGGGGCAGGGAGGGGCAGGGGACATGGCCTCGCACGCCGGGGCTGGGGGCTCCGCGGAGGTGGCTCCAGTGCCCAGTGGGGGACTCACCTGCAAGAAGCACGTTTCTCATCCTCAGCCGGGCCAGGAGGCCTGCTGGACCTTCTGTGCCCGGTCCTGGGAGAACCCCGCATCTACGCGCCCTGCGTTCACGTTTGGGAGGCAGGTGCAGGCAGGCTGCTCCCCTCACCTCGCCATCGCCTGCCTTACCTTGTAAAAACTCCGTTTTGACATTTCGATGGCAGGAGCGGTGTCCTGACACGCCCTGCCCCCGCCCCGGCTGCTTCCTTGTCCATTGCTGCGCCAATGGACATGCCAGACCCCGAGACCCGTGAGGAAGGTGCCATCTTCCTGGCCCGGGCTTGCTGGTCTAGTTCAAGTGCATGCCTCTGCATTATAGCTCCAAGCAACTTGGTCGAAAGTGAGTTACAGAGCAATATCACTGGGGACAGAAAAATGATTAGTCAGAATGTGAGCTAGGAAACTGGCCAGTTTGTGGTGTAATTCCTTCTGATTTACGGCAAGAAAGTTAATGAAGGTCCCCCGGTCACCTGCCAGCATGTGCAGGGACGACCGGAGTCCCCCCACGTGACCTTGACGACCTGTTTGCTCACCACTCCATGCTTGTGAAACAGCAGGCCCGTGATGGCCTCCGTTCTTTGTCACTCTCTCTCATTGCGCTGAGCAGCTTATCACGGGTACATTCCACGTCATTAATGCCCTTCAGCATTTTCAGTGGCTACACGCCGTTCTACTCATTTAACTTACGCAGATTGTTTCTAGCTTCGCGTGTGATACATAGTAACTCTTCGGGCAGAAATGTATCTCCTTAGGACATATTTCTATGAATCGAGCTGGCATTTCGGTACATGGTGCCAAAACGCACCCCATCGCCCCATCTTCTTTCCCTCCGGAAAAAGCCCGCCGGCTTGCGCTACTGCTGCGGGGTGGGGCGGCCGCCCTGCTCTTCGGCCGGAATTGGTTTTTCAATCCAAAACGTCGTTGGCCGCGTCGGCAGAGGACGGAGGGAGTGTCATTGACGCGCTCTGCGCGTTTCTCTCATTCAGGCGAAACGCGGCGTCTGTCGCAAGCCGACGGGCCGGAGCGCCATTTACGAAACGCCTGCTCGAGTCTTTCGCCCGTTTTCTGCAGCCGTCTTGTCCTTTAAAGTCACGCCGCTTCGTGAGGGTGCTCCGAGCCGCCCGTCCGTCCGTAACGCACTGCGAAAGCTTTCTCCCGGTCTGCCGTTTGCTTTTAATTTGAGCTGATGGTCCCTTTAACCGCCCGGACGTTTTCAGTCTTCGTGCAGCCTTCTCTCTCCATCTCCCCCTTTGTGATGCTTGGAAAGGCCCCACCACCCAGAGTCAGAAAACGATCCGCCTGCCTTTGCCCCTTTATCTGTCCAGTGGGTTTGGGCACGTGGTGACACGAGGCGTCCACACCTTGCTTCAAATCGCTGATTTCAACAATTGGCCGAGGGCCTCGCCTCGGTGACCAGAGCCGGCAGGGGCTGCGTGCCCAAGGATTGGAGGGGACAGAAGCTCGTGCCCAGAGGTCTTCGCCGGACCCCTGAGTGTGGCCTGCTCATCCTGGTCGGGGGAGCAGGGAGAACTGTCTTCCCTTGACTGGTCATCTGTTTGCCTCCTGGACAGTGACCGCCGAGGTCAGGGTCAGTCTCAGAGCCGCTGCCGGCCCCAGTGGCTCACGCAGGGTCTCAGAGCGCGGGGCAAACGCCAGCTGTGACGCGCACTGTGGGGAGGGTCGGGGGTGGGGCTTCCCGGGGGTCCCCCCCATGCTGGGCAGTGGGGCCTGGGGGGGGGCAGGACCCTGCTCCCAGCACCAGGCGTCGGAGAGAAGAACCGACCTGTGGAATTTCATAAATCAAGACTGCTTTCGTTTCAAGGGTTGAAAATTGATTAAGTCTGAGCGGCCGTGTGCCGTGTGGGTCCGAGCCCGTCTCCCCCCAGCTCCACCTCCGCCAGAGCGCCCTGCACGTCAGCGCTTTTCCCGGAAAGCGATCTTTTTGTGATGCCGTGGCAGCCAGCCTGCAGGCTCGGACGGGGGAGGGGCCCGCGACAGGCGTCCGCCCTGGTCCTACTCCTGCACCTGGGCGTCCCAGCCCCCCCAAACCTCGGTCCTTCCCTGGCGGCTTCAGGAGAAAGCCCGGCGGGCGTCCTGCCGGGCGGCCTCAGTGGCACCAGGCGCAGTCGTCCTGTCTCACCGGTGGGATGGCCCGATGCCAATGACCCACCCCAACTCCCCCTGTACCGCCTCCCCACCTCAGGCCTCAGCATGTGAACACAGAGCTGAGATCAGCCGGGATTCAGCTGGGGCGTAGCTCTGGGACGTGGTCAAAGAGTTTCCGGGGCAGAGCGCGGTCCCCACAGCAGGCGACGTGCTCGAGGCCAGCCATTGCGCACAGGGATTTTTGAGTTTTGAAGCTGTTGCAGATATTAGTTCCTCCACTCAACCCGTCTCCCTGTCTGGGTTCCAGATTCTCAGACGGTGAGGGCTGGTGGCCAGGGGCGGGGGGGTCCTGGGGAGGGCCAGTGGGGGGCAGGCGGGAGTCCCCCACCCCACCCTGGGAAGCCCCCACCCTGCCCAGAGCCTGTGGCAGCCCTGCGCGGCCCCTGCAGCGGTGGAGGCCGCGGGCCGTGCTGGGGCCGTGCCAGCCACTGAGTAAAAGTGCCGATGAATAACGCGTTAAAACGGGTGTGCGCTCGGCTCCCAGAGTGCTTCGCTGGCCCCCGGCCCGGCGCTTCCCGGCGCGGGGTCGACGTCGGGGGCCCTGGGGGGGGAAGGGGGAGCGGGGAGAGCCCGCCCAGCCTCCCTGCCCGTGTCGCTGTGCCCCTGTCACCCCGGTCCCCGGGGGACCCGCTGTGGGGGCGGCGCCTCCGCTGGCCGCGGCCCCCTCCGTCTCCTGCCCAGTATCTCTCTCCGTTTGCCTTAGACCCGAAGGCTGGTCACCACGTCAGCAGAGGGGTCACCGTGAGGGTTCTCCTCCTCTTTAGTGAGACGGCGGCTCCGAGGCACGAGGTGCCGTGGTGCTGGCTGACGCCCCCACGCTCAGTGTGGGGGAGCCTGCGCTCCCCTGGGGGGCCCCGGCCCCATCATGCATCAGGCTGCAGGTGAACTCAGAGTTTACGGTAAATCATAGGAGGACAGCTCACCGCCCTCCGCAGTCCCCTGGGCAGCTCATTCAGATTCAGCGTGATGCTCACACCTGGAGCAGAGACACCACAGACCGGCCACCCGCGGGTGGCGCTGCAGAGAGCCAGCTCACTGGGAACGAGCGGGTGTGGCCGGGCAGTCACCGGGTGCGGCCGGGTGGTCACCGGGTGCGGCCGTGCATGCTCGGCCACTCAAGGGGCTCTGTCTCCAGGAAACAGGGCTGACTAGGGCTTCTCCCTCCGACCCGGCCCCGCAAAGGCACCCAGGCCACCGGGGGCTGTGCGCCCGCTCTCGGCTGCCCCTGGGCGGGGGGCGGGGGACAGTCTCCCCGGTAGGCGTATAGGGGCCCTGTCCTCAGGCCTCAGCCGCACTGAGCCCTCCCACCCCTCGGCTCTCCCCCTCCCCATCCGCCACAGAAGAGCGGACCTCCCAAGGGGTCAGAGTTGGCAGAGAATCAAACTCGGGCTGGACATAGACCTCGGAGACCACGGGACAGAGAGTCTGCCCAGCAGCTGGGGCCACCACAACTCTGAGCCCTGTCAGGGGCTCGATGCCTCCCCTCAAAGGAGGCAGGGCTCCAGCCAGGTGGGTGGGGCCTGCAGGTGGCTGCGTCTGGCTCTACGCCTGACCTAGGCCTGACCCAGCGGCCACAGGAGAGGTGGCTGGCCTTCTCCAAAGACTGGATGGGACGCCTCAGAGAGGGAAGCCCCAGGCCCTGAGCTGGGAAGGGGGGTGGCCGCGCTGCAGGTCTGTGGGCCCGAGAGCACTTGTGGGGCCGTCGGTGGGACTGGATGCGGAGGCCTTGATGCGGAGGCCTTGAGCGTGGAGGCGGGAGCTCAGGTGGGAATGGGGTGGACACATGGTGGCCGCCACCGACGGGAACAGACGGGGCCACAGCTGCCAACAGGGCCCCCGTCTGCGCTCCTCCCCTCCCCCCCAGAGGGGATCTCTCGCCGCCCAGGAGATTCCGGGCTCCTTGGGCACATGTCCAAGTCCTGTCTGGCCTCACCATTCTCCCCAAACCAAGGGACACCAGATCCGGAAGGACTGGGTGTGGCCGGCTTCCACACGTGGAGCGGGGGCTTCCGGCCTCGCTGCCCCGTGCCTCCCAGCTGCTGCGTGACCGCCCTTGATGTGGCCTCCTCCCAGCCTGCCCACCGTCCCTCTGAGGCTGACCAGGACCTGTGGCCGGAGGTGGCCCCTGAACCGTGGCCGGGGGAAGCGGGTGGCTGCCACTCCCCTCCCCGCCGGGCCGGCGAGTGACAGTGCCTGGAGTGTGCGTAGCCCATCCGGGCGATGCTGCAGCCGGAGGCCATTAAGCTGTCACAGCCCATGAGTCCTGCCTGTCGCCGCGGCCGGGTGTGCGGGCGCCTCTTCCCTCCCCCGAGTCACCGGCCCCGCTGCCAGCGCTGAGCTCATCGGCGCTGCCGTCCATCGTTCACCCAGGACTGGGGCGCGGGGCCGAGGACCGTGGGCGGGCAAGGACTTCGTGTCCCAGGCAACGGAAGTGGCTCTAAGGATGCCTGGCGGGTGAGGCCCGGGCTCTGGCTGCGCTGCCCCGAAACCTGTGCACCTGCAGAGTGTGGGCGTGTGGTCCCGAGGCCCCAGCTCGGAGTCTGGCCCTGCCCCTCCGGTCCCCACGTCACTGCCTGTGACCTAAAGTGTTTGTCCAACTGACGCGGAGAAGGAAGGCATTGCGTCAACTAGCCAGTGCCACACCCCGAGTCCACCGGGCCCGCCCCCAGCCACGGCCACCCCCGCCAGACATAGGATGGCTCCGCCGGCGCCCCGGACAAAGGCCAGTGCACGAGATCCTCCCAGCACCTCGTGCCAGCGCCCGGCCCGGCCGCTCACGCTCACCTCCAGGCTCCCGCGCATCTCCCCACGAAGCCTCGCTGTCGGGAAGCCCTCGAGAGGAGCGGGGCGGCGGCATCTCGCATGCAGCCCCAGGCTCCGGTGCGGCCGGCGCCCAGCCCTTCACTGCTTTGACTAAAGTCTGGACAAGACACAAACAGCGGCTGAGGGGCCAGCGAGGCAGGTGGCCGGGGCGGGAGGTGACGTCACCTGTGCGCGGTTTCTGGGTTTCCTGGTGGCCCCACCCAGGGCACAAGACCCAGCCAAACCAGCACAGTCACTCCACAGGCACCAACGCAAATCGTCCGAAACCCCAGCTCTCCATCTGGGGAACCGGAGGGGGCCCTGCAGGGGTGGGGGGCAGAGTGGGGCGAGCAGACAGGGGCCCTCCTAATTCTGGGCGTGGTTCCCCGCACGTCTGAGACCCACTGGAAGGGGAACAGGGGGACGGACCCCAACCAGCTACGGTGACGCAAAGGCGGCGAGGTGGCTCTGCCCGTGAATCACCGATGCCGGCGTCCCCAGGGGGCGAAACGGAACCCAGAGGCCACACGGCCTGGGGCCCCACGTCAGGGTGCAGAGCGAAGCCGCCTGACGGACACCAGGAAAACGGCCGGTCCTCAGGGAAGAGGACGGTGGCAGGACGCCCGCCCCGACGGCCCCGCGCCCCGCACGCCCTCTCACACCCATGCACACTCACGCACGCGCACGCACGCGCACTCTCACACTCACACACGCGTACACACTCGCGCACGCACTCACACCCATTCACACTCATTCACGCACACACACTCATGCACGCGCATGCACTCATGCACGCGCATGCACACGCACTCACACTCACACATGCGTACACACTCATGCACGCGCATGCACTCACATACTCTCAGACTCACACACACTCATGCACGCGCACACACTCACACAGACACTCACACACACTCACACATGTGCATGCAACACATTCACATGCACTCACACACACGTTTGCGTGCACGTGCACACTCAACACTCTCTTACACACTCATACACGTGCAGGCACACACACTCAAACATGCACACACATTCAAACACGCTCAGACACTCACACACATGCATGCATGCACACTCACACACTCATGCATGTGCATGCACACGCGCTCACACACGCACGCACACACATGCACACACGCACTCCCACACACTCTCGCAGTGAATGTGATGTGAGCGAAACGATGAGGACTCTCAGCGGAGGAGCCAGAGACGTAAGACAAGACGTGAACAGGCGAGTGTTTTAGAACCAAAAATGCAACGTCTGAAACATAAAGGTGCCGAGGGACCCGGCAGCGGAACGGAGGTGGACGCGGAAAGTCAGCGAACTCGAGGCTACAGAGAAAGTGCCCGCTCTGGAGAGGGCGGACCGAGCGCAGGCTCCGGGACCCGCAGAGGCCCCCGCCCGCCGGGGTCCCAGCGAGACAGAGACGGCTGGGCGGCAACAAGCAATCTGAAGGAATCGTGGCTGAAACGCCCCGAACCTGGTGAGAGGCACGTTTAAGCATCCGAGGAGCGCGGAGGACACCGAAGAGGATACACCGAAACAACGACGACAACAAACCTTAACCATCCGACGGCCGAGAACCGAAGACAACGTCTCGAAAGCAGCCAGGGACGAGACGGCACACGCGAAACAGCGGTCGAACGGCCGAGCCTTCCCGCGGGAGCCGGCGGAGGCGGGGCACAGCGCTGCGGAGGGCTGTGGGGGGCACTGAGCCCGGATTCCGAGTCCGCTTTCCGGGCGGCAGGTAAAGCACAGGTGCTCTCAGGGGAGGGCGCGGCGGCCAGAAGCGCCGCAGGCGGAAGGGACGTGACCAGGAAGGAGCAGGTCCAGGAAGGAAGGAAGACCAGCGGAACCGGGACTCTACACAGACGTGCCGGACGGCGTTTCCCCCTTGAGTCCTTTGAAGCACACGCGACCGCTTTCGGCCGCAGGCTGGCGGTGTTGCGCGGTGGGCTGCTCGACACGAAGCCCGCGGCGGGGGCGGGCCGAACCGGCCGTGAGCCATCCGTGCTTTCCGGTCCCGCCCTGGCGCCTGCCCGGCTGCGGGTGCCTGGCGCCCACGGGCCCCACTCGGAGGCCTGGCCACCCCCAGGCACTGCCGAGGGCCAGCTTGGGCACAGCTTGTGCAGGGCCGGACCATACTGTGGCCGTCGCCCGGGCTTCGGCCTCGTCATTCCACCCAGCCTGCCACACTGGCCTCTGTGGACCCATTTCTCTCCCATTTCTGGTGACAGGGACTCAGGCTCACGAGGACACTGAGCCCACTGGGTGCCCGCCACGTGTGAAGCCCACACCGCGAACGGCGGCCGAGAGCACGTGAGTCACTGCCTGAGGAGCTACTACCCTCGGTGGCGGCCGCGTGCCCTGCCTGGCGGGCCAGGGGCGTAGAACTCTGCCTGCCGAGTGACTGGCTGAGGAAGCAGCCGAGCCAAGGCTGCCGCGGCTGCCGCCTGCCCGGGCGTGGCCTGGGGAGAACGCAGCTGTCCCTGGTGCTGAAAGCCACCTCCGCAGCGGAGGGGACTGTGGCCATCTCCAGGGCCCACGTGCAGGCCGCCTCAGACAGCAATGGCATCTGCCACCCGAGAATGTCTCTGGCCGCGAGTGGCTGGCCTGTGGGGCAGGCTGAGTGCGCGGGAGTCCCCGCCTCCGGGACAACCCCGACCAAGGGGGGCGGGATTGGCGGAGAGACGCCCAGCGTGCCGCCTGTGGGGGGCAGTGCCCAGCGCGTGCGAGTGTGTCAAAGGGTCCTCGGCTGAACTGGCCCCAGTAGCCCAAAGTGGTCGCCGCTCCCTGACTCACCCATGGGTGCCTTTCCTCCCCTCTGGGCCTCATTTTGTCGTCCCACTTGCCGGCATCACCTCCGGCAAAGTGTGGGCCCAAGGCCGCTGCCCCGGGCCTGCTCCGGGGGCCCCGACAGCCCCACCCACGGCACCTCGACTGCCAGGCCGGGCCTAGGGTCCTGCCACGCGGAGCCGGTTGTGCAGGACGTGTGTCCTCGTGCCCTCCGGGCTCACGGTCCCCACGGCTTTGCGGGCGTTGCCAGGGGCCCCGACCCCGGCTGTCCTGGGGTCAAAGTCTGGTGGAAGCAGCTCTCTCCAGAGTGTTCCCACAGGACACTTGGTCCCAACAGACACCCCGAAAGCCGTGCGGCGGGGCCTCGGACGCCGCTTCCCTGAGCTGCGCCTGCGGGCTGTGCGAGGCCGCCAGCTGTCTCCCAGGCTGACTCAGCACTGAACCCTGATTTCCGCTCGCACCTGTCAGCCCGTCGCCCAGCGCCCATGCTGCCTGGAGCCCCCGGCTCGCCGAGGCGTCGATCGGACCGGTTTCCTTAGTGCATCCAGATGGTGCAAAGTCACCAAATTCGGCTTCCACCTTGGTCTCAGGGATACGTCCGTGAAACCCTGGGAGTGACGTGTCACCCTCGTTTGTGGTCCCAAAGCCACACGAAGCAGCGCAGCCCCCGTCAGCACCCCGGTTTGTGTCGGCCGCGAGGACAGTGTGTGTGGCGCCGGGTCCTCCTCGGATGGCCAGACCCGGAACAGGGCCGGGTCCAAGAGGCGCTCCATGCTCCAACACGCCCGGCTGGTCCTCTGCCACCCCAATGCCACAGACGAGGACACTGAGGCCCGGGGAGAGGCGCCAACCCGCCCGGTGTAAGCAGCAGCCTTTGGGGTCCCCAGGCCCTCAGCCCCAGACCGCCCCTCACTCTGCCTCCGACTCAGGCCGGGCTGAGCTGGACTGTGGCCGGCTAGAGACGCACCTCTGGGCAGGCCACCTGATGGCTGCCTTGGGCCGGGGAAATTCTGGATGTCCGCAAGCTGTGGTCACCTCAGTACTACCCCAGACCCGCCCTCAGCTAATCCTGGCTGGACAGCCAGCCACCTTGTCGGTGCGGCTGACCCATCACCTGCAGGGGACAGGTGTGTGTGGCATGCGCGTGGGGTACGGGCCCTGCCGTGGGCCCCCAGGTGCGCTGACCCCCCTGGGCTGTGAGCCTCAGGGCAACAGACCATCTCTCTGTGTTTCCTGGGCGAGTTAAGGTGAGGATAGGTGCAGAGCTCAGTGGTACCCATGCCTGCAGGGCCCCCGGGACCAGTCACAAGAGAATGGACGGATACATGATAGATGATGATAGGTAGGTAGGTAGAGAGATGGATGGGTGGATGGGTGGGTGGGTGGGTACGTGGATGGGTGGATGATGGATGGATGGATGGATGGGTGGGTGGATGGATGGATGGATGGATGGATGATGGATGGATGGATGCAGACAGGTGATAGATACACAGATACATAGACACAGAGTCTCATGCAGCTACAGTGCAGGTACCAACCCCGTCCGTTTCTCCCGGGAGCCTTGACCGACACCAGGGACACAGAGGCTACCCCCAGCTTCGCAAGCCTCAGCGTCCTTGGGTCCCGGAGGAGTCTGGCGGGAGGAAGCAGCCCTGGCTCGAGGCGGGGGTGCTTCACGGGCGCCCACTCACACTGCGGACCGTCCAAAATGCTTTCTTCTGACACAGCACCGACCTGCGGAACCACCCTAAGTGAGAGGGCCGCGAGGTCCCGGGGGTCCCCCCCGAAGGGCCATCTTCCCAAGCCCTGGAGCTCCTGCCACGTCCTCCTGGCCTGGGGGTGGGGGGGCACCTGAAGCCTGACTTCTCGGGGTCTGTGCCTCCGTCCTCACCTGCTTCGCTCCCCCAAACTTGTCGAAGCTGGTTTCTAAGTGAAAGCAGCCCCTGCAGCCGGCTTAACCCTCAGGCCATGGAGAAAAGTATGAAACGACACCGCGCCCGCGGCCCCTTCCCGCCCCCACGGCCCCTCCCACACCCCGCGCCTCCCCCAGGCCACCTTGCTCAGCGGTTTCTCCAGGGCCTTCTGAGCAGCCCCGTTTTCCAGCCCACGTACAGGTACAGGAGCTTCAGGGGAGCCGGCCCAGTGCGGCCGCTGCACCCCATGGCCCCCGTCCCCAGTGGCCCCGCCTCTGCCTGCAGAGACCTGCCACACTCTGCAGCGGCTGCTGAGGGGTCCTGGACGGGTCCGTGAATCTCCCTCGCTAGCTCCCACTGCTCCCCAACCCAGCAACCCTGTCCCCAGGCCGAGCCCAGGGACGGCGTCCATGCAGGGTCTGGAAAGGTGGACCTGCTGCAGAGGGGGTGTCCACAGGTCTCCGGGCCCCGGGGCCAGCGACGGGCCAGGCTGCCCTGCCAGGCCATCCCGCTGACCACCGTCTCCCCTTTGACCCCTGGGCAAGCCATAAGTGCGCCTGGCTGGCCAAGCTCAGGGAGATGCTGCCGCTGGCTCAAGGTCACACGGCGGGCCCAGGTGCGATGCGCTTAGCCCCTCACACCACCCGAGGCCCACGAGGACACCGACAGCTGCCCCACCCCCTCTCCCACGGCAAACCCCGCCTGCCCGCAGCCCCTCCCCCGTGTGGTCCTCGAGCCCCACGGGAGGTGCTGCCACACGGGCCTCGCCAGCCGCTGCTGCGGTCCGCGCAGGGCCAGCACAGCCCGAGGCTCGCGGCTGCCCCGCGGGACGCTCCGGGCAGAAGCCCTGCCCGGGCTCAGCAGAGGCGCCCCGCCCCCAGCTTCCTGGCTGAGGCGAGAGCCAGCCTCCAGGGAGACGTGGTTCTTCCCTCTCGGAGCCCCGCTCCGTCCTTGGCGTCCTTGACGGTCCTGCCCCAGGGGACACTCAGCTGGGGCGAGAAGCCGAGCGGGGCGAGTTGCCAAAAGGGAACAAAAGCAAGTCCCGTGCCCAGCTCTGGCCCGAGTTACGCTGCCCAGGGCGGCCAGCTCCGAAGGGCGAGGGAACAGGGCAGGCGTTGGGGCGCTGGGCACCCCGCGTGCGCGGGGACACGGCCTGCACGCGACCCACTGGGGACAAGCTGCACATGCTCAGGGCCCTTCCCAAAGCCACCTGGAACCGTCATCCCGGCGGGGTGGGGTCGGGGGGAGCTGGGGCCGCAGGAGCACGCTGGGCCGGGGGCGTCTGGATGGCCTCCCAGCTGCAGCTCCCGTGGCCATGCTCTCTGGTTCTGGAATCTTCCGCCTGTGCTGGAAACCCAGCTTGGTTGTCCCATGGACACTGACCTTGGGAAGGTCACTTAACTTTCGAATCCCACCAAGCGGGGCTGACCAGTCACCGCGGAGGAAGAGTGGCTGTGAATGGAACGCGGGTGGGCGTCAGGAGGGCTCCTGGGGCCGGCCGGGCCTGCGCCGTGGAAACCGCCATTTCTGCGGTTCCCCTGGTGCTCCCTGCAGAGCCATCGTGGACCTTCCCGGCCTCCAGCCCCCGCGGCCTTTCCCGGCTGGGCCAGGCACCGATGCTGAGAACGCCGCAATTCCTTCTTCACTCCCACGCTTCCCAAGGGAAGAGGCGAGGCAGACCCCTCAGGGGGCGCACATGGCCACCCAAAGCGCCTGCTTCTGCCGGGCGCTGGCCCACCGGGTGTGAACCCCCACAGGGGACTCGACTGCTGGGCCCGTTCTGCATGGACAAACCGAGCCTCAGAGCCAAAGAGACGGCGCGAGGCCTCGTGGCCAGCGGGGGGGCTGGCCCAGAGCCCAGGCGCAGCAGGCGCCCAGGCCCCACGGGCCTGCTGGGCGGCACGGAGCCCGCTGCGCACAGCCTGGGACGCCCCCGGCTCCCTGCTCAGGGAGACGCAGGCCGTACCCCGCCTCCCTCCTGGACTCGCCGCAGAAGGACCCTGGTGTCATTGGCGCCCCCGCTGCACCCCTCCTGCGGGGTGGGGGCCCCCATCGCGGTTTGCTCACGGCCCGCCCCCGTCATGGCGCGTGCATCGGAGAGAGGACGTGAGTGAGTGCACTAGCCACAACGGCGGGTATTAGCGTGCCGTTATTAATTATTAATATATCGATACGATTAATACAGCCCTGCATGAATAATCCATGCGCTGCAGCTCCCGTCTGCGTGGGCGTGTTCGGGGCTCGCGGGCCTGTGCCCGGGCCAGGGAGTCCCCACACACACACCCTGGTTCCAGATTCTGCCGACAACCATTAGCGACGCATTTTAATTAACTTGCCGAGACTTACGAAGGGGACCTCATCTTCCAGCTCCAGGGCTTGTCAGGGGCCCAGGTCCTGGGGTGTGGGGGCACAGGGTGGGGGGCCTCCCTGCGGCTGCCCAGCAGCTGTCGGGGCTCCTGCAAGCCTGCCTTTCTGGAGTGGCCCCCTGGGGGTGTCCACGCCTCTGTCCTTCTGGCCACCAGCACAGCGCTGACCTGCGGGCGGCTGCAGGGAGCTGTCCCCACACGGGTTCTGAAAAGGCTCTCGGCAGCCGCGTTTTTACTAGTTTGTCTGACCCAACGCTGTGCCCTGGCCCGACCTGAGGCGGGCTGGCTGTCCCACGCAGGGCTCAGCAGGCGCAGACAGCACGTCACGTCCCCAGGGCCCCCAGGCCAACCACGGGCCAGCCACAGCCTTCCCGTCCCCGCGGTGACACCAGGGCCCGTGAGCAGCCCCCTGCCAAGCCAGGCGCTCGGCGCAGGGGTGGAGGATGGCCCACTCGGGGGCGATGACGCATGTGACGTGTGAATGCAGCTGCCACTGTGGCGAGGTTACGATGACGGACAGGACCGATTAGGAGCTGCGCCAAATTCACAGCAGAGCGACCTTCACCACGAGTGGCCAGAAGGTCACGGTGCGGGCGGGAAGGGGTCAGCTGCGGAGGGCGGAGTCGTGGAGGGAGGGGCTCGGGGGGGACGGCTGGGGGCGCCTCCACGCGGGCGGGAGCAAAGCTCAGGCCAGAGACCACAGTCGCTTTGCTGGTGCCGAGAGAACCACGCCCTGAGGGGCCGTGGACGCAGGTCCCAAGGGGAACCGGGCTGTGGGAAAGAGTACCCCCAAGGCTCCACAGACCCCTTCGCACCCCAAGGCTCCGCAGACCCCTTCGCCCCCGGGGCCCCCACCAACAGCTGCTGCATGTTAGTCCACACGGGACGGAGCAGGGACAGGAAATGCGGGTGGCCACACAGGCACCTTGGTCCCCTGACTCTCGTAAGCAGGTGTGCGAGGTGGCCCCGATCTGACGTCTTCCCCAGGGTCCCCACGGGGCTTCCACGGAGGCCTCGGCGTGCCCGGGCGGCTTCAGGCTGCACGAGCGTCCCTCGCCGGTGGCCGCAGTGCCGTCCCGAGCCTGCCTCAGTGGACAGCCCTGCAGGGCTCGCTCTCCTCTGAGACCCCGAGGAGGCTTCTCCCAGCGAACAGCCCGCCCTCCCCGGTCCCCACGACCCCCACGACCCCCAGCCCACCTCTCCCCATGGGACAGCGGGCCTGGGGGTGGGGTCCAGCCTGCAGCTCCTGGGGTGGCATGGTGGGTCATGGCCCCCACGCCACACGCTCACTATGTCCGATTTAGGCCCCAGAGACCCTGCCGTGCGAGGCCCACAGCGGCACAATCGAGCGAGGACATGAGAAACCCGCTCCTCGGGGCACGCCCCCCCGTTCCTGGCTCCTTGGGGCGCCGTCCCTCATTCTTGGCTCCGGGAGTTTACATAGCCCCCCAAGGGGAGTTGGGGTGCTTGGCGCGAGCAGCCCGAGGACAGTCTCTGACAGGGCCCAGCCAGGACCCAGAGCCCTTAGCTTCGCGACGAAGTCGGGTGTTCTCAGCACTCATTTTTCAAGGCGAACACCAGCCTGGCCTGTCCCCACCCCCAGCCTCATCGCCATTGATGACAGCAGTGCACCCCCCATGTCTTCTGGTGTCCCTCAGGTGAGGGGGATGGAGGACAGTCAGAACGCCTCCCCAGACCCCCTTCTCTGTGCTGGCCAGAGCCCCTCTCCCCTACCCTGATGGGAAGGACGCTTCAGGCCCCCCAGGGACCTCAGTCCCATGTCTTCACGCAGAGTTGCAAATCTGCACCTCGCTCCCCTCCTCCTGTCCGACTCACCATCCTGGGAAATGATCCCCTGCTCCCCCTGCACCCCACTGCCACCCTCAGGAGGACAAGGGCCCTGGGGGGCACCCAGGCTAGAACGATCACCTGGGGAATGGGGTGACTATAAGGCCTCCCCCCAGGAAAGTGTGTTGTTTGGGGGTGACCCCTGGCCATAGGCAGCCCTGGGAGGCCATGCCCCTCCCGGGGGCTCAGACCCCTGCCATGGCTCTGAGAGACCCCCGGGGGCGTCCTCGCATTGCGAAAGCTGGGACGAATCGTGGGCGGGCTGGGGGTTGCTGGATCCTCCCCGTCATTCACCCACGTCCACGTCCACGACGCAGCTGGTAACCGCGGAGCTCAGGGCGGCGGCCACGCCACCTGCCCTGCCGAGCATGCCTCGGCCGCTCACGCGTCCACTCGGGCTGGCCCGAGGGCCGGGTCCCGGCCGGCCGTTTTTCGCTGCCGGAGGCTGAGGGCGGCTTCTGTATTTTGAAGCGACTGGGGGAGGTGGGCGCCAAAGAAGGATGTTTTGCGAGCAGTGAACGTGTTACGGAATGCGAACCCCGGTGTGGGGCGTGGACAGAACGGCAGGGCCGGGCTGGGCCCAAGGGGGCCGGTGTCCCCACGCTCGGCCAGGGTCTTGTCCTGACTCAAACCGCATTTGAGGGGCCTCTGCTAGTCCCAGACAGCCCTGGCCGTGGTATCTGCGTGGAAGCCACCCCACGCCTGGCTGTGGCGACTCTGGCCGCCATGGGAGATGGACATGAACCGCATCTAATCGATGGAGAAGCTAATTGGTCAGCTTAGTGCAGACCCGCTTCGTTCGGGGGGTGCGCGGGCTGCCCAGAGGGTGGGGTGCTCCTTTCCTGAGACGAATCGGGGGACAGGCCCTGTGCTCGGCCAGGTGCCACGTCTCACAGCGGGCTGAGCGCTGCTTCAGGCTGGACCGGGGCGAGAGGCTGAGCGGACCAGGCCCCCCGGAGAGCAGAAGCCCGGGTAATAGACCTCGGGTGGACAGTGTTGGGGGGCAGCGGCAACAGGGAGAGGACATGAGAGCTGCGGGGTCCCAGAGGTGAGGCCCCCCGTCCCTGCCACTCCCGGAGGAAGCTGGGGTTCACTCCCAGCAGGCCCAGACCCGCATGCTGGAGGCTGCCCACCAGGAACCCCGTGAGCCCGCCAGCGCCCGGCCGCCCTGGCGCCAGGTGCCGCCCAGAAGGATTCACGTGTGCCAGGGGACGGGCTGGAGGGTTGAATGCCCCACGCTGCCTGGGGCTGCCTGCACAGCTCCGGCCAGAGTCATGACCCCACGCGGGCCGGGGTCGGAGTGGCCTTCCCTGGGGCCTCTGTGCCTCCGGCGTGCTGAGGGGTCCTGTTCAGCGGCACTTCTCAGTGGTCTCCCCAAAGCCCAGCACCCCGATACTGAGAGCAAGGCGCCCACCTTTCCCTCTGCGAGGCCTGTTTTCCCTGTGGTCCTCACAACCAGCTGGCAGCGGCTGGCAGGCCCTGTGGGGGGAGGGGACAGGCCCAGGCCCTGCCCCCCCAGCCCAGAAGCCCTGCCCACTGGCCGGCCCAGGAGCTGGGTTGCAGGCCGCCCGCCAGAGCCTCCCCAGCCACAGCACGGACCCCGTGACACCCCTGACCCAGCACGACCTCGATGCCCAGCACTGTGGTGGGCTCCTGGGCTGTGACCCCTGCGAAGGCCGAGCCGCCTCCGCCAGTCGGGAGGGCGCAGGACACGCGTTTTCCAGCGACGCTCTGTGTGAAGTCGGACGTTCGTTTGCCCAGCGACCTGGCGAGGACGCGGGGCGGCCGGCCGCAGCTCGCTGACCCGGGGAGGGCGTCCCCGGGGAGGGCCGGCGGAGCCCGGTCCGGCAGTCGCTGGCCTCCGGTGGGGCGCCGTCAGGGCGGGCGGGGCTCCGCGTGGGGGGCGTGTCCTTCGGCCGCGCTGCCGTGATCAATGCGCAGCTACAGCTGGTTGAAGGGGACCAAATCCATCAAACAGTTGATTTGGTTCCATTTTACCAGCTCTAGCAAAGCATTTGGCTCCCGGGTCCACGGGAAACTGCGGCGTCGGTGACGGTGACGGTGATGAAGGCAGCTCCTGGCGGGATGATGGCGGGGGGGGGGGGGTGGGGGGTGGGGGGAGGGGCGCCCAGCTCTCTGCCCCGCCCTCTTCCGCGGAGGGGCCCCTCAAGTCCGTTGGCGCTGGGCGTGGGGTACGGGGTCACACACCAGGATGCACACACTCACGCTCAGACGTGCACTCCCCAGGGCCCCCCACCCCGGGAGGACCCCTGGCTGTTCTGGAGGTGGAGGGCAGATGCCCGGTTCCCTGCATTGACGCCCCTCCCAACCCCCACACCTGCCACTTACCCTCCACTGACTCTTCAACTGCCCCCCTTTGGTCAGGGGCCAGTATACCCGCATCTCAGCCAAGGGCACAGCCAAGGTCGCGCCCTCATGGGGTGGGCATCCTGGAGGGACGGGGACCCTGCAGCCAGGGGCCTGTGTACCCCATCTCCGACCCATCACGTTCTCAGCTGGAGCAGGGAGGACCGTCCTCCTGAGCCCCGCATGGGTCCATGGCTGACACTGAGCCCGTCGCAGTGGCCGCAGCCCAACCAGGGGGGGAGTGGGGGGGGGTCCACTGTGGGGGCTCCTAGTGGACAGAGGCCGGAACATTCCAGGGAAGCCCCCATTGTGCAGCAGTGGTGGGTAGAGCAGGAGGTGGGTCCGGGGCCTCGTCCCCTAAACCTCCAGGCTGTCGGGAATGAGATGACGGTCCCCTTGGCTCCCTCGAGTGGCCCTGCGGTCGCCGTGAGAACAGCGTGGAGCTGGCCGAGGCCACACCTGCCCAGTCACCCCCACTGACTCAGAGGCAGCGAGTTCCGGCTTAGGAAATTGGTTGTCCTGCCAACACCTGATTCGTCAGGGCTGAGGACAAGGGGGCACAGCAGCCTCGGCAGGGCTGGGGACGTGGCGTCCTGTGTGTGTGGACTTCCCTCTGAGCACGGGCAGGCCCGAGCAGCAAGGGGTGACAGCATGTGCCCTTGGCCCGTTGGGCTGCACCCTCCCGATGCTGGGGATAGGCGGCGGGGGCCGGGAGCACAGCGCCAAGCCCACCCTCCAGCACCTGTGTTCTCCACCGGTCCCCCCCACAGTGCCCCCTCATCAAGGAGCCGAGCCGGGCCGTGCCACAGAGTCCCCCCTCGTGGGCGGCCTTGGCCTTCCACCTCAACGCTGGCTCCAGCCTTGCATCCTCTGACCAGCCGGACAGCCCCAGAGGACAGAGGGGAGGCTGGGCCTCATTCTGACTCCGGGAGCACGGGGGTTGGGGACAGACCCGAGGCCCCCAGAGCAGGCTCCTCCCACTCCAGCGGAGACAGTGCAACTGGGCGACTGACCATCACCACCGCTGACATTCCTAACGAGGCCAAAGGTCTGACAGCCAACGACTGGCTCGTGCCGACCTCGCCCCCCGAACCCCACTGCCACAGGGGCTGAGGAAGAGCAAGAGCGGCTGCACCCCGACACCCCTGTTCCCGACTGCGACCCCCTGCGGCGCCGCGTGGGCAGCACGGCCATGCCGAGGGCGCCACCCTCCCGCCCCCTGCCACTCTCTGACCCCACGTGTCGCCATGCCCTGAGAAGCCGCCCCCAAGTCGCAGACCTGGCTTCCGCCCCGAGACCCCGCTCTCCTGCTGGGCCCGCCCCACAACGGCCTGGACGTTCTGGGTCACCTCCTGGCTGGGTCCTGCTCAAGGCCATTTGGAAACCAGACCACGAGGAGGCGGGTCGCCAGGCCGGCTGCTGAAACCTTGCGTCACCCCAGTTGGGGGAGCTTCGCCTGGCCCACCGCAGAGCTCCGCCCGCCCGTCACCCTGGCTGCCCTCCAGGGGGCAGAGGGTGTCCAGCCTCGTGCGGCCCTCACCCCGCAGCCCCTGTGCAGGGAAGGGTCCAGCTGTTCTTTCCAGAATGACCACCACACTCAGTTGAGGACACGGAGCTGTCACAGCGGGGCCACCGTCCCCGCTGCTCTGACGCGGTCACTCCGACTGGTCGTTCCAACTCAGCGTGGCAGGTGCCTGCAGCCCTTCTCCGCGCGTCCTGGGCTTGCCCGCCGCTGGGGGCCCCGACTTCCTCACACACACTCTTTTCTTTTCTCTCTGCAAAAGGCTAAGACGCTGGTGGCCCACGGGCCCTACGGCTCAAAGGCCAGGTGTTTCCGCCCCGCCCCCCGGACACCCCCGCTCGGGTCCCAGCCCTGCTCTCACCGCTCTCGGAGGCCTGCCGCCGCCTCGGCCACCTCTGCCTGCTCTGCGGGACTCTGACCCCAGGGCCTAAAGGAGGCGCAAAGGGAGCCAAGCCCAGGACACTCCAGAGGGAGCGGGCAGGGCCACCACCACGCCCTCACCGTGACTTGCAAACCGGTCGCCAAGTCTACCTTTGCGGGAGCCGAGGGTCCGGCCGGGACGGGAGGTGAGCCTGCCCAGCACGGCCTGCTCCCGGCTGCTGTCTGTGGCCTCCAGCCTCGGCAGTGTCTTCTAGAATGGCAGGTCCCTCGGACACCCCCCGGCCCCTCACCCCGCCTCTCTCCCTCCCTACGCTGTGGCTCCTGCAGTTCCCGCATCTCAAGAACCAAGCGATTAACTAGGTTTTAAACACCTGCTGATGGAAGCGCCCCGCACGGGAGTGCGCTCAGCATTTTCAGGCGGCGACCGACACTCGACGTGGGGACTCGCTGCCGAAGACACCGGCGGCCCCGTTCAAATCGATCAAAAATTAAATGCCATGAAAACGCAGTGTGTCCAATTAGGTATAATTGGAGAAAGCAGCGCTGTAGATAAACTGGACCACGAGGCCCTGCTCAGACGCCGGCCCGCCGGGCCCTGGCCCCCCACCGGCCCCGCTCCCAGCACGCCCCCACACCGGCAGGCTGACGCCGGGGTCCGAGGGCCGTGGCGCAGCTGGCACTGCCCCCAAACAGCCCTGGGGCCCAAGCAGCGGCCACCACCACATCCAGGAAGCCTGGACACGTGAGCATGCTTTAAACGCAGCCTACCTGACCAGGCGACCTGAGCCACCCCAGGCCTGCCTTGACCCCCAGCTGCCCCCAGGTCTGGCCATTGGCTGAACAGATGGTGACTTTGGACTCGAGCACCACCCACCCAGCTGGGGACTCTTGGGGGCTCCCTTGGCCTCTCTGAGCCTCGGTTTTCCACCGAGTGGGGGTGCCAGTCCCACAGGGCCTCTCATAGCTGTCCCAGGCCCCCATTACTGCGGTCACAGCTCGGCGGGGAACCCCTGGCCACGTGCTCCTCAAGGACAGTCACCTCACCCCAGATCTCAGGAAATAGCGTTTGCTCGAGGTAAAAACCATGCAGGACCCTCCCCCCGCCCCCCACAGGGGACCGTGTCGCTGACTGCAGCACAGTGGGCGCTACGGCCAGAGCCCTGAGTGACCACACGGCACGAACTTCTGTTCCAGGACAACCACCAGCCCAGACACAGGTGCAGCCAGACACCCTGCCTTCAGAGGCCGCAGGGCAGGGTCGAAGCTGCAGCTGCGCCGGCCCTCACAGAATCGGGCCCCAGGACAAAGGCCGGGGTGTGCCAGGCCGGTGGCCACGCACCCAGCCCACGCACCCCGCCTGCACCCCGCCCGCCTGCCAGCTCCCACCCTGGTGACAGGTGCCTTCCTCACCCACCCGGGGCATGTTGCCAACTCACACCACCCAGGTGCCTTTGTGTTTTACTACGGAGCTTTTAAATTTTTAACATCGACAACCCAACATTTCTCTGGCAGAAACGTTACCTTTCAGCACTGAGATTCACCACTGAAGTAATTCTTAATTCCAGATTTCGGTTAATTATTAAAATAAATAGCGAAGAATCGCAGCGAGCCCCAGGAGCGCGGCAGCCCTGGCCAGGGTCTGCTCGGGGGCTGCTGGGGCTGGCTGGGGGTCTCTCCTAATGGCCGGCGCTGGCCCCATGACTCGGTCCAGCCCTGTGACTGTCCTGCCTACTCAGAAAACAAGGGATTTACTTCTCCACATGGATAAAAGTTGAATGCAGAGTCGTACGGGTGTTTAATAAACCTGTCAACAAAAGAGCAGGGCAAATTGCTGGGGCCCCTCGTGGAGATCAATTCCACCTCAAATGGGCCCGGAGAGCAGGGGTGCGGGGCGGGGGCGGGGGCGGGGGCGGGAGGGCGCGCAGGACTGTTCTGCTGCTCTTTACAAAAAAGGGAAGATGGATTTTTCGTCTTATTATCTCAAATATACGGCTGGGGCAGAAGCTGGTAAAATGTGAGGAAAGAAGGCCGACTGGCTGGGAACCAGCTCAGCAAGCCTGGAGGTCAGCGGGGGGGTGGCAGACTGATGGCCGGTGTGCCCAGAGGTAAGTGAAGGCCACTCGGCACCCATCCACCTGCAGGGGAGGGTCCCGCAGGGGAGGGTCCCGCAGCCGCCAGAGCTCACAGCGCAGGGGTGTCCCCATGTCACATAAATCAGCAAGGGACCCAGTGTGGCCACCCCAGGCCTGGGCACTGGGGGGGCCCTAGCTGCACACTCAGTGTGCACACCTGCCCCCAGAGCCCCCTGCTCCTCAGCTCCAGGGCTCTTCGGCACATGGGGGCATGGGCAGGTGGCCACGGGACTGGCACCCCAGGCTTATGGGGCACCCAGCACACCCTCACTCAGGGTCTCCTGCTCAGAGGCAGCGTGAAAGTCCCACCATTAGAGAGTCACTTCTTTGGCTAGAGGCGGAGGGAAAGGAAGCTCCCCCAGGAAGCGGGGCGACGTTGCTGGCTTGTGGCTGTGCGGCCTCCGGGGACGGGTGCTCTGTCCAGCACAGGAGGGACTGGCCAGGGACAGACAAGGGGATACTGGAGGGAGGAAGGCTGGGGAACCCTGGTGACAGCCTGTGCTGGCTGCAGGACAGAGCTGGGGCGAGCGCCCCCACAGCCTCCGCCCGAGGTCGGGTCCCCGTGCGCCTCACCCCTTCGGCGGGCAAAGGCCGTGCCGGGCCCTCGGAAACGAACTGCAGGAGACCTCCAGGTCCCGCCTGGGCCTGACGCTTGCGAAGGGGGCAGGTGTGGGGTTTGGGGGGACAGAGCTCAGAGCCTCACCTGGCCTGTCCTGTCGTTGCCACGGCAGCTGTGCTTGTGGGCACTTGGTGGCAGGCGGGGTGTGAGCGGGCCGCCCCTGGGCGTCCCCCAGCCCGGAGTCATCCGAGTTCAGCCTCTCCAACAGGACAGCTGAGAATGTGGACTATTTATACCGGCCGCGGCGGGCGGGCGGCGCAGAGACGGGCGGCCCAGGCGCCATATGTGGGCATGACCGATGGCACGCGGGCCTGCCAGGGGGACGGGGGCCCAAAACTGCATCTGTCCTGGGTGCCTTTCAAGTTCACAAAGTCCCCGCTGACCCCCCCGCCCCGTGACAGGCAGCTGCCCCCTTCCCCGCCCCCGCCCCGCTGCTTAAAAATACCCCGGGTCACTGCGGCTCTCGACCCTCAGCTGCCCTCTGCACACCTGCACGCTCGTGTGCACACACACACCCCGACCCCAGCACTGTCACTGGCTCTGCCCATGCGAGAGGTCGGACCCCATGGTGGGGACCCCACACCCTCGACCACTGGGTCTTTTGGGTGTCCGCCCCCTGGCTGAGGACAAGACACGGACCTCTCCCCCCGGCCGTCTTTCCTTAGTTCTCTCTGGGCCAGACACCGCGGGCGTCCCTGGCCCTCACTGTCACATGCACCCAGCGGAACCCCCACCCCCTTAGCACAGGACGCGGAGTTGTCCCGAGACTCTGCTGGGCCCCTGAGAACAAGCGGACCGTGGCGGGCAGACGGCCCAGGCCGCTGGTGCCCCTGCCGACCATGCCCTGTCGCTCCCCCGAGGGAGCGGCTGCCGGGCGGTCAGAGGGGGCCCTGCTGCCCCCGCCGTGGTCATGCAGCCCCGCGTGCTGCGTGCGCCTGCACTGCAGGGCCCCGGGCAGCTCTGCGGCAGCCCCTCCCCTCTCCCTGCTCGGCCTTCCCGGGTCAGAGCCAGCCTGTGACTCTGAGCACTCGAGCAGTCCCCACTGGGCCCAGGAACGCAGCCCAGGGGCAGCTCCAAGCTCTGCCCGGCCAGGCGCTGGGCCTTGCAGGGCAGCTGACAGGCCCGGAGCTGGACGCGGGCAGGAGCGCAGGGCTTCTAGAAGCTGCTGATGCTGAGCCATGGGCCTCTCCCCACCGAGGAGCCTGTTCTGGGGGACCAAGGACAGCGCTCAAGTCCAGAGACCCCAGCAAGCCACGTGTCCCCGTCCTGGAGCCCCTAGGCCACACCGTTCCCAGGCCTGGCCACCTCGGAAGAGCAGTGGACCTCAAAGGCAGGGAACAGAGCCACAGAAGCGTGGAGGCCCCCGCAACCCGACAAGCCGCTGGCCAAGCAAGGCTGAGTCAGCACAAAGGCCTCAGACGGAGGGCCCTGGTGGCCCTTCATGCTAAAGCCGCCTGGAGAATGCGGCTCCACGGCCCCGCCCACCCCTCCGGCCCCGCCCACTCCACCTCCGCGCCCAGCAGACCCCTTTGCGCCCCATCCTCCCAGCCACCATTCCCTCATTTTTCATTTAGGGCATTTGCGGCAGGGGTGGGGGCTGGCGGGGGCGGGGCGTATTAACGACTCAGGCGCTGTTCACCACGTCGGTCTAATCACGCGCGACCGCCTGTTCTCCCACACAGTTTCCATGTGAGGTCGACAGTTTTGAAAGACGGCAAACGGCCCTCCCAACGCGTCTGCCGGGCCTCTCCTCTCTGCCACCCTTGGGCAAGAAAGTGCTTGCGAATGCACCACCAAACCGGGGTCATGGACACCCCTTTTTAGAAGCAAGTGCTAGAACGACCTTGGCTGTGAAGACACAGTACCACTTGCTGTCCACAAACGTTGCAGCTCAGCGTGGGGGGCCGCCCCTGCCGCTGCCCCTCGCGCCCCGCTGCCCGCCGGCCGCCCCTGCCGCTGCCCCTCGCGCCCCGCTGCCCGCCGGCCGCCCCTGCCGCTGCCCCTCGCGCCCCGCTGCCCGCCGGCTGCCCTCCACGTGCAAGCTTGGTCTGGCCCATGGCCGAGTTCCGGGAGCCCCAACCCAGAACCCCTGCTAAGCAGGCCCACTGGAGTCGTGGGTGCCACCACCACGTCCATCAGCAGCACCTGGCCAGCGTGGGGCGGCTGCAGGGCCAACCTTCCAAACTGTTCTATCCAGCAGCCTCCCCGAGAGCTCAGAAAATGGGCACCGGTTACCTCGCCCACCCGCAGACCCACAAAACCCACCTGGACCCCAGGTTGGGGGCTGGACGGTTACGCTTCAACCTGACCTGTCCATGATCCTGTGCAGGGCAAGTCCCTGTGCCCCGTGGCCCCAGGTCTGGGGTATCTGCAGCCCTGAGAACCCCTGGGGCAAAGGCCTCCCCCTGGCTCCTCCGCAGGGAGGGGCCCGAGCCCCCCTCACCCACCGAGGCGAAGCCAGGCTGGGAGCTTCCTCTGGTCCAGAGAACTCCAGCCCGAGTGGTATAGCTGGTCCCTGTCACCAGTCAGGGTCACTGGGAAGCAGCGGCCCCGGCACGGGCATGCTGGGGAGGGACCCTGGCCTCTGGAGCTGGTTTCCGGCTGCAGGCCAGAGTCTCTCCC
The DNA here is from genome assembly GCF_014176215.1 of Rousettus aegyptiacus. NCBI lineage: Eukaryota > Metazoa > Chordata > Mammalia > Chiroptera > Pteropodidae > Rousettus > Rousettus aegyptiacus. The sequence continues at coordinate 952,349 of NW_023416287.1, forward strand.
TCAGCCCGGTCCCAAACCTGGGCTGTCCTTACACACTGTGGCCTGCTGTGAGCCCTAATGTGCTGCGGGACACGTCCTGGGGACGGCGGCCTGTCTGCGGCTGGCCTCAGTGGCCGAGCACCGGCTTCTTCCCTCCCTGCGGCTGGAGCTGGAAGCCAGCGGGCAGAAATGACCTTCCTTGGGAGGCTGGGCACTGACCCCTTCAGGCTTGGTGGCCGGAAGGCAGGCAGCGCCCAAGGACAGTCCCGCCTTGCCGTGCCGGTGCCAGCGGAGCAGGGGTGGAGAGACCTGAACATCGGGAGGGTCCCTGGCCGGCCCAGCCCCCCTCAGCTCCAGCTACGGTCCAGCCCCCAGGCAGCGGGAGCCGAGTGCCCCCTTGTAACTGCCTCGCATCCTTGTCTTGGGCTCCTCGGCTGAGTCTCAGACTTGGGGGGCCTGGTTACTCCAGACCCAACACTTCTGGCAGCTGGAGGAGGGGGCTTGCTCACCTGCCCCCTCCCGGCCCCACCCCAACCTGAGAAACAGCTCCTGCCAAAGACCGGGGCGTGGGAGGGGCCGGGGTGCCCGCCTGGGCCCCACGCCACCATGCCAGGGACGCGGGGAAAGCGGAGGTGGCACTCACATCAGAAAATCAGCCCCAGGCCCGTGGTGGACGTGCCCTGGGCTGCAGGCCGAACCCAGGCTGCAGACGCCCCCACTGGGACAGCCAGGCTGGCCGCTGGACACAGACTTCCTGCCCACGCGGCCCGGCCCCCGCCAGCTGCCCCCGGAGCCCTCTGCCCTTTGCACCCACAGAAGGACCAGCACGGTGGAGAAAGGCTGTGCGGCCGGACGCAGCAGCCACACCCCACTCTGGCACCCGGCCCTGGTCGCCCCAGGATGCTGCCCAGCCCCTCTCCTCACGGCACCTGGCCGCGAGGCCGGCAGAGGGGCCCGGGCCACGTGCACCATCGGCCCCGAGCAGCGTCCTTCACGGCAAAAAGCCTGTGAGCTGAGTCGGTAAACACAGAGGAGCGCAGCACTGGGGCTCTGGCTGGGGAGGGGCTGGGGAGACCCCAGGGTGGGCTCCGGCTCAGACCCAGTGTCTTGCCATGGTCACCAGGGCGCCTGCCGTGACCTCAGACAGGGCGTTTCAGAGGCGGGGCCCTCCTCGGCCCCCCTGCCCCGGAGGCAAGGCTGCAGGGGTCCCGCCCCCTCCCTCGCCCAGCCGGCCACCCTTCGGGAGCCAGGCCAGGTCTCCTGTGCCTCTGGGCAGTTTTCTGCCCCCGTCACACACACGGTCCATCCTGCTGGTGAATGACCCCTTTCGGGGTGTCAGGAAGTGACCCCCCCAGAGCCGTGCCACCCCCGTCCCCAAGCCGAGGCGCCCGCGCAAGACCCCTGGGCCCCGATGTCGCTGCGTGGACCCCGGCCAGCCACAGGGCCGCGTCCCTCTGCCGCAGTCAGCACGCTGAATATTTAATGTCTGATGGACGCTTCCACCTGCTGACACAGGCGAAGCGGCAGAATGACACTGGCGGGGCCCCGGCCGCCCACCCCGCTCCCGTCCGCCCGCCCCGCCCCTCGGGAGGCCCCTGGGGCACGGCCGCCCCCGCGCTCCGGCGACAGAGCCCCGACCTGAAATACATACTTCTTTACATTCCATAGCTTAGCAGGTCATATGGGCATATAAAGAAGTATGTCTCCCAGGCGGGTAGTTCGCGCCCGCCCGGGGGCGGGGAGGCAGCTCAGAGGCCCCGGGTCTCCTGCCGTCCTGGCGCCCCGTGGCCCCGCGGCCCCGCGCCCCTCCTTCCGTGTCTCACACGCACCCCACAGCAGGAAAGCGAGGCGGGCCGTGCGCCCCAGAGTCTTGACAATCCACTTAAACGCCCCAACGGTCATGTGGTTTCGCATCAACGGAACAAGGACCCAGGTGCCACCTTCCAGCCTCGCCGGAGAGGGGTCGCGCCTTGCCCCGAGCCAAGCCGGCGCCCAGCCTCGGCCAGCAGCCCCGACCCCTCCGTCTGGGCGCTCTCGTTTCCACCAAGTGCACAGGGGGGACCCTCTCCCTGAGCACGGGGACCAGGGTGGCCAGAGCCAGCCGGGAGCACCCCACGCCGTAGGACCAGACGGGGAGATGACACCAGGAGACCCAAGAAACGAACAGGCCTTACCTGGGCAACCGGGCGCCTCCCGGGCAGGTCCCTGGAGATGGGCCTCCGGGCCAGGCACCCCAAGGGCGGGGCTTGGCGTCTCTGCCTCTGAAGATGCTCTGAGAAGGGCAGTCGCGGGTGGAGCCTGAGTCCCCTCAGGGTGGCTGGGCGCTGCAGGGAGGGGACCTGTGCCTCGGCCCGGTCACAGGGCGGACGCCCAGCCCCACGAGGGCCTGGGGCTGGCTCCTGTCCCCTGCCTTCTCCTCCTCTGTCCACTCCTGGGGTCACCACCTCTGCCCAGGCTCCTGAAACAATGCTCGTGCAAGCAGGCGGCTCCCGCGGGCACCCAGGGCGGCTGGGGCGGCCGGGGCGGCTGGGCCTCACCTGGCTCTTTGTGGCCGGCGCCCAGCCTCTGCGCAATCAATACCAATTTACAGTCAAACGCGGGGGCTGCCGTCCTCTTAATGAATCTGCCCTGTGCCTGTGCTCGCCGGCTTCTAACGAGCCCGTTAGAGAGGGTTTAAGCAAACTTGGCAAGCAGGCTAGCCGGCACCAGGCTTCCAAAGCCCCGCGAGGAAGAGCAGAGACCCCTCCTGCCACCAACTCCTGCGGCCACCCCGAGGCCCGGAGCGGGGCAACACCAGTCGGCCCGGTCCCCACTGCAGGAAGGGAGGAAAGAGACCCTCGGAGTCACGGGAAGGAGCCCTCGCCACGCCCGGGGGGCCCACAGGTGAGGCTGGGGCCGGAAGGAGGGTGCTGAGGTGCCTGCAGAGGGCGCAGGGACGGTGCTTGCTGAGGGGGAGCCCAGAGCAGACACGGGCTGGGCCGCTGGGCCCGGTCCTAGGGTGGCTGGGAGCTGACCCTGGCCTGGTGGGGGGAGGCCCGGGCCAGTTTCGCTTTTGTCAGCAAAGACAAGGTCCCGGGTGATCTACCCGCCCCTCCCCAGCCGGCAGCCTGCCCGTCCCTGCCCTGTGAGCAGGGCGTCTAGACGCTGCCAGCCCGGGCAGGGCAGTGTCTGCAGAGCCTGCACCGTGCAGGGCCAGCTCGGCGGTCGGCTAACGTGGGGGTGCGTGGTCAGGGCTCTGAGAGGCGCCCCACTAGCGGAAGAGCCACTGGGCAGGGAGACAGCGAGAGGCGCATCCCACCTCCGTGCGGCCGCTGTCATCCGTCACCCCTGTGTCCCCAAGGAGAGGGAAGGGCGCGTGGTACAGCCACCAGGCCCCGCTGCCCCTCACCCGGGGCCCCGGGTGGTAACGGGGCCTGAGGTCCGGGTCCCCTGGCCACCCCTGGCCAGTGAGGCCTCCGGGGCTGGGCACAGCCACGGCTCAGGCCTGGGACCCTCCCTCACCCTGCTTCTCAGGAGCCCATGGGGATGGTGCCTGGAGGTCAGGGCAAACTGGGGGCCCAAAGGGCAGGGGAGTCACCCCAGACCCAGCAAGAGACCCTCCCACCCCCGTGAGCAGGTGAGCTTCCACCTGCTCACAGGTAAACCTCAGTCACTTTGTGAAAGTTTCCCACCTTGACAGAAAAGCAGCACCAAGCCACCTCCAAGGAGGTCTGAGGGACAGTGAGCTGGCCCCGCGCCCTGGGCCTCCTCCAGCGCCATCCATGTGAGGGACCCAGCCCCCAGCATGTGCGGGGTCTTGCCCCCTGCAGGCCCCCAGTCTCCACCCACCTGTGCCCGCTGTGCACGCCCAGCACGCGGCCCCTCCCCACCTGTTGGGGAGGCCGCAAAAGCGCGAGTCCCAACCCGGCCGCCCTGCCCCGGGACCCCTGCCCCGGACCCCTGCCCCGGACCCCTGCCCAGCATCCCCGGTCACTGCTGCAAGTTCCAAGGTAAGTTCAGCCACGTTCCCATCTGGGCGGCGCTTTGTCGCCTGGGGCAGGTTCGCGCTCCCTCCCCAGCCCCGGCGCCCCCACCCCGTGCCGCGACCCCCGCCCACCCAGCGGCCAGGCGTCTGCTTGCTTGCAAAATGCCCGCACGTCAAAGTTCGCGCATCCCGGTTGGACGCGCGCTCGCGGCCCTGCTGCTGGCTCTGCAGTTTTCCAAATGCGGACGATGCCGGCAGCCAAGAGAAAACTCCAGGCGCCCCCGCGGGAGCCACGCGGCCGGCTCGGCGGCTCCCGCGTCGCCGGGCACACCCCCACCGCGGCGCCGGCAAGTTTGCGGGGGCGGCGGGGCGGGCGGAGCGGGACTCACCGCGGAGCCCCTCGAGCCGGGCTGGCGACGGCGGCGGCGGGCGCAGGGTCGCGGCTCCGGCTCCGGCTCCGGCGCGATGCGCCCCGCGCCGGCTCTCTGGGAGACGCCGCAGCGCCATCCACCTTCGCCCGGAGCCAATCGCGAATGCAGAGGAGCGGCGGCCGGAGCTCCCGACGCGTCCGCACTTGGGGGTGGGGGAGGCAGAGAGAAAGAAGACACCAGGCACCCCCTCTCCGCACCCCTGCCCTTCCCCCCCTGCAGCAGCGCAGACTTCGCGGGAGGGAGATGTGGAGAGAGGGGGCGAGCGAGCGAGCACGGGAGGCGCGCGGCGGGCGCCGCAGAGTTAAGGAGAAGCCGCCTCGCAGCCCGCACACCTTGAGCCCCTCCCCGCCCGGGGTGTCTGCAGGACGCCTTTGCAACCCCAGCTGGGGTCAGCGCAAGGTAGAGGTCAGGCTGGAACAAAAGGGGACAGTCCCGGGTGTGCAGGCTCGCACTTGCGCGAAAGTGGGGGAGGGGAGGGAGAGGCGGGCCGACCGAGGGCTGGAGCGGGTGTGGGGGCCCCCCTAGTATCAGGAGCCGGCCTCACCTTTGCAGTCCTTATATACCCCGCCAAGCATCCCAAACACGCGGCAGGCCAAGTGGCCCCCTCGGGCTGTGCTCCCTGACCATATTTAGTCAAGCAGGGAAAAAATAGCCCGTCAGCTGGGCCTGGCTGGCCGGCCACCGGGAGCAGGGTGGGTGCGCCAGCGCCACTGACTGCGGGTCCTGGGCCCGGGCTGCCATCCCCTGTCCCCTCCAGCCCCTCCCCGCGAGCCTCCCACCGGCTGTCTCTGCCCTGCCGGCCCCCCGCTATTTTTAGCCCAGCCCAGCACAGAGGCCCTGCAGCCGGGCACAGCGCCTCCGGCCCGCAGCCCAGCCCCGGGTGACTCCCAGGGCCTGGGTGGGCAGGGCAGCCTCGGCCCTGCTCTTGGCCTCCAGGGACCCGGGCCCCACCCAGGTCACCCAGGGCCCCACCCGTGCCCCCTGGGCTGTGCCCTTTTGCCCAGAATTGGGGCCCAGATCTGTTGGTGACGGAGCCCCTGTGTCTCCTGCCAGAGGCTCCCCAGCCAGCCCTGAGCGAGGATGCCCACAGGTCACCTTGGACGTGGATCCAGGCCAACGTGCTGTCTTTCTCCACCCGGGCCACTCCCGGAGGGCCCGTGGGAGTGGGAGACCCCACACGCCTGCCCTGGTCACTCCCAAATGTCCCCATCCTGGGTCCATGTGAGGGGTTCGTCCTCACGGGGCCAACTGCCCCCCACAGCTACGTGAGCTGGGAAGGTGTCCTTGCCTCTCGGGTCCCCCAGGATGCAAGATGGGGGACAGCAAAACAAGGATGGCCCCCCTTCCCCAAAGGCCAGGTGTAGGACCCCTGCAGGGGTGGGAGCGGCGGGCAGTTACCTCGCTGTCCACCCCAGCTGTACTGCAGGCCGCCGGGGGGCCTGCTGTCCCGGAAGGCTGTTTCAGACCAGCAGGGCACGTGGGGGAAGGGCAGCTGTGCCTGACGCCCCGCGAGCCAGGCCCGGGAGGCCCGGGAGGTTCCCGGAGGAGTCCCCAAGGCAGGGTTGCAGTGGGGGGAGGCGGGCAAGCGAGGCCAGCCATGCTGTGGGGCGTTCTGGGGGGCTGGGAGACCAAGACGGGGGGCGCCAAGTGGGAGGACACCCACCGGACGCCAACCAGAGCTGACCGGAGCCATCCGGCTCTGCCCCCAGGCCCAGGGTCCTCACCTGGTTCACCCCGAAGGCGGCGGAGACCCCAAGATGTTTCAGCCGCCCTGGTCCAGACAGTGTTCTGAAGGCCGAGCAGCTGCTTGGCCTCTCACTGGGATAGCAGCAGGGACGAAGGCCACCCGGAGCCCCCAGGCCCGTGGCCCCCGCCCCTCACCGCCCCCCCCCAGGCAGCCAGGACCCCTGGGCTGGGCCTGCAGGTGGGCGGCCCTGCAAAGGGGGCGGTGGGTTGTGGCTGAGGCCAGGCCTGTCCCAGAGGCCGGATGACGCTCGGGGTGGTGAGGGTGCGGGAGGGTGTGAGCAGGCCGTGCCGTGAATCACCCCCACGAGCACCCTCCTCAGGGCAGCGGTGGGACTGGTGAGGGTGGCTGTCCCCAGAGGCACCCAAGGTCTCTAGGACAAAGCCAGATGACAGAGCTCTCTTCGCTTATCCACAACACCAGCATTTGTGGGCGCTCCAGAAGCTTCTGTGTGGATGATCTGTCAGTCTTAGAAGCATCCCTAAAGAGGTGGGTATCCTGTCACCCCACTTTATCTTCGAAGGGGAGCCTGGCTCGGAGGGGAGCCCGGGCCGAGGTCGCACAGCAGGGCACAGCAGGGCTGGGCAGCGCCTGGCCGTCTGGTCCCTGCTGCTCCCCAGAGGCCCCTCACCAGGGCTGCAAGGACAGACCCTGCGTCCTGCCTGGATGCTGAGGAAAACGCCCGGGGAGGTGGTCAAGTGTTGGAGAGGCGTGTAGGACACCAAGGCCACTCCCCGGCTCCCCCGGGTGTCCTCAGAAAGGTGGCAGGTGATGGGACCTGTCTCGTGCATGCAGGGGAGCAAAGCAGCCGCCTCCCCCCGCCCTTGCCATCACGGACGGTCTCAGGGACATGCCGCGCAGGGGCCGGTCCACGCCGCCGGGCGGCACTGCACTCAGCCGCCGGCCGTCGTGGCCACGTGCGGCTGCCACGGTCCCGAAACGGGGCGGGGCCGACTGCAGACCGCACCTTCGATCTGCTTTGGTTTAGGTCATTTCGGTTTCGCTAGCCGCACGTGACGGGGGACATGGACGTCACGAGGGCTGCACGGCGGGCGAGGGGCTCTGCGGGGACGGTGCGGGGAAGGGTGGACGTAGGCCAGCGGACAAGGGGGGCCGCTGCGGGGCACGGACAGTGCCCAGGGGACGTCAGCAACGGCGGGCTGACGGTGGGGCGGGGGCGCGCGGGCCGGGGATGGGGACCTTTCCTCCCGGGGACGGCTCAGAGGCCAGGAGGCTGCGGCCCAGCCATCTGGGAAGGGGCCTGGCCACTCTGGTTGAGGTGCCGCAGGGCTGAGGGTAGAGCTGGCGGAGGGGTCAGGAGCCCCAGGCCACTAGGCTGACTGCTCGGGCCAGCCAGGCCACAGTGCCATGGGGGACTGCCCGGGCTCCGGCTGGTGCTTGACAGTTTGCTCACTGAGTCTGCAGACTGCGTGGAGGCAGTTGTGAGTGGGGGCGTCGGTGGGGGGGACTGTCCACCCCGGGTGGTGGGGAATGTCCCTGTCCCGGCTGAGCAGGGCACCTGAGGCTCCAGGAGCATGGCAGTGCCTGGACCCTGCCGGGGCTGCCCCCGGGGGCCTTGGAGCGGGGAGCAGGGACCCGTGGGGCTGCTGCGTCCCGGGCACCTCGCTGCGCGGCCCACAGCGTGGGGCGGAGGGCGGGGCGGGCTGCGGTGTGGGGGGGGCAGTGCCTTCCTGGAAGCCAGAGGACAGTAATGGAGCCGTGAGTGCGCCCCTGGGAGCAGTGGCTTCTGGCTGAGAGCATTTCCTGAAGCTCCGTCCCCGGGGCTGCTGGCGGGGCGGGTGGGCAGCCCTCACGTGCACCACGTCTTCCAGCCACGGGAGAGGGGCGTGGCGCCCTGGGACCCCTTGGCGTCTGGGCCCCCCCGCCCCGCACAGTGGAGGGGGGCCCCTGGGGTAGGGCCTGGCTGCCCAGCCCGCGGCGAGAGGAGGGGAGACGAACATCTCCGGCTCGGCTTCCGCCCTGTGAGGTGGGGCCTCCGCCCCTCGGTGGTGACGAGGCTGAGCCCAGGTGTGGACAGAGTCCCCGACCGAGGCCTCGGCGGGAGCTGTGGTGGTGGCATCAGCTCAGGGAGGTCCCCACGGTCACTCTCAGCACCGTCAGGCCCTTCTCCCCGCGGAGGATGGTGAGAACGAATGAATGAGTGAGTAAATGAATGACTCGGCCGACCGCTGGGCGGCTGTCTGCTGGGAAAAGCCCAGGTAACCCCGCAAAACGGACAGGGATTCGAGTGGGCGTGTCCCGGAGGGAGACACGCAGATGCCAACACACCCACGAAAAGGTGCCGAGGTCGCGTCACCGGGGGCCCCGGTGACACCGCCTCGCACCCACCAGGGCGGCCGCGGAACAAACAGCAGGAGCCGAAGCCCGGGACGGAGCGAGTGTCCCCCAGATGTGGGGAAGCCGGGATCTCGCACGCGGCGCGGCCCGTGAGGACGCGGATCCCCGCAGCCCCGCTCCTGGAAGCGGTTCCGCCCCTCGGAACGCGCCTGGGGCGGGGACAGGGGGACAGGGACCCAGACAGACGCCTGTGCGGGAGCCTGAGGCGCGAGGTCCGGGCTACTGACGGGCAGACCCAGGGCGGGGCGGGCGACAGAGCTCGGCGGCTGCGGAAGGAGCCGCCGTCACAGTGACGGTGAGGGCGGCGCTGGCGGACGCCGTGCGGAGCACCAAGCCGGACCCGGGAGGCCGGGCGCGGCGATGCCGCTGGCGCGAAGGGCCCGGGACGGGCGCGTCCCCAGGGACGGAAGCAGAGGGCGGTGACCGGGGGCGGATGGGGGCCCCTGGGAACCCGGCCTCCATTGGGGCGGGATGGAGGTGGTGGCCGCACCGCGCGAAGGGCCCCTTTGCGGGGGGCAGACGGGGTAAGGGATCAAACACGTGGTGACAGAGAGAAATCCAGCTAAGGGCGGTGAACACGCCGCCTCGCTGCTGAGCTACACGCCGGAAGCGTGCTGGATTTCGTTAACCAACGTCATCATAATAAAAATTGTTAAATAGTAAGTAAATAAATAAAAATGGTTAATTTGATATTATGTGCATTTCACCTCAATAAAAAAACAACACATAGGGACACGTGGGCCCGGCGTCCAGCCCCGGCCCCTCTCCCCGCTGACCCTCACCGCCTGGGCCCAGGGCGCGGCCCGCACACTGTGAGGGCCGAGCTCCTGCTCTCCTTGGGACCGAGCCATGCAGGGCGGACGGCCGCTGACTCGGCCCACTTCGCCTCCCGGACACCCGGGCGGGGGTCGGGGCAGGAGACGCCCACCCCGGAGCCGCAGGCACAGAGCTGGTGGGCTGCGAGGGACCTCCCGCGACCCGCCCCAGCCTGCTGGCGGAAAACGTCCCCGTGGGGCGGACGGAACACACCCCCCCGGGAGGTCCACCTCGTAGTCCCCACCTCGCAGGTGTGAGGAAGCAAAAGGTCGTGAGATGGGCGGTGACCTCGGTTGTCTGTGCGAACCCTAAGTGGAGCCGCAGGGTCCTCACAGGAGGGAAGCAGGGGGTCAGAGTCGGGGGGGGGGGCCGTGTGGGGGAAGCAGAGGTTAGGGGCGGAGGGACTAGAGGCGCCGAGTGGCTGAGGGCAGATGAGGGGTTGGGGCCGCAGGGGCCTCTCAGAGGGGGCAGCCTGGGAAGGGCTCGGTCCAGCTCCTGAGGCCACCAGGGGACCCCCCGCCTAACTTCCGGCAGCTCCCAGGGGACCCGGCCCCTGGGCCGGCAGTGGGGCCGCCACGGGCAGGCAGGGCTCGGCAGGCACAGAGCCCGCGGCCCCGAGCAGTACAGCGTGAGAGCCGCAGACCTCGGTCTCTAGGCTGGGCCGGGCCCCTCCCCGCCGAGGCCTGGCGCGGGCAGCTTCTCTCCTGCCTGGGTGACAGGACCACCCACCTGAGGCACGGGGCGTCCTCAAGCGATGTCCGCTGTCGGGTGTTTGCGTTCGGCAGGTGGAGCGCACAGTCGCTTGCGGGACTTCTCAGAGCCTTCGTGAGGCCCCAGCAGCCCAGCCTCAGCTTGTCACTGCCCCGCAGCTCACGCCACATCCCCATCGCCCTGGCACTCCAGGCACACGAGAGCTGGCTCACAGGTGCACTCGGAGGCTCCCAGAGGGTGAGCGTAGCTCGGGTTGGTGCAGGAGCCTCACACCTGCTCACAGCGAACCTGCACCCACTCAGAGCTCTGGGCGGGGAGGGGGGCCAGAGGGGCGCTGGGGTCCAGGCTGAGCCCCGAGCCCTCAGGGCGCCCCCAGGCTCTGTGGGCGGAGACTAGCCGCTTGAAGTCAGGTGCAGACGCTCAGGACGATGGGCCTGGCACCTGGACAGGACCCTCTGCAGCTCGTCTGCTTCATGGATGGCATGTCGGATGCTGGGTGCTCCCTGCCCATCCGCCTGCCCCAGCCCGCTCCGGGCAAGCACGGGGCGATTACTGGGGGGCACCTGCTCTCTGCCTCCCCGGCTCTGCAGAAGGGGGAAGAAGGGGGCCCCTCGGAGAACAACTCTCCAAGGCGGACCCTGGGAGTCCCAGGCTGCACAGTTCCAGCTGCCCTGGTGGACGTCCATAGGGCCCTGACCCCTGATTGTCACCCTGTGGACACGGGCGACCCAGCACCCCGTGCGGCCCGTGGCGCCCAGAGCCCCGGCTCCCCTTGGCCGTCAGGGCCCGGTGGCGCCCAGCGTGGTCTGCTTGGGTCGGGGGTGTATCTGCCCCTCCTCCTGCCTCCCCCAGCGGGAGCGGCGGGGCCGTATCTCCCTCGGGTGTCCTCGCAGGCCCCGGGTGTTGATCCAACAGGATCGCAGCCACGATCAGCCTGCCCTATAAATATTCATCTGCGGTTATTGCAAAGGTGACTTTACGAAGAGGGAGAGAGCCACAGTCCTCGGAGCAGGGAATAAGCAGCCGCCATGTCAAACCCACGTCGATGGCGTGGAGACACTGCCTCCGAGGTGGCCTTTGTCAGGGCCGCACGGCCGTCCCCGGGGGGTTCGGTTCCCTGCGTGGGACAGGCACAAGTGTGTGTCACAGTATGCTCTGGACGCGTGTGGGGGGGGTGCCGTCCTCTGAGAGGGCGGCCGGGTCCCGCAGCCGCCGGGAGGCGTGACGGCCGCCCTCAGGGGCCCCGCGCTGTGGCTGCCTCCACTGGGTGCTCGCCCTGCGGCGGAGCCCCCCGGGGCCTGGAGGCTGCCTGCTCCGCCAGGCCGTGCCGTGCCGACCTCGACGGGGCCGGCGCCTGGCGGAGCAGGAGGACGCCCCCGCGACGGCGGACGCCACAGGGAGGCACCAGGACCGGGCCTGGGGCCCGGCCTCCCCTGTGCTAGTCGGGACCCGGATGCTTCTGTTGGATGCTTCGGCGATGGGGCGCTCACGACCCCCCGGCGCTCCCTCCCGCAGAGGCGGTGCTCACCTGGGCTCGGGGAAGCCAAGCGGTGAGGGCAGTGGTCACGCGGCAGTGACACTGGGTGACGTGGACTGAGCCGTCGGGTCGTGGGGGCCAGTGGGTGCGGGCCCTGCGTGCACACACTGGCCCCCTCCACGGCAGCGGCCAGCCCCCGGCGGGAAGGACTGGCGCCTTTGCAGACGCAGACCCCGGGGGTGGCCCTGGCCTGGCAGCAGGGTCCACCCGAGGCCCACGTCCCTCTGTCCCCGCCTGCCCTCCCCAGCTCAGCGGCCGCCCCTCATCTCCGTGGAAGGCCGAGCATGGGCCGGTGAGAAGTCCCGGCCACGGCAGGGGTCCCGCCACCTCTGGCTCCGTCACTGAAAATGGCCACGGGGGGGTCAGCGGGGGTGTCCAGTGTGGCCGCATGTGTCTGTGGGGTCCTGACGGTGGCCCCAGAGTCCCAGGGAAGGGGGCGTGGCACACAGGCCTTGCACGCAGCCCCCCGAGCACGCTCTCTCCCTCCGGCCCCCACGGAGACAGGTCGCATGCCGGCTTTTTTGCCGGGATGATGGATGACGAAGGCCAGGCCTGCTTTCTGCTCCAGGGGAGCTCGGGTCACTTGGTCCAAGGGTGGCATCGGGAGCCCCGCCCTCCTCCTCGACCTTGAGGCTGCTCCAGGCCCACTGCCTCCCCTCCCCCTAGACCCTTCCCCACCAGCCTGTCCCCGCCCCCCACAGGGACAGTCCAGACACCCGACTAAGCTGATCTCATCTGGGTTAGAGGGAGCAGATTGTCGACCACCCTACTCCTCCTACAGTAACTGCTTGATGGGGCCACATTTCCAGAGCCACGGGGCACTCAGTCCAGGACTGACAGCAGCCCCCCTCGGGGGCCTGCCTGGGTTTGGGGCCGGCCTGGGGTCGCCCCGAGGCAGCCTCCGTGAGCCCCTGGAGTGACCTTCGCCGAGGCTGTGCAGCCTGCAGCCCACTCTGCCGAAGCACCATGCGCTCACGGTTGCGAGTGGTTTTATTGCCCCGTCAGTGGAAACTCTGATTACGTCATTGCAGAGGCTGCCGGGTGCCAAAAAACGTAAATTTCCCTCCATCCATCACTGACCCCGCGGCCTCCCTGCTGGTTCCTTCCCCACGTTTCCGACAAGGAGCACCGGGCCTGACGACTGTGTGAGGGCCGCCTCGGGACCCGGGGGCCTCTGGAGGGTCACCTGTGGGCCACGCCATTGATGCTGGCACCTCAGAACCAAGCACGGGGAGGCCTGGGACCGAAGGCTGCACATGCCGGAGCCCGGACCCCTCCCTGAGCCCCGGGGGCCCCGGAAGCAGCACCAGCCCCTCAAAATGGGTCTTTCGTGCCCCTGGATGCACCCTGTGACTGAGGCATTTGCTGGCTTATTCAGGACATCCCTGCTGGGCCCTGCCCAGTGCCCCGAGGGCTAGGACAGGCGGCCAGCCTCCTGGGTGACCCGGGTGGTCGCCACGCCCAGCCTTTGGGGCCGGAGCCAGGAGTTGGGCCCAGCCTGGAGTCGGACCCGATGCCAGCTTGGAGAGCAGCTCAGGACCCACAACGACACCGCAACATGGCGAGAGGGGCAGCAAGTGCTCCTGGGGGACGCGGCAGCCGTGCCCGCGCTGGCGTCTCGGGCCCTCGCCGCAGGCCCCGCGTGGGCTCTGGGAGCGCAGACTCAGGAGGCCAGTGGGGCCTGGAGCCCCCCCCACACACACACAAACACACAGAGCCGGCCCAGGGCGGTTGTCCAGCCGGAGGCAGAGGCCGCCTCGACGCCTGACCAGGACGCTTTGGGAGGCTGACATCAGTGTGACTTGCGCCCCATGCTGGGCACCTGTTGGGCAGACCCAAGAATAGCCTTTTCCAAGAAGCCGGGTTGAGCTGGACGGGGGGAGGGAGGGCGGGGAGGGCTGGGCAAGGGGGCCTCTGGGGTCACTTTCCCCTTTCGGCCGTGGGGCCGGTGCTCGACCCAGAGCCACAGGCTCGCTGTCTGCTCCCAGCTGCCACCATCTGCGCGGCCGCAGTGAGCGGCCTGCAAACGCAGGAGGCCCCCGCTTTCCACGCCTGGGGGTGCTGGCCTGGCGGTGCCGGCCCGGAGGGGGCCGTCGCAATGGGTCAGCTGTCAGGCCCTCCGAGGACGGCCCCCCGGAGCCCACAGCACCCACATCACTCCCAGCATGTGTCTGACCTCTCCAAGGGCGAGCGTCAAAGCGCCCAGGACAGTGGGTGCTCAGTGGACCCCATAGGCCGCGCGAGGTGTGGGACAGCAGGACCAAGGCCGCCTCAGACCGCAGCGCCCGCCCGGCCCCCCAGACCAGGGACACTTCCCTCCCCCCAGAGCCCTCCCCTCCTCCGTCCTGGCCCCACAGCCCTCCGGGGGAGGAAGGGGCCTCTCCAGGGCTGGGGGAGGCTGGTCCCCCTTCAGAGCAACAGCCTGGCCAGGCCTGGGGGACGGGCCGCACCCCGGTGAGGGACCCGGGATTTGCCCAGGTGCCACCACTCCCCCAGCCACGCCCCCCCGGAGCCACCTCCTCCCCCGGTGCTGGCATCGCTCGTCTAGAGATTTCTAATCACGAACTTGTGATTTCCGGAAGTGTTACCAAATGCAGTGACAACACAGGCCCCCTGGCCCCCGAGGACAGGTCAGGCTTCTTCACTAGCCCCACCGATGAATATGTCACAAGTGCCCTAAAATACACATATCTGTCTCCCAGGACCAACCTGAGCCCCAAAGTAGACAGGCCCTCGAACGTCTAACACCAAACGGCCTAGTAAGGAATGCGGTGCGCCCCGCTCACCCCACGAGGCTCGTGCCCGCGTGGCCGCCAGACCCCGGTCTCTGCAAGGACACCGTGGCTGGGCGGTGACCGTGTCCCTGGGATCCTGGCCCATCTGAGGCCCCGAGGTGGGGGCCAGGGCCCCACGCCCCACTGTGTCAGGCGCCTCAGCCTCCACCCCACGTCCCGGGGGCATTCCCGTGTCCTGGGGGCGGTCCTCTCCCATCTCGCAAGGAGCCCGCTGTCCCAGAGTCACGGCAGGCTCGGTGCCCCCGCCCTTTCTCCCCTCCTCTCCCCTCTCTCTCCGGTGGCCCCAGCAAGTGCCTCTGGTACTCCCCTGAGAGGCGGCCGCCCCGAGCCCAGGTCGCCCAGGTCCCATGTGCAGGGTCCCTGGGCCCCCAGCGCCTTGGGGAGGAGCTTGCGACTGCCCTGGAGGGAGGGGCCAGCCCCATGGGGTTGCTCTCCACCTGCCCTCAGCCCCCACACCCCTTCCCCCGCTTTGTCTCCGGGATGAAGAGGGGAGAAGGGCAGAGGAGCCTGACTGATGCCCCCAGTGGAGCAGAGGGGCAGGGTGGGGGCGAGGGGGCCCCTCCCCCAGCACGGCCTGAGGGGGCTGAGGCCCAGAGCCACCGAGGCGCCCAGACCCACGCCCCTCCGAGTCCCTAGCGGGTGGACGCCGAGGACGGGGCTGGCTCCCGCCATCAGAGCCCCCAAGGTCCACTGAGCACTTGCTGGACACGGGGCACAGTGCTCTGCACTAGCCCGGGCCGCCTGGATTTAGGCCCCGAGGGGGGCACGGGGCGAGGTCCCCGGACAGGGCTGCGCCTGCCGAAGACAAGGACGGAGGAGAGTCCCCCGGGGCTGAGCCCCTCGCTGCCCCCATCCCAGGTGGGCCCTCCCGCTGCTGCTGCTGCCGGAGCTGGAGAGCAGGAGAGCAGCTATTGACCTGCACAGACTGGGCATTGATTGGCTGAAAGGTGAAGCCTGAAATAGTCCGCATTGCCGGTAAACAGGATTTTTAATTGTTTAGGCAGCTAATCTCTGGTTGCCTCCCAGGAAGCTGGGGGCAGGAAGGGCAGGGGGGGACGGGGGAGGGCTGCAGGCAACCAGGCATCACCCAGTGCTCCAATGGGCCCAGCAGGGGGCCAGGTTCCGGGGTGCAGGAGGTGCAGGGGTGCAGGGGGTGCAGGACGCCGCCCCGAGGCAGCTGCAGGAAGGAGGTGCAGGAGGTGCAGGGGGTGCAGGACGCCGCCCCGAGGCAGCTGCAGGAGGGGGCGCCAGCTCCGAGTCACAGCATTGGCTCCGGCCCTGCCATTTGCCCCCCAGGAGTCCCTGGGCAGGCCCCGTGGGCCTCCGTTTCCTCTTCTGTAAATGAAGCGCCAGCCGGGGTGGCGCTGGCCTGGCTGGTCGAGGGCAGCATCACTTCGAAAGGAAACGTCTTCCAGATTCGCAGAGGTCCCCGGGGCTGCGTTCGGGGCGCTGAGGGGCCTCACGGCCGCAGCCAGCCACGCGCGGAGCCCCCGGCACCCGTGACAAAGCGTCACCCTCTGTCACTCTGCGGCGCTCGCGCCTCTGGACGGGTGGTTCCAAGTGCTCGGCGCCGCCAGAGTGAGCGAGGTGGCCCAGGAGCGGGCAAGACCACCCCTCCCTGGGGACGGCAGACCGGGGGCCACGAAGCCCCCCTCAGACGACGGGAGGGGCGGCCCGTGGGGGTCTGATGGGGGAGGCAGGTAAGAGCTCCCAGGGTAGGGGGCCCCCAGGGTTTACGGACCTCAGGCGGAGCCCGGAGCAGGGCGTGGTGCGGGCAGTGTGGCCCGGGGAGCTGTCCCGAATCCCGGCCGCAGGGGGCAGTGGCCTTCCCCTCTCCCCTTCCAGCCCTCGCCCCCCGGCCAAGGCCGGCCAGGCCTGGAACCGGGGCCTCAAACCCCCAACACCCACAGAATTGCCAGGACAAAAACCAGAAGGTGCTTCGGCCACCTCTGAGCCCAGCGCCCAGCGTCCCCCGGGGCCCCTGGGTGCCCCGTGTGCCAGGCACCCAGTCCGCCTGCACACCTCCAGCTCATTAGGGTCAGCTGACATTTCTCCCGGAGATAATTAACTTTGACATCACAAAGGGCACTTCCCGTGGCCAAGGTCGTCCCGGGGCTGGCCGCGGCCTGTGTCCCCGCGGTCCCTGGTCAGCCCGCAGCGCTGACGAATGGGGTTTGGAGACCCGGCTGCGTAATTGAGGAATGAGGAGGGAGCCGAAGCTGCTTTTCTTGCAGAATTAACCGCTGCTGCCTCGTCAGCTGCAAACGGGGCTGGGGCCGCCCCACGGCCCGGGCGCCTGAGCAAAGCTGCTTCTGGCTCCGCATCCTGAGAGGCCGCAGGAGCTGCGGGCGCAGGGCTCCTCAGGGGTCCCCCGGACTCACTAGCCGGCCATGTCAGCCTCCTGCCCTCTAAGCACAAGCCTGGTTCCCCATAACTGGAGTGCAGGCGGCCGGGGCCGGCCCTGAGTGGGGCGCGGGGCGGGGGGCGGGGGCGCCGTGGACGGGGCTGCCCGCCGGGAGCCGCCTGTGTCCTGAGCTGGGGACGGGATGGCGCTGCAGGGGCCGCAGGCCGCCCGAGGCTGCGGTGACAACGCGTGCGCGGTGCTTGCACACGTACGGCACACTCACGCGACCAGGAGGCGTGCGAGGCCCCCAGAACGAGGCCCCACAGGCCGGGTACTGCTAAGCGGAAGCTGGTTTCCTGGTTCCGGAAGCCCGAGGTCCCCGGGAAGGCGTCCTCGGGGCCCGTTTCCTCGGAGGGAGCGTCTGCCCCGGCTGCCGCTGGCTGCCGGCATCTCGGGGCCCCTGGGCCCGTAGACGCGTCCCCCGGTCTCTGCCGCCTCCTTCCCCGGCCCCTCGCTGAGTGTGCGTCTGTCCCAGTGTTCCCTCGCTATACGGACACTGTCACGTTGGGTTAGAGGCCGCCCTCCTCCAGCAAGGCCTCATCTTAACTATCACATCTGCAACCGCCCACAGTCTAAGGTCCCGGGAGTTAGGACTTTGGGAGACCCAGGTCACCCCACAACACCAGGACCAGGAGTACTGCAAAGGCAAAGGTTATGCCACACGCAGCCCTGCCCGCGCCGTCTGCAGCAGCTCGCTCAGGGGCACCAACACCTGGAAGCCCTGAGACGCCCTTTGGCAGGTGGATGAATGCTCTGTGCTCGTCCAGACGGCGGGATGTTGCCCAGCGCTAAGAAGAAAGGAGCCGTCGCGTCACCCAGAGACACGGAGGGACCGTAAGCGCGTGTCACTGGGGGAGAGACGCCGATCTGAAAAGGCCACACGCGGTGTGGTTCCAGCTACGTGACGCTGGGAAAGGCAAGACGTGGGGACAGTGGGAGGGTCGCTGGCCCCGGGGCTGGCGGGGGCGGCCGGATGGACGGTGGGGGCAGTGCGCACACCCGGTGCGACACCGTGACGGCGGGGACGTGTCGTCACGTGTTTGTGCAGATCTGTGGACTGCACGACACTCAGAAGGACCGTGACGTGACCTGGGGACTTTGGGTGACAAAGACCTGTCAGCATTGGCTCACCAAGTATAACAAACGCACCACACCGATGGGAGCTGTCATAACAAGAGGGACATGTGGGCACTTTCTTTAAACCTAAAAGATGGTCTGTTAATTGCATTTTTTTTTCATGACCTGCACTGAAAATAGTGTGTGGCCCTGGGGTCGTCGTGGTGCACAGACGGGAACCCAGAAAGCCGTGGTTTCAGTGAAGAAGCCTGGATGTGATGGAGAACCACAGCCCTGAGGCCCAGCATGTCCCCGCACCGCCCAGAAAACCCCTTCCTGCCTGGGCCTGGCCAGGGCGTCCCGATGCTCGTGTGCCGAGGCGACCGGCAAGGTGGGGCTCTGTGGGATGTGGTCCCCAGATGTTCCCGACATGGGGCGACTCCAGCTTCCTGCACCTGGCCACTAAATCCAGCACCAGCTGCCTGTGCATGAGCCCACATGAGGGGGACCTGGGGGGCCAGGGCTGGGAGAGCTGGCAGGATGCTGGGGGAGGCCTGGGCTCCAAGGAGACCCCCACCCAGGGGGGCAGCGCAGCAGCTCCAGTGAGACAGGCCCAGAGCAAGTGTGCCCAACACGCGCTCAAAGCCCCTACTTTGAGTCTCAGGGTAAATGACTCCTCCTCCAGGAAGCCTCCCGGTCACCCCACACTCAGCTGCCTCTCTCTTCATGGGCTGGCTATGTAAAAAATTAATGAACAGAGGCTCTTTCAGATGGAGCCAGAGCCACCATCCCAGAGGAGATGCCTTGCACAGCCTCAAACCTTGGAACGTTAAAACTGGGAAAACGGCCCTTCAAAGGGGTCTCGGGAGACACTGTATCTCAGTCAGCGGAAACAAACGTTACGACTACCAGACTGAAAATTAAAAACATTGTTCGGAATTGGTGTGGCTGTGCTGCCTTCTCTGGCCGAGAGCAACGCCTTTCTCCTGGGCATGTCGCCGTCTTTCCCTTTGTCACGGAGGCCCCTGGCCCTTGTCTCCTGATCTGAACCCTGCCTGGGCTCCCGCCCGAATCGGTGCGCCCTGAGGAACTGTTCTTTTGATCGCAGACAAATGCTCGTTTCTCTCTTCGGCCTTTTACCTTTGGTTCGTTCCGCCTCGTCCTTTTTGTGAGTGTCTGTGTCTCCTCACGCCACGCTTATCCATGTGGCCCTGTGCCTGCCCCGGCCCCCTTCCCTGGGCCATGAGCCGCAGGAGGACAGTGAGGAGTCAGGGTTACCCATGCCTGTCTGTCTAGCACCCGGGAGGCCAGCACACGACGGGTGCTCCCCAAAGATTTGTCAAGTGATGACTGTATGGTCCACTCGAGCGGAAGCGTCTGGATGCGCAGGGTCCTTTGCGCTGGTGGCCCACAGGCATTTGCAGAACGTGGGCTGCCACACCCAGAGATGGATGGGGAGCCTCCCAGCGCTGCCCCAGGGGGCTCCCTTTGGAGCAGGCCAGAGCAGCTATCTTAGGAGCCTTGATCCCCAAAGCCTCTGAGCTGCCATAGCAGGTGGACCTGCAGACGGCTCTAGCTTCCTGTTTCCGGGGGCCGAGCTGGGGACAGGCCCAGAGCCACACTTCGCTCTGCAGAGCGGCCTGGCCTCAAGTGGGCATTTGACGTGCCCAAGAGGCTGTAGCCTCGGGGGCCAGCGACGAGGGCACGGCCCTGAGCCCTGAGGGCAGAGCCTGGTTCCACACTCCAGGAGGCGGGCGGCCTCCTCCCCCGCACGTCACCGAGCCCCAGCCACTGGGGTCCCAGCCCCGAGCCCTTTGCCCACTGGCACCCAGGCACTAGGCGTGACTTCAGAGCTATATTCAGGCCTGGCCGTGGCGTCACCGGAGAGGACCAGCAGGACGCAGTTGTCGCGGGTTTATCCTGCCGCGGTCAGCTCACGGGCTCCGGTGACTGCCCTCAGCCCCCGAGCGCGCGCCGGCGTCCATGCAGGCAGCTGCCAGCGTTGACCGGGGGCCAGAGCACCTCCTGCTCCTGCAGACACACACGCGCCTGCTCGGGGTAAAAACAGCCATGAGCCAGTGCCGGGCAGGAGGCTGGCGGCCAGGCCCAGGAAAGGCAGACGGCTACAGCCCAGGGCCCCCTCGGGTATCAGGGACGGGCCACCCCACTGCTGCCGGAGCCACCGCCCTGAGCCCAGCCTCTGTCCTCCCCCTCGAGGCCACAGCCAGCGCGAGGCCGGTGTGGCCTGGGACCCAGGCATCTTGGACCTCCAGCCAGCCCACCCAGAATGTCCCCTGGCCCTACTCCCACTGTGCCCTGGGCTGGTCAGCCTGCCCACAGGCAGGGGGGAGGTGGCTATTTGGGAAGTCTGAGTCGTGAGTGCTGGCCACCACAGAACGGGGAGGCTCAGGGTGTCTCGTCAATGGCTATTTAAAGGCCAGAAATGGACAGGTGCAGGGAGAGGACGGGGGATCTGAGCCAGATGCAGGGGAGGGTGACATGTGAGGCTTGCCGGCCTGGGCAGCGGGCTTAGCCCTTCCCCTCCCCGGTCGTCCCTGCATGGGAAACTGAGTCAGGCCTACAGCCAGAGCTGGCTGGCCTGGAGCCTCGAGGAGGACTCAATCCCCTAATGCCGGCTCCTGACCCCGGTCTGGCCCTGACCGCAGACTGGCATGGGGGGGACCACGCCTCCGTGTCATCCGGGTGGACCAAGGTGTTCCACTAACAGCCATCGCTGCATCGTGACGGTCACGGGTCCACCCAGACCTCCTGGACAAGGTCGCGGCCCCCCACGCTCAGCCTCTGGCAAATCCATTTACCTGAGCTTCAGTTTCTTCATCCTTAAAACAGGGGGATCGGGGAGGGGGGAAGGCAGCACCCCTGCGTGCAGCCAGGGCTGGATTCCCACGGGCACACGGCAAGCAGTGCCGCCTCAAGGCCCCTGGGAAGACAGAGCGTGCTGGCTCCAGTCTCACTGAAGTGTAAGGGGCTGCTGGCGCCCGTCTCGGGGAAAAGGCTGCTGGGGAGGGGGCGGAAGGGTGGGAGGGAGACCGTGGCTGCCGGGCACTGTGGGGCCCGCCCAGGCTGACGACCCTGACTCTGTGGGGCTCCCCCACCCACTCAGGCCCCGGCTCAGCCTGGTCGGCGGTGGCAGTGGAAGGAGCTGAGGCCCCCCAGGCTCCCCCTCGCTGCTCGGCGCCTGGCGGTGACTGAGCACAGAGCAGGGCTCCACCTGCCCCTGCTAAGAGGGCCTGGCAGCCGGGGAGGCGGCTTAGCAGGCATCCTCTGCCCCACAGGGCCCTGCAGGGCGTGGGGAGCAGAGCAGAGCAAGCTGGGGAGGGGGAAGCGTCCTCAGGACTGGGCCCCTGGGGAGGGGCGAGGGCACACCCTAGCCGCCTCCTGGGGACCGCACAGCGCTGTGTGCTCCGTGCTTCTCGCCCTGCCGGCTCCATCTCTCTAACCAACGCAGGGACCAACCGGCCAGCGGGGTCCCCGGGCCACACAGGGGCGGCTTAGTGTCCACAGCGCACACCTCGCCCAAAGTCTGGGCCCGCTTGTCTCCAGAAGCCATGCACCCTTAAGTCACTCCATACTCCTGGGGCCTCGTGCCCGCTGGCCAAGAGGCAGGACAGCGGTCCTGACGGCCTGCACTCCCGCCTCAGCGGCCCAGAGACCCCCGCGTGCACCCAGCCGCACCTGCTGCTCCTGCTCCGCCGTCAGCCCGAGGCCACCCCGGAAGCGGTGCGCTGGGGCCGGAGGAGGAGCTAGGGGAGGAGATGGCAGGTGGCTCTGGGCCCCCGACCCCTGTGAGAGCCAGGAAGCTGCCCCATCACCTCTGAGCTCCACGGGGCACAGCACCTGCGGCCGACGCCCCGATGCAGTCGGCTCACACCCCCCCAGCAGAGGGCCGGGGTGGGGGGGACCGGCTGGCCTTTCCCAAGGGGGCGTCAGGGGATAGAGCGAGGGGCGGGGTGAAGGCAGAGCCGAGGGACGCAGAGAGAGCCAGAGAGCGGGGAGAAGGTGGGTGAAGAAGGAAGACGGCACGCAGCAGAGGACGGGAGGCGAGCAAGGCCGGCAGGGGGCGCAGGGCGGGCGCGGGGGGCAGGACCAGCGGTGTGCGTGGGGAGCGGGGCGCTGAGCGGGCGGGGCGCTGAGAGGGCGGGCCCCGCCCCGCCCCGCCCCGCCCCGCCCCTCCCAACGCAGCAGCCCCGCCCCGCTGAGGCCGGCGAGCAGTGAGGGGGGCCGCTTGAGCCTGTCCCCCCATTCTCCCCACCCCGACCACTGAGCTGCTGCATGTGCACTTTCTCCTCGGTTCACGTAAAATAAATGGGCGTTTGTGTCTCTGCGTGCTGTGGTTTTTGCCTGGATTTAATGTGGCATCAAGAAATGAGGACTTCGGGGCCCATTCCTCTTCTGAGCGCGCCTCACAAAGACATGCCTCTCTGCCAGAGGGCGGGGTGCTGTGTGCTCTGCGGGGACGCTCTGCGTACTCAGAGGCCTGGGGTCCCCTCCACCCTGAGGGGCCTGCAGCCCTGGGGCTGGCCCCGGGGCTCAGCCTCCCTCCCCGTATGGCCACCAGGGGGCGCCCGCTGCCCACAGGACCGCCGGGCCCTTGGCTGCAGGACGTGTAGCCCGGACAGCAGGGGCCACAGGAGCGGGGTGAGCACAGGGGCGGGGACTCCTTGGCTTGGCACCTGATGGGGACAGAGCAAGCCGCCCAGCCCAGGCCTCTCCCTCCAGCTGGGAGACCCCACATTCAAGATCGTTCAAGGTGAGCACCAGGGCCCGGGGCAGCAAGGGACCCGCCCGCCCCGCCTGAGGGAGGCCGGCTCCCGGGGCTGGGCGCCCGCCTCCGGCTAGGACAGCCCTTCAGATGCCCGAGCCGGTCCAGCCCGTGTCCACTCAGCCCGTGTACTAGATCGTCACTGCCGAGCCACGTCACTCCCACACCCCCCCGGGACGGGGCCCCTTGTCGCCACCCCCCTGCAGGGGCGAGGGCAGTGCCAGGACCCAGGGAGGCCCCTGCCGGGCCCTTGGACACGGGTTGGGAGAAGCCTCACCCCGCCCCGCAGGATAAGCGGCCTCAGCGGGCAGAAGCATAACCACCTCCCCTCGGGCCAGGGAGCACGGCCTGGGGTGCGCTGGATTCGGGGTGGGGGGCTCGCTGGCCAGCGCTTGTGGTCCCCGCATGGGCATCCTTCCTCCAACAGGCTCCTGTCCATCCGCCACCGACCAGGCAGGTAGCGCACTTCCTGGGCGTCTCCACAGTCCACGGTCTGCTCAGGAAAGGTGAAGACCTTGGCCAGACAGAGGCCAGGGCCAGGAGGCAGCTACAGGGGCCAGCGCAGGGGAGGAGTGCTTCCCGGAGGAGGCGACACTGGCACAAATCACCCCCCAGCAGAGGCCACAGCGGCAGAAGGTCCTGGCCGGACCGCGGGGCCCACTGTCCACCCGCAGCCTGGCCGCGGTGGGCCGTCCCCGCGGCCTGAGACGCACGTGCCGGTGTGCGCCTGCTCGGCACAGCCACGAGGACCTGCGCGTGCGCACCACACGCGCCCGGGCCGCTCCGGGTGCGGCTCGTCACCGTGTCCTGGCGGCTGGGCGGCGACCCCTGGGCGCGCGGTGGGCTCGGCCTTCTCTGCAGACGCTGTGCCTCGTGGCGCATCAATCACTGGACACCGAGAGTAACGTGTTCCGGGAAGTCCCACAGCTATATTTAGCCCGGTGGTTTGTACGTCAGCCAAGCGCCCCCGAGCCGGCTTCAGAGAGGACCGGGCGCCCTCCCGACCCCTCACCCACGCCGAGGGCCAGGCCCAGAGCCCGCGTGCCTCAGTCCGCGACCTGTGAGCTGCAAACCCCAGAGGCGGGAGAGCTCGGAGGGAGGCCGGGGGCCAGGAGGGAGAAAGCCGAGCGAGCCCCTGCTGCGGCTCCTGAGTCCGGGTTCTCGGCTCCGTCCCCTCCGCCCCAGGGGGCAAGGTGGGGGCAGTGTGCCCGGTGAGCCGGCCTGGCAGGAGCGGAGAGCCCGCGTCCTCCAGAGGAGCACCCCCCGCGGGCTGCACGTCATGGGCCCGGGGCTCCCTCCCCCGCCTGTGAAACGGGAAGCGGGTGACAGGGGACGCTGTGACCACAGCAGTCGTCCAGGCCGCACTGCTCGCCACCCGGGACGCGGTCTCCCCTGCTGCGGGAGCCTGCAGAAGGCGCGGGTCCCGGCGGCGGTGCCCGTGGGCGGGAGCCCCGCTCGGCTCAGGCTGCAGGGAGACGCGGTGCGGCTGGGGCAGGCACTGCAGGAAGCACGGCGGGGCACAGAGCCCGTCACCCCAAGTTCATGCCGGGTACAGGCGGTGCGTGCACCACCTCCCCGGGGCACCCCAGCTGCCAGGGCGAGCCCTCCATCCCCCCATCCCTGTCTGCAGTCGGGGGGGCTGACAAAGGGCAGGCGGTCGGCGTGGGGAGGCGTCTTCTCTGGGTGCCAGGGGCCCGGGCTCAGCATCCAGCACCATCTGCTCACTGGCCCGGGCATCTGCCCAGAGCTGCTGTGTGGGGGCACATGGGGCCAGGACTGACCCTGGGCAGAGCCTGGGTTTGGGGTCCCACAAGGCCCTCGTGAAGCCCAGCGGCCAGGCCACGCCAGCAGACGCCCGCGCCCCTGGCTCCGGGTCAGGGCTGAAGGCAGAGCGGTCCAGGGTGCACTGCTCACCCACCCATCCAAGGGGCCGCAGTCTCGCAGGGAGCCCTGTGGGGGGCAGGGGACCGGCCAGGAGAGCAAGGCTGCCTGCCACCCCTCTGGCACTTCGGGAAGGGAGCCAGCGGCACCCCTGAACCAGCTGGGCTCAGCACCGCCCCCTCAAGCCCAGAGTCCGGGGCTCACGAAGCTTCCTGCTTCACGCCAGTCGCCGCTGGACACCGTGGTGCGCAAGGCCAGGCGGGCAGCCCAGGCACGGAGGAGCATTGTCCCCGTCTCCAGGGACTGGCCGCCCGCCTGCCTGCATCCCAGAGGCTCCACACGCGTCGCCAGGGGCAGGCTGAAACCACGCGGAGAAACTCACGCTCACTCATGCTAACTCACACGCACTCACACACAGTCACACGCACTCATACTCACTCACACACCCACTCGCTCACACTCACACACTCGCACTCACTCGCACTCACTCGCACTCACACACTCACTCACACGCAGCCTCCAGGCGGCTGAGCGGCCCCCGCACGCGCTCTCTCTGAGGCTGCGGGTGTCGGGCGCAAGGGCGGCCCGGGGTCCGGGCTGTGAGTGTGGCTCGGCTCTTGTGAAGAGAGGCCGCAGGAAGTCCGTGGAGACCCGGCCCTGGGTGCCCTGGCTCCCACCGGCCCCCCACCCAGAGCACCCGGCCCCAGGCTCTGTCCACTCTCAGCCACCAGCCCCAACCGCTGGCTTGGAGCGGCCACTCTCCCTGGGCCTCGGGGCCCTCCCCGCCAGCCCCTCTGTGACCTCGGTCAGCAGACTCCTGCCCGTACCTCCGAGCCCTGCCCGGACGCCCTCCCCTCTGTGGGGCCGGAGGGGGCTCCTGGTGGGGTCAGACTGGCCGGGCCTCTTGGCTGTTCCTTGCTGAGCCCTGCGCTGGCCTCCGGCTGTAGGGGGGTGACAGGGCCTCCCCGCGGAGGTGTCTCCAGGCCTGAGTGGGGGAGCTCTCAGCGTTCCATGAGGATGACATGAGTGGCAGGCCAGAGCCAGTGGGTTAAGCTCATTCTCCCCACCTCCTGTCACCCCCACTTTCCAGATGAGGGGGCCGGGCCTCATGGGCACCTGACTTGCCCCAGACAAATAAAATGAAGGAAGTGCTGGCCGTCACTCCAGGTGACTTCTTTTTGAGACCGTAAACAACACATATACTCAAAAGCCGGTGGGCTGGGGTCCCCGACTCACTTCCCAATGACCCCCAGGGTCTCCTGGTCAGCTGATCAGTGGCCAGAGGGTCAGTGCAACTCAAGGCTGCAGCTGAGACATGGACGGCCACGGCGGAACGGCGTCCGGCGGGATAGTGCTGGGTGGACACAGGCCGCTTCTTCCAAGGCC
Organism: Rousettus aegyptiacus; assembly: GCF_014176215.1. NCBI lineage: Eukaryota > Metazoa > Chordata > Mammalia > Chiroptera > Pteropodidae > Rousettus > Rousettus aegyptiacus. The sequence goes on from NW_023416287.1 coordinate 978,194, forward strand.
GCAGCCTCAGCCCACAGCGCCCGGGTCTCAGAGGGAGCGCCAGGCCAGCCCCGACCCCGGGACGGCCGTGGCGGGCGCTGGGGTGCTGCGGGGGGCAGGACTCAGGGCCAGGGGTCAGGAGGCTGGAGCCCGCTGTACCGCCTTGTGCCAACGAGCCAGTTCATCGCCTCGCTGGACTCAGGGGACCACCTGTAGCATCAGGGGCTGGACCAGCCTGTCTTCCTGTGAACCCAGGCAAGATGACGCTTCTCAGACGCCAGAGAGCTCTGGGTCCAAGCTTGTGGCTGGAGAGAATGTGCCCCGTCCTCACAGTCTCTGCAGCTTTTGTCCAAGAGAACAGAAGTGTGGACTTGCACGTGTGAAGCGAGGCGGGCAAGGCCCCCGGCAGCCGGTGAGCAGCCTCTGTCTCCACGCTCACAGGAAGGGGCCACGGGCAGGTCGCTCGGCCTCCCTGTCAGCCCCGGTCAGAGCTCCCGGACCCTGGCCAGAGCTCCAGCACCGCCCGGCCTTTCTCCGTGTCTGCCCCGCACCTGCTCGGGAGGGCGGCCATGTCCGCTCGCCCAGCGCTGCGTGCCCAGGCCTGGCCTGCTGCAGACTCGGTGAGAGCCAGGAGGGAATGTGTGTGGTGCCCCACGGCCTCGCCCGCTGAGGAGCCATCAGCCCCCAGGGATGGCACGGCCCCTCCGAGCCCTCTGCCCCTGGGCCGGCTGGGGTGGGCCACCAGGTGCCGAAGCCCCCAGCTCAGGCCAGATGTAGGCCTTGCCCACCCCCAGTGGCGGGGGGGGGGGACCTCAGTCTGCAGTCGGAGGGGAGGGGAGGGGAGGGGAGGGGAGGGGAGCAGAGGGGAGGGGAGGAGGGAGGAGGGGAGCAGAGGGGAACTGCCTGGCCTGCGGCGCCCTGGCGCCTCCCGCGCTGTGCCTGGCCGGCCGGCCAGCCCCCCAGATGCCAGCAGCCTCTTATCTTCTCTGCAAAGGCAGCAGAGCCGGGGCTGGGAGTGGCATGGACGCCAGCCGCGTCTGCAGCCGGAGACGCTGTCTCCCTCGGACGACCCCTCTCAGAAGGGTTCCAGCTGCAGCGCTGAGGGAGGGGGCTGGCCAGGGGGGCTGGCCAGGGGGGGCTGGCCAGAGGGGGCTGGCCAGCCTGGGAGGAGGCTGGAGGCAGGCGCAGCCTGGGAGAGCTGGCCGGAGTTGGGGCTGGAGCTGGGTGGCCTTCCTGGGGTCAGCCGGGGTCTCTGCCAATCTGCCAGCCCCACCCTCCCAACCAGGGGTCATCGGCAGGTGCCTCCCCATTGAGCCCTGGACGGCGTTGTACCCCAGAGCTGGGTGTTACTTGACCGGCACCACTCGACACGCGAGGCCGCCCTCCGGCTTTGGTGGCCAGGACAGCGGTCTCCCCGCCTCGCCTGTCAGGGGCTGGAGACTTCCCTAGCTCCCCTCCCCCTCCCAGCCGGCCAGAGCTCCTGGGCGGACAGTGTCTCGTTTCCTGACAGCACCCCCACTGCAGGTCAGGAAAGCAGACAACGCCCCCCTTGACGAAGGGGACACAGCCTGCAGCGGCCGAGCCACACTCCAGGAGGGACCAGCGGCCCCCGGGCCCAGAGCTGCCCCGGCGGTCGTCCACTGACCCGGCTCTCTGCAGGAGGCGGCCGGGACCCTCGCCCTGAGACACACCGCCCCTTCTCGGAAGCAGGGCCCGAGGTGCGGAGCCCACGGGGCGGCTGACCTGACGCACCCGAGGCGACGCCCGGCTCCCAGCAGAAACGCCCCCGGCCATGGGCACACGGGCAGTGTGCGGCAGCTGCTCCCGGCCGGCCCTGCTGCTTTCCACAGAGGACCTGGGCCCCGGCGGGGAGGCGGCAGACCCCCCCATTGCTGCCCACGAAGTGCCCGGGGCCTGCCTGACCCCACACTGCCCACCACGCCCCTGGACTAGAGGGGACGCGGTCAAGGGGCTGCACGGGGACCCTCCGCGCGGAGGTGCCGGGACGCCCGGCCCGGCTCCACTCGCCGTGACCAGGAAGAAGGCTTCTGCTGATGCCAGGCCTGGCCGCTGAGCATTAAGGCCTTTGGGGGCCCAACACCCCCAGGGTGCCAAACCCGAGAGCTCGAGCCAGCCCCGCTGGGCCGTCTGCAGGCCAGCGTCCCAGCCGGCTGCCCACCCGGGAGTGGGGCCCCAGGCCGCCGGGCCTGGCCGTGGCTGACAGCAGGGACCAGCAGGCCGGAGCGGAGGACGCAAGACCAACAGTGCCCACGGGCGGCCGCAGAGGGAGCCTCACTCATGGCCGTGCGTGCAGATATGCGTGCACATGCGTGTGCAGACGTGCATGCGTGAGCTCGGCCCTTCGCATTCAGCTCCTGAAACCAGGACCGGGCGAGCGCGGCCCGGACCCTCAGAAGTGCAGCCCCTGCCCGGCCCCGGACGGGTGCTGAGCCAGGCCACCGGGAGAGCAGAGCTCATCTCCCGGTCACTGCCCGTGGCCGTGTTCCCGCGCTGTCACGCTCGGGGACGGCAGACATGCGCCTGGCCCGGCACCTTGCGTCAGTGCCGAGCGGACCCGAGACCCCTGGAGCCCCTCAGCCGGGCTCTCTCAAGTGCGATGTTTCCGTCGCTTTTATATTTACCTGCGTAGCATTTGTTCGTTGTGGAAAATACGAAAAATGCAAAAAAACCCTTCAAGGTGAGCATGAAAGGCGCGTGCAGTCCCAGTCCGTCAGCCACCGTCCCCTGCCCAGACTGTGACACCTTCGAAACCGTTGTAACGTCCCCCGACTCTCGTCAGGGCCCACAGCCCCCTCAAGGCGGCGCGGGGTGGGGAGGGCACTTGGCTTTGAACCTCCTGCTAAGAGGCCTCTCTTTTTCGTTCAAGAAGACAGGATCTGTGACGGGGTCCAGATGCTGTCAGAGACAACCAGCGCCCCTCCCATCTGTCACTGCGCCTGGAAGCTGGCAAAGGTCCCCGGGGTGTCCAGCCCGAGCGGCAGCCTCTGCTCCTGCTGCCCAGGGCGGCAGCCTCAGGTCTACCCGGAGGCACCGTTGCATAGGACACCACGGGTCCACAGCCCCCCCACCGCCTGCACCCAGCGCCCTCTGCCCTGCTGGGGGTCAGCCCTGGGGGAGCCTCCAGAGAGTGAATCTCCACCCCAGGCCGCTCTGCCACCTCCCCGTCCCCACGCCCACATTCTCCTTGGGAGTCTCAGACTTTTAATTATAAAAATAACACATGTCCAATTTAGAGATTTGTTAATGCAGAAAAACTGGCCAGTTACTGCCTCCTGTTAGCCATTTCTCCACACTCTGTTTTAGTCGCCTGGTTTCATGCCTGGCTGTGTGACCTTGGGCTCCCAAGCTAACCTCTCTGTGCCTTGTCTCCCCGTTTGTAACAGGAACAACAACATCCTCTTACTCTGAAGACCGACTTGATGCGAGAATCAGATGAAAACACCAAGGCGCAGAGCCGCCTCATGCCGCGTTAGCTAGTCAAGAACTGGGCTGGTCTTATTCCAAGTGAGAACTACGAGCCCCCCTGCCCCCCGGATTTGACACGGGTCTTTCCTCTCTCTCCAGGTCTCTTTTGGAGGGAGGGAGTGTCTCGGCCTCAGCTAGCTGAGCCTCCCCTTGTCGACTTCTCCTCGCCCCTGGTGCTGGCCGGCACCTTCCTGTTGCGTCTGGACATCCTCAGTCGCCAGGCTCTGAGGGCAGGAGGCAGAGCAGGGTTCGGCCAGCCTCACTGTCCTGCAGTCTCAGCGAGGGGACACGGTCTCGTGCTACCTGGGACCCGGCACAACGAGTTGCCAGGCCCTGATGGCAGGGGACCCCTCTGCCCTTGCGGGGCCCACCGCGAAAGGGAGAAAGGCGGAGAGCCCCGGCTCGGGTCCCTGAGGGTAGCAGGTAGGGAGGGCGGACACCACAGAAGTCCAGCCTGGCCCCATGGACCCGGGACCAAGGGCAGGAGAGGGTGGGGGAGGGAAAGGGAGGAACCGAAGGCCCCCTGTGCCCTCCCGGTGGCACGCGGCCAGGTTCTGTGGGGTGCCCTTGGGGCCCTACCTCCTGCCTTCCCGGACACTCCACCCTAGACTGTCTGGCCAGGTCCCCTGGGCTCCCCAATGTGCACCTGAATCCCAGTCTGCTGTCCCCAAGAAGAGCAAGAGGACAGAAATGGCCACCCCACCGCTCCCCAGGGCGACAACACCCCTAAGCCTAGATAGTGGGGGGCTGCCCCTAGCCCCAGTGTCCTCTACACCCAGGAAAGTGAGCCGAGGGCCCCCCGCCCCGTTCTGCAAATGGAAAACACATTCCCAAGGACCAGACAAGGACGAAGTGGCCGGCCCTGCACCTGCCCAGCCAGTGTGGCCTGCTGGGTGCTGCCCCTCAGAGCGGCGTGGGCAGGGAGGTTGGCCTCGCCCATCAGCGCAGCTGAGCGGAGCCCACGCCAGTCATCAGGGTGCACCCCTGGTGGGCACCCCCAGGACCCGAGTCCCACCACCCGCCCCACATTTCTGGGGCCAGGAGGAGACTCCCCCCCCCCCCATCCTTGGAGGTCAGGAGAGTGGAAGTCCACCCAAGGGTGGGGGCGAGGAGCTGCGCTGGGACCACGGAGGGGGACAGGGGCTGCCTCCTGAGGGGCGCCGACCCGCCACGCCCCGCTCCCCGCTGGGGACGCGCTTCTCAGTTGCCCCGCTTGGTCCAGAAACTGCGGAAACGCCCCCCGCCCCGCCGGGACTCAGCGCACGCAGCGCGCGGTGCCGGGTTCCGGTCCAGGGACTGGAGCCGCCGCTGCCAAGGAGGCCGGATCCCTGCTCCGGGCCGGGAGTCCAGGGGCGCAGCGCGGGGGCCCCACCGCGCACGTCGGTGAGCGCGCTCCGCGGGGTTCAAGGACTTATCCGCAAACCGAGCCAGACCCCGGGCCAGCCCCGGCGGACCGCGGGGCCGGCGAGGACGGAGGAAGGGGATTCGCGAATCCCGCGCACAGATTTAGAGAAGGTTCTGCCGCCCGCTACCCCGGGACGCACGAGCGCCGGCCCGCTGCTGTCGCCTGCGCTGGCCGGGCCTCGGAGCCGGGCGCCCCGCGCCTGGCGCCCGCGTCCCCTTTCCCGCGGAGCGCCGTGGGCCGGGCCTGCGCGGGTCACGTGGCGCCGTGGCCGCAGCCCCAGCCCCGGCGCTGACCCCGCCGGGAGCGCGGGGAGGGCGCGGGGAGCGAGGGGCGGCGCGGCGGGGCGGGCGGGGGCGGGGCGGCGCGAGGGGCGGCCGCGGCGCCGGGGTTCCCTGCGGAGCCGCGCGGCCCCCGCTCCCAGTCCGCAGCGTGCCTGTCGCCCGCCCACCGCGGCCGCCGCGCCCTCCCGCCGCCCCTCTCAGCTCCCGCGGGGCCGACCCCGGGAACCTCCGAGGCCCCGACAGCGGAGGAGCCGAGCTCGGCGTCCCCGGTGCCCCGCGCGCCCGGGGCCCGCCCCAGGGACGGCCCGGCCGCGGCCCGAGGACCCGCACCTGCCCCGCGCGTCGCGGGCGCGGACGCCCGGCGGCCGTGACCTCCACGCCGGCCCCTCTTGCCCACAGGTCAAGGCCGCGCCCGGGACGATGTACCAGAGCCTGGCGTTGGCCCCGAGCCCCGGCCCGGCCGCCTACGCCGACTCGGGCTCCTTTCTGCGCGCGCCGGGCGCGGGGGCCCCGGTGTTCGTGCCGCCGGCGCGCGTCGCCTCCGCGGTGCCCTACCTGCCGGCGTGCGAGCCCGGCCCGCAGCCCCCCGCGCTCGCCGCGCACCCCGGCTGGGCTCCGGCCACCTCGGCGGACTCTCCCGCCTTCGGCGCTGGCAGCCCACCCCCGCCGCTGGCAGCTCAGCCTTCTGGGGCCACCGCCTTCCCCTTCGCGCACAGCCCCCCGGGGCCCGGCGGCGGCGCCGGGGGCCGCGATGGCAGCGCCTACGAGGGCGCGCTGCGGACTCGGGAGCAGTTCCCCGGCGCGCTGTGCAGGCCCGGCGGTGGCGCCTACCCCGCCACCTACCCGGCCTACTTGAGCGCCGAGATGGCCCCGGCCTGGGCCTCCGGACCCTTCCAGGGCCGCATCCTGCACGGTCTCCAGGGCCGCAGAGCCACTTTGGGTGAGTGCGGTGCTGGGGGCGGCTCCACCGACTTGGGTCCTGGGTGCTGTGCATTCCCGGGTGCAAACCCGCACCCTACGAAATGCGTGGCTTTCCTGGCCTGGGGCAGGCCGGCCCGGGGCAGGCGGAACCCTGGGGACAGGGCAGTGCCTGCCGCAGCCTCACCCGGCGAAAGGAAAACCCCGTGTCCTGCGTTCCTGTTGCACGTCAGAAGGAAACGCATCGATTTCTGCTTTCCTTCCCCGAACCGAGCCTGGCGTTCTGGCGGGTGCCGGCTTCGAGCCTACGTGCTAAACGTTTGTACAAAAAGTTTTGTAAGTGACTTCTTGAAGTTCGAAACAGCAGTCTTTTTAAGCAAGCCGCCAGGTTCCTCTCTGTCCTCGAGTGTTTACATATTCTAATTCGAGACCTGGTTCCAACAGCTCCTCCTTATCAATTTGGATAATCGGATTTCAGGCCTGCAAAGCGGGGAACCGCTCCAGCCCTCCGCGGCTCCACTGTCACCCCTGGCAGCCCGATCCCGGCCACACCTCCGCCTGCCACCCCAGCGCAGGAAGCGGGTGCCCGCAGCCACGGCGCCCAGGAGCGCCCCGCGCTGGCGCCCACCCTGGCCGGGGATGACTGATCCCCGCCCCACCCCCGCCCCTTGGCCCCAGAGTCACCGGCAGCGTCACCGGCGCCTGGCGGGCCTGGAAGCCGGTTGGGTGTTCCGAGTGCGGGGTGCAGGCCGAGCTGCCCTGCCTTCCAGGCGGGACAGTGCGTACGACTCCAGCAGAGCGGACAGTGGGGCCCTGGTCCTTGTGAGGGCCCCCGATCCAGGCCCTCCCTCTGCCGGTGTAGACGCTCCTGCCTTTCCCAGGGATCAAAGTCGCAGCGCCGTGCAGGGCCCTGGATCCCGGCGGCTCCCCGAGGCGTCATTTGCCCGCCCTCCCCCACCTTACGACAAAACCCTGAGGCGGAGTGTTTTAAATCCCCTCCACTGACTGCACAGACTGAAAATTAAAAATTAAAACAGATAAATAGATTTAAAAGTAAAGTCAGTCGAAAGCGCTCAGATAAAAGGGAAATCGCGGCGGCGGCCTCGGCCGGGAGGAGCCGCCCGCCCCAGGCGCTGCCTGTCCCCGCAGGGTCCGAGGTCCTGGGGGAGTTCCCCGGCGAGGGCCGGGAGTGCGTCAACTGCGGGGCACTGTCCACACCGCTGTGGCGACGGGACGGCACCGGCCACTACCTGTGCAACGCCTGCGGCCTCTACCACAAGATGAACGGGGTCAACCGGCCGCTGGTGCGGCCGCAGAAGCGCCTGGTGAGTGCGCGGGGCCGGGGGCCGGGGCGGGGCCTGCCGGGCAGCGGGCAGCGGGAGTCCCACGGGTGCTGGTGGGAGGCACAGGAGTGGGTGCCCCCACCAGCCTGGGGCCCTGGCGGCTGGTGGCCACCGCCCGGGGAGCTGGAGGCCCCGGCCCTGAGCCTTTAGGCGGCGCTTTGGCGGGGTCTGTGGGGGAGGTGAGGGGTCTCCCCAGAACGGTTGTCTCTGGACCCTGGCTGCGTAGGCGATGGCCGTGGACCGAGACAGCCTCTGGGGGCTCAGCCCTGCGGCTCCGAGGGTGACTGGGGTGAGCGAGCTTCTTGTCCGGCCTAGTGCTGGGGGTCTGAGGGGACCTGGCAGGGACCGAAGGGCAGGCCGGTCCGGGTGGGTGCCGTGCCGGAGGCCACGGGGTGCTCTGGGTCCATGGCCGTCCTCAGGGCAAGGCTTGTTTTCACTTTTGGTTCCTTCTGGCGTTTGGCGGCGTGGAAGTGGGGGGCTGGGAGCCCGACTTTTGCCCAGGGTGGGGCAGAGTCCCCACAGCTGTGTGCAGGTGTAGAGGTGCTTTGTTCGGCCCCGTTCCACAGGCAAACCCTGATGCGCGCGTCATTCCGTAAACAAGTGTGGGGCCTGCCCGGCTTGCGGGAGTCCCGAGTCGGTGGGGCTGCGGTGGCTCCCGGCCGGGGTCTGGCTGCCGGGCCATTTCCGGGGGTGCCGAGCCTCCCCGCCCAATGCTGGGGTGAGGCCGTGTCAGGGCCGAGATGCGGGTTCTGGCCGCTCTGGCACCTGAGGCCCTGACGGGGTGTGCCCGGGGTCCAGTCCCTGGCCGACCCTGGCGTGCGTGGCTCCACCAGCCGCTGCCGGTTGCTGGTCCGGGCCGGGGGCCTCGGCCGCAGGCCTTTCTCCACGGAAACCCAAGGCCCTGCCATGGTCAGCACTGGGCGGGCCTCTGAGGCCCCCAGGCGGGCAGGAGCCGGGCCGACGCAGGCAGTTGCAGGGTGGCCACTGTTTTTTTTCCTCTGATCTGGGTTAGAGTTTGGGGCTCTGTGTCCCCCAAAAAGGGGGACAGGTTAAAGAAGGGAAACAGGCTAAGAAGGGAAGGGTCCTGTGGGGTTGCAACCCAGACTTCCTGACCCCAAGCAGCAGCCTCCCCCGCCCCCGCCCCGGCTCCGTCCTCTCCCTAGGCCGGGCCTCCCTGGCTCCCCGAGCAGGGTCCTAGGGGTCCTCACCTGACACTCAGGAAGGACGGCCCAGCTGATCGCCCTGTGGCCGGTCCTGGGAGGGCCAGGCTGGCACGGAAGCCTGAGTCTCAGAGTCCTGAGGCTCCCAGCCAGGGGCTGGGCTGGTGGCCCTTGCTGGCCCCATACTCCAGTGCCTCACTGCCCCCCACGTGTGGCCAGGCCTGCTGCCCCAGCGGGGGCTTCCCCCAGAAGAACTTGTCCTAACCTTCTTTAAAATGATTACAAACATCCTAGAAACTTGTCACCAAAAATACAGGCGTGTGACAGTAACGAGCCTACGCACCCCCCCCCCCCCAGGGTCCCACGTCTCGGTTGCTCTCTGAGCCCCTGCGTGCCCTTAGTCACACACAGTCTGGGGTGCGGAGGTGCCTTTGACCTGAGGCCGCCATCAGGAGACATGCAGGGTGGATGGCTGTGGGGTCCCCCTCCCCGTGGGCTGCCCATCTGCCCGCTCGTAGGGCCGGATGCCCCTGGAGCCCCACACGGCCTGACTCTCAAACACAGCAGCCCACGGCCAAGGTCAGCGGACGGCAGCCCCGCTGGCCCCAGCCCGGCTCTGGCGCCAGCTCTGGGACGCGGCCCGGGACTTGGCGGCGGGAACGGGCCTTGACTGGGCTCCAACCGCTCACGCTCAGGGCCGCCGGGCGCTCCCTCCGGCGTGGCCCACCTCGCGGACTCCCAAGCACCAGGGGACGGCGCTTGATCGGGCCCAGGACGTGTCCACCACGGCTTCCTGTCCAGGAGCAGGAGACCGGCTGAGATTGGAGCTCCCTCCCCGCAGTGCTCCGGGGCGGCCCGGGCCTGGTGCTGACTTTCTCCCCAGTGTCTCCCAGTGGGGAGGGACGGCCTCACCCCTCTGGCCCGTCCCTGCCCCTCCTGCCCCTGCTCCTCCCTCCCCCCCAGGGCCCCCGCCCAGGCTGCCTTGGCTGCCAGCAGGCTTTGAAGTTTCACTTCTTTTGAAAAAAAACAGACCAAAGAAGAAAAACAAAATGCAGCCGAGAGGCCTGGCCTGGCGGTCGGGTCCGGGCCCGAGAGTGGCCGGGCCTGGCTGCTTGTCCGGTCAGGGAGGGGACAGACGGAGGCCCCCGGGACACGGAGGGGGGTTTGTGCCCCGGGAGCAGCACGGCCTGCTGGCCCCCCCGTGCCCCTGAGCCTCAGTTTCCCCTCCGTGGAACGCAGTCTGGGGAGGGGAGAGGACATCGACGAGCAGACACCGTTTTTATTTGTTTTTATTGAGAATTCCCCTCCCATTTTTAAAATTCTAACGTGATTTTCCGATTTCTTAATTGTAAGGCGTGCGCACTGTCCAGAGACTTAGACGCGCCCTGCACGCCGTGGGGGAGGCTGCGGGCCGTGTGCTGCCCCGGCCCCCCCCCCCCCGCCAGCGCCCCCTGGGGTGCAGAGTGACCGGAGGGGGGGGCGTTCGGGGGCGCGTGCGTCTGCGGGCGTGCTGTGTGATCCCGTTGGTGGCTCCGCGCCCTCTCGGGAGTTTCTGTTGGAAGGGTTTTAGTCCCAAGAGGCCGGGGTGGAGGCACCCTCACGTGATTCCTACGTTTCCGCGACGGTGGAATTTTTCTGAACATGGGACAGGGGTGGGAACTCGGGGGTGGGGGTGGGGGGGTCAAGGTGCCCGAGGTTTCCTAGCCGCATGGGGAGTGCGGGGGGCCTCAGGCCACGGTCCCCTTGGGTTCGGCGGCACAGTAGGAGGTGGGGACCCGGGCAGAGCCCACACTGCTACCGGGATTCCTCATGGGGCCGAGCACCCCAGGGCTTTGCTAAATCTGGTGGCCAGAGGAAGGTCCCGAGGCCTTGCCACGTGGGGAAGATGGCTGGCATGGGGGCCGGGGGCTGGGAGGGGACCCTTCCTCAGGCTGGACAGTGGGCTTGGGAGGGCAGAGTGACATGCCCACCCCTCTGAGCCCTTCCCTGGCCCTGCTCCCAGCACGAGAGAGGCCAGTGCCGGGGAGCGGGCAGGAGAGGGGACACCCTTGGTCCAGGGCAAGCAGCTGCGGTCTAGGCAAGGCCAGGGTGTGGCCGTGGGCTCCCAGGCCTGGGGTCCCGGGCTCCTGCCTGGAGCACCCCTCTGTCTGCTCTGGGGCTGCAGTCCCCACCCCGCAGCTCTTCTGGGGCCTCGGCGGGGCGCCGGCTCTCCACTCCAGCTGGGGCACAGGTCCCCCGGGCATGCCGAGGAGACCTGGAGAGCCCCAGCCGGGCCGGAGCGCCCACCTGCGTCCCCTTGGCGGCCTCCGGGGCTCGTCCCTTCCTTGCCTTTCGGTTCTGTTGTCTGGAGCGTGGGGTGCAGACAGCAGGGGCGAGTGGGGGCCCTGCAGGCCGGGCCTGGGGGGCGGAGTGGGGAGGGGGCAGGAGGCGGTTTTGGAGTCCTCGGTTTTCTGGGGAACGGCTTCAGACAGGCGCCCACTGTCCCCCCAGGCCATTCACAGGGCCAGGCCTGTGCCCCTGACCACTGGCCACGGCCCGGGGAAGCAGGTGGCCGGCCGGCAAGCCTGGCTGCCCTCGGTCATTGCAGAAGGAAGGGTCTGGAGACTGACAGACGGGGAAACTGAGGCTGGCCCCATCCGCCCGCCCCAGCCCAGGACAGTTCCTTTCGTGCCTGGGTTTGGCTGTGTCTTGATTGTTCTCTGGCTGGGCCCGGGCCGGACGATAGGTTGAGGACACACGTCCTAGGAACAGCCGTGAGCTTCTGCCCCAGTGCCGGGGCCACCACCGGGACACTGTGGCAGGTGTGCCTTGGTCTGACGCTGGCCGCCTGCCGTGGGAGGACGGTCTCGACACCCTGCATCCCCGTGGTTCAGACGAGGGACTGGACTGGGCCGGGGCTCGGGAACAGGGAGCAGCAAGGGCAAAGCCCGGGGGCAGGGGTGGGGGCGGTGCCAACGGGAGGCTGTGCTGCTGGGTGCTGGGAAGGGCTGTGGGTCCAAGGCGCCCTTGGGGACCCCGGGCTCGGCACAGAGCATCTGGGCCCCCAGGCTGTGGGCAATAAGACCCCATCCAACACCAGAACAGGAGTCAGGCAGAGTCCGTGCTGAGAGGCGGCGCGGGCCCACACCTGGCCATGGTCCGTGTCGGGCGCACCTGCATGCGGCCCGCGCGGCTCACGCCGCCTCCCGCCCGCAGCCCTCGTCCCGCCGTGCTGGCCTCTCCTGCGCCAACTGCCACACGGCCACCACCACGCTGTGGCGCCGTGACGCGGAGGGCCAGCCCGTGTGCAACGCCTGCGGCCTGTACGCGAAGCTGCACGGGGTGAGTGGGGGCTGCAGAGGACGGGGCGGGCCAGCCCGGGGGCCGCGTGCTACCCGCGGGTCACCATCGTGCGGCTGGGCACACACCCCTCCGCCGGGACAAGGCCAGACACCTGATGCCTCGTCTGGCCTCTGCGCCCCCGGACCCCTGGGACCCTGGGCGCGGAGGGGTTGGGGTGGGACGGCTCCTCCACACCCACCAGGAAGACAACACTGAGCCCGGGCAGCAGCTCACCCAACGGGGCGGTGAGGACGTGTCGGCTCCAGGAGCGGCCGGCTCCGCGGGGCCGTGATCAGGGCGGGTGTCCACGTGGGAGGCCCCGGGGCGAGCAGGGAGCGGGGCCAGCCGTCCGCCCTGCCTGCATCCGCCAGGTGCCCAGGCCCCTGGCGATGAAGAAGGAAAGCATCCAGACGCGGAAGCGGAGGCCGAAGGGCGCGGCCAGGACCAAGGCCGGCGCAGGTGCGGGCCGGGGCCGCCAGGGCGCCCGCGGGGAGCCCCGCCCCAGCCGCTGCCCCCCGCCCCGCCAGCCCAGCCGCTGGCCCCCCCGCCCCGCCAGCCCAGCCGCTGGCCCCCCCACCCCGCGCCCCCCACCCCCCCCCCCCGCCCCGACTGGGCCCCCGCCCCTTGCCCCTCCCGCGTGGTGCATGCTCTCGCCATGGAGTCACCGAGGGTCTCACATTCTGCCGTTAGACATTCACATCTTTGGTACAAGCTTCGCCTTCTGAAGTACAAGTACCGGCTCTGTCCGGGGTGGCGGTGCTCGGGGGCGGGGCGGGGGGACGGAGGGGGCCCGCCCAGCCGCCCTCGCCCACTGCGTGTCCGTGTCCGTGTCCGTGTCCGTGTCCGTGTCCGTGTCCGCGCTGCGTGGCCGGACCCGGCCGCTCCGCACACGCCCCACCGTCCCCCCAGGGTCCGCAGGCCACAGCACGGCCTCTCCGTCCTCTGTCCCCACCCCCGAGAGCCCAGCGGCCACTCTGAAACCGGAACCCAGCCTGGCGCCCTCTTCCTGCCCTGCGCCCAGCGTCACCTCCCAGGTAAGGCAGGTGTTGCGGGTGGGTGTCCGGGGCTGGCTCCCGGGCGCCGCAGGGACCCAGACTCCCTGGGCAGCTGGGAGCCGCTGTGGGCCCCTCCGGGAGCTCAGCCGGTCACAGGTGCTGCGGGCTGACCTGTGGCCGACGCTGCGCGGGAGCCCTGTGTGCGCGGCCGCGTCGGCCCTCACGAGGGGTCCCCCCGTCCCGCACCGAGGGAGCGCCTTGGGCTGATCTCCCTGCCGTGAGGGCTCTCGGCCCGCGGGAGGCCTCCGGTGTTCTCAGGTGAACCCTGTCCTCCCTGCAGGCCTCTGGCCACGCAGACGACCCCCTGGCCCCCAGCCGCCTGGAGTTCAAGTTCGAGCCCGAGGACTTCGCCTTCCCCGCCACGGCCCTGGGCCCCCAGGCTGGCCTCAGGGGGGCCCTGCGCCAGGAGGCCTGGTGTGCACTGGCCTTGGCCTAGGTCCTCGCCACCCACGGGCCCCGGCTCATGCCCGCGTCGCTCCAGCACAGCAGACTCCGCCTGCCCACCTGCCGGGAGAGCCGGGAGCCAGCAGGGCCCCCAGGCCCAGTCAGGCCCTGGAGCAGGAGGAAGATGGCCGGGGAGGGGCTCGAGCCCCCCACGGACGGCATGGGACCCCAAATGCTGCAGCAGCCTCTGACACACACTGGCCACGGCAGCCACGTGAGACTGGGGGCAGCCGGCGGCGCTTGGCACCCCAGCCTGTGCCCACGGGTCGCAGCAGCCGGACAGCCCCGCCTCCTGCTGTAAAACCGGGTCGAAGGTGGACTGGCCGAGGCCGGGCAGGGACAGGACTGGGCAGCGGTGGACGCAGGCGCCCGCGGGACTCGGGGTCTGTCCTGCATGTCGCACGTTCCAACGACAGGGGCACGGCATGGGGAGCCCTCCCCGAGCACAGACTGCCCAGGACGGTGTGCAGGCCACGCACCGCACCAGGACGCCACCCCAAGGGGAAGCCTTCACCGCGTGGCCCTCGCGGACTCCCGTATTTACTGGGACAGGTTTCCCAGAGGGGCAGGAAAGGGCCTTGTTCTGGCGGAATCCATGAGCACCCCTGGGGGGCAGGACAAAGCGCCTGGGCCCCCCACCCAACCCACACGGGCTGCCAGCCTGCCCGCTGTCCCTGAGTCCCGAAGCGCACCCCTTCTTCCTACAGGGGCCCCCCACGCAGGTTGGACGGGGAATGTGCCGGTCGGCTGGCCAGAGGCAGCGTGGCAGGACAGCCCGGTGTTGGGGGGCAGAGGGGAGCGGGCGGCGCCCCGCCAAGCGGCCTCAGCCTCCCTTCTGTTCAGATGCTGCCTCTCTCCAACGAGGCCTATTTTCTCCAGGAAAGCCAGAAACTGGGAAAAAAAAGCTTGCAAAGCCTGCGGTTGATAGCGTCTCTCTCCCGACTCTGCATCTGATTCAAAAACCTTTCGCACCTGCGAGCCCCCGAGTTGGCCGTGCGCCCCCTGCCGTCGTCACAGGCGTCAGGGTCCGGACGGGCCCCTCGCGGTTCAACTGGCCCGCCGCCCGCACGGTGGACTCTCGTTATTTTTTCAAAGACAAACGAGTCCGTGAGAAAATGTCTGAAATAAAGACCTTGACTTTGCTTTCCTCTCCCGTGGCCTGCGAGGGTCCCCGGCCTGTCTGCGGGGCTGGGCCCAGGACCCCGCTGGGTGGCCAGACGTGCGGCCTGGGTCGTGGGGAGAGCCTGCTGCCATCCCGTCTCCATGCCCACCGGCCCTCCCGGGAAACGGAGGCGAACGGTCCCCATCTCCTGGTCCAGCCCCCCGCCCCAGCCCCTCGGGGCGAGCACTGCCCTGTGCCACGCCATCACGCGCCCCCCCCCCGCGGGAGAAACCGAGGCACCGGCCACAGCAGGGCCGGGCAGGGGGGGAGCGGCAGGGCGTCCTCACACGGCACCTCCGCCCGCCAGGCGGCCCGGCGGCTTCTCCCGGAACCTCAGTGTCCCCATCCGCAGGTGGCAGCGGGCGCCACGTGCCTGTGCCAGGGTCCCTAACCCGTGAGCATGAGCAGTGCGTGTGCACCCGCGAGGCCCCAGGGTGTGGAGGCCGCACTCGCCACGTAGCGGCCCGAGGGGGCTTCCTGGAGGTGCCCGCAGTGGGACAGGCGGGACGGGCCGGAGGGGCCGGATGTTGGCAAAGGGGCGTCACCAACAAAGGGAGGTTTGGCAACGAGGGAAGGAAGAAGCCGTCGCTTCTGTCTGTCTCTGTCATTTGTAAGGACGTGCCCAGGATGTGGGGGGCTCAGCGCCCCACCTCCGGGTAGGAGCCTCGCTGCTAAATTTAAGCCCTGCTCCCCGAGCGCCTCTCCAGGGCCGGAAGCTGTCAGGACCTGGAGCCGTAACATAGCCCCGAGCGCCCCCTTCCTGCGGCTCTTCCTCCCGCCCCCCACCCCGAGGATCTGCCAACTCGTCACAAACAACTGGACGCTGGGGAGCGGGCAGGCTGGGGCGGCCCGGGCCGCTGGTCCGAGCGACAGGATGCAGACAGGCCGCCTGACCGTGCGCCTCGCCTCCCACACCCTCTGCGGCCGAAGTCGGGTCCAGAGAGCCCGGAGGAGGGGTCCTCCGCCCTGCGGCGGCCCCTCTCGTCCGCAGGGGCTGTCCGCCGAGCCCCCACTGGTCCGTCCGAGGTGGAAGTGGGGAGACCCTGCGATGAAGCAGGGCGCAGGGCATGGGAAAAGCAGGGAGAGCTGGGGGGGCCCTGAACCGGAACATCTCGTCAAGCACCCCAAAGCCTTCCACCGGGCTTCGCTCCACATGCAGAGCGGCAGCCACACGTCCACGGACGGCCCTGCCCAGCCTCCGTCCAGCCTGCCGGGCGCCAGGCCGTCCCTGTGGGGCCAGGGCACAGCAAGGGCCGGCCGGCCACCGGACGGGCACAAGGCTCCGCGGGCCGGGCCGGGACGCGGCGCGCTGGGCGGGGAAGCCACCTCTTTGTTTGACCAAATAAGGACTTGTCTCCGAGACGGCCACCGCTGTCACCGCTGTCACCGGTATTGGGCCACCAAGTGCAGGGTCCGCAGCCTCGGGGGAGGGACGGCGTGCTCACTCTCCTCACCGCCGTCCTCCGGGCCGTGTGGACAGGCGTCCAGACAGGCGGACGAGGCCCCCGCGCGGACCTCCTTGGGCAGACGAGGCCAAGAGACTGGGCCCCCTGAAGCTGGGCTGCCCGTCCAACATCGGTGGGGGTTGAGCTGGCCGAGCCCTGCCGGGTGGCCGGCCCCCAACAGCCGGGCGGAGGCTGTGCCGGGCAGCCCCCCCACAGTGCCCTGCGAGGCCGCCAAGACGTTGACACGGAGGGCTCCAGCCGCCTTATTTATTATCTGATAAAGGGCTCCCGGCTCCACTGGTGGACGGCGTCTGGCTGCGCCGGGGCCTGGGGAGGGCGGCGGTGGGCGGGGGGCCCGAGCAGACTCCGCGCTGGGCTCCGGGCAGGATGCCGCACGGAGGGATGTGGGCTTTTCCGTCCCTGGCCAACAGCCTTTGTTCTCCAGGCCCCACTGAGCCTATGGAGTGGCCCCCCGCCTGGGTGTCTCAGCCCTGAGCCCGCCCCTCTGACCCCCCATAACCCCCACTGCAGCCCCCCTCTGCAGGTCCCCTTCCCGCCCAGTCTCTGCCGCAGCCCGGCCCCCAGCCCGCCTGGCCGGAGCTCAGAGCTCCCCGCTGCAGGCCCAGGCCTGTCTCTCCCCAAACGCTCTGACCCAGGCGCGGCCTCGGGCGCCCCGTCCCCCACACCCGCGTCCACTCTCGGCACAGGCGACGCGGGCCAGCGTCCAGACGCCTCCCACTCCGGGCCTGTGCGCATGCTGCCCCTCGGGCTGCGACTCCCTTCATCGCGTGCGCCTGACCCGGGACGCGGCCCTCGCGGGTCAAGACCGTCTGGCGCCACCTCCTCCACGAAGTCCTCCTCAGGCGGCGCTAGGCCATGGCACATCCACAGGTTCCCGCTGGGCTCGCTGTTACCACCGCCTGGGCCCCCCCCACACACACAGCGCACACAACGCAGACCCCAGCACGCGGGATCTGTCCCGTGGCCGCGGAAGCGTGTCCCGTGAGCCTGAAGGGGCAGGCTCCCGAGGGTGCTGGGCTCACAGCTCACCCCGAAATGCCGTTCGCCAAACCTCCTCCGCGTCAGCCTCTCTTGCCAGGGAGGAGACCGCGAAGGTGGCCTTCCCTGGCTCATCCACTCCTTGACCGTGGGGCTGAGCGCCTCCGGCTCCCCGGCTCTCGCCCGCTAGAAACACCTTCCCCAAGGACAGGCCCTGGCCCCACACAGGCCAACACTCAGGGACGGAGGCCGTGCATGAACGAGCCTGTTCCCTGCTGGGCCGTCACCACCCACAGCCCGTCCGTCCGCGAGGAGGTGGCGTCTGTCTGTCCTCCGTCACCCTGCAGTGCCTTCTGTCCTGCTGAGGGCAGCCGGGGATGGGGTCAAAGGAGGTGAGGCGGGGTCCCCAGAGTAGGCTTTGTGCAGGGGGGTTCATGAAGCCCATGCTCCTGGGGCCTGGGAGGGGCAGGGGACAGGAGGGGCCGGGGACAGGAGGGGCCGGGGACAGGAGGGCCGGGGACAGGAGGGTCAAGGGCCAGGCGGGGCTGGACATTCCCACTCTGGACAACGGAGTGTGGGACTAGGGAAGGAAGGGGCCGCACGCGGCAGGCCTGGCGTGGAAGCCGTGGACGCTGGCCAGGCTGAATCCACTGGATTCCGGTTTCCAGAGATTTGGAAATGACTCTGGGGGTGGGGAGACCCTAACGTGGATAGAGGACTTCATGTGTGACCTCTGAACTCATGGCTGCCGAGTGAGCCCCCTGCGAGTAGAAGGGGACCAGCCGTTCAATAAACATTTGCGAGATTACACAACTGTGCCCTGTTCTGGAGAATCTTTGCTTTCCAATATGCAGAGGGCCTCAGAACACGGCCGAGGGCCGGGCCGTTGCTCTTGGCCTCTGAGAGGCCCTGGCGGCCGGAATGGGCAGGTCAAGGGGGACCCCCAGTGCGTAGGCCACGTGCATGGACGGGGAGAGGGGCGAGGCCATGAGGGGCAGGCAGGAGACGGGGAGACGGAGAGGATGGAGAAGGACAGGGTGATTCCTGACCGCTGACCGCTCACCGTCTTTGGTCTGAGAGCCACAGCCCCGCCCTGAGCCGGGGCCTGCGTCCCTCCCCACGCCGAGAGGCCCGCAGGGCCCTGGGGGTGACACTGGGGCCTGCCCTGGGCTGGGGACGCAGTGTGGGCAGGGCAGACGGCCGCGGGCAGCGTGGAGCGCGGGCGAGGAGTTCCTCTAAGGGTTTGAAGGGAACGCTGCGCTGTCCCAGTCAAGGACCCGGGAGTCTGCCAGCAATTCCGAGAGGGGGAGGGAGGGTGGGTGGGAGGGGCCGGGGAGGGGCCCCTACCCCTGGGGCCGGCCAGCAGGAGCCCCCAGACTCCCCACTGGGGAGCTTCCCTCATGGGTGAGCCACCCCTGGGGCCGAGGCTGCCCCCTGACCCTAGCCCTGCAGACAGAGCTCAGAAGTCACCCAAGGGCACTGGCCAGCTCGAGGCCAGCAAGTGGCTGGTCCCTGGGACTCAGTGTGGCTTTGACCGGCCTGACACCGTGGGGCCTGGGCTTGGACTGGGGAACGGTGTCCCCAAGGAGAATGAGCAACGATCCGCAGGTGCCTACCGGTCCATCTCCCACCCTTGGGTGCGAGGGCTGGGAGAAGGGGGTGGGGTGCAGCGGGTGGCGTGAACTCAGCCGAGCCCGGAACCGAGATGAATGGCTCTGAGGGCCCCTCCCTGGACCCTCTGCCTTCGTTCCAGAAGGATCAGGCGGGCAGCCGCCCCGCCGTGAGCCCCCTGAGCCCTCGGCATAGAGCCCGGAGCCACAAAATTGCCACCCGGGTGATCGGAAGGCCGTAGTGAGCTTCCCTGAAGCTTTTAAACTAAACACAGAAAACCCTTCGTACGGAGCCTCCTCAGTCAAGGGCGTTCGGAGTGAGCATGCGCCGTCCGCCGGGCTCCCGGAGGGCTGCTCCCCGGTCTGCGGTCCTCCAAAGGCCCCCCGCCCCGGGATTTTCTGGTGAAAGATTTAGGACATGCCAGCCCAGCCCCGCTGACCCTCCTGACCGAAGTGCCGGGGCACAGCGCTCAAAGGCAGACGCGCACCTGGGTCGGCCCTGAGCCGCTTCCCGCGCTGGGGACCGGAGAGGACAGAGGGCACCGGACTGCCCGAGCCAGTGAGGGTCACGGCCACTCGCAGATAAACCTCCCCTGTTTATTTTATGAATGAGAGGGGACATTAAATGCTCAAATGAAGTTCATCTTCGCATTCCCTGGCCAAGAGACTCTTAGCGAGCCAGCCCCTTGCAGGGGGCCCTCGGGAAATTCAGAGCCAGGACCGAGGGGCGGCTGCCGGGGGGTCCCCAGGCAGCAGACAGGGTCTCCCAAGCCGTATTTCAGGGCCGCACGGTGCTGGACGGCTGTCAGGAGAGAACACGGGGGTCGAGGACAGATGAACACCACAGCATTAGCCAGACACGTGGGGCTCGTGACCAGATCCGGTCGGTCCGGGTCCGAGTCCCTGCTGCCTCTGAACGGCGGGGGATGGTCGCCCCTGCCGGCAGCCCGGGTGCTGGTGGTGAGGGCCACCCGCCTGGCCCTGGCGACGGCCCCCGCCACCCGCCCTCTGTCCCACCTGTGTCCTCAGTCTGACACGGACCACGCAGCATTTCAGCCACCAGAGAAGATGCAGGCCACACCCCTCAGCCCTGCTCGGCCCCTCACCCACGAGCGGCCTGCCGTGGTCCCCAGGCCAGGACGGCTTTGTCCCGGCAGCTCGGGGGCAGAGAGGGGGCCCCCTAGGCCTCCCTGAGGACCCCAAACGGAGGCAGGAGCAGGGAGTCTGCTCACAGAGCCTCAGGACCCCCTGGCCCGCCGGTCGTCCCCTCGACGCCCCTCCCCGGGCCCCACCCCACGTGGACCGTGGGCCCCCATGCTCAGCCTCAGCCCTGCTCGGCACCTGAGAGGCTCAGCTACTGCTCCGTGCCCCGCAGCCCTCACGCACCCGCCTGTCCCCCACAAGGCGGGGAGCTTTCGGCATCTCCCTCCTCTACCCAGCTCCAGCTCAAGAATTCGATAAAGACCAGAGCCGGCCGGAGTCAGTGACAGATGGCGAGGGTGGACGGCCGGGCCCCCTGGAGACCGGACAGCCTCACGCACCCTCCTGCCCTCCGCGGGGAGCCGGAGCCTAGAGGAACCTGCAGAGGACAGACAATGGGCGCTAAAAATACCCCGCGGGCAGGCAGGGTTTCCCAGGGCCGTCTGTGAGTCCTGTCCGCGGAAGTTGTAAATACTAAATGATGTTAATTCAGAGCCGTTAGTCATCTGGGGACAGCCACGTCCTTTGTGGGGACAAGGGATGTTTTTCCAGATTTCTAATTTATTACTCTTTACAGTAAAATCCAGCTGCAGGCAAAAAAATAAAAGAAAGAAAAAATGCACAAAGCGGGGTCCGCTGGAGCCATGGAGAGCCCCGCCTGGGGGGGTGAGGGCCAGGAGCCCGGCGCTGCCATCACCCCTGCCCCCGTCAGCACCCCCAAATCGGGCAGCGGAACCGCGTCATGTCCCCGGGGGTCTTCGACGTCCCCAGACAATTCCTATCAGTCCTGGACCTGCCCCCCAAGTGGGGTTCCAGTTCCTGCAGGAGCCACCATGGACCCCGAAGCCTCCTCCCACCCCCCTGATGTGCCCTGCCATCAGCCCCCCATCCCTCCACATGGGGCTCTGGGGTTCCCCAGGGCCTCAGAGAGACCCGCACTCTCTTCCAGGCTGCCCTACTGCCACCCGGCCCCCGGGCCTCACGACCCATCTCCGCCCCCACCTGCCCGCAGGGCCCCCGTGTGCTCCGCGCCCTCGCCCGTGCGTCCGTGGGTCTGTCCGCCCCTTCCTGGCCCGTCTGCGTCTGCAGGGCCCCCAAGTCCCCGCCGGCCCCGGCTCCTGCTCACACCCCCCTGGCTGTCTGTCTCGAGTTCCAGCTGCGAGACGGGCCCCGGTGGGCCGTGTGCGCCCCCACGCCCTGGCCCGCCCGGCGCCCGGCTGCGGGGGGCTCGGCAGGGCGCCGTGTGGGAGCGGGGACCACGCCGTCCCCGCTGGGGCACCCCAGCAGCACCATGGTGCCCCAGCGACGGGCAGTCAGGGAGCAGCAGCCTGTGCGGGGCTGGCCTGAAGGTGACCCCCCACCAGCTCGCCGCAGAGAAAGGTCAAGGGTCACAGCTTCCCCAAGGAACACTCGAAGCCATAAAGGGGCGCCATGCCCCTCCAGGCCGGCCGGCCAGCGGTCCCCCCACGGCCCACACAGCCCCGGTCACCCCCAGACCTGCCGGAAGACAGGGTCACGCCGTTCTTGTCCTGCCCCCTGCCTCCCTGCTCCTCTGCCCGAGGGCTCAGGCCAGGGTCTCCCGACACTGACCACTGCTTCGAAGCGCCCTTCGGTCTTGGCGAACTGTCCCACGAGCCCCGGCTCCCACGTCTCCCGAGGGCCTCCCCCTGTGGGGCCCAGGGCAGGGAGCCAGGCTCAGGGACCCAAGGGGACACCCCGAGCAGGCATCTCGGTGCAGAGACGCCCCCAGCCACGTCCTGTGTGACCCCAGCAGGGTGCTAAGCCTCTCTGAGCCTCAGTTTCCTCCTTTGCATGGTCGAGTTAGAAGGGATCGCACCCAGCGGTCGGCAGTGGGGCTGCCCCGTGCCCACCCCGCCAGGCAGGAGCTGCTCACGGGCTGGTCCCCAGCACCTCGCAGGCAGCTCAGTCCCTCCCCATGCTGTCTGCAAAGCCTGAGACGCGGTCCCCACATGTGGCCCCGGCCTTGTCCTCAGGGTGAGACAGGGAAGAGCAGCTGGGCGTCAGGAAGGGGTGGCCACATCCCACGCTGGGCAGGGCAGCCAAGGGTTAATGGCCTTGGGCACATCTGCCGTAGGTGGGGTGCATGGGAATCCCAGTGCAAAGGTCCCGGGAAAGAAGAGCAGCCATAAACCAGAGGGCAGCGTCCGATGAAAGGAGGTCTCAGTGGGCAGGCGGCGCCCAGCGGGCGGGGGCGGGGGGCGCCGGGCCCTGGGCCCTTCCGAGGCCGCCGGGCTGGGCACCGGGTGGGGACTCCGGCCGGGGCGGCTGCAGCGGAGCAGCAAGCGGACAGCATCTGCTTGGGACACCGACCTAGGTCTGCCCCAGGCGAGGGGTCGAGCCCAGGGGAGGCCCTCCCCCAGGGCAGCTGCTCCCCGAGACGCAGCGCCGCACGCGCCACTGCCACTGCGCGAGCCCGGGTCAGCGGGAGCAGCCGAGCCCCCCCAAGGTGCCGGGCTGTGCCGGGGAGTTCTGCCCTCTGCTTCCTCTCTGGACCCCTCCGCAGGGGCAGCCCGGGGGCAGCCCGGGAGCGTGGGGGCTGGGAGGGCGTGCAGGAGGCGGTGGCCCTGAGTGGTGGCTCGTCAGCTCCCTCTCCAGGGGATGGCCTGAGCCAGCGGGAGCCAAGGTGGCTCCCAGGAGGCCCGGGACCGACGGGGCCCCAGTGCAGGGCTGGACGGCACGGGGGGCCTGCCCCTTGGCGGCGGTGGGGACAGACTCTGGAACCTTGTTGCCCAGCCCCCCAGCCCTGCCCTGCCTCCCGGAAGCTTCTCCCAAGCAGTCCTCTATGGGCCGCGGTGAGGGGCCGCCCTCTCAGCCTGTGGGAACCAGGGCACGAAGGCCATCGGGACCAGGTGTCCCCAAGCGCAGGCTCCTCCTGGCCGCGGGAGTCCGGCAGCTCCAAGCCCCAGTGGGGTCCAGGGCTCGGCCGCCGACCCTCCCCCGCAGCAGGTGTGCGGGCCGGATGGTCTCCAGAGCTCACGCGGCATCCTAACCCCCAATCTCAGGTGGTGACCTTGTTTGAAATCAGCGGTCGCAGATGTGGCTAGCTAAGACGAGGTCGCACTGGGGTGGGTGTGCCCCGATCCGACATGACCGGAGCTCTTAGGGGAAGGGGACATTGGGACAGACGCACGCACGGGAGAGGGCCGTGCGAAGGTGGAGCCCGGGGGGTTGCTGGCACCACCAGAGGCTGAGGAGAGGCCGGGGCAGGTTCCCCCTCGGGCAGAACCAGCCCTGCCCACACCTCCATCCGGGGCTTCCCGCCTCCGGCGCCAGGAGAAGATGGATTCCTGTGAGTTAAGCCCCAGGCCATGGAGCAGCCTCACAATGGCCCCGGGAAGCTCACGCAGGGGGCCTCTCCACCACCCTTCCGCCCCGGGTCCAAGCGTCCACCGGGAGAGAGGGCCTTGCCCTGCAGACGGCAGCAGGAACCACAGCCCGTACGACCGCAGGGGCCTGGATCCTTTTAAGCCAAGTGCACGACCTCTCGGCCCTGGCTCTCCTCAGCTGCTCGCAGCCTGGCTAGGTGGCCGGACAGTGTCCTCCTCCCCATCCAGCCGGCGAGGGACGGGGAGGCAGGGCCCCACAGCTGGGCCCGCGTGGGTCAGTGACCGCCCCAGGGCTCTGCTCGCTCTGTTCGAGGGGGTCCGAGCGGGCAGGCAGGACTCACGGGGCAGGAACAAGCATGGCCTCCCCACCCCACTCTCTGCACAACGCCCTGCTCACTTCTGCCACGGCCAGTATTGTCACCCGAAATGTCCTGGTCACCTGCCCACTTGGTGCATGTCTGCCTGCCAACCAGGCATGATCTCGGTGTGCCGGTGGCCACGTTAAGAAAGTAATGGGACACAGGCGCAATTCGTTTCAATGATACATTTTAACCCCGTGAATCCAAAACGCCGGCATCTCAGGACACTGTGGCCGCAGACGGCGCCAACGCGGTTACTGCCTCGCGCCGAGCCGGGTCTGCGCGGTCACTGGGTGTGTCGCTCACGCTGAGCGGGCTGGAACCAGCGCGGGTAGACGGCTCCGCGGGGCTGGGGTCCCGCCGCGCCGTGGACACGCGTGTGTTCGCTGAGGAACGAGTGACCACGTGGACGCGCGGGCCGGGCCCTGCACGTCGCAGGAGGCGGGCTGCGGCTCGGGGGCCGTGAGGGCCGCCCCTCCGGGTCCTCGGGTTGCCAGCGGCAGAGGTGGGACCGCAGCCTCGCCGAGCCACCTCCGACCATCCAGGCCCCTGAGCTTAGCTCCAACCCACACAGGAAGGCGGAGCCGGCGTCTGCGGAACAGGCCCCGTGGACAGAACCCCAGGCGCACAGGCACAGCACCCCGTCAGTGACGGATGGGGTGGGTTTTCCATGCAGCCGCCCCAGAGCGGCCTGGCCACCCAGGCCGGTGGGGGCTGTGCCAGGCTCTGCCGCGAGGCAGAGGTGTCTGCTGATGCCCCCGGGGGGCAGGGTGACGGGGCCTGGTGGGGAGCCAGCAGCCGAGGGTGGGAAACTCACGTCTTCCAGTGAGCACAGCACACCAGGGCTGCCGGGGGCCTGGCCGAGGGCGGGGGGGCCCCTCGTCCCCTCCTGCGTCTGCCTCTCTGGGGAGAGGGCACTGGGGTGACGTGCCCGAGGCCAGCCCGGGCCAGGAGCAGTTTAATGTGCTCTTCTCCCCTTCGCGGGCAGTGGCTTCCCCAGCGCCCCGGCTGACTCCAGGTTCCAGAAAGTAGATAATGGGTTCTTCATCTTGTTGTCACGCTCACGCCGGCCGGAACAACGGGGCAGGCGGAGCACACGGGCGATGCGCAAGGGGGGGAAGGCGCGGAGGAAGGAATGAATGGAGGGAGGAATGAATGAATGCATGGAGGAATGAATGAATGAATGCACGGAGGAATGAATGAATGCACGGAGGAATGGATGAAGGCACGGAGGGAGGAAGGCGTGGGGGGAAGCGGGGCACGGGGCACAGCCCGCCAGGGCAGCGGTGTGTCTCCCACGGGCTCCGAGGCCGGGCAGCCCACTGCTGCTCTCCGGCCGTCACAGAGCCCGCTCCAGATGTCCCCGTGGGGACCGGCACAGACCTCAGCCCTCCGAGTCCTGGAAACATCGCCGAGCCTGTCACTGAGTCCCAGGGAGCCTGTGCCGTGAAGGGGCCCCGCACCGCTGGACCCCGGGCCCGTGGCCACCGCCCGGCCCCGCGGACCCCCACCGGCGGTCTGCGCGCAGCCCCCAGGCTTCGGAAGGACCAGGCGGCCTCGTCCCCGAGGACACAGTCCCCGTGCTGCCTTTGATCTTCCCGCGCACTGGGCCTCCGCTCCCCGCCGACCTCTGTTTATTAGTTCTGAAACGGCCGAACCCCACGCCAAGCATTCCGCAGCTCGCGAGTGTTTATGAAGTGCTCCCGCCGTCGTTTATGGGGAAGCAGCGAGGCCTCGGGACCACACAGGCCTCAGCCCCAGGCCGCCAGCAGGGTCCCCGAGCCGGCCCCGCCCCCTCCGGCCCCCCTGCTCCCACAGTGCCCACCACCTCCAGAGGCCAGGCAAGTGTCCCCCAGGCCACCGGCAGCCCACTAGTGTCAGGTTCGAGGGAGAGGCGGCCGCTCACCTCCACCTCTAAAGCAGGGGCCGAGGGCTCATCCTCCACGTGGGGGTGTCACTGTGTTTGGGGGTGTCACTGCGTCACACTGAGCGCCTCAGATCACGTGTGCTTATTTTATTATTTAATAAAGGCTCCGACAGCTGGGGAGGCCGTGTGTCCCCAGCCCGAGCAAAGCCCCAAGCGATCGAAACCAGGAACTCGGACGCGCGGCCCGGGCGTCACAGCGTCACAGTGGCCACGGGTGGGGACGGCCCGGCGTCCGTCACGGAGGGCGCGATGAGCATCACGGTGCATCGGCGACGTAATGTCGGTCCGCCATTGAAGGGAACAAAGTGCTAACCCTCGCGACCAGGCGGGTGACCCCTCGAGGTCGCCCTCGAGCCAGACGGGAAGACGGCTTGTCGCAGGATCCCGCTTGTGAGGCATGTCCAGGGCAGGCAGAGCCACGAGACAGACAGAGGCTACAGGGGTGGTTGCATGTCACCATGAATGTCACCACGTGTTCGCTTTAAAATGGGTAATTCTAGATCATGGGAAGTTCACTGAATTAGAAAACAAAGTAAAAAAATCTCAGCGAAAGTTCGCAGGACCCCGAGCACGCGGTGACCGTGGGTGCACACAGCGGGCTGTCCCCTGCTCCCCAAGCCCAGAGAGCTGCGGCACGAGGCACACGGACCGTCTGCTGGCAGGCTACTGTGCGGAAGGCCGCGGGGGACAGCCCCAGCAGGCGAGGAAAGCAGCCCGCCCTGATGGACCCCTCGCTGGTCCCCCAGGGCTCCCGGGCACCCACCTCGGGCCGCTCCAGGGTAACCAAGACCCCGTCCAGGGCCGGGGACGCCAGGAAAGCCGCCCTGGCTCCCGGCCGTCTGCAGTAACTTCCGGCCCCTTAATTCGCTCTTTGCTGCTGATCCATAAAGTCAAGGTTTAGACCCTGCACCTCCATGCGTCACCATCTGACCCGCACCTGGAGCAGGAAGAACTTCCTTCCGGAAACGGCAAGTCATGGGAGCATCCGGCCCCGGAGCCGGGCAGAGCCGGGGCTCGGTGGGGGCCAGGGGCCGCCTGCTGTGGCCCCCGCCCAGGATGCTGGGCGATGCCCCTCCTGAGCCCGCCGCCCTCGGGCCGGCAGCCGCACCTTCTGGGCCCACCCCGAGGGGCGCGGCGCTGGCCCACGGGGCCGCACGGGGGCCGCCCGAGGCCACCAAGTCCGTCACAGGCGGCGGCCGCCCCTCACCACGTCCCCGCAGGGCGCCGAGACCGCCAGCGGCGGGTCCCTCCGTCTCCCGCCCCACGTTCTCATCGCTCACCTTTTTTTTTTTTTTGGCCATAAAGTCTGACTCGTAATACTTTCGACTCTTGTTTCTCGTCAAACCGCGACCTTAGGACGCCCCGCCGATGGCAGGTGCATTGCGTACCGACCCCTCCCCCCTCCCACTCCCGCGGCGAGCGCCCGGCGCATCTTGGTTTGACAGTCTCCTCGTGCGCGTGGGGCCGTGCTCGGGGCGGGACCGCCCCTGGCTGACGCCTCCTGCCCCTCGGCCTCTCCTGCCATGGCGGACGGTCGTCCTGACCTACAGCCCTCGCGGGCCCCATGATGCCATTGCCCGATCCCGGAGCTCAAGGAACCGAGGCCCGTCCTGCGCAGACGCGCGGGGCCGGGAGCGCTGCCATCGGGCTGCCAGGGCTGTTCATATCTGGGGACAGGGAAGCAGAAAAACGAGTTTCCGACTTCCCGGAGTCGGGCCGGAAGGCCCAGAACTGCTGGCCCTGCTCCGGGCGGGGCCTCGCGGGAGCGTCGCTGCCCAGTGACCGGGCGGCCTTTGTGGACAGCCGGGCTCCCTGAGCCCACGTCCCCCCTGGCCGACAGACTGGGAGTCTGAGCCCTCCCCGGCTGCCGACCCCCAAAATGACAGTGAAAAAACTGTCAGCGAGCTCGCGTGGGCGGGCTCAGCGGGCCAGGGGCTGCCCCGGCCTCACGCAGGGAGCCCTCTCCTTACTCCCAGCACCCGCCAGGGCACAGGCACCCAGGAGCCCCCATGTCTCGAAAAGGAAGCAGAGGTGGGACATGCCCAGGCACCTGCTGGTCTGTCCCCAGAGCCCCTGCCCACGGCCAGCGAAGGCTGGGAGGGTGTGGGACAGCCAGCGCGGCCCCGACGAGAGCCCCGCGCGCTGCCCCGGCACACGGCGGACGGACGCCGAGCCTCACGCGGAGAGGAGGCCACGGCCCGGCGCGGCCCGCTCAGCATCGAAGGAGAAGAGCCGCGTCGGGGCACGGACGCCGCCGACTTCAGGGCTGACGGGCACGCTGCGGTGACTGGGATGCCGCGGCGTCGGCGCAGGACGGACACGCAGGTCGGCGGTCAGCGCGGACGGCCCAGAAACAGACCCCACCGCCACGGTCAGCTCGGCTCCGACAAAGGCGCAAAGGCGACTCGGCGGAGCAGGGACGGCCTCTTCAACAGACGGGCAGGGACGGCGGACGTCCACGGGCAGTGGGCGGCGTCTGCCCACACACGGACCTGGGCCCGCCACGGAAACCACCCCGACCGTCAGGGAGCTCAGTGCGAAACGCCACGCTGTGAGACTCCTAGAGATACAGGAACACCGGGTGACCTCGGGCCGGTGAGGACTCCTTAGATTCAACACCGTGAAAGAGAAAACCGATGAGCTGGGCTTAATGAAAATTAAGAACCTCAGCTCTACGAAAGCCACTGTCTGGAGAATGAGCAGATCGGCCACAGACGGGAGAGGTTTGCGGAAGACACGTCTGATAAAAGACTGTCACCCAAACACACAGGACTCTTACAACCAGTAAGGAAGCCAGCGACCCGATTAAAAACGGGCAAAGACCCGAGCACAGCGCACCAAAGACGGTCACGCGGACGGCGGACGCGCAGACGCGAGGGCCGTGCATCCGGCATCCCCAGGGGAAGGCGGCTTACAGCGGGAGAGGCCGGCGCCCTCCCGTCGGAACGGCCAGACCCGGGGCACGGACGCCAGCACCCGCGGGAGGACGCGGGGCCACAGGCGCTCGCGCCACTGCCGGGGGACGCGCACGGGGCGGCCGCGTGGGGGGCGGCCGGGCGGAGCCTACAGAACTGGCCGCGGCCCTGCCGCGGGAGCTGACGGCCGCGCCCCTCGGTGTCGGCCTGAGGCGGCGGCCACCCTCGTCCACACGCAGCCCTGCCCGCGCCGTCTGCAGCAGCTCGCTCAGGGGCGCCAACACCTGGAAGCCCCGAGACGCCCTTCGGCCCGTGGATGAATGCTCTGTGCTCGTCCAGACGGCGGGATGTTGCCCAGCGCTAAGAAGAAAGGAGCCGTCGCGTCACCCAGAGACACGGAGGGACCGTAAGCGCGCGTCACTGGGGGAGAGAAGCCGATCTGAAAAGGCCACACGCGGTGTGGTCCCGGCTACGTGACGCTGGGAAAGGCAAGACGTGGGGACAGTGGGAGGGTCGCTGGCCCCGGGGCTGGCGGGGGCGGCCGGATGGACGGTGGGGGCAGTGCGCACACCCGGTGTGACACCGTGACGGCGGGGACGTGTCGTCACGCGTTTGTGCCACATCTGTGGGCTGCGCGAGACACCGACGGGGACCCCGCCGAGTCCCGTCTTTACTTAAAGCTTTGGCGATTTGACCACTGGGGATTATTTTTATTAACTCCAATCTTTTAACGTATTACATCAAACCATTGACAATTCTTTCAAACCTAAATGCACAGCTGCTGGAGGACCCTGTGGTGGCGCCTTGAGGACACATCACGGACCTGTGCACGCAGGTCACCGCCGCTTCCTGCGGACCCCCTCCGACGGGACAGGACACCACGCCGTGGTCCGTCCACACCCCGGAGCCCTGCTCAGCAAGCACAAGGAAGGAGCTAGGGCACGGGCACCCGACGACGAGGCGGGACCTCCGGGGCAGAAACGTGGCCCAGGAGGCCACGCCCCGCGCCCCCTGCCGGTGATATTTCAGAAACGGGGCGCGGAGCTGGGCTGCCGGGCCGGGGCGGCTACGAGAGACGGGCGACGTCGCGGAAGGCGGGGGACGCCCTCGGTCCTGGCTTCCATGGCGGGTCGGGACCCCGGGGAGGAGATGAAGCGGGTAGAGCTTAAAAGGTGCGCACATGCGGGTGCAGGTGACATGCCACCGTGGGGCGACAGCTCCTGAGTAAGGGGCACGCACACGGGACCTCCCCGTGTTATTTCGTGCAGCTGCATGCGGCGCCACAATTATGTCCACAAAAAATCCCAATTAAAGCGAACCCTGAAAGGATTTCTTTTTCTCGATTACTGAGCGTTCGGTGCCTGCTCTCCCCTCTGTGATCCCAGCCCAGGCAGAGGCGCCAGCCCCCAGCTCTGTCCCCCGAGGGCCCTGCGTGCTGGCTCCTCCTCTGCCCCAGGGTACCCCACAGCGGGCTGTGGCAGGCACCTGAGCACCCCACCGCCAGGGTCCTGAAGGCGGCCAGAGGCCCTCGTTCTCTGCCTGCTTAAATCATCTGAGGGTTTTTTTGATTCCGAAGCCTCTGGCAGCAACTCCGTTAGCTGAGAGTTAGCAGGTGACCCGTTGCTTCCAAAGCCAGGTGGACCCGAGGCACCTGGAACAGGTGTTCATCCACAGCTGGGGCCCAAATGTTTGCAGCAGCACCTGCTCCCAGCGGCCAGAAGGTGGCGACAAACCCCCCCTCCCCGGACAGATGGAGGAGGCGCATCGTGCGATGGAGTATTGCTCGGCCCTGAGAAGGACCGGGGCATGGGACACACGCCACATGGGGGGACCAGGAACGGGAAGCTCAGCGGACCGCCCCGGACGCCGAGACCGCACAGGAAGTGTCCCCGGGGGGCAGAGCCGTGGCGGCGGCTGGCAGCTGGTTACCGCGGGGGGCCGCGCCCGGGGAGCCGCGGCTGCTGAGTGCGGGGCTTCTCTCCGGGGGGACGGAGCGTCTGGGGGTCGCTGGGTGCTGAGTGGAATGCGCTCCCCGAAGCGCCCGCTTCGCGGCGGTGGGACCCCACAGGTAGGTGGCTCCGCGGAGGGAGTTCCGGCGGGGACACGGGCGGCCCGAACGGGCGACGATGAAAGGAGACTGTGGCCCCACTTGCAATGCTTTCCTGCTCTGCAAGGCGGGAGATCCGCCACGGTCCTGGCGTTATTGAAAAGTAATTTTAAAAACAGGTAAAAGCAGGTGCCTACTGCAGAGGTCACGTGAAGGGCGGGTGGAAGGGTGCCTCCCCCTGGCCCCCAGGACCTCCCTGGGCCCCTCCCCCTCCCACTGCCCAGGCCAGGCCCACACAGCTCCCGCCCGCCCCCAGCTGCAGCCTGGCCAGGATGCACAGTCCCCTCCCCCGGTCGGAGCGTCGAGAGCCTTCTGCGGCCAGGGTGGGGACAGGCCGCAGACATGACAGAAGGCAGCCTCGCCCGAGGGCCCTCTCTGCAGGGCCGTATTAATAGGTGACCCATTTATCTGGCAGCCAGGGATGCCTGGCCGCTGCCCACACCCCCATCTATCAATCCAGTAACACAAACAGGGGCAGGACAGGCGGCTCTTGAAGGTGCGTTAGCAGATGCCTTTGAAGCTTTATCTTCCAGCCCTCCCATCACAGGGAGAGGCCTCCCCGGGCCAGCATTCTCCCTCCAGCTGTCCCCGGAAGCAGGCTCTGGGGGGCTCAGGATGCCTCCCAGGCCGCAAGCCCCTGCGCGTGTGCTGCGGGCGCGTGTGCTGCGTGTGCTGTGTGTGCTGCGAGCGCGTGTGCTGCGTGTGCTGCGTGTGCTGCGTGCGCGTGGGCACGCATGAACGCCACGCATTCAGTGTCTGCATGTGTGTGGGGCGGAGGGCGTGCGCCTGAGGGGCGCCGTGGGGAGGGCCCCCCACACCAGGCTGTGTCCATGCACCGCGGCCGCTGTCTTGTGCAGTGCATGCACGAACGTGCCTCCGACACCCCTCATGAAGGGCCCAGCCGGGGGCCTCGCGTAGCAGACACCCCAAGTCCAGCGCCTGGCAACCACCACCTGTCCGGAGAGCCCTGGGCCGGGCCACCTGCAGCTGGCGGCGGGCAGGGCACGCACTGGCAGCAGGAAGTTCCTCTGGGACCTCACCAGGGCGGCTGGCCTGGAGCCCAGGTCCTCGTCTGAGCCCCGAGCCCTCCTGAGCAGACAGGGATGCAGGGAGGGGGGCCAGGGGAGGGGTGTAGGGGAGGGGTGAAGGAGGTGTGGGGCCGCTGGGGACCCTGGGGCTTTGGGGGGTTATGGAGGAGGATGTGGAGCTGGGGGTACAGCCAGCCACTTAGCGCTACAATGTCACCATGCAGAGAACAGGCAAAACCACGACACCCCCTGCAGAGCCCCCCTGGGGACCCCCAACCCGCCTAAGACCCCAGAGGCGGCCCCCACCTGGGCCGCCCACAGGCCCGCCTGCTCCTCTGGGAGGCCAGGGGGCCAGCACCGGGCAGGGCGCCCTGCAGACCCAGCCCGGCCACTTCCAGCAGCGGCCACAGGTTTCCAGTGACTGAGCCCTGACAGGGACAGGCCAGAGCTCACCATCCCCAGCATGCAGGCAGGGAGACCGAGGCCAGAAAGGTCGGCCCACCACGAGGCGGGAAAGAGGCAGGAGGAGCCCTGTGCCCACCTGTGCCCTCAGGTGACAGACCTCCTGCCCCCCTGTGTCCCTCAGTCTGACGTCCGGATTCTCCCTGTCCCCTGGCCAGAGGCGCCGGCCACGCGCTGTTACAGGGAACAATCCCATCTCTGTGTGGGTTCAGACGGACCCGTTCTGCTGCTTTCCGTGATGGCAGAACCCGTTGGGCGGCTTCAGGCTGTCCCTGCCTCCCTTCGGCTCCTGGCCCGGAGAACCCAGAACCTGTCAAGCGGGTTTGGCCAAAATCCCTTGTTGCCTGTGCAAGTTCACACTGCTGCTCCCATCCCTGCGGGAGCGGAGCGGTCAGGAGCTCGGATCGACAGGGTCTGCGGGTCGGTCGGGTCGAGGCGGGCGAGGGGCCATGTGAGTACCTGGGGGACCCCAACGCCGGGCAGCTCCAGCAGTGGGGGCCGGGGTGGACCTGGGGTTGCTGTCAAGGTGCTTACCACGGAGGTGGGAGCCCCAGCCTCTGCTCGCTGGGCAGGGGGCGGGGGACAGGAAGCAGGCTGGCCAGGCTGGCAAGAGGGGTGCAGCCCCCTGCTCCGGGGCACCAGGTCCACGGAGCCCAGTGGGAGAGGGGCCCAGGGGGCTTCTTGGGGCCGGGTGCAGAGGCAAGGCTGGGCCTGGCACTGCTGACCAGGAAGCCTCCGTCATCTGGCGAGGGTCTGGGGGTGCCAGAAACAGCTTGTGGCCAGTGCTCCACCCTGGACCTGCCCTTCTGCTAGACCCTCACGGGGCAGAAGGGGTGCAGCCGTGGGGGGGTGCACGGCTCAGCGTCCGCAGCTCAGCGCTGGGCACTGTGGGACGCGGCCGCCCTTGTCTTGGGGTCGCGGACGAGGCAGTGGACACGGCTCCTGGGGCCGCGGCTCCTGCTCAACCTCCCCCAGCCAGGCCTCGGGGCGCAGCTGCCATCCTCAGAGGGGCCGGCTGCAGGGCCTGTGGTTACCTGAGCCACAGAGCAACGCCTCCGCCGGCCCACAAGCATGTGCCCGCCTTGTTCCCATGCTCGCGTGCACACGCGCGGGGGACACACACGCGTGTGCGCCCGTGTGCGTGCAGCTCCCTCGGCTGCGAGAGCCATGTGCACATGGGAGAGGCGGCCGAGGGCGGCGTCGGGGTCCCGCTGCCTCTGCCCGAGTGGCCGTGGCACCGTGTGCACGTATGGCGTGGGTCTGTGTGTCTGCCGGACGGAGGCCACGGCCCCGCAGGGCCACGTGTCTGGACCTGGCCTGCCACCTGGACCGGCCCCGGAGGCCGCAGGAGGCCGCTTCTGCCCTGGCTGCGCCCTTGTGGGCCGGCGACCGTGACAGATGACGCCGCTCCAAGCCTCGGGTCCTCGCCTGCACGCGGGGCGGCCAGGGCCCCTCCG
The DNA here is from genome assembly GCF_014176215.1 of Rousettus aegyptiacus. NCBI lineage: Eukaryota > Metazoa > Chordata > Mammalia > Chiroptera > Pteropodidae > Rousettus > Rousettus aegyptiacus. The sequence continues at coordinate 1,011,604 of NW_023416287.1, forward strand.
AGGGCGAGTGTGTCATTGCACGGGGCCCCCGGCCGGTCGCTGGAGCGCAGTGGTGTCCGAGCCGCCCCGCCGGCGCGCGGCGGCACACCGCCCCGAGCGCGGGGCAGGGCGCACCGCCGTCTGCTGCGTGGGCAGGGCCGCGGGCTCGGCCAGGCGCGCGACTGCCGGTCACCACAGAGGGCCCAGGCTGGGGGCCACAGCCAGTGCCTCGGTGCCCCCTGTGCACAGGGCCAGACGGCACCTGCCCTGGGCACGGCCACCAAGACGGGGCAGGGGTGGGTCTTGTCCTCCTGCAAAGGGTCTCCGCGACAGGGGGCTGTGAACCGGTCGGGAGAAGCAGGTGCTCGTGAGCAGCGATGCCGGCCCCTGGGGGTCTCGTGGGAGGGAGGTGCTGGCGGCCGCCGGTGGACGCGGGGTCCCCGGTCGCCGCCTGCACTTACTGGCCAGCTGGGCACCGGGCTGAGTACGTGTGACCCAGAGAGGCCTCACCTAGACAGGTGTCACTTCGGACGCTGAGGCTCCAAGAGGTAGAGCCATTTGCCCAAGTCTGCGCAGAGGGTAAAGGCAGGACGGGGGTCACCTTGGGGCTGTCGGCTTTCGGCTCGGACCCCCACACCTTTGCTCTCTGCCCGGGCCGACGCTGCCTGGGCTGAGTGGCAGGCGGGCAGTGGCACCGGCGTGGCTGACCCTTCCCTCCCGTCTACTCCTCCCAGAGGCTCAGCCCTGGCAAAGACCTTCCAGCCCGGGCTCGGAGTGCGAGGGCCGGGGAACCCCTGGGCCTATCCGGGGACCCTAAGTCCCCACCCCCACCTCCACCGCAGTGGGAACTCAGGCCACCTCTCCTGCGCACGGGCCCCCAGAGGCCTTGCCGCAGCCCTTGGCCCAGGCCCTAGCACCTCTGCCCAGAGGCGCCTAGGCCTGGGGAGAGCCCGCCTCACCCTCAGAGCTGCCCGAACCCCCAGTCGCCCAGCTGCCCGGGCTCTCCTGGTAGACAGAGCTGACCCTCGCCCCTGGCGGGGGGCTGTGATGTGAGCCCTTTCCGCCCACCGCCAGCAGCTTCTCCCCAAGAGCAGTGGCCCGTGCAGACCGCACCCCAGCCAGGGGAGTGGGCCCCCTCCAGCCACCTCCCTGCCCTGCCCGGCCCTCCCCACACTCCAGGAGGGAGGGCCTGGCACTGGGGGCCGCCCCAGGAGCCTGACTCTGTCCCGTTGCCTTGGCCAAAAGCGTTTGTGTCACCTGCCCTTCTGGAAAGTCACACTGCACCGCCCACCGGCTGGGTGACCCTGGGCCTCCCTGGACAAGGGGCTCCCTCAGGAGCACCCCCTCCAGCTCGGCTTCCAGCCGGCCCTGCCGCGGAGCCCCTGTCCATGCTGCTCTCCCCCAGGGCGCGGGAGAGCATGTCCCACCGCTCACAGGGACGCCAGGAGGAGCAGCTGGACAGCCGGCGGCGCAGCGTAGGGCAGAGAGAAGCCTGAGGCTGGCCCGGTGGAGGGCACCGCGGGACCCCGTCGGGAGCGGCGCCTGCCTCTCGCTCCAGCCCAGAGCCCGCACGGGTCTCTCCCAGGCCCAAGCGCCCTGGGCTCCTGTGGGTGGCTCCTTCGTGGGCGTCAGCCCGGCCCGCGGCCCAGCCACCGCGGCACTCGGGGGAAGAGGCACCTGTCGGGCGGGTCGGGGCGGAAGTTCAGGTGCCGTGGCTCAGGCTCTCCCGGGCCCTCCTCGGAGTCTCACCGCCCAGGGCCCTGCCGCAGCGCCGAGTCTGGCACAGCAGGGCCGCCAGGCACGTCGCCGGGGCGAGGCCACAGCCCCAGGACCAAGCTCGGACCCTGCGCCCACCTCCGGGGGGCGGCCAGGGGGCACGATGTGACCTCCTCGGGCCTCGGCTTCCCCATCTGGAGACCGGTGTCCCCGCAGTGTGGTCGGTCACGGGCCGTGGTGACGGGGTCGGGGGTGCGTGTCCCCCCACCCGCTCGAGCCCCGGCCTCCCCTGGCCTCCGGACTCAGCGTCTTCTCTCCCAGCCTGCAAGGTCATCCCTGGTCAGGTGAGCTCTGACCTGGACCCTCCGGAGCCCCGACCTTCCCAGAGTCCTCACCCTCTGGCATGGAGCCATTGAGCGGCACCCTGACTCCCCAGCCAGCACTCCGCATGTCCCGGAGCCCAGGCGGGCCTGGGAAACGGGTTCGGGGAGCCCCGCCCTCCGCTGCGCCCCAACTGCCCTGCCCCGCCTGCTCGGGCTCCGGCTCCGGCTCCGGCTCCGGCTCGAGCTCCGGCTCCGCCGACCCTGCAGGACGCAGGACCGCGCTCTGTCCTCCGGCCTGCCGGACTCCGTCCTGCGCAAGGAAGTCCAGGCTTCCCCGGTGTCCCCTTTCCTGACCCCAGGTCCAAGGCCCAGCCGGAGCCAGAAACACCGTCTGCTTCCCCGTGGGCAGCCCAGCGCTGTGCTTGCCGGGCTCCTGCTCCCCCCAGTCATGGCACCCCCAGCCCACACCCCCGGGGCACCTGCCACCCCCACTTCCAAGAGCCCGGAGCAGTTTGACGCCTGGAGCGGGTGAATGCAAAGCAGGCTGGCTTCAGGTCTGGCTCGGCCCTGCAGTATGCCTGGGGATGGCTATGGAGCGTGGGGGAGGGGTCCCTCCCTCCATCAGCAGCTGGCCTTCGGGGGCTTCTCCACCCATGCGCCTGTCTCTGGGGCAGATGGTTCCCCTCCGGTGGCCATAGTAGGACTCAGGCACGACCCCGTGATGGGCCCAGGGGATCTGAGCAGAGGTTCCGAGGGCCGGCACTCTCTCGTGCCTGGTGGGGCAGGTGGAGGAGGAGAGCAGATGGGGTGGCCTAGGTGACGTCTGCGGCCTGGGGGCGGTCCCCTGGGGGCGGTCCCCTGGGGGCTCGGAGGGGGCGCGCATGTTGGGGAGGGAAAGGTGAGATTCTGGGTGTCTGTGGAAGCCAAGCCGACAGTCGCTGCTGAGGGGTCACTGTAGGGTACCAGGAGGGGAGGAGCCTGGCCATCTGTCCGTGGGGTCGGGCGCCCCCAGAGTTCCTCAGGAGGAGGACCAGAAGGCGCCACCTCCCCCTGACCAGAAGGCGAGACCCAGAGGGGAAGAGAGTGGGCTCTGGCCCCAGCCTGCAGGACGGGACCCCCTCTGCCCTCTGGCACAGGCCCTCGTCCACACGAGGGGGCCAGCAGCAGGCCCCAGCCCTGCGGCGCTGACGGCGGGGGCTTGGCTCAGCCTCAGCAAATGCGGGCCGGGGTCAAAACTCACGTCCACAGCTACTCAGACCCGAGGTGGGCACTGGGGAAGGGGACGCTGGGTCCTCAGCACCAACACACACACGGACACACACGGCACCGCACACGCACGCACGCACGCACCACCACGCCGAGAGCACGCACACACAAAGGCACCACTGCTGGCCAGGCTGGCCGGTCCCCTGCGCTGTGGCCCAGCCTCCCAGGCGCAGGGCTGGTCTGCAAGGGGGGGAGGGGGCAAGCGGGGGGAGGGGCGGAGCAGCCACAGCCTGGACCTCTCCCAGCAGGTGGGGTCTCAGAAAGGCCTGGAAGGGTGTGAGGGTGAGTGTGCCCAGGTCACAGACACCACACACACTCACACACACACACGGCCCTTTCGTTCTGGCCTGGGGAAGGACCCAGGGCTGCCTGGCAGCCTTGAAGCCATGGTGTTGGAGGGGGTGGGGAGGCTGTCATCAGCGCGGGGCCTCGGTGAGGAGGGTCCCGGTGACAGGATGGCAGTGATGGCGGTGACAATCGGCGAGGGTGCCTGGCAACTGCGCGTGCTGCTCTGGCTCTGCGTCCACTCCCGGCCCCCCCGCTGGGCGGGCACCACCTGCTCCGAGCCCTGCTTCCCCGTCTCTCCAGCGAGGATGGCCACAGAAGGTCCCGCAGGGCAGGGGGCCTCGGAACCCATGCGCAGCCATCACAGTGGTCTGTCACAAGGACCGAGGCCAGCTGCCACTGGGCTGAGCCCAGCCCCGCCTGCTCCCGCAGGACCCCACATGGGGCACACGTGTGCCCAGGAGACCCAGACGGGCGCCGCGGCCACCGCGATAGGGAGGGGGGTCGTGCGGAGGGGCTGGCACTCGGCAAAGCCACACGGGGGGTTGTGCGGCTCCCGGAGCGGCTCTCAGCTGTTAGTAGACGTGTCATGGACGTGAAACGGACACAGAAAAGGACCCGGACCGCGCGGGAAGGCTGGCGGGTTTCCATCAGCGCAGTGCCCAGATCCCCGGCGGCCTCGGCCCCGCGCCCCGTGTCCAACCCGACCACCTGGGTCTGGCGCACCCCCTGGCAGGCTTCCCCGTGTGACTGCACCGTGGGTTGTGACCTCGGCTGCGGGGTACGGGTGTCTGCAGCTGGGGGCCCGCAAGCGCACGCCGCACATGCCGTCGCGATCCCGGTACCGAGCGGCGGCCGGCAGGCCTGGGATGCGGCGTGGAGACCGAGTGGACGTGCCCGCCCGTCCTCCCATCCAAGTCCCCCGCGGCGGAGACAGCCCACTGGGCCCCCTGTGCGGACGTGACCCGGGGGTGGTGCGGGGTGGCCGCAAGGCAGAGCTCCCCCAACAGCACGGCACGGGACGGGCAACCATCTCCTCTCCAGACGGTGGCTGGGGCCAGATCCTGCAGCCCACGGCCGTTCCCAAGCCGACATCGCCCTCCCCCACCTTCCGCTCCACAGGCTGGAAACGGAGGGGCAGTAGGGCTGCACCCCAGCACCGGGGGCCTGGGCCGGGCGTGGGGGCCATGGAGAGCTTCACGGAGTCGCTGAACAGGCTGAGGGACATCCACGAGAAGGAGGTCCTGAGTGAGTGCCGTGTGGCAGGGCGGCGGGGCTGTGGCGGGCGGAGGTGGGTCTCCACAGGCGGCTCTCACCTGGATGGACGGTCTAAGGGCCAAGGCCAGGCCGAGGCGTTCCCACTGTCACCCCCAACTTTCAGCAAACCCAGGAGGCAGCACTGACCCAGAGCCCGCAGCTGCCAAGTGCCGGGTGCCTGGCCCCCGCCCACCCCTCAGTGGGGCCCTACAGGGTGTCTCCCAGAGGGCCAGCCCACGCCAGAGTGGAAGTAACAGGCTGGGCCTGGTGCACAGAGTCCAGAGATCCGGCCGAGATGGGCCCCTCACCCAGGACAGGGTCTCGGGGTCTCAGCGTCCCCAGAAGTGAGGCTGCCCGCCTCTGGGAAGAGGATGCATGCGTCCGGGGCCCCATCAGGGGCATTCCAGGGCATCGAGCTGAAATTCTCTGCTCCCCTCCAGAACCCCCAGGCCGAGCTCTGTCCCCAGCCACACGCCCGTCCAGTTCCCTGCGGGGAGCAGGGCTGGAGCCCCTCGTGCCCTGTGCTCCAGTGTTGGGCCAGACCCTCTGAGAGCTTCCCACAGTGCTCCCACACTCCTGAGGGCCCAAGGGCCTGGCTCACCCCCCAGAGACCCAGGGAGGCGGGGGGGGGGGGCGCGCTGCTTGGGCTAAAGAACCACAGCGAGGTGGCAGGTGGCCCTCTGCTGGCATCTCCCCCAGGAGCCCGTTTCATTTCAACACTAGCTGCACCCCAAAAACCTTCCCTCTCAGGAGTTAGCCAGGTGGCTGGTTACTCCCAGCTTCGGGACCCCGACCTCAGAAAGACGCCAGGGCCAGAGCCCCCAGGGAGGGGAGACGCCGGCCCAGACCAGGGGTCCCAGGCAGCCCCGAAACTGGGAGCCCACTTTGTGGGGTGGCCCCGGGGAGCCAGCGAGGGGACCTGGGCAGGGGGCGGAGGTCTGGAGAGGGACAGGAAGTACCCCCCCTTCCCCATCCCTCCAGGCCTGCAGAACAAGCTTCTGGAACTGAACTCAGAGAGGTGCCGGTGAGTCGGGACAGGCCCTGGCCCAGCGGGGAAAGTTGAGGACGGTGGCTCACTTCATCCCTGACACCCCAGGGTGCCGCCACCCATGGCACGCAAGGGGCAGCTGCGGCTTGGCTGGGCGGGGCCGGGGGCGGGGCAGGGGCGGGGCCTGTCCATGTCCCGCCTCCAGTGGCCTGCAGAGCCAGGGCTGGACCCCACGGCCACTGAGTGAGTGGACGCCCTCCCGGGGCTGGGCGGGCCACGTCCCCCTGGGGCGGGCGGCGTCTGTGATGACCAGCAGGCACACTCGTCTGAGACTTGGAGTCCTGCGGCGCGCGGTCCCCCTGTCCCCGTGTCCCCATGTCCCAGACGGGTTGCACTTCTGTAGCACGACAGGTGGACGAGACAAAAACCGCCCGGGGCCCGAGTGCGCGCTCGCGCGTGCTGGGTTAAGCATTGCCCTCTCAAGGTCCCCTTCACAGGGAAGTCCCCAGGGCGCAGCGCTCCGCAGGACCCCGCCCAGGCCCCGGGGAGGGCCCGCCGCCCACCTGGTGCGTCTCCCACAGGGAGGCCCGGAGGGTGGAGGAGCTCTGCGCCAAGAACCAGCAGCTCAGGGAGCAGCAGAAGGCTCTGAAGGAGAACGTGCGGGTGCTGGAGAACAGGTGAGCGGCCCGCCACTGCGCCTGACTCCCGCCGGCGGGGGCGGGGCGGGGCGGGGCGGGACGGGGGCCCCGCCCCGCAAGCTCAGGGGCAAGCCGGGCCAGGCAGGTCTCCCGCAGCAGGACTTCTCAGAGCCTTAAGTAAACTGCATTTTCAAAGCTCCTTCCCAGACGCGGTGGGCCGGGGATGGGGCGCGGCTTCCACGGAACACAGTCCGGGAAAGACGAGGGCACGGCCTGGGGGGCCCCAGCCCCCCTGCGGGCCGCGGTCTCCCCCTCAGAGCAGCCTCCTGCCTCCCCACAGGCTGCGGGCCGGCCTGTGTGACCGCTGCTCGGTCACCCAAGAGCTGGCCCGGAAGAAACAGGCGGAGTTCGAGAGCTCCCTGGTCCAGAGCCTGCGGCACGTCTTTGTCCTCAGTGAGCCCTGCGCCTCGCCGTCCCCTCCCGTGGGGGCCGTGACCCCAGGGCCTGCTCGCCTGACATGGGGTCTCAGGGAAAGGGGAGAAGGCAGAGCTGCTGTTGGGCGGGCGCCCCACACCCCCATTCGCAGACGGATGGCCCCGGCTTGCCCCTCGCATGTCAGCCGCCTGGCTGGGGGTGTCCCTGCCGCCCCAGAGCCTCGACTCCCTTCTCCCCACAACGGAGTCCTGCCGGTCCCGCCCAATGACGCGACATCCCAGGGACAAGCCTCGGGCGGGAGTCCTGCCACGCCCCACGGCCCGTGGCTGGCACTGTCTTCACAGCCGCACCCCTCAGACAGCGAGCGTTTAGGGGCGCCTGGGGCAGGACAGGGACGGAGAATTCCCCAGGGCGGGAGGAGCCCCCGGCTGCGCCCTTCACTGAGCAGCGCCTCTTGCAGCTAATGAGGTGACCCGGCTGCAGGAAGAGAACGAGAGCTTGAAGGAGGAGGCGGCGCGGCTCCGGGGCCCGGGGTGAGTGGGGAAGGCGCCCGCGGCAGAGGACCCGGCCCCCCAAGCCCCGCCCACAGCAGGTGCCTGCCACACCTCCACGGGCCCTGGGGAGGCCGGCCCAGCCCTGGGGTGGGGGTCCCACGGGTCATGTGCCACAGAGCCGACTCCCGACCTCCTGTAGTGACAAGCACAGGGCCCTGTGAAGGGACAGGAGCCCAGGGGACTCCCGGGGACGCAGGCCGGGTCCCCAGCACCGCAGCAGCTCTGACGCCGGGGACATGCGTACTTGAGAAGGGCAGCGAGGCCGGCTTGGCCCTGCCGTGGGAGCCACAGTGGCAGGATCTCAGGCAGTGTCCAGAAAGCTGCCTCTCTGGGTCACCCGGGTCCCTCTCAGCGGTGGCTTGGCCCCCAGGAGGGCACCCCGGCCTTCCTGATCGTCTCCAGGACACTGCCCTCGAACCCTCTCCCCTCCAGAGACAGGCCCCAGCCCCAGGGCAGGGAGGGCGCCTTGGACACCCCCCCGCCCCTGCTGCTCCCCTCCCCTGGTGCCCGGAAGGCTGTCACCGAGAAGCTGCTGGGAGGCCGTGAGGACACGGAGGACGACCACCCAGGTGCGGGCCACGGGGAGAAGAGGCCGCGGGGAGGACGGAGGCCGGGGGGCCGGGCGCTGCAGGACCGAGGACCCTCTGTCCTGGGGGCCAAGCCGCCGCCCACTGCTCTCCTCCCACAGAAAAGTCGGGGTACAGGACGTCTCCAGTGGCCAAAACCTCCCCGGGCGCCAACCTACCAGAGCCTCGGGCCCCAGATATGGTGAGGGCGAGGGGACCCTGAGCCCACTCCCCTCCACCGGGCAGGCCCAGCCCGTCCGGTCACGTGCCGGTCCTCTGCTGGGCAGGGACCACTGAGCCCCACTTGACGTGGGTGGAGGCGAGGCTCGAAGCGGGCGGGCCGCCTGCCCAAGGTCTTGGGGAGCAAGGGCGGAGGGCGGCAGCCGGCTGCACCCCGGCTCACCCGCCCGCCTGTGCAGAGCCCACAGCGCATCTCTAACCAGCTGCACGGGACCATCGCTGTGGTGAGGCCGGGGGCCCGGGCCTGCCCCGCTGACCGGGGCTGCACCAACGGGACGCCCCCACTGCCACCGGCCAGGAACAGCCCACCCAGTCCGCCGCGCGAGCTCGGCCTCCCCCTGGACAGGTGAGGCCCCGCCCACCGCCGCCACCACGAGCAGAGCAGCCTGCGCCAAGCACCTGTCTCCCTCCAACTCCAGTCCCACCTTTTGGCAAGGGGTCAAGAGCCCAGGGGTCGCTCCAGGTGCCCCTGCCCTCCCCTGCCTGTGGCGAAGTTCCCACCTGGATGCCTCCCGAACAGCCAGGACGGGGCCGGGGGCATGGGGGGGAGAGATGGGGCGGGCGCTCCAGGAGCGGGCAGGCAGCTGACGCCCAGAGGTGGGGGAGGCTGCAGAGGCCCCGGCCCCAGGTCACCGCGGGCCAGGGCACCTGGCCCGGCCTCCAGAGCCAAGGGCCGGGAGCCCACCCTTGCCCCACCTACCTGCGACCTGGGCACTCTCCTCCAGGTCCTCGCCTGGGAAGGCGGGGCTGACCGTGGGCCTCGCGCCACTGACCTTCTCCACCCTCCACCCCGCCCACAGCTTCCTGCGGGCCACGCGGCCCTCCGCCATGACCGACGAGTCCCTGACGCGCTCCCTCCAGGCTGACCGCCTCTGCCTTCTGAATCGCCACCTGTCCCTGCACCTCCGGAGTCCCCACGGCAGCCCCTGGGCCCCCGCCACAGGCCCCCACGGCCCCCGGACCCAGGGCCTGAAGGCCGGGGAGGCAGAGGCCTGGGACGACCCCGTGGGCCTGCCCGGCAACCTGGCGGATGTGCAGGACCCGCGGCTGGAGGGGGCGCTGCAGCTGCTCCTGGCCCAGCAGCTGCGGGCGTGGGGACGGGCTGGCAGTGCCAGGCCGAGGGGCCCACCCAGGTGGGGGCCGGCACCACCCTCGCCCCCAGGCGCCTTCGACTTCGAGGGCCCCGAGAAGGAGGCGGCCGGGGTGGCCCTGCCCGGAGGGCGGCTCCCACAGCCCGCAGGCCCGGCAGGCCCCAGCAGGAAGGCGGTCACAGCCACACAGGACCATGGCACAGACAAGCCTCTGGACCTCTCAGAGTGGGGCCGGGGCCGAGACGCCCCCAAGCCTTCCAGCCGACTGGGGTCTCTCAGCCCCCAAGCTGCACGCACTCCCAGTCCTGAGCCACCCCAGGGAGCAGAGCCCCCCGCCCAGCCTGGACCCTTGGGTTACAGCCATGGCACCAAGGGGGCCAGAGCACCAGAGCCGGAAGAGCCCCGCACTCTCGTGGTGAGGCCCAGCTCTGTCCTCGCTTCCACATGCGCCTGCCCCAGCCAGCGTCCACTGGGCTCACGCTTCCCACTGCCCTACCAGCCGGTTCCCAGAGAGAAAGCCTGGCTGCCTGATTCACACTAGAGTGGACGTGGCTGACCCCACGCTTCCCAGTGAGAAAGCCTGGCTGCCTGATTCACACTAGAGTGGACGTGGCTGACCCCACGCTTCGCAGTGAGAAAGCCTGGCTGCCTGATTCACACTAGAGTGGACATGGCTCACCCAGGATCCCACAGGCTGTATCCAAGGCTGGGTTGAGAGGCGAGGCAGTCAGCTCAAATGAATTCAAGCCACTCACTTGCTTCCCCCCAGGATCCCGCACGTCCTCTCCCAGGACCCCACCCCAGCCTGCCATCACCAGGCCGAGAGAGGCCAAAACTGTCCCCCCACCCACAGAGGCCTGAGGCCGATGGCCACACAGGTAAGAATGAGTAGTGGGGGGTCATGAGGACCCAGCAAGTGGTGCCACAGCAGAGAAGGAGGGAGACGTGGTGGTCAGTGTCCTCTAGGCCCAGCTCAGCCCCTGCGCCTGATGGGCCAAACCACGGGTCACGGGCTTAGCACCCCCAGCGAGACCCAGAGAAGAGCTAGGGGCCCAGGCGGGCCTGTCTGTGGCCACAGGCAAGGAAGGGGAGGCCATCCTAGTGCTTAGGACTCGGGGACGGGAGACGAGCTGCCCGTCACACAGCGACCGCGCCCCTGGACACAGCAGCTGGTGGGGTCGCCGTGCGGGAGCTGGAGCTCTGGGCCTGGGGCCGGCCCCTCTGTGCCTCAGTGTCCTCACCTGCTCCCACTGGTGCCCCCGGCCGCCCGCCTGGCCTGACCCCCACCCTGCGCCCTGCAGAGCTCAGCGAGCCGGAGCGGCCATGGCCGGTGTCGGCCGAGCTGGATGAGCCCGACTCCTCGGACAGTGAGGTGGGTCCCCAGCCACGCGCTTCTTGTTGGTGGGGCTGCCACCCAGGACCGCCCAGGCTCAGGGGGAGGCCGCTCGCCCTGACCACACCCTCACACTGCTCAGGTGGGCCTGAGCCCCGAGGCAGGGGTCACAGAGAGCACGTCCGGCGAGGGGCCCAGGTGTTTCTGCACCGCAGAGCGCGGGCTCAGCCCACAGCAGAGGAGGAAGCGGGCCTCATCCTCTGACCCGTGGGACAAAGGTACGCAGCCCCGGCCACTGGGGAATGGCACCCTCAGGCCGCCGGGAACCCAGGCACCAGCCCTGGAAGCTATCCCAAGGCCGGCCCCTCAGGAGGGCCCCGGGGCCAGGCCTGGGCGGGTGCTGGCCCCGCCTCCCCCTCACTGCCTGCCCAGCCAGAGAACGGGGTCTCGGGGTCTCCGGGACCCTTGGAGGAGGAGCAGAACATGCAGCCCCTGGGGCGTGTTTGTGCTTCTGGGGGTGCAGGCTGGGGGCTGCTGGGGGTGGTGTCTGTGGGCCCAGCCCCTCCCAGCAGGGCAGCAGAGGCAGTGCCCGACCTGAGGGTATCAGAACACCCCTACTTCCTGCTCTGGCCACAAAGGCAGCTCCGGCCAGGCCTCCAGGTGCCTGAGAAGCCTCTGCACACCTGAGCTAATAGCAGACGCCGCCCTCTGTTTGTCCAAGCGGGCCCGCCACCAGGCAGGCCAGCTGTGGCCGCCACAATGCGCCATTGTTGCCGAGAAGGTGACCGCGGCCTGTGTTTGCTCGGGCACGCAGTGGAGGAGGCCAGCACACCTGTCTGATTTCGAGGCACTTCCTGTTGGGCACTATTTGGAAACCACCCCGGTGGGCACAGCCCGTAGGGGCGCCGGGTGTCCACACACTGCACTCTGAGCCTAGCCCGCCCCGTCCTCACACCCGGCTCAGGGCCGGCCTCCCCGTGAGGCACTGCACCCCACAACACACATGTGGTGGTCAGTGAGGACAAGGTCCGTGCCCAGCTGTGGCCGGCAGCACCCTTGTACCTCGGGACCCGTGGGGCGGTGCCCACCGCGTCCAGCCGTGAGTGCCTCTGAGCCTCGCCGTGCTGCCCGGTGACGGAGCTCGCCGTTCCCAGGTGGGACGCTGAGACATGGAGCCGTGAGGGAGCTGGCCCAGGGTCACGGGCTGGTCCTTGGGGTCAGGCTTCCAGCCGGGTTCCGACACGGAACTGGAGCTTGTCCCGCATCGGAGACAGGCCTGCGCCCAGCGCCTTGGCAGGTCCCGCCCGCGAGGGTCCCGGGGACCAGATGCCCCTCCCCTGTGGCCCCAGCCGAGGGCAGGCCCATGGAGGCACCCAGCCCGTGTTTCCGGCCAGCTCGGGCTATCCAGACGCCCCAGGCCCCCTGCAGGGCAGCGAGGGAGGCGCGGGGGGCCGGGGTCCGCCCTGGGGAGAGGGTCCGCGCTCCCACCAAAGTCCCACGGCTTGCCTCCAGCTGGGCCACACGGCCGCAGAGTCCACTGCTGTCAGGACAAGTCACCTCTGCCAGGGTGGGCTTCTGCACCCAGAGACTGCCCCCAGGGCCCTCAGAGTCAGGGTCCCACAGGCAAGTCCCATCCCCTCTTTGGGAGTCAGAGTCACTTCGAGGGAGGACCCACGAGGCCACCGCCAGGTGTCCTGCCCTCACCTCAGTGCGCTTCCCACAGCCTCTAAGAAGCCGTCCTGAGGGAGAAAGCGGCCCAGGGCCCAGGAGCCCGAGGGACCCGGAGGACCGCCGCCCTCACCCCGCAGCAGCGGCTGAGCGGAGACCCAGCGAGCCGGCCCAGACCTGCTCCCCTGACTGCCCGCGGGCGGTGGGGGGCACAGCCTGGCACGGGGGGCAGGGGCCTGGCTGGGGCCTGGCTGTATCCAGAGGTGCTGGGAAGGCCAAGAGGGGGTCTTCAGCTGGCCTTTCGAACCCCTCTATCTCCACCTACCTCGGAGATGACTGGCTGGGCGGCAGCTGCACACTCTCCCCAGCGTCCACTGACTTGTGGGGAGCGGGAATTCGGAGGCCCAGGGAAAGGGGGCCTCAGGCTCCCGCCCAGTGCTGCCCCCTCAGCCGAGCACCTGCATCCTTTCCGGGGCAGCGGCCCCCACCTCCCACCAGCCCAGCCTCCACGGGCATCCCGGAGTCCCAGGCCCTGCGCCTGGCGCCCCTCCCTGAGCCTGTGGAGCTTTGGGCGGCGGTCTCAGGCGCCCCCTGGTGGAGTCTTGCAAAAAGGCGCTGGGGGAATAAAGGTGAAAGAAGGGTGGGGTGAGCGCTTGGCAGGCCCGGGGCGAGCCTCCGCCTGCCTGGGCAGGCGACCCCAGAGGCTCTTGACTGCGTCCAGGGTCAGGGAGGTCACTCTCTTACAGGAGAGCATGATCGAGCCCAGCAGAGCGTTACAGAGACGGCGTGCTCTGGGGAGGGCTGCGGGGAACAGAATGGGTGGGGTCTGCATGGCCCTCACATGGCTCCTCCTCACCGACACCCCTGAGTCCCTGGCCCCACTGCTGCCGCGACCGGTCAGCCCTCTGCACGACCGCAGGGCAGCTCGCCCAGGATTCCGGCCTCAGCACTCAGGGCATTCTGCCCTTCGGCCACTGTCACTTCGGGGGGTGGGTCTCAGAGCGCTCCAGGGGCCACTGCTCCCCACCGGGCTCACTGCAGCCGTCACCTGCGGGCCAGGGAGGCCAGAGGGACTAAATTCCCAAGAGAGGAGTTGAGGTGTGTGTGCGTGTGGGAGTGCTCTTGTGTGTGCGTGTGTGTGCATGCACACACACGCGGGAAGGCTCCTAGCCGTTAAAGTTGGCTTTGGTTTTTCTGAAATCAAATAAAACAGAATCTGTGTGCCCCATCCACATGTGACGTGCAGGCCCGGGTGGTGGACAGCCTCGTGGGCAGTTAGTAAGAGCAGAGGAAAAGGAAAGGGGGCCAACTGGGCACTGGGCGAGCCTGCCCCGGTGGCAAATGACAGTCAGTAGGAGGGGACACGCCAAGGTGAGGGGTAAGGGCCCGGGAGGCATGATCCTGGTGACCGACTGTTCATGCCGCTCGTGACCAGAAACCCGCCCCCAATTCGCTGATGTGCGTGGACGCCGGCGCCTCCACGCAGACAGGAGGGGTCGCCCCTCCGCCCACCCGGCACCCGCACAGGGGACGCGCCCCACAGGTGTGCGCGTCTGGGCGCCATGCGCAGAAGCACTCGCTGAGCTGCACAACCTAACCGCCGGGCCGGCTTCCAGCCAACGGCCTCCAGCGCTGGCAATGTCCCAACGACACCTGCGGTCGGAGTCACTGTACCCACTGGAAGGATAAGTGAGCCACAGGCAGGAAGCTGGGCAGAGTGGGCGGGTGGCACAGAGGTGGCTGCAGGCACAGGCGAGCTCCAGAAGGCAGCCCCTGAGCATGAAGCCGCTCGCCGTCAAGTCAGGGGACCCGGGCACACAAGAGGGGACACGCCTAAGTCACTTCGTCGCTGAGGGGAGTGCAGGACGCCGTCTGCGGCTGAAGGCCCAGGACTGGCGCGGCCTGCCATCCCGGGCGCAGACCCTCGGTCTCTTCTTCAGTGAGGAAGGGGGGGCGGCACTGCTGGCCCTCTCGGAGCCTTGCAAATTAAGGGGCGTCCCACAGGGCAGGTGGCACAGACACACGCCCCAGAGAGTAAGTGTGCCGGAGCCTAAGACGGAGGCTCCACGGAGACTGACCACAAACGCGCAGCCCAGCAGGAGCCCAGACACAGCGGCGGGAATCGAACCCGCAGCCCCGCCGCTGGGCTCGGGGGCAGGTCCGGCGGGAGCGTCGCCGAGCGGCCCCTTGGGGCGCCTCGGAACTGCCTCTCAGACCCAGGGGAGCCGCCCGGAGCCCGGCGTCCCGCCCACGGCTCTGCGCTGGCCAATAGGCGGACGCGACGGCAAGATATTTGCATGTCGGCGCGCCGCGGCCAATGGGCGGTGAGCGCGGGCGCGTGCGCGCGGGCGGCGGCGGCTGCCGCCGGCGGCCCGCGGGCTCAGTCAGAGGATGGCCGCGGCCGCGGCGGGTGGAGCCCTGGGCCCGTCCGCCGGCGCCGCCGCCAGGGCCCCGCCGCCCGCCGGCCCTGGCCCCGGCCCGGCCGCCAGGGCCGTGCCGCAGGCGCTGCGGAGGCGCGGGGACTCGCGGCGCCGCCAGGCCGCGCTCTTCTTCCTGAACAACATCTCCCTGGACGGGCGACCCCCGAGCCTGGGCCCGGGCAGCGAGAAGCCCCCGCCGCCGCCGCCGCCGCCGCCGCCCGCCGAGGCCCGCGAGCCGCCCGGGCCGCCGCCGCCGCCCCCGGGGCCCGAGTCGGCGGGCAGGGCCTTGCCGCCCCAAGGCCTGCTCAGTCCCGCTCCCACCGGCCTCGGCCTCGGCCTGGACGCGCAACGCCAGAGGTGAGGGGCGGGGGTCCCCTCGGGAGGGAGCCGGGCCACCGGAGCGCCGGCCCGGCCTTGGGGGCGGGGCGGCACGGGGCTTGGGGGTCGGGAGGCGACCCTGCTCCCAGGAGAGCCCCAGACAGGGCCGGGATGGTCTGGCCCCATCAGCCTGAGATGTCCGAGTTGTCTGGGGCGCTGCCACCCCAGGGACATGGATGTTCGGATTTCCTCAGGACCCGTTAGTCCCCAGACATAGGGGTCATTGTCCCTTTAATCCTGCCAGCCCCCGAATGTGGGATCAGGGTCCTCCCGGCCTTGCCAGTCCCCCGAACAGGTGTCTCAGTGTTTGCCCGGCTTTCGCCAGCCACGAGCCTCCCCCTCCCCCACCCACTTTTCGCAGCTCCTCACCCCCACGTCACCTTTCAGTGGTCCCTCCTATGGCCCCTCAGTCACCGCAGTGGGTGACCCTCCACGTGGCCCAGGAGCTTCCTTGCACTGTGACACCTGCGCCAGGCCGGATCTCACTGTCCTCTGTACCTCGGCTGCCGGTCACTGCTGGTCCTCCACGCCTCCCTGCCGCCCCCTGCCCCCGCCGTCTGGAGCTCCAGCCCCCCATCCTGGGCCAGTCACGTCCCAGGTCGCGGTTGTTCCTCCGCCCTGACTTCATCTCCAGGAACCCCTCAGCCCACCCAGAGCAGTGCCCCCCGCCCCCGAGCACTGCCCGTGCTGTCCACGCCCGCTGCCCGCATAGCCAGCCCCCCTTCCCTTCTCCCAGAAGCGGAGCTGCAGCTCCTGTCCCCTTGAGCACTGGCCTGCGGCGAGCCCGCCTGCTGGCCCCTGCCTCCTGCTTGCACGCTGCCTCCAGACCCTGGGGTCGCCCTACCACAGCCCCCGCCCTGAGGAGTGACTCATTCCTGGACTCAGTGGCCTGCACTGGCTACTTGTCACTGTCCCTTCTCAGAGGCTAGCTTGGCCTTTCACCTGCAGGACAGAGCTGCGGGGTGGGCCAGTGCCCTCGGAGGCAGGCCCTGGAGGTGTGCAGAGAGGGCTGAGCACCGAGCCCTGCACGGGTGCCCAGCAGTGCCCAGAATGGGTGGGCCAAGGCCTCCAGACAGCCCCCGCCCCCTGGAGTCCAAAGGTGGCCCCTCCTGTGGGAGGCCATAGTGGCTGCACTGGCAGCGGGGCTCCAGCCCCCCGCCCTCAGGCAGGCGGGGGCAGAGGGTTCTTCTGAGGGCCTTTAGGAGGGAGAGTTGAGTCCAGAACCCTCTGCGAGTACGTTTGCTCTCAGCCAGCCAGCCTGTAGTCTTCTCAGTCGTGCCCATGACTCCTGGACAGACCACGTGTTGTCTGAGGCCGGCTGCTCAGCAGATGGTTTGGGGAAACCCTGCTGTGGGCCAGACGCTCTCTATGGGACAGCAACCTGCCTGGGCAGCCTGGCTGGCAGGAGGGGCTGCCCACCCGGGGCGGACCCTGGGACAAGGCGGGACGTGGTGTGAGTCAGGGTGCCCCGGGTCTCCCCGCTGAACCCAGCACAGTCCGTGTCCCTCTACCCCTTGCCTGGCCTGTGCGGCGAGCCTCTTTCTCCTCCTTGGCCTTCACGTCCTCGTTCAGATGTCCTTCCTGCCCTCAGGGCTGCTCCTGTGCAGAATTCAGCCCTCCTCGGGCTCTACCGCTGAGCTCAGGGCCCTCCCTGCCTTATGCCTGAGGGTCACTGCCCTCCCCTGACAGGCAGTGGGCCCAGGGCCAACCCCCAGGTTGGGGACTGTCCATTTCTCTCTGTGCTCCCAGGTCTAAGCCCAGAGACTTGCCGCGGAGTGCAGGAGGCATGGCCAGCCTAGCAAGGGCGCCTGCTGGCTTTAGACTTCGAGGGTCTATTGTTTGCCAGGGCGCAGAGGGTTCTGAGGTTTACTTCCCGCAGGCTGTGTCGTGAGCGCGGTGGTTCGACCCAGGCTCTGGGAACAGACTCGGCTGCAGTCCCAGCTCCGTCACTGAGTAGCTCAGTGACCTTGAGCAGGTGGCACGGTCTCTCTGAGCCTTCGGTTGCTCCTCCGTGAAATAGGTTTGCGTTCAGCTCTACCTGTCGTGAGGTCCAGTTCAGGGCTCAGTGAGGTTGGCAGTGGCCAGGGCCAGCCAAGCAGAGACCTGGTCACACCCAGGTGGCCCAAGGAGGGCCAGGGTGCACCATCCGTGGGGACTTTGTACGCCCGGTCAGCGCGGTCTCGGAAAGCCGGCAAGTGAGTCATCGGGCCCTGACTCTACCTTTGGAACTTCGAACGCGGTGTTCGTTTTCATCTCGATGCTGTTCGCCTACCACACACGCAGGCGGGCTCCTGGGCTTCTCCAGCCGGGTCGGGAACAGGCTCTCAGGAGCCCCCCTGGCCTGTCAGGCCTCTGCGTCCTCCTCCACGGCACACTGACACACACTGCTCGTCGGTGTCCCTCAGGGAGTGGGGCCGCCTCGCCCCGGCGCTGGTCTGAAAGGTCACGCCCAGCTCTTAAAGTTGTGAAGATCGAGTCTGTGTGGGAAGTACCTATAGGGAAGGGAAAATGAGAGAGGAAGACGGAGATCCGTGAAACCAGCAGGGAGCAGACTCTAAGCTGGTGGCACGGACGGCACCGTCCCTGCGGTAGCCTGGAGTTACCGGGCCGGGCCGGGGAGCGTGGGTGCCGCCCATGCTGCAGGGTCGGCCTCCAAGGGCCCACGGCATCCGCCCGGTGGATCCGTGGGAGCAGCTGCTGGCCTGGGCTCTGCAAATGAGGCCCCAGCGGTGCGGAGCCGGCACACGTCCCCTGGGAAATCACCTGAGGAAATGAGCCCAGGAAAGCCACCTGGGGCCGCATCGTGGGGCCTGAGCCCAGCCTCCGGGCGGGCGGGACAGGCTCCTCCGGGGGCCCCCTTCCACCTGGGTGCTTTCCTCTCCCCGCAGAGCCCTGCGCACCCACCCCCAGCCTGGCACCCTCTGGGAGCAGGGCCTGCCCCATCACCCAGCACAGGGTCAGCCCTCACTCGGCCTCAGGGTGCTGTGTCTGCCCGACAGACCCCTCTTGCTGCCCGCTGAGGGGGCAGCATGCTGGCCTGCAGGGGCCCCCGCTGGGCCCTCTCCTGAGCCCTCCCGCCTCCCCCCATTCTGGCCAGTTCCCAGGCTGACACTCTAGCCTGGGCCCCTTTCCCTGACCCACTCACCCTGCGCGTCTCCCGGCCCCACCCTGAGGCCCTGTGCCGTCTCCACAGAAGGCGAGTCGCCTCCCAGCGCTGCTCCCTCGAGTTCCTGGAAGGCGCGGTGGGGTGCGCCTCGGGTCAGCGGTGAGTGCCCCCCTGCGGCCCTCCAGAGCTCCGCGGCCCACACGCTCCCGCAGCCACTCACGCTGGGGCCACGGAGGGTCCAGCAGGAACAAGCGCCCTGTTTCTCGCCTGCAGAACCAAGCACATATCCGGGTCGCCCAGGCACAAGGGCCTGAAGAAGACCCACTTCATCAAGAACATGCGGCAGTATGACACCAAGAACAGCAGGTATTGGCGTGGCCACCAGCGTGAGGCTTCCGGCCGTGTCCTCCCCCCGACCTGGCGGGGGCCAGCGTCCTGCCCCGGGCCACAGGGAGGACGGCGCCCGGCCCACAGCTCATCCGTGGCCCTTTACGAGTGGGCCCCTCTCCCCTTCGCGCTTGCCCCCCTCCACATTAAACGAGCGCCCACCGCCCCGGCCTGCCCTGGAACCCTGGGTCACCAGCCTGGAGTAGGAGTGCCAAATGAAGGGACCCCGAGAACGGGCAGGCACAGCGGCGGAGCGTGTCCGGGAGGGGAGGGCTTGGTTTCGTTTTGAAAGCACAGAGGGGGTTCGGCTAAATCCCAAATGCAGCTGCCCCAGCCCAGGGCGCACTGGCGACAGGTGGCCGGGCACGACCCTCAAGCTCAGTGTCTGCAGATGCAGGGTGGGGGCCGTTCCTGTCACCTGTTCCTCACACCACGCTCTGCCAGCCCTGAGGTGTCTGAGCTCGTCACCCTGCCTCGCAGGGTCTCCATACTGTTCCCCTTCCCACCAGAGGTCACACTCGAGGCACCTGCCCTTCCCAGCAGTGACCGTAGGTTGGACAGTCCCGGAACCCCCAGCGTGAAGAGCAGGCCCTGGGCTGTCTTCCGTGGGCACCAGTGCCCAGTCATCCCAGGCAGAACAGGCGGGGAGTCTCTGCTGCCGTCCCCACTGCCAGGCTGAGGCCAGGCCGGGCGGGGCTGGTCGCAGAGGGGGAAGGCTCCCCTCCCTGCTGCGTGCACCCATGCAGGGCCACCTCGCGGGTGTCTGGCTCAGGACAGAGGGGTGCGTTTTGACACTCTTAGGCCCCCGCTCCCACCAGCTGAGGACGTGCTCCTTGACCTGCACGGTCCCCTGGGCACATGCCGCTGCCTGTGTCCTCCTAAGCCTGGCCTTTCCTGGGTGAGGTGGTCCCACTTCCGGCCTCCTCTGCCCGTGGGGCCAGGCTAGGCCCTTGCTGTGTAGTGCACTACGTGGAGGGGACCAGCAAGTACCCTGGACACCTGGGGCAGTTCTTGTCACTGGTGTAGGTGGGAAGGAATCCCCCCCAGAAGCCACTGCCACCTGTTCTGAACCTGCTCCCCCCACCCCAGGATTGTGCTGATCTGCGCCAAGCGGTCCCTGTGTGCGGCCTTCTCGGTCCTGCCCTATGGAGAAGGCCTGCGGGTCAGGTGAGTGGCTCGGGGACTCACGGGCTGCACTCAGCAGCCTCCCGCGGCGGTCAGCGAATCGACTCGCACCAGGTCTTCTCAGAGCCCTGGAGGCCATTTTCTGGTTCTCTGGGAGGGGGTGTCCCACCCTTTTGTTTGAGCTACCTAAATGTCGGTCCTGGGACATTCCTTCTCATGGAGACCGCGCCATGAGTCCTTGTGACCAGTCCTGGCCGCCGTGTCCTACAGGTGGCTGTTAGGGTGGGGATGGCACCGTATGACCTGCTAGAAAAAGAGCCAGCCGTGGGGAAGCCTCCTGGGGCAGAGGTACGGCTGGGGCGTGGCGCGACGTCCCTGCCAGCCAGCCTCTCAACAGGAAGCGCCTGGGACTAGACAGCTCGTACGGCGGGAGCCCTTCACCGTGCCCCTGGCAGAGCCAGCGCCGCTGCCCTTCCGAGGGGACCGGCTGTGGCTGTGCCCGGGCAGGCATCATGGGTGTGGAGATGGGCAACCTGCCACCTGAGGCTCTGCTCCCCCGCCTGCCGGAGGGGCAGAGGGGGCCCAGCAGCTCTCCTGTCCTGTGCGCTGCAGTGACCTGAGGGTGGACAGCCAGAAGCAGAGGCATCCGTCCGGTGGCGTGTCTGTTTCTTCCGAGATGGTCTTCGAGTTGGAAGGTGTTGAGCTGGGAGCAGACGGAAAGGCAAGAGCGACGCGGGTCTGCACGCGGGCGGGCGCGGCGCGCACGTTTGTGGAGGAGGAGCACGGAGGTCGCGTCTCGCTTTAGTCTCCCGAAACGCAGCGGGTCTGCGGGTCAGTCGCAAGCCGCACGGCCCTTAAGAGCGGCCCCGGCGCCTCGCCCTGCAGCCGGGGGTGAGGGCGCCCGCTCTGCGCTGCTGGTCAGGGGTCAGGGGCTTCAGAGGCAGGGAGAACTTTCTTGTGCTGTAGGTCCTAGATAAGGGGTGGCGGGGCTGACGTTCTAGAATGTTCTTATTGCTGAGAACACCAACATCGAGCGGCATCCAGCTCCGGGCTGCCAGGGAGCGGTAGCCCTCGGTGGCCTAAGCTGCCGCATCCCTCCCTTGTCTGCTGAGGGGAGCGTCCGTGTGGCGCTTCCTGCAGCAGAGGGGGGCCAGCAGAGCCTGCTTTGACCTCTGGTCTCAGGAGGGCCCGTGGGGCATGGACCGAGCAGGAGGAACTCTGATACCCTTGCCCTTGCAGGTCGTCTCTTACGCCAAGTTCCTGTACCCCACCAACGCCCTGGTTGCACTCAAGACAGACGGCCATGGCCCGCCGCCCCAGCCCCGGCCCAGCGTCTCCCGGGCTCTGCCGGGGTCAAGACACAAACCTGCCGCCACCAAGTCAGCGCCAGCCGGCACAGAACTAGGTGCCCTACTGAGCCCGGGGCGTGAGGCAGGCGGCCGTGCCAGCCGGGCTGGGAACCCCGATTAGCAGCAGAGCAGTGGGTCTCATTCGAGCCCATAGTCCTCAGTCCAGACAGAGCAGGACTTGCAGTGTGGGGTCGGGGCACTGTCCCTGGAGAGAAGGGGCTCACAGCGGGACAGACGCCCAGGCAGGCAGTGGGGCGGAGCCATGCCCACGCACGGCTGGGGATGGTTGCGGCTGTCCGTCCTCATCAGCTTTGTGTCCACCCGAGGCCTGGAGCCCCTGCGAACCCCGGGAGCATCACCCCGTCCCTCAGCGACGCGCTCAGCTCCCACTGCTCCCTGGGCGCTGGCAGGTTCTGCTGAGGCGTAGGTTGGCCGAAGCCAGGGACCAGCGCTTGGGGCTCGTGGTATCTCAGGGCTGCCATCTGCTTGCAGGCAGCGACGTGGGGGACGCCCTGGAGTACAACCCCAACCTGCTGGATGACCCCCAGTGGCCCTGCGGCAAGCACAAGCGGGTCCTCATCTTCGCGTCCTACATGGTATGGCGAGACCTCCGCTGGGTCTCACACCTGCCACTTCCAGGGCGGGGCCGATGTGCCCGCCACCCCCGGGACACCGACAGCACCTAGGGGAGGGGGCGCACAGCCGGCCGGAGAGCAGTGCTGGCCACGCCACCCTGGGACCCGGCCACTCTAGTGTCCTCGGCCCCGCGGCTCGTGCCCCTGGCCGCGGTGCCTCTAGCCACAGGGCACCACGTTGGCCGGACCGGCCCCAGCTGCCGCCCTGTCTTGCAGACCACAGTGATAGAGTACGTGAAGCCCTCCGACCTCAAGAAGGACATGAACGAGACCTTCCGGGAGAAGTTCCCGCACGTCAGGCTGACGCTGAGCAAAATCAGGAGGTAGGGGGACGAAGCAGGCCCCTGGGCCCCGCCCCCACGGGACCCCCCAGAAACCTTCTGATGTGCGTCGCCCTAGGGGTCCCGTGGGCCTCCTCCCGTTTCCATAGATTCCCGACAAACCCAGAGGCGGCCCTCCCGCCCTGCGGCCGGGCCCAGAGCAGCCCCCAGCCCCACACCTGTGCTGGCCGGGGCCACCGAACCCTCCTCACTGGGGCCGATGACAGCCGTGAGGTGGGCACCGCCATGCAGTAGGCGAGGCCCTCACGCTCCGAGGCGCTTGTACTCGGCCCCACAGTGAGCAGGTGGCAGAGCTACTGGCCC
The DNA here is from genome assembly GCF_014176215.1 of Rousettus aegyptiacus. Taxonomy (NCBI): domain Eukaryota; kingdom Metazoa; phylum Chordata; class Mammalia; order Chiroptera; family Pteropodidae; genus Rousettus; species Rousettus aegyptiacus. The sequence goes on from NW_023416287.1 coordinate 1,033,987, forward strand.
AGGCAGGGTTCCTGTCGCTGCCCTTTGCGGGGGTCCTGCCCTGCCTTGTCACACTGGCACCCCCACCTCAGCAGCTCTGGGGACTCCACAGGTGGTCCACGGGCCACCTCGGCACAGCCACGTCTCAGCGCTTGTGTGCTTGTGTCCCCCTTGATGCCACAGAGCAGGGAATCTGTTCTCTATGGTGTCCCCTCGAGGACAGTGTGGGCCACTTGGTATAGCTGGGAGGTGCCGAGGGACGCAGCCAAAGGCTGAGTGGAGCCCAAGACCAGCCTGCTGCCTGCCCACCAGGCTGTGGGCCCCGGTGCTGGGCCACACCACCTGGAGGGACTAGCACCGTGACAGCCCAAGGCCCGTCCTGGGGCAGGGAGAGGGTGGCTGCTCCCGGCCCTGTGGGCACCTGGCTCCCTGCAAACCCGCAGTTTAAAACGGGAGATGCGGAACCTGTCCGAGGAGTGCAGCCTGGAGCCCGTGACCGTGTCCATGGCCTACGTGTACTTCGAGAAGCTCGTGCTGCAGGGCAAGCTCAACAAGCAGAACCGCAAGCTGTGCGCGGGCGCCTGCGTGCTGCTGGCCGCCAAGATCAGCAGCGACCTCCGCAAGACCGAGGTGAAGCAGCTCATCGAGGTGAGTCTGCGCGCCCCGCCCGCCGCCTGCCAGCCCCCTGGCCCCTCCCCGGCCAGCGGCCACCCGCGAGCGCTGCCGGGCACCGCCTGTGGGGTGGGTGGTCTCTGCCCACTGCTCAACCTGAAATGGGGCCCGATGCCCACCTAAGCATGCTCACCCCGCCTAATCCTTCTTTCTCCTGATGCAGAAGTTGGAAGAAAGGTTTCGTTTCAACAGACGGGATCTGATTGGGTTTGAGTTCACAGTGCTCGTGGCCTTGGAGCTTGCCCTCTATCTTCCCGAGACGCAGGTGTTACCTCATTACAGACGCCTCACGCAGCAGTTCTAGCCCAGGCCGCCCGCCCGCTCAGCACCCACACTCATGGGCCCGGGCACAGCCTCGGTCCGCCCCACGGCCACTCCTCCCGCCGGACGAGCCAGCCCTTCCCGACACGCTCGCTTCCCGGAGGGACGTGGCTTGCATTCCAAAGCACACCGCACACCACCACGGTATTGCCGAGAACGTCCCTGCATTCTCACGTGCACAGGACACGGGCTTTGACCATGTCTTTTTCTCACATGCCTGAGACCAGTCTGGTCAGAACCCTTGACTCACATCACATGGATCCTGACGTCATGGTGTCTCCCTGGCAATGCCTTCCACAAACTCACCGCCACGGCATTCACATCTCGGTGACCTGGGTGTCCAGACGCTGCTGGACATGCTGAAATCACTGGCGTTAACACCGAAATGTTAATCTGGGCTACTATAGATTTTGGGGTATGGAAACGGCGCTGAGGAACACACACCCCCACCCCCTTGGCCCGGCCCCCGTCCACCCTGCAGAGCTCCTGAAGGCTGTCCTCTCCGTCTGCTTCCATGAGCAGAGCTCCGGCGACAGCCAAAGCCAGCGAGTGGACTCCTGGTTGGTTTTGCCGTCTTCACTCTTGGACCCATTCTTTGAAGCATCATGTCACTGAAATTCTGATGTTTTGAGTGTCCTGTGCCCCAACCGGCCTCTCTGAAAATACTGGCCCACCCCCTGTGGACACTGACTGTCCGTCCCCTCAGCAGGAAAACTGTTGTCCTTGACAGTTAACCTTCAGATGACTGCATTGCTGGCTTTTGATCTCCCTAAGCAATAGTCACAGAGTAAAACGGAAGATTTATTGTCACTTGGGATTCTGCTGTTGGTTAAGGGAACAAAAACTGGTTAAATGTGTTAAGTTTTGACTTGAAACCACACTTGACCCTCAAGCGGAAAGACTAACTGCTTCGCAGCCCTGCGCGCCACCTTCCCGAGGGCTGACATCAACGCCATTTTCTCCTGAGGCAGGAAGTTGGCAGGTGCAGCCTGTCGCACCAAGCAGACCCCAAGGAGTGGTGGTTGTCACTTTTGTGGACGTCCGGGCCCAGCATGTCAACAGGGCCCACATTCAGCTTTTCCAGGTTTGTCATTCTTACACAGGCCGTGTTCTCCAGCCCCCAGGCTCGCCGCCCCACCAAAAACACTCAGCCGAGGACTGGGGTCAGCTGGTCTGAAAATGGCCATGTTGGCTGGGCCATTAAGCTGCTTCCTCACTGTGCTATAAACTTGTCACTGGAGGGGCTGGGGGACAGCCCCACACTGTATCCCGTGTGGACTGGTGCTCTTGCAGAGAGGAAAAGGCCAATTCATTCTTCATAGAACTCAACTTCCAGCAACTCAGTCTAGCCCCAGCGAAGGTGCAGGCCTGCTGTTCCTTCCCCTTCCTCAGCCTCTCAGTCGGGCCAAGGTCGCTGCAGGACAGAGCCCAAGCCTGTGTTCCAACCTTATTTATTGTGGAGTGCCTCCCTCCTCTCCAAGACAGCCCCCGACCTGTGTGCATCCAAGACGGAATGAGGGACAGAAGCTGCTAGGCCCCAGGCGACTTTCTTCTGGAAAGCAACCTGTCCTGCCACCACAGCATCTCAAGGATACGTCCACATTACATGCACACGGGACTTCTGAATGTCCTGGTTTACAATTTAGCCTCAAGGGACCCACATGCTTGGGAATTTCTATATGGATGTTAGAAATGCTGATACAGTAATTTAAGTTTGCATATTTATGTAGTTGATTTAGTTTACCAAACCCATCTGTAACCTGTCAGTGTGTCCTTTTTAGTAATATCAAGAACTGCCACTGTGATACTCGGATCACTGCAGCAAAGCCAGTATTTAAGCCAAACGTCAGCCTGAATCGTCATCCTCTAGCACAAGCCCAGGTGTCTGAGGGGCGTCCATGGGCCTGGTGCCACTCCCTCAGAACCCAGTAGCGTTTGTGGATTTTTAATGTGCATTAAGCAACTATCTGACCTCAATGCTGAGTCCTATGTCACAGTTGTTTATATTTGTGCTTTAAAGTAAAATCTGGTTTTGTAGCATATTTCATAGGTTGTCTCAGTTGACTGGCCCCTCCTTGTCAACAATTGACAGCAAAATGTCAGCCCTGACCCTCCAGAGCCCAGAGCACACCTACCACCACCAAACCAACCAACGTGAGATTTTCACTGTTTATTTATGACAAATGCTCCATATCTGTGGTCCTCTCCACTCAGAAGTTCCTACATAAAGAAAAACAACATTAGCACCTCGTCTCTGAAAAAGTCCTGGGTCTCTGTGCCCAAATGCGAGCCCGCTTACTTTGAAACGATGCCATCGGCCTTGGCCAGTCGGAGAATGGAATCATCTGACTCGCCCTAGGAAGAAGCACATTGGGACCATGTTCCCTGCTGGCAGGACCACCAGAACACGCTGCCCAGCCACAATCCTGTCCCCACTCAACACAGCACTTGTGGAAGGCACTCTCCCAGTCTCGTGGCCTCACACCAGACAGCGGTGGCAGTGGAGACGGGACTGTGGGAACTGGGAAGCTCCAAGGTAAAGACGCACTGGAGTGTTTTCTCAGGGACACACTGCTGTCTAAGCGTTTAAGCACCCCCTTCCCACCCTCCCAGAAAAGGACAAACAGCCAGAATGCTCCAGCCACAGGCTCAAATCTATTACGCCAACAAGTGGACTCAGGCCTGAGAAACGGTAGCTTCCCCCCCCCTCCCGAAAAGGCCCCTGGGGACCCAAACCGGGGACACTCACCATCCTGCGAATAGCCCCACAGATAGCATAGGTTTTAAACTGGCCGTTAAACCTGCCTGTCACCTTGTCAACCTGTCAGTCAAAAATAAGGATCACAAAATAGCATTCAAGCGCCTACAGCTCTAAGTCTGGGGTTTGGGGCTCAACCGCCCAGGCCGGCCCAGACCTCGCTCCCCAGAGGGAGACCCTCCCACCGCCGAGCTCACCTCGGCCACGTTCATCTGGATGGACGCGTGGTCCTTGGCGCCGATGATGCGGTTGCTGGCGGAGCTGCGGGGAGGGGACGCAGTGAGCGGGGAGGGGAGCTGAGGGAGAAGCGCGGTGGGGGCGGGAGAGGCGTGGGGAGGGTTGGCGCGGGGGCGGCGCTCACCATTTCCGCGGCACATACAGGTCCACGAACTCGCCGGCGTCGTTCTGCATGTCGACGGCGCGCCTACGAGACCCCGCGCGGCGCCGTGAGGCCGGGCCGTGTCCGCGTGCCCCGGCCCCGACTCCGGCCCCCGCGCCGCGGCCCGCCCCGCGCACCCGGTGCCCTCCCGGGAAGCCCGCGGGGCCGATGACCGGCCGCGCGACCTACCTGAAACCACCACGACGAGCGCGAGCGCAGAAAGGAAGAGCCGCGTCCCCCGGCAGCGCTATTGGCGGGCGGGGCGGGGCCTCGGCGAGTGCTTCCGGGGCCCGGCGCGCCGCGGCGAGTCTGCGCAGAGCGCGCCCGGCCTCCCCGGCGCACTTCCGCTTCCGGCGGGGGCGGGGGCGGGGCCTGAGGCGTCTGTCCGCAACGGGGTGGCCGCGGCCTGGGGTTGGGGTAGCGAGAGGTCCCGACAGACCGCGCGGCCTCGCCCGCTCCCGCTCCCGCTCCCGGGCGGGCGGGGGCAAGCGCGCCTGCTGCCTGCCGCTAGGGTCCCCGCCGCGCGACGGGCGGGGGCGGCCTGGAGGGCAGGAGACCCCTTTGCGCCGTGGGTCCCGGCTCCGATCGCCCCGCGTCGGCTAGGGCGGGCGCAGTGTGAACGAGCGGCCTTGGGGACGAGCAGTGCCCTGGGCGCTGTCTGTCGGGGTGGCAGACGCAGGCCCGGCCCTGCGAAGGTTGATGACCCGGGCAGGCAGTGCAGAGAGCCGGGCCCCAGCGAGGGACCGTCGGGCGGGCGGCGGAGCTGGTGTCGGGGTCTTTGGGGCAGACACTGAGGCAGAGGGGGAAAGAACGGGGCAGACCCACAGCCCTGGCCCCGCTCCTTCCGCTACCCCCAGCACCTCTGCCATCTGTCCCAGTCACACTCCCCCCCCCGCCCCCCCCCCCCGTCCTCCAGAGCGGCAGTGATGGACAAGTGCCTGTGCCAGGCTATGCCAGGCCTGGCCATGCTGCCAAGACCCATTAGTGAAGAACACTGGATTCTGTATGACCAAATGTTTAAAACCTACAAAAGCGCAAGTAATGAAGGAAAGAAGGATTTATCAAGCCACTGTTTCGTCCCCTCCATGTTTGTAATTCATGATGGTTAAAATCTTTGTTACTGATGCCAAATACCTTTTGTCAATTACCTTAATTTGTTGGGGGGGAACCTGCTCGTCGCAGCCGGTGGAGCTGGCCTTCGGAGTCCCTGCCCCGCGTTCCTGAGCTGTGCAGCAGCCCCTCGGCAGAAATGGCCGCTTGGGGCTTGTTTCCAGAGGAAATAGGAGGCCGGTTGACAGGCTTGAGACCATGTATCGCCTGCCTGCAGGGTAGGTGCTGCCCAAGGCCGAGCCCCATGAACCCCCTTTGCCTGGCAAGCCCTCATCTTCCGAGTGGGCTCCCACAGGTTCCCTGGGCCCACGTCTAGTTCTGGGTGACAGGGGTCGTCCCTGGCCGGCTCCCTCTGGAACTGCCTGTGGTGGGGGACAAGCCTGACTGAATGTAAATGACCCTCAGCCTGGCCTCTCGGCACCCCATTTGACTCGCTGCCAACGTCATCATGGCTCTGGCAGGATTTAACGTCTGGACCTGGTGAGAGCCGAGGCTCCAGACCCCCTCGAAGCCAGTGTTCGTGTGGGCAGGGTGTCTGCAGTCGCCTCCACTGGGCTCCGGGAGTGAGGTCATTGAGGCCAGGCCTTCCAGGAAGGCCATCCCGTCCTGTAGCCTGGGGTGCATGCTATACGCTCCCAGCACGTGAACAGACGTGACGCGGACGAAACGATTTATGTCTGCGGTTGGGGATCGGCACGGCTGACCTTCCTGCATCTGCGTGTGGGTGCTGGGCCTGGTGCCAAGGGTTTCTCTGTAGCTGGAGGGCAGGACACCGGCTGCCCGGCACCGAGCACCAGACAGGAGGGAGTGGCGGGGGCAGGTCTGCAGAGGGTCTTCCTTGAGTATTCAGCAGAGTAGAGACCCCAGAAATAAACCCTCGCATAGATGGTCAAAGGATTTTCGACAAGGCATCAAGACCAAGGGGGAAAGGAACGTCCTTTCAGCAAACGGTGCTGGGAGAACTAAGTATCCTCATGAAGTTGACCTTTGCCTCACATCACATACAAAAACTAATTCAGAATGGATCAAGGACCTGAATGTAAGACCTAAAACTATAAAACTCTTAGAAGAAAACACAGGACAAAAGCTTCACAACTTGGATTTGGCAATGGTTTCCTAGAGATGTCACCAAAGGCGCAGGCAACAGCAACGAAAAAGACAATTGGACTTGATGAAAATATTTAAATCTGTTCATCAAAATACTGTTGACAGAGTAAAAAGGCAATCTACAGAAAGAAAGAGCATTTACAAATCAAGTACAGCTGATGAGGAATTACTATCTAGAATATGTAGAGAACAAGCTAAACAGTAAAGAAAAAACTGATGCAAAAGTAAGCAAAAAAAACTCCAATAGACGTTCTCCAAAAGAGATAGATGACTAGTAAGTACATTTAAAGATCACCAACATCACTAATCATCAGGGAAATGCAACTCAAAACTGCAGTGAAAATACCACTCACACCCATTAGGATGGATACCATATAAAAAGAAAAAAAGAAAAGAAAACACCAAGCCCTGGTGAGGACGTGGGAAAACGGGAGCCCTTGTGCACTGTTGGCGGGAACGCAAAACGGTGCAGCTGCCATGGAAAACGGTGTGGCGGCTGCTCAGAAAGTTAAAGCTAGCTTTATCGTTTGATCCAGCAATTCCTCTGCAGATACAGTCCTAAAAAAACTGAAAGCGGGGTCTTGGTGGGACTTGCACACCCACGTTCACAGCAGCGTATTCACAGTAGCAAAAGGTGGAAGCAACCCCAGTGCCCGTCGACAGATGAATGGGCGTGCAGGATGCAGGCGCCTAGAACGATGTCATGCAACCCGGACAGGCAAGGAAATTGACACAGGCGCGTGGATGAAGCCTGAGGACATGATGCTCAGGGAAATAAGCCGCGAGAGGACAAATGCCACGTGATTCCGCTTACATGAGCTACTTGGCATCAAGAGCGGGGAGGAGAACTGTGGGTGCCAGTGTCTGGGGCGGTGTCCAATGGGCGTAGTGCTTGAAAAAGTTCTGAAGATGGGCAGTGCGAGCAGGAGTGTGTTATTGGTGTGATACCAGCGAACTGTGCACCTAACGGTTGGGAAGTTCACGTCACATACATTCTACCACAATCAGAACAAATGTTTAAGGCCATCGGACACCCAGGCCCCTGGGCGCTCAGGCACGGGCACCACAGTCTCCTCTCCCCGGGCCGGGTCCCAAGGCCGAGGTCTTCAAAGGGAAACTGCTCCCCACCCCTGGGCCCGTGAAATCTGGGTGAGCCCTTGTTAAGAAACCCTGCCATCCAGAGTCCCAGACCCTACAGGGAGGAGCAGGTGGTCCCTGGAGGGAGCAGAGAGGGCCTCGGCAGCAGGGCCTCCTCGCACCTGTGGGGGAGGGCCCTCAAGCCGCCAGATGTTCGCAGCTGGGAGGAATGCCCCCATATCCCGCCTGCACTGCCCACTTGGCTGAGTCCCCTCCCCCGGGCTCCAGGCCCCTGGCCTCGCTCAGGGCTTAAATTGCTACAGAGAGGTCTCTGGGTTGGAGAAGAACCAGAGGCCAGGTGGGGTGAAGAGAGTGGGAAGCAAAACCTGGCACTTGACGTGCCCCCCTGGCCACCCCGGAACATGTACCTCTTCCTGCCCTCAAAGTACTCTACAGTGGTCCCCAGCTTTGTGGCACCAGGGACTGGTGCTCCTGTGAGACTCTAACACCTGATGGTCTGAGGCAGTGATGCTGGCGCTGGGGGCGGCTGCAGATACAGATGAAGCTTCGCTCGCTCACCTGCCGCTCACCTCCTGCTGTGCGGCCCGGGTCCTAACAGGCCAGGGACCAGGGACGGACCGGTCTGCAGCCTGGGGCGAGGGGCTGCTCTGCACAACCTCGAGTGCCTCTACGTCAGCATCACAGGCAGAGCTCACGCCGTCCCTCTTCCTCCTGGCTGTGTGGCCTGGCACGAGATGGCCGCCGCCTCCTCCCAGCTGTCGGTCAGGGGCAATGATGGTGGAGTCATCCCGCGGGCCTGCGGTCATCTGCACGCACGCACGTGCAGTGCTCGGAAAGGCTGTGGCACTCAGCGGGCCCTCAGCATGGCGGCACTCGCCATGGTCACCGTCATCATCGTCACCACCATCACCATCGCCATGGTCACCATCACCATCTGCACCATCACTGGTATGTCGTGCCCCCAGGTCACATGGATAGATTCGAATCCTGGACTGGTGACTTCAGAAGCCGTTCAGGCCGTCCGGGCAGGCGACAGTGGCCAGTGGCGAGTGGCTGGCGCGTGTGCAGCGGCCCTGCCGCTTCCCAGCGCCGTCCGCGAGCTCACCTCACCGGCAGGTGGGAGGCTGTCCCACGTGGCGCTGCGGCCCTGCAGGGGAGGCTCTCGCCTCTGGTCACATCAGCTGTTTCTGGGCCCGGCAGGGCCAGGCCAGCCTGAGACGCATTGTGTGGAAGGGAACGGCCTCGAACCAGGACACTTCCTTCCTGACCGGGGTGAGCGGCGGGTCAGGGCCAAAGACAAGCCCCCACCCATGCGAACCCTCCCATCTGCACTTGCTTCTGGTGAGCGCCGGCTGAGCTCTTGACAGGGTCCCCGCCCCCAGAGGGGGTCCTGGGGAGCACAAGCGTGCGGGATTCAGTGAACCACGCCGAGCAGGTCCTGGGGCCACCGCCTCCCAGCTGCTGTCCGGGGGTCTGCTCTGGTCTGAGGGACGCAGGCAGCCACTGGGCCCCCCCAGTGTAGTTGGGCTGAAGGGGTCGCGTCGGGCGTGCAGCCTTGACCGTGGTCCGGCCGGACTGACCAGGGCGTGGGGCCTGAGCTCTGTTTGGTTCGTGTCAAATATTTCACTTGATGTTGCCGTTTTATTTTACTACCTTGTTTATTTCACTTTATTCAATTTTCTCATTGTGACGGGACGTACACACGAAAAGGAACACAACCCCCCGGCCCAGCCCCCGAGGTTCCCATCTGTGTCCACGTGCGGGGCAGGGCTCCCTGCTGACCGCGCCAGCGTTGGGTCAGGGCCTGGGGGGGCCCGTGCCCTTTCCCACCCAGCTCCCAGGAGGCTCCCACCACCCTTCCACGGGTACAGGTAAAGGTGCCGGAGCAGGGCGCCGAGAGTCCACCTCGAGGTGGGAAACACCCAAGACACCCCATCTTCTGCCCCACTCCTCCGGGGGGGCTGGCTACAGAGGACAGAGCCAAGGGACAGGAAAGGAGGCACTTCCGTCCCAGGCACACAGCGCGTCCAGCTGGCCTGTCCCACAGCCACGCCGAGGGCTCGCCTTGCTGGCCAGAGGCCAGGACGGTCCAGCCAAGCCGGGTGGAGCTTCAGGGCAGAAGGAGGAGGCTGCGGAGCTGGCTGCAGGATGCTCCCAACCCCAGGGCCAGGCCCACCGGGCCTAAGCTGGCCGCAGGCCCCAGATGCAGACTCGGCCCGGACCCAGCTCCAGGCTGACCTCTGCCTCTGCGCAGAAGGAGCCCTGACCCCTGGCCCGACTCTCTGACCCTCAGTTTCCCCATCAGGAGGTGGAAGGTTCGACAGGAAGGGGGCAGCTAGGGGCCTCGGCAGGGGTGACGGGCTGCAAAAGGCTGCTCCGCATGTGCACCTGGGGACAGGTGTGCGCGGGGCGAGGGGGCCCCCTGTGCTCACGCTTCCGCTGCTGTTCTGCGCCACGGAGGCGGGTCCGGCTGTCCGTGCGCGGCCCGCCCGTCTGCGGGGCGACCTCGTGTGCCCCTCAGGCACTGGCCCCCGTCGCCCTTCGGGGAATGGGCAGCACTGGCCTGGGGGAGAACGGAGCCCCCCAAGGGTCCTGACCACGGCCCGGCCCCGGCACCGAGGGCCTGCGGCAACCCCCTGAGCAGGTGGCTACTGTGCCCATTTCATGGGGCAGGACCCCGAGGCTGAGGGAGAGGAAGTCGCTCCCCCGCGTCACGGCGAGTGCTGGGGTCCAGGGTGGACAGGTGAGGTGGAGCTCCGCCGAGGGGGCCCTTCGTGCTGGAGTGGGGGGCCGAGAGCAGGTCACCGGTGGGACTGCGGGCTCGCACGCTCAGGAGCAGCAGTAACGGGGTCCCTTGTTTCCCCTCCATGCCCCAGTGACACCCAGATGCAGGCCTGGGATAGACCAGAGGGGAGGGCGGCCCCGGACCTCGGGCCGCTGGGCGGTGGCGGGCTGCTCCTCGGGCCCCAGCCAGCACCCCGCCAGCTGCGTGCGTCGGCAGCTGCCGAAACTTGCCCAGAAGCGAAGGCTTGCCCAGCTCGACAGCCAGGGCGGAAAGCGCCGGGACCCAAACTCCCACCTGGCGGGTGGGCCTGGCCCAGGCCTGTCTGGCTGCCGCCCCACGCCCCGGCCCCAGGCTCTCCTCCCCTCCCCATCCCTCACGCGGGGGGGGGGGGGCTCTGAGGCCCCGGATGCCCAGCAGGGCCTCTCCACCTGCCATGACCTCACGCCAGTGGCTGTGGGCAGGTGGCCACGCGTGAGACACCATCATGGGCCCCAGGGTGGGCCCCGGCCCTGCAGTGTTCAGGACAGACAGTCCCTGTCCCCGGGAGCTCACGACCTGGGGACAGGACCAGAAGCCTCTCATCTCGGAAGAGTTTAGGACAGTTCCCCAGGACACAGGGCAGAGCTGGGCTGCTGCAGCTGGAGGAGTGGACGGTGCCACTGGCCAGGGCCGCTGCGCCGCACCCACTGTGCCCGACAGCGCTGCGGGGGTCCCGGCCCAGGCTTCGACGGGCAGCGGCCCTGCCGAAGGCCTCTCTGGGGGCCGTGGGGTCATGCAGCAACAGCTGAAGAGCCATCCCTTCACGCAGGTCCCTGCAGCCCGAGGCGGAGGACGGAGAGCATCAGGCACGGGGGATGGGTGCGGGAGGCGGCGACCTGGTGCCAGGCCTGGGGAATGCTGGGAGGCGGAGGCCTCCACGCCACCCGCCTCCGGCTCCCTCCCCTCCCCTCCCGGCAGCCTCTGCCACATTCCTCCCCCTGGGTGGGTGGGCAGGGGATGGGGGCCCCAGTGCATTCCTGGTGCAGATAGGGGAGGCCCGGAGGCTGTCCACGTCAGCCTCCTGCAAGACCCGGCTAACCTCGGCTTCCTGGGACCAGGGCCTCGGGACCTGCTGGGGACACTTGGCGTCAGCCTACACTAGAGAGCATGTGGGCACCTGTCCAGCCGCAAGCAAGCCTTCAGGGCTGGGGGCGAGCACCTTGCAGATGAGACAAGGCCGGGACTCAGCAGCCGGAGCAGGCGGGGGACGGTGCGGCACAGGGACCTGGCGGCACAGTGCAGCGGCCAGCAGGGGCGGCCGCAGCCCCTCTGCCCCTCGGTCACCCTCTGCCAGCCGGACTTTTGAGCCTTGCAGGAGGGAACGTGCGTGGGGCGCGGGCCCAGCCCGGCCACGAGGGCACCAGAGACGCCAGCTCCCCGATGGCCCGCGGGTGGCATGTGGCCAGAGGCCCAAGTCGGTGGCAAAGGTGCCACAGGAGGTCAGTCAGCCGTGTGCTCAGGGGCTGGGGAGGCAGCGCCTCAGCCCCCAGGTCCCCGAGCCCAGGGGGGGCCAGGGGTCTCAGCGTTCAGAGCCCAGCCCCCCAGCCCCGTGGGGCCTCCAAGTCCGTCTGTGTAGGTCCCCCAGGCGGCCTCTCCCCAGGTCTCGACCAAAGTTTCACAAAAGTGGGAACTTGAGCTGAGCCCACACCCCGCCCCCCACCTCTTCACCCAGGCAGGGGCCTGGGGTTTCCTGGAGGAGGACCTCATCACCTGGCCCACCTCCCTTCTCCCAGGCCGGCCCTGCCCAGCTGGCTGGGGACTCCCTGCCTTTCCCTACTTTCCTAGCATTCTCGAGCCCTCTTATCACGAAATTGGGGCAACTCTAGATGGAAGTAAGTTAGGGTGTCACTTAGACTCAAAGTGCCAGTGACCCTAGGGGACCCCCAGTCAGGCCTCCTGGGGACAGGTGGAGTTCACCATCAGGCCTTGGGGTTTAAGCCTGCGGGCTGACCCACGCACTGACCAGCGGCTGGCAGGCACTCACTGGAGACAGGACGGGGGGCCGGGACTCAGCCCTCTCTGCAGAGGGGACCCTGTGCTGTCTCAGGCTCCAGGCTGGGGCAGTCCCCTGTTTAGGGTTGGGTGTCTTGGGTTCACCGTGGCCCTAAACACAGGCCTGCCTCCTCCGTGCCCACGGGAAGCATGTGACCTGCGGGTGAGGTCAGCCGCTGTGTGGGTGGCCCAGGGGCGCCCTGAGAAAGCTTGGCCTGTTCCACCTGCCGGCCTGATAGGCACCCACTCCCGCCGAAGCCCTGCTCACTTGGTCCACCATCCTGTCCCAGGCCGGGTCCCTGGGCAGCCCCCCAAGGCCGGCGTGTCTTGCAGCAGGCACCCGACCCCACGCCTTCCCACGACTGGCTGATTCCCATGCCCCTTACCCGCCCGCTCGCCCGCTGACGGACGTTTGGGCCGTCCCGCCTCCTGGCCCGATGAGCGCTGGCGTGCAGGGTTTGTGGGAACACACCTCCGCGTCGGCTTTGAGCATCCCCAGGAGTGGAAGTGCAGGTCGCACAGCGACGCCGTGTTCGGCCTTCGCGGATGCACCCCGGCGGCTGCACCATCTGCACAGCCGGGGGCAGCAGGGGAGGCCCCGAGTCTCCGTCCTCGCCCGCAGGAGAGGAGCCCAGGGCCTGCCCCTCGGGTCCTTCGGGCCGGTGTGAAGGTGACAGGCGCAGGTGTCCCGACGTCCGGCCACAACGTCCAGCACAGAGCGTAAGATACAAAACAAACAATAAAATGATAAAAGTAAATGGAACGAATTTTAGCACCGTTGAAGGAACACGGGCGGGGGCCCGGGCTGGGACCCGCGGGGCCGGCAGGGGCGGCGGGGCGTGTGCTTGTGCCCCGCAGCCCGCAGTGCTGGGCGCCAGGGCACAGTGGCGGGGTGGCTCGAGGCCGGGCTGCGAGCAGGGGCCGGCGTCCTGGAGGGCTGGGCGGAGCTGAGGGAAGGTTCCGGCAGGGGCCATGGGGCCGCTTGCCTCCAAAACGTCATGCGGCCCCTCGGGTGGGGACTGGCCGAGGAGGGACCTCCGTTGTCACAGCCAGGGCCACAGGCCGGGCAGATATCAGCCTTTGGGCAGCGTCCAGGACAGGGCTCCCCGCGGGCCCTACCTGCTCAGCCCCTGGGGAGACGTCCCGGACTCTTGCTGGCCTGGAGGACGGGCCGTCTGACCCACAGTGGGCTGGCTGAGGGGCAGGTGCTGGCAGAGGCCACCTGTCCCCACGCCAGGCCCCTGCGGCGAGCCCTCACCCTTCGTCCTTGTCCCCTTCGGGGCACGTCCCGGACAGACAGCCATCTACAGTGCGGCCTCTTCCTGGGACCCAGTGCCCCCCGACCTCGGTATTGCCCTCTGGGAAACGGGAACCGTGGTTCCTGCTGTCGCCCCAGAGCCACCTGCACTGCGCAGGCACAGGGCACACGGCAGGGCCAGGAGCCACGTTGGCCTCAGAAACACGCTGGGCAAGCGGCGGCCAGTGGTTTGGGGCGCGGAGGGCGGCCTGGGCCAGCCCCTCAGTGTAGCTGCTGTGGGTCCTGCCTCAGTCTGCTCGCCTGGAGAGCGGCACGATGGGGTCCCCGCCGCCCGCGCTGACCGGGGGAGCGGCCAGCCCAAGGGCACGGCGGGCACTGCGGCCACTTGTCCCCCTCCGCCCTCGGCCCAAGGCCTCCCGGGGCAGAGCCCCGCGGGTTGGCAGGTGGGCTGTGGGGGGCGCAGACGGCTCTCCCTCACCCGCCGGGCAAGGTGGACAGCACCTCTCCTCGCTGCGTCCAAGGGCCAGGGGTCCGCCCACGCAGGGGCCCGGGGCTCCTGTCCTCAGCCGCCAGCCCACTCCCCGCCTGGCCTGCGAAGGCTGCTGGGCCGCCTCGGCCAGGGCTTCCTGGGGCGGGGGGCGAGGCAGGCCTGGCAGGTGGGAAACGGTCCTCTCACGAATGCCTCTGCACATGCCCAGGAGACACAGGAGAGATCAGGGAGAGCCAGAGGGGGGACGGCGGGAGGCGTGGGGGCAGGTGGAGGGCTCAGGGCGTGAAGCAGGGGCCGGGGGCAGAGGGGGCAGCGGGCTTCGAGTCCCAACAAGAGCCTGGGCCCGGGTCACACCCCTGGCCTGCCCAGGCCCCTGGTGCTGCTCTGAGGGAGGAGCCAGGCCAGGCCCACCCAGGATGGGAGGCCATCTGCTGGGGGCCAGCGGCCTGGCCGGTCACGCAGGGGGACCACACCCGCTGGGCACTGGTGTAGTTTGCATGGCGCGGGAGGGGTGGCTGACGGCCAGTGGCAGCCCCGGGGACTCAGGAGCCTGCGGTCCTGCTGCCCCAGCTGGAGACCCTCGTCACTGGCCCCAGTGCAATGTCCCAAAGTGGGAGAGGGGTCTGGGCGGACCTGGCTCCCTGGCAGGGTCTGGGGCCGAGGCCCCCCTGCGTTGCTACCCACGGCCCTGCCCCTGCCCCTCCTGGGGGATCAGATTCCTCCTGGCTGGAGGCCTCCTGGCCATATAAGGTCGTCTGTGGGCACCTCCTGGGGGAGCTGCAGCGCCTTCGCCCGGCCCCCCCCATGGGAACCAGAGCTCGGCCAGGCCCCCGAGGACGGGCGGGGGAAGGGGCCTGCTGAGTCCAGTCCCGTGAGCGAGGAGGGCAGGGCGCGCGGGGCCAGGCCCAGGGCTGCAGAGTCTGGGGTGCAGAGGGTGAGGTGCAGAGGGGACTGCGCGCCCACGGACGTGTCACTCGGCTGTCGCCTTCTTCCGGGTCACCCCATGTGCTCCCCACAGGTTTGGGACCCCAACTTCACACCCCAGGTGCCAGGAAGTGCCCCGTGGGCCGCGGAGGGGGGTGTGAGGCGCCAGGGCCCTTCCTTCCTCTCCCCGAGAAGACTCTGGAGGCGGGTCTCCCAGGAGGTCCCAGGCCCCCTCCCCTGGTGCCCAGGGCCCGTCCCGCCCGTCCCCTCCCCTGAGGCTTGTCCCTCAGACCGAGGGCCGCGTCCAGGGAGGGGCCTCTGGTGCAGGGCGATCTTGTCTGAGAATGCAGATACCTGGGCCCCTCACAGACAGTGGGCTCCCCCTACATCGCCCCCCACCCGCCCCACCCCTGCAGCGGCTGCTTCTCCAGGCAAACCCCCCTTCCAGGTCACAGACCCCCAGCCTGGGACAGGAAAGGGGCCACTGGGAGCTCCCCAGGAGCCAAAGCACCCTCCAAACTCCTCCCGCAGTCACAGGGCCCTGCATGTGTGCTGCCGTATCCGAGAGGTCGCTCCTGCGCCGTGGCCTCTCTCAGGGCCCTGCCCTTGGCCAGGCCTGGTGTCGGGATGTCAGACCAGGTGAGCACCTGCTGGGCTCTCTGGGGAGGTGCCGGAGGGCCCAGACCCCAGGCGGGGAGGGCAGAGGTCAGACAAAAGGGGTGGGGAGAAAAAGGGGTTGTAGGCAAAGTGACCTCACGGGGGTCGGATCCAAATCCCCGCCGGGGCGGGTCGTGGTGGGGGGTCAGGCCCAGGCCTGCCACTTCGTCAGCTAAAGGCTTCCCTCGCCTTCAGCGAGCCTGTCCACTGCTGCTGTGCACCGAGGTTAGCGCCCCTTTGAAAGGCCCCCTCCACGCGCCTCCTCCTAAAGTGGGACCACCCGGGAGACCCCTCCCCCAGCGTGAGAGCCACAGTCCTAAGGGTCCTGCCACCCCTTCCCCGCCCTGCTCTCTCCCACCTCCGTGAAGTTCCTTACGTCGCCTCCTCAACGCCAAACACACAAAAGAAGCTGCAAAGCTGTCCTTCTCCCAGCATTTGCGACATCGCTTCCCAGCACACGTGGTCGGTTTGGCTCAAACTCAGAAAAGTTCTCTGCAGGTTGGGATGTTTCTTACGTCACAGGGCCAGGGGCTCTGTGTGTTCCCGGTGGAGGCGACGAGGCCACCTGGAGAGAGAGAGCGGTGGGAGCTGGTGGGAGGACAGGCAGGGACGGGCCAGCCTGGGGCACAGCCGGGCACGGCGGCGCCCGGGCCTGGCGGGCTGCAGCAGGGCTCTGGCTTTTATCCTGAGATAAGCAGGAGCCCTGTCCGCCTGTGGGGAGGCCCGCGGCCGGCGCGGTGCCCAGCAGGCACTCGGCCCCTGCAGCTGTTGCTGTCCGGCCCATAAGACACAGCCTCTGACAATGGCGGCCATTCCAATTCATGGCCCACTTCGCAAAGCCAGGGTCCCCAAGCCAGCCAGGGGAGGGGTCTCCCCTACATTCAGCGGGAGACACTGGGGCCATGGGAGGGGGCCATCCGAACTGGCCCCTGGATGCTGAGCTCCAGGCCCGGGGCTCTCTGCACACTGACGTCACACTGATCACCCCATGGAGGGTCACAAAGGCCCACGTTTCTGAGCATCGCAGGTACGTGTGCACTCTACAGGGCTGGGCCCATCTGGGGTGCCACTGGGAAGATGAGCCAAGCAGATGAAGGGAGCTTCGGGGAACCTCTCCAGAGAGCTCAGGACCCCGGCTGGGGATGGCAGTGGCCAGCCCAGGCCTTCCGGCTCCTGGGCACACCTAAGCCTGCCTGCCTGTGCCCCTCTGCTGTGCCCCCCGCCCCAGGATGCCAGAGGGCCGGGCACAGTGTGTGCCCTGGGGAGCATGCCCAGGGCTCCCAGAGAAAGGGCCGGGCCGGATGGCGTGTGGGTCAAAGCTGTCTGCTCCTGAGCCTCTGAGGTTTCCCCGAACCATGTGCCGGGAGGCTGAGGAAAGCTCGGAGGCGACCTAGCTGGGGCGGGAGGGAGCACCACTCCTCCAAGAGGAATGACCCCGGGATGCCCGGCCCCACCCTTCTGAGGACAGTGGCCCCAGGGGTGGGAGACGGGTGGCAGCCCGGAGGGGGAGGGGTGCTCCCAGCCTGGGGAGGGTGTCCGGCAGCTGCTCTGGGCGTCCTGCTGGCCGTCCAGCCCAGGCCCCCTTCCCTCCAGGCACCCAGCACGCAGGCGCTGGGCTGGCTCCTGCAGCGGCCTGTGCCAGCCGCGGCTGACAGAAGCCAGGGCCATCCCTGCCCGGCTGGGAACGCAGCCTCCTAACGAGGCCCGCTCCCAGCTGTGAGTGCTCAGGGTGCCCCGCTGGAGTGAGTCCCCGCCCCCGCCACAGGACTGGGCTCCACCACTCGTCAGGGCCACCAGCATGAGCTCCTCTGCCCTGTGCCCTGCGTAGGCATGGCTCCCTGGGAGGGCATCAGAAAGAGACCGGCCCCGCTGTCCCAAACCACAGCACTAGCTTCCCCACGGTTCCTGCTGAGACAAGCAGCCCGCCATGGAGCAGGGGCCACAGGGCCGCGCCCCCAGAGCCGTCCAAGCCGCAGGCCGCTCCCACCCGTGGGCCCTGCTCTGCTGCTGGGGCTTCTCCCCAGGGTGCAGGGCCCAGTGGGAGAGCTGGGATCTGGGGACGGCGGGCCCGGCACTGTCCCCTGCTTTGAACTAGGAGCGCAGTAGTGGGTCACGGGTGTGCAGCCCGCGGGCGGCCGGGCAGCTGCTTTCTGGAAGCCTCTGGCTGAGCCAGGTGGGCCTGTGGCCTGGCTTGTGGGTCCCCACACCTGCCCTGCAGATGGGGCAGGCAGGGACTCCTGGGGCTGCTGTAGTGGGGGCCGGGGGAGGGGGACAGGACTCCTTGGGGCACCCACTCCCTAGGACTGGGGATTGCGGGCAGACGCCAGGTCTGGGGGTGGGGGGCACCGCGGTGGGGACTGGAATGTGGGGGGCACCAGGACCACCGCAGCGGCCTCCTGTGTGCCGGGCATGTCCTCCACTGCCTGGGGGGTGTTGCTGGGCCACCTGGGGACCACTGGCTGGAAACGTGATGCAGGTGGCAGGGCGGAAGTGAGCAGAGCTCCCCTCCCCCACCCCCACCTTCCCCAGGTCGACCCCCCAGGCCTGTGTGTGTAGCCTGGCCACCGCAGAGCACCTCCATCCGCCACGCTGCCCCTCCCTGGCCCAGGCACGCAGTGGGGGCGGAGGGTGGGCCCTCACCCATCTATCCCCCACCATCAGTGGCTCTGGGCCAGCCGTCCAGTGACTGACCCTCCCGGAGCTGGGTGCCTGGCTGACTCAGCGCATTCTTGGGCAGCTGCCCCGCCCTCCTGCCTGCTCTGTGCCCTTGGGCGGCAGAGGCCTGGCCGCTAGGGGGCTCCGAAGGCACCCACCCCCACCTCCCCTGCAGGGCCCTCCAGGAATGCTGGGAAGCGGACCTAAAGGGGGAGAGGGTTCCCAGTCCCCAGCCCGCAGACCGCGGGGCTTGCCGTGGAGGCTTGCCGTGCACGGGGCACCCCGGGGGGCCGGGAAGGTCGAATTCCTCACCTGGGACCTGGCTGTCCCTCGCAAGGGATCATAAATTAGCTTGAGAGCCATCCTGCCTGGGGACCTGGATTCCTCTGCCTCCCGCCCCGGCTTTGGGCGGGTCCTCCCCCACTCCGAGCTTCTCCTGCAAAGGGAACCGCCCCTTCGCACCCTCCCCCGGTGAAAGAATTGAGTTGGGGTGGAGGGGGGCCCTGTCCCACTGTCCCAGCAGGGAAGAGGAGGGGGCGGGGGTGGCCGCCCAACCCGCGGGGGGATTCGGCATTTGCAGGAGGCGGGGGGAGCAGCTGGGAAGATGTGCGCAGTGGGGCCCGCTTCCGGGAGCAGCTGCTGCGCAGGACCCCCGCCAGCACCAGCCGGCCTGGCCGCAGGCACTCGCCCGGCCCTTCGGGACTGTCCAGGGGGTCCCACGTGGGACAGACACCCAGCCGGCCGGCCTGGCGGGGCGCGCAGCGGGGGTGGGGAGCTGCCAGCCCAGCAGCTGTGGCCCCATCCCCGCCCCTTAGGGCTTCCCTGAGGCTGATTTGGGCCAAGAGCCTCCCGACCGCGGGAACAGCTGGGACACAACCCCGAGCTCGGCCTCGAGGTCCAGCCCCTCTTCCCCGGCACCTCGCCGTGCGGGCAGTGAGGGGTGCAGCCTGGCAGATGAAGCTGGGCCCAGGCTCGCCCTGGCGGGAGGGCAGGTCACACCCGGCCCCCCCCCCCCAGAGTGGTGCTCAGTGGGTGTCCCCTCACAGCCTCCTCTGCTCCCGTCGGGCTATGAACACCCGCCCTTGGCTGCAGGGGGGCCCATGGGTGGGCACCCGGTCCAGGCCCTCCTGATCCATCTCCCAGTTTTGGAGTATTTTTAAACTAAACGGAAGCAGGCGGGGTGGGGGTGCTGACTGGGACCTGGTCACCCCAGGGGCACATGGGGTCCCCAGTCCGGTTTCCCTGTCCCTCTGCAGATGGGGTGCCCTCGGGGGCCCACACCCGCAGCTGCTCACAGCTGGCAGAGTGCCCCTTCTTGCACACCTGCAGGGTGGGTCCGATATGCCGGCCGTCCCAGGGGAATAAAGCGAAAACCGGCCTGGGGAGAGGGGTTCGGGCGGGCACCCCGTCTAGCCGTGGGGAGCCGGGCGTCCAGGCTCGCGAGCAGCCGTCGCTCAGGACGCCGTGCGGTTCCGGCGGTGCGGGCGGGGACAGGCTGGACGCGGGCCTGGCGCTTCCGACTCGCAGCCGCGGTGCCTGCGCCCGGGCCGCCGGGGGCGCTCGGCGCCGAGAGGTGCCCGAAGTTAGGGAAACAAAGAGCAGAGCCGCTGGGGTAGGACGAGCCGGGCGGGCGCGCCGGGGACCGAGGGCGCCCGGGAGTGCGGGGGGCCGCCGGGGACCTGGGCCACGCCCTGGGGGGCCTGGGCGGAGCTACGTTCCCACGGCCTGGCCCGGGGCCAGCAGGTGCCCCTTCCGGGAGGCCGGCTGGCCGGCCAGGGTCCGAAGGGTTAATTAGGGCCGTCGGCCGCCCCTCCCCCTCCCCCCTCCCCGGGGCGCGGGGCTCCGGCGCCCGGGCGAGCCGGGGCGGGGCCTGGTCCGCGGGCGGAGCGAACCGGCCCGCCCCGCGCTCACACCCCGCCGGGCTCCAGCCGCGCGCGGTCCCGGAGCTCCGAGGGCGCAGCCGGAGCGGCGAGATGGCGAGGTCGGGCTCGGCGCCGCCGCCGCTGCTGCTGCTGCTGGCCGGGCTGGCGCTGCTGGACGCGGCGCGCGCGGAGGCGGGCGGCGACCTCAGCCTGCACCCGCCCTACTTCAACCTGGCCGAGGGCGCCCGCGTCGCCGCCTCGGCCACCTGCGGCGAGGAGGCCCCGGCGCGCGGCCCCCCGCGCCCCACCGAGGACCTCTACTGCAAGCTGGTGGGCGGCCCCGTGGCGGGCGGGGACCCCAACCAGACCATCCAGGTGAGCGCGGGCTGGGGGCAGGGTCGCCGTGGGCCGGCGGGGTGGACGGGAGACCCGGCCCCGAGGACCCCCGCGCCGCAGCGGATCGGCCTCGGACTTCGCAACTCCTGCCCAAGTTTGCTGGGAGCGCCCCGAGTCGGACCGAAGCCCCGCGTTCCGCCCCGACTCCCCGGTTCCACGTTTCGGGGGAGGGAAAGGATCCCGGCTCGCCAGAGAACTGCGCGTCTCTCCGGGGACGCGCCGCAGCGGCCGCGGGCGGAGGGGACGCTGGCGCGCGGTCCTTGGCGGCCTCGAGTCCCGGGATCCCGGTGAGGCGGGGCTTGGTGGCCTCCTCCTGCTGCCCGCGGGGAGAGGGCGGGCCGCTCCGCCTTCCCCCGGGACAGGCTGGAACCTGCTGGCGTCGGGATGGGACCGGGATGGGGCGGGAGGGGCCAGGCCAGAGTCCCTCACGGCCAGCAGCAGAGGGTTGATGGCGGTGTCCCCACTGGGGGTCTGGGGGCTCCCTGGGGCCCTCACGGTGTTGGAGGGGGGTAGACAAGGGTTTTTAACTGGAGGTGGGAACGGGGAGCTGCCATCAGGGACCCCGTCCCTGGCTGCAACCACTGAAGACCCTCTGGGTCACGGGGCATGTCCTGCCACCCCGAGTCTGTAGGTGGGGCTTGGTTAGTGGGCTCTGCGCATGGACGCCTCCCAGGGAAGTGGGGCAGCGGGGCCTTCGGGGCTTAGGTTGGGGGTTGGGGTCCTGTGAGGATCCTTGGCAGCAGAAGTTGGCCTTGGGGCTGGTGTGGTCTGCTCGAGGAGCTCCCTGACACCATGCTAGGCCCATCATCGCCCCCCCACAAACCTCAATAATCTGAGGGCCCCAGGGCCCCCCTCCGCACAGGGGAGGTGGGGCACGGGGAGAAGGTACCCGGAGAGGCATTCGCTGGGCCCTTCACGGCCTGCCCTCCACCCGCCCTGGCCCTCCGGGGAGGTACGCGCTGAGAGGCCCCTGGTGTGGCAGAGCCGCCCCGGCTCCCCCATAAGCCCAGCGCCGCCGAGAGAGGCCTGGCGCCCGCATCCGGGCGGGGAAGCAGGCCTGGGAAGGCTCGGACACCTGCTGCTGGCAGTGCCACGGCCCAGGTGTCAGGGGGGCCGGGCTTGTGTGGGGGTCCCCAAAGCTGCCCCAGGGCCCTCCTCATTGCTCGGCCGAGATTCTGCTGTTCCAGCCGCAGAGGCTCCAGGCCAGCTCCAGACCCCAGCTCACTCCTCGCTGCCTTTGTTGACCCTTGGGGTGCTCACAGGAGTGGCCTGGCAGCCGGCGACCAGGCGTCAGGTCCCCCCGTCTGCCTCTCCTGCACTGCGTGGCGTGCCTCCCTGACCTCGGGCTCCTCCTCTGGGCACCCCGTGAGGCCCGCCTCGCCTGCACCTCAGGGCTGGGCCCGAGGAGCCCGGGGAGCCATCCGTCACCGTGACTGCTTGCCAACCAGGGTGGCAGCCCTGAGTGAGAGGCCTCAGCCCTGCTCGCCAGCCCACGGCGACGCCCCCTGTAACCCTGCAGCGCCCGGCGTTAGCTGCCCACTAACTTGATCTCAGACAAGTCCCTGGGCTGCCCTCTCCTTGGGGACAGTGGGTCTGCTCAGTGTCCTGGCCTCTGAGGAGACTGGTGGCAGGGCCTCACCCGCGGACCCAGTCTGGAGGCGAGTGGCTGAGCGCAGGAGGTGTCGGGTGGGGGGTGAGCCCCTTTTCTTCATCCTGAGAGCCCCAATTTGTGCCAGTGTGGGGTGGGTCACAGAGCACATGGTGCCCAGTGCCCCAGGCCAGCAGCTCCCAGGGGACCCCTGGAGGAGATAGGACAGAAGCTGGCAGAGGAGGGGGGCATCTCAGCCGGGGCCTGGGTGAGCTCTGCTGGGCGAGGCGGCCCTGGCGCGGGGGCAGGCAGAGGGCAGCTCGGCGCTGGCCTCTCTGCCTCAGGTGGGCATGGGAGGGATCCCGGGCTGGCCTCGGCCCCGCCGGGGAAGTGGGGGCTCGGCCGCCGGCTGGTGACTCACTGGGAGGGGAAGTTCTCAGGGCTGCTTCGTTTGCTCCATTTCCTCGCTCTGTTCCTACAGGACCCTCTGCAGCCGCCCGGGGGGCGGGGGGGGCGGTGAGGCAGGAGTCCTCTGTCCACTGCGAGCCCAAGCCAGGAAGAAAGGCCAGCAGGGAGGGCCCTGTCCCTGAGTGGCCCCCCGCCGTGGCCACCTCCCCGCCTCTCCCAGTGGGCCTGAGCCACAACTTCACTGGGCCCCCTCCACCCTGAGCCAGCCCCCCACGGGGCCCACAGGCGCAGGCAGCCTTGTCTGGACGGCCAGCCCCTCACTGGGGGGCCTTGCCCACCCCACCGGGCCCCTGACGGCCTGCACCTGTGTGCACGGCGCTCTCAGTGACAGCCTCAGCCCCTCCTCCGCCTGTCTCCCGAGAGCTCCCGCAGGCCCTGGAACTGGAGTTCCAGGCTCCAGTTTAGGGGTCGCCGTTTGAGCTTGGCAGCCCAGTCTGCACAGGTCATGCCACCTCTGGGTGTCCCCCGTCGCTGTAGCCCTGGGTGCGGCAGCTCTGGGTGGCAGGTTCAGGACTGCAGTTAAGAACAAGGCACACCCCCTCCTCTGACCCGTCAGCCCCCCATGTGTGTGTGTGTGGGGGGGTGGTAAACACAGAATTACCGATAGCCGGACAATCCCAGGTCTGGAGGTAAATAATGAGGCCGGGTGATGACGAGGGTGTCAGGCCAGCGTCTTGGGTGGTCTGGAGCTGGGTCGGGGACCCCGCCGAGGAGGTGACATCTGAGCCGAGGGACGAGGTCAGGTGCCGAGGCCTCAGGCAGGAGCAAGGTCTGAGATGGGGCCCCCAGAGCACCCAGCCCCGGGGGCCAGGCGCCCCTCTGCCACCCGCCGGTCCTGGCCGCCCAGGCGCACGGTAGAGGCCGGGCGCGGACACGTCTGGGGAGGCGGTGCACCCAAGGGCCCGGGGCTCTCTGTGCCGTGGGCCTGGGGGTGGGGCAGGACGCCCGCAATCCCACCTGGGACGCGGGTGGCGGGGTGGCCGCCTCTCCCCGACAGGGCCTCTCAGGCCTCGGTCGCTGCCAGGCCCCCGAGAGCTGCCTCTGTGTGGGGAGGGAGGCAGGCCCGGTTTCCTCCGGGGTGGGGGTTGGGCCTCCGCTCTGCCCACAGCCAGGGCCGGGCCCTGCCCCCAGCCCCCCCACCCTGGGCTCCCAGCACCTGCTCCTCCCCAGCTGGGACAGCGGGCCGGGAGCCGCTGCCAGGAGCCCTCCGTGCCCCCAGAGGACAGGGCCCTGGCAGGTGTCCGGACCGTGACCGAAGCAGCTGCCAGGCCGGGAGTGGGATCGTTGTTCATCCCGGGGTGCGGAGCAGGTGCCAGCGTCACCCCCACTCTTTGGATGGGGACGCTGAGGCCCAGTGGCCGCCGTGAGTTGGCCCGGTCCCAGGGCTCAGAAGCGGCGGAGCCAGGAGGCCCAGGCCTTGCCTGCCGACTGCCCACAGGCCTCCACTCTGCGGCCAGGCCTCGCAGGCTGCCAGGTGGCTCGGCCTCATCTCGCCGGGGACCCTGGTAACCCAGACGCTCTGGGCGAGGGCCTGGCAGGGCCGCCGTGGGAGATGCCGTTGGAGGTGGAGGGCGTCTGGCTCGCTTCTTCCTGTCCCTCGCCTCCTGTCTGGGGGGTGGGGTGCAGTGAGACTTGTCCCTCAACTGGCCCGTTCCCGAGCCCCGGCTTCACTGGCTTCCTCCCCTACTCAGTGGCTCCTCCTGCCCCAGGGCCTTTGCTCGGGCAGCCCCCCCCCCCGGCACCTGCAGCGCACGCCCCCTTACGGTGCACCCCTCAGCTGCTGCCTCTTCAGGGAGGCGAGCCCTGGAATTCGCACCTAGAGCAGGGGCCCTGTTCCCCATGCTGGCTTCCTCCAGGATGGGTGCGGCCGCCTCCCACAGATGCCGAGTCCCGAGTCGGGCGCGTCGGAGGTTTGCTGAGCGAAGGAGTGACTGCCGGGCGAGGGTCCGGAGATCGGGGGTGGGGGGCGTGAGGTGTGGGAGACGAGGGGCCCAGCCCGGCCCAGCCCTCTGACCGCCCCCTCCCCACAGGGCCAGTACTGTGACATCTGCTCGGCTGCCAACAGCAACAGGGCGCACCCCGCGAGCAATGCCATCGACGGCACGGAGCGCTGGTGGCAGAGCCCGCCGCTGTCCCGCGGCCCGGAGTACAACGAGGTCAACGTCACCCTGGACCTGGGGCAGGTAGAGTGGCCCCCACCCCGCCTCCGCCCTTCCCGCCCTGTTTCCCCTGGGGCACCGGGGCGGGCCCACCCTGCGCGAGCCCTGGTGGCAGGGCGGCCTGGCGCAGACGAGGTGCTGGTGTCAGGCCCGGCTCGGATGGAGGTGTGGCGGTGACCCCCTGGGGGGGTTGGGGCTGACTGGCCGTCCCAGGAGGACAGGGCGCCTGCGGCATTGCAGTGGGAATGCCGAGCCCTGGCCTTCCTCTGAGGCAGTCTACCCCGGGAGCCAGGCCTGGGGTGTGGGAGGGGCCCAGGAATGCGGAGCGGGCCCCTGGGCGGCACATTCCCGGGATACCTGGGCCGCAGAGCCCGCCGGGTTAGCCGTGCCTTCGGGGCAAGGTGTGCCCGCTCCCGCTGGCCCTGTGCAGGCAGGAGCGTGGGGCCAGGCAGGCCCCAGAGACACAGGAGCCCCCTTGGGGCCCTGGGCCAGGTCAGGCCCAGGTCAGGTCCAGTCCGCATCCCGCTCTCTGTGTGACAGGTGCCTGCCTCGGTGTCCTGGGCTGCGAAATAGGTCGGCAGTCCTGCTGCCCCTGGGATGGGCGGAGGCAGGTGATGAGACCCGCCTGCCTGCAGTCGGGGCCGCAGGTGGATCCCGCCAGACCCTGCCCTGTTCCCAGAGGTGGGGGGAGCGCTGACTGCAGGTCTGGGCAGACCCGTCAGCGACCCTGCTGGTCAGCGAACCTCCTGGCCGCGCCTGGAGGCCTGCGGGCCTGGCCCAGTGGCGGGCGGGCAGCGTAGGGAGTGGTTCAAGTCCTAACAGGTGGCCTGGAATGGCGGGAGCCCCTGCATCGGCTGCTGTGTGGGAGGGAGAAGCAACCAGGGTTGGGGGGAAGGGACTGGGTGGGGGCAGGGGCGCTGGGGAGGAGCTACCTGTCTGGGCTCCCAGTGCGCAGGGAGTTACCTGCGGTGGCGGTGGCGTGACCTGGCCCAGGTCTGGGTGGGGCTTCCCCAGTGCCTTTCTGCTCACTGGGTTTTCCTGCCCCAGGAGGGACCTTGTGACCCTGGGTCCCTCTCTCCAGCACTGCCCCGGGGCGCTTGTGGGCAGGTCAGAGGAGACTCTGCTGAGCTGGTGGGACAGGCCTGGCAGGATGGGGGAGGGGCGAGGGCCAAAGCTGGGAGCACTGTGGTCCAGTCTCCATGGCAACCCCTGAGTGGCCGCAAAGGAGGTGGGCACAGTGCCCGCCCGAGCCGCACTGGTGGGCTTATCTGGGGCCCACACGGCCCCCTGCCCCTCCTGGGTCTGAGCCTCCGAAGTCTCCGTCCACGTCTCTGGCCATGTAGCCTGTGCTCAGGCCTCTGCCGCCCGGCATGCACACCTGCCTCCCGGCCTCGGTTCCCCAGATACACAGTGACGCGCAGTTCCTCTTCTCCAAGCATGTCTGGGGCCAGATCAACCCGCCACCCAGCAGGCCAGGCTGCCCTCTCTCCGCTCTCCACACCCCTCCCCCTCCTCCCCGCCCCGCCTGCTCCGCCCCGCCAGCGCCCTGCCTTGCCGTGGGCCTGGGGGCCGCCAGGCTTGTGGGGATGGGAGAGGGGCCCATGGCAGCCGCGCCGTGGGCTTGGAGCTGGGCGCGGCGGGTGGACCTGGTGTCCAGCCCCGTGGGTGGGTCTCTGAGCCACGGTGAGGTTCCCGTGGAAACTGGGGAGTTCATTACCCTTTCTTCACCGAGCCACCGAGCAGCGACTAGATCCCTTTGGGGTGCCCCCACTGGCTAGGGCTGGGGAGAGAGACCAGGCTCTGCCGTCGGCTCCTGGCCTGAGGGCAGAGGAGCCCCTCACAGGGTGGGACGTGGAGGCTCTGGGGAGCGGACGGAGGTGGCTGGGCCTGAGCACGGGGGTGGGGGGGGCATCTCGCAGGCCTGGGCCTGGAGCATGTCCACGCGGCCCCCAGTGACCCTGGGGCCAGTGCCCTCCGGCCTCCCCCGGTCTGGTGACAGTAGTGCCCAGGCGGCCAGGCGGGCACACTCCCGGTGCAGATGAGAGTCGGGCCTGGGGGAGGGGCCCGGCCAGGCTGGCAGGGGCGGCCGGGGAGCCCGGGTCTCGACCCCTGACTGGGCCCTCTGCCCCGGGAAGTACTCGGGGGCGAGGGTCCCAGGGTGGGGCTGGGGCTTCCGTCGGGAAGCGGGTGAGCAGGCAGCGGGCCGGGCACTCCCCGTGGCGTGGGGCCAGCAGCCTTTGTTCTGGCGCTGAGCGGATGCCCGGGCGGGGTGGGGGGGTGGCTGGCACCGCGCATCAGGCGGCCTTCCTGCCCAGCAGGCTGACCATCACGGCACCAGCTCACGCCGGGTAGGCGTCCGGGGCTGGCAGCCCGTGGGGCCGCAGGGAGCCCACCTGCTTCCCAGGGTCCGCACCCCCTGTTCTGATCTTTCCTGTTGGGCAGGGGGCGGCGTTGGACCCTCTTCCTCTCCAGGAGCCGGGTCGTGGTGGATGGGCGTGGGGGGCCTGCCCTGTTTGCTGTGTGGGCCATGTCCGGGAGCCCTCCGCCCCCGCCCTGAGCCTCGCTGGGTGCTGGTCCCCGAAGGGCTTCTCCTCCGAGTACGGCCAGGAAGGCTCCGTGGCTGGCGACTGGGGGACAGTGTCCTGTGTCCCGGTAGTGCCCTGCCTGGGGTCCTCCCAGGGCCCAGAGCTTCTTGCTTATCTCCCAACGCCCCCACCCTCAGGCTCCCGCTGCCTAGGCTCCCCCTTCCCTGGACCCAGGGCAGTGGGGGATGGGGGGGGAAGGGAGGTCCTTTCTGACTGGCCAGGCTTAGGCCATCCGGCAAGGGAGGGCCTGACTTGTGCGCCCTGCCCCCACCAGCGGCCCTGTGTCCCCTGAGCCCAGTGGTTTTAGGGACCTGGGCGGGTGACTTAGGGCAGGTGGGCGTCCCTCTCCACACATCTCCCTGGTAGCCTGGCCGTGAGGGATGCCCCCGCCCTGTGGCTGCAGCCCCCCTTCCCCAGATCTGGCTTCAGGGGAGCAGTGCTGGTGGCTTGTGCAGGGGTACAGCGGGGGAAGGTGCAGGGGCTGTGGCCAGCCTTGGGGTGCAGGCTGCGGTTGTAGACTGTGAGGCCGAAAGTGTTGTTTGGTGGCGAGAAATGCCAGGCCAGGGGTCTGTGCCCTCCCTGGGGGACAGTGGGGGCGGGGTGGGGGGAGCCGTCACCGCCCATGCCGAGGAGCACTGCCCGGGTGGGGCTGCCAACACGGGGGTGGGGGTTGGGGGTCAGCCCCCGGCCGCCTGGGGAAACGGCGCTGTGACAGGCAAAGCCTGTGCCGCCCTCTGGAGGGGACGCGGGCGGCAGCCGCCGTCTGGCCTCTGCTTCGGTCTTCTCTGCACGGTGCGGGGGGGGGGAGCCCCAGCTCGGGCCAGGGTGGGGGAGCAGGCTTCCACCTCGGCAGGGGCCCCCAACACATGGGCTGCTTCGGCTGCCCCCACCCCACGTTCCGGGTGGCAGGCCCTCAGAGGCTGGCTGGCTCGGGGCTCCCTGGGCAGGCCTTCTGGTCCCAGCTGGGCGCCCAGCCAGTGCCCAGTGACCCAGAAGGGTCAGTGGGGTTATTTGAGGGGAGCGGCAGGAAGTATGGCCGAGGCCAGCCAGGCTCTGGTTACAGATCCCAGCGGCCGGGACAGGTGTGGGGGCTGGACCGGACACGGCCCCTTGAGCTGGGCTCCTTGGGGGAGGCCGGGCAGACCCTGGGTGGCCAGCCCGAGGCGCCCCCTCCTCTGGCACAGGCCCCGTCTCTCCTCGTGAGAATCAGCAAACCCTGCCTCTGCTCGTCCCTGTGCTGAGGACACAGGGCCCTCTGTCCCCGGCCGCACGCATCCTGCCGCCACGCACGGCCACCCCGGAGCCCTCGTCCGCCCACTGGGCACGCACGGACGCCCCCGCCAGCTCCGCTGGACCCCCGGGCCCCGGCGGCTCCAAAAGGCGCTCGTTTTCCATGTTTCTAAACAAACCCCCTGGTCCTGACCTCCGCGCACGGCACCAGTCACCGGAGACTAAACTGTTTGGGTTTTGGGTCCCCTTGGGGTAAACTCCACTTCCTGTGGCTGGGGGCTGACCATCTGGCCCGACCCGGGCCGGGCTGCGGGGAGGGGGGCATGGGAGCAGGGCGCCCCGGGCCGGGCCGTACGCCCGTCCAGGCCGTGAGCCCTGGCCCGCCCGCCCGTCGGGGGCCCCTCGGCCCACACCCCTGCTCTGCACACCTGTGCGTGTGACACCCGCCCAGCAGCCGGGCCCCTGGGCCCCCGCCTGCCCGCCACTCCTCCGTGTTTACTCTGCGCCCAGCAGTGGCCTCTCCACTCCCCGCTGTCCTGGAGCCGTGGCCAAGCGCGGCCAGTTTTCGGGCTCCCCAGGCCCGGCTTGTGGGCCGTGCTTATTTACCCAGGTGGGGGCCTGAGCAGACACGCCCGCCTGCCCCAGCCTGGCCCGGCCTGGCCGGCCCCTGCTGTGGCGTTACCCTTATCAGGGTTTCCAAATGGGGTCTCTGCCCACAGCGGGAAGCACACGGGAGAGGGCCAGCGGGGTAGGGGTGGGGCGGGGCCTGGGCCGGGGGTCCAGTCTGGGCAATGGCCAGGGCGCTGGCCCGGACACCTGGTCTAGGAGGGGCTTCCTGCCTCCGCAGGCCACAGCCTGGGACCCTGGCCCATCCCTGGGAGTCAGCGGGGGGCCTGCTTCCTGCAGGGCAGGACAGGGCTGAGTCAGATGCCCGGTGATTCACGCTGCCGGCCGGCCGGTGGGGGCAGGGCCCCACGTCCCTCCGGGCACAAGGGCTTGGCCCTGGTCTCCCCAGCCCTGAGATGGGCCAAGGCAGAGGTGGGGTGTGCTGGCCCTGACCGTCTTCAGGGGTTCCGGCTCCAGCTCTGCCCTCGGCGGCGCGGGTGCTGAGCCCAGGTGGCTGCTGGCCAGCTGTCACCCTCTGCACCAGCTGTTCCCGAGGGGTTAGAGACCCTGCTGGTTCTGCACCTCTGTTTCTTCAGACCTCCTCGTCTGTCCGGATTCCAGCCCTGCCCCTGCGCACGCCCGTCCCCGCACCTGTGTCCCTGGACACCGGAGTGTGGTACGGCCCAGGTGGCCCTGCTAGGTGGCTGCTGGCCTCTGCTCGCCCACCTCTAGGGATAAGCAGCACCTGCCTGCGCAAGGCTCCTGGAGCTGCCACTCCATCTTGGACCCCCCGTCTTTGCACCTCCGCGGTGGTTGTCCTTCCACTGCCCCGTGCCCGGGGGCGGGCGTGACTTCCAGGGGCCATGCAGCCATTGATGCCTAGAATCCCCCCGGGCCTTCTGCTCCAGCGTGTCAGGCCAGGGTCTGGGGGCAGCGCCCTGCGGGGGGGCCCTGGCCCTCCACCGGCGGGCCGGGTGGGGGGGCCGAGAGGCAGCCCGGCTGCTGTTCTGGAAGAGTGCCTGCCCTAAAATAGCCAGATTGTTAAAAATAACTCAGGAGGCTTTTGTTTGACTTTTGCTTTAAAAGACTTTTTTCCTCCTGCAGAGAACTGTGCAGCAGCGGGAAAGGTCAGCGGTGGGGCCGGGCGGGGGGGCGGGCAAGGCTGTGTCCAGGGGTCCGGGTCCGCGCCCTTCCTGGGGCATGCCCCGTGTGGCCTTGGGAGCAGCATCAGGTCGGGCACAGGTGGAGCGCGCTGGGAACACGCCCTTCTCCCCTGCAGCCCGGGCCACGTGTCCGGAGCCCCACGGACGACCGGGTAGACAGAGGCCGGGGTCAGAGGCCGGGGTCTCTTTTCGACCGCGTCCCGGCATGTGGGTGGGGTGGAAGCGGCCGAGCCGCCGCGTCCTGCCCGATCGGCCTTCGAATCAGTATTTGTGCAAGTGCTCTCAGCTGGGAAGAATGTGCCCGGCCCTCCGACCTGGGGGAGGGACAGAGCTGGCCAGTGGAGGGTCCCGCCTGGTGGCCTCGCTCAGGGAAAGGCGGGGGTGGGTCCCAGGGGGCTCAGTGGGAGCCTTCAATCTCCTGGGGGGGCCTTTGGTGGGGGTGTGCTGCGGGCCCCCCCAGGAGAGTGAGCAGCCTGTGTCCGTGTGTCCGTGACTCACAGACATCCAGGCCCCAACTACCTACCCTTCCTCACAGAGACCCCTCCTGGCACAAGGGCCGCCCGAGGCCCCCAGGGCTCCCTGGAATGCCTGAGGGTTGGCCAAGGTGCTGGCTGGGTGCAGCCTCTGTCCTCTAGGGGCTCATTCCCCTCCCCCGACCAGGCGGACCAGGGGAAGATGACATCAGAGCCTGGCAGTGGGTGAATAGGCTGCACCCCCCACCCTGGGGAGAGGCCGCTTGGCTTGATGTGTGCTGTCCCTGCGAACACCAGACCTTCCAGGAAGGGCAGGACTCAGAACAGGCGTGTCTTGGGGTCCTGGGACCCTGCCCCCACCGGCATTCCTAGCAGCCTGTGCCTCCTGAGGGCTGGGCCGCCAGGGGTCCACTGTCCCTCCAGAGTCACCATGCAGGCTGGGGGGGTCTGTGTCCCTCCACTCACCCTGCCTGGTTCCTGGACAATGGCCCGTCCCACTTTGTTGTCCCCTGGGCTTTGGGGCCAAGGGGGAGGGGCTCAATGGTCCTGAGCTAAGAGGCCTGGGAGGCCAAGCCTGGGGCGGGCGAGGGTGGGGGGTGGGGGAACGGGAGGGAGGGCTGGGGTGTGTGCCGGGCACAGCAGACGCCCGCTGGGCTGTGAGGGTGGAGCCTGCTCAGCGCCCGCCCTCCCAGGGGTCTGGGGGCCCCGGCCTTGTCATGGAGGCCACGGGCTGGGCAGGTGCTTCTGCCTGGGCCACTGCTGTTCCCAGTGGACCCAGAGCCCTTGGGCTGAGCCCCGGAGTCGTGGGTCCCAGGCACAGACATGGGACCCCCGCCACGCTGTGTTCCCGGGGGAGCTGGATGAGAGCCGCCTCTGTCAGGGAGAGCTGGCTTCTCATTTTCCAGTCTGTTTCCCCTGTTGGGGCTCTGTGACAGTGGTGGGGGCTGGGCCCGGCTGCTCCAGGCCACCTGTCCCCAGGGGCCTCCGAGGCCAGGGCCGGTCAGTAAGTAGAGGGGCAGGTTCTGAGTTAGCTCTGAGAATGATGGCGTAGTGACCATGTGAGGCTGGACCGGGCCCTGTACAGGGTGGGAGGTCACCGGCAGCTGTGCAGGGAGCTCAGGCTTGCTGGGGAGCTGAGGACGCTGTCTGGCCACTGCTCAACCCAGCCCAGCCCTGGGCACCGCAGCTGTGGGGTGACCCCTGTCGTCTCAGCCAGCCCCTCCACGGGCCCTGTAGATGTCTGCCCCCCACATGCCCCGGCAGCTACCTGGCCCGTCTCAGCCTCAGAGCCCAGGGACCTGTATGGCTGCTGGGGTCCTGGGTGTGTGCACCCCGAGACCCAGTGTCCGGTGAAGGCCTCAGTGGCCGGGGCTGGTCAGCAGCCCCAGGGCTGCTCCCCGAGCCAGCTGGCCCCCAGCACAGCCACAGATGTCCGCCGTGGGAGCGGGAAGCCCCGCGCCAGAGGCTGGGGGTGGCCCTCCGGATGCCTCGGGCGTCAACTCCCTCACCCCCACAGGTGTTCCACGTGGCCTACGTGCTCATCAAGTTTGCCAACGCCCCTCGGCCAGACCTGTGGGTGCTGGAGCGGTCCACGGACTTCGGCCGCACCTACCAGCCCTGGCAGTTCTTCGCCTGTGAGTGTCCCGGAGCCCGGGGCTGGCCGGGGCGTCCCCGGGGGCGGCCGTCAGCACCGAACTCTCGGGGGCTCGGCTTCCACATGGGTCAAGACTGCGGGTACATGAGGGGGGCTGTGTCCCCGATGTAGGGCACGGCTAGGTCCGGGGCTGGTGGCGCCTGGAGTCCCCATGCTGTCTCTTGGCTCCCTCTGGGCTTGCTTCCTGCTCCGGCAGCTGCTGAGGTGACGGAGGTGGCCAGCTGGGCTGCCTGGCCAGAGGAACACGGGGCCACGCTCACTGACCGGCCACGTCACGTGTCGCCGGGCCCAGCCGTGTAGCTGTCGGGGCTGCTCCGGCTGGGCAGGCCGGGGTCGCCTTTCTCTCCAGCACTCCACGCCCGGCAGCGGGGCGGGCAGTCCTCCGAAGGGCCATGGGGAACAGTCCCCCAAGCCCTGGGATCAGGGGACCGTCCGGGGGCCCCGTTCTCTGCAGAGAGGGACAGCTCATGCCACGTGGGCCGGTTCCGAATCCCCAGGCTGGGGCATGGCGCTCCGCCTGGGGCCCCGTGGTGCATTCCCTGGAAGGCCCCTCCGTCAGCCAGAGTGCCCCTCTCTCCAGCAAAGCCCTGGGGCGGCGGACGCCCATCCAGGCAGGGCTTGTTCCCACCGCACAGCCGAGGCCGCGAGGCTTGCGAGGCCAGGCCCGCGGGGCGCTGCCGTGGGGGCGGGGCGCACGAGGTTTCCGGGAGCCCCGCACCCTCACCTTCCGGGGGGGTGTCCCGCAGCCTCCAAGCGGGACTGCCTTGAGCGGTTCGGGGCGCGGACGCTGGAGCGCATCACGCGGGACGACGACGTCATCTGCACCACCGAGTACTCGCGGATCGTGCCCCTGGAGAATGGCGAGGTGGGCCCCGTAGGGCAGGGCAGGGCGGCGGCTGGCCGGGCGCCGGCGCTGGGGCGGCAGCTGACCACGCCCACTGCCCGCAGGTCGTGGTGTCCCTGGTGAACAGGCGCCCTGGGGCCATGAACTTCTCCTACTCGCCCCTGCTGCGCGACTTCACCAAGGCCACCAACATCCGCCTGCGCTTCCTGCGCACGAACACGCTGCTGGGCCACCTCATGGGCAAGGCGCTGCGGGACCCCACGGTCACCCGGCGGGTGAGCACGCGGGCGGGCTGGGCCGCGCGGGGGTCTGGGCCACACGTGCGGGCGGGGCGGGGCGCGGCGCGTGGCCCGTGCTCACGGCCGGCGGGCGCAGTACTATTACAGCATCAAGGACATCAGCATCGGTGGCCGCTGCGTCTGCCATGGTCACGCCGACGTGTGTGACGCCAAAGACCCCACAGACCCCTTCAGGTGAGACCCGCAGCCCCGCCCCGCCGCCCCGCCCGGGGGTGGGGGGCCTGGTTCATGGCCGGCTTTGGCCGCCACCTCGGGGGCTCCATTTCCCATGTGCAGGGTGAGGTGCCCGGGGACGGATGTCCTGCCGTCAGCAGCCGTGGGGCTGTTGTCTGGACCCCAGCCAGCTGCCCCTCCCTCTCCAGGGGGAGCCCAGGGCCTTGTAGGGAGTCGCGGAGGGAGGCGGTGGGCCTGAGGCTGCATGTCCCTGTCCTCTGGGCCGCACGGGTGCCCACGCAACACCTTCTCTCAGCACAGCGCACCCCCTGCTGTCCCCACCCCGACCTCCACTGCCCACCACGAGCGGGCCAAGGCCCAGGGGTTGGGGGGTGAGGGGGTGCCCTGCACAGCGCTGGCAGCAGACCCCGGGCCACAGGGGGCCATGAGCCCCCTCCCGCCCCACTCCGCGTCTTTACTAAGCTGCAGTAGGTGTTGTGGGCCCATGTGGCTCCGGGCGCCCTGAATTCCACAGTGAATACTCACCGGAATCACCAGCTCTGGGCCCGGGCGCCCCCCTGCTCCCTGCCTCTGTTTGCTCACCCCTCCTCCCTCGCCCCTCCTTCCCTCTCTCTCTTCTCCCCTCCTTCCCTCCTTCCCTTCTTTGCTTCCTTCCTTCTACAGCTGTGTGTTGAGCTAACTCATGCTGGGTACTGTCCCTGCCCCGGGGACACAGGTGGGCCCCCAGCCCAGCCCCGGGAGCACCTGTTTTGGGGAGACAGGGAACATGCGAACATGGGCCCAACATGGTGGTCCCGCAGGGCCGTGCCGTGGGCCGTAAGCGGGGACGGGGCTGGACACAAGGCTGAGAGGTGCAGCAGGGCCTGCAAGGGGTGCTCTGCAGCGGGGTTCCTGGACCGCCTCCTGCAGCCGGGCACCCCCAGCAGGGAGCTGGCAAGCTCCACCCCCCCCCGTACTCCCCTCCCCTCACAATCATGCGGCCCCTCTTCACGCATTTGGATTTGGGGCCTGCTCTGTGCCTTTTGCTGGGTTTTATTGGTTTGTCCGCACCCCAGTTTATAGGGGAGGCACAGAAGCTCACTCCTGCTCTCGCAGTCAGAGCCACACAGAGGCGGACCCCAGACCTCTCCACTGTGGCTGAGGGGTCTGCAGGGGGCGGGCTGTGGTCACCCTAGCCTGAGGACTCGGGCCAGCCACCCCCCCGCAGGTGTGGGTTCTGCGCCGAGTATAGCCCCAATGACTGCTCTGGGAAACCAGGTGGCAGGTAGTGTCACACGAGGCCTGGGACAGGAGCCCGCTAGGTGCCAGATCGCTCTCAGATGAGAGGCAGGCCTGCCCACACCTGCTGGGATGTCCCAGGCATCCGCCCTGACTCACCTGCACCTGGGCGCAGCCTGCGCTCAGCTCGCCCTGCAGGGCGGCAGAAGGGTCGCGTGGGCCGTGCAGCGGCCCCAGCTCCCATCACACGGCAGGGGCCCAGAGCATCAGCCTGCCCCATGCTCCCGGCCACCTCTGCAGGGCGCCCTCCACCCCTTACTGCCGGCGCCTCCGGCCCCACCCGCGCCCTGTCTGCCACCTGCAGCACCGTCGCCTCCATCACGGCTGGCTGCCGGCCTGGCTCTGCTGAACCCTCTCCCTCTTCTCCCCGTGACTTGCGGGTCACACGTCTGTGGCATTGCATCTTTACGTCTAGATTCCTTCAGCTACAATCTTTAAACGTTCTTGTCTTACGGGTTTGACCCGATGGCTCCATAACAGGCTTGGGGTCCAGTCCCGCTGTTCGCCGTGTTGGTGGATTCTGGCCCTTTGTGACCCCCCCATGCCCTGGGCAGGGAAGGAGCCCTGAGTGGCTCAGTGAGGTCTTTTGCCAAACACCTCAGGGTCTCACCAGCCTGGCGCCACATTTTCTACTAATTCCTTGGTTTAGAAGCGCCCTGACCACGTAGATTCCTGAAAGATCAAATGCCAGCTACAGGCCCGTGGGTCCAGATTCAAGACAGGTGGACTTGCTGTGGCCACCTGTGGGTTGCATGTGGGTTATTTCTACCTCCTCTTCCACGAGGCCCTCCAGATGTCCCTGGACTCTGAGGGACAGCAGTGTTGACTCCCAAGGCCCTGCGGACCCTGTGAAGGATGGGGCTAGAGCTCAGGGTCCCCCTTCATGGACTGGCTTCTGGGGTCACACACAGCAGTGGCCCACGACCCAGGAGCATGCAGCGAGCGCGGGGCCGACTCTTGCCCTACCTCAACTGAGCTGTGATCGGTGCTGGGGGCGGGGCTTTGGCCTGGGTGTCTGTGCGGTAGGTGGCTGCAACCTCAGTTCCCAACTGCGACCAGCTGTCCCCCTGCCCACTGAGCCAGCAGGAGCGCTGTCTGGGACAGCAGGCAGGATTCCAGCCTCCGAGTGGTACCCACCCCCAGCTGGACGAGGAAGCAGCTCTCGGCCACCTGCCCCTGGGGAGCTGCCCGGGATGCGTGGTGGGGTCTGGCTGAGCTCTGGGCCTCGAGGCTGGCTCACAGGCTGTGGTCTTGGCCTTGGGTTCTGGCCTGGTGGGGATGACGTGGCTCCAGAGCCCAGTGCTCCAGGCTGACCGCAGGCAGGGGTCACCACACTGACCACTCAGAGTCCTGCCCCAGGCCTTGCGCACCAACACATCCCTGCCACCTCCGCCTCCTCATGTCCCTCTGGGTCCGTGGCGGGTCCGAGCCCTTCCGCGCCCGTGTGTCCCCCACAGGCTGCAGTGTGCCTGCCAGCACAACACGTGTGGGGGCTCCTGTGACCGCTGCTGCCCCGGCTTCAACCAGCAGCCGTGGAAGCCGGCCACCACCGACAGTGCCAACGAGTGCCAGTGTGAGTGCCCCTGCGTGCACACACATGCTTGCAGCGCTCACGCATGCTCACAATGCACACGGGGCGCTCACGCACGGCATGTGCATGCCCGCGCATGGCCACATGCTTGCCCAGGGCTCACACCTGCACACATTGACACGCGCGCACACTCGTGTGATGCACACACGGTGCTCACATGCATATAAATGCACACGCGTACATAATACACCCCGCACTCATACGGTGCCCATACACGTGCTGCTGGCACACTCAGGCAACAGGCACCTTCTGCCACCTGAGCCAGGCCACATCTGGGGTCATCCGTGGTTTGTGGGATGCAGCCCGGCGGTCCCCGCCAGACTGAGTGCCCTTCCCTGCAGCCTGCAACTGCCACGGCCACGCGCACGACTGCTACTACGACCCCGAGGTGGACCGGCGCGGCGCCAGCCAGAACAGCGACAACGTCTACCAGGGCGGGGGCGTGTGCGTCGACTGCCAGGTGGGCGGGTGCTGCCAGGTCCGGGGGGCGGGGCGCGGGGCGGGGCCAGGGAGGGGCGGGGCGCGGGGAGGAGCGCGGGCTCAGCGGCCCCGCCCCCCGCAGCACCACACCACCGGCGTCAACTGCGAGCGCTGCCTGCCCGGCTTCCACCGCGACCCGGACCAGCCCCTGGACTCGCCGCGCGCCTGCCGCCGTGAGTGCGGGGCGCCCGGGCTGCCGCGGGGTCTGCGGCTCCCGCATGCCGGGGTCCTTCACACCGCGCTGGGGGCCTGGCCCGGGCCCTCACCTCGCTGCCCAGATCGGGTGGGCGACAGGGGACCGTCCCGCCCTGGGCCCCCGATAGCCCTGGGCTGGGGGCTCATGACTCCCCACCCCCCAGCCTGCAACTGCGAGTCGGACTTCACCGACGGGACGTGTGAGGACCTGACGGGCCGCTGCTACTGCCGGCCGAACTTCACGGGGGAGCGGTGCGACGCGTGCGCCGAGGGCTTCGCGGGCTTCCCGCACTGCGACCGTGAGCACGCGGCCGGGGCGGGGGGGGGGGGGGCGCCCCGTCCTGCCCGCGGCCGGCGGCTCACGTGCCCTACCTCCCCCGCAGCGGTGTCCTCCCCTAACAGCACCGGGGAGCAGGTCCAGCCGGCCGGGCAGATCGTGAGTAAGTGTCCCCGGGGTCCCCATCCCGTGGGGCGGGACGGGGCGCAGAACCGCCCAGCAAACAGCGAGGGGGTTCCTTGTGGTTCTTTCATTCGCATACGGATAATACACGTTCACGCTAGAAAACGCAGAAAATGCAAACGAGCAGAGTCGAAGCGGACTCGCAGCCAGAGCCGCTCGCGCCCGCACCTGTCCGCGTGCGCACGTGGCCCTTCCAGACCCGCACGTGCCACACGCGCTGTCCCCGGGCTGCGTTTTCCACCCACCGCCGTCCTGTGAACGTGGCCCTTTGGCTCCACGTTATTCAGAAAGACAGAGCGTGTGTTTAACCAACTCCCAGTTGCTGGAATTTTAGGTTCTTTCCAGTTTTCCTTTTTTAAATGCTCCGGTAAACATCTTTAGGGCCAACGCTTCCCATCGGTTCTCACTTTTCTTCCTGCGGGACAGTCTCCCGGAGCAGGTTCTGCGTGGGCGCCTGGCGTCGGACACCGCTCGCTCTCCAAG
The DNA here is from genome assembly GCF_014176215.1 of Rousettus aegyptiacus. Taxonomy (NCBI): domain Eukaryota; kingdom Metazoa; phylum Chordata; class Mammalia; order Chiroptera; family Pteropodidae; genus Rousettus; species Rousettus aegyptiacus. The sequence goes on from NW_023416287.1 coordinate 1,072,199, forward strand.
TGCGGCCGTCCGCCCGCACCGGGTCGCCCGGGCCGCGTCCGCACGCGCCCGTGGGGTCGTTGTCCTCGCGACACAGCCACGTTTATCGTCAGCGCGATTCGCATCCCTGGGAGACGCGCGTCCCCCGGCGCCGGGACGTGCCCCGGTCTGGGCAGTGGGCGCCCTCCTTCCCCGAGCGGACAGACGGCAGCGCCGCGCTTCACGTCCGAGCCGTGGGTCGGGGGCTCGCGTGGCTCACCGCGGTCGGCCGCGCTTCCCGCGGCTCTGGGAGGTGCAGCCGGCCCTTCCCGCCCCGGGCCGAGCTCCCGCCCCTGTCCTCGCCGCCAGCGGGCCCTGTGGCCGTTACTCTTCAGGGCGCTTTTATTCGTGCGGCGGCGCGTTATACTCCAGGCGAGTCTGGTGGCGTTCTCCGCGGCCTCCCACCCAGCCACGTTTGGGGGGCGGTCCCTCGGGGCCTCGGCCCGCGTCTGCTGGTGCTCTGGGAGCTTTTCTTCTCCGCATGTGAACATTTCCTCATTCATCAGCTCCGTAAGCCAGGTCTGACCTATTTCACTCCACGGAACACCCGCTAGGTCCATCCGTGTTGTCGCGAACAGCGAGGTCTCCTTTCCTCACGCCCAGTGCTGTTCCGTCCTGTGTGCGAACCCCATCTTCTCCCCAGTCGTGGAGCAAAGGACAGTCCGGTGGTACCCACGTCTCGGCCATTGCGAACGGCCTGCAGTGGACACGGGGGTCTCTTTTCTAATTGGTGTTTGTCTTTAGACGAATACCGAGAGGGACTGCTGGGTCGTTTAGGGGCTCTCTTTAATTTTTTGGGGACCCTCCATGCTGTTTTCCACAGCGGCGGCACCAGTTTACAGCCCCAGCAGTGTGCGTGAGGACGCCCCTCCCGGGAGCTCCCCCCTCCCCTCGGTCTCTGACGGAGTCTGTCGGGGTGCAGCGACTTCTCACTGCGGTTTCCATTTGCGTCTCTCTGACGACTGGTGATGTCGAGCATCTTTTCGTGGGTCTCTTGGCCACCTGTGTGTCCTCTTCGGGGAGAGGTCTATCCAGGTCCTCTGCCCATTTTTTTAACTGGAGTTTTTTTCTTCTGACGCGCGGTTATATGAGTTCTTCATGCATTCTCGGGTGTGTCAGGCTGCTTTCTGGTCCCGTCGATGGCTGCCTTTGCCACGCCAACTGCATTTCGCTTTCGGTCTGTGCGTCGTGCAGTGGACGGTGGTGACGCCTTTTCCAGCGTGAACCACCGTCAAACGGGCGCTTCCGTCGGCGCGGCCGGTGGGAAGGGTCCCTGTTTTCATGCCGTCTCGTTTCGGTTTTGTAATGCACCTTGTGAAACGTTTGGAAATGATCCGTACTTTGTTAAGCCCCACAGCAGTTTAAAAACCACAGGGATTACCTGTTCATTAAAAGTTCGATGGGACTCATAAAACCACCTGACCTGGTATCTGTTTTTCAGTGGAGCTCTCCCCCCACCCCCCCACCCAAATGGAGTTCTTATAGTTTTCACTTTTTCTATGGTCCTTATGCCTGGTTTCTACCCCATCTTAAGTCAATTTCGGTTATTTACATTTTCTTAGCAAGTCCTTTGTGTCATTTGGATTTTTAAATGTATTGGCACAAAGTCACACGGCATTCTGTCATAACTTTAAAATTCTTTTCATTCTTACTGTCTATTTTTACTTTCTTTTCTTTTTTTCCTCTATTATGTCTAACAGAAACGCATTGAATTTATTGGTGTTTTCAAAGTACAGCTAAAGGTTATAGTGATGATATCTACATCGGTTTTTCTTTTAGTTTTGGAGAGAGATTTTGATTCCTGATAGAGAAAATTTTAGACTAAAATGTTTAATTCCTTTTATCTCCTTTATTTTGTTTGATTACCATTTTCCGTAGCTTCTTGGACTAGTTATCATTGTCAGCTTTTTAGTTATCAACAAAAAGGTCTGAGCACTGGTCCTCAGGCAGGGGTGATTTCAGCCCACAGGAAGATGTCTTAAATGTCTTTCTGGTTGTTGTGACTGGGGGTGCCATCGACATCCAGTGGGTGGAGGTCAGGGGTGCTGCCAAATGCCCTACAGTGCACGGGACACCCCCACAGTCGTTGCCAGCCCGGAACGTCAGTGGTGCCAAGGTTGAGCAGCCCTGGGTTGAAGCTATCAGCTTGCCCCAGGGTGTAACTTTGGCTGGATGCATCCCAGAGGGTTGATTGCCATGTTCTCACTACTGCTTTTCCTACACGGCCTGTCATTTCCGTTTTCATTTTCTTTTGACCCAAATTGTTTAGAACTGTGTTTCTCATTCTGGGAGATTGTCTTTGCTTTTCACTTTTCTAGATGGTTCCATGAACGTTGATTGGACAAGAACATGCATTCTCTGTTGCGTACAGGTGTCCGTGTGTTCATCTGTTAAGGCACGAGTGTTATTATGCTATTTAAATCCATTCCATCGTTGCCTGATTTTTGTCACATTCTGAAAACAGTGTGTTTAGTCTTTCTCTCTAGGACCGTGGTTTTTCCAAATTCTCCTCGGAATTTTCATAGTTTAACTTTCTGCACCCGGAGACCATATTTATCCCGCTCATAGACCATTGGGTTTGCCGCCTCTCGGGGGGGGGGGGGTCCCTGTTCTCAGTGCGCCGCTCCATTCGTCCTCATTCATGCTCGTGGCCCGGGGCTCGCTGGCTCTTCGCCTGCACCCTCGCCCGCTCTGCGTGTGTCCTCGGTCCCCGGTGTGTCCCTTCAAGAGCACGAGCCTGGATTTTCACTTTCGTCAAACTGACGGTACCTAAGGAAAGGAGACCTGGCCTGGCACGGGGACCGTGGCCGCGGCTGGTCGGGGCTCCTGCCTCCACCGTGTCGTTTCCCCTTTTCTACTTAATCTTTCTTTTCCTTCCTTTCACTGGATTGAGCCGCATAGATGTGCTTTGGTCTTGGTTGGTTGGTTTGTGTTTCCTCCTCGGAGGGTTTGCAAGTTCTATTTCTACCTCTGGTGTGGCTCATGGGGACCGGACGTTTTGACAAACGTTGAAATTTCATTTTCCGTCGGTAGCAAAAACTAAACAGCATTCATGACCGTCTCTTTTTTGCACAAGTTGAGACACTTGGTGTGCTTTCCCTCACCTTTTCCCGACCCCGGAGCTCTTCATAAAGACTCGACCTTTCTTTGCGCCGGCGTGGTTTGGCGTGGTTTTGCGTTTCTGTGGCCCGCGGTGGGCTCGGCGTCTCCAGTGCGAACAGCTAAGCACACGCGATGCAGTTGTCCTCGTCTTGGCACACCTCTGCTTTCCCTTCGTGGGAATTTTGTGTCTTGGTTTTGTACGCGTGCCGTGTGACAGTGTACGGAGATGCGCTTGTGAGAAGCGGGGGGCTTTCAGCGGGAAGGTCGGCTGTGCGGGGCCCTGAGACGCGCCTCCCGCCCACCTGCCTTGCAGACTGTGACTGCAGCGCCGCCGGGACCGAGGGCAACGCCTGCCGGAAGGACCCACGGGTGGGCCGCTGCGTCTGCAAACCCAACTTCCAGGGCACCCACTGCGAGCTCTGCGCCCCGGGGTTCTTCGGCCCGGGCTGCCAGCGTGAGTCCCGCTCCCCTGCGCCCCCCAATCCCCGCACGGACACTGGGAGCCTGGCCCCGCTCCGACTGAGCGTGGCCGTCCCCCCACAGCCTGCCAGTGTTCTAGCCCCGGAGTGGTGGACGGTGACTGTGACCGAGACTCGGGCCAGTGCACGTGCCGGGCAGGCTTCGAGGGGACCGCGTGCGACCGCTGTGCCCCTGGCTACTTCCGCTTCCCCCTCTGCCAGCGTGCGTGAGGCCGCCCCTGGCGCGTGGGCGGGCGTGGGGCCGGGGCTGGCCCGCCCGGCTCAGGCCCCACACACCTCTGCTCCACAGTGTGTGGCTGCAGCCCCGCAGGGACCCTGCCCGAGGGCTGCGACGAGGCTGGCCGCTGCCTGTGCCGGCCTGGGTTTGATGGCCCTCACTGTGACCGCTGCCACCCCGGCTACCACGGCTACCCCGACTGCCGCGGTGAGCAGAGGGGCTGGGGCCCAGGCGGGGCAGGGGGCACCCACGGGTGCCACGGCCTGACTCTGCCGCTTGCAGCCTGCAGCTGCGACCCCCGGGGCGCCCTGGACGAGGTCTGCGGGGCAGGCGGGCTGTGTCGCTGCCGCCCCGGCTACACGGGCGCCGCCTGCCAGGAGTGCAGCCCCGGCCACCACGGCTTCCCCGCCTGTGCCCGTAAGTGTCCTCGCGGGAGGCGGGGCGGGCCGGCGCGCCCCGCCGCACACCCACCCGCTTCCTGTCCCCCCAGCCTGCCACTGCTCTGCGGACGGCTCTCTGCACGCAGCCTGCGACCCTCGCAGCGGGCAGTGCAGCTGCCGGCCCCGCGTGACAGGGCTGCGGTGTGACGCGTGTGTGCCCGGCACCTACAACTTCCCCGCCTGCGAAGGTGAGGCTGGCGCGGCGTGCGCGGCGTGCGCCAGGCACCCCTCCGCCGTCCGGGCGCCGAGCCCCATGGGGCGCGGGTCCCACCAGGCCCGGGGACGCTCCTGGCCCTCGGGCTCAGTGGCCGAGGACGCATCACAGCCCAGGTGTCTCTCCACAGCTGGCTCCTGCCACCCTGCTGGGCTGGCCCCGGCCGATCGCGACCTTCCCGAGGTGAGCCCAGGTCAGCCCTGGTGGGGCAGAGGCCGTCGTGTCCAGTGAGACCATCACTGCCCCTCCCACGGGGTCACCGAGCCCACCTCGGGCCCATTTGTCCCCCTGGCTGGTCCTCCGTGCGCACTCTAGGGCCGTGCCAGCAGGAGGCCGAGCCAGGGGCGGAGGTTCATGGCCGGGAGGGCAGGGACGCACTGTGCCCTCATGTCCTCCTCACAGGCACAGGTGCCCTGTACGTGCCGGGCTCACGTGGAGGGGCCCAGCTGTGATCACTGTAAACTCGGGTTCTGGGGGCTGAGCCCCAGCAACCCCGAGGGCTGCACCCGTGAGTCTGGCCGGAGCGGGCGTGGGGGACTGCGGGAGACTCCTGGGGGCGGAGGAGGCGTGAGGGCTGGCCTGCGGTCAGGCCCTCGGCCCCTCCCCCACTGAGGCCCACCCCGCCCTGCCCCCCAGGCTGCAGCTGCGACCCCAGAGGCACACTGGGGGGAGTGGCCGAGTGCCAGCCGGTGAGTGTGAGGGCCAGGTTCTCAGGGGGTTTGGGCGATGGAGGCAGGCGCATCAGGCCCCCCGCCTGGTCCCATCTTCTCCCTCGGCCCCCAGAGCGATGGCCGCTGCTTCTGCAAGGCCCACGTGTGCAGCCGGACGTGCGCGGCCTGCAAGGACGGCTTCTTCGGGCTGGACCAGGCCAACTACTTCGGCTGCCGCAGTGCGTTCCTGCCTGCTGGGTCCCGGGGCCCCATCCGCGGAGGCCAAGGCCCAGAAGGGGCGGGGCGGCCAGGGCCCCGGGCAGGGCCGAGTGTGGCCAGGCCCGATGCGGGATGGGTGCCTGGCCAGGGAGGGAGGAAGCACGGGCTCCACAGGCCCCCCTCCCCTCCGTCCCGCGCCCCGCAGACGTCACCAACCGCCCTGGTGCCCTCACTCCTGAGCCTGGACTCGGCCGCGTTGTCCAGAGCCCCCGGCGGCCGCCTGTAGGAGGAGAGTTGCCTTCTCTGCCCATTGCTCTGGACGCGGTCGGCAGAGCCCCAGGGGCCTGTGTGGAAGGAGCTGGGTCCTGAGCGGGGTGGGGGGCTGTGGAGGGAGCACGGAGGTGGGCTCGGTGGGCGTGACCTGCTCCCCTTGCTCTAGGCTGCCGGTGTGACGTGGGAGGTGCGCTGGGCCAGGGCTGTGACCCCCGGACGGGCGCCTGTCGCTGTCGCCCCAACACCCAGGGCCCCACCTGCAGCGAGTGGGTGCCCCACCCGGGTCTGGGCACGGGGCGGCGCGGGGGGGCTCCCCGGGGACCCTGGCGGGCCGCCCCTGAGCGCCGTGCCGTGGCAGGCCGGCGCCCGACCACTTCCTGCCAGACCTGCACCACGTGCGCCTGGAGCTGGAGGAGGCGGCCACCCCCGACGGCCGCGCCATGCGCTTCGGCTTCAACCCCCTCGAGTTCGAGAACTTCAGCTGGAGGGGCTACGCGCAGATGGCGCCCATCCAGGTGGGCGCGGCTCAGCCCCTCGCCAGGACCGGCGGGGCGGGGCGGGGCGGGGGCAGGACTGGGCCAGGACCGGCCGGGGAGGGGTGACCCCGCTTTCCCGTGCCCCCCAGCCCAGAATCGTGGCGAGGCTGGACGTGACCTCTCCTGACCTCTTCCGGCTCGTCTTTCGCTATGTGAACCGCGGGCCCACGAGCGTGAGCGGGCGGGTGTCTATGCGGGAGGAGGGCAAGTTCACCACCTGCACCAACTGTGAGTGCCCCTCCCCTCGCCCTGCACCCGCTCACCTCGGCCCCCCAGCCCCAGCCCTGCCTCGGGCGGGCACGGGTGGGGAGCCGGCGCTGGGCTGTGGCCAGAGTCTCACCCCCACCCCAGGCACAGAGCAGAGCCAGCCCGTGGTCTTCCCGCCCAGCACGGAGCCTGCCTTCGTCACCGTGCCCCAGAGGGGCTTCGGGGAGCCCTTCGTGCTGAACCCCGGCACCTGGGCCCTGCTCGTGGAGGCCGAAGGGGTGCTGCTGGTGAGGCAGGGGACGAGCGTGGGCGCGTCCAGGGGAGCCGGGGGAGGGGGGGCCAAGGGGGGTTGCCGCACCGACCTCCCTCTCCTCCCTAGGACTACGTGGCCCTGCTGCCCAGTGCGTACTACGAGGCGGCCCTCCTGCAGCTGCGGGTGGCTGAAGCCTGCACCTTCCGGCCCACCGCCCAGCGCTCCGGGGAGAAGTGAGCGCGGGCCTGCTGGGGCGGGGGCCTGACCCTCACCGTACCCAGGCCACCCCCCCATGCTGACCACAGACTGTGCTCCCCCACCCCCAGCTGCCTCCTCTACACCTACCTGCCCCTGGATGGCTTCCCCTCGGCCCCTGGGCCCAAGGCTCTGTGTCGCCATGACAACAGCCTGCCCCAGCCCTGCCCCACGGAGCAGCTCAGCCCCTCCCACCCACCGCTGGCCGCCTGCCAGGGCAGTGATGTGCGTGTGCGGGGACCCCACAGAGGACAGGCGGGGTCGAGACCTGGGGGGCCGGGGTCCGCGCTGCAGCAGCGAGGGAGGCACAGGTGCCGGGTCATGGTGATGGGCGGGAGTGACCCCGGGAGTGAATGCCGGGCGCCTGTCCTCTGGCTCAGTGCGAACACAGTCTGGACTGCTCCTCCGGGCGATGAGGCCAGCGGGCCTCGCCGGGCGGGGGGGGCTCGGAGTGACCAGGGGTCAGGGTGTCTGCGGGTTCCTGGGCGGAGGGCCCCGGGCAGCACCAGTGTCCAGGAAGCACGTGGGGCTCTGTTCTCGGGGTCTGGGGCGGGCCTCTGATTGTCTGTCCCCCCAGATGGACGTCCAGCTGCGGGTGGCGGTGCCTCAGCCCGGCCGCTATGCCCTGGTGGTGGAGTACGCCAACGAGGACACCCGCCAGGAGCTGGGCGTGACCGTGCACACCCCCCAGCGGGCCCCCCAGCAGGGGGCGCTCACCCTGCACCCCTGCCTGTACAGGTGGGCAGGGAGGGCGTGGGAGGGCTCGGGCCCCAGCCCCCCAGCTGCTAACCGCCCCACCCCGCCCGCAGCACCCTGTGCCGTGGCCCCGCCCTGGATGCCCAGCAGCACCTGGCCGTCTTCCACCTGGACACAGAGGCCAGCGTCCAGCTCACAGCCGAGCGGGCACACTTCTTCCTGGTAAGGCCCGGACCCGTCCCCTCGGGCCCCAGGACCCCTCCTGTGGGGTCAGGTCCTTTGGAAGATTTTAAACTCGCATCAGGCAGAGAGAACGATGTGATGGCCCAGGTCCCCGCCCTGGCACCCCGGCGGCCTGCGCCGCCCCGTTCCTCCTGGGACCCCTCGCCGGCAGCGCGCTTGCCCCGTGGGCACCAAGCGCACGTTCGTTCAGTGAGAACGCCCGCGCCACGCAGCGGAAGTGCGATGCGTGGGGTGTAGGCGTGGAAAGGAGCCGGGGTCGTAACAAATCCCGTTTTGGGGTGTCCTTTACCGAAACGTCCCGCATGTGGGGGGCTGCCCCCCGGCGTCGGGAAGCAGCAGTCCCCCGGGGGCTCAGCAGCGCCAGGCGCTCGGCGGGTTTGCCGCCGTGTCAGCCTCGCAGAGCTGTGAGAGGCGGGTCGTGAGCACCAGCGCGGCCCGTCACTCGCGTGACGCGGAGCGGACGCCGTGCGCTCTCTGCAGCGCGCTGCGGTCCGTCGTGTTCGCTTCCCGCGGCCTTCGAGAAACGTGCAGATTTTGTAGAGCAGCAGACCGCGCCGAGACGCAGCGGGAGCCCACGCCAGGGCCCCGAGCCCAACGCAGCGCACGCGCTTCCCGCGCCGCTCACGGGCACGGGCTCTGCCGCCCCCGGTCGGCCGCGCGGGGACCTGCGGTGTGTCCAGCACGGGCGTGGCCTGCTGCCCACGGAGGTTCCCCGTGGACGTGGAGCGTGCTTCCCAGCCAGGACGCCCCGCAGGCCCCCAGGCAGCCGTCCCGCACGAAGGCGCCGCTTGCCTTGGCCGTCCGGGAGCTTGCCGCGGTGAATCGGGCGGGGTGCTCCTGTGCCGGCACCGTGTGGGAGGTGGACGTGCGACGCGGGTCGCACGGCCTCCCTCGTCGGCACTGCGGGGTTTTTCGACCCTCCGCACGGTCTCGTGTTTGTCACTGCGGACTCATGTCGCGGTAGCTGGCGGAAACCCCGCTTGTGAACCGCGTTTACCCAGCAGCGGCCAAGCCAGTCCCGCTCCTGGGGCTGAGGGGAAGGCGGGCGGTCGCGTGGCGGGTGGAGCGAGGACCACAGGCACAGCCGGGAGGCACCCGGGCCCCAGAAACCGCGGTCGGGCAGGCGGGGCTGCTGGGGGGCTGGGTGCCAGGAGCAGGACTGGGGGCACGCCAGGGTGCGGACATGCTGCACCTGCGCCTCCACGTCCACGCCCGGCCCCGCCCACAGCACAGCGTCACCCTGGTGCCCGCGGAGACCTTCACCCCGGAGTTCGTGGAGCCCCGGGTCCACTGTGTCAGCAGCCATGGCGCCTTCGGCCTCAGCAGGTAGCGTGGCCGGCGGGGTGGCCGGCGGGCGCGCCGGCCGGGACGGCGGACTCACGCCCCTGCTGTCCCCAGGGCCGCCTGCCTGGCCTCCCGCTTCCCGAAGCCGCCGCAGCCCATCGTCCTCAGGGACTGCCAGGTGCTGCCGCTGCCGCCCAGCCTCCCGCTGACGCACTCTCCGGAGCTCGTCCCGGGCGCGGCCCCGGCCGGGCCCCAGCCTCGGCCCCCCACCGCCGTGGACCCCGACGCAGAGCCCACCCTGCTGCGCCATCCCCAGGCGAGGCCCCGGGCCGGGGGGTGGGTGCGGGCTGGGCCAGGGCTGTGGCCGCCCCGCCAGCTGCCCTTGGCGGGTGGTCCAGGCAGCGGTGGGCCAGTTCGGGTCCCCCCAGCGCCCCCATGCCTCTGCCGCTCACTGGAGCCTCCCCCGCAGGGCACGGTGGTCTTCACCACCCACGTGCCCGCGCTGGGCCGCTACGCCTTCCTGCTCCACGGCTTCCAGCCGGCCCACCCCACCTTCGCCGTGGAGGTCCTCGTCAACGGCGGCCGCATCTGGCAGGGTGAGTGGCTGTGGCGGGCAGTGGGGACGGAGCCTGGACGAGGGGCCCGTCGCGATCTTACCCACGCAATGTGGCTCTGTGGCCCACGCGGCCCAGAGCACGGCGCCCGTCGCCTGGCTGGGGGTGACAGGTCCTCACCCCCCCGCCCCCGCTGTCAGTCGTCAAACGAGGTGCCCCCATGTCCTTTGCCGTGCCCAACCTCCTGGGCCCTTCCCACCCTGCTCCTCACATCTGGCCCGTGAATTAGGGCTTGCTCATCGCACACACGGGCGAGCGAGGGCTCGCCACGGGAGGCCGGGCGACAGCACACGTGTTCCCGTGTGCCTGTCCCCACCCGGCCACGCCCAGGGACCTGCGCACGTGACAACAGCTGACGGGCACCGTGCGAGGGGCCGGTCCTCCCTGGTGCCGGCAGGAGCCAGGACGAGGCTGCGGGCCTGGGCGGTCTGCGTGTGGGGGACGCACTGGTTTTCCTACTGCTGCAGGCCACGCCAACGCCAGCTTCTGCCCACACGGCTACGGCTGCCGTGCCCTGGTGCTGTGCGAGGGCCAGGCCCTCCTGGACGTGACCGACAGCGAGCTCACTGTGACCGTGCGGGTGCCCGAGGGCCGGTGGCTCTGGCTGGTGAGTCCTGAGGCTGGTGTCCCTGTGTGTGCATGTCCTGCGCCTCCTCAGGGACCAGCCATCCCGGCACCTGTCACCCCACCATTGGTCACTGAGCCAGGGTATGCTCCCTGCCTGCCTCAGCCCAGCCCCATGCCGGGGGCCAAGAGCCCAGATGCGCCCCTGTGACCCCCAGCTGGTCAGAGTGGCCTTGGAGGAGGTGGGCTTGGGGGCGGTCAGGGCACCAGCAGGTTGGGGGTCCCTTGACCGGCGCCGCCTCCTCACGCTTCTTCCCAAGCGTCTGTTAGGCTGAGGGGGCAGCCAAGTGGGGGCCCGGCCTTGCCAGGGCCAGGGTGTGACGCTGCCGCGGTCTGGGCTGCCCAGCCAGCCTGTGGCCAGTCGCGAAGCCCACTGGAAACGTGCTCCCGCCCTCGCTCTGTCCCACGCCCCCAACCCGGGCCTCTGCTGGGCCCGCGGGAAGGTGACCAGGCCCTGGTGCTCTAGGAGTACGTCCTGGTGGTCCCCGAAGACGCCTACAGCGCCAGCTACCTCCGGGAGGAGCCCTTGGACAAATCCTACCACTTCATCAGCCAGTGCGCCTCGCAGGGCTACCACGTCAGGTGGGCGGGGCTCGGGCAGGGCGGGGTGGGCGGGCGGGGCCGGGGCCGGGTGGGCGGGGCCGGGGCCTGGCGGGCGGGGCCGGGGCCGGGTGGGCGGGGCCGGGGCGGGGCCTGGCCTCACCCGCTGCGCTGCCCGTCACCCAGTCCCAGCAGCGCGTCTCAGTTCTGCCGCGATGCCGCCGCCTCTCTGTCTCTCTTCTACAACAACGGGGCTCGGCCTTGCGGCTGCCACGAAGCAGGTGCCACAGGCCCCACGTGCGAGGCCTTCGGGGGCCAGTGTCCCTGCCGCGCCCACGTCATCGGCCGAGACTGCTCCCGCTGTGCCACCGGCTACTGGGGCTTCCCCAGCTGCAGGCGTGAGTCCCTCTGTCCACGCGCTCGCCAGCGAGGAGGGTGGCCCCTGAGACCCTGGGGGCTTCCTGGGGGAGGGGGTGCACCGGGAAGCATGGGCAGGGGTTAGAATGTTCTGGAGGCTGGCAGATCAATCCAGCCTCCCCATCTGTGGGACCTCGGGCAGCTTGTGGCCAAGGCCTTGCTTGGTTCCCCAGAAGGTTCCAGGGATGGGATGATTCTGGGAGGCTCGCCCCAAGTCTCAGGAGCTGCTGGGGTCGGCGTGCCCCTGGCCTCGCCCCCCAGGGCTGTGGCCTGGGCCCCGCGAGCAGGGCCGAGGGTCCACCAGCCCTGCGCTGCTCCCCGCAGCCTGCGACTGCAGCGGCCGCCTGTGCGACGAGCTCTCGGGCCAGTGCATCTGCCCGCCGCGCACCGTGCCACCCCAGTGCACCACCTGCCAGCCCCGGACCTTCGGCTGCCACCCGCTGGCCGGCTGTGAGGAGTGCAGCTGCTCGGGGCCCGGCATCCAGGAGCTCACAGACCCCACCTGTGACAAGGACAGCGGCCAGTGCAAGTGAGGGGCAGGACCGGGCCGCACGGCTTCTGGCGGGCGGGGGCCCGGGGGCGCCCACACCCCGCCACCGCGCCCTCGGTTCTGGGCGGCAGGGGGCCCCTCACCGACTCGCCCCACGCGAGGGGTCCACGTGGGAGGCCCAGCCGGTCCTGAACCCCCACAGGTGCAGACCCAACGTGGCCGGGCGCCGCTGCGACACCTGTGCCCCCGGCTTCCACGGCTACCCCAGCTGCCGCCCCTGCGACTGCCACCAAGCCGGCTCCGCGCCCGGCGTGTGCGACCCTGGCACGGGCCAGTGCTACTGCAAGGTGAGGGGCGGGGGTCCCCGGGGGCCCGGGCCGCTGTGTCCTGCCTCGTCCGCAGCCGGTCGGGGCTTCCCGGAAGCCGGGGAGAGCTGGCCAGTCGCCCCGCATGCGCCGACTGACCGGCCCTGCCCTCCTGACCCAGGAGAACGTGCAGGGCCCCAGGTGTGACCAGTGCCGCCTCGGGACCTTCTCGCTGGACGCCGCCAACCCCAAAGGCTGCACCCGCTGCTTCTGCTTCGGGGCCACAGAGCGCTGCAGGAGCTCCACGCACACCCGCCAGGAGGTGCCGGGGCGGGGGTCCGGGGGGCACGCCGCTCTCCCACGGCCGGTTCTGGAATGCAGGGCGGGGCCCTGTGACTCTCGGGGCGCCCACTGAGAGCCCCTTCACCCGCCCCCAGCTGGTGGACATGCAGGGCTGGACGCTGCTGAGCGCCGACCGGCAGGTGGTGCCCCACGAGCTGCGGGCGCAGGCGGAGCTGCTGCACGCGGACCTGCGGCGCGCGCCCGACGGCCTCGCCGAGCTGTACTGGCAGGCCCCGCCCTCCTACCTGGGCGACCGGGTGAGCGGGCCCTGGGGAGGGCGCACGAGTGCCCCGGTGCCCACATCCTCCGGCGGAGGCTCTGGGCGCGTGGGCGGGGTCCAGCCAGGTCACACTCCTCTGTCCGGCCCCCAGGTGTCCTCCTACGGCGGGACCCTCCACTACGAGCTGCACTCAGAGTCCCAGCGGGGAGACGTGTTCGTGCCCACCGAAAGCAGGCCGGACGTGGTGCTGCAGGTGGCTGACGGGCGGTGGCGGCCGGGTGGGCCGGGCCGAGCCTCGATGGTGGGCAGCCTGTGACCACGCGTACGCCTGCCTCCCCAGGGCAACCAGATGAGCCTCATGTTCCTGGAGCCCGTGTATCCGACCCCTGGCCACGTGCACCGCAGGCGGCTGCAGCTGGTGGAGGTGAGCGGCGTTGGCCTGGGGCCCAGGTGCCCTCAGACCGTGCATGGCCCGAGGGGTCACAAGGACCCCAGGGTGCCGCGCCCACTCCGTGACGGCCAGCGGTCTCGGGGCAGCACGGGCTCATCCCACACTCGCGCTGCCAGGCTTTGCCGGTTGCCGCGGGGCCGACTCGCCGGGCTGCCGGTCCCCGCCGCGAGCTGCCTGCTTCTGTCCCTGTCCCGTGGCCCTCGGGCTCACGGTCTTCCTTATCTTCCTGGAGGAGTTCTGTGTCGTTCTCGACACACACACTCTGCTCCACTGCAAAGAAGTGGCCGCCGCCTCCCCAGCTGTCCCTCGCCTGTCTTCCTCTAAGGTGTCTTCTGACGTTTTTACATTTAACGTCCTCAGATTTATCGATTCTCAGTTTGCAGTTGGTGTTTCGTGCCACGTTTAAGAAAGCGCTTGTCCCTCAGATCAGGAAGTGCCACTTGCGTCTCCTTCTGTGCTAAGCTGCCTGCCCCACGTGCTTGACAAACGAGCATGTGCACCAGTGTTTGTGCGGGGCGCGCCCCTCCCGCATACTGCGAGCCGGGCAGCAGGGGCCGCTCCGCCCCACTGAGCGCCCGCCTGGCCCCCAGGGGAACTTCCGGCACGTGGAGACGCACAGCGCGGTGTCCCGCGAGGAGCTCATGATGGTGCTGGCCAGCCTGGAGCAGCTGCACATCCGCGCCCTCTTCTCCAAGATGTCCTCGGCCGTCTCCCTGCGCAGGGTGGCGCTGGAGGTGGCCAGCGAGGCGGGCGGGGGGCCTCCGGCCAGCAACGTGGAGCTGTGCATGTGCCCCGCCAACTACCTCGGGGACTCATGCCAGGTGCGGCGGCGGGGGCAGCACCAGGCCAGCGGGCTGCCCCCCAGTGGTCAGCAGTGTCCATCGCTGCCCTCCACCCGTCTCTGCCTCACCCTGCCCATCCCCGCTTCCCCACCCCTACCTCCGGCTGAGCCGGCCGCTGGCTCACGGGCCTGCCAGTGCACTGTCAGCCCATCTCCCTGCGCGGCCCTTTACCCATTCACTGCCCAGTCTAGCCCCTGCCCTCCGGTTCAGTCAGACCCCGTATCACCTTCCCTCACCTGCTGCGCACACGCCCACTCCCTGCCGGGTCTGCCCTGTGACGCTGGCCCCGCCCCTCCTCGCTGGTCCCGCCCCTCCCCTTCCGCCAGCCCCTGCCCCGGTCTGATCGGTGACGCTGGCCCCGCCCCTTCTCCTCCCCCAGGACTGTGCCCCCGGCTACTACCGGGACGTCAAAGGGCCCTTTTTGGGTCGCTGCGTCCCTTGTCAGTGTCACGGCCACTCAGACCGCTGTCTCCCTGGCTCGGGCGTCTGCGTGGTGAGTGGGACCCGATGTAGGACGGGCGCCCACCAGCGGCACACTGGGGGGGACGAGTGGCCTCAGGGCAGTCGTGACAGACACGCTGATGCCTGGGGCGGGATGCGTCCTGGGCAGTGTTCCGGCTGGCCGTGGTGCAGTCCCTGGTGGGAGCTGATTGGACCCTCGGGGGGGAAGCAGGGCCCCCACCATCAGTGCCAACCTGTGCCCTCCCCCCCAGGGCTGCCAGCACAGCACGGAGGGCGACCGCTGTGAGCGCTGCCAGGCCGGCTTCGTGCGCAGTGGGTCCGAGGACCCCGTTGCCCCCTGCGTCAGCTGCCCCTGTCCGCTGGCTGTGCCTTCCAACAAGTAAGCGGCTGGGTCAGCACTGACCTCTGCAGAGGCTGGGGCAGCTGGGGCGGGCCCACGAGGACGGTCCCCAACTCCTGGAGTCTGGCCCGGCATGAGTACACCGACTGCTCATGCGCGCGCATGACAACCGCCTGTTTCTGCAGCTTTGCCATGGGCTGCGTCTCTCGAGGTGGTCGCATCCAGTGTCTCTGCAAACCCGGCTATGCGGGGACCTCCTGCGAGCGGTGAGCGGCAGGGCGGGCGCGAGCGCGGCCAGCACAGCACCTGAGCCTGGGCCCCGGGGTGGGGGAAACCCCAGCGCTGCCAGCGCCGGCCGCCGACCCCGCCCTCGCCCAGGTGCGCGCCCGCAGAAGCCACTGACCGCGCCCTCGCCCAGGTGCGAGCTCAGCTGCTGACTCCGCCCCCGCCCCAGGTGCGCGCCCGGCTTCTTCGGCAACCCGCTGGTGCTGGGTAGCTCGTGTCAGCCCTGCGACTGCAGCGGCAACGGCGACCCCAACCTGCTGTTCAAGGACTGCGACCCGCTGACAGGCGCCTGCCGCGGCTGCCTGCGACACACCGCCGGGCCTCGCTGCGAGACGTGCGCGCCCGGCTTCTACGGCGACGCCTTGCTGCCTGGCAACTGCTCCCGTACGCCCGCGGGGTGGCCTGTGCCGAGCGACTGGCTCGGCCACACCCCCCTCTGCCAGGCCCAGGGGCACTTTGGGGCTGGCGGTCGGGTGTGCGGCCCCTCTGGCTGCGTGTGGACTGCAGGGAAGGCGGGCAAGATGGGACAGTGAGCGGGCAGCAGGGATGGGGGGAAGGGCCGTTGTCACAGCCCCACCTTCTGCAGGGTGTGACTGCTCCCCCTGTGGGACCGAGGGCTGCGACCCCCGTACCGGGCGCTGCCTGTGCAAGGCGGGTGTGACAGGGCCTCGCTGTGACCGCTGCCAGGTAGGGCCACCGGGGAGGGCAGGGCTGGGTGTGCAGGGGCTGGAGGAGGGGAGGACAGGGGTCCTGAGGCCTGGGCAGAGCCGCGACACTATACCCATGCCACAGGACGGACACTTCGGCTTCGAGGGCTGCGGCGGCTGCCAGCCCTGTGCCTGTGGACCAGCCGCTGAGGGCTCCGGATGCCATCCC
Organism: Rousettus aegyptiacus; assembly: GCF_014176215.1. Classification (NCBI taxonomy): domain Eukaryota; kingdom Metazoa; phylum Chordata; class Mammalia; order Chiroptera; family Pteropodidae; genus Rousettus; species Rousettus aegyptiacus. The sequence goes on from NW_023416287.1 coordinate 1,088,093, forward strand.
CAGAGCGGGCAGTGCCGCTGCCGGCCGGGGACGGCGGGGCTCCAGTGCCGAGAGTGTGCCCCTGGCTACTGGGGGCTCCCCGAGCAGGGCTGCAGGCGTGAGTGTGACCCGTTGGGCACCATGGGGTGGCAAATACCCTGGGGCCCTGGGCCGGCCACTCACCCCGCCCTCCCCACCACCCCAGGCTGCCAGTGCCAGGGGGGACCCTGTGACCTGCACACGGGCCGCTGCACGTGCCCCCCGGGGCTCAGCGGGGAGCGCTGTGACACCTGTGACCACCAGCACCAGGTGCCCGTGCCCGGCGGGCCTGGCGGCCCAGGCGTGCACTGCGAAGGTGCGCCCCTACTGTCCCCTGCCCTTCCCAGCCACCCCTTCTCGCCCCAGCCCCGCTCGGGGGTACGGGTCCCGGGGCCCCACTGACCTGCGACCCCGTGGCTAGCCTGCACTCCCAGCGGAGTCCCCGGCCCCGCCCCTCCCTCTCAGTTCTCCAAGGACCCCACACCTGCCCGCGGACCCCCTGTGCTGAGCCCACCAGTCTGTCACCGTCCACCCAGCCCAGTCCCGCCGGGCCGACCCCTGACCCCTCCCTGGCCCAGGGCTGACCATGCCCTGCGCTGACCGCCCGTGCTGCCCACAGTGTGTGACCACTGCGTCGTGGTGCTTCTGGACGACCTGGAGCAGGCGGGCGCCCTCCTGCCCACCATCCGGGACCAGCTGCGCACCGTCAGCCCCAGCTCCGCGGCCTGGGCCCGGCTGCACAGGCTGAACGCCTCCATCACAGACCTGAAGGTACCGCGGGGCCCGCGCCCGGCCGCCCCTCCCCCTGGGGGCAGGCGCTCACCGTCCCCTTCTCCTAGGGCCAGCTCCGCGGCCCTCCAGGCCCCCGCCAGGAGCCGGAGCAGCAGCTGGGGACGCTGGAGCAGCAGAGCGCAAGCCTCGGGCAGGACGTGCAGCGGCTGGACAGCCAGGCAGGACCCTGACCCCCGCCTCCAGGGCCCCTCCCCCAGGGACCCTTCCCCTTCGGAGGCCCCTCCCGTAGGCCCCATCCGTGGGCCCCACACCACCCACGGTCACTCCTGATTCTCTGCTTCGGCCCAGCGCCCCCCCCAGGCCCCCAACCCTTCCCACTCATACCCCCAGCCAGCAGCGGCTGTGGGCTGATGGGGCTCTGTGTCCACAGGCCACAGGGGCCCGGGCCCAGGCCGGCCGGCTGGTGGACAGCACGGAGGCCACTCTGGGCCAGGCACAGACACTGCTGGTGGCCATCCGGGCTGTGGAGCAGGCCCTAAGCGGTAGGAGCTGGCCCGGCTGGGGGAAGGGGGCGGGGGGACGGAGTAAAGACCTGGCGGGAATGATGTTCGATGTGGGGACATCGCCTCGGCCAGCGGGTCGACAGGGCAGAGTTGGGGGAGGACGAGGCGGCCAGGGTGGCTGCAGCGAGTGGGTGGGTGGACCCTGCAAGATGCACAGGGCCCCCCTCATGGGACCCTGGCTCCCTGGGGGAACTCTTTGGTTGGCCTCTTAATTACATACTGAACCGTGTCACTGAGGAGAGATCTTGGGGTGCCTGGCCTGGCCCAAGGGTCAGGGAAGAAGTGCAATTTCAACTAACGTTAGACCAGAGGTTTTGGCTAGGAAAGGCGGCCAAGGTGGGAGGCTGAGCAGCCAGGTCGCGGGGTGTGGTGTGGGGCTGTGGGCGCGGGGGGGGGGGGTGTCGGCAGAGGGCCTGGCAGTCTGGCCTGGAGCACAGTCGAGGCCTGGGGCCAGGAGCTCTGGGAGTGCCCGGGTGGTGCTGAGGATGCTCGGGGTGTCCAGCCTGCAAGCTAGTGGGCCAGCGTCCGCCCCGGGCTTGACCGCCTCCCTCTCAAACACCATCAGAGCTGGCGCTGCAGACAGACCGCCTGTCGCCAGCAAATGCGTCGGTCCCCTCGGGCGAACAGCTGCGCCGGACCCTGGCCCAGGCGGAGCGACTGCTCAGGGAGATGCGGGCCCGTGACCTGGGCGCCCCGCGGGCCGTGGCCGAAGCCGAGCTGGGCGAGGCCCAGAGATGTGAGTGGGTGGCCCCATGGGGCAGGGGCGGGCGAGGGCGCGGCCAGGAGCCCCTGGGCTGAGGTCAGTGTGGAGTGGCGTCACGTCAGCTCGTGGGGACAGATGGGGGCCTGGTGGGTGGGCCCCGGGAATCACTGCCCCAGTGACCGTGTCCGTACCGGGTCTCGGCCAGTGCTGGCCCGCGTGCAGGAGCAGCTGGCCAGCCGCTGGGAGGGGAACCAGGCGCTGGCCGCCCGCATCCGCGACCAGCTGGCCCAGCACGAGGCCGGCCTCATGGACCTGCGAGAGGCTCTGAACCGGGCCGTGGGCACCACGCGGGAGGCCGAGGAGCTGAACAGCAGCAACCAGGAGCGCTTGGAGGAGGCGCTGGTGAGGGCCGCCCTGCCCCGCCCACCGCCCCTGCCCCGCCCACCGCCCCGCCCCTGCCCCACCTACCGCCCCTGCTTGTCCCTGTCGCCCTGTGGCCCTGCTCATTTCTCGATGCTTCCAGCACCGGAAGCAGGAGCTGTCCCGGGACAATGCCACTCTGAAGGCCACCCTGCAGGCAGCCAGCGACAGCCTGGCCTTGGTCTCAAAGCTCCTGCAGGACGTGGACCAGGCCAAGGAGGTGAGCGGGTCTCCCCTGGGGTGGCGCAGTAGGTGTGGCTAGACGCTGCTTTGCATGCAGAGCGTGGCCCCTGGGATCCCGGGTATGGGGAGCGAGTGAGGGGTCGGGACGGGGGTTCCACCGAAGCCCTTCCACCCCAGGAGTCCGAGCACCTTGCCGCCAGCCTGGACGGAGCCCGGACGCCGCTGCTCGAGAAGATGCGCGCCTTCTTCCCGGCGAGCGGGAAGGTGGACCTGGTAGAGGCCGCCGAGGCCCACGCATGGCGGCTGGACCAGCTGGCCCACAACCTCTCCAGGTGCGGGGCCCGAGGAGGGGCGCCCCGGGACAGTCCCCGCAGGGCAGTCGAGGCTTTGAGGAGGCAGCTAGCTGCGGGGGGGTTCCCAGAGGGAGAAGCCATTGTCCCCGCAGGGGCCGGGCAGGAAGGGCGGGCAGCCGTGAGGGTGGGAGGCCCGCGTGCTGGACCGGAGCCGTGCCAGCCCCGGTCACACAGCCCGGGGCCCTGCCCTGCCTCGCCCACAGCATCATTCGCGGAGTCAACCAAGACCGCTTCATCCAGCGGGCCGTGGAGGCCGCCAACGCCTACAGCAGCATCCTGCGGGCCGTGCAGGCCGCCGAGGGGGCCGCGGGCCAGGCACTGCAGCAGGCCAGCCACGCATGGGCGGTGAGGCCCTGGCGCTGCCCCCAGCCCCCGCAGGAGCCCCTGCCCACCCCGGCTCCCATCGGGTGGGTGCGAACGCTGTTCTGTCCCCGTACCTGCAGACGGTGGTACGGCAGGGCCTGGGGCCACAAGCCAGGGAGCTGTGGGCCAACAGCAGTGGCCTGGGGGAAGCCGCCCTCGGGGAGCAACGGAGGCTGGACCGCGGTGAGTGCCGCCCCCACCTGCATGTCCGGGCTCTGCGGGGACCCTCAGGCTCTGGGCAGTGTGTGGGTGTTTGTGGGGGCCACGCACGTCAGGGCGGTGGCTGCCCTGTGTGGGAATCCTGCGCCCCACTGACTCGGCGTGTCTGAGCAAAGGCCACTGCCCCCTGACTGCGATGGGGTCTGGGAAGAGGACATGGGGCCAGCCGACGGCACGTCCTGCCTTCCTGGCTGGAGGACTGTTGGGTGAGGAAGGGCCGGTGGGGAGCAGGGGCCCCCCGCTGCAGGAACGTGGGTGATGACTTGGCTTCTCCGAGCCGTGGAGATTTCATCCGTGGAATGGGGCTGACCACACTCCGCTGTGGGAGTGAGGTCCTGCGGCGTCTCCCGAGGCGAGGGCCCTCGTGCGGGGTGTCTGCGCCTGCCCGTGTGCGTGCCGGCCCCGGTCTCTCCTGGTCAGGAGGGCCACAGTGGGCCGGCACACGAGGCCGGGGCTCCAGAGCTGAGGCGACTTCCCCCACAGTGCGGGCCACCCTTCAGGACGTGGGCTCCCAGCTCCGCGACGCCCAGGCCAAGAAGGAGCAGCTGGCAGCCCAGATCCAGGAGGTGCAGGCCATGCTGGCCATGGACACAGGTGGGCCAGGCCTCCTCCCTGCCCTCGCCCTCAGAGCCTGTCCCCAGAGTGGAACAGGCACCTGCCACATGTGGGCATCACTCCAGCCAGCCCCGTCCGTTAGAGCTCTGTGATAAGACACCTGGCTCCTGTGCCATCCAGAACAGTGACCGGGGCAGCTGAGGGAAGTCCGTAGCAGGCGGCCCTGGCCCTAGAGCCCTGCCTCTGCTTGGGAGACACACAGAAAACCAGCTCTGAGCAGCAAGCGATGGGGGGGAAAGTGCTTTGGAGAACATGCGAGCGGGGGCCGTGGGGACGCGTGTGGCGGGGGGGCGTGGGGGGGGCGTGGGGGGGCGTGCGTGGCGGGGACGTGGGGGTGTGCGTGGCGGGGACGCTGCAGGGGGGCACAGCTGGCGGGCAAGCTTGAAGGTAGACGTGGGGGTAAAGGGGTGGCAGAGCCTAGAGCCAGGAGGCAGCCTCGGGGGAGCCCGGGGAGCAGAGGAGCGAGGCGCATGACCCGGCTGAAGGAGGCCCTGGGGCTGTGTCCCACTTGAGAGAAGGATGTCACTGCGAGCAGGGCTCCAGGAGAGATGATGGCGGCCCAGGATTGGCATGGTGCCCCGGGCGACAGGGTTGAGCTGACTTGGGAAGATGTCAGAGTGACCTACTCTGGTCCAGGAGGCCGGCACAGGAGAAGCCATCGGGCGGGGGGTGGAGGGTGGGCCCCACGGCCCTGGGGTTCTCACGTGATCCATGGGGATCGGCATCCCTCTTGCTGGTCCTACTGGGGGGACTTGGAGGTCTCCCTAACGGGAGATAAGGCCAGGGTGGTGGTCGTGTGACCCCCGCTGAACCCACTGCCTGCCAGATGAGACAAGCAAGAAGATTGCTCACGCCAAGACTGTGGCCGCTGAAGCACAGGACAGAGCCGCCCGCGTGCAAGCCCAGCTTCGGGACATGCAGAGGAACCTGGAGCAGTGGCAGGGCCAGTATGGCGGTCTGCAGAGCCAGGACCTGGGCCAGGTGGTGCTCGATGCCGGCCGCTCAGGTGGGCTCCCGCTCGAGGTGCCGCTGACGGTGGCTGGGCCGGGGGGGGGGGGCGGTGGGGGCGAGGCTGTCAGCCTCCCCTGTGCTCCACTCCCCTCCCCACAGTGTCTAGCCTGGAGAAGACGCTGCCGCAGCTGCTGGCCAAGCTGAACCTGCTGGAGAACCGTGGGGTGCACAACGCCAGCCTGGCTCTGTCGGCCAGCATCAGCCGTGTGCGGGCGCTCATCGCCGAGGCCCGAGGGGCTGCCAGCAAGGTGGGCCGGAGCACCGGGGGGCGGGGGCCGCTGGGAGAGCGGGGCCGCATGCTGACGGGCTGTGCACCTTACGCAGGTCAAGGTGTCCATGAAGTTCAACGGGCAGTCAGGGGTGCAGCTGCGTGCCCCTCGGGACCTCAGCGACCTCGCCGCCTACACCGCCCTCAAGTTCTACCTCCAGAGCCCAACTCCAGCGTCTAGTGAGGTCCCTGGGGACCAGTTTGTGATGTACATGGGCAGCCGTCAGGTACTGGGCAAGCTTGGCGGGCCGGGTGGAGCTGGGCGCCAGGTTGGAACAGGCGGGTCATGCCGGGTTCCTGTCCTACTGAGTCTCCCCACCCCCCAGGCCACTGGTGACTACATGGGTGTGGCTCTACGTGATCAGAAGGTACACTGGGTGTATCGCCTGGGAGGGGCGGGGCCCGCGACCCTCAGCATTGACGAGGACATCGGGGAGCAGTTTGCAGCCATCAGCATTGACAGGTGGGAGGCCCACCCCACTGCCGCGCTCTCGCCCCCCAACTGGCTGGGTTGCATGTCCACTCCAAACCCTTGGCCTCCGCCTGCAGGACCCTCCAGTTTGGTCACATGTCTGTCACGGTGGAAAAGCAGATGATCCACGAGACCAAGGGTGACACAGTGGCCCCTGGGGCCGAGGGCCTGCTCAATCTGCAGCCCGACGACTTTGTCTTCTACGTGGGGTGTTACCCCAGCAACTTCACGGTGAGCCTGGCCCAGCCTGGGCATACGGCTGTCCCCTGGACGCTCACCCCATCTGCTGGGCGTCTGGCTTCAGTCTGCCCCGCTGCACCCTGGGCTCCGTCCTGTCTGGGTGGGGTGGGGGGCGACACCCTGACCCTGTGCTGTGCCCACAGCCCCCGGAGCCCCTCCGCTTCCCCTGCTACCGCGGCTGCGTAGAGATGGACACACTCAACGAGGAGGTGATCAGCCTCTACAACTTCGAGAAGACCTTCCTGCTCAACACCGCTGCGGATAAGCCTTGTGCCCGGTACGTGCAGCCTGGTGACCCCCTCACCCCGACTCGGCCCACCCTCTGCTGACCCCACGGCCTCCGACCTGCAGCTCCAAATCGACTGGAGACCCGTGGCTCACTGACGGCTCGTACCTGGACGGCTCGGGCTTCGCCCGCATCAGTGTGGAGAGGCAGATGGGCACCACCAAGCGCTTCGAACTGGAGATGCGGCTGGTGTCCTCCCATGGGATCATCTTCTTCCTGCAGCACGAGGCAGGCCCGCCCCGCTGACTCCGCCCCTGTCAGCCCCACCCCGCTGACTCCACCCTGTCGACCCCGCCCCTACACAGGCCCCGCCCCTGCTGACTCCGCCCACTCCACAGGACCAGTTCCTGTGCCTCGCGGTGCTGGAAGGTAACCTCCTGCTCTTCTATGACTTTGGTGCGGGCCTGGAGAAGGCTGTCCCGCTGCAGACTCCGCCGCCCCTGACCGCGGCCAGCAAGGCGGTAAGGCGGGAAGGAGGGTGGGCGGGGTGGGCCGCAGGGGACGCAGCTGGCCCTGAAGCCCCCACGTCACGCTGTCCAGATCCAGGTGTTCCTGCTGGGGGGCAACCGCAAGCGCGTGCTAGTGCGGGTGGAGAGGGCCACCGTGTTCAGCAAGGAGCAGGAGAACGTGCTGGAGCTGGCGGATGCCTACTACCTGGGCGGCGTGCCGCCAGACCAGCTGCCCCCGAGGTGAGCATGCGCAGAGCGCCCAGGGCGGGGCGGGCTTCTCCCCAGGCCCATCCCTCGCCCCCCGGTGCCGGTCTCCCCACACGCGCTTGTCTCGCAGCCTGCGGCGGCTTTTCCCCTCCGGAGGCTCAGTGCGTGGCTGCGTCAAGGGCATCAAAGCTCTGGGCAAGTATGTGGATCTCAAACGGCTGAACACCACGGGCATCAGCGCAGGCTGCACGGCCGACTTGCTGGTGAGCCCCGCCCCCCCTGCCTGGCCAGCAGCGCCCCCTCTGGCGGCGGGGCCCTCACAGTCGCTCTCCCGGTAGGTGGGACGGTCCGTGACCTTCCACGGCCACGGCTTCCTGCTCCTGGAGCTTTCCCACGTCCTGCCTCTTGGCGGCGACGTCTACTCCGGCTTTGGCTTCCGCAGCACCCAGGACAGCGGTCTGCTCTACCGCCGATCGTCGCCGGTGTGTCGCCCCGCCCTTCATCTGGGGGCTTCTCTCCCCCTGTGTCCGACCTTTGTCCAGCCCTCCCGAGTCTGACCTCCTGCCTGCTCGCCCACCTCCTTCAGTAGCAGTGGGAGCTCAGGGAGCTGGAGAGAGTGAGTCTGACCTGGCCACTGTCCCCAGGATGGGCCGTGCGAGGTGTTCCTGCAGCAGGGCCGCGTGACACTCCGGTTCGTGAGGACCGAAGTGAAATCTCCGAAGAGCTTCGCTGATGGTGCCCCCCACTACGTCACTTTCTACAGCAATGCCACAGGGTGAGCCAGGGGGCGGGGGCCGTGGGGCGGCCTGCTGCGGGCAGGCAGGGCCGGCGGGACACTGCTGTCCCCGCAGGGTCTGGCTGTACGTGGACGACCAGTTCCAGAACATGAAGGCGCACCAGGGGCCACGGCCCAGGTCCCAGCCGCAGCCCGAGACGCTCCTCCTGGGGGGCTTGCCCGAGCCCGACACCCTGCGTAACCTCAGCGGCTGCGTCAGCAACGTTTTCGTGCAGCGGTGAGCTGCGTGGGTGTGTGCGGGGAGGGGGGCGGTGCTGCCCAGCCCGCCCAGCGCCTGCAGCTGCCGCCACCCTCCGCAGACTGCTGGGGCCGCAGCGCGTGCTGGACCTGAGGCAGGACGTGGGCAGCGTCAACGTGAGCTCAGGCTGCACCCTGGTGCCCAGCACCCAGACGCCAGCGCAGGCTCCACGAGGACTGCGGGCCGCTGCGGCTCGGAAGGTGGGCACCGGGAGGGCGGCATGCCGACGGAGCGGGGGTGGGGGCGGGCACGAGGCAGCCTGAGCATCCCGGCGTCCCCGTCTGACCCGCAGGCCTCCCGGCACGGCCGGCAGTCCACCCAGGACCCTGCCTGCACGCCGCCCAGGCCCCTCCGGACCATCCGAGATGCCTACCAGTTTGGGGGGCCTGTGTCCAGTTTCCTGGAGTTCGCAGGCATCCCGGCGCCCCCAGGGGATGGGTAAGGCCGGGCCAGCTGGGTGGGTGCGGGCGGCTGCCCACGCTGACACCCCTGCTCGGAGTCCAGGCCCCGCCTCTCGTTGCTCGTGCGCCTGCGCACCCCCCCCCGCCCACGCTGACACCCCTGCTCGGCGTCCAGGCCCCGCCTCTCGATGCTCGTGCGCCCGCGCACCCCCCGAGGACTGCTGCTCCTTGCTGTTCCCCTCACGGCCGACGGCCCCTCCCTGGCGCTCTTCCTGAGTCACCGACACATCGTTGTTCAGACCGAAGGCCCTGGGCCCCAGCTCCGTGTTCAGAGCCACCAGCGTTTACGGGCTGGCCAGTGGCACAAGGTAAGGGGCTGAGGACGGACGTGGGTGGGTCCCTGGGAGCCTCCGTGACACATCTTTCCTGCCCCCAGGTGGCCGTGCGGTGGGAGAAGACTCAGGTCCAGCTGCTGTTGGATGGCGTCCAGGCCCTGGGCCAGGCCGAGCCCGGCCCGCAGCACCGAGGGGTGGAGGGCCCCCGGCCCCACACTCTCTTCGTGGGGGGCCTTCCCGTCTGCAGCCACAGGCCCAAGCTCCCCGTGAGAACCCTCAGCTCAGCTTCCCTACCCTGTCCCCAGCCCAGCCAATACAGTCCATTCTCCTCAGCACTCTTGGGCCCTGACCCTGTGTCCTCCCGCACAGGTGGCCGTCAGCAGCTCCCGGTTCAGTGGCTGTGTGAAGAGACTGGAGCTGGACGGACAGCCCCTGAGGGCCCCCACCCGAGTGGTGGGCGTCACGCCCTGCTGGTCAGGCCGGGTGGAGACCGGGCTGTTCTTCGCAGGCAGCGGGGGAGCCATCACCATAGGTCTGCCTCCCGGGCGGGGGAGGGAGCAGCAGTACCCATGCAGGGAGGGGCCGGGGCCCCGCCCCCCTCTGCTCACGGCCCCTCCCCGCAGACACCCTGGGGGCTGCCCTGCCTAACGTCAGCCTGGAACTGGAGGTGCGGCCCCAGACAGCCACCGGCCTCATCTTCCACCTGGGGCGGCTCCACGCACCCCCACACCTGTGGCTGCAGGTGCTGGAGAAGCAGGTAAGCAGGTTGGGGCTGGTCACAGGGCAGGGCTAGGACTGGCCGGGCCCTCCTGATGCCCATCCCCCACCCGCCACGCCAGGTCCTGCTGTGGACAGACGACGGTGAGGGCAAGTTCTCCGCGTCGGTAACCCTCTCCCAGGCGCTATGCGATGGCCAGTGGCACCAGCTGGCAGGTGAGCCGGGTCCCTCCGCATGGCCAGACGTTCCTGGCGGCCCCACCGACCCCGCTTCCGTGGAGTGCCTAAGAGGGACGTGGGGGGGCAGCTTCGGACCCTCGGGCAGGGGCCCTCTGGCCAAGCAACGGGGCTGGCCCCTGGCACTGGTGAGAGGTCCCGCCCAGCTCAGTCACCAGAGCCTGTGCCCCACAGTGACCAAGAGCGGAAACGTCCTCAGACTAGAGGTGGACACACAGAGCAACCAGACCTTGGGGCCCACGCGGGCGATCTCGGCCTACACCCTGGTGCCTCTGCACCTCGGGGGCCTGCCTGGTGAGTGTGGCCTCAGCCTGGTGAGGGAGGGGCTGCCCCTCAGGGACTGGGAACTGGGGTCACCCAGCTCTCAGCCCTCTCTCCTATGGTGGGGTGCCCGATGGAAGCTGGTCTCTGCTCTAGCCATCTCCCCTCCTCTTCCCCTGCACCCCCAGACACACAGCCTGGGCACCTCACCCTGACGCACCCCTGGTCCTCAGTCTACCGCGGCTGCATGAGGAATCTGGTGGTGAACTGGTCCCCTGTCACCTTGCCCCCCTCCGCGCGTGTGCATGGCGCAGTGGGAACGAGCGGCTGTCCAGCTACGTAGCACGGCTGCCCTTCTGGGCCCCCAGACCGAGCCCCAGGCCCTCGCAGCTCGCTGACACCACCACCCTCGGCCAGTCTCACAGGGGAAGTGTGTGTATGTTTATCTTGACTTTAGATCCTGCAGGTGATCTCATTTCTGGATATGGTTTGTCGTCTTTCTAAATGAGAGGGTAAAATACTATAAAATGGGTTTTTTATACTTTTCATCCCTTTCACCAATTTTTAATATTTTGAGAAATGTATAAATCACTGGTTCTTAAAAACAAAAATTAAAAAGGAACTTGTTTAACTGCGTGTGGCCTCTAAACCGGAAGACAGACAAGCAGCTGGGCGATGGGCAGAGCCCGACATCGCATCGCGGGGGGGCCAGGCCCCCAGGTCGCAGACGCCAGGGAAACGCTGCGGACGCGGGGGGCTGCCTCACGCCAGCGCCGTCCAGGCGACAAGGCTGGGATTGGCGCGACTCCCGGGCACAGGAAAACCAGAGTTTGCAGATTAAAGAAAAGACGTTTATTAGGTCGCAACAGAGGAAAGAGGGTGTGTGACGGGCGGTGTCCATCATACAGCCAAGGACCCCGCCCCCAGAAAAGACAGCAAATAACTTAATCTAAGCTCATGTCCTCCTCCTCGTCCTTCTTGTCCTTCCCGTCGCCCTCCTTCGGCTCCGATCTGGCACTGTTCTGCATCGCTTTGGCAAACGCCTCCACATCTAAAATGCATTGGAAAGCGTGAGGTGGCCTTCCCAGGCCCCGGCCGGGAGTGCTGACCCGAGGCCCTGGGGACAGCCGGCCGTGTGCTCTGCAAACGGGGACGTTTGTTCCTTCAACCACCAGAGAAGGGCAGTGCCCAGCGGTGGGCGGGGCAGCAGGTACTCACCACCCTTGTTGGCAGCCTCCACGGCCTCGGCGGGCAGGCCGAACTGGCACATGAGGGGGCCCAGCTGCCCCGAGGCCAAGGCCGCACTGAACATGCCCAGGGCCTGCAAGGGAGAGCCAGTCGCCTGAGCGCGCGCAGGGGCCTGAGGGGCGATCACCCGGGCAGGGCCTGGAGGTCCAAGCGCTTGGTGACGGGGCGCCACGCTACAAGCGGGCGGAGCACACCCTCCCCTAAGCGCATGGCAGGGGCCGCTGGGCCCCGGTGTCTACCTGCTGGAACTGGGGGGAGGTCAGCGTGTTCTGGATCTCGTCTGCGGTCTGCGGCAGCGACTCCCCAGAGGGCAGGTAAGGCAGCAGGCGCTCCTGGACGTCCGCGTTGGCCAGGATCGGCGCCATGATCTCGGGCGTCAGCACACTGGCCAGGTCAACTAGGGCGCAAGCACAGCCACGAGCGGCTCGAGGCCAGACACGCACGCGGGAGGGTGACAGGGCTGAGCCGTGACCCGGGGGTGGCGTGGAGAGCGATGGGGCAGAGGGCGGAGCACGACCCAGGCACGTGCCGCACCACGCCTCGCACAGCCCATGGGCGAGCGGGCAGGGGTGCGGGCACCTCCTCCCGGCCAGGGCCCAGGAACCTCACACAGCCCGTGGGCGAGCGGGCAGGGGTGCGGGCACCTCCCCCCACCCCAGGGCCCGAGGAGCACTCGCTACCTTGCTGGCCGCCTCCGGGACCCGCCGGCACGTTCATCGTGGCCAGAATGCTCTGGAGGTCGCTCAGCTGGATGGGCTGGGTAGGGCTGGCGGCCGTGCTGGTCCCATTCCCCGGACTGGGTGCAGGGCTCGGGCTGGTCGCCGAGGCAGCTGCTGGAGCGGAAGGGGCTGGGGTGGCACGGGCGGAAGAGGCGGTGGAGGACGGGGTGACCGCTGCCGACTGGCTCCGGGAGCTGGGGAGAGCAGGGGGTGCTGGAGCGATCACACCTGGGGAGAGCCGGGACCGCCCCCTCTGAGAGGCGCCAACTGGTGGCGCCCCGGCGTGCACAGAGGCAGCAGGCGAGGCTCACCTGGATGAAGAGCTGCTCGCCGGAGGCCCTCCGCTCCCCAGCAGGCTGGCCAGCCCGGGCCCGGTCAGGGCCCCCAGCCCGCCTACGGCAGCAAGGAGACACAAAACCAGACGTCAGAGAAGAGCCCACCTCCCCTGCTAAGGGAGACAAACGCCCTGCACGAAAGCCGGGGGACAAGCAAGGGGGGGCGGTGTCTGCCGAGGGCCAGAGGGAGGAGCTGAGGGCACACGGCTGCTCAGGCCGCAGCGTTCCAGAGGCTGGTTCCGTGGTCAGGTGAGACAGATTCTGTCCGGTCCCTTACACTGGGGTTCAGGGCGGCGGCAGTGCAAACCCGGAGCAAAGGAGCGAGCGCTCCCCAGCTGACCACGACGCGTGCCCACCGACCCCACTGACCGAGGGAAAGTGGGGCCCAGGCAGGAGCCCGGGGCTCATGTCCTCAAGCCCCCTCCTTGGCCAGCTATGCCCCCCGGAAGCGGGCAGCTGGGTCCCTACTGGGGGCCTTGGGGGGTGGCACGGGGCACAGTGACACCACTCAGAGCCAGGTAGCGGCTGACAGGAAACAGACCGAAGGCCAGAGCACAGCCCCAGGCCGCGGCCGAGGGCCCCGGGCCGCACACGTTACCCAGTCCTCCGAGGCCGGCGGGTCCGATGAGCTGCATGAGCTGGCTGTGGCTCATGTTCCCCAGCAGGCTCTGCAGGCCGCCCTCGCCTGCGAGAGAGAAGGCACTCAGAGCCCGCCGCGGGCCCGCGCCCGCCCGCCTGGGGCCCTGGCCCTGCCCGGCGCGTGACGGTGGCAGCGGGCCGTCCGGGAGCCAGGAGGAGGGCGGGCGTGGGCTGCTGCTTCCACTTCACACAGTCCAGCCTGCGCCTTCGGGGGTCCACGCCACACATGCGCTCGGCCCTCGCCGCGCACCGGGGAGGCGAGCATTACCGCCCAGTGCCGAGAGCTCGTGGCCGCCGCTCCCACTCGCGCCCAGCGCGCCGGGCATCGGGGGGTTGTTCAGGTACTCGTTGACTTTCCGGCAGTGCTCCTCGTCCTGGTCCGTCTTGGGCTCCTGCAGGTAGGACACGACGCCGGCCACAGCTGAGCGGCCCGCTCCCCACTGCCCTGGCTCACAGACGAGCAGCCGGAGGCTCGGAGGGCCGAGGTCACCTGCCTCTGGTCACACAGCGGCAGGGAGGGCACGCGGCAGTCCCCACAATCGCCCATCAAATGAGGGGAGGCGAAAGCGTCAAGAGCCCTCAGCTCGCCCGAGCAACGTGGCCCACCCTGTGGGAGGGGCTCCCCCCACGGCCAGCCGTGACCACGAGTCCTTCCTTCAAAGGAACGGCCGTCACCACAGTGCTGTCACGGCCCGGCACGGCCCACGGCCCCTCGGGCAACTGGGAACTCGACCACGAGCCCCTCAGTGACTTGGAGGTCGTCAGGCAGCATCACCGTCAGCACCCCCAGGCTCCTTTGTCCAGCAGTCACCGAGCACGTGCTGTGGGCTTGCAGGGTACTGGGGACAAGGGGGACAGACACGGCCCCCCCTGCAGGGCAGAAGGTCGGCCGTCACGTGGACAGCACTGGAGAGAGCCAAGGCAGCGCGGGGGGGGCGTTGGGCAGCTCTCGGACACACGGCCGCTCTCACGCTCCTTCGGCACAACGAGCGGCTGCGGCACGAGCCGTGTGGCCCGCCACGAACGACGCCTTCCCGCCAGGCTCCGGAAGTGCTGGGGGAGCGCGGCCGGGAGGGGACGCGGTGGCATCTGCCAGAACTGCGGATGCACGTGTGTGCCAAGGCAGGACGAGTCCAGTTCCAGATTTCGACGGACAGACGACACACGCCAAGTCACCTTAGCACAACGCTGCCCACGAGGGAACGGAGCAGACAAGCCAGTGGCCACAGGGCGGGGGGAAAAATGGTGGCACCCCCACCTTGCTGGGGTGCCCAGACCACACAGTCACCCCTGCTTCAGCCCTGGGGTCCCCAAGACCCCGGAGAGGCACTGGGAGATGAGCAAGCCAAAGGCCACGTGGCCGTCGACGCGCCAGCACAGGCCAGGCTAGAGGTCACTCGCTTGCCTGCCAGGAAGCCCTCACCCTGAAGGGGCGCCCAGCCTGGCTGCAGTGTTCACGCACGAAGGCCCCCCATGCGCCCACCCCCAGGTGAGATGCTGAGACTGCGTGAAAGACACGCCCGGTCAGCACCGCTGGCCAGTGAGAGCTGAGCCCACCGCCCACAAGCACGTTTCTAACCTGACTCCACACCGGCGAGAAAGGACCGACACACGCAAAGCTTGCGTACCTGCATCCAGAAGAAGAGACGTTTGGACCCTGCTTTGAACTTGAGCACGTAGACCCTGCCGCTGGGGCACTGTGGCACACGCTTGAACTCACAGTCATCAGGGAAGATGATCAAATCCTGCAGACGGCCCCCGAAGAGGAAGAGTGAGCTTGGCGCTCGCACACGCCACTGAGACCCACAGCCTCCCCGAAAAGCATGCTGGATCCTGTGCCCAAACGTGTGGGGTAGGAGAGGGCCCAGGACAGACGAGCAGTCACTAAGGCCCCCGCCGGCAGGATGCCTGCAGGGCAGGTAAGCTAGGGTCAGGGCCACCCACGAGGGGCACGGCGGTCGGGAGCGGGGCTTGGTGCAGAAGAGTGGAGGAGGGCTTTTGACTCCTGAAGAACTTTTTAATAAAGATATTTTGAGAACAACGTTACAAGAATTAATAATTCACCTCTAACCTGTTCTCAAACCTAAAAAAGAACTGAGAACACTAAATAAAATGACCCTAGAGCACACTTCCAAAGTGACAAAGGTCAGGGCTTTCACAAGCCTCCTCCAGTTCCAGGCACCTCACCTCTGAAGTGACAAGAGACTAGGAAGGGCCATGAGCAAAGCGCACGGCTCCCGAGGGCAGCAGGCCAACGACCCCCGGACCCGATGCGCCCCCGAGTGTGAGGCCACTGCGGCAGGCCCGGAGTGAGGCCTGGGCGGCTCCTGTCCTTCTGTTCTGAGGGCCAAGGACTAGGCGGAGTCCCTGGGAGGAGGTGCGGGCTGAGACACTCACGTCCTCCACGCTGCCCGACGTCCTGTCCTTCCAGCAGAAGTGGATGAGGGAGTCGTCCGTCTGCTGGACGTACACCAGACCTTTCCGCTTATCTGGGGTGACGGTAGTTCCTTTTAACGACATTTTTCCTGCCCGGAACTCCACTAAATACTTGTTGGAAGACCCACGGGAGCCTGGTACCAGGCTTGGAAACAGAGCGCCTGAAGTCGTCATCCTGCAAAGGGGACCAGCGTGCAGACCCGGTCACTGTCACAGAAGCCCTAACTCTAAAGTCGCACTGGCAGCAGAGCGAAAGGCCCTCCCTGTGCTTCTGGGCGACCACGCTCCGCGCAGGCGTTGGCCCAACACCTGCTTCGAGGCAAGCAGGGGCCACAGAGGATGGCGGTGCCTGCGCCAGCGGGGCAGGTGCGCAGGGCGACACGGCAGCTGCTTCTCATGTTTCCCAGAGAACGAGAGTAACCCCCGCATCCAAGCCCACCGCCGCTGGCGCGGGGCACCTGCCTCCGGACCGCCTCCCGGCCCGTAAGCTGCTATTGGGTCTAGGGCCCCGAAGGGTGTAAACACTTGGCTGGGTGGGGACGCCGATCACACAACAGACAGGAGACCAGACCCGGGCCTAACACCGAACTTCTGTCGGACACACAGACCCGTTAAAGGGCAATGTGCCCCCCACAAAACAAAAGCTGAGCCCCTCAGGGAAACGTGGCGAGCCTCCTAGCAAGGCCGTCGAGTGGGGCGAAGGGCCTGCCGCCAACCCCGGCACCTCACGGCCCAGCGCCCTGGCTTCGCGCAGAGCGGAAGCCTGGTCGGCTCGTGCAGAGCAGCGGCCCGAGTCCGACGGTCCCCGAGAGCCCCCGAGAGCCCCCGAGTCCCCCCGGGTCCCGGAAGCCCTCGCCCCCCACATGACCCCCGCCCCCGCGAGCATCGGCTCCGGCTCCCAGGCCCCAAGTTCCCTCAGCCCCCGGGCTCCTCAGCCCCGCGACCCGGGCCTCTGCGCACCGGGCGCCCAGCCTGGGGGCCTCCGACGCCGCAGGCCACGCCTCCGGCGCCCCCCGCACCTGGCCCGATGCGAGTCTCCGCGGAGAGCTGCGATCCGCGCTCGCTCTTCCTCCTCGGCGCCTGCCGGGCCCCGCCGGAAGCCCCCACCGGCCCCGCCCCGCCCACCGCTCTCGCCGCCGATTGGGTCCCGTCAGGGGCGGGGCTGACTCGGACCCGCGGACCATTGGTGACGGCCGCCGTCCATCAGCCCTCCCTGGCCCGCCCCCATGCCGGCGGCGCTCTTCCGGCGGAAGCGCGGGCGGCGGCGCGCAGGCCAGAGCGGCCCCTATTGTTGCTGTGTCATAGGGGCGCGGCGGCGGCCCCTGGCGGCGGCGCCGGGAACGGCCGGCCGGGCTGAGTCTCGCGGTGGGCGTTAGACCCCGCGACGGCGGCGGCCGGCAGGGAAACCTGCGGGGCGCGAGGCGGCGTCTCCGGTCCCGAGACGTAGGGGAAACAGTCACGGGGTCAGGGGAGCGGGTATCTGGGCTGGTTTCGCGTCCCTCCGGGGTCCTCGGTGCGTGGGCCGCGGCGGCCGCAGGACCAGCGCGTCCTCGTGGAGGCGCGTGCGGCACACAGCGCGGGGCTTGGGCAGCGGTCCCGCCCGGGGTCCCCCAGCCCCGCCTGACAGCAACGCTAACGTGGCAGCCCCCGTCTCCCCGCTTCGCGGTGGGTGCGTGGAGGTCCCCGAGGCCGATGTGCGGGGCCGCGACAGACGAGGGCAGCTGTCCTCCCCTGTGGCCGGCTGCAGGCGCCCAGGAGGGGACGGGGACGCACTCCCACCGCCTTCTCTGTGCCCGCGCTGACTCCGGCGCCCCTCGGAGCCTGGCGCCCTCCGAAGGCAAGGCCACCCCGAGTCCTGCGTCCACCGCGTGCCGCCCCAGGACTCGCTATCAGCATACCTATGCGTAAAATGCGTTTTTAGCCTTTTTATTAAAAGCATAAAAGTAAAAAGTATTTTTTATTCCCCTAGTTTCTAGGACGTTATTCATGCTGAGACCGGCGGCTCCAGCTGCTCATCCGCTGTGGCGGGATCCAAAGCCTCGCGATTGTTTGTTGTTGAAAATATAGCTGTTTTTTTACTAATGGGTTTGCTAATTTTTAATGAAATATTTTTAAGTTTCACTTTACCCTTCAACATGGGAAATTATGATAGATTAAACCCAGATAAAGCCACGTGCACCGGAGCTTTGGGGCCCCGGGGTCCTGGGTAGTTCCTGAGCATGAGCACAGCGGTGGGTCGTCACGCGGTCACCACGGCCCGGCCGATGACACAGCCCTGCTCTGTGCGGGGCCGGCAGGCAGGTGTCACTTGTTTAAAGACGTGAAAAGTTAGAAAGCTGCCACCAGAGGCCATGGAAAACCAACTTCACAGAACCGAGGTCAGCACTCCCTTCCGGCGACCTCAGAGGGGCCCGTGACGGAGCACGTCCTTTCCTCAAGCTGGGGCACCTGTGTCCTGGGATGGCTCAAAAAAAAAAATAAACCTTTATACGCTTATACGCTTGCAGTACATTCCACGAAACGTCTGATGAGGAAACAAGCTCCAAGGACACAGGTGTCGTGGCCACCTGCACCCCGCCCCCACCCACGGGCTGTGTGACTGAGCGTGCCAGCCATCCCCCCCCCCCTCGCAGAATGCGCACCCGCACCCGCACCCCGCAGCCAGCCGTTCCCCAGCCTGGCCGCCCGCAGGTGAAAGGCAGGGTGTGCAGATGGCGGTGCCCTCAGGCGCCAGGACAGTGCCCAAAGAGGGCGGGGCATGCACAGTGGGGGACCAGAACTCGGGAGGGAGATGCACGTGAGGTCGGCTGCACGGGAGACGGCCTGACGAGGCCCGGCGCGGGGCACAGCCGTTCGAGCCAGTGTTTTGGCAGGTGGTGTCTGCTGTTGCCTTTTTCTTTCTTAAATAATAGTTCCTTTTTTAGAGCAATTTCAGGTTCAGACCAAAGCTGAGCAGTACGTACCGCGTTCCCACACACCCCTCCACACCGTGCACAGCCTCCTGCACTGTGCCCCCCACCCCCCGAGACGGTGCACGAGTTACGTCCCCTGAGCCCATACGTACCGTACCAGGGTGGCCCTGGGCCTGGACACACGCTTGGCCACGTGGACCCCCCGCTGCAGCCCGCGGGCCGGCCCCACGGTCCCACTGCCGAGACACACCTGTGTCCGCCCGCTGCCCCCCCATCCTAGCAACCACTGATAATCGTCTTTCCAATATTTTTATTGTGACAAAATACACATAACATAAAATTTACCACCTTAACCGTTTTTAAGCGTAGGGGCCAGTGGCGGCACATACATCCTCGGTGTTCGGAAACCACCACCGCCGTCCATTTTCGGACTCCTCCTCTTGTGAAACCGGAATGCTGCACCTGTCCAGCACAGCTCCCGCGCCCCTCCCCGACGCCCACCGCCCACTTCCTGTCTCTATGGTTTTGACGGTTCTAGGCGCCGCCCACAAGTGGAATCACACTGTATTCGTCCTTTTGTGACTGACTGGCTTTTTCACTGAGCGTAACGTCCATGTACGGGGCAGGTGACAGAACTTCCGTCTGGAGGCTGAATGGATTCCGCCGTGTGGACAGACCACGCTTTGCCTGTCCACCTTCCGTCGATGGGCGCGGCTCGCTTCTGCGTTCTAGCTCTTGCGAGCATGCCGCTGTGAACGTGGCTGTGCGAACATCTCTTCGAGACCTTGCTTTCAATCCTCTGAGGAAGGTCCCTAGACGTGGGATTGCTGGATCCCTCGGCAATTCTACTTCTCACGTTCCGAGCAGCCGGCACAGCGCCTTCTGCAGCGGCCGCGCCGTTTGGCGGCCCCAGCACCGGCGCACGGGGCCCCGGCTCTCCGCGTCCTCGCCAGGGCTTGCTGTGCAGCAGCCACCCTGACACGTGGGAGGCGCCGTCGTTGTGGCTTCCCCTGCGTTTCTCTGACGGTCCGTGACGAGCCTCTCTTCACGGGCTCGTTGGCCATTCGTGTGTCTTCTTGGGTGAAATGTCTATTCTAGTCCTTTGCTCATTTTTGAATCGGGTTGTTTGGTTTTTTTCTTGTTGAGTTTTAGGAGCTTTTTTACGTAGCCTAGATAGTAACCCTTTATCAGGTACACGATTTGCAGTATTTTCTCCCATTCTGTGGCATGTCTTTTTACTCTAATAGTTTCTGATGTAAAACTTTTTAATTTTCGTGAAGTCCAGTTTTTTTCCGCCACCTGCGCCTTCGGCGTTACGTCCAAGAAGTCATCGCCAAGTCCAGTGTCGCGAAGTTTGCGCCTTGTGCTTTTTCCTGAGAGTCTTACGGGTTTAGGTCTTTGATCCGCTTCGAGTTGGTCTTCGTATCTGGCACGGGGTCAGGGTCAGCTTCATCCCTCTGCACGTGGACACCCAGTGCTCCCGGCACCGTTTGTTGAGAAGACGGCTCTGGCACCTGGCCGTGTGGCTGCACCGGCCGGCGTGGCGGCGGCCTCCAGGCGGCACGAGCGTGTCCAGCGCAGACAGTGGTGATGGCACCTGGCCGTGTGGCTGCACCGGCCGGCGCGGCGGCGGCCTCCAGGCGGCACGAGCGTGTCCAGCGCAGACAGTGGTGATGGCACCTGGCCGTGTGGCTGCACCGGCCGGCGCGGCGGCGGCCTCCAGGCGGCATGAGCGTGTCCAGCGCAGACAGTGCTGAGCTTCGCCGCACGTCGGCCTCAAGTCCTGCTTCCCTCACTTCCCTGCCGTGAAACCTCGGGCAAGGCCACCTTCCTGCTCGCCCATTTCCTCCCCCTCGGGCTGGCCTGCGTGGCAGTTGTGGGGTGTAGGCGCCCAGACACCGGGCCCGGGCTCTGGCATGGCAGAGTGCATTGTGGTCCCATCATCAGACGTGGAGGCCCGCGTCTGTGCACCGGAGTCCCCTGACAGTGTTCCAACCCTGGGGACCACCTGTCCCTCTGCCCGGGGCCACCACGGCTGTTGAGCGACTGTCTCCACTGAGCTCGCCCCCCCGGAAAGCACACAGCTGCCCGGCACCCAGGACAGAGGTCAGACGGCAGGGCCCCTCGAGTCTGTTAAACCAGCGCCACTCCCAGCAATGGGCTTCGATCTCCCGGAGGGAGATGGTCAACCAGAGCTTCCGGACCCCTCGTCTACAAGCACACCCGACACCTCCCCCCGAGACGTCACAAGTACCCCTGGACACCTCCCCCTGAGACGTCACAAGCACCCCCGGACGCCTCCCCCCGAGACGTCACAAGTACCCCCAGTGCCTTCCCCGCTGTGAGCAGCCGCGTTCTGGAACCGCCTGTCTGCTGGTCCGAAGCCCCGCTCTGCCCAGACGACCTGCAGCCTTTCCGAGACGCCTGCTGAGACGGTGAAAACTGCTCGGTACGAAAATGCCGACAACAACCATTTGCAGAGAATCTTTATTCAAAGCTGGGGCTTAGCATGTGTCTCCACGGACTCGTACCAGTCCTCAAACACACGCCGCGCGTGGCTGGGCTGTGGGGTGCACTGTTCACACAGGGGTGCTGACAGCGACTTTCTTGCCTGCCATATCCGTGTACACCGTAGGGTGGACGGAGCTGGGGACCAGCCGCACACACGCCCAGCGACGAGGGGGGACCCATGGCCGTGCGCCGTCACCCTCTGCCAGCCCACGTGACCAGGACAGAGGCGCAGTGTGTCCGGTGAAGGACTGTCCAGGAAGCTCACTCCAGGGACTCGGAAAGGCCGTGTCCACTGTGCGGACCCCTCTCCACGCACGCAGGAGACAGGGGTCCTGGCGAGGCTCACGTGGGGTATGCCCGGCCGCATGCTCTCACTAGGGGCCCGGCCTGCGCACCCCACTCGGGACGAGGAACGGCCTTCGGAAGAGGTTTGCAGGTCTGAGCGCTGACGCGGGAGCAGCCGAGACCAGGAAGAGCCCTGTCCCCGCTCGGCCCCGCCCCGGGCCCCGCCGGTCCACGCGGGGGCCCGTCGCCCTCCACGGCCGGGCCCAGGGCCGCTGGGGCTCCCGCACTTCGGAGCTTGCTCTCATTCTCGGCTGTCTTCATGTCTCGGGTCTCGCGTGCACATGGCCCTCAGAGACCCCACCCGCTGGGAGCACTTGTCCCAAAGAGCGGGGTCCCGAAGGGAGGCTTCTTGCAGGGCTGAGGGCTGCGGGCTCACGGGGGCCTCCTGGTGGCTTTGGTCTTATCCTGTTCCAACTCCCCGACCTTGGGGTCCGACGAGGCCCAGTGGGCAGCGCCGGGTCCGTCAGGGCGCAGGGGCCGGGCCCCCCGAGGTCGCGGGGCTGCTCTGGGCCCCTCCGGGGCGGCCCGGCCCCTGGCGGGCGTCTCCCAGCACTGGTAGTGCGTCTGGCTGATCTTCAGGCACGAGCTTTGGGGACAGTCTGAGAGGGACAGTGGCCAGGGCGACCGTGACGCGGCTCGGGGGGCCCTTCCTGGGCCACTTCCGCCCCGTGGGGGGTGGTGACACAGCCTCGCACGGCGCGTCGCCACCACGGGCGTGTGGAAGCCCACCCCGCGGAGACCGGCAGGCTGCGTTTGCTTCAGCTCAGCGCGACAAACGCTGTGACTCTCAAGAGGGACCGACGCCTGCTTCTCTGTGGCCTTGTCGTGAGTGGGGTCGTGCGCGGGCGAGAAGCCCACGGTGCTGGTGACGCCCCGACCCTTCACCTCGTCGGGGGTGGCACGGCTCCCGGGGCAGACCCGCGCCAGCCCCGCGCCCCGCACACGCCGCCCGTCCCCGACACGGGGCTGGAAGCCAGTCGGCAGGGGTGTCCCCACCATGTCAAGCCTCATCCTCCGCGAAACGCGCTCCGAGACGTCGGCTGTGCGTCTGCGGCCGGCTCTCCGGCGACGTCGAGCCATGGCGCTGGATGGACACACGCAGCGGAGCCCCGGCCCTAAGGAGCGGCCCGGACCGCGACGTTCCGGGCACGTGCCAAGGCCACAGCCACACGGTGGCCACGGGAAGGCCGTCCGTTTCCCCACGGGCCGAACATGTTGCGGACACGGCCTGCGGCCCCGGCGTCCCGCGACTCCTCGGACGCCCCGACTGGGCGCCGTGGGACCCGGGCCTGACCTCAGGGGAGAACGGAGACGTGCAGACCTTGTCACCGGTCACCAGAGGCAGTGACAGGTGGGTGACCCGTCGGAAGTGACCAACTGCCCTGCAGGCAGCCGTGCCTGCGTCCTGGAGCTGGGCCTCCACCACGGCCCGGGGGCGCACGGGTGGCCACGGAACGCAGCCTCGGCCGGGCACGTGGGCGGCCTGCCTGGCCCGGGCCCCCAGAAGCCCCGCCCCGAGCGTCAACGGCAGAAGAGCCAGCGGCTGCGTCAGGGTGGCTGCAAGGCCGCGGCCTCCACGGCTAGTCGAGCCTTCAGAGCACGTCCGCGCTTTTACATCTTTTAGTTACAAATGTGATTTTGAAGCCTGGCCACACGGCGAGGACACCCTCTCGCCGGGACTCCACCATTCCATACAACGGCACGTGCTGGTGCACGTGTGTATGCCCGTGTGCCTGTGTGTGCACATGCATGCGTTGCCCGCGACCCGTGTTGTGTGTGTGTGCGCGCGCCCGTGGGAGCCCGCGTGCGGCATGGGCTCTGGTTCACAGAGCGGTCCCAGAATCCAGAGCGTGGACGTTCCTACAGCAAGGACACGGTCACCGGACCGGGACAGACGCCCGCACGGTCAGACAGCTCTCGTGTGCCCGTCAGCAGGCCCCGCCCCGCACGCCGCGCTCTTGACCCCGCACGCTGGAAGAACGAGGACACACAGGGCTGTGGCGCAGGCTGACCGTTTTAAGAAATGACTCACTCGTGACAGGGGCTGGGCCCCGGGGGCCGGGAGTGGACGAGGCCAGACCCGGGGCTCGTCCTTCGGGGCCGGGGCGGTCGCGGGGCTTTTGGGCAGCAACCCGGCGCTCCCGGCCGCCCTGGGTTGCTACGGCGACGCTTCCTCTGGACGGTGCACATCTGGTGATTGATGCACATCTCGCTCTTTAGCAAACTCTATTCGAGTAATTTAACTTAAATATTTTAAAAGTAATCTTTACATTATTGGAGACTGATAAAAATACAGAATCTGACGACTATTCATTTCATTCAGTCTGATGCCTCGCACGGCTCCGCTCACGCGTCACCGCAATTTCAGAAGCAACCCCTGGCCCGCAGAAAGTGCTCCGCAGGGCTGCGGTCCAGATCCGTCCTTTCCTGTTGTTTGGTCCAGATCTAATGCTTTCAGAACCCCCTAAGGCCTCGCTCTACAGAGGCGTGCGGGCCCTCCCTGTCACGTCCTTTAGTCATAATGGCATGAAGAGGCTGCCGTCAGCTGAACCAGCCCTGGATCTTTGCTCTTGCACAGAAGGGAATGAAGAGCTCCCTTCTCAGGCCTGAATGGAGGCGTGGCGGCCCCGAGGTGGCTTTACGAAGAGACCACGGCAGTGGCCGGTGTTTGGCAGCCGGAGTCCATTAGGATTGAGTCCTCGGCCGGGGCGCTTGGTCGGACGAAGCTTAGCCTCGAGTGTCCGGGCCCCGGGGCCACCCCAGGCCTCAGTAGATGTCCGGGCAGCCTGAGAAATCCCGCTCGAAGTAGCCCCCTGCATACAGCCAGTCGGGGGTCCCGGTGTGTGGGTTTTTGCCCTGACGAAACCACCTGCAACACAGAGGAGACTCTGGAGGGACGGGCCGTGGACGGACGGGCCGTGGTCCTGGACAACGTCCCTCTGGCGGACCCATGTGGCACCAACGTGCGTTTTAAGTGCAACGCAGCCCCCCCCCCCTTCTGACGCTCTCCCCTACAAACTTCCCGACGTCACTTCCCGACAACACCTCAGGGGTTTCACGGAGGACGCCCAGGCTGGGCCGTCGTGAGGGTCACAGGACCCTGAGCCGCCCGAGCCCTACGCGGTGGGACCGTCACAGCGTGCCCCTCCCCTCACGCAGGCCAGGTCTGTGTGTCGGCGGGGCACCAGGGAGACACCGCGGGCCGAGACGAGGTCAGGGGGCCCCCGACCCATCCGAGAAGCCCATTCGGTCGCGGCTGTTGGCCCAGCACGTGGTGGGAGGGGCGTCCGCTTCAGAACGTGGGGAGGACAGAGGGCCCTCCGCACGGCCCGGGGCCCGCGTCCCCTCACGCGCAGCCTCACCTGGTCTGCCACTCGGCGCCCTCCCTGGCGCGCTCCCTCCGGGCCGCCCTCTGCTTCTCCTCCAGCCGCTCCTTCTCCTGGCTGGCCAGGTCTAGGGCAGGCGCAGAGCTGGGTAAGGGGCCGGGGCGGACCGCGAGGCCCCTAGTCCCTCTCTGCTGGGGACCACGAGGGGGCGCGGCCACCGGGAAGCCAAGCCCGGCACGAGGGCCTGTGCGCAGCGGCCCCCAGCGCGCGTCACCGGCGGGAGCTGTGCCCCCCGCGAAGCTGGCCACGCCCCCCCAGACCTGCAGGGTCGCCCCGGCGCCCTGCGGTGGCACCCCGGGGATGCTGCTGCCCTGACCCCGGGCGGTGCGTGCGTGAGGCGGGCTGCCCGCCACGAGCCGCCCCCCCCGCCCCCGCGCCCCGCGCAGCACGTGCGGCTGTGGCTCCTGACCAGCACCGCGCCCACGTCTGAGACCCGTCTGGGAGCCGCTCCCCGGACAGAAGCCTCGGGGCGTGATGGCGCGGGTCTACGGGAGGGCTGGCCTGCGACAGCCTAGCGAGTCCCACAGGCCCTCGGCAGACGGGGCGCCGAGCTCGGGGGAAGGTGGGGGGCGGGCCTGTCCCCGCTGCCCCCGGGGCCCGGAGCGCACCCATGTTGCCGTCCTCCATGCCGCGGATGTCGGGGCGCAGGCGGCAGTCAGTGGGAGCCAGGATCTTCTCCATGCCCGTCTGCAGCTCGTTGAGGCTGACGGTGAAGCTGGTGAAGTTGTACATCTGGGGAGAGGGCGCAGGGAGCCGTCACCACTGCGGCGGGCTCCCCTGCGCACGCCCACGCCAGGGCAGACGCGCACCCTGCCCGGCCGTGCGGTGGCGCCCTCCCTCGGCCACTCCCGTCAGAGGCCAGGGCAGCGGCTCCGCCCGGCCTGAGACCCGCCTGCCCGGGACCTGCGCCCTCCCGCTGGCTCCCCGCGCACGCGGCTGTCTCCCCGGCGTCCCCGGGGCTAACGGGGGACGTGGCACACGTCCTGGGGGCCTCGCCTCCTCGCCGTCCCCCGTCCCCAACCCCATGGTCTATCTCCACAGGTGGCCAGAGGGGCCTGCCCGGTCCCCCCAGCGAGGGGTCGAGTGGGCGCAGCCCCTGCATCCCTGAGGCCCCGCCCACCACCTCCGTCAGCACCCGCGGGCCCCGCACCGCGTGTCCCAGCACCCCTTACTCACGCGAGGTCACAGGTGTGACCTGCCCTGCCGTGGCCCCACCCCGGTGACCAGGCCCCACCGGCACCCAGCAGGCAGGGGGCCCCGTCAGCACTCACAGAGCCAGAGGGCAGAGGAAGGAGCCACGTTACCCAGGACCCCGTGACACGCAACCCCGTCCCCAGCGCGCGGCGCAGTGGCACTCTGCTGGGGTCACGGTGCCGCACGGGGTCACGCCCCGGAGGGGAGCGAGCGGCCGACCTGCACGCTCTGCTCCGCTGAGCGACGCGGCGGGTTCACGACGCGCCCCGTAAGCCTGCCGCACGCCAGCACCACGGACGCGCGATGGGTCTGTGACCGCGCGATGCCGTGTCTGCCGCGTGGACGCTGCCACGCGGCACACGTCCTGTGTAACATGGATTCGTCACGTGTGATACGGCCTGTGAGTTTAACGCTCTAGAGTGAACATCGCGATGCCTTTGAGCACCTACACTGACACGTAGCAGAGCGACCTCCCCCACCTGGTCTGGAGACCCCTTCTGCGAGCCGCGGGGGGCGTGACCTCGGGGGGCACGCGCGGGCCCTGGGGCCGCCGCGACACCGACCCGCGCGCAGACACGGGTGCCGGCCGCATGCCAGCACGGCGCCGTGGCCCCTGCGGGCGGCACTCCGGGCGTCGCTCCGCGGGGGGCAGGAAGCCCTTGGGGGTTCGTGCCTGACGGGGCATCGGCGGGAGGGGCGGCCGCGGGCGAGCACTGACCTGGGCGGAGTTGGGGGGCCGGGCGTTGACCCTCCAGAGCAGCTGGCTGCCGGGGATGACCTGCACGGTCTCCTGCACCGCGGGCTCCGCGTCCGCCGTGCTGCTCTCAGCTCTCTCGGCAGCGTCGTCCTGGAACACAGCGCGGCCGTGTGGGCGGAGGCCTGGACCCCCTCCGGACAAGCCGCCAGCCCCGAGCGGGACGCCCTCCAACGCGGGACAGGGCAGCGCGCCCGGCCTGTGGCCTGTCTGTCCCGCAGCGTGCGCAGCGGCCTGGCTCCGGCGTCCGCGGAGGTGACTCTGCCGGGCTCCCGTGCTGGGCGCCCCACAGACGGGGCACAGGTCAGAGGCCGCTGGCCCAAAGGACGCGGGCCGGGGGCTGACGGCCGCCGGAGGGCGACGCCACCTAGCACAGCACGTCCGTCTCCAGCAAAGGGGGCTCCAACGGAGCACTCTGGGATGCGGGGCCTCCCCGCGTGTGGCCCTCGGCCATAGAGGGTCTGTATTCGCGACCGTTGGGCCACACTTCCCGAGGCCACACCTCGGACGCAGCAGCTGCACCTACTTCCAAAGTGAGGACGGGGACAGGGGGAGGAGGAGCCCGGTCACCCACACAGCGTGCGGCCGCGGCACGGACGCGTGACAAACGCAGTCGGGGCTCCCCTCCAGGCTGCGGTCACGGTCGGCACCAGGGCCAGGCAAGGGCGAGCCCCTCGCCCCTCCACGCCGGGCCTGCCCGGTGCTCCCCTGGAACTGCACTGCTTTTCAGCACGAGAGCATCAGGCGGTGCCTGAGACACCACGGTAAAAACACGCAGGAGCCCGCGGAGCCTGGCTCCGGTCAAACACCGCACACCTCGGGTCTGGCTCGTTATCCGGGAAAAACGCAACCACTCTCGTGAACCAGCGCTTCTAGGGGCCGCTCGGGAGCGGTCTGGGGTCTTGGGTGTTCCCGCTGCAGGAGACGCGGCCCCGTCACGGCCCGCCGGCTGCCGGCTGCACTACCTGGCTCTCAGAGCGGACCAGCCGACGGGACACCCACTAGCTGCTCTGCTGGGCCTAAGCCGGCGGGCGCGGCGCAGGGGGCCGGAGGCCGAAGGAGTCTCTGGACACAGGGTCTCCAGGAGGAAGCGGAGGCACCCAACAGCCAGGCTGGGGGGACAGGTACTGTGACCCAGGACACCCCGAGCCCAGCAGTCAGCGCAGGAGCCTCTGCAGTCGGAACGCAGGCTGACGCCACCGTGAGCCCAGCCCCCGGGCGGGCAGCTGCACGGACAGGCGCGGGCCCTGAAGGCACGCCGCGCCCACGCGAGGGGACACGGGCCGCACCCCCCCCCCAACCCCGGCGCGCGCGCGGAGCTGCGCCTTACCGGCCGCGCCGGCCCCGGGAGCTCGCCCCTCCGCTCCTGCTTCCGGAAGGACTCGTATGCCGCCGGGTCGATGCCCCACAGGCCCTCCGTCCACTTCCCGTAGATGATGGACAGCTTCCTCCTGCTGCATCGGGGGTCAGAACCAAGGGCACAGCGGTCACAGACCAGGCACCGAACGCGCCGGCCCTTAGTTCTGACTGTGGCACGCGCTCCCGCCCTGCCTCGTCGTCCTGGAACCCTTCGGGCGTCTCTGGACATAAACATAAGGAAGGAAATCCACACCATGGGGCCCCTACTCGTGCCCCTGGACACGAGCCAGCCACCCTCCTGACACACCGCAGCAGCAGGGAAGGAGAAGGCCACAGCCCAGCGGGCAGGCGCGCGGACGGGCAGGGCAAAGCGGCACGCCCCCCGGTCTGACGTGACGCCCCGCGGGCCTGTGGGGTGTGCACACACGCGTGGCTCTCGCACGCTGCGTCGGGCGGCCCGTCCCCTAGAAGCTACGCACGCAGGCCTCCTTGCGTCAGCCCACGTCGCGGGCTCGGTCCTCGCTGGCTAAGCAGAGCTCCGAGCCCTTCCAGACCGGCCGGCCGAGCTCCCTGCAGGTTCCGAGGGAGCGAGGCCAACAGTGTCGGGACTTTTCCTTCCTAGGGGGCGGGCGCACGGTTGGCCGCACGCTCCTGGGGACGCTGCTCAGCCAGCAGCGGGTCACCCTGGAAGGCCGGCAGTGGGAACTGGGGGGAGGCACGGGCAGCCCTCGCTCGGGGGAGACAGCCTGGCGGAGAGGCGCTGTCCCCAGGAGGCCTCACGCTAGGAGCTCCCTCACACCTGGGGCGGAGAAGCGCAGAGGAGGAGTGTGTTCGCACACGCTCCCTGAGGGCGGGCCGGCGGGCGTGGCCTCGAGGGCACTGCCTCCGCTTCTCTCCGGGCGACTCGGCCAGGGAGAGGCTGCTCGCGACCGGGACCGCGGTGGCTCTGAGCCCTAACTCGGTCAGCGGGCCACGTGGGCAGCCCGAGGAGCCCAGCCGCTCTCCAGGCTGGTTCTGGAGCCTGACACAGGGGGCGGAGCGGAAGCGCCCGCTGCTTTATGCTGGGAGCTCGTTTCTAATCGAGAACGTACAGATTTTAGGGGCTGGAAAGAGTCTCGTGTCCCTACGTGAGGACGCTACTGGCCATCGGCCTGATCAGCCCAAACTTACGTACGGGCTGGAACGAACCGGCCGCACGGGCACGAGGCTCACGGCCGAGCTGAGCTGACGACATGTGAGGGTCACTGGCAGGTGCGGGCCCCTCGGCCACGCTCAGGCCCCGGGAGACAGATGGCCCCGGCCCTGCCCCCCCGGAGAACGCAAGACGGGCCCCGGGCGCCCCGAGAACGCCTGCTTTTCCTACTTTATGCTCAACGACAAGTGTTTTTCGTAAGGGACGTGAGGCACAGCGGGAGCTGTGACTGAGCAGACGGCCGGGAGCGGCTCCTGCACGCGCGGTCTGGGGGGCGGCGGGGCCCGCCCCGGCCCTGGACCTACTTCTTGTCCTGGATGTGGCCCTCCACTCGGTGCAGCTCCTTCCCGAACAGCCCGCACGGCTTGAAGTGAAGCACGCACTTGTCTCCAGTGCTGCGGAGAGAGGAGCGGGCCTGACGCGCCGGACCAGGCGTGGGGGGGGGGGGCTGGGGGCGTGTGCAGGCTGCGGGCGGCACCGGGGCGTGACCCCGGGGAGCGACCTTGGGGAGCGACTGCCAACAGGCGGGGGGCTTTCCGGGGTGATGGAACGGGTTGCACAATTCAGTAAATTTAGTACAAACCACTGAAGTGCCCACTTTAGGTGGGTGGATTTTATGATAAGTAAGTTGTATCTCAATAAAGCCGCAAACTTCCAGGAGCGGGAAGGACAGACGAGGCAGCGGACGGTGAGTGGCGGTCACCACATTGCCACCTGGGAATCCACCCCCTTCTTTACTGCCGTTTAAAGCTTCAGAATAAGTTGACGACTGTGACTGAAACCAAATGCCAGTGCACATCACGAATGGGGAGCCACGGTGGGCCAGACCCGGCCGCGCCGGGCGAGGCCTGGGGGCCGCCCGTCTGGAAGCTGGGGTGGGGGGCACGAGGGACCAAGAGGGGACGCTGCCCCCGGCCCGGGGCCGCACTCGGCACGGACAGAGGACACGTCCTGGGGCTCGCAGCCAGCACGCCGCGCGGCGCTCGGGCACCGCTACCTGTGGTTGAGAATCTCCACGGTCCCGTACTGCTCTATCCACAGCTTCCCGATGATCACGTTGTGCACGCAGCAGGTGGGGTTGGTCCAGGTGTAAGCCTCGCTGTGCCTGTCGCGGGGGCCAGCGAACGAGCAGTGAGAGGCCCAGGGGCTCCGCGCGGCCCGAGGGCTGCGGAGACGGCGCGGCTCCTCGGCACGCGCCTCAGTCGCTTCTCCTCCCTTCGCGGCACCGCAAAGCTTTCTAGTCGAACGTCGAGGCCCGTTCGTGAGCATGAGGGCGACGGGGCAGGAGGGGGGTCCCGGCGAGGCTGGACAGAGGGCCGCCTGGGCCGACACGGGGGGGGGGCAGGGGCCGGCGAACGGCAGGACGCTGCGGGTGTCTGCGGCTCGGAATGGCCGGCACCTCCTGTCACCGCCGGGTGTGGCCCAAACGCACCAGTCTGCGCGGCGTGAAGCTTCCGCTCCCCGGGAAAGCGAGGGCCTCCGGGACAGGCCCGCCTCCCAGAGGGGACCCTGGCAGCCCCAGATGCAGGGCAGGACTGCGGGGAGACTGTCCCCGGTCCTCATGGACCCCTGACCACCAGCCAGGCTGGGCCGGTGGGGAACAGAGGCCACCGCTGCCTCCCCCGCCAGCCGGCCTCGCGCCTCGTGCCTCAGAGCCACGCGAGGGACCCGGCTTAGCCCTCGCGGAGTCTGGCCAGCGCGGAGGGGGAGCGCTCAGCCGGGTGGGGCGACGGGAGGGCGGGCCCCTCGGGTCCCTCACCCAGGGGGTGCAGACCCTCCCACACCTGGCCGGGGTCAGTCTGTGTGACCAGCAGCACACGCGTGGGGGAGGGGTACGGCTGAGTCACTTTTGAGACCAGGTCACCAAAGACACTGTGGCTCCCCCCTTGGTGCCACTGAAGTGGGGGCTCCCCCTGGGACGCAGCCGGCCCCACCCTGCCTGCCGCCTGCTGGGACTCGAGCTGGCCCCCAACGGGGAGGCCTCCTCCGCGGGGACCTGGACAGGGATGGGGGCGGGGAGGGGACGGCGCTCACCGGAGCAGCTCCAGCGTGATGGTGCCCCGGGGCTCGGCCTCCACGCTCTTGCCCCAGAAGCGCAGCTTGGGGTAGATGGAGCCGTGGAACAGGAAGTCCTGCTGCAGGCCCTCGGAGTGGAAGGCGCTGATGGGCGGGTGGTGGCTGACCTGCTCGCATATGAATCGGAACCCCAAGTCTTCCCTGGGTACAAGGCCGAGAGAGGGAGGGCCGCATGAGCAGCTGCGAACCCGCAACGCTCAGCCCCGCAGCCGTGGGCACGAGCACCCGTGATGGGGGCCTGGGAGGGACGCTGGGCCCGGGAGCCACGCCACGCTGCCGGCCACACGCTCCGGCGTTGCACGTGGTAACAGACGCCACACGCACACGCACACGCTGCCTCCACGGACCACCCCAAGCACATGCCAAAAGAGGTCAGCAAGCATCCCCCAGAGCCTGTGACTTAGAGACCCCCAATACCAGCCTGTCACCCGAGTCTCAAGGGACACCACTGGCCAGTGACCAAGACGGATGCCTTTCCAGCCTTTCGGAAGGGGCTCCTCCCGAGCCTCCTGAGGCTCCTGGGAGCTCCGTGATAGGATGTCTGATGCCCCAGGGTATTTCTGGCCAGAAAACAGGATCTTTAGTATACTCTCTTTTTCAACAAAAATGTCATTTTTCAATTGTTCCAGAACTGTGAATACACCTACAGTGCAGTCATTAAAAATTATAAAAGCTAAACCACATAATTACTAACTTAAGTGGAATCTGAATTTCCAATCATTACAGAGGAAGGAAAGTTGAAAAATTAGATTTTAAAAGGTTGCCTACCAAGGTATGTAATTTACAAAATGAACGCTTGTCTAAGGGAAGAAGGTGTTATTTTTGGCTCACAGGAGCGGCCTGGGAGGCCACAGAGCTACGGGCGGAGTGCCCTGAACAGGAGGCTGTGCAGGTCCCGCGTGGGTGGCGTGTGGCGTGCCGGACGCCGGCCCCGGGTGCCCGGAGGGGACGTGGCGACCAGGTGTGCCGGGCTCAGAAAGAGCTCCAGCTTCCCACCTGTCTGCGGACCCTGCGTCCAGCCCCGGAGAAGACGAGCCGCCAGGCGCGTCGCCCTGCTGGGGGACGGTCGCCCCCTCTCCCCACACTGCTTGCGCCCACGTCTGGGGCTTTGTCAGGCTGTGCTTTGGTTTCTCTGTTCAAGGTATTTTAATGATGCATTTTAATAAGCTAAAACGCTAACAATTCCCTAAGGGCTCGGTGAGGTCGGCCTCTGGACGCTGGCGCTGGACACAAGGACGGGAGGAGGAGGGCTGCACAGGAGACACACCCGGAGGGGAGCGTGCGCAGCTCGGCCAAGACGGGGCCCTCACAGCGCTCAGGGCGAGCCCCCCCCACCTGCGCCTCGGTTGCCCGCGTCTGAAGAGGCAGGGCTGTCCCCTACGGTCCCTCTAGCTGTGACGCCGCCTGCTGACCCCCCGCCATGCCCACAGAAGCCGTGTGGCTCACACCCCGTGCACTGCTCACACACACGCGCACACATGCACACGCATGCTCACACACAGGCGCACACGAACTCGCACACGCGCACACACGCACACGCACACGCACGGGAGAGGGCCGAAGGCTACGCCGGCTGCCGCCCCGGGGCCACGTGTGCCTCCCCCCTCTCCCTTGCCTCGGTTTTGCACGCCCTCCGAGAGAGCAGCTCTTGGAATTAAAAGCCCACTCTCATTTACCCCGACGGGCCGGCGGGACCCAAGGGCAGGCAGGAAAAAGCCACCATGGGTGTCACCAAACCCTCCTGGAGGCCGGGCCCAGGCTGTGCTCACTCGGTGACCTGCCCGATGACGGGGCGGCCACAGAAACGTCTGGGAGCCTGCCGCCCGCTGCCTGGGGGGCCAGGCCCAGGGTGTGCTGGGCTCCAGGGTCAGGCTGGACGCTGGGGACAGGCGGGGAGCAGCAGGGGCTGCTGAAGCCGCCCGCGAGAAATGCCCACAGCAGGCACTGTGGTCACACCTGCGGGAAGGAGTGGCCTGGTCGCCGCCCTGCCCACACGTGGCAGCGGAGGCCAGGAGCGGAGCCCGCCTCGCAGCTGCTGTCCCCGCCAGGTGGCCCGCCCTCTGCCCGCTCTGGCTGGCGAGCAGGCTCGCCCGACTTGTCTGCACTCCAGCTCGAGGCCGCCAGCCGCGTCTCCTCACCTGACGAGCTCGTACGTCTCCCCCAGGAGCGGGTTGAACGGCTTGCCGGTCCTCTCCCACTGGGACGCCACCGCCGACACCGCGAAGGCAGCCACGCACTGCGGACGGGGCCCAGGCCGTGAGCGGCGCCCCGCGGGGCAGGGTGGCTGGGGGTGGGGGTAGGGCGCTCCGCTGGGCGGGGGGGGGGGGGGGGGGGGGGCAGGAGGGGCGGTGGCGGCAGGGCCGCCGGGCCGGACGGCACCCGACGCCGGCCCTCCGCCAGGTGCCCACCAGGGAGGCACCGGTCCCCAGCGCGACGTGCCCGGACGCCCGGAGCCGCGCCCACCTGCATCCTCTCCAGGGGCTGCGGCAGGCGGCAGGCCCGGTGCAGCAGGTGCACGTGCTCCATGTACTCCGTGAGGCGCTGCAGGAAGCTCAGCGGCTCGTTGAAGGCGATGGGCATGGTGATCTTGGACAGCTCCTGCAGGGCCGGCGAGGACGGTCATGCGAGGGCGGTCGCCGCGCCCTCCCCGGATGCCGCAGCCCACGCCCGCCCGCCCTCGGGGCCACGGCTCGGAGGAGCAGACTGCCCCCTGGACAAGGTCTGAAGCCCCCCTTGGGGGGAGCTGGCCCTCACGCCCCACCCTCTGAGCCCCACTTCTGTCTCCCCATGGTGGCTCCCCGCACCTCCACTCTCTTGGCCACGCCCACCGCACCCCAGAACCCCGTCGCATGAGACCGCAGGAGCTCCCAGACCGGCCACCCCCACTGGCCCGCCTCCACGCCAGCATGTCCTTCAGGCCACTTCTAAGACAAAACTAAATTTAGAAACACAGTCTAATAAGAACAGATGAGATGGGAATAAATGAAAGAAAGGAGCTTGCAGGGTCCCGCGGGCACGGCCCCCCGGAGGAGCCACCCAGGCACCCTCCGATCACGTGGGACAAAGTGTGCGGGTCACCGGCCCCGTGCGAGTCTAAACCCACTGCCTGCAGCATTAACGACTGCGGCTGTCGGGGGCAGAGGAGAGGCGCACGGGAGACAGGTGATGAACCCTGGCGGCCCCAGCCTGAAGCATCGTCGAAACAAATCACAGCACGGGTCCTGACTGTCTCCTCTGAGAGGACCTGGAGACAAGACCAACTCACGCACCCCCTGGGGCGCGGCGTGGTCCTGAGCCCTTGCTCTCCCTGGTCAAGAGGCCGACCGCAGGTCCTGACAACGCGGGTGCAGCGTGAGCTGCAGCGTCTTTTGCAAAGGGCTGCGGGCCACCGAGAGGCCACCACTGGCCCAGAGGGAACAGCTTGTGCTGCACACGTCAAACAGGTTTGACTCCAGGACTTAACGACAGAACGAAACTAGACAAATAGCTGGTTACGCCGGTCGCGCTGGGCGATGCTCGCGAACCAGACACGTCATTTGAAAGCTCGATAGACACAGAATCGGGCACTGGCCTGACTTTCCGTGCTGCCCGCACCGGCAGCAGAGGACGGGGACGGCCCAGTGAGGGGCGGGAAGTGACAGGGCCACAAGCACACG
Organism: Rousettus aegyptiacus; assembly: GCF_014176215.1. Lineage (NCBI taxonomy): Eukaryota > Metazoa > Chordata > Mammalia > Chiroptera > Pteropodidae > Rousettus > Rousettus aegyptiacus. The sequence goes on from NW_023416287.1 coordinate 1,122,942, forward strand.
ACGCGCAGCGGCCCGGGCTCTGGGCCTCGGTGGCTCTCAGGTTCGGGAGGGCAGCAAAGGTCTGACAGACGGAGACAAACGAGCCCCAGCCACACGGAAAACCGAGAGCACCAGGCTCGGGACACGGGTGGGGGCCCGCTGCCACCGAAGCCCCGTGTCACCTGCAAAGCAGGAGGACTGCGGCTGCTCAGAGTCCTGCTCCGGGGACTGCTGTCCCCCGTGGGGCTGGACAGCAGCCGCCCACGGCCCGTGGCAGGCGCCTGGTGTCCGAGCGCCTCATGCCGCCTGCGGCCCGCATGCCTGGGCTGGGACACGAGCCCCGGTCCTGCGGCCCGCCTGGGGCCCGCCCCCGTGTGTGGCCCGGAACCCCATAAAGCCCCTCCGGCTGACGCCGATCACCGGAGCCGGCTGACGGGGCACACGCTCCGCAGCGCCGAGGGACAGGCGCCCCGTGGGACGCCGCGGAGGCCAAGTGCCGCCGGCAGCCGCGTCCTGCTGGCCACGCGCACCGGGCCCCGCCCGCCTCCCCGGGACGCGTGCCTCGCACCCACCGCCTTCCCTTGCTGCTTGCGGCCGCCCGGGCGCGGGCCGCGGGGCCGCCACTCACCAGGCCGATGCAGCGCTTCAGAATGCTCCACACGCTGAAGTCGCTCCTGGTGGACATCGGGGCCGGCAGCGAGGTCCTGGAAGCAGGGACCGGGGACGGGCGTCCGTCAGCCCCGCGTGCGTTCGCGTCCGGCCGCCGGCCGCTCTCCTCTGACCGCCCGTCCTGCAGGTGGCAACCCTCTGCCCTGCACCGCCGGGACCAGCCGGCCGGGGGAGTTCCCGCGGACGCCTCTGCATCGGCGTTTTGAGGGGCCTCCAGGGAAGTAATGGCCGAGCCCCCAGAGCCGCCTCTCCTCCCACAGAGCTGGGGACGGCAGGACCATGGACAGAGGCGGGGCCACGAGGCCACCGAGGGGACCATGTGCAGGAAACCTTTTCAGACACCGGCTGTCCAACCCTCCCTGAAAGCACGTGTTCCCCGCAGCCTCCCCGCCAGCTGTGAGGGGGAGCCCCGCGGTCCTGTCCGCACCAGGGGACCCCATCCCTGGTCGGCAGGGTCGGGGGACCCCTGGCCTCCTTCCTAGGAACTTGGCTGGGATGACACTGGCTCCACCCGGGAGGGAGGGCCACCTGGGGGGGGTGAAGTCCAGGTTTCGGGGGGCACGCTGGACCCGTGCACACTGAGGACAAAGGGAGAGTCGGCAGGCGCGCAGCACCCGCCGGGAGAGCCGCCCAAGCCCTCGGCTCCCCGCCCTGCACCCCGGAAGCCATGCCAGCACCCCGCCCTGCACCCTGGAAGCCATGCCAGCACCCCGCCCTGCACCCCGGAAGCCATGCCAGCACTCTGCGGCGCTCACTCCACGTGGGCAGCTCCCAACGGGTCTCTGCATTTGCGACCCAGCCACCTCCACCCAGCACCTGTCCTCGCCCAGGCAGGACCCTGCGCTCCCCCCCCCCCCCCCCCCCGAGGCGGAGAGGGAGAGGCGAGCAAGGCGGCTGGACACAGCGCGGGGAGGGAGCTGCGCGCACGGCGGCCCCGGCCGCGCCCCCCGCTCTCGCCGGGCCTCGCGGACCCTGGGGAGTGGCCGCTGTGTGGCGGGCACACTGAGGGGCTGAGGCGGGCCGGGGACGGGAGGGGGGTAGGCACTGAAGAGGTGGAGGGGGAGAGGGCGCGGGAGGCAGAGCCTGGCGCGGGCAAGGCCGGGCTGGGACCACAGACGGCGGGCGGAGGGGCGCCGGCCCTCGTGCCCTGAGGAGAGCGACCTTGGAGGGCACTGCCCAGACTGAGAGCTCTGAGGGGACGGGGAGCTGGCTAGCGGTTACTCGGGCCACACGGGCATCCGCCCGACAGTTCAAACTGGGGAGCCACACCTGTCCTCCGAACAAAGGACTCTGTCCACGGCCAGACGGGGGCTGCAGACAGGCACAGCCTGGTCTCCAGGAGCCACTCGGGACGGAGCCGAAGGGGCGCGCGCGTGCTGGGAGCCTGGCGCGGCGTGCGGGACCACGTACCTGTGCTTCTGCACCCCGTTCTCTTGAGGGGGCCTCTCCCCCGCTTTTCCGGCCCCGTTGCACGTGCTGGAGCCCGTGTGGACCACTGCGGTGACTCTGGGATTTGCCTCTGAAAGTCCCCCCAGAGACTTATCGGAATCAAAGCCTGCACAAGACAAGCAGAATGGTAATTTTCGCAGCATTTGGAAGATAAAAGCCTCCGAGAATTCCGTGCCAGCAGAATACCTGCCGCTCTGGACTGTTAATGGACGCGATCGGAATAAATAATGAACTCGCTTCCCAAGAGCTAAAGGCAGATGCAGAGGCAGGCCCGCTCAGGGGGCTTCCTGGGGGGGCACCTGCTCCGGCCCCAATGTCAAACCCTCCCGGTTCTGTACAGCCCGGGGGGCCTGTCAGTAACCTGAGGTGTAGCCGACACGGCTTCTCCAGCCTCAGTCACTGTCCCACGCCCTCTGGGCCACCTGACCCCCGCCTGGACCACCCAGTCTCCCCAGTTAGGGCTGCCCACTGGGCCGTGTCCATGAGCCTTCCCACCAAGGGGCTTTCCCCCCGAGGAGCGGGCGGCTGCGGGGGGCACAGCATGGTGCCCCCCCCCACAGCCAGGCTGTGCTGCTGGGGAGAGCCGTCCCAGCCACAGGACGGGAATGGGAGGACTCTGCACTATTTGAGGGCGCAGGGTCCCCCAACAGCCCTTATTTCACAGACAGGCAGGCGAGACCTGGGGTGGAAACGTGTCAGACCCAGATGTGAACGGCCCTGTCACGGAGCTGTCCTGAGGACGCGCGGGGGCGTCTGCCACGCTGGCAGCTCACAAAACATAGCGCATCGTACAATGGCTTCGAAGGGTCACGTTAAAAATAAACCTCTTAAACGACCAACGTCCTCAGAAGTGTCCCGTTACCGCTCCTGTTTGCCACAGGCCCCAAACGCGGCATCTACTCAATCCCCAGTGTGAACAGCTCGAAAGGCCCTGGAAGCCCCGTCGCCCCGCGCGGTGGCCCGCCCTGAGCGGGTGGCCCGTCGCCCCGCCCCCGCGGACCCCCAGGGCAGAGGGCCGTTTCTAGAGCGGCCGGGCGTGTGCCCAGGGAAACGAGGCCCCGCAGCACCGGCGCTCAGGCCGCGGTCCTGTCTCAGGCTGCGGACGCGCCGCAGACAGGCGTTTGTGGGGGGAAAGAGGCGACGGGGGCGCACGGAGACACGACAGCGCCTGCGACCCGCCGCGCGGAGGCCGCGGCGACGGCCGGAACCCTCCACCCACAGCGGCCGGGCTCACACGCTTCCTGCACCGGGGCCGCGAGGTGAGCCAGCACCCTGGACAGAGGCGTGGGCGGCCGAGTCTCCGAGCGCTGTTCCCTGCCCTGGGACACCTGGCCTTGTTCTCCCCGCAATCCGCCCGGAGCCGAAGGGCTGAGGAGAGGCCTGGCTCCCCCGACGGCGGCCGAGCCCGCCCGGGCACGCGGTGCGGCGTGCGGAGAGGAGACATCCGCCCCGACGAGGCGCCGCGTGGGGCCCCGGGCCTGTCTGGGAAAAATCCCCGGGCGAGCTCGGGGCCGTCCAGGGGTCCCGGTCACACCAGCCCCCAGGACAGGGGGCGCTCTGCGCACGATGGGCACCCCGGGGCCGCGCTCTGCAGCTTGGACGGGGTGTGTGGCGGTCCCCTGACCGCCCGCTGAGGGGCGCTCGCTGCCGGTGAGGATAAGGCGTGAGCGGGTCAGCGCGGACATGCTCCAGGGCACGTGCACAGGGCGTGCCGGCCACCACGCGCCATGGCACTCAGCGACCCCTCTCTTGGGTTTCCGACGAGAGCAAGTAGTGACTGGCCTGCCTGTCCATCACGGCCACGACTGCCTTCGGGGGGCCGCTCGGCTGGTGCATGACCGCCGCCCCTGAGAGCTGCTGACAGGGCTCCAGGAGACGGCGAGGCACGTCCAGGGGACAGTGAGGCCATCATCAAGGGGCCGCCCGCTGTGCCAGCAGCACGCCGGTCACTTCGGCAGTGACAGCGGCAGTGCCTCCCCGCCGGCTGTGTGTGGAGCGGCCGCGCAGGACTTCGGGGCTGCCGCCTCCAGCCCGCCCTGCCCGAGGAGCGGGAGCGAGGCCCACGGCGGCTCCTGAAGCCCTTGCTGCCCACGACCACCCTCAGAGACACAACAAAATGCATTCTGGAAGTCAACGGGAGATCGGGGCGGGGGGGGGGGGGGTGTTACACATGGAGAGTGCCTCCCTTGTTCCCAAGGTGTCTTTTCAGCTTGGGGGAGGGGCCACTTAAGCACGTGACTCGCCCAGGCCAGCCCGCCCTCCCCCACGGCAGGGAGCGGCTGCTGAACCACGGGCAGCACGCCTGCTGAAACTGGCCCTGAGAAACGCGAACAGCACTGAACTTCGAGTATTTTGAGGAATAAAGACCCAGCTGCCTTCTCTTCTTGTCTCCGGTCGTCCAAAGTGGAGCTTCCGGCCCAAATCTGAGCGGGGGCCTGGGGACAGGTCACGGCTCCCTCCTGGGTGGCTCTCCTGAGCCGTCCTCACCTCCCGAGGGCTACACGTGAGACCGGGCTGGACCGGGCTGGCCAGGTCCTCCGTCCACTCACCTGAGACGGCATCGAAGAACTCCTCGTCCCCGTCCATCCTGCAGCAGCGGGCTCCCTCGCCGCCCGGGCCGCGGTCCCCTCACCGAATCATGGCGCCCGCCTGACGTCACTGCGAGTGGCCGCACGCCGCGAGCTTTTTTCCTTTTTTTTTGGTAAAAGTCCAATAGGTCGTGGAGATCTAAGGGAACAACGTGTTGCTGTACTCAGCTCGCAGAAGCTGTGCGGGTTAGAAACATTTTTCAAATACCCCGTCATCGTGCCCGAAATCAATCTCAAGTATATATATCTACGCAAAGAAATAAAACGATCTCATAAAAAACATCGAGAGGAAATCGTATAAAACAAACACCATCAACGAAGAGTAGATCAATAAGTAATCACTATTAGAAGAGTAATTTTTATTTAAAAACAGACCACCACCACAACCGATTTGGGGAAAGACGCGAACAGGTCCATTTCAGTGAGGTGCTCACACGTCAGGGGCTCATGCGTCCCCGGATCTGCACGGAGGGTCACTGCAAACATCTATCAGAAGCAGGCGAGTGGTTATAGATAAATGGAAAATTATGTTAAAATGCTTATTTCACATCAACATTAAGCCAATTTTCGGCTGTGGAGAATTAAGACTGCTGTATAAGTTAACTGCTATCAGCAGAAACTGAAATCGACCTAAATTTTCTCAAAATTACTTTAGCTCAGTCTTTTGGTAGAACTCATACATGCTTACTTCTCGTGAAAAGCATTGTATAAATGGCAGGACACTAAAGCAAAAGGTCGTCATTGTCCCCAAGGGTGTGGCTCTGCAGGAAGTAGGCAGAGTCCTATCTTTAGCTACATCGGGGACATAAAGATGGGGCCGCGGGCCCACTCCGGCTCCTGCAGTAGTGAAGGAGCAGGGTCACGCCCGCTGTCCCCAGAGAGGCTGCACGGCCCTGGTGGCACCTGCGGAATGCGAATCTGCCTACGGAAGGGTCTCTCGGCTTCACTTCTGAATCGATGTCGAGTGGGGTCAACTTCCACGCTCCCAGGTATCAGGGCTGAAGGCGCACCGAGCACCCGGGTCCCAGGTGTCGGGGGCGAGGGCGCGCCGAGCACCCGGGTCCCAGGTGTCGGGGGCGAGGGCGCGCCGAGCACCCGGGTCCCAGGTGTCGGGGGTGAGGGTGCACCGAGCACCCGGCACCACCCCAGAAGTGCTCTGTCACATTTTCGTCACCTGTGCTCCTTGCAATAGGCCCGAGGAGCAAGAGCAGGTAAGCACTCTCCTGTGAGCGGGAGTGAGGGCCAGGTCCGCACCGCCCCCCCCAGTTGCAGAAAGACCCCGAAAGTCTCGGGTGCAGCCCGTCAACCCCTCGAGGCCACCGCCGCTGCTCTGGCCCTCCGCACCTTCCCTCTGCCATGGCCGGACTCCTAGGAGACGACGAGGCCTCGGCCCCTCACAGGGACACCCAGGCGGTCATCTGCGAGAGGCAGCTAACTCCACTTGAAGGTGGTATAAGACTGCAGAATGTTTCCAAAATGTCCCCACCAAAGAAGGAAACATTACTTTTGTAATTAGCTGAATGTAATAAAATTTCAAATGCTGGGCAACTTTAAGTCCGTACCCAGGCGAATTCACCAGCATTCCCTGGTGGGCGAGGGTTAGGGACGGGGATGAAAGTCGCGGCGCCCCGAAACATCCCACGGGAACGTTACACACCAGGCGTGGCCCCGCGTGGCAGGAGGCGAGGCGGCCGGCACAACCACACCAGCCGCACTCAGAGAGAGTTGCAAGCGGCAGCCGCGTCCCTTACGTCGCGGGCGCGCGCCGGCACCCCTTCACGCAGGACCCAGCAAAGGCTCCGCCACCAACCGCAGCAGGGGCGGCAGGCGGGGAGCGTCAGCGAAGTCTGGGCTAGCCCGGTAACAATGACCTTACTTCAGGAGAAATGAGATGGTTGTATAAACGTTACACATGCTGCAAAAGCGAAGTCCCGAGGCTTGGCGAGGCGGTGCCTTCAGAACGTCCTGAGCAGTGCTGAGGGGACCTTGTGAAGGGAGAGGCTGGCTTCCACAGGCAGCGCTGAGAGGCACTCGAGCGTGTGAGTGCCACTGCCACGCAGCGCCCCTGCTCCAAACTCGCCACGGTGTGGCCCGGAGCAAGTTACTTGACCTCTCTGTCCCTCGCCATCCACGTGACCAGCTGAGGATCACGCACGTGCTGGTCTTGTAGGCCGCGAGGACAGCGATAACCACGCGCTCACGGCCGTCCGGAAACGCCCACTACGGGATGGCCCCGTAGTAAGGGCTGGGTGTCAGCGGAAGGATGCGTGAGCGAACGGGAAAGGCAAGTTCCACCGACAACATGCCGACGCCCGTTTACTCAGCATTTTAAATGACGACACCATGGCAGGCCCCGTGCTGGGCAAGGAGGAAGTGAGGCAGAGGAGGTTCCTGCTCCCAGCAAGCGGAAGGGAACCAACCATCTGGGCCGCCAGCTGTGTGCGGGGCACAACCACTTCATCCGCTCCTCGGGTTGGCACTGCCAGGTACACGGGGCCGGTCACAGAGGAAGGAACCAAAGCCACCGCACGGTCAGGAGGGGCCTTCTGCTTGGCACTGCGGGAAGGAGCACCAAGGACACGGGTCCTTGGCCGGCCCCAGGCCACCTCTGCTCTCTAGCTGTGTCCCCTCAGCATCTCCAGGGGGTTGGCGAGATCATGCAGCACACAGCTGGGGGCACAGTGGGCATCCCAGAAATGTGTGTTGGACCAAACCGAACGAGACCCGTCCCCAGATGTGCACAAGCAGTGCCAGGGCTCCCCGTCCACAGCATGCCCCAGACTGCCCATTCAGGAGAAACACCCCGAACACAAGCGCAGCTTCCTGGGAGGTGACCCCCACACTCAGGGGTGCCCAGACGTCACACCACCTGGCTGCTTCTCCCGCACGGGAAGTCTGATGTATGATTACCCGCAGTCTCGACCTGGGCTTACAGACTTACAAAGCCAATAATCAGGAGAACACGTCCAAAGACTTATTCTGATGACTGAAATGTAACTGTGGAGCAGGAAGGAACCTTTCAAAATCTGATTACATATCTAATTTATCTAAGCCACGTATTAGGTGAAGGGCTCTGGGCAGTGACTGCGGTCTGCTAAGGTTGGCAAATAAAAGATAAAACAAAGCAGGGTGGGGTGAGTAAGGGCGCAAACCTTCCGGCTGCCGAGAACCCCACAGGTGGTGGCCCCCAGGAGGGGAGAGTCTGGATCGCCAGCCCCAAGGCCCACTTTTCACGCCGGGCCCTTCCCTACTGGCCGGCACAGACGCCGGAGACCTTAAATACACGCCCCCCCTGCCCGGCGAGCCCACTCTTGACGAGCCCTGACGGCTGACGGACTGGCAGGCGCCCGGCCTCCGCGGCTCACCCCAAGCCCGACTTCCTGGTGCCGCGGCAGGTCCGGCTCCAGGGCCGCAGTTGCCCGGCGACCACCCGCGACCCAGGCCCGCCGCCCCCGCCGCGGCCGCCGCCAACTTTCTTCCCAAGTCTCCTAGGCGCCGGGACTCCTGGGCCGAGGCCGCCGGGCAGGGGTCGGGTCGGGGTCGGCCGGGGCCTGGTCGCCGGGCGGGGGTCGCTGGGCTCCGGCTCCGCGGGTCCGACCTCCCGGCAGCCCGCCCGTGGCCCAGGCCTGCCCGCCCGTCCGAGGCCGGGAGCCGTTCCCGGCGACGCGGGGTCCGGGGCGGGGTCCGAGCTGGGGTCACTCACCTGGACCGCGGTCCCTCGGGCGCCCAGCGGGCCTCGCTGCCCGCCCCGCCCCCACCCCGCAGGCCCGCGACCCACTGACACCGAGGCGGAAGTGCGGCCGGCCGAACTACCGACTGACAGCCAGCAGCAGCCACTCGCGGCGCCCCGAGCCGTCGCGTCGACCGCCGCCTGCCCAATCAGCGCCCAGCTCGAGCGCTGCGCTGGAAGGCGGGGACTATGCTAATCATTTCGCCGGAGCGGCTCATCTCAGCCCCTCGGGAGTCCCGCCCACGCGGAGGAGTGACGATGCAATCAGCCAATCATAGCATGGAGAGGCGGGGTTATGCAGATACTGACCCGAAAGGGGCGGGCGAGTGAGAGGAAGGGGCGCGGCTGGGAGAGCTGAGTTTACAAACAGAGGCGGGTGGCTGGGGCGCGGCCGCTTCGCGGGCAGGTGGCCCTGCGCCGGCAGCCGGAAACCCCGGGGGGCGGCAATCGGCCTCCCGAAGCTGCCCGCCTCAGCTCACGCATTTTTCAGGGCTCCCCAGCCGCCTATCCTCCCTGTCTCGCCTCTCTCCGCTCACCGAAACCCAGAGCCAATTTACCCTCCCTGGCCTTTCTCGCCCCTGTTAAGAATCTGTCAGGGATCCCACTGACCTGCAGTGGCTCCGTGGTTAAGCCCAGAAGCTCTGGCCTCAGACCCCGAGCATGCATCCATCCGTACCAGCCGTGTGGCCTTGAGCCAGTCAACTAACTTCTCTGAGCGCCAAGATGTTCCTTTGCGAACCAGGTGTCTCCCGCCCGTACCCCGTCTGAGTCACGGGTCTGGTTTGGGGTGGGTGGAGTAGCATGGACTGGGCTGCTCAGGGGTGAGCAGGTGGCCCTGTCTTGACAATGAGGGTGGCCCTGGGACTTTTCCTGGGGGTCAGAGAGCTGAGGCCAGAAGGATGGGAGTCAAGTGACTCCCCAATCTGCTCGCAGACCCCCCAGAACTGGGCTAGGTGACAGAGATGTAAGTCTAGGGATAGCGATGGCATCCTGTTACAGTGAGGGGAGGGGCTCCCTGGGAATGAAGCCAGACCAGAGCAAAGCAAGAGCAAATAGACCTGAGTCGCCCAGAGCCAGCCGCACCTCGGGCAAGTGCGTTCCTAGGCTTTTCAGTTACAGGCATTTTCCGTTCTGCTTAACCCAGTGAGGGGACACCCGTGAGTCCTGACCGATCGCCGCCTTCCCCCCATCACAGAGCGCACTCTGGAGGTCCCGCTCACCGCCACCCAGCCCGGCCAGCCGGGCCTCTGCACTCCCTCCTCAGAACGCGGTTCCCCATTCCCAGCAGGGGGGACCCGACACACAGGGCGTCCCCAGCAGGACAGGGTGCCTTAAGGGCCGGCCACAGACACCGGTGCCCCTGCAAACGGCAGGGCACGGTGAGTGGAAGGGGCCTCTGTGGCAGGGGTGGGGCCCAGGCTGCCTTGCTGGGACCAGAGAGCCAGTCGTCCCCCACGCCGGGGCTGGCCCAGCTCACCGGCGGCCGCTGTCGGCAGGCGCCTGGGACGTGCAGCGACTGAGAAGCAGTTCTCCCAGCCTCTGCTGCGGAGAGAAACCGGGAGGGAGGCAGGGCCAGGCCTCAGAAACAAAGGCGTTGCCATGGTTACCCGCAAGGAAACCCACTCTGGCAGGAGAGGGAAGGGTGTGAAGAGCAGGCCCCCAAGCCAGGACAAGCGTAAGGCTAGTTGCCACGGAGATGCTCACAGCTTCCCTCGCCGGCCTGGCCCAAGTCCCACTCAGGGTCCCCGAAACCCACCGCCCTTCACGTTCCCCTCCCTGACAAGTCCCTGAGACTCCGACCCCAAATAAAGAACAGGAACCTAAGGGGCTCAACCTACCAGCTCACTCCTTGGTCATGAACTCGAGGTTGAGGCAGCATTGGAGAGCTAGGGCCAGGCGGGAGGTTGGGGTCCAGAGAGCCTCCAGTCTGACGGTGGACCACCCGTTTACCCCATTAAACAGACTCGAGAAGCTGGGCTCCCAGCCGCCGCTTCTTCCTGGACCCCAAGCCGGATCGGGCAGGAACCTCCTTCACGTGGCGCCTTGAGACCAACTCGGGAGCATTTTCCCGCCCTTCGCTAGGTCGAGAGGCCAATTCCAGAGACAAAACTCCCCAGGCATGGGACGGGAGACAGGAGCAGAAGGAGACACAGCCGCGCAGTGAGGACGACGGCAGCTGACAGCGTCCAGCGCTGCGGCTTCCACGCCTCACCTGGCTTCGCGCTTGCAGCGGCCAACCGAGCCCACTTTCCAGACGCGCAGACGCCAGCCCGCGGCGAGGAGGTGGCCCCTGCGCGGCGCCGTCCGGCCGCTCAGCCGCCGGCCATGCCCAGGAGTGCGTCGGAGAGGCCGAGCCGTGCCCACGCAGCCCAGACCATGCCCTGCACCTGAGCAGGATGCCCAGGTGTTCGGCGGCTGGGGCCACGGGGGCTCCTGGGTCAAGAGAGCGACTGACCGATGACCCACCTCGTGGTCGGGGGGCAGCCTGGCGTCCCCTCCGTCCTGAGCACGTGGCCTGGCTCAGCCCCCAGATCATTTCGGGACCCGGGGGGTCCATCTACGCGTGGCCCTCAGAGCAGGCCGGCCCCAAGAGGAAACGCCGCAGCCCTGTCTGTCGGTGGCCTGGCCTCAGGCGGGGACGATGGAGCCTCCCCACCCCAGCTCCTTATAAATCAGAGTCAGTGGACGCCATGGCCGGCAAGCCCCCCGGGCGGCAGCCTTGCAGGCGCGAGGCCTAGCATCTCGGGGTCAGAGGTCCCAGGTGCGTGGGGGCGCGAGCTCTGCCTTTGCCCCGAGGCGGCGCAGGCACGTGTGTCATCCTCCTTCCTACCACGTCACCGCGAGGAGGTAGAGGCAGCCCCCCCCCCACTCCCCACATTCAGATGGGGCTCGGAGAGCAGAGCGGCCTGCCTGGGCCACCCAGCAGAGCGGGGCAGGAGCCGGCCCACCGGCCCGCACCCCCTGCTCCACCCCCCCACACACACACTCTCACCTCCCCAGCGGCTCCCTGGCCGGGGCTGACCTCTTATCTCCGGCTGCCGCGGCCAGAACTGCTCCGCGAGCTCCAACAGGGCTGGGCCTCCCAGAACGCAGGGGCCTGGCATTGCTGACCCGGGGAGCCCCGCCTGCCGCTCGCTCCTCTCCCTGCTGCTCCCGGCCTTTGGAGTGGACAGTCCCCACTCCCTGTGGCTTGGGGGGACTCTTCTATCTGGATGCAGCCTGGACAGCCAGAGGGCAGCCGGCCACTGAGGCCCGGCCCTGGCCCTCACGTGGCCCGAGCTGTTCCCCCCCATGCGACTTTCCAGTTTCTTTGCAACGTGACAGTGCTCGGCACCCTGTCGTCGGAGAAGAGTATTTTTAGCGTTGAACCCACCACGTGAAGAGAAACGAGTTATCAATAGCAGCGGCAAAGGGCTTTTTCTTCTCTCCCGTGGCTTCGGGACCAGAGCGATCTGCACCCGTTAAATTCTGCCAAAAGCAAAACACGTGTTCCTCTTATCGATTGTTTACCCCACGCTTCCCCGCACCGCAGCCTGGCCGCCGGGAGGGGCCCTGGCCGAGAAGGCTGAGGCAGGAGCAGGGGGAGAGGGCAGGACGGAGGCGGTGCCCCGGGACACAAGAGAGAGGGGGGTCGGAGGCGGCCCCCGTGCTCGTGCTTGGAGCTGACTGGGGCCCCGCTCCTGGCTTCACAGCAGCCCACGCGTCGCCGGAGCCTTTACCGTGCAGCGGCGCTCAGCGGCGTCTTTGAGTGCCTGGTCCACGTTCAAAGCCGCAGTCTCCCTCAGAAGAGTTTCCCAAAGCAGGTGCCACGGAACCCTGAGGCCCTGCTGGCTGTCATCAGGTGTTTCTGGAGGAAAGGCCACTGTGGTCAGGGGGGTCTGGGGAAACTATTTAAACAAAGGCAATCACTGTCCTCTCCAGGAATCACAAGGGCCTGCTGCAGACCCAGGATTTATCGAAACGGGGAGAAGCTTTTTCTCTGGAATGTCTCGTAGGGTGCTGGAGTGGCCTTTTACCTTGCTGGCAGGACACTTCAGCCAATTTGGCACCCTGGCCTTTCTGATTAGTTAGAGATATGTACGTGAGAAAACCCAGGATGAAAGGCTTCGGCAAAATGGCAGTGTGCTTATCTCTTATGGGACGCAGGTCTAGGCTGCGCAGGGCAGGCAGGGTGCCGGGCCTCCTCAGCCACCCGGTTCCCCCCTTATTGTGTCACTCGTCCGGTGCTGGCTTCCCTCCTAGTGTCGCCTCATGGCCCATTACGGCTGCTTACGCTCCGGCCGTCACGCACGTATCTGACTGGGAAGTAGGAGGGAGAGAAAGAACAAAGGCGGAGTTGCTGCCCCACCAGGTGAGCCAGGTCCCTTTGGGGATCCGTCCTCGAGGCTCCATCAGGCACTTGTGCTGGCGTCTCGCTGGCCGGAACGAGTGGGAGAGAAGCGTTTCGGCGCATCGCCAGCCTCAGCGCAGCGGAGGACCCGGGGGGCGAGGTTTATATGGGTGGCCGTTTGTCAGAGGGCCCGCCTGCTGGCCTTTCCTGAGGGAGACCCCTGAGACCATCCAGAGCGCAGGGGCCAGGCCTGCCTGCGGTGCCCAGGTGTCCTCCAGCGTCGGCCAGGGCAGGCCCAGGGCTGCGGACACCCCAGGAGGTGTGGGCTCACGGTAACCGCCTGGGAAGAAGGGGCGGCGCCAGACACAGGCGTGACTTTCGGCTCGCAGCCCCTGACGCCCTCGCCACAGGCAGCCTGGGCGCCCAGTGTGTGCCCAGCACTGCGCCGGGCAGGGGCGCCTTGGCCTTGTCCCTGGATGCAGAAGCGCACACGGCAGGCCCATGGCTTCTCGCCTGCGGCTGGGCCCTGACGGCCGGCAGGCGCCCTCCACGGTACCTGCTGAGCGCCTGCGGTACTGCTGGCCCAGCACCGGTGGGCCCCGGGCGCTGTCGTGAGCAGGCCTGGGCCCGGGGTGCTAGGGCGAGCAGGGAGCTCGGTCCTCCCCTCTCCACCCTTCCCAGGGGCTCACGTGGGGCAGCCGGGTGTGGGCGCATCTGTACGCAGGGGACCAGCGGGAGGGGAGGGGCAGGAGAGCAGACAGCTTGGGCTGCGTTAAATTTAACTTGCGGGGCTGCTGGCCAGCCGCGGCCCCCGGAGAGCTGCCAGGCCCGGGGGCGGGAGGGGACAAAGTTTAGACACGCCTGGGGAGCGGGGTTGGCGAGGCCCAGGGCAGCGTGACCCACTTATCTTCCTGGGAGCAGCCAAGGCCAGCAGGAAGGGGCCGGCGGCGGGCCCACCTCCGCTCCTGGCTGCCGCGCTCCTGCTCCGGCCAGCGGGGTCAGGGGGCCCGGTGAGAGACCATGGGCATCTGAGTCCCTCTGGGGATGCCTGTGCCCCCTCTTCCACCCGCGGAAAAGAGAGGCGAGGAGGGAGAGGAGAGGACAGCTCGCGAAGCCGCGCCAGGGCCCGCGTCACAGCCGCCGGCCAGGCTCGCCCAGGCCTGCCACCACGGCTCGCGGTGGAGGCGGCCGCAGCGGGCCAGGCTGCGCCCGGGGCTGGGAGCGTCGTCGCTCACGGGGTGCGGGCCGTTTAGCGGGGCTCATGCTCAGTTTGCTGCTCTGCGGGCGCCATCTTGGAATTCTTAATTCGGAGGGGAGGGGACTTGGCCCTATACATCCTTTGGCCATCCTGACACAGGAGAGCTCAGTGCGGGAATTGGGGCCCACGGGGTGCTGCCCCTCCAGTTTCACGGTGACGGGAGCTGCACGTAGCCGGCCGGGTGGCGCTGTCCCCTCCAGGCAGGGTGGCGGGCTGGGCCAGCAGCCCAGGCTTGTCCTGGGGAGGACACGAAGGGGCTGATGAGAGGCCTCGTGCTGGGCACTCTGCCAGCGCTGCCCCAGCCGAGGGCAGGCAGTCTGCTAGGAGCCCCATGGCTTGGGGCTCAGGAACACTAGGGGGGACCCTCGGGGCCCAGCCCCCTCTACGGCACCCCCTGGAGACAAAGCTGGCCAGGCACCTTCAGCCATTCACCGGCCTCAGGAACAGCTCTGTGTTCGGGGCTCCTAGCCGAGCTGCACATAGTAGGTGCTCAGTAAACTCCCCGGGTGCCGGCAGGCAGGACGGTCTGGTCTGGGCACACGGCCAGCGGTTGGGATGGAGCCTGCAGCCTACATGAGTCCAGGCTCTGCCACTTGTCTCTGAGCCTGTGTCCCCAGGGCTTGGGGGGGCGAGGACCTGGGGAGGAAGCAGCCCTAAGGGATGCACTCAGGGGGCGGGAGGGACCCCTATGACAAGCCTTCGGTGCCCTGCCCAGTGTCTACTCCTGTCTTCCAGGAACAGCCCCGAATCCTCCCGTGGGGCACCACCCATGAGCTGACCCCACCTCTAGCCCGTCAGGCCGTGGGCTTGGGCGCAAGGCCCCGCGTCTGCTCCTGGGGCTGAGGGCTCTGGGGTGTCAGCCTGGAGGTACCCCACAGAGCCAAGGGCGGAGTGACATGGGCTCTGCTGAGAGCGGCTGGGCTCCTGGACCCAGCCGTGCCTGAAGGAGACGCACCGTCAGCAGACGGTCAGGTGCGCACCCCGTGGAGCCGAGGTCTCCACGCGTGGGGTGCACGGCCACCTAGCGGGACAGGCCTGGGCCCCGCCTCTCTGCATCAGGGCTTCCCAGGCTGGGGCACAGGCGAGTCCCCCGAGGAGCCCCAGGTGTTTCCACCAGGTGGCTCGCAGCCGCCAATGGCGCCATCGCACAGGTGGGAAGATCGGGTCCAGGGGAGTGAAGAGCCTCCCGGTGAACCTTGCTACTTGTCACATGGACGTCGCCAGCTCTGCATGAATCAGCGGAGCAAATTTAGAAAATGCGAGGGGATTATGCAACTCCAGGGAAGGTGGACGCGCGGGCTCTGGCTGGGCCGCGGGGCAGTGGGCAGGGCTGGGGGAGGGGCGCCCGCTGGGTCGCAGGCCCCTTTCCCCCAGGGCCGTGGGGAGAACGCGGCGGCCCCGCCGCACCCCTGAGGAGGGCAGGGCTCCGGTCTGGGCCGCAGCCGCCTCATCTTCCCTTGCAGCTGGTGCCTTCACTGCACCTTCGGCTCTGGCCTTGGGCATCGGTTTCCAGGCTGTAGGTGCGGAGTGCAAGGCCACCCGGCTAGGCGGGGCCCGAGCAAAGCCCCTCGGCCCCCAGGGGCTGCTTCCGGGCTACCCAGCCCTGCCCTGGCCCCCGGCCCCGCTGGCCCTGCACCCCCCCAAGCTCCCGCCCCACCCGGCCTTGTGGCCCCCACGTGTCCAGGGCTGCACAGGAGAGACAGCCGGATTCCCCGTTTCCCAGCGGTGTGTGAGTGTGGCAGCCCACGAGCTACGGATTCGTGCCCAGACCCCAGGGAGCGGCTGACTCTGGCGCAATCTCCTGACCCCTGCCCTGGGCCGCAGTCTGGTCCTGCACTCAGGGAGGGGACATTTCTCTGATTGAATCTGTCCCTACCAGTGTGAGCAGGACAAGTACTAGCTTCCTCCAGGAGCCTAAGCCCCGGCTCGAGGCAGAAACACACCCACCGAGACACCACACACACACACACACACACACACAGCTTGCCTTGCGCCTGGGGGTCGTCCCAGGCGCCCCCCCTCAAGCTCTGGGGGCGGCCGTCTTCCTTAGCTGGATCTGGCGCCTCCAGGCACTGAGTCAGTGGCTCGTTCGTCATCTTCTTGACAGTCAGGGGCTTCCCAAGGAGCTGCCCTGAGCTTCCCCGAGACTCGAGGAGTAAACAGGTGTCACGCTCGGGCCAGGCTGTCTCTCCCCATGGGAAGCTGCTTTCTGCATGGGCCCCGGGTCCCGGCCCCTGCCTCTGGAGGAAGGGTGGCCGGGATGCTGGGTGGGGGTCGGGGCGCTGCCCGTTGGCCCTGGGCTGGGGCCGTGCACACGTGACTGACAGCTGCACACGTGCTCTCTGGTCCCCAGCACAGAACAGCACGGGCAGGATTCCGGAGACCTGGAGTGACCCCGGCAGCTGCGAGAGGGGAGGCGGCATGGAGGCCGCGGGGGGTGCTGAGGGGTGGGGCTGAGCCCGGCGGACGGGGGCTGGGGGCTGACAAGTTCTGGGGTCTGCAGAGTAGGCCCAGGTCACCTCGCCAGCACTGTGTCCAGGCCCACCCACCAGGTCACCGCAGGAGAGGCCCAGGGGCCAGGGGAGGCCAGGCTGGGACGACGTGCTCCTGCTGACTCGTGATGGTGACACTACTGGGCAGAGGGCTCAGAGCAGGCACATGCCCTGGCGGGGGCGGGACCCCCAAAGGTGGGCAGCCAGCAGCCAGCAATGGGCCAGCTGCTGGCTAGGCGTCCAGGAAAAGGAATGGCTCAGCCCTCACCCCAAGCAAGGCTGAGGGCAGGGGCTTTGGGGCCTCCCCAGGGGGCCCCTCAGAGCCCTCGGTGCCCAGGCCCGCTGCCCCCCGGGACCGTGGCCAGGCTCCTAGGCACCACCCACAAAGACCCCGCTGGGGGAAGGGACAGAGGCCCCGCACAGGACCCTCCGGGCAGCTGCTCAGCCTCCCCCATCCGTCCTCTACCCTCCTCGGGGGAGGGGGTGGGGGGCCGAATGACGCTGGCCCCCGCGCCACGCCCCACGCCGCTGCAGCTCAGGCACGGCCACCCAGGCCGGCCACCACGGCTGAGCCCGGCCACGGGGGCTGACTCTGGGGTGCTGTGGGCGGTCCCCTCTTCCCCCCGGGAGTGAGCGGGAGGGCAGGGGAGCCACTAGCGCTGTGGGGCGAGCCCCGAGGGGCCAGCCCTGCCGGGAGTGAGGGGGGCGCAGGGGCAGGACAGCCGGGAAGGGGCGGCTCTCCTCTGAGCTCCGTCGCAGCGCGGCCTGCAGCCCGCCTCCCGGGCTCTTCCCGGGGGACAGCAAACGCACTCGTCCCTCGGGCCCTCCTGAGCTGTAGGTGAAGCAGCAGAGGCAGCCGGGGTTCTGTCCTCTCCTTCCGGCCACCTGCGGCCTGGGCCCCGTTCGGCCTTGTCCCTAACAGCAAGGAAATCAGACTCGGCTTTCGGTCCAAATTGGTGGCCTGGGAACCGTTCCGATCGCACCCAGGCCCTGAGCTCACCAGGACACACTCAGAGCTGGCTCAGACTGTCACCCGGAAGAGGAAAAAAAAAAAAAAGGCAAAGAACAAATAAAAGAAAAATCTGCAAGTGCACTCCTGCAGAAAGTGAGCAAAGAGCCGGGGCTCGGGGCTCAGCAGAGGAGCCGTGCCACGGTCCCGGAGTCCCGATGAGAGCTCCAGACACCGGCGTGGCCGCGGCCGTGGCCAGCAGGGCCACTGCCCAGCAGCCGGCTCGGCTGCCCGGCCCCGCTCGTCGTGTCCCGCCAGCGAGCCACGTCCCCGTGCGCAGGGGCAGGGCTCTGTGGTGACAGCGGTGGCTGCAGGGGACAGGTTTCCCCAGCACAGCGAGAGCTGCTGGGGGCGGAGTCCGCTGCTCCGTGACAGCGTGGGAGGCGCAGGGCGCACGGGGCACGTGGGACAGTGTCCGGCTGGCTTGACGCTGGCCACTCCCGACCTTGCGTCTCCAAGCCCGGGAAGGTGAGGCAGGCCGCCGCTGGGCCAGGCTTCCGACTCCAGGGCCCTGAGACCTCCCCTCCAGTGTCCCACTGGCAACCGGCCACGCCCTGGAGCCAGCGCACCCCATCGCCCCCCACCCCGCTGCCTGCAGACGCCACGGCTCACCCCTGTGAACGCCATCGTCCGAGGTGTTCCACCCAAACCCTGGAGTCAGCCTCGCCTCGACCCCTGTCTCTCCCTCGCACCCCTCACGCCCTGGCCGGCTGCAGAACACACCCAGCGCCCGGCCGCCGCCCCCTCCCGCCGCCACCGGCTTCTCCCGGAGCACCGCAGCGCCCCCCACTGGCCTCCCGGCGCCTGCCCTCGCCCTCCGGAGCATTCGGCGCCGTGTCCTGCCAAAGTCTCCCAACCCCCCGGGCTCCGGCTCGGCACCCTTCCCACGGTGGGTGGGACACACCTGCCCTCCCCCTCGGCCACCCCGCCGTGCCCCAGCCACAGGTGCACACGCTGCACCTCCTGTCCCCTGGCCCTGCGGCCCTCCAGACACTTGCCTCCCCCTCCCGGAGGCCTCGCGGAGCCTCCCTGTGTCCAAAGCAGACGCTGGCCCATGTCCACTGGTCCTCCGGGAAGCAGACGCCAAGACAGGGGACAAGGTCGAGAGGTTACCGGGGACACCTGTGAAAACTACAGGTGCGGCCTCGACGCCAGCGGGAGCCGGCATGCGGGGAGGGGGCGGGCAGGAGGGGCGGGCCGGGCGCGCTCCTGGGACAGGCCGGGCTCCCCACGGCAGCCCCGGCGCAGGGGCTGGCCCCGGAGGAGTGACTCGCAGCGTCCTGCGTGCTTGGCCGGCCGGCTGGCCGCAGAGGCCCGTGAGGAGTGCGCCCCACGCAGACTCGGCGTGGCGTTGGGCCCGTCACGGCACCCTCCTGCCTGCAGGGACATCCGGGCAGCACAGCTCTGCCCGCCGCAGGCTCCCTCCCCGCGCTGGGGGCTCCTGCAGGGCCGCCCCAGCCTCTCCCCCCGGGGGAGACTTCAAAGGAGGGGACAGACGGACAAGCCTGTCTCTGCAACCGCTGCTCGTCCCCTCCCGCCCCACTCCGCAGCCTACACCCCGCCTCGGCTGCCGCCCCTGCAGGTTTGGGGGGCCCGCCTGGGAACACGACCCACGCCCTCATTCCTTCGAGGTCTGAGCCCCTGGTCACCGGTCAAAGGCTGGAGCGGCCGCACTGTCCATTATCAGTTGCAGTCCGCAGGGGGCACACGGTGCCAAGGGCCCAGAACCCCGCACGTCCCCTGGTCCTTTTGAGCGCCAGCAGTCCACCTCTTCCCACTGACTGGCCAGTCAGCCACGACAGACCCGCGACTCCTCCTGTCCACTGCCCCCTGGGCTCACACCGCCTGGGCCAGAGGCAGCTGTGGCTGAGTTCGGCGGGGCCCTTCTCGTGAACCCCTGGGGAGGGGAGCTCTGACCCTGCCGAGCCCAGAGGAGTGGAGGCATGAACTCCCCCGCGGGGCACTGGGGCGCCAGGCCAGCCCGCTCGGGGTCCTGGTCACCTGTGCAGTCCTCACCGGAGCCATGGCCATGCACGCGGCGTCCCGCAGAGCGGCACCCACCCTCACTGCTCGCCCTCGCTCTGTGCTGCCAGAAGGCCGTTCCCATGTCCTGCGAAGCCGGCGGCTCCGGGACGGCGTGGCAGGAAACACCACCAGTGGCTGGGAGGGGCTCCGCGCCCGTGGGCCAGGCCTCCATAAGCCCCTGGACGGTGGGTGGTGCAGCCTCTGCAGGCAGGGAAGGCAAGCCCACACCTGGGCAGGTAGGTAGGTACCTGAGCACTGTTCAGTATGGAAGGGCCCAGTGTCGACTGGCCACCAGGGGGCGATTTGTTCTCGGAACGACGTCCCATTTGGGGGCTGGGCGTGCCCCCCCCCACCCCGCGTGCCCACTCCGCCTGTGCGGTCGGTCGTGCCCCCTGGGGCGGCCTGCGGCGGCCTGTGCGCACCCCATCCCTCCAGCGGGCGCCCCGGCAGGGCTTCGCGTGTGGCACGAGGCCCCTCGCGCCCCCCCCCCTCCGGTCACCCGCCCAGCCCCGCGGCTCCAGTCCAGGGCCCCGGCTTCACCTCCAGTCCTCTTTCTTAAGACCCTTGAGCAGCCCTTCTGGACGCTGCCCCTGAACCCACAGATATTCTTACCTGGGCCACTTTCCTGCTCGCACAGAGTGTGTGACCAGGCGCTCGGAGCTCCACCCACTGGGCAGCCATGTCCCTCACCTCAGCTCCAACTCGGAGCGGACGCAGAGGCCCCGCCTCTGGGCTGTCGCCCCCGGCCCCCGGCCCCGCACGCAGCAGCTCTCTCCCCGACGCGGAGCCGAGCGGCACGCCCCATGGCCGCCCGGCCCCGAGCCTGCCCCTCGCTGGCCCCTGCCTGGGCACTCAGCGCCTGCACACGGGTCAGCCACTGCCGCGGGCGCGGCCTTGCCGCGGCGGAGCAAGCCCTCGAGGTGGGGGGGCTCCCTGCGTAGGGGTGGCGGGGTCTAGTGTCGCCCACTGGAAGGGTGTGGGGTGAATGCGGTGTCTGCCCAATGGCCTCCTTGCTGCACTGGGCGCCTTGCACCCCAAATGCCACTGTTTCAACAACGGAGACATTGGAGCCCCGGGGCGCTCCTGCTGGGAGTCGGGGTGAGCTCAGGGTAGGGGCGTCTCCCACCCCACCCCCAGCCAGGCTCTCCCAGGGTCTCGGAGCGGTCTCCGCCATCTTGGGGCCTGGCTAACCACCCCTTGGGATGCAGCCCCCAGAGCAAGATACCTGTGGACAGCCACATGGGGACCGGCCTCATTCATCCTAAATTGCTCTGGCTGGGTGGGCCGACCCAGAAGACACCAGGCTCCCGTCCAGACAAGGTCAAGGCCCCAAGGGTTGGTGCATTTGCTGGCCTCAGGGGTCTTGGCCCCAGGACAGGCCAGAAGTGCGGCATGGAGAGAGGGGCCCCTGGCCTTGTGTGATTCACCTCGCAGGGTGAATCGGGTCCGACCGAGGTCACGCGTGTAAATGCCGAGAGGGGGCGCTCGCTGCCCTGGGCCTCGGGCCCCTCCAGCCTCTGCGCCAGCCCCCCGTGGCCGGATCCGCCGCGGAGGAAGGGCCTCATGCTCAGAGAAAGCCAGCACCTCTCTGAGTGTCACAGCTCGGCCGCCCAGGGCCAGGGTCTGAACTGAGCCCTTCACTCCAGCTGCTGGGGGCGAGACCACCAGGGAAAGCTCCGGAAGACTGACAGCCACAGGACAACCATGGCTCAGCGTGACTGAGGGTCTGGAGGGGGTGCCTCTGGACAGAACACCCCCCTGGACGGTAAGAAGCACGTGCTACGCACCCCACGATGGAGAAGGGGCTCCCAGCCAGTGAGTGAGAGCCAGAGCCACCCTCTCAACCCCCGCCCAGCTGCGTCTCCCGAGGTTGAAGCAGGGGCTGCCCACACAGCCCTGTCTGGCCAGAGCCAGCCTCAGGGTGGTTGGGAGGAGCAGGGCTTGGTGGGGTCCACGCCACGGTAGCTGTGGCTGAGCACGGTGTCCAGCCGCCCTCGCTAGCCACTACAGGGACCTTGGCTTCTCACCACCAACAGGTGTCCGGTCCGGCACAGTGCAGTGAGGGGCAGCTGGCGGAGCCTGCAGGAGGAGAAGGCCACGCTGGTGGAGGGGGGTTGTCCCCGGTAAGCAGGGAGGGCTTCCGGAAGGCTGGCTGGAGCCCCGCCCCCAGCGCAGGCTGCAAGAAGTCCCGGCAGCGGGCGTCTGCCTGGGGGTTTCCTCCCTGCAGCCAGCTCTGGGGCGGGGCGGGGGGGCGGTAGAGGGAGCCCAGCCCCTACCCTAAAGTTTCTGAAGCACCTCTTGGGTCTAGTGGCAGGGGCGGGTCCTCTCACGATCCAGAAATATCTGTCACATGGGAGTGCCTGCGGGTGCCAGCGCCTCTGCCCCAGCCTCGCCACCCCCACGCCACCCCACACACACACAGACGCGACTCCCTGTCCTCGCCGAGGCTCCTGCAGATGTGCACTGCTGGCAGACGTGGCGAGTCCCTGCTCCCTCCCCCCGGCGCCGTTCCCTCGCTGGCACTGTCTGGCGTGTGTGTGTGCGCCTAACTGCCACTCCCGAGGCCCCAGCCTGGCGCTGGGCGGCTGTTTCCCGGGCGTGGGTGTCTGTGTGTCTGCGCGTGGCATGTCAGTCTGTCTCCCTCCGAGCGTCTCCAGCTAAATCCGTCCTTGACCCCGTCTATCTGAACGTGTCTGAGGGAGGGGTGCGCCCTTCCTCCGCCTCCCCTCCCCCAGCCCCTCCCTCAGGCGCTAACGCGGCCGCTGCTGCCTTGGCTGCGCCGGAGCGCGGTGACCTCGTCTGTCCCTGCAGCGGTGACCGCCCCACTGTGCTGTCCGCCAGGGGGATCTGTAGCCGGGCTCCGAGCCGCTGGCTGCTCCCCCCCACACACACACCTGGGTCCCCTCTTCCCCCGCCTGAGCCCCCCATGGGCACACTTCCCTCCGCGTGGGGTCCGCTGGCTTTCCATCTTCCCTTATGTAACTCCACATCTGCGTGCACCTTGCAGGTCACCCCGGACCCTGCGCTGGATCCTGCTCCCTGGGAGATTGAGACCCAGAGTCCCGTGCACGTGGGGGCTGGAGTGAGCCCCTGCCAGGGCACCGGTTCTGAGACCCCTCCCATCCTTTCTCTTTAAGACAGTCCTCCCTCAGACCCGCTTGCTCTAAGAATGGAACCGGGAGGGGTCCCGCGGAGCAAGTTCCCCTGAGCGCGGGGCAGACGTCCCCCCCACTTCCACTCCAGGTCCCCAGCAGGCGCCCCGCTCCGGAGGAGGGCTGGCCAGGGGTCACCCGGGCCGAGGGCTCGGACAGGCCGAGGAGCCCAGAGACCGGCTCCTGTGAGCACGGCTGACAGCAGGCGAGCCCCCAGCCCCGCGGCCGCCGCGCGCGGGCCGGGCTCGCCGCCAGCCGCCGTGCGCACCCAGGCTGGGCTCCGGCGGCCGGGCGGGCACGCGGCGCTGTCCGTGGTGCTGCCGGAGCCGGGCGGGGCGGGGGCGGGGCGGGGGCGGGGCGAGGGCGGCAGCCAATGGCCGGGGCCCTGCGCTGGGCGCTGGGGGCGGCGGGCCGGGCGCGGGGCGCACTCGGCAGCGCGCGGCGCTCGGGGCGCACGGACGCTTCCGCAGTGGCTCGGCTCCGGCTCGGCTCCGGCTCCGCTCCGGCTGCAGCAGTCGTGCCGCTGACCCCATTCGGCTCGGAACCCGGCCCGCGTCCCCTCGGCGCCGCCCGCCCGGCCTCGGCGCTCGCGGACCATGCGCCGGGCACCCCTGGGGGAACCCGGACGGGCCGAGAGCCCGCAAACACCAGGCTCCCGGGCCGGGGCCGCTCCCGGCCGCCCGGCCGGCGGTCCGCGCCCTGCCCCGCGCCCCGGCGCCGCGTGAGGCGCAGAGGCCATGGAGCGCGCGCCGCCCGACGGGCCGCTGAACGCGTCCGGGACGCTGGCCGGCGAGGCGGCGGCGGCGGCGGCGGCGGCGGGCGGGGCGCGCGGCTTCTCCGCCGCCTGGACCGCCGTGCTGGCCGCGCTCATGGCGCTGCTCATCGTGGCCACGGTGCTGGGCAACGCGCTGGTCATGCTCGCCTTCGTGGCTGACTCGAGCCTCCGCACACAGAACAACTTCTTCCTGCTCAACCTCGCCATCTCCGACTTCCTCGTGGGTAAAGCCCCCCGCCCCCCGCCCGAGCCCTGGAGCGCCTGCAGCGGGTCGGGGCTGGGAACTGGGGTGTCTTTTGTTCAGGCGCACGCCGCCGCCGGGGGGGGGGGGCCTGGCCTGGGGAGGGAACGTCTGGGACTTGTGGGGTGATGGGCGCGGGCAAGTTCCTTCCTTCCCGGCCGCGGGACAGGGGCCGGGAAGGGATGTCCCCAGGGAAGGGGCGGGAGCTGGCGGCGCTCGGCGAGGCGCAGGCCGGCTCTCGCAGTCGCCAAACAAAGACTGCCGCGGACTCAGGACGGCGAGGGCGCTTGGGGGAGGTTTGGAGGAGAAGATATGGGAAAGGGGATCACAGACGTGTTGGGGGAGGGGGCCGTGGGGAAGGCGGGGGTGGGGGGGAGGATGCTCCCAGGAGCGCGCGCTCACGTGTCGGTGCGCCGCTGCCGGCTGGGGGCGGGGCGCGCGGAGGGGGCCGGAGCGCCAGACACCTGTTGGGGCTGCGAGTTGCGTCTGCCAGACGCTGGGCTTGGCAGCGGGAGTGGCTGGCGTGGAGGCGGCCAAGTGCCCTTTGAGTCGGGAGAAAGGCTTTCTTGGTTTCCCAGCTGATGGGGAAGAGGCGTCCAAAGCCAGGACAGGGGCAGGTGTCCGTGGGCGGAGGAGAGGCGGGGTTCTCCTCTCTCCCTTTGAGGCTGGAGGCTGGGCAGAAGCCTGGGAAGCACCTGACCCAGGCTCAGGGTGGTCCTGCCGGGTCCCCATGCAGGATCTTCCCTCCTGCCCCAAGCCCAAGGGACACTAGTGGGGATTGGGGTGGGGCAGGGGTTGAAGGCCAGCTGCAGGACAGAGGGTGTGCCTGGGGGTGGAGGGGGTGGGGGGCGTAGGGCGAGGGTTGCTGGTCAAGAAAGATAATTACCAGCATGCACTGTGGTGAGTCCGACCCCAGGCCCCCATGCAGCCAGAGCTCACGGTGGCCTTATTCTCCCACAGGGGCCTTCTGCATCCCACTGTATGTGCCGTACGTGCTGACCGGCCGCTGGCCCTTTGGCCGGGGCCTCTGCAAGCTGTGGCTGGTGGCGGACTACCTACTGTGCGCCTCCTCTGTCTTCAGCATCGTGCTCATCAGCTACGACCGCTTCCTGTCCGTCACCCGTGCGGTGAGTCCAGGACGCTCCTGGGGGGCGGTGGCCAGGAGTGGCCACAGGAGGCACCGGGCAGGGGACGGCTACTTCTGAGTTGTGGGCAGTGGCAGGTGGGCTTGGCCCCCACGAGCCTCACACTCTGCATGCCAGGCACCCCATTCGGCCAGCTGCCCAGTCAGTGCCTTTCGCTGCCAGTAGGCCTGGTCCTGGGACAGGCACGGGGCATAGTCCGGCCTCGGCATCAGATGTCCCTTAAGGAAGGGGTCACTTCGGCCTCCACTCTGGGGCAGGTCCTCTGAGGCCAAGGGAGGGTCGGGGCCAGAGCCCTTGGTGGCACCCCGCGGGCGTGCGTGTGCGTGTGCGTGCGCGTGCGTGTGCGTGTGCCTCGGGAAGGCAGGTGCTGGTTCCTGGCCCCTCGTCGCGAGTGGCCTCCGCG
Source organism: Rousettus aegyptiacus (assembly GCF_014176215.1). NCBI lineage: Eukaryota > Metazoa > Chordata > Mammalia > Chiroptera > Pteropodidae > Rousettus > Rousettus aegyptiacus. The sequence continues at coordinate 1,148,187 of NW_023416287.1, forward strand.
AGTCAGCGGCCAGGCACCTCGTGTCAGCGCCACACGGCTGGAGCAGAGGCCTCCCCTTGCCCTCTCGCCTTCTCCTCGATGGCTTTATCTGGCACCTCAAGGGCCATCTGCTTGGGAGCCACACGTGTCCTAGACTGGAAAGGCCATGGAATAGAGTGCAGAGAGCATGGGTTTGGGGTCAGACGGCCCTGGGTCCCACCCGAGCTTTGCCCACTTTGCCACCCACCTGGTCCCTCCCTTCCTCTCTGCGCCATCCAGAAAGAAAGCGGGAGCATAATGGGGTCGCTGGGAAGATTAAATGAGATGACGTCCAAAAGATGCCCAGCCCGGAGCCCTGCACACTGCGAGCACTCAGAGACAGGGACACTGACCAGCGCCCTCGGGGAGCTCACAGTGGGGGTGGCGAACAGGCAGCTGGCTCTAGGACAGCGTGGCGGGGCGTCACCCAGCCCAGGACCCGTGGGGGAGAGGGGAAAGGGAAAGCATGGCTGTGAGGGAAGGTGGCCTGGGGGCTGCCGAGGCCTCCCGGCCCAGTGTCCCTCCTGATGCGGCCGCCGGCGCACCTGGGCTCATCCCCTCCCTCCTGACCTGGCGTGCCCCTCGGCAGGTCTCCTACCGGGCCCAGCAGGGCGACACGCGGCGGGCCGTGCGGAAGATGGTGCTGGTGTGGGTGCTGGCCTTCCTGCTGTACGGGCCGGCCATCCTGAGCTGGGAGCACCTCTCGGGCGGCAGCTCCATCCCCGAGGACCACTGCTACGCCGAGTTCTTCTACAACTGGTACTTCCTCATCACCGCCTCCACGCTGGAGTTCTTCACGCCCTTCCTCAGTGTCACCTTCTTCAACCTCAGCATCTACCTGAACATCCAGAGGCGCACCCGCATCCGGCTGGACGGGGCGCGTGAGGCGGCCGGCCCGGAGCCCCCGCCCGAGGCCCGGCCCTCTCCGCCGGCCGCGCCGGGCTGCTGGGGCTGCTGGCAGAAGGGGCGCGGGGAGGCCGTGCCGCTGCACAGGTACGGGGCTGGGGCCGGGGAGGCGGCCGCCGGGGGCAGCGCTGGGGGCACCGCGGCCTCGCCCACCTCCAGCTCGGGGAGCTCCTCTCGGGGCACAGAGCGGCCCCGCTCGCTCAAGAGGGGCTCCAAGCCGTCGGCGTCCTCGGCGTCGCTGGAGAAGCGCATGAAGATGATGTCCCAGAGCATCACCCAGCGCTTCCGGCTGTCGCGGGACAAGAAGGTGGCCAAGTCGCTGGCCGTCATCGTCAGCATCTTCGGGCTCTGCTGGGCCCCGTACACACTTCTCATGATCATCCGGGCTGCCTGCCACGGCCACTGCGTCCCCGACTACTGGTACGAGACGTCCTTCTGGCTCTTGTGGGCCAACTCGGCAGTCAACCCCGTCCTCTACCCCCTGTGCCACTACAGCTTCCGCCGCGCCTTCACCAAGCTGCTCTGCCCCCACAAGCTCAAGGTCCAGCCCCACAGCTCCCTGGAGCACTGCTGGAAGTGAGCCGGCCCTCCTCGGCCACCTGGGGCCCTGGGCAGCCGCCTCCCGGCGAAGTCACGCCTTGTCCCTGGCCCGCCGTGCACGCCGCGGCTGCCGCCCTTAGATCACCTGCCTGACGGGGACGCAGCTTGGCCGGCCGGCCGGAGGGCCCTCACTGCCGGTACTGGAACGGGGGCGGCAGGGCCGGCGAGGAGGGACAATCCAGGGGTCTCGGCCACGATGCCCGCCCCCCAGGGACAGTGCGACAGCCAGGTGTCCGTCCTTTGCACAGTTACCGCCCGGTGTTCCTCCGGCAGCCGGCGTTTGGTGTGTGTGTCCAGCGGCCTACCCCTGCACGCGCACACCTGCACACACCTGCACACTTACCCCCCTCCAGACACGCCCGTGCCCCTGGCTCTGCTGCTGTCCATCCCCTGCTTAAGCCCGGGCCCGGCTCCTCCACCCCTCTTCCCTCCAGCTCTCTCTGCCTCCAAAGTGCCAAGTGGCCCTCAGGAACCTTGCAACGTTCTCTGCTTTTCCATTCTGGGTGTTTCGAGAAGACAAAGAAGAAGAAAACACGTCCGTGAACTTGATGTTCCTTGGATGTTTAATCAAGAGAGACGAGATTGCTGAGCAGCTCGGGGCTGGATTGGCAGGTGCGGGCTCCCACGCCCTCCCTCCTCAGGCTGCTGCTTCCGGCTGAGCGGCGCCAGCTGCTTCTGCCCACCCTGCCCCAGCTCAGGGTGCTGGGCCCCGACTGGCGGCTCCGCGTCCCGGGCGCCTGCTCGTCCCGCGGGCTGCCCACCCGCTGCGTCTGCCCAACCAGCGTTTGCTGGAGGTGCCGGGTGGGAGGGCCCCGCCCTGCCCTGAGTCCCAGGGCTCACAGGGGCTGTCAGAAGGGACCTGGGCTGGGGGCGGAGCGGCGCCCAACGGAGGGGCCACTTCGCCGCGTCCCGCGTCCCCGTGACCACTGTGCATGCTCCGGTCCCCTCGCGCCTGCCTCGCCAGCCCTGCAGACCCCGACGTCCACAGTAAAGTGTATTTTTTTAACGGTGTTGATTCCTGAAGACTTCATGGAGGGTGGGCCGAGCTCCTAGGTGGGGCCCCGGGGAGACTGGGAGCACCTGGAAGATGCGCGGTACAGGCCCCGCCCCCCCCCTCAGCCTCAGTGTTCTCTTCCAAGTAGGGAGAAGGCAGCAGCCCGGCCTTCCTGCCGGGGTTTAGCCCTGACGGCGAGCATGCGCCCAGCAGTGCCCCAGCCCCGGGCCCGCGTGCCCCTGCTAGCGAGGGCATCTCTCCAGTCTGGAGAACGCGACCTGAAGCCCCCACCCGATGCAGCCTGCTCGTCGCCCAGGACAGGGCTTCCCATCTTTCTTGGCCATGGCCTTCCATCCGGGGAGCTTCCAGGGTGCGTGGGGGCCGGAGCTGCACTTGGGGCTGGAGGGGAGGGGCCGGCGGAGGGTGGGGAGACATCTGGTAGAGGAGCTGCCAGGGCAAGGGCCTGGAGGCAGGACCGAGGGTGATGGATGGGGTCAGGGGCAGGGGCGAGGACCTGACATAGGCCCAGTGTGCTTTCTGGCGGGCACAGACACTAGCCATCGCCCCAGGAAGCAGGGACAAACCAGCCCAAAGGGAAGGTCCAGACTGGGGGGTCAAACGCCACATCCTCCAGGAAGCCTCCCTGTTTTCCTGCCCGCCCTCCCCACTGCACCGGCCCCGTGTCCGCAGTCCTGGCCGCAACCTCCTCCCCATGGCTGACTCCGGTGCGGCCAGGTGCCCCAGGTCCCGGGTGGGTGGAGACGCAGGTCCGTGCCCACGAAGGGAGAAGCTGCTCGGGGCGGCGTTTAGACGACAAGCCTCCTCCCCTGGGCGGCAGCGCGCCCCGCAGCTGTGCACCCCAGAAACCTCAGCTGGCTCCCGTCCCCCTCCCTGGCTCTCCTCCGGCCGAGGCGGGCCCCCTCCCCAGCGGCCAGGGCAAGGGGTGGCCTGGGCTTCCCTTGCGGGCCGGGTGCTGTCCCGAGCAGAGGCAGAGCGGGCCAGAGCGGGCGGTGGTGGTGGGCATGCGCACACCACCGTCTGCGGGGCCCAGCGCCACGGCCGCCCTGGTCGGTAGCTCTGGAGCCCGTGGTGCTGCTGACAGACCAGCTGTCGGCTTCCCCGCTGGCCGTGCATGACCCACCTGACCCCCGGCAGGCGTCCGTCCCCAAAGCCCAGAGCTGTCTGAGCAAGGACAAAGAACCAGCTCTCCGCTGCCATGGGCACCTCCGGGCCCGCGGCGCAGCCGGCCCTGGCTGCCCCTCCGCCCAGCCCTGCTAAATGGCTACAAATTGGAGGATAAAAGCACAGGCTTTCAAGCAATTTTGCCTTCAATCTCTGGAAACCGCTGCTCCCCCAGCGTCTGCACGGGGATGGGGACGGAGGCGGAGGAGGAAACTGCCACCAAGCCTTCCGGGCCCTGCAGCCAACAGACACGCCAGGGGGCCTCTCTCCTCAAATCAATACTGGGCCGTGGCCCAGGCAGGAGCCAGCACCATCGCCCACCCCGCCTGCTGCTGCTGTTTACTGAACACCTACTGTGTGCCGGGCCGCCTGCTAGGAAGCAGATAAACGGCTGGTGGATAAGCGGGGCACTCTCGGGGCTTGCAGACTGCAGGGGCCTCAGAGGAGGGGTGGGCCCCACCCGCTCGGAAGCCAAGGGAGCCCGTCTGAGGAGGCGACACCTCATCTGCTCCCCGCCCCTTGAGCCTGGTGGTGGGCTCTCGAGAGGCGGCAGGGGCACGAGGCCGGGGAGGGGCGACGACGGGGCCTCAGGCATGCCTCGGATGCAGCGGTCCTCCCTGGCTGCGGGTGCATGGCCTGCCCCCCGCAGGGCCTCCTGTGAGCCCTCACAGTGCAGGGGGGCTGTCGTCCAACCAGCCGGTGGGGCCGAGGGCCGGCCCTCAAGGGATAGGGGCTCAGCGTCAGCAAGAGCCTGCAGGGGCCTCTCACTGGGCCCCCCGGGGCTGGCACTGCTGCGCCTGCCCTGGGGCTGGCTCTGGGGTGCCCCAGGAAAGGACCCGGGGCACATGCTGGGCGAGGGTCCTCCCCAGCCTGGGATAAAGACCCTAAGTTCACAGGATGCCCAGCAGGCAGCCCCTCCCCTTCCAGAGGCCCAGGTGGTTGCAGCTCTGTGGCAGGGAGGGGGGCTCGCCTCGCGTCTGCAGCACTGGGCTGTGGGGGAGCCATGTGGCTGCCTGGCCACTACCTCCTGGCACCCCAGCCCAGCCCGACCTTTGTGGCTAGGCTTGGGGGTGCAAAGAACCCTCCCGGCAACATTTACTGGAGCACCCCACATCCTTGCAGGCACCCCACACTGGGTGCTCACACTGCCCGTATGGCAGACACTGACCCTCAGTGCTCAGTGAGGCCAGGGCCCCGCCCTCCTGCACCCTCGGGTTGTCCGCTGGGCGCCGTGAGGCCAGCAGCGTGCACGTTGGTCCCGGCAGGACCACGCCCTCCCTGGGGACCAGCGGGGAGGTCCGTCCTGGAGGAGCGTGCTGCGAGGGGCCCGTGCAGCCGGCCCTCCGCTCTGCCGTCTCAACGGGAAGCACGGAGCGGCGTCCACTGCGCTCCCACCGCCGACCAAGGGGTAGGGAGACCCCGCTCGGCCAGCAGCGTGAGGGCCGGGAGCGGGGAGGGGCACGGCGTGTGGAGACCTAAGTGCCACCGCACAGGTGCCCGGGTCAGGCGCTCGGCGTGCCTGGAGGGGGCACTGAAGCCAGGGCAGGGGCTGCGTGCGGGCCGGGACTGAAGGCCAGGCACCTACGGGGACACCTCCCCTCCCCTCCCCGACCCAGTAGGTCTAGGGGGCCAGACGGTGGCTCCTGGGCCTCGGTTTCCTCCTCTGCAGCACGGGCCCAGCCGCGGCTCGGTGGGGCTGCGGCGGGCCTCTCTCACTGAGCCGCCCTGCCGGGGGCCAGTTGCCGGGGCCGCGGCTCTCCCCGCCTGCCGTTACTGAAACCGCCCCATTGTTTTTGGCGCCTGCACCTGTGCCCAGTGGACAGTGCTGTCCTAACCCGTCACGAGCACCTGGGCCACCGGGCTCCCAGCAGGCAGAGCTGGTGGCAAATGGCTGGAGGGCTGAGCAGACGCCTAGAGGGGTCGCCACGGCCCCTCCCCGCAGGGGCCGGGATGAGCACAGATCTAGTCGGCCGGGAAGCAGGCCCACCCCGCGGCCGAGCCCCAGTCTGAAGTCTGACAGACACACATCTCGGAGGGGCCCAAAAATATCCTTCAAAGGAGGAAGAAAAAAGGAGGGAGGACATGGCTGCTGGGTGTGAGGAGGTGGTGACGTGGAAGCTGCCCTGGGCTAAAAATGCATCTGCGACACTCCGGAGTCACACCAGTTTCCAAATTCAAACATGACCAGTTGGATGATCTTTAAGTGCTTGCCCTTCACACGCCGGCGATCCTCAGGGAGTCCAGCCCGGCCCGGTCCGGCGCTGAGGTGGAAGCCGGGGCGGCTCCGAGGGTGGGGGCGCGCCTGCCCTCCGCCCCCTTCCCCTGCTGGCCCCTCCCTGGTGCCCCTCGGGGTCCACAGGCTTCCTTTGGATGATGGCAACTGTCCTTGCCTTAGTGGGCCTGTCGTCCTCCGCCCCATCCCGCAGGCCGGCTGTGGCTCAGTCACATGCTGGGTTCTGGAGAGGGTGAAGGGAAGCCAGGCCCAGAGGCTTCAGTGGGGACTGCAGTCACTTCCCACCTGTGGGTCGGGACAGGTCACAGGCCAGACCCGCCTCCTGAAAGTGAGAGGGGCAGCAGCTAGCTGCGGCCGGTGTGATCGCAAGGCTGGGCCGTCTGTGCCGCACTGCTGACGTGGGCACAGGTGCTGTCCAGGTGAGGCCTCCACCTCTGAGTGAGCACCCTCCTCCCCACCTGGAAGCAGGGCGTGTCCACTTGCTCCTGCCTGAAGCCCACAGACAAAGGGAGAACAGAGAGGGCTTCCCACAGAGCCCGGGGGCCAGGAGGGCAGGGCGGAGGCGAGCCCAGGCCCCTCCGGCACCCCTGGGAGCCCTGCAGGAGTCCGGAGGTTTGTCCTCTGGAGCGAAGGGACATGGGCGTTCTGGATTGGGGGAGGCCAGGCCTGAGGGCTGAAAACTGGGAGTTAGGGGAATTCTGTGCCCTGCGGCTCAGGCCGCCGCATCCTCACGGCTGCCTCCAGAAAGGACGTGAGCCGCCAAGCGACAGCCGCAGACGCTCAGAGGGAGCCGCGGGCGAGGCGGAGGGGGGCAGCAGCGCCGCCGGAGTCGCTGCAGGATGCTGGGCGGCCGTCCCCCCAGGAACAGGTGGCCGGAGGACCCCAGAGGAAACCTCCAGGGCAAAGGGACGCTGCGCCAGTGCAGCATGCGGAGATGGGACTCACAGGGGAGGGACCGACCCTGGGACAGAGATGACACCCGGAGGAAGAGAGGAAACAAGGCGCGTGGATGGAGGGCGGCTGCCGGCCCCTAGGGAACGGGGCCCAGCGCACACGCCGCTGCCACGCAGGCCCCGGGCCAGCTGTGGGGTGGGGCGCAGGGACCGGCGGCACCCAGACCGTTAGATGAAGCGACGGCCGGACAGCTAGCTTCAGGACAGACGGACTGCTGTGGAAGCGGCTGCCGCAGGGGCGGCAGCAGCGGGACGGACTTTCTCAGGCGTGAGTCAGCACCCGCCCCCCGCCCCCGCCCCCGCCGCCCTTTAACAAATGTCTTCAACGTGAAGGCGTGGACACACCGGCACCAGCCTCCAGTCGCCGTCCCATCCGCAAGGGTCACCGTGCCTTTGCCAGGCCACGTCTCGAGGCTGCTGGGGGCACAGCCAGGGACGGCACGGAGACCTGAGCCCGGGGTGCTCCTGCTGCCCGCGGCTGCTCCATCCCGAGTCCCCCCTCCGCAGAGGGCGTGTGGCGGGGACGCGGCGACAGAGATGAAAGGCCATGGATGACTCGCGCACTCAGACCTGGCTGTGCTCCAGGGAGCCTCACGGACGCAGAGGCCGCCTCTGCTTCCGGAACCAAGGGCCTCTGCGATCACGGCACGTCGGACCGGGAGCGGGGCACGGGCGCCTGTCGGGGGGCAGGTTCCAAGCCGAGCCCCCACGCCCAGGAAAGAGAGCTGCGAGCATGCTGCCGACCCCCTCCTCCTCGCGGCCTTGTCCCCTCCACTGCCTTCCCGAGGGCCCTAGGGCCAGGTCAGGAGCATCGGTCCGAATCTGGGGGAAACAAGAGTCCCAGAGCGTTTTGCTGGGCGATCGGCCTCACCGGCCGCCTGTAGTCAGCGGGCCCGGGGCGGACGTGCGTTCACCACTGGCACGCAGGCCCGAGCCGCTGCGGAAGGGCTTGCTTCCTGAATGCTTGGCCTCTCAGCAGCCGTCACTCAGCCGGCAAAGGAAAAATCAGCCCTGGACGAACGCTGGCCGCGTCCCCACCGCGTTCTCTGAGCTGACCGCAGAAAGCTGTCAGGCTGGTGGTGGCCCAGCAGGGGCCCAGCGGTCTCCGTGGGGACCCGGCCCGGCCTGCACAGATGCAGCCCAGCACCTTCCCGTAACGCCCTGCCTGCCCTCGGCTTCTGATGGCTGTGCAGGGCTGCTTGTCACTGCCTGTCGGAGCCACGAGGCCCACGGCCAGACATCGGGCGTGTTCAGCTGAGAAGCAAAAGCCGTGATTCTTTTTTGACGTTCGGCTCCCACGGAGCATGGCGCGGTCTGGGGACCATGGGAGGCGGCACCCCCGCTGCTCCCTTCACACGGTGGCATCTGAGCAGGGCGCGGGGCCTGCAGATGCCGCCAAGAACCCCTGCGGGACCGCTGCTCTGCGGGGCAAGGCCAGCTGTGGAATCGCCCGTCTGTGACAGCTGCTCCCGCTGGGCTGGCACCGTGGGCTCCGGTCCCGCTCATCAGAGAGCCAAGGTCAAGGACGCGTCCATCTCAGCGCACTGGTCAGCGCAGACCGTCCGGGACTGGAGGCGGCGCCTGCACCTGGGCTTTCTGAGCCGCCCGCTACCACTGGAGCGGCTGGCGGCCCTGCTGCAGCTCGGTGGCCACGTGGTGGTCGTGGAGCTCCTTCAGGCGCAGGAGCAGCTCCTCCAGGTTCTCGCCGGTGACTGCCGACAGCGCGATGGCCGTCGGGCCCAGCCGGGCCCGCAGCTCGGGCAGCTTGGCTCGCGCCTCAGGGAGGTCGATCTTGTTGGCGACGATGACGTGGGGCCTCTCAGACAGGCCCTGCCCGTACTGCTCCAGCTCGGACTTCAGGTCGTCCACCTGGGCCCAGGGCTCGGGCGCCGACAGGTCCACCACGAACAGCAGGAAGCCGCAGCGCTCGATGTGCCTGAGGAAGGCCAGGCCCAGGCCCCGGTTCCGGTGCGCGCCGCGGATGATGCCCGGCACGTCGGCCACTGTGGGAGACAAGGCGGGGATGCCGGAGACCCAGGCTGCCTCTGGGGCCGCCCCCCGAGACTTCCCTTTCAAGGAACGCTCGCATCCTGCCGCGGTGACTCATCGGGCCACCCGCCACCCGAGGCATTTCAGTTCTGAGTTTTATAAAACGCCTTGAAATATTTGGGTGACAGGCATAAGGAATCCATCTAATAAGGAATATTTATTCACTAGAGTTACACCTTCCAGTCTTTCTGGCTCCAAAAATGACTTAAAGAGGGGGAAACGGCTTCCTGCAATCTATTAATAATTTGATTACCGATAGAAATTATCTCGGAGCGCTTCGGGAATGTAAAGTGCAGCATGAATAACATCGGCAGCAGGCTTACTATTTTTAATGGGTACATCATCTTCCGGGAGAAGTTTCCTCCCGTCGGAATGGTACAAGGAGAGCTTTAAAATCACACGTCTGCATGGCTGACACGGCCAAGTTCCCCACGGATCGCGGAGGAGAAGGAAGGCAGCGAGACGGCAGCAGCTCTCGGGCTGGCCAGCGAATGCGAATCCCGCAAACCCAAACCCCGGGGCTCTGACCAGCAGCCGCCTGGGGGCCGGGGCAGGGGGCAGCGCTGAAGCCTCGGTTTGCACCAGGACCAGGACGGCGGCACCGCGTCTCAGAGCGACGCACTCCCGCCCCGAACGCCCCCACTCCACCGGGGCCTCAGTGGGGCCCCGGGAGCTCTACCTGCGACCTGCTGGTGGTCCTCGTAGTGCACGATGCCCACGTGCGGGCCCAGGGTCGTGAACGGGTAGGCGGCCACGGCGGGCTTCGCATTCGAAATGGCCCGGAGCAGCGAGGACTTCCCCGCGTTGGGGAATCCGACCTGGAAGAGAGAGACGTGCCAGCCTGTCCTTGGTCGGGGACAGACCAAGGTCAGGGCGCGCTCAGTTCAGGAACCGGGCAGATGAGCAAAGCCACAGGAAGCCAGCTGGGGAAAGGTGAGCTGTCACTCTCCTCCAGGCTGGTGGCACGTTCCACCAGCAAACTCGCAGTGTGACGAGCCACCCCTGCCCCCGGGCTTCAGGGGACACGCACCATCCCAGCGTGGGCCATGGTCTTGAGCTCCAGGAGGAGGACGCGCTCCTGGCCGGGCTGGCCGGGGGTGCAGGTCGCGGGGGCGCGGTTATCGTTGGCCAGGAAGAAGCGGTTGCCCTTTCCTCCGGCCCCGCCCCGCGCGGCGATGTACTCGTCACCCGGGCGCGACAGGTCGGCCAGGACTGTGTTGCCCTCCTTCACCACGGTGCCCGTGGGGACCTGGAAAACAGCGACGCGCTTGCATTTCTGGGTGAAAGGGAAGCTCGGAGAGTGGCCGGACCCAGCGTCCTAGTCCGGTCTGGGAGGAGGGCGGGGGGTGCAGAACTAAGTGCCCCTTCGCAGAGCTACGGAGCACCAGGACGGTCCCAGCCCTCGATGGGTGTTACAGGCCTGGTGACACCTACAGTGTTTCTGAAACTTGAGGGTGACCCGAAGCATCAGAAACGCTGCAGCAGCCCGAGAGGAGTCAGCGCTCAGCTCGGAGGAGCAGCTCCGAGGCCAGGGTCGGAGGGCTGGGGGGCCAGGAGGCCTGGAGGCTGGGGGTGGGGCCGGGGGCTAGTGGGCAGGGGCTGGGGCAGAGGATGGCAGCGCTGCGCAGGCGCGAGGGGACTGTAACGACTGTGAAAACGCGGCGATCCCGTGACTGTCTGAGCAGGCCGCACGCGCTCGTGGGTAAGGTCAGCACGACGTCTGGTCCGGGTCTGCCTCGCCGGCTCGGCTGTGCGCGTCAAGCCGAGGGCTCCCCAGACCACAGCGCGGAGCAGGAGGTGCCCGAAGGCCTAGAAACCGGGGGGCAGGGGACACTCACCCGGATGTAGAGAAGGGCGCCATTTCGCCCAAAGCAGTTCTTCCTGCCACCGTGTTCTCCGTCGAAACCCCGGTACTGTGACAGGACCGACGACAGCGACTTGACTTGCCCGTCGGCTGAAAGTCAGAGCAAGAGCCTCCATGTTCCTCCGTGTTAGCGACAGAACGACCCTCCGTGGTCCGGCTCGGGATGTCCGGGCATGCACACAGGGACACGCGCCGAGACTGCGGCCGGAGTCGCTGAGCCACGTGCTGTTTCGAACGCTAGATTCCTATCTTCTTTCAAAAGATACTACAAGTTCTGAAAAACTCAAAATTACCCGTGATGCCGTAAATTTAAAAAGTGACACTTGATGCTATGAATGTTTACAATTTAAAACAGCGACACTTTGTCAGGCTGTGGCGCTGACGCGGGTTCCAGTGTCCTGAGCGTCTGTGCGGTGTCAAAGGCAACCGACCGCCCTAGCACCTGCTGGGAGTGACGCTTGCCCTGCTGGCACTTGTCCTTTGCGGGGTCTTATTACGAGGACAGATCCTGACAGTAAACCACCTCTGTGTTCCCGAAATTAAAAAGAAACGCAACCCACTACTGAAGGTGGTTTCTGGCACGTTATTTAAATGTGCCCATCCACAGCGTTTAACAAAAACGACGTCCACACACCCACGCGTGAATCCAGCTCCGCATTAAAGCAGGGGGAGGACGCCTCCGCCTCCAAGGTGTGGACGCAGGGACCTTCTCCGAGCTGCCCCTCGGCTCGTACCTCTCAGGATGATGTCGCCACCGCTGCCACCGTCACCGCCATCGGGGCCTCCAAACTCCTTGCGTGGCTCGCTGTGGAAGCAGCTCGCGCCGTCCCCGCCGCGTCCCCCGTGGACGAGCACCCGGCGACAGTCCACGAAGTGCCGCTTCTGCGGAGAGCACAGCACGCCCCAGGGCTGTCGACTGTGCCGCCCGTTCCGATCCCAGCGGCCCTGTGACGCGCACCCTCCCTCCCCAGCACAGCTTCGAACCGAGAGGCTGACGACGTCGGTGCAGCTGGTCTCCCCCAAACGCAAACGGAAGAGACAGTTGGCACCGTCCCCACTTTGCAGGCACCGGGGAGGCGAGTGTACGGGCATGGGGGACGCGGCCAGCGGTGGGGCCGGCCTGAAGGAGACGGCCCTCGAACAACGCGTCTTCCGAGCTTTTTCCAGACAGAAACACGTTCCCGGAATAACAGGTCTTTACCAATGGAAAGTTCTAGTCCCTTAGGGCGCAACAAGAGTGCAGTGCCTGGATGAGCATGGGGCTCCCAACGGTGCAGAAAGGACATTTTCTGCGGCCTGACTGAATGGGCCTTATTTTTTAAGTGGAGCGACGTGAACAAGGCCCCTTGTCTGAGGCTAAGTTTCTCCCTGGGTCCCTGAGGGAGGTGAGGTCGGGCTGCAGAAGTAGAACTATGTGGGTTCCCGGGTCCCTGGCACTAGCCATTGGAGACACGGGCACGGGGTCAGGAGGCCAGCGCCCAGGCCATCCTGCCGGTGAGCTGCCTGCCTCCTGCGCCGGGTGCGGACAGCCCGGCCGCCGCACAGCCAGCTGGACCAGGGGCATCTGCACCGCCATCCGCTCCTCCGCGAGCAGGGCTTTTTTTTCCCTAAGAAAATACACGAATATTTCAGATTCTCTGGCGCCACCACATGGAGAAACCATGAATTACAGAACTTCACTGTACGCCAGTGTCGTCGTCAGCCGGGCACGGCGGCACCGCCGGGCACGGCGGGAAGAGAGACTTCGGCTCCACCTCACGTGCCGGGGAGCGGCAGAACCGCGCGGGGCCAGCACCGCCGGAGGAGCGTCCCCACCGGGGCGCTGCCTGTCTGGACCCCGTTACGAAGGGTCTGAACTGGGTCTCAAACACGTCTCGTCTCGACCTACACTATCGACCTTCTGGGTTTTACATACGGTCCCTCCCGTGACGTCTTACGTTAGAAACACGCGCACACAGTCGAGAAGAGCTGTAACCCACGCGGACCACACACGGCCCGATGACAAAGGGCGCCCAGGCCTCGTCATCACGTGGGCACCCCGGCACTTCCCCGGGGCTGCCGCAGTTCCGGCGACAGCTCGGGACTGGATGCATGGGGCCCGCATCTCGTGCCATCATCTTTAAGACCTATGCGTGTCCCTTCGCTAACATGACCAGGATAAACGAGGGCCAGATAACGAGAGCTGGAAACACCGCCTGTGCCTTCCGAGAGGAAGGCAGCAGGCGACGCCTTCCGGCCGGAAGTCTCACCAGTTTTTTCTCGGACAGCAGTTTCTTCCTGGAGGGCTCCTGGTGCTTGGCGTAGTCCGCACGGCCGAGGGAGAGCAGCCTGGGAAGGAGCCGGCCAGGCCCGAGGACCGCCCGTGGGGGCCGCGGCCCGCGCCCCACGCCCTCCGACACAGCCTGCCATCCTGCCAGGAAGAGCCTCGAAGGCACCATGGCTCCCTAACAAAAGTCAAATCGGCAGAATAAGGTCCTGGTGTAAACCGGAACAGCAAAGAAACCGAAATCCTGACATATGTTTTTGAAACAAATAAGTAAGCTGATGACCACACCCTTCTTATGTCGCCCACCGCTCCCGCAGGGCCACGGGCCCCCATCAGCCTGCGTGCCACGCGGGGGCAAGGCCTGTTTGCGAAGGGCTTGACTCACGGAACCTCCCGCAGCACTGGGAGGTCAGACAGCCGCTAGATGGAAACACCCGCAGGCTCTGAGCCTCAAGTCTGAGTTCCTTAAAAATAAAGGCGCCCGCTTACTCGCGTGCTATTGTGCTTCTCGGGCAGTTTGTTTATTTATTTATTTGTTTGTTTATTAGGCAAGGCGACCCTTGGTTGACCTCCCAGATTGCAAAGACCTTGTCAGCTTACAATCCCTTATTTTTGTTATTTTTTACGCCTACAGCACCTGGTCTTTCCAGGTGGTCTCCTATCCAAGGACTAGCCAGGCCCGGCCCTGCTGAGCTTCCGAGGTCAGCCGGGACCGGGCTTGTTCAGGGTGGCGTGGCCGTAGACTCTTGTGCAGTTTAAATGCTCAAACAGGAAATTAAACAACTCTTCTAAATAATCCAATAGGTAAAAGGAGAAATCGAAAGACAAATTAGAAGATATTTTGAACCGAATGACGATGACAGGCACCACGCCAGGTTCACGGGGCGCGGCAGGCGGCGCTTAGAGGGGGCCGCGCGCAGGCCCCTCGTCTGTGGCGGCGGGGGGACACGTTCGAAGACCCCCGGTGGACCCTGAAACCTCGGGCAGCGCCAACCCTTGAGATGCTGTTTTTTCCGCTACACACACACCTGTGACGAAACCTAATTTATAAATTAAGCGCAGTGAGAGATTAACAATGACTAACGATAAAATAGAAGAATTACGACAACGCACTATCATAAAAGTCACGTAAATCTGGTCTCTCCCTCGGAACCCAGGCGGCTACTGAGTGACTGCCAGGCGGGGCGTGCACACGGCGTGGACACGGACGCGGGGGTCGCGGCCCAGGCAGCACTGAGCTGGACGGCGGGTCACTGCACTGCACTACTCTGAATGGCATGGAATGTCACACGTGAACTGTTCATTTCTGGAATTTCCCCTTTAATGTGTCTGAACGTCTGACTGCGGGTAACTGAAACCGTGGATAAGGGAGGCTTCCAGGGCTCTAAATGCTCATATCGGTAAAGAAGAAAGACCTAAAATCAATCGCTTAAGGCTCCGAATCAAGAAAGAGAAAAGCAAAGTAAACAGAAAGAAGGAAACGATAAAGAGCAGAAACAAACAACACAACTCTGACAGACAACGACCCGCTGGAAACAGAGCGGACGGCCGCCCCGCCGGCCCCGTCGGGGGCGTGAGGGCGTAAACCGCCAACGCCCAGAGCGGAGAAGCCGAGGCCTGCGGACACCGAAGGGTGCGGGAACACGACGACCAACCTTCTGCCAGCAAACTTAACTCACACAAAACACACCTGCTCCTGGGAGATGCACCTCACCCAGCAAAACCCAGAAACAACAGAAACGCTGAACAGCCCTGCCCCTACCGAAGTAGTGGACTCTGTCATACGAGAACCTTCCCAAAGAGGACACTCCAGACTCAAGCTGTTTCACTGGTAAATTCCATCACGCGTTCGAGGAAGAAACAACAGCAATGCCACGGGCTTTCCCAGGCGACAGGCCGGGAGGCCGCCGCCCCGCACGGAAACCTGACGTTACGCTGAAAGGAAATCGCAGCCCAGCGACCCCATGAACACAGATGCCGACGATCCTGGACCAAAGTGTGTCCACTTGAGTCCCCAGTGTAGAAGGCACACACTCCGCGACCAGGAGGGCTGGTTCTGGGAACGCGGGCTTCGTGGGCAGTCGGCACCCGGGCCCCCGCCCCGCACCAGCGACCTCACGCACCTGCAAAGGTCAGCACTCGCTCGGGATCAGAACAATGAAGTGTCACAGCAAACTAGCAACGGAAGGGGACAGCTTCAGCCCGACCGGGGGCATCTGCGAAAGGCCCACGGCGGGCGGCACGCTGCCTGGAGAAAGACCTGCCTGTCAGCCCCGGACGGCGACGCAGGCGAGGACGCCCCGTCCTCCACGGCCACGCAACACTGTCTTGTAGACATAGTGATAAAGATTCTTTTTTAAAAAAAGGAGACCTTAAACTGTAGAAGGTAGGGCCGTTTCCACAGAAATCTACAAAAGCTGATTAGATTGACCATGCTGAGCCAATCTGCAGATTAAAGGGTAACACACAGAAGTCAGGGCATTGTACAGGAGCAGCAAACGACTGGACTACGAGGCTCAGAAAACGCCACCACGGACGGCGACGCCGACTAGAGTCCCTGGGAGTCAGGCGGACAGCGAGTGTCCCAACCCCACCTCACTGTTTGTGCTGCTCCTGGTACTTCTCAGGGATTAACTCAGTCCTCCTGACGGCCCCGGAGAGGAGCTGAGGAAAGCGAGGCGAGAGATGAAGGGACCTACCCGAGGTCGAGGTCACAGCTGCTGGATGGGAGGGGCGGGGGCGGGGTGCGAGAACAGGTTGTTAAAGGGAAAAAACAGCAGCGCGTGGCAGCTGAGCCTGCGGGGCGGCGGGGGTTGGGGGGGGATGCCCTGGTGCTGGTGGGAGCCAGGGTTCCAGGCCCCAGGGACACGAAGCCTGAGGATGGACCACAGAGGGTGAGTCTGGCCTAATTTGCCTCCTTTTCAGCCTCGAGCATGTCCCTGAGTGACGTGGCCCCTTGCTGGGCGGACACAATCAGCTCCGTCTCCACGATCTGGTCTTTTCCCTCTAACGCTATATCCGTGCTGCCCAATGAGGCACACGCTCCCAGCCACAGGTGGCTATTACGTTTAAATTCACCAAAACTTTTAAAAACGTGAAAACTCAGTTGCTCGGTCACCCATGGCACATTCACACGCTCACAGCCGCCTGCGGCCAGGAGGGACCGTACTGGACAGTGTGGACTGGACAGTGGCGGTCTGTGTGGTGCGGCTGGGACTCTGACTGCAAATTCCTCCCGGGGCGCTCGCTCCCCGGTGGGTCAGCGGCGTGGAAAAGCCAGGGCAGCAGAGAAGGCTGCGCGGGCGGTCAGGGGGGCTACGGTTTGGCAGGAAGGTCCTCAGACTTCCTACGGACATTTTAAAATTCCTTCCTTACGACCACCCCGCGAGCGGGGATGCTGCCCAAGGGGACCTCCTGATACTCTTGCTGACCCACCCCCGACACTGCCTGCAGGGGGAGGGCTTCCTGCACCCCCGACTCAAAGTCACCACAGGACAGATTGAGCATACAAATTCCTAACTGAGAGCGGGTCAGGGTGTGGTCACGTCCTAGGCCTGTCGCTTCCTTGGCAAAGGTCAGTCTTTACTTGAAGTGAGCCTGTGTGTCGTCTTTGTGCATCTAAGACCCCACACGTGCCTCTAAGTGCTGGACTGGGCTCTTCTGCAGACACCTGGGGCACAGCCCAGAGCGCGGAGCCCTCACTGCCACCACCTCTGCTGTAAACGCTACTACCTACCCTGTACCCCCCCATGTCAGACAAGGACGTCTCTCCATTTTACCTCTTATCCAACCGCAGGGACGCCCCGCTTTGCCTTCCCCTCTCCCTTAATCTACCGCCAACGGATGTCAAGTCGCCCCACTTCCTTCCGTCTCCTCCTCTGATTCCAAGTATAAAATCAGCTGCCAAACCACCATCTCCATCCAGAGCACGATCTCGGTCCTTTGAGATTTTGTTTCCTGGCAAATGACATCACTTTGGCTCAAATAAACTCATAAAAATTCTCTACAGGGTTGAATGTTTCTTACTGCGAGTGTCTGGGGTAGAAGCCAGTCCAGTGCCACTAGCTCCAGGTTAAGTGCCACCTCTACCATTTACAGGCACTGTCCCCTTTCAATACTGCCTTTACAAGCCCTCCTTAAATTGTCCCTATGCGATGGGGCCTTGACTCTTGACCTGCATACTTTTTATGCCCATTTTACGCGGGGGACGCTGAGACTCAGATTGTCACTTGCCCAAAGCCACCGTGTCCTCCGCCCTCCCTGGCACAGTGCTGCAGCGGGAATCTGCAGACACAGCCACCTGCCACGGGAACCAAGGCGAGGATGGCTCGGGAGGAACCAACTGTCCGTTCCTCAGCTTCTGACGTTCTCTCCGCTGAAAGCGATCTGCCTGCGGCCGCACCTGCACTTCAACGGCTGCGTCCTCTTTCCCTGAGGCCCCTCTCCTTCCCGAAAGGAACCTCCGGTGCGCCCCCACAGACGCCTTCTTGCCCCCACGGGCCCGTGTGAACGGGACTCCTGTGTCCACGGCCACAAAAGCGGAGGCTGCAAACCCCGGCCTCACTCAGCAAAACCCACTCGCGGTTAAGGGACCCAGCGTCAGCGAGAGGCGCATTTACGGTGCAACTTTATTCCTGTTTCATGAAACGTTTACCAAAATGTGCCTGCGCCGGTAATAATAACGCCCACAAAGACGTTGAGTACTTAGAACGTGGGGTCAAGAGACTTGTCTGAACATCTTAACTTCGGGTTCACCACGCGGGCGGCGGGAGGAGCCACCAGCGGGCAACCCGGCGCCGAGGGGCGGACGCGCTCGTGCGCACGCGCGGGCGGCGGGGCCCCGGCCAGCTCCCCGGCGCCCGTCCCGCCACACGAGGGACCGTGGTGGCGGGTCGCCGGGCCGGCGCCGCGGGGTGCGCTTCCTGCCCCCTTCCTCCTCCCGGAGTAGCACCCCCAGGCCCCCCCCCGAGACCGCGGCCCTCGCGTCCGCACTCACCCGCCCGGAAGGGCACGTCACTTCCGGCGCGGGGAATCACTTCCGGGGCCCGCCCCGACCGCGCGTGCGCGGGGCCGGCCCGGCGCGCAGAACGCGAGGCCGGCCGAGGTCCGCTCGCGTGGCTGGTGCGCGCCGCGCGGGTCGTCTGCAGCGGGGAGCGGGGAGCGGGGAGCGGGGTCGGGGGGCGGCCCAGGGCCAGGTCGAGGAGAGACCGAGCCTGGCCGTCCATCCTCCAGCCTCCGTCCCCCTCTTCAGGACCTCGGGCTCAGTCGTCCCTCCTGCTCCCTCCCCGATGCCGTCCCCCTCAGGGGTCCCCTCTCCGTCACATACCTGACCTTTCCAGACTCTTCGAGCATCTCGTCCTTCCGGGTGGATAGAGAGCTCCTAGTGAGGAAGTCGCGTGAGGCAAGGGACAGTGTGACTCCCAGGATCGTCAGTCTTTACAGGACAGCCCACCCTTGGGACACCCCCGTCCCCCCTCCCCTATGGCCCGCTGGACTCCGCCGGGGAAGCAGGCTCCCCAGAAAAGGATCTCCATGGAGACCTCATGACTGTCACCTGGGTGCAGATCATGGTTCAAATCACGGCATGTCCCATTCACTTCACAAAAGCTCACATCTAAGGATGATTTTTGAAGAACTGGTTTATTAATTACACTAAAAGCATAAACAATTTATATGCAAACTGACTTGGAAAAAAATGAGCCGAAAAAGATGTTTCTCAAAAATGTCCTGTGCTCACAAATAAGACAAATTTGATCTGTTCAATACACAGAAATGAAGCAATGGCTAACGAACTTGAAATGGAAATGGTCTTCCTTCGTTTGTAATTTTGAATGGATGTCCAATATTCAAACCTATAATAAAAGCCAACAAAATCAGAGGCGCGCTGAGGCTCCACCTACAGGACACAAAGGCTTCCCTGGAGGTCGCCAGGACCCTGTCCGCCCTAATTGTGAGCTCTTAAGCCTTCTCTAATAGTTGAGTCCAAAGACGGCCTTGGTCAACAAATAGCAAACCCCAATGGGTGACGAGCTTTTGTACACCGATATGAATTTGTCATACTTTGGAAAACTGTGGTCGTTATTTTTCAAATTCATGACCTGCTGGGTTGTGAGGGGCAACAGGAGAAAGAATGAGCATCACTTTCCAAGTCTTCCTTCCCTGGCCTTCTGTAAAAGTAGTCATCAAAAAACAGCACCATCCACCACACTGCACAAACAATTCGTTTTAGCCTAAGCCTTTGCAAATATTCGTATTACAGAAAATACAGTTAATGAAAAAGAATTGCTGGCATCACCTTTCCCCCACAATATTACATAAAAACGAACAACACATTAAATAAACATTCTGTTATTAATAAATATATTAACACCAAAAATCATGTATAAATTAGGAAATAAATGTACAAACTATTTCACAAAGTGCTTTTTAAAATATATACACAACATTCAAGAAATTCTTAATGTAAGACATTTCAGATTGAAGTTTCAGGATAACTTTTAAGTGTCCTTTTCTTTCAAAAAGTATTAATACAGCACTTAAAAAAAAAAAAACATGTAAAAGGCATATTCCCACAATGGCAAGGAATAAAAATATTCTCACAGTTACCTACGATGTTTGACATTTTAAATGGGAAATTTTAGTCTCCGATCAAGTTTGCAAATTCTATGAAAATCGTTGGAAAGGGAAAGAACGAAATCAAGGGAGAAGACATTGCTGATGTGGGTCACTTCGCAATGCAGAACTCCCACTGCAGTGATTTAACAGAGATGGGTATTTTCAAGCCCTTACCAGTATCGAGGGTTTTTAAAACCCAACTGCCTACAGAAGAAGCACATCTATCCCAGTGGAGCTGACATATCAAGAACTGGATATTTTTTGTATTTTCTTGGTTGTTCTTGGAAATAAATCACCATTTATTCGAAGATGTCTATAAAGGATTCACAGTAAATATGGATATTATTATCCAAGTAAAAGTTAATGTCAGTATTACTTAGTGAAATGTAGGACTTTTCCTCTGATCAGACTTTTCCAAGTGAGCTGTCTTTAACGTCCGCACAGCATTTAAATGGGATTTAACGTCCCAGGAATGTAAAAATCACTCACATTTTCTATATAAAACCTTTCCTTTTTCCCTACGAAGAACACAGTGAAGTTATGGGGTTCTTTTTAAAAATGAGGTGTGAATTTCAGATATCCCTGAAAGAAAAGAAACACTCGCTTGGAGAGCTAAACAAGCAGATCCTGGAAGAAATGACACAACATAAACGTGCCGACCGTTTGGAAAATTCAGTATCAATATTTTAAATTATAAACTTAGAATCGGGCGTGTGAAATATTCAGATCCCAGAAAGGACCGTCAGGATAAACGGGGGTCAAAGGCAGAGCAACGCCGGAGGACATGCTTCCTCGCTTCGGTGCGGCCGCCCCCGGGCTGGCCGACGGGAAGCTGCCGCCACGGGCCCACACCTGGCACGCAGCCGCGCGCCCTCCGGACTCTTTAAAAGCAAAACGTAACTTTGTGAAGAAGCGGGGTCGGCGAGAGACACAGGCAAGGACGGTTCACGTGAAGCGCACTCAGACTTTCCACTGTGTGACAGACTGACCCGGACCCAGGAGGTGCCCCGCCCCCGCCGAGGCCCGGGGAGGGGCCGCTGTCCAGGGCTGCACGCGTGTGTCCAGCTGCAGGGGAGCCAGCGAGAGACAAGTTCACAACCCACGTTACAACTGCGTGAGGGGCAGACCCACGGTCCGTGTGTGTGAACACGCGGACTACGGCATCTTGCAGGCGCCCCATCGCTGGGCTCGGAATACTCCGATTGCGAGAGGACCCCTGAAGCTAGCTAGGAACACCGAGGGGGGACGAAGAAGGGGCGCCCTCTCCATTCACTGTGTGGACGCACGACACTACACACAGCACCAGGTGAGTCGCGCCGGCGGTGCTGCCTCGCGCCCCGGTGCACGCTCGGCGGCCCGGCGCGAAACGCGCGCGCTCCACGTGCGGCGAAGGGGCGGCCAACGGGCCCCGGTTCCCGGAACCGCCGGCGGCCCGCCCCTCGTGGACGGACACGTCACAGCGGGGCTCCGTCCGGAACGCGTGTCCCTTACTGCTGGTAATTTCCATACTGGCCCTGCAAGAGACCAGGACACAGGTTGTATCTCTTGTCACGAGGACAGGGGTCCGCACCAAAGGCGGACGGGCCCCCCGGCAGACCACGTCCGGGCTGGGACGCAGGAGCCGCGGCAGGCACGCCGGTGGCCAGCGCCCGCCCAGACCCACACGGCCGGGCGGCGAGCGGCTGTCCCCGGCGCGGTCGCTGCCAGCTCTGCCACCTGCTGCTGTCCCTCGGCCCTCTGGGCCCTCGACCTAGGACTAGCTGCCCGGCTCCGCGCAGGCCCCACACAGCGTCCAGCTGTCTGATGACACACGGGCCCTACGAGTGCGGCCGCGTCTGTGCAGTGGCCGCAGCGTCCCAGGCACGCGGCGGGAGCGACAGCGCTGTCACACGTGAGCCTCCGGGGCACGGGGGGAGGAGGATCTGCGCTTAGGCCAGGAAAAGCCAGCTGTCAGGCCAGGGTGGGCGTCCGCGGAGAGGGAATTTTTAAAGACCTCACAGACTCAGAGAACTGATGCTGGAAGGGACCCTAGGAGCCAATTGGTCCCCCCCTCGCTCCTCGTGACCACAGAGAAACCGCGTCGCAGGGCCGAGGGGACGCCCAGGAGCCTTGCCTGCTCGTAGCCGTAAGGCCGCTGCTGCTGCGCGGACGGGCCCGTCTGAGATGCTCTGTAGCTGCCGTACTGCTGTCCCTGCCCCTGCTGGTAGCCGGAGTACTGCGAGGGCGCTCCCTGGGCTGGACCTGAGAGACGAGGCGCCGTGAGGCCGGCCCGCCCGCTCCCTGTCCTCCGGGAGTCTCTGGAACACCGGCACCCACACACGAGCACGCGGCCGCGCCGCGCTGGCTGCCGCGACCCAGGCTGTGCCCGCCGCCCCACTGCCCCTGGGGGGCCGCCGCCCCGCCGCCCCGCCTGCCTCCTGGGAGCGCCTGGCGTCCCTCAGGTGGTCACCGAACACGTGTGTGTCGAGCAGCATGGTAACCAGGGCACACGCGCGGGACACGGCACCCCTTCCTGGGGACGCACAGCCACGGCGGAGGCTCAGAGCGGCCGAGCAGCCTCCGGCAGTGACGGCTATGCGGGCCGGGCCTCGCTGGCACCCTCCTGTGGGGCCACCCGAACCCTCGCCCAGGCCCGGGAGGCGAGGCACAAGCGCGTGGGGGCCTCTGGCCGTGAGGAGGCCAGGGGTAAGCTAGGCCTCGCCGGGGCACGAATGCCCCGAGCTCAGCACCCGCCCGGTCGCCCCGCATCCGGGAGGCCAGCTTTCGCCATGTGTGTCAAACGTTAGCCGTCTGCAAGGCCGCCACGCGGTGGCACATTATGGAGTCACCCTCCTGTGACAGCGAATGCCTGGAAAACCGCAGGATTGTGGGGGGCGCGGCCGGGGCCTTAGGCGTGGGTCAGGACCAGGAGAGCCCTGTGTGCTCTGGGGCTCTACGCAGACGTGACCTGCGGGACTGGGCCGGCTGCACTGTTTCAAGTAGACCTGGCCCGGGGTCAAGACCCCAGAGCACTCTGGGCAGACAGGCAGGTCACGACCCTGGAGGAACCTTTGCGGCCTGGCCCAGGGAGACGAGTCTGTGCCTTGCTAGAGGACAGGATCTTTCCCTCTGCAAAGCCCCTGCCCTCTGGCCTGATGGGCCCTGAGGGCGATGTTTGCTGATGGTGCCCGGCCAAGTCTGCGCAGACCGGCGGGCCCCGGCCCGGGCCCCCTCCCGTGAACCCCGTGGGCAAATGGGCAGGGCCTCCCAGAAGCTGCTGCCGGGGCCACATGCGGGCCATCTCGGGTGCAAGGAGATGGCGCTGGGCTCAGAAGCGCCACCACACTGGATCTTCATTTTGAATCCGTCCCCAGTAAAAGGAGCCAGGCCCCTTGGACACATGGCAGCTCCCAGGGCTGCGGCAGGGTGGTACTGTGGTCCCAGAAGAAGAGGACAGGCCATTACGGGGACAGGAGGCACCGAGAGCGCTCCCAAGAGGCAGAGCTGGGCCACGGCGAACAACGGGACAAGCAGGCGCTGGTGAAGCCCCGTGCGGGACCACTGTCCACGCACACGGACTGACACCGCGAGTGACTCGCGATGACGAGGGGGAGGGACACGGCCCCGGGGGCGGGCGCCCGACTCCGGGACTCCCTGCAAAGACCGGAGGAGGGAGGGAGGGGGTAACTCACTGGGACGCCTGGCAGATGACCCCAAGTGACCAGGGTCAACGTCAGAGGCAGGTCACGCTGATGGGAGGTAATGAAAAGGGCTCCCCCCGCCCCTGTGGTCTCCTCTCCAAAAGCCACAGGCCAGTCGCACCCCGAGAAAGCGCCCCAGCCCAGAGCCTAGGGCCAGATGGCCCGGGGACACAGAAGGACGTTCCGGGCAAAGCAGTGAGCTGAACCAACCGGGCTCAGGCCGCAGCGATGCGCTGACCGCCGCGGCACTGGACGGGGTCGCCGCGGCACGCCGTGCGCCCCCCGCAGCTGCCCGAGACCGAGGCCGACCCTGAAGCTCGGCCGCGCGCCCGGGCACAGGCGCGGCGGGCGCCTCTCTTACCGTAGCCCTGCTGCTGCCCCGGGTAGCTCTGCTGGTTGGGGTACTGCTGCTGGTACCCCGCCTGCTGCTGGGCTGTGCCCTGCTGGTACCCCGCCTGCTGCTGGCTGTACTGGGAGTTCCCTGCAGAGTGAAGGGGGCACGAGGGTGTTTCAATCGTTCGTCAGTAAACGCGGCTGCAAACCCGCCACGAGGAACCGACGAGCGGCCGAATGACTCGCCGACGTCGCCTGTGAAAACGGCTTCCGAGCATGGGGGCGCCTCAGGGACGGCGTGGCAGCCCCCTGCTGCCCTGATGCACCCCCCCTCACCCCGGACAGGCACGTCAGTCTCCACAGAGCCCTGAGGAGCACCTGGGGTGGCCCTGCGGCCACGGGACTCGGGGCTTCCATTCCTGGGACAGCCACATGCTCCGCACGTTCCAATGCGTCCTGGGGACTGGGGGGCCAGGTCCCCACCCACTGGCCCGCAAAGGGACACACAGATCGCACATAGCTCCAACGGACAGGAGCTTCCACGCGCTTCAGAGCCGCGAGTGGGCCAGGCGGCCCGCCCCCAAGCCAGCCCCGCCCACGGCCGCGCTCGGGGTTCCTGGCCGTCCTCCTCCAGAGCTCGGTGGGATGTGAGCGTGTGCTCTTCCTTCCCTTTGCTTTGCACCGGGGGGGCGGCACCCCAGACACCCCGGCCTCGGCGCTTGGCGCGACCTGGAGGGCCTGCCGCAGCACTCGTGACAGCACTCGTGGACGTGCCGCGGTGGACACGGTTCTGTCCCGCCTCTGCCACTACTGCAAGCCTCACGGTCACGAAGGGCGGCGTCGTGCGCTCTGCGGCGGCCCTGATGGCGACTGCGCCCCCGAGCCGCGTGCGGGCTGCTCTCGGGGGCTCCTGAGGGGAGGGGTGCATCTTCGCACCACGGACCCTGCTCAAGAACCAGCTGCGCGTTTGCTTCCCAACCCCACAACCGAGGGCTTTCCGTCCCGAGTGGCTTCCCGCACGTCACTGCCACGTGCCGATGGGGGCCGTGTGGGGGCTGCCGACCCCCAGCGCAGAGATGCGCCTCGCCTGGCCGGCAGTGTTGGCGGACGCGCCCAGGCCACACCCTGCGCACCCCAGCCTGGCTCAGGAGGGGACTGGGGGGCCAGGTCCCCACCCACTGGCCCGCAAGGGGACACACAGATCTCACCGTCCTGCTGCTGCCCGGACTCACTGGCCGTACCCTGTCAACTCAAGCGGGACTTGTGGCGCCGTCTTGGGGACACTACGTACTTGGCCTTTTCATTGAAGTCGGTCAACCCGTGACCCCATCGTGGCCCAACCCTCTCCTGTTTCACAAGCTCACACCTACCGCGCGGGGGGCCGGGCCGCCCCCCAAAGCTCCCGCCCATGCCAGGCCAGGGTGTGTGGCGCGGCGCGTACTCACCGCCCTCGTAGTAGTGCTGCGTGGACTCCTCGAACGGCCGGTCGTAGCCCTGCTCCGAGTAGGACTGCTGGTAGCCATAGTCACCGTGTCCTGTAAGCACACGGGGACGAGGGAGGTCAGCAGCCCGACCAGGGGTCCCAAGGGGACAGCCAGGAGCTGAGTGGGCAGCGGGCTGGGTCAGGCAGAGCCCAGGGCCGGTCACGGTGCCGGCTCCCCACAGACTGGGCCAGGTCCCCGGCCCTGGTCCCCTCAGGGGGAGGCAGACAGAGCGAGCGTGCCACGTTCGCAGAGGACGGATGATGCTCAGGCCCCGGACGTGACGCGCACCGGCAGCCACTAGCCCGCTGCTGGCGGACCGCACCGCCCTGGCCCCCGATCCGTCCTGGGGGTACAGCGTCTGTGGAGCTGTGAACCCTCGGAGGCCTCGTCGCCACCCCGTGGGAGGGCGTGGCTCACCCTGCACCGGTCTCGGCCGCTGCCCCACCCGACCACGGACGCGCGGGGGCCCTTCCCCCCCACTGGCCATCCGCTGTGACCTCCTTACAGGCCACCTCCAAAACTCTGGGGGCGGCTGACAGCGAAGGAGATGATTAAGAGAAGGTCATCTGCACACGTGACAACTGACCAGCTGGAAGAGTGTTAAGGGCAGCCAGGCCGGGCCTGTCACCCTCCTGAGGGCACTTCACGATGAAGCCGTGCTCCGCCCTTAAGGCGGGCGCACCGCCTGCCCAGAGGGCATGTCCGGCCTCAGACTCCGCTGCCCCTCGGGAAGAGGGACCAGGCGCCCACGGAGGCGGCCGGCTGCGGCCCGTCCTCGGCCCGCCCCCAGTCACGCTCAGGCACAGGGGACACCGGATGCTCTGCCGGTGACGGGAGCAGCGGCCCGAAGCCCCCAGGCCCCCGGCCCCGAGCGCGCGTGGGCCTCACCGTCGGGGTAGTACTGCTGGCTCAGCGGCTCCGAGGTGGCCTGGCCGTGGCCGTACTGCTCGCCCCCGTAGTACTCCTCCTGGCCCAGGTACTGCTGCGACGAGCCTGGGGGCGGGCGGCGGGGAGTGGCCGTTACCACGGGACCTTCCACCCTCGCGAGAGCATCCTTGGCGGGCCTCGGGGCATGGGACACCCGCCATGCCACCCAGGGGACGCCGGACACTGTCCCCACGCTCGGCCCCCGGTACCCCGGATTCCCTCTCACAAACACAGGCCCCGTCCCCAGCCCCACGGCAGGCTCCAGGAAGATGCTGGCTTCAGGGGCCCCCGCGGCTCCAACCCCCAGCGTCCTCACGTGACCCCTCGGCCCGGCCCGACACGCCCGCGGGTGGCACGTACCTTGCTGCGAGGGCCGGTAGGGCGCCAGGGGCCGCGGCCCCATCATGCTGCTCCCCTGCCCGCTCTGGCCCATCATGGCGAGGGGCTGGCCCTGGTAGTGCTGGCCGCCGCCCTGCGCCGAGGCGTAGTGGGACGAGGCCGCCTGCTGGTGCATCATGGACACTGGGCGACACGACAGACCCCGCTGACCCCGAGAAGCGCCCAGGGCCCGGCTGCACCTTCCCCGGGGGAGCCCCCGTTCTCCCGCGGCTCCCCCACAAGGTCGTCCGCTCCAGTCCAGGTCACACCTCCTGCCAACCGACCTCTGCGCCGACTCCCCCAACGCGTGACACTCAGAGAGCACCGGGGCACTGCCCGGCCGGGAGCCGCATGGCGCAGGAGCGCGCGCCCTGGCCTCCCTGTCCCAGACTCCCCAAGCCTGGCCCCACAGGAGCCTGTCGCGCTCGCCCGCCCTGGGACCCCAGGCTCCTGGTGGGTGGCCAGCCGGCCCGCCTGTCCACTTGTCACCTCCGCTCAGAACCCTTAGAGCAGCACGAGGGGACGTGAGCCACGTCAACAAGCAAAAAGAAAGAGGTCAGATCTGTTTTGGTGATATGTTTTATTTGACTCAATGTATCCAAAATTTGATCATTTTCGATGCATCACTAACACTGGGCCATCGGGGACACACCCCACACCCTCCTGGACTAGCCTCGAAACCTCTGTGTCCGACACGGGCGACTCCGTTCAGGCTTGGGGCTCCCAAGCACTCAGCAGCCTGCGTCCCACCACGGTGCGGAGCCCGGCTCCGGGGCTCCTGCGGGCCCGCCGCCCCCCGCCTGGTGCACCGGCCACACCGCGCACCCACCACACGGGCCTGGCCCCCGCCACGGCACAGCACAGGCCGCCCTCCTCAGAGCCCGCCCTGCGGCCGCCGTGGGGAGCAGCCCAGGACCCCAGAGCCAGGCTCTGCCCGCCCCGGGGGACGGCCCAGGGGGGCGCAGCCCCTGGGGACCCCTGTGCCACCCGCGCGTGCCGGAGGGTCCCAGGGACAGCGGAGCGAATGGGCTGGGCCGGGGGCACTACCTGGGTTGGACTGCATGCTGATGTTGGCCCGGGACACGTAGTTGCTGATGGCGCCCTGGCCCTGCAGTGGCACGCTCTGCGAGGCGGGTCCCGAGTGGCTGTAGCCGGGCCCGGAGCCGTGGCCACCGCCCGACATGCTCATGGACGTGGTGGGCAGCGTGCTCTGCGCCGTCTGCTGCATGGCCACGTGGCTCGGACCTGCAGGGGGGAGGGGCCAGGGGCCTTCAACCCATGCAAGGCCGACGGCCTCACTGCTCCACCCCGGGCTCCCTCTGGCAGAGGACTCAGGCCCTTGGTCAGAGCTCCAGGGGCTACTGCAGGTCCCCACCCACGGCCAGGAACACGTCGTTCCTGCCAGAAAGTGCTATGGAGCCCCAAGCCCTGATCCGAGGTGGCCCCAACCCGACCTGAGGGCTTTCTTCTCTGCACGCCGCCCCTACTCCGTGCAGCCGCAGACCCGCCCAGGCCACTGGGGGCCAGGGGGTGAGGGGCACCCTGCTGTGGCTGCTGGGCACCAGGGAGCCAGGCAGGCGACTGTCCTAGGAAGCAGCCCGAAGCCCGAGGCCCGCCCGTGTGCGCCCAGCTCACCGTTGCCGATCTGGCCCTGCAGGAGGGAGGGCGGGGGCAGGCCTGAGCCCACCGCATCGCTGAGGCCGCCCTGGGAGTGCAGGCCCTGGCTGGAGCCGCTCTGCGCCAGCGCCCCGGGGCCCAGGTTCATGTTCTGGGTGGGCGGCTGTGGGCGACAGGAAGGCCACAGGAGGACAGTCAACTCAGAGAAAACCACTGGCAGCCCCTCAGGGACCCGGCAGTCCCGAGACCTGCCACCACCTCTCACGGTCCCCTAGCCGGTGTCTGTAATGAGCCTCTGCCCGCACAGTCAGCAGACGAGCCGGATCAGCAGCCTGGACGCCGCAGGCCGAGACAGAGGTGACGCCGAGCGCCCAGTGTGAACGCTCAAGCCTAAATGGGTACCAGGCTGTCGACACACCCTTAGAGGCTCGAAGCTGGGCCCCGTTCCTGGTGCAGGGGCTGCTTCGCCAGCCCGCCGCGCCCGCACCCCTCTGTCCACTACGTCCATCTCGGGCTCAGCCAGCCAGCTGTCCCTGCGCCCCACCCCACGTGCCCCGGGGCCTCCGCACGGGCGGTCCCGTGCTGGCTGCGGGTGCGCCCCCCGTCACCCCTCAGCGCCCTGTGCTCGTCGGGTGCAGAGGGAGACGGCGCTCGCCCTGGCCCCTCTGCCCCTTCCTCTCCCAGGTGCAGACCACACGGCAGCTCCAGGGTTTGCACGGTCTACACCCAGCCTCGGAAACGAAGTTTACAGCAGCATCTGCTGGTGTCTGCGGGGTGCGGAACTCCGATTTGACAGGCCAATCAAAACTGGTTTAACATTTTTACTAGCCACACGCATCCTGGAGTGTACGACGTCACCACTTCCCACGGGCACTGGGAGGTAAGCCGCTCCCGGCGACACGTTTGTCTGGGGACCCCCAGCCGCACCGTCCAGGCTGTCCATGCCAAGGCTGAACCCCGCTGACACGGCGCCTTCTCAGCAATAACTTAACATGGGGAGAGCGTGTGTTTGTGTCAACCAAAAACGGAGTGTCCACACTAACGAAGGGTTTACCACCCTGGGCGTGTGTTTGCGCTGCGCTGTCGAATCACGAGAGTTCACGCTCCTGGCTCATGTTTCAAGTCACTCAGAAGAGCTCGCGATGAAAAGCAAGAACCCAGGCCACCGCCTGTCCCTCCTGAGAGCCACCTCCCGCCACTCTAGGCCTGGCTCCTCTGGGGTTGCCCCTCTGCCGAAGAGGCCGATGGCATGACTCTGACCAGCACACGCCACATGTCTGACTGACTGACCTTCCGTGTGACAGGACGACCCGCCCATCTCGCCCGTCAGTCGCCTCGGCTACCCCAGATCCCCGCTCGCGCACCTGCGCGGCCCCCTGCCCCCCCGCCCCGGGCACTCACAGCGGGGAGCAGGGACTGCATGTTCTGGTTGGAGTCTGCGATCGTGGCCAGGTAGACCAGGTTCCGGTGCAGGATCTGCTGGTACCTGCGGGCAGGTAAGAGGCACGCAGTGAGTGGGCGAACCCGCAGGCCGATCCAAAGCAGAAGGAGAGTTCACCCAGGACATCTCTGCCCTGCAGCCAAGCCCCGGGAACGAGGACCCTGAGGACGCTGGAGACAGAGCAGGGAGCGGAACGCTCTACAACCCGCGACAGGGCCAGGCAGGGAGAGGGCTCCCGTTCGACAACAAAACGCCGGAAAGGCGGTGCCCACGGGAGAGGTGCCACCTGGTCTGTTTGGAGAGAGTGGGGGCAAATCCAAGTGACCCCGGCGCCAGGCCGCCTGGACCCCCACCCCCTGAAGAGGTGCTGGGAGGAGACGAGGTCGCCCAGCCTGAGAAAGCTCGGGCCGATGGACGAGCACCCCGGGTGCGTGTGACAGCGCTGGGCGTCACTCCTGCGGGTGGGTGTGGCGGCCAGGTCGTGCACCTGCTCTGTCTGGCCCTCCAGATCGTATCTGGAGCTCACTGTCCCCGGGCGTGTGCCAACCGCTCGCAAGGCCACGGCCGCCCTCTCGCCTCCCGCTGCTCCGTGGGGGCCACTGGGGGCAGCGTGCTGCCCTCCGAGGGCCCCCTCAGGGGCGTGGGTGACCCCCGCGAGGCCTTCCGGTGCTGGGCGGGGAGGGGCGCTCACTGGGTGCACTCGGCCGTCTTGCCCTTGCTCTGGTAGTCCAGGATGCACTGGATCAGGTGGTGGTTCTCGTCCAGCATCTGCGGGAGAAGCGGGCGTGAGCACGGAGGCGTCTGTGCGGGCCTGCGGCAGGGCTGGGCGCGCGGGCTCCACGTGCCGCGGTCACTCTGACGGGCAGCCTCAGCCAGCACGACCGAGGATCCCGCACAGGGGGCTGAGCACACAGCCCCCCACGTGCCAGGTCAGGACCCCGCGGCCCTGGGCTGTCGCCTGCAGATGAGGTCACGCGGCCTGCAGGACCATGCCTAGGGCCCCCGAGCACGGTGCGCCCACCCACCTAGGGTGGGAAGAACCTCCAGCAGGGCCCTGGGCCCTGAGCTCTGAATGGAGGGTGAGAGGTCTGTGAAGCCGGCCACACGGGGTTCCTCCGGGGGCAGTGCTCACGTCCCCGCGCAGCGTCACGAAGGCCCACAGAGCCACCTCTTCAGGATGGCCGCTGGTGGGGGCGCCCCTGGGGGGTGACCGAGGAAGGCCTAACGGGACCGTGGGGGGGTACTGCTGTGAGAAGTGGGGTGGGCAGCCCAGAGGGGACCAGGCGGCCAAGGGTCCAGCGAGCATCCAGGCAGGCGGGCCCGGGCACACCACCGTCCACCTGGGCGTGAGGAGCTGGGGAGGCGTCCGGACTGCAACCCATCGGCCTGCTCTGGAGGGCAAGGCGAACCGAGCCCAAGGCAAACATGCGATCCATAAAACGGCCTCGCTCAGAAATTCTCCAAAGGAAAAGCCCGTCTCTGCCAGGCTGCACCTGGCCAGCGCCCAGCTCTGCCGGCCCCTGAGCACGTGAGGCCCTGGCAGCAAGCGGGCAGGGGGGTCCACCCACCTGCCACCGCGCCTCAGCCTAGCACACTGTCCCCAGGGCCTGTGCAACTCGGCCACCTACGTGCGCTGTGACTGCGTCTGCTCCTACAGAGCCCTGGGCCCACAGCCTCCCACCACGGGTGACAGGGTGCGGAGGGCCTGGCCACGCCGCAGGGCCGAGGCCAGTGCTGCCCGCTGACCTCCTCAGCCTTCAGGGCCGGCCCTTCTTGCTCTGCGCTTCACGGTGCAACTGCCTCCTCTCTGCTGGGGCGGTGATACCCCAAGCTCAGCACTTCCCACCTTGGCCAGAGCTGCTGGGGACGGGAACCACCAGGGGGCACTGTGGGCCCCGAGCCGCCAGCCAGGCTCACCTGGGAGCAGGTGAAGGGCATGCTGGCCATTCACAGGTTTCCATTCTTTCTCCAACTAATTAACAAAGGAAAACCACCGCGAGAGCCTCCCCCGCCCCCCAGAGCCCCCTTACAGGACTCCCCGGCTTCAGCAACCCGCCGGGACTTCCCTCCCAAGGACACACGGGACATCACACTAAAACGTTTTCTGCACAGGGCACGCAGTTCATAATAGCTCAAAAAGAGGGGTGCGGGGGCGGGGGGGCTACCCGGCCAAAGCCCAGAGACTTAAGTGAATTATGGTAGAACCACATGCTGAAATGTTAAGCAGATTATAAACTTTTTGTAATTTTCAACAGCTGTGAGGAAATGTTACAAAACTTGTCAGCATGAGAAAATGTTAACAAAGTGTTAAAAAAAAAAAAAAGAAAGCCCCCGGGGGGATGCGGAGCAGGGCAGAGGGAAGGAGAGGGAGCTTTTTTGGGGGGGGGATCGTTCTATAAACTACGTAAATGTCTAACCAATGTACTGTATACTTGAAACTGATTAAAATAAATAAATTCACTTAAAAAAATAAAGCAGGGCACAGAGCCCTGTCTTGGCTCAGTTAAGCACACTCCGGAAGCGTCGGTGCGAGGCAGCGACGCGGTGTGCACCCCGCCACGCGCCCCCCAGGCCCGCTGCGGGGGTGGGCACGGCAGACACTCGAGGCACGCGGCTCGGCAGCACCAGCGACACGAGTCCAGAAGCAGAAAGCAAACGGACGAGTGGTAAGTGGCTTAGCGGACCCCAGGGTGCCGGGCGGGGGCTGAGGTCCCAAGCCCCCAGCCTCCGCCGGGTCCCCGGGTGGGAGACGGGGAAAGGGGGATTCGGGGAGCCAGGAAGGCATCCCCAGGGAACAGCACCAGCATGGAGGAGAGACGGGAGGACAGGGGAGGCAGGGGAGCACCGCCACGTGCAGCCACCACAGCTCTCTGCGCCGGGTGCGCACGGCAGCTCCCCGCCTTCACCCAGAACTGAACCCACCGCACTGCGAGCCCCGACTTCCACCGTCCCGACCCTGAGAGACATCCGGCCGGCTAACACAGGAGAAACGCCAGGACCGAAACCCTTGCAGACGTAGCCGCTTGGTTTGGAGGTGAGAGGGGCAAAGGGCGTGGGTGTCGGGAACCGCTGGAACCAGCAGCGGCTCCGGGAAAGCCCCAGGACAGGCCTGGGCCGCCTCAGAGCCCCCCAGGGGACTGGCCCTGGGGCACCCAGATCCGGGACTTCTGCCTCCGGGACTGAGAATAAACCCCTGCTGTGTTACCCACCCCCCGCCCCGCCCTGTTTGTGGTAACCTGTTATGGCAGCCACAGGAAACGAATATGTCGACCTATCCCAAACGCTGCCACCGACAGAACCACTGTCACCGATGCTCCCAGATGTCCTGGGCGCTAACTGTGCCGGGCACGATACCAGGCCCGCTTTGCGGCAGCTTGGGACTGCGTGCTTTGTTCTCCGCCTGTGCGTGCAGCAGCGATTACTCCGAGTTTTCCAAACCCAGAGCATCTGCACCAAGGCAATGTAACTTCTGGCTTTTGGTCAATTTGTTCTAAGCTCTTTTGTCACAATAATATCACAATAAGCAAACAGAAACTACTTGCAACAATGACAATATTGTGACAGTGACAAAGTAGAGTAACCAAAATTTTTATACATTGTTAGCGGGTGTACAAAATGGTAAAACACTTTAACAAAAGATCTGACCGTTCCTTACTAAACACGTTTTTTTCTATGATCCAGCAATTCTACTCAAAAAAAAAAAAAAATTAAAAAAAAAAATAAAATGCCAGGCATTGAACCAGGCGGGGACACAGCAGCCTAAGTCAGTGAGTGACAGGCAAACTTGGTGGCCCAAGAAATGTGTGAAGTCGGTAAGGTAGGCATGAGGGGCGGGACCTGTGAGCGGGCCTTAAGGGCTGAGAAGTTTGCCTGACAGAAGCCTGCCCAGATGTGCTGTAGGGCAGCGGTCCCCAACCTTTGTGGCACCAGGGACCGGGGCTCCTCTGACAATCTGAGGCGGAGCTGAGGCGGTGACGCTGGCGCTGGGCAGCGGCTGCAGACGCAGAGGGAGCTTCGCTGGCTCACCCGCCTGGCACTCGCGTCCAGCTGTGTGGCCCGGTTCCTAACCGGCCAAGGACGGGTGCCAGTCTGCAGCCTGGGGGTGCGGGCCCCCTGCCCTAAGGGCAAGTCGTACACTTCCTGCTCTCTCACTACCAAGCAGGCCTCTGCAAAGCCACGGATTTTTGAAATGCTCTGAGCACGAGCGCATGCTGTGGACACAGCTCACGTGCGTGTGGGACACGCAGCTCTCAACCCTTCTCACGCTGCCAGTGAAGACGCCCGGGCCACACGGACCCACTATCAGAACAAGACGGGCAGACTTCAGCCTCGCCAGGTCAAAGCAGATGGAAGCTTACGCAGCAGCCTGTTCCCGGAGGCCGGCAGGCTGGCTTCCTGCCCGCGGACGCGGCCAGCAGCCCTTTCGGACCTGCGTGGGAGACGTGCTCCAACACACACTCTCCCCGAGGAGACGGGGGGCTCACGGAGCTGGGTGTGGAGGGAAACACCTGAACGGACACGGAAGTCGCAGGGGCTTCAGGAACGGGGAGTGAGCGAGCTCATGTCACTTAAGCTCCAGGAGCCCGGGTGCCTGGGGGCCCCGGGATTGCCAACGTGCGCCTCTGAGCCAAGCACCCGGCCCCCACCTCACCATGCATTCCCGCACCCAGTGTCACAGTGGGGACACACCCTGGAGCCACTGTCCGGGTTCGACTCCTGGCTCCACCTCTAACCTGCCGGCACCTGGCCTACCTCCGCCTCGGTTTCCTCGTCTATATATTGAGGATGACAGTGACTGTCACAAGGAATTAGATGAACCAAAATCTGCAAAGCCCTTGGAGCAATGTCTGGTATACAGCGAGCACCACATAAGTGCTCACCAAGCAAAACTGCCCCGTTTTTAACTCTGCATTTCTACTGCTTCTTGACTGGCCTCTTTCCTGCTCGGAGTGTACTCAGGCCCTCATTTGTCAAAACCAGCCACAGCAAAGGTAGTCTCAAAATAGACAAAGTCCCCATGTCCTCAAGGAAGAGGGGCCCGGGTCATCAGGGGAGATAAGAGGCTCCTGGGGACTGAGGAAGGGTGCTGTTGACCCCACGAATCCCGAGATCCTAGAAAGAAATCAACACGGCTAACAAAAACGTTAAGAAAATTCAAATAAAAAAGACACGGTTTCTCTTCTGCACTTGTCTTCTAAAGGGAAACGGCAGAAAACTTAAAGTCTCAACTTAGAAACTTAAGAGTTTAGTTAAGGAGGCCCCCAGACCCACGCACACGGTGTCTGTAGAAAGCCAGGAGGCCAGACTTAAAGAACACAGAAGAGGGCTGCGAGGAGAACCCGTGAAGTTGCTGTTCGGCTGGCCCCGGTGCCACGCTGAAAAGCAATGTGACCCGCGCCTAAGGGCGGCCGAGCTTAGCCAGCGGGTCGACCCCGAGGTGTCCTGCGCTACTCACAGGGCTGCAGGTTTTCCGCAACGGCGTCGCACACTCGGGACGCGCCCCTTTGTGCTTCGGAGTGTCCGCACCTCAGTGAGCGGGGAGCGCAGCCGGCTGCTGGGCCGGGGCCCGGCACCCCGGGCGCCTCCTCCACTCGCCAAGCTGTGCGCAGGGGCCGGGGGCCGCCCGCCGCGTTGCGCCACTGCCTCCGCCAGCCGGGCGGGCCCCCTCTGCGTCTGGCGCGGCCCAGGGCTATTCCCGGTTTGGCCCCTGAGGGCCCCATCCCGTGAACACCTATCCCGAGAGCGCCCGGCCCCGCTGCCCTGCGCCCCTGCCCGCGGCGCAGGGTGCCTGAAAGCGGCGGATGCCCACTGCGTCCCGCGCGGCCCGGGGCTGTTCCCGACTTGGCCCCGCAAACACCATCCCGAGGGCGCCCGGCCCCGCCGCCCTGCGCCCCTGCCCGCGGCCCCGCGCGCCCCCGCCCCCTAAGGCTGCGGGTTCCCCTGCGCCCAGCTTGGCCCGGGGACACCATCCTGCGGACACATTCCCAAAGGCGCCCGGCCTAGCAATGCTGCGCCCCTGCCCTCGGCCCCCGCCCAAGTTGGCGCAGGCTGGCGGCGGGGCGCTCCCGAGGCCCCACGGGGTCGTGGCCGTCAGCTGCACCCCGGCTTTGTTCGCGCCCCGCGCCCGCAGGCTGCCCGCGCCAGCCTGCACTGCGCGCGGCCCGCGCCCGCGGGCCCCCGCCCACCTTCTGGATGGTTTGCTGCGTGACCTCCCCTTTGCCTCTCGGCCGGGCGGACGCGAAGGCCACCGACATGGTCGCAGAGTCCGCTCAGCCCGAGACCATCAGGGTTTCTTCTCCGGCTGCGCTCGGCCGCCCGAGGTGCTCATTCTCCGCAGTCGCTGGGGGGCGGGGGCAGCGGGGGGCTCCCGCCGTGGGCTCGTCCGCCCCGCCGCCGCCGCCGCGCCGCCCCCGGGCCCGCCCCCCACCGCCCCGCGCGCCGTCCTTCCCCGAGGCCCGGAGCCGCGCGGGGCCCCTCGGCGGCTGCCCCGTGCCCCGCGCCCGGCCCGCTGCCGCGGCGCCGCCCCCCACGCCCCGCCGCCGATGGTTCAGCCCGGCCCGGCCCCGGCGCGCGCGCACGTCCGCCCGACGCCGCCGACGCCGCCTGACGCCGCCTGACGCCGGCCGCCCAGTGGGCGGTGCCGGGGCGGGCGCGGCGGCGTCGCGAGCCTGGCTGCCCCGCGGTGAGTGTGCGCTTTTCCCGGGCCTGGCCGCGCTGTCGCCAGCATGAGCTACGACCGCGCCATCACCGTCTTCTCGCCCGACGGCCACCTCTTCCAAGTGGAGTACGCGCAGGAGGCCGTGAAGAAGGGTTCGACCGCGGTGAGCTGCGGGCCCTGCACCGGGCCGCGAGGCGGCCGGAAGCGGGCCGGGCCTGGGGGCGCCGCTGGGGCGCGAGGCGGCCCCGGGGCGTGGAGGGCGCGGGGAGCAGGCCAGGGCTCGGCCAAGGGGGCTGGGGAGGCCCCAGGACGTGGGGAGCACGCCTAGGAACCCACAGGGTCCGGGCTGGCCGCATTGCTGGGGCGCAAGGAGGCCCTGGGATGTGGGGGTGCCCAGAACGTGCGGGCGGCCGGAGCGGTCGTGGGCCCGACGCGGCTGTGCACGGGAGGGTTTCGGGGTGGGTAGCGCGTCCCTCTGGGTCCTGGAGGCCTGGAGCGTGGCGTTAGCGGGGCGGGCGGGGCCGGCTGCGTCTCATCGCGCTTTGGCCGGTGGCCGTGCTGACAGCCCGCCCTTTGTCGCCGGCTGCCTTTTTTCTGACTGGCCTTTGGAATTAGCGCAGTGGCTTTAGTTGGGCCCTGGAGCCGCCGCGTTGGTGTTGCCTGAGGAAGTGGAACGGGGCGCGTTGTGCACGGCGGGTGGCCGGCTGGGGAGCGGCCGGGACAGGGCAGCCTGATGGGACGCCCTCCTGGAGACGGTGGACTCTCAGCCGGGGCAGTTGAGGCGGATGTTGCTGGTGACTGACAGGTGCCCCACGGACCAGCAAATTAGGTGTGAGGGGTGAGCTTCAAAGTGCCACGTTCTCTTTCCTCTTGGTAGCTCCAGACTCGGGGTGGGCGCTTGGGTGCTGACGGCCATTTTGACCTCACCTCTGCCCAGGTGTGGGGCAGCTGGCCTCAGGAGGGCCCGGGTGTGGCTGCCCCGTGTGGGCTGTGCTGATGCACTGCCCTTGAGTGGAGGCCCCGGCACCCGGCAGCAGGGCTGGCTGGTCACTGGCTGGGGGAATGTTAGGTAAGCAGGCGACTTAGGTGGGCTGTGCCCAGACAGCTCCCAGGTTAGGGCACGTTCCATGCCAGGCAGAGCGGTTGTCCTCCAGGTCCAGGTGGGCTTCGAGAACAAAGGGCGGAGGCTCTCAGGATCGTCTGTGCAGTTACCCACCCTGACCGCTCCAGGCAAGGACCTCCGCTCTCCACCCGCCCCTCGCCCCAGGCAGGCACTGACCCACTGCCCTGTGGACACCCTCTTTTTAAATTTATGCTGTCTTTGGGGTCCCTGAGGGTTTGCTTGTGGGCTGGTGATACAGACACATGAACACACTGTCATTACAGCGTTTACTCGTCGCCCGGGTAGTTCAGGGGACGGAGCCTGCAGGTGAGGTGCGCCCTGTGCTGAGACTTGTTTTCATTTCCTGAGTATCTTTGGAGATGAAGCTCCAAAATCCATCGGTGGCCTTATGCAGGTTAACACTGGATAAGGAGTCCGCTGACACCCCGCCCTCCCCCCCCAGCACTGCCTCGGGCCAGCCACGGTGGCCGGCTTTGCCTAACCCACTGGGTGTCTCTGGGCCTGGCACCCTTGAAGCTCACCTACTGAGAAAACGCCTTCAAATTTGATGCTGCAGACCAGAGGTTTTGGCCTCGGAGGCATTTGGCAACATGGAGGCACTGTTCATTGTCATAGACTGAAGGGTGCTCCCGGCATCCAGGGCTGAGGACGGGGTGACACCGAACAGCGGGGGCGTGGGGGGTGCTGCTCTGGACCAAGAACCGGTGTTGCTTTGCAGAGTGCCTGCACCCCCTAAGTCTGTTCCAGCTTGCCTGGGGCTAACTGGCCGCCAGTGACTTTGTTCCATTTTTAATACATCCTTCACCCCTGCGCAGTACCCGCCGTAAACAGAGGGCTGAGCCCAGTAGTAGTCGATGCCGTGGCCTTCCGCCTGGCAGGAAGCCGGCCCTCCCCACCCTTGTGCCCGTGTGTGCAGCTGTAGGAGGGCGTGGCGGCCGCAGGGCCATTCACGAGGGAGATGCAGGTCGGCTGCTCCGGCCCGGTGTGCCTGTCGGAACGCCCTGCGGGTGTCACTGGGCCACAGTGGCGTGGACCCGTGCAGACCCTGCTTGTGCAGCAGCCGCTCCCTGGCTGTGTCGTGAGCAGTGCACTGCAGGCCCGGGAGTGGGCAGCCGGGTCGTGGCACCTGGGCGAGCTCTGCTGGAGTGGCTCGTTCCCATGGGTGGCGGAGTGTGGTGCCCACAGCGGTGGCCCGTGGGGGGCGCTGTCCCAAGACCCATTCACACCTGCTCTGGGAGCTGTGCCTGGGGGCAGGGCCACATTGCTTTCTTAAGTGCCGTGGTGACTTTTTTGAGGTTGGCGTCCGAGGGAGGGACATCGTCGTCCTCGGTGTGGAGAAGAAGTCGGTGGCCAAGCTGCAGGATGAGCGCACCGTGCGGAAGATCTGCGCCCTGGACGACAACGTCTGCATGGCCTTCGCAGGTGAGCCACGGCCAGCACCGGCTCGGGCTCCGTGAGGCAGGCGCCGCGGGGGCGGCTGGCGTGGGCCCTCGGGAGGCACGTGTGCACCCCGGCTAAACTGGCCTCCTTTAAAAGCCATTGAAAAAGACTGGCGGGTTTCTGGGTGGGGAGGCTCCCTGCCCCAGGGGGCTGAAGCACAGGTGCCCCAGGACAAGGGGGCTGTGCCGGCACCTCCCCCACCGCCGGCCACACGTCACTGAGTCGGTTACAGACGGGGGCCAGGGAGGCGGGGCGGGCGTCCCCGCCGTCCAGAGCGTGCTGTTCTGGGACCCGTTTCCTCCCTGGGCAGGTCCAGCAGGCCGGAGGACCCCGGTCCGCCCCCGCTAACCTAGGGCTTCACTTGCCTGAGCACAAGACCAGTGTGTTTAAACGTGGTCCCACACAACTCTTCGTCTAGCCAGTGCTCTCAGGGGAGTTCATGTGGGCTAACCGGGTCCACTGGGTGGTCCCTTGAGTGTTTTCAAGGACTGGTCTTGGGACACTTGCCGGAGGGGCACTGCTGTCCGCACGTGTGCCCTGTGTCTCCAGTCGCAGCGGCGCGGACGTGCTGATTCTCTGCCGCCACTGCAGGCCTCACCGCCGACGCGAGGATCGTCATCAACAGGGCCCGGGTGGAGTGCCAGAGCCACCGGCTGACGGTGGAGGACCCGGTCACTGTGGAGTACATCACACGCTACATCGCCAGCCTGAAGCAGGTGGGGCCCCCGCCTGCGGCTCGAAGCTGTGTGCTCCGGGTGGTCGCCTGGCTCAGCGTGGCCGTCCTGGCCTCTCCCTCTGCACGCGCAGATCACTGTCACTGCCTGTCATGGCGCTGTCCCCTTTAGTGGTACTTCCCCAAGAGAAGCGACAGCTCCTGCCTCGCGGTTGGGGGTGACCGAGGAGTTGGGGGGGGGCTGAGAGCCGCCCGCACCCTGCCAGCCGTGCAGCCCGGACGCGCGTCTGCTGTCGTTGGGTCACGTGGCCTCGGTCGTACGCCGTGATGCAGTCTGGGGCCCGCGCACAGCCGTCGGGGTGAAAACGCAGGACAGCAGGAACGCGGACAGGGCTGGCTCCTCCTGTCGGTCACCGAATCGCGAATGGCGGGCGGCCAGAGTCAGCCCCCGAGCCCCGCACCAGAGCGCGGCAGGGCGGCGCGCCGGGGGGCCCGGGGGCTTCGCGTGCGGGGTCGGCACCTTCACGCGCCCCTCCTCCCGCCAGCGCTACACGCAGAGCAACGGGCGCCGGCCGTTCGGCATCTCCGCCCTGATCGTGGGCTTCGACTTCGACGGCACCCCGAGACTCTATCAGACGGACCCGTCGGGCACGTACCACGCCTGGAAGGCGAGTCCCTGGGAGGCCGGCGGGAGGGCCCAGGCCTGGGTGGTTCACGTTGGCCTCGTCTTGCAGATCCGCGGGCACCCGCAAAACTGGGGCTCACATGGGAGCAACAAAGTTGTCAAACGGCGTTGCGTGTAGGGAAAGGGCAGCGAGGTGTGAGGACTTGCCGCGTCACGCACATGGCCGTGTCCTGTGCCGTGGGGAGCAGAGCGGCGTTCTTGGCTAGAATCCGCCCCAGCTCCAAAGAGCCCTCTAAATGGGAGGGGTGGGGCGGGGCGGGGCCCGGGCCACTTCCCGGTGCCCTGCTCGCCACAGTACCTGGGACAGGGAGCAGGCAGCCACTGGCTGGCCCACACGGGGTGGCCATGTCTTGGGTTGGCTTTGGATTGTCACACCCTGTGTCACGCAACACCTCTCTTTCAGGCCAATGCCATCGGCCGGGGTGCCAAGTCAGTGCGTGAATTTCTAGAGAAGAATTACACCGACGAAGCCATTGAGACGGACGACCTGACTATCAAGCTGGTCATCAGGGCCCTCCTGGAAGTAAGCCCGCCTGTGAAACCTGGGCAGGACAGCGAAGCTGCCCAGCCAGAGTGGCGTTCCGAGGGCTGGGTAGAGGGCTGGGTAGTGTGGGTGGCACAGAACTGGGCAGCAAGGATGAGGCGGCGAGGGCGTCTCTGCTTCGCCGGCTGGGCAGCTAGGGCAGCAGAGGGCTCGGGTGCTTGCCCAGGAGCCCAGCTCACAGCCATCCCAGCCCTCCTGATCCTCGAGCTGCTGCTGGTCAGGACGCGGAGCACCGGGGAGAAGGGCGGGGTGTCCTGAGGCCCGGGGCTTGGTCAAGACCTTGGCAGTGCTGGCGGGCGACGCCAGAGGCAAAGGGACTCGTGGATGGTGCAGGTCACTGTGAAGCCCGCGCACGAAAGGGGCGGGGGGCACAGCTGCTCTGCGGGGAAAGGACAGGGGACCCCGCCAGGTCTGAATGCCGAGGTGACGGGCGCGGCACAGCTCCCCCAGAGCGCTGGGTGCTCGCACGCGGGCGCGTCCCAGCCCCTCCGCACGTGTGCAGGGCCGAAGGAGCCTGGCAGGGCTTCTTGGCCTCGAGCTGGGACAGGGTGACGCTCCTCTCTCCCCTCAAGGTGGTTCAGTCCGGTGGCAAAAACATCGAGCTGGCGATCATGAGGCGAGACCAGCCCCTCAAGGTAATGGCCGCGCCCGCTGCAGCCTCAGCAGGCATCAGGGTGGGGGGGGCAGCGCACGCTCCGGGCGGGCTCCCTGCAGACCAGCCTCCATGGTGACGGCGCTCCCACATCCCCTTGGCGCCCTGAAGCGCTGTCCCCAGCTGTGGGGTCGCGTCTACCTTCTGGTCATCAGCTGCCA
Source organism: Rousettus aegyptiacus (assembly GCF_014176215.1). Lineage (NCBI taxonomy): Eukaryota > Metazoa > Chordata > Mammalia > Chiroptera > Pteropodidae > Rousettus > Rousettus aegyptiacus. The sequence continues at coordinate 1,189,663 of NW_023416287.1, forward strand.
AGGGGCGCCCCTCCTCAGGGGCAGCTCGCATGGCTTGGAGGCTGACCTTGAACTCTCTCTGATAGATATTAAATCCTGAGGAAATTGAGAAATATGTTGCTGAAATTGAAAAAGAAAAAGAAGAAAACGAAAAGAAGAAACAGAAGAAAGCATCTTGATGAAGTCTCTCCACCGCTCGGTTTTTAATGCGAATCATGATGATCCTCACGCGCCGAGGCGCATTTCCATTCCACTCATCAGTGCACCCGGGTGTCCCGCAATAAACTTGTTTTTTAACCTTTTTCTTAGAGGGCGTGTGTCTTTTGGGTGTGATGGCGGCTCTTGAGGAAATGGAGCCTTCCCTTCTCCGCATCCCCGCGTGCTCTCCGTAGTGGAGCCTTCCCCCCATTCCTGTTGCCGGGCGCCAGAATGACAGCGTGTGGGGCCACGCGGCTCGGAGTCCAGTGCGTGGCAGCTGCTGGAGGCCGATGGGCACCAGGAGGCGGGACGCAGCGCCCACGGCACTGGCTCGAAACCCTGCAGCCACGACCACGGCCCCGTGTTTCTGGTTGAGTCGTCAAAGTCTTAATAGTTCTCATGTTTTCTCCCGTAACTTCTGGAGCTGGCTGTCCCCTGCCCTCTCGCTATTTACCTAGGCTGCCCGTTTCGCATCCAGGCCGGCAGCAGCTTAAGTCGCCGTCCTAAACTCTGTGGAAGGGTCCTGTTGACCACCTCTGCCCGCGCAACTCCTGAAGCTTCGCACGAGCCCCAGCTGCTGGGCTGGTGCAGGGGTGGCCCTGGGTCCCGGGGCCAGTTCCCTCAGAACCACACCAAGATTCTGGGGCCATCCTTCCTCCTCGGTCTCCGGCCTCTCTGCCGGGTTCTCAGTTAACAGCACCTACGTACTCGCTTCTAAAAGGGGGTCCCAGAGGCCGACACCTAAGCACTGTGTAAAGTGTGTATTGTCAAAAGTTTTAAAACTTTCATAGCAAAGTCAGTCATAGGTGGTAACTATGACTTGACTATTTAGAATCTTGGCAGAGGCTCTACCTGTTTAGACTAACTGCAGTCACCTGAGGTTTAGACCTCCCACTCCGGCTGCGTGCATCTAGCGTGGGCACTACGGGAGAGCGCTTCTTATGGGTCAAAGATAGTAACTGCCAGGTCCGGCTCGGCCTCACAATCACAGGCAGGAAGAAGGGAGCTGGCTGGGTGGGCTTCCAGTTGCCCAGAAACCCATTTCAGTGAAGGGGGGCTGCTTCGAGTCTGGAACCAGCCGTTTCTGCTTTACCACGTGCGCCTGGGGCCCGCCCTGTAGCAGCTGCTGAGGCATCAGGAACACGGGTGCTCTGGGGAGCTCAGAGGCCAAACGGGGGAGACACGGGCCCCACCCGCAGCAGGTTCACCTGTGAGCCGAGTTCGTAAAACAACTTTCTGTCCAAAGTGCATGGACGGCAGAGCTGCTCGCCCCGTGAGGTGGCCCCCAGTGAACTCTGTCCTGCACTTCAACTGGACCAGCCAGGACTGTCTGCTCTGAGAGCCCCAGATGTCCCCCAGGTCTGACCAGCTCGGGGCCTGACAGCACCCGCCTGGGGCAGCCGTGCTGGGCATGGTGGGATTCCAATAGAGTCAACAGCACTATTTACTTTCAGAGCAGAGAGGAAAGTTTTTAAGGTTTGTGTTTATTTATAAGTACAATTTACATTACTCCAACTGAGCAGCCTTGTTGCTACGTTCTAATTCTTAGTTACCCATCAAGTCCTACAAAAATAAACCCAAGCTTTTACAGTAACTTAATAGAGAACCAAACCTTACAGCTACTCGAGGGGGTTTAATCACCAAGGTGCTCGTGTTCAACACGATGCCGTCAGAGGGACGCATGCTTACACTGAAGGGCTGGCCCACCTACCCATGCAGCGATCAGGATTCCCACCCTCCCTCCACCCTGTTAAACAAAAACACAACTATTTACAACTCAGGAAATATGCTCTCGGTCAACTGACCTTGCAAGAAAGACTGGCTTGTTTCCAAGTGGCTGAGACACTGAACAGTGGTTGACCCAGGTCAGGGGCTAGCAGGGACGTGGCAGAAATGAGGGGGACATCCCTGGGGGGCTTGTCCTGGGCTCCCACCTGACCCCGATTCCCACGGAAGCTGGGCTCTGAGAAACATTCTGCTCCTAGCTCGCGTTAAGGGACCCTCTTACGCACCCCCAGGCTGCCGCCCTCCCAGCCCCCTGACCCGACACCACCGTCTGGACACCAGGGTGCCTGGTTTGCTTCTACAACATGATCTGCGGGACACCGCTTTCCCTGTCCTAGGCCTACCCACCCCCTCACGCCTGTGCTGGCTCTGCCTGGCTCCTGAGACCGTGCCCGGCATGGGGGTGCCAGGCCAGCAACACCAGGGGCCAGCCGGATGACAGAGCCGCACCCGGCTGCCACACTGCCCAATGAGATTTGGTTACACTTTCAAAGTCAAAGCGGCCAAAAAAAAGTCACAAAATGAGAATCCAGCTTTCGTTCTAGAAACCTCTTTGCAAAATACCAAAACCTTAGATTATACTGTGTGCAAGTGAGAACAAAAGACCTTGACGCCTCGGAGAGGCTTCCCAAGCACTTCCCCAAAACAACTGGTTCCAACTCAGACCACGTCCGAGTCGCGTGAGGTCCAGAACAAAAGTAGCACATGGAAATTCTGCAAACGGTAAACAAAGGGACCCAGCATCTCCCAGTAAGTGCGGCGTCCTCCGTGGCCCTCAGAGTCGTTTCCGCTGCTTCAGCAGGAGCCTGCAAGGGGACAGACACGGAGTGAGCGAGAGGCCCGTGCTGCTCCGCAGTGCCCCAGCTGAAGCCAGGCACTGCGGCCTGGGAGACACGCAGGGGCTCGCCCTGCCCCGTCCCGACTCTGCCCCTCAGACCAGCGCTTCCCAGACAGTCCCATCACGAGCCGCTGCGAAGGCACTTAGGACGCAGCTCCCACCCTCCCTGCCAGGGCGGGTCAGCACCATAACCTGTCCACAGCCGGGGTCCCTGGGGGCACACACGTCACCCAGGTCCTCACTCAGGCAGTGCGACCTCGGCTTGTGACAGGCTCTCCTTGCTAACCTGCTCCTACCCTAGTGAAGGCACCCAGCACCCCACTGTGGCCTGGGGCCCACCGTCCCCAAGAGCCTGCTGGGTGATTAAGCGTGGCCTTGAATCTCCAGCGTCCCTTCTCACTGGACACCAGAGCCGGCCACTCCCCGGCTCACAGCCTGACTCGCAGCTCCTCCTGACGAGGCTCCCTTCCCACGCCCTCCCCTCAGAGGACCCGGCCCCCTCACTCACCTCTGGCCGCCCCCTCACACTCTGCCCGTCCCCGCTCGGTGGGAAGTCGGGTTGCGCCGGGTCGTACCGCTGCCTCTGCCCCCTCGCAATCCGCCCCGAAAACCGCGGCCGCGGAGAAACCTTCCCGACACCCCGAAGGTCTCCGTGTTGAGCTTCCTCTCCTCGGCCCACGTGGTCCGCCTGGAACTGAACCAGACAAGAGGCATGAGACAGGCGGCAGGGACACCCCCTCCCAGCCTCCCAGGCCAGGAGGAACATCCTGTCACTACGTCACAGAAGCCAGTAGAAGGGCGACCCAGCCAGGGCCCTGCAGCATGAGACGCGACACTACCAGGGCTCCCAACCACGTCAACCAGGCCTGTCCTCTCGGGACGGGGCTGCTGTGCACAAAACCCTCACAGCTTTGTCGCTAAAGGCGAGCACGCGCCCCCGATCTGCTCCAAACGAAGCCTTCACTGCGTGCCAAGCTCAGTACCCACTGGGCCCCAAAACCTGGAGATCGTGGCCCCCTCCATTCAAACAAGCGTCTCCTGAATGAGTAGGGGGTTAGGGACAAGGTCCCCAAGAATATGCTCATGCTTTGGGGGTGGTGGGGACACAGCACCAGCACCGCACGCTGTCCCAGCATCCTCGTGTACGCTGCCCACGCCCCCACGTGGACCCTGTGTCTGTTAATGGGCCCCACACTCTCAGCAGAGCTGCTGCCAAGCCACCCCAAGGAACCACCTCGTCTAAAGACACGGCAGCAGCCCAAGGCCAATGGCCCAAGTCTGCGACAATCCTCACGTCCCGCCAGCGACCCCCGCCAGCTCCGAGTCAACTATGCACAGAAGCCAAGCTTCTCCCCACCCTGCCCCGCCCCGCCCCGCCCCGCGACACTGGGAAAACCTCCGTGGCGGGCCCTGCGGCCGCGCTCACTGAAGCCGAGGTCAAACGCCCGACGGCACCACTCCTCGGCTCCCAGCGCGACGGCAGCCGGCAGCGCTCAGCGCGGCTCGCGCGGCCCACGGAGCCTGAGCGGATGCACTCCGCGCGCCTGGAGAAGCCTCCTCCCTCCCTCCCCCACACTCCTGCCTGAGCCCCGCCCCACGCGCCCGTGTGCTGCTCCCCGGGGCACGTGTAACTGAGCATGCGTGTGTCCTCCCCACCCACCCTTCCCCGCCAGGACCTAACCTAACCGTGGGGGCGGGTTTGTTTCTGCTGCACCCTCGGCGCCCGGCTGTGTGCCTGGCCCTCTGTCTGCGGAACGGACAGACCCGAGTGTCCACACCACTCGTTCTGTAAGTTTCTCTTCCCGTCCAATGTGTCCAAGGGACAACACCGGAGCACCAGCTACGGGTGCTAAAGCAGAGCCCGCGACAGGGTCCCCACCCCAAGCAGTCAGGTGAAAAAAACATCCAGGACACAATGCTCTCTCTCCCAAGCTGCCTCAGGGAGCAAGGCCCTCAGGCCACCAGGGTCAGCTGGGGACAGGAAGCATCGCGACAAGTGTGACAGGGGTGACGAGATCTGCCTGCGCTGCGCTGAGTGCGTCTTCGGGAGCGTGCCGGCTCTCGGACCCCTGAGGCGGAGCGCATCTCCCACCAGCCCCTCCGGGTCCCCCTCGCCGGCCCCCAGGCCCTCTGACCTGGTCTTGAGTTCGGAGGAGATATTGTCGAAGAAGGACTTGGACTTGTCGTAGTAGCAGTTGGGTCCCAGGTGGTCCTCCTCGGCAGGCGCCTCGTCACTCTGCGTCACCAGAGCCGGGTCCTTCTCCTCCCCTTTCTCCACTTTGTCATCTGCACAGAGAAGAACACCACCCCAGGATGCCGGGCCGCAGACAAAGCACCTTTCTACCAGGCAGGCCCTCACCGGCCCACTCCGCAGCTGTCCTCAGGCCTTGGTGACATGCTGCCAAGAGTGCTCTGTGCTAAGTGGCATTCTGCTTGTGGCTCCTGTTGGCCCTGTCCCTGGGCCATGCCATCCAATGTACTGTCACTCTGACACTGGCCACCATGCCAACAGCCCGCCCTCACACCACGGCGCCAGCGTCTCCCTGACCCGTTCTACAGACAATGCTCGGGAGGGCAACCACCACCTTCCGGGAACAAGTCGGACCTTTAAAATTCAGTTTCTTCTTGAACTCTTTGTCCAGCTCCTCACGGTTGAACTGGGCGTTTGCACTCTCGAAATCAAAGTCGCCTTCGAACTTGATGGTATTCTCCTTAACGTGAGTGGGGCGGCTCTGCCCCCTGGAGCGATTCCTGGTGCGTCTGTTCCCTGAGAGGAACGACAGTCATGGCTGCTGAGCCCTCCAGCCGGCGTTCCTCAGGGCAAGGCAGGGGACAGAGCAGCCCGAGGCGGCCCCAGACGGAAGCGGGCAGCAGCGCGAGCAGAGAGCACCGGGGTGGCCCGTGGGCCCAGGGCCCAGGTGGCGGCAGCTGTTACCTGATCTCCTCCTCTGGGGCCTTCTGTTTTCGTCGTTCACCTGCCCTTGGGTTTGCACTGCGGCCGGCGGGGCTACATCTGAGGCGCAAAAGGGAAGATTAAGGAAAGCAGCTGCGGGAGCGGAAGCCGGAGACGGAAACGCAGCACGGGGGCCCGCGGCGGGGCCTGCTCTGCGGGAGCGCGTGCTGTTCAGACCGGGGGCTGGGCTGTTTTATAAAGACCCCCCCCCCCAGGACACAGGGAGCCCAGCAAGGACAGGGGGCGCACCCGGGGGCACAAGCCGGGCAGTACCGCTGGCGCTCTTGGTGCCCGGCGGGGTCGGGCGCCCGTTGAGCTGCATCCCCACCGTGCCCTTGCCGGGCGATGGCTTCCTGGCGTTCAGGTTGTCGAGGGAACCGGTCTGGACGGCCTGCTCCACCATGGGGCTCTTGCCGACGGGGGCAGACGGAAAACCAGCTCCTGAGTCGGGGAGAGGATGAGGGTGTAAGACAAGCAGGAGGAGCGAATCTCGCACCCGGTACACACTTCGCTTTGGGCCAGCATGTCGGGCAGAAAAGAGGGGGTCCACTGCGCCTGGGCCGAGCTCCCAGGTGGCAACAAGGCTAGCTCAGCCTGGGCTCCCTGTGTCAGGAAACCCAAAGAAAAAAACACTGGACCACAAATGAGCACCTCACAGGCAGCCTAGAAATGACTTTCTGAAAACCTCAGGCTCTGGCCCCCAGGACACCGGTGAATTCTCGGTCTGGGCACGTATTTCACGCTGGTTCACGCTGGGCAAGAACCACCTCAGTCTGAGATTACCCAGAAAATGCAGTTGTCAGCCTTCGAAGGTAAAGTCTAGAACACTGTCATTTTTGCTTAAGGCACAATAAAACTACAAAGAATGAGGCAATAAAAGCTGAGCAGAGAGAAGTAACAGCCTGCATTGCTTTCGAGGGCTGAAGCTCTTCGCAGAGACGAAGGCTTCCAGGCTGCCCCAAGCACAGGAGACGAACGCTCCGCCGGGCCTCCCAGCGGGCCCCTGAAGCAGGAGGTGGAAAGACAGGGGCGCTGTGCACCACAGACCCGCACCCCACTCCAGCGCCTGCTGGCCACGTGGGGCTAGGCAGGGGAGTACGGAGGTTTGAGACAGAAAACGGGCCCTGAGTACAAGGTAACAAGCACGCGGGGTGCCCGACACGAGTGAAGACTGGAGCTTCCGCTTTCCACACGGGAAACTAACAAATGACTGTGATGAACTCCGCCGCCAGATCGAAGCACTCCCAGACCCAGCTGCAACGGCCTTCAAACGACACCTGCAGGCGTCCTCTGTGACAGATACCCACCTAGACCCCCTTCTCTAGCCTGTCGCCTGTCACCTTCCCGGAGCTACGCAGCTCCCAACTGCTTTCTGCTCACACCACGACTGCCCGGGACAAGAGCCTGGGCCTCTCTTTTTGTCACACCAGTGCGGTTAAAGCCACCTTGCCCTGCGAGCCATTTCATGTCGCTGGTGGTAAAAATGATGAACCATTCAGTGTAACTACCAAGCAGGGAGAAAACATCGCTGCTTCTGAGCCCCGCTGCACGGGCGTCGGTGCAGGACACAGAGCAACACAGGCGGTGACAGACCAGCAGTGGCTGTGCCACAGGCACTCCTGCTGCTGGGACCAGGACCCTGCAGGGTGAGGGCACGGCTCTGCCTCCGATGGCCACGCGTGTGGATTTCAGACCGCCAGTGACACCAGAACGCCGGGAAAGGCCAAGAGACGCCCCCAGGTGCTGCCACCGGGCAGACAGGTGATGTAAACCGGCGTTAGCAAGCCAGCCATCAAGCTTGTGCCGTTCACATGGCAACAGCTCAGGGCATTCGCCTTATTTTACAGCAGCCTTATCATACAAAGATAGCTGAGGCCCCGATTTTGATGGGTAAGGGATGGGCTATGGGTCCCAGAGCAGCTGTGAGTCGCTCAGGAGTGTCGCACCGCAATGCAGACCATGGGCGGGACCAGCAAAATCCCCTGGGGGAGCGGCCTTGTGTGCACAGGGCCGTTGCCCACACGTGGCAGGTGCAGTGAGGTCCGGACAGACCCTGGACTCAGGAAGAGCAAGCGGAGTGCCTCCCCGGTTCTTGCTACCCTTCCGTTAATGCTGTTAGCTAAGCTGGGACCCTGTTGAACCGAGGAGAAGCAGCTTAACTGACCCACTGGCTTAGCAAACTGTCTGCTACGGCTACTGCCACTCTGGTCTACTGGCTCCCCCTCGTGCTTAGGATGGCTTGCGAGACAGCATGCAGCTCTCCGAGACTGCGGTTACCCTTGGAAGCGAGCTGGTGTGGCTCTGAGCACAGGTCGGGCTCGGAAACGGGCTGTGGAGATGGAGAGGAGCTAGGGCTGGAGGCTGCGGCCGAGGCCGGCGGGCTGGCCAGCTTGTCTAAAAGAGGAAAAAGGAGAAAGAGCACAAAGAAAGGGTGCGGATGAGTAACGAGCAACTGGCCCCGCGCCCAGCAGGCTCAGGAAGAGCCAGGCATCTCGCAGGACTCCGCTCACACCAGCCTATGCTAGAAACAGGGTGCCAGGCGGAGAAGGGCGCTACCATGCTAGCAGCAGCAGTGGCGAGCAAGACGACATGATTTTCAGAAGCAGGTGGCCCGGAGAACTGTCTAGGGCCCGCTCGCACCCACTCCTGGAGGAGCAAGGTGGCTGGTCCCTGCTGACCCAACCTCGGGGCTTGGGGTCCGGCGGACGCTCCCCCACAGGTGTGGGGAACCCTTCCTCCAAGCTTAAGCAACCTGGGGAAACTGAACCGTTAAGCGAAGTGTTGCCGGCAGAACGATAAAGGGCGTGACACGTGGGCGTTGCACCTAACTTATACTCAGACGCTGGAAAACGTGCACGCGGCGGGAACTCGTCCGCAATCAGACCCCTCAGTCATCCCGTCTCTTAAGCGGATGCACCGTCGCTTTCACCTAGACTCGGGCTGACGTTCAGGGAACGCTGACGCGTCTGCCCCGAAACTGACTGCTGCCTCTCGTGCTCTCGGCTGAGCAGGCGTGAAACGTTCCAACTAGGGAGGCTGCACCGAGCACCATGCTAAGTGGGCCCTATGAGCTGAATGTGACAAGAGCAGTGTCCCCCCCATCAGGACCTGTGGCTCTGCTTCCTAGCGGTCCCAGCACAGGCAGTTCACCAAACAGAAACAGATCACTCACCTAGACCCAAGGACGCTGCATACTGCTGGCTAAGCAGGGAGCTGGCGGCCAGCTGGCTGTAGGGTGGCATCCCTCTGAAGGGGCTGTAAGGCACGTGTGGCTGGAAGGAGGCGGCCGAGCCCAGGGAAGACTGAGCAATGAGACACACAGGTGAGAGCAGCGCAAGGCCCTCCCGTCGCCCTGAGGCTGGGGAGCACTGCTCAGACTGAGAAGGGCAGCGGAACTGCCAGCCTGCGGCCCTGGAGGCCTCGCAGCACTCAGTGGGCGCAAAGCCGCCTTTCCCACCGTTCATCCCCAGCCCCGCCTGGTCCAGGTAATTCTCACGACCTTCTCCTAACTCAAGCCATCCAATGGCTGCCCACTGCCTGCCATCGGGTAGTCTAGGCAGAGATGCTACCCTCGGCTTGGCCCTGGAACTACGTGCAGCTCCCCAGGCCTCCCTCCTCCCTCTGCTGCTGTGCCCCAGAGTCCACCCATGGCGCGTCCGGTCCCAGGATGAGCTGCCAAGGAGCCCACGAGTGCGGAAGTCCCGAGTCCGGAGAACGCTAGCCCAGGTTCCCTGGTGACCCTAGCCAAGGCGCCGCGACACCACGGCAGGGCAGCTGAGCATCCCGCCAGAGCTGAGAGGGCAGGTCCTGCCGTCCCCGCTGGCATCTGTGCCGCTCGCACCGTGCCACTGCGACGGAGACTGGCCGGAAACTAAGGCCAAACGTGATCCCCCCGGCACCCGCACATTCTTCCTCCCGCCCCTCTCCCATGCACACACCGACTTCACTCTCCAGCACACGGTCCTGCTGCAGGAATTAAGCCTCCACAACACCGACGGCCCAGACGAAAGTTTAACAACTTCCCACGGAAAGGCCCCCCGAGTTGAGCTCCCTGGCCACACGGATGACCCCGAGACCCACCGGAAAGCAGCAGCTCGCAGGGAGCGTGCCCGCACAGGAGCCCAGCCCCGCACTCACCTGGACGATGGCGGGGTCCTGCGGGAGTGTGTGCTGAGCTTTCGGGGGCTCACACACGGTGATGTCCTTGATGTCGCTTCCCCGGAAAATGATGTACTCGTAAATTTCCTCTCTCGGAGGGGCAGGCCTGTCTGTGGGGCGGTCTTCAGTACCGAAGGACCTCACTTAGGGTGGAGAAAAACCGTTACGCCGTCGTCCTCGGCCAAGGGCTTCCACCAATACGCTCCTCCCGCAGCTCCCGCGTGTCCCAAGAAACAAGTGGCCACAGCTCCGATTTCTGTGTTTCTACTACTCCAACCATTTCCCACGGAAGACTCCTACAAGACCCCGGTCGGCAAAGCTCCAGAAAGTTCTAGGTCTCAGACGACAAGGAACGACGCACAAGCCTGGCAGTCTCGTGACGCTTGACGTTCTCAGGTGCGAACGTGAAAGGCCCACTGCTCGTGGGACGGGGTCTGCTCCGCAGAGCCCTCCGTCCTCGTGTCACTCAGCGGAGTAAAGGATCCCTACGGCTACCGAACCCTCAGGACACACCACCCAGGGAGTCTGCGTTTTCAGGAGAGAGGCCCCCTTTCACCCACAACCAGCTGGGAGGTGTCAGAGAAACAAGGGGCTCAGAACTGGCCCACACCACCAGCTTCTGCATCCTCGCCCCACAGCAGGGCTCAAAGAGCCCCAGCAAGTTGCTCCCTCTCAGGTGTCCTTCTCAGGTGTGGGGCAGAGCTGGGCCAGAAGCAGCTCCTCGACCACCTGAACGCAACTCCGGCTGAGGAACCCCGGGACTACTCTGGCCTGTTTCTCCAACTGGGATCTCAAGTCAAACGAGACTAAGTGCCAAGGACACAAGTGAACGCACATCTCGTGACACCGCACCACCTCCTGGAGCAGTGAGGCCTGCCTACCCCAGATCCGGCACTGGGCTCGAAGAGGAGACATTCCTGGGTCTGGAATGCCTGTGTCCCCAAGGCCGGGTTCCCTCTGACAAGGAACACTTAAGCTGCGTCCCAACGTTTAAGGCCAGGTCTGGCCTCTCCAGCCTAACAAGAGCCATCAAACAATCAGGCCTCCTGCAGACCAGGCAGCACTGAGCACTTCTCCCTAGGAGGCAGGGGATGGACACTCGCCATCTTTCCTGGAGGATGAAGACAAAGAAACTTTGCGGCCACCTCCTGCCTCCACAAGCCCAGTAAAGATTCGGGGCCAGTTTAGAACCAGACTACAACCACCTTCTCCTAACTCTCTCGGGGACTTCGGTGTGGTCACCAGCGCCTACAGGCAGGGATCTGTCACACAAAGATAACCCTCCGGCTGAACGCCTGGGCCAGGGCAGGCAAGCGCTTCGCGCCGGGCAGCGAGCTGCCGACGGGGGCTCCGGTTTCGGCAGGAAGTTCCGTTAAAACGTGGTATTTGTTCAGGCTCAAGGCCCCAGCCGCTTAATGGATTCCAGAAGGTCTTGCAGGAGCCGAGTTTTCTCACTCCCAGCTTCGTGGGGAGGCCCCGGGGAGACGCGGGCCCCTCGCCCCGCCCTCGCAGGGAGGGGGCTCCGCGCGCAGGCCGCCCCGCCGCCAGGTGGGGAGGACGCAGCCCAGCGACCGCGACCCCCACCTGCAGAGGTGGCTACGCGGCGGAGGGGCGGTGTCGCGGGAGCCGGACCCTCCCCCACCTCCCCGCCCCACCCCCGGGCTGGGCGGGCCCGTCGCACACAATACCGCCGGGGCAGACCATTGTGCGGGCCCGGCCCCGGGGGACGGGGCGGCGCGGGGGGGGGGCGGGGCGCCCCGGGGGGCCGCGGGAGGGGCCGCCCGGGCGGGAATACCGCGGGGGGCGCCCCGGGGGTGCGGCGGCGCCGAGGCCCGGGCGCCCCGGGGGCGAGGTGCGGACGGGCGGTTGGGGCGGCCGCGGGCCGCTACCTTTGGCGAGCGCCACGGTGGAGTTGTCCGTGTCGATGGTGTACAGTATGCCCTCGTAGCGAATCTGCGCCTTGGAGATGAGGCTGATCTTGCTGCCCAGGTACGGGGTGCCCGACGAGCCGCTCATGGCGACGGCCGCCCGCCCGGGCCGCTCACCGCCGCGCAGTCGCCTCGCCGTCCGCTCCGCCTCCGCCGCCTCCGCCTCGGCGCCGCCTCACCGCCGACCGAGGGGCTCGCGCGGGGACCAGCGAGCGAGCGGCGGCGCGCGGCCGGGGTCTCTGAGGAGAACGCGGGGGAGGAGGGGCCGCCGCAGCCACATCCGGGGCCTCGCGCCGCCACGCCCCGTCCTCGCACGCTCGCCTCCCATTGGCTCGCCGCGCCGGCCGCCCTTTAAATATGGCCGCGCAGCCAGCCCGGGGGCGGGCCCACGCTCCGCGCCTGCGCAGCGACGGCCGCCGGCTCGAGGTTTCCCCGACTCCCCGCCCCCCTCCTCTATGGGCTCCCGGCAGGCCCCGCGCGGACTGGGCGCTCGAGACCCGGCGGGGCGGGCGCAGATGGGGGCGGAGCCCCAGGCCCCGCCCGCCGCGCGTGTCGGCCCCGCCCCGGCGTCGCGAGCTGGTGCACTGTGAATTCCCCCCCGCGTAGCCTCGGTTCCCCTCCGCATTAGCGCGCCGGGACAGCTTTTCCCGCCCTGGGAAGGGCCTGCTGGCCGGGGCGCGCCCCGGGCCTTCCCTTCCCCAGCTCGGGCGGGCCGGGGTTCCTGCCCGCGGGGCGAAGGCGGGCCGCGGTGCGGGGATCCTTGCCCCGCGTGGTGAAGGCGGGAGCCCTTGTCCTGAGAGTGAAGCGGGGGTCCATAGGGCCCATTGTCTCGGGGGTTGAAGGAGACGGTCCCAGTCCCGCGAGGTGAAGGTGGGGCCGCGCTCTGGGCGTGGGGCGCAGTAGTAGCTGCGTGTTACGAGCGCTTCCGGCGCGTCAGCCACTAAATATAACAAGCTGAGCGCAGCTTCTCCTTTAATCCTGCCCCTCCCCCAAAGCTGCAGTGGCGTTCCCTGTCCCTTAAAATAAATCCAACCGGCCACCAGGGCCTCAAAGCCCCGCCTGACCTGTCCTGCCCGCCGCCTTGCCCGGCTGGCCCCGCGGCCTGGCTGGGCCTCTCTGAGAAGTAGAGAAACGGGGCCGCCGCGCGCGTTGGCTCAGACCCAGTCTGACCCGCGCAGCACCCCACTCCAGCAGAGATTGTGCAAGCGCCTCTATGCTGGCTTTTCGTTGGCCTCTCCCTCTTGACGGTACGCATCAGATCAGGGACCAATACTGGGGTCCTGAAAAATATTTAGTGGGTGGTGAGCTGTATTTTATAAAATGAAACAATAAGAGGAAATGTCAGAGAGCCTTCCACAGACCTGAGTGCTCTGTGAAGTAGTTCATTTATGCATATGGGTATGTACACACATTTGAGTGAGTACTCGGTCGAGATGTGACATGTATTTCCTACCGTGAGGGCTACACAAGAAAGGGAAGTTCCAGCAGAGAACTTAATGGCGAGCGAGATGGGCGTCTGCCTCCCCACTTACAGAGGGACACAGGGCCGTGGGGGAAGCAGGCAAATCACAGACCTAGCAGCTCTTATCCTGGTGACCCCACATCTGCACCTGGCAACAATCCAGTAAGCCAACAGTAATGAGTTTGAGAAAAGGGAGAATTAGAAGAAGTCTTCAAAATTTACCTGCCAGGATTTACCTGTACATTCCAGAATTGCTTCTTGGCTCCCGGAAAACTGTGCTGATGAGAACAGAGTTAGCCCAGCCCCAGTGGGAGCTTTCCTGGGACCCGCATTTGGCCCCTAAAAGCGAGAAGAGACTCTTCTTTAGCACAGCACAACCTTCCCAGGGGCGCACCTGTCTGTGGGTGGCGCTGCCCCAGGTCTCCCGAGACCTCAGCAACCGTCCAATCTGGCGGGCCCGTCTCGTCTGGTGGTCCCCTGCACCAGACCAGATCTCCTTCCCCCAACTTCAGGGTCCAGAACATGACTTGCCCAAGGTCACAGATTCTATGCCTCACACCTTCAGGAGTCTGAGCCACAGCCTCTGTGTGTGTTGGGGATGGGGCTGCATTCTTCATTAATAGGAACTGATTCTTGGAAACAGGACCTGGATCTGGAGCCCCAGGACCAGGGTGGGGTGCAGTTCCTGGAAACCTCCCGGAGCTCGCCAGGCTCTTGGGTGGGCAGCTGGGTGGCTCCTTGAAGACAGAGCAGGCAGGACAGAGGCTAAAAATGCCCGTGGTGCGGGTCCAGGAATGCCGACTTTTCCTGTCGTGCCTCGGTGGCCTGCCCAAGGTGGAGGGCATTTGCCGAAGGTCTGAGAGTGGGGGGCGGTCGTGCAGAGACCTGAGCTTGACCCAGGAGCCAGACGCTGTGGTTTGTTTTCTGGGCGGGGGCACACGCGCCCAACACCACCACCCTAACCAGCTCTTCACAGTGCCCACCCACTTGGACATCACCGAGCCTTGACCTCCAGAGCGAAAGGGTGACGAGAGACGAGCTGAAGAGCTGGAAGATGCCCTGCCTCAGTGTCTCCATTTGCCAAAGGGAGGTTTGAGCTCCGCTTCCCATCACATGGGTGGACGTGAGGGTCCTGGAAGACAATGCTCATGAAGGGGCCGGGGGCCCACGCAGGGGAGACCTGGCGTGCAGAGAGGACCGGAGGCAGCTGGTGAGGTTTCTAGTGACAAGCCACGTGCGAAGCGCCTACTGTGTGCAGAGGAGAGTGAAGCTGTCCCTAATGAAAGCAGGTGTGGCTGCGTGGACACGGGACCCTGTCCTGGGTTCCATCACCAGTCCAGTTGGGGTCACACGGGCAGAGTCCTGCGGCAGGTAAGGGGCGCATCGCAGAAAACCATTTTGTGACTCGTGTGCCCCCGAGGAACAGTGGGCGGCACAACATCACCTTCACAGGTGTTGCTGTCTTGCAGGTGCGAAGCAGAGCAGGTGAGTTGATTCAAAGCAGTGCGAGTGGGTGACAGGTGTTCCGCAGATACAGCCGAAACCAGGTCAGTGGCCTGACGTGCAGGACCGTGCCCGCGAAGCCGGACCTCGCCTGCCGCCTCCTCTCCTTCAGGACCTGGCACAGGGAGAGACAAGCCCATCTACAGAGGGCAGGGATGGAGCTGAGGGATGTCAGTGGGCTGGGTGCAGGGGTCAGGGCCGGCTGTGAAGCTGTCGTGTGCTAATAGGTGGCCGAGCAGGGAAAGGGCCTGGGAAGCCCGGGGGGAAGGCGTGTTCAGGGCCCCCCCAACCCATGCGTATGGCCCGAGGGCACAGCCAGGAATGGTCCTCAGGTCTGACCTGCCCCCTGAAGGATGACGGAAGTCACCATGGCCATGGGGGACGGGACCGAGTAGTGTGGGTCAGGGGAATGTGGGGCTCTGGGCGTTCCTCTGAGCATACCGCCCCACGCACTTGGGGTCGTTTCTGTGTGTCAATAAAAGATAGTTCTAAAGAGCGAATGGTGATGCCGACCGTTCGTGGCGGTGTCTTCCCTGGTGGAAGACGCTGGGCGCAGTGTGGGGCGGACGTGGGCCGCACAGAGGACAAGCGGCCTGGCCCCCTGCGTGCATCACGGGCAAGCACGACACACGCAGACCGCTAGATGCCAGGACGGCGGTGTGTGGGGACCGCATGGCTGCTCGCGGTCCGAGGGGAGCTTTCGCGGCTGGCCACGCGTGCTGGTCACACAGGTGCATGGTGTTTGTGAAAGCTCACCGCGCCGCACACTCCTGACCTGAGCACTGTGTGTGTGCGTGTCACACTTGGAGCCAATTTGTCACACTCTTACTAAGTGGCCACAACGAGCAGTGCGTCCTGAGCCCCGCTGCGCCCCAGCCCCAGCGCCTGGCCGGCCATGCGTGATCCCCCCGCCCCGCTCCCCGCGGTCCTGGGAGGTGCGATGCTGCTGCCCCTTCAGAGGTGAATGAAGCGGCTGAGGCCAGGTGCTCAGCCAGGACCACGCAGCCAGCGTGGGGCAGGCGTGGGACTCTGGAGTCTGGCTGCCGACCTACATGCTGCCTCACGGCACGCAGCCTGGGGCACAGACACCAGCTGCCTGTCCGCTCTACGGCCGCCCCAGAAGCGGGCAGGAGATGACGCTGGGGGAGGCAGTGAGTTGAGGGGCTCTCTCCTCTTGCCTTCTGTCCTCTCTTGAACCCATGTACAGGATGCAGGCTGAATTCTGGGGGTGGCCGTGGGGACCTGAGGGTTGAGGCTCCGAGCTTGGCGCTCGGCTTTGTGCCTGCTGGGATGCGAGTACCAGTCTGGCAGAGCCACCACCTCAGGTACAGTCACGTACATAAAGGAATGCTGGCGGAGGCCAGGACACACACTCCTGGCTCCTGGCTCCCCAGAGCCTGTCCTCCCGTGATGGCACTCTGAGGGCCCCTCATCCGCGTGCTCAGACACTGCGTTTTCACGCTGGTTGAGGTCTGACTCACTAACACCATAAACCTTCCCTTCTGTCACCTTGAGCACAGAGTCTGGATCGAGGTGCAGGGCGGCAGGAGATCATGTGCATGAAGAACCCGTGAGCACCCACGTGGGTGCCGGGCGCCCGTTGCCGTGAGGCAGACACGGCGCCTGCCCGTTGCCCGGGCCGCGTGTCGGCGGGTGGAGCGGGGCTGCGCCCCAGGAGGACCGGGTCTCCATCCGGGGCCTCCTCCCGTTTTCCGGCAGGCGCCAGCAGCTGGGCGGGGATGAGGGCGCCTGAGACGCATTCGCCGTGTGGCTCGGCGCGTTCACGTGCGCGATCGCGGACGTCCGTGAGCGCGCCAGTCTTCCCCAGCCAGCGAACTGTGAGTGCCACGTTCCCCGTGGGTGTCCGGGGTCGGGCGCGATGGCCACGCACCGCAGAGCCGCGGCGGGGTCCGCGCGCCTCCGGCTGGGCGGGCCGCAGCTGCACTCACTCTCGCGCCTGTTTAAAACTAGTCCCTTGAGATGCCGCTCACACCCGTGACCATCTCCCACTTTGCGTAGCTCAGTAGCGTTTGGTACATTCTCAGAGTTGTGCAACCATCACCACTGAGTAATTCTAGAACACTCCATCGCCCCCCCCCCAAAGCCCCTTAGCCATGAGCAGCACTGCCCCTGCCCCTCTGGCCTGAGACGAGACAACGCTGTGCATTTGCCGGCTCCAGACTTTCCACGTCTGTGACCGGCTTCTGTCACTTAGCACACGTTTGCGAGTGTGTCCGAGGCTTATCCACCCGGCAGCGGTCCTTCGTGTGGCCGCGTGACGTTCCGCTGAGTGATCGTCATCAGTCGCTGGACGTCAGGGTTCCGGCCGCTGTGAGTAACGCTGCTGTGGACACGGGCTTCGTGTGGCCATAGTGTTCACTCCTCCCGGGTACACACCCAGGAGGAGTTGCTCACTCCCACAGCGGTCCCGTGTTTGACTTCATGAGACATTGCCAGACGGGGTCCCACAGTGGTTGCGGCTCCTTATGTGCCCACAACGACACGCGAGGTGGGACCCAGCCGGGGTTTGATGCTCTCTAGGGACTGGCGACCCCCCACCCCAGAAAAAACTGCAGTGGGGTGGGGGTCGCGGACACGCAGCCTGCCTCCTCCTGGCCGGTGACCGGCAACGCCCAGTCCTGCAGCCTGCGCCTGCCTCAGTTGTCGCCTCTGCAGGTTCTGGGGGCTCACGCAGGGACACGACCCGTGCTCTCGTTCCTTCGGGGTCTGAGCCCCTGGTCACTGGTCGAAGGCAGGGGCGGCTGCTCTGTTTATTATCAGTCATAGCCATGCAGGGGGCACATGGCGCCAAGGGGGCCTGGGACCCCCTCAGAACCCAATCCCACAGGACCCCCCCATCTTGGCTGTCCATGCTGGCTGGGCCTTGCAGCTCCTCTGGGGGTACAGCCTCTCTCCCCCAGCATCAGCCCAGCCATGCTGTGACTTAACTCTGCTTACAAGACTGGTCCCCTGGGGAGGGAGTGGGGACAGCTCCTCAGAGAGGCACCTGTTGACTCCCCAGGGGGGCATGGGCTGGCTCTAGATGGAAGGGCAGGCCGTGGCTGCAGGCCAGGTGCTTCAGAGGACTCAGACTCTCCAGGAACACATTCGGGCCCCCCAGGGCTCTGGGGCTCCCAACCAGGGCACGGGAATGGCACAAGGGTCACCCCTCAGGTGACACTGTTTTTGATGTCCAGGCCCTGCGCTCATCTGCATTTGAACTTGAGCTTTTTCTGCTTCTGCCTGAGATGAGGGCCCCTTTGAAGTTGCTAATGAGACTTGGGGCCCTGGCTCTGAGTTTTCAATTGTGTGTTAATTGCCCTCAGCTTGTCATTATCGGCTCTAAGTCAATGCAACCAGTTAACAACCCTGCCGGTCATTATCCCCTCCCTCCTCTACTTTACAAACAACTGACTTGTTGGAATCTGGCCCTGGGCTGGCCTCTGGCTGCTGCAGCCCCTGCACCAGCCCCTCCTCCCAAGTCATCCAGAGAAAGCGTTAGTTAGCCGGGCTGTGCGTGGGCGGGTGGGTCGCAGGTGGGTCATCCTCACTGACCCGTGCTGAGAGAGCCAGCCGGCAAACCCCTCTTGCTGGACCACCCACTCCTAGTCTCACCTCATCTGGGGAAGCAGGTGCTCAGGCACAGCTGGGAATGCAGTTTTATGGAAAAGTCACACCTCCGAGAGGAGAAGAGGCGGCAGCCGCAGGGGCAGCAGGGACCATGGCTGTGCGGTGCAGGTCCCGGGGACAGCTCCGGAGCACGCGGCCTGTTGGAGGGGTCACCTGTCTTTGTCTCACCTCCCTGCTCAGCACCCGGGGAGTCACCCGAGAAGAGTGTGACCAGGCTCGAGCCTGACCGCCGCACTCCCACAGCTGGTGGGTGTCCTTTTTCGGAGGGGATCGATGGGAACAACGTAGCCCAGAGGCCGCATGGAGAGGCCGTCTGTGGAATCCGTCCCTTCTGGGAAAGCCCTCAGCATTGCCACCGCGCCCCACGTCGCGGAGAATAACGCACTGCCTGTGGGACGCTGGCCTGGTGGTCCCCAGACTGGAGCCCTCCGTGCCCACCCCCTGGAGGATGGACACACACGTGCGGGGTTCCAGCCACGGAAGCCGCGGCACGGGCCTCAATCACCTGCGCGTTCACCAGAGTGCGGGCGAGCCGCGCCGGCTGCTGAGGGGAGGGGCCCTGACACAGGCCCGATCGGCGAGACCCCGCGTCACCGTCGGACCCCGCGAGTCCACTCCGAGGGACGCACAGAGCCACAGGAAATGAGAACGCGCCACGCGAAACCTCGGGCACGAGTGTGCATGGCAGCACTGTGCCCCCGCGCGGACATGGCCCACCTGCCCGCCGGCGGCGGAGGGACCAGCACGGCGGGCTCCGCCCTGCGACGCGGCACTGCTCAGTCGTGGTAAGGGGCAGAGGCTGACAGCCACCACCACGCGGACGGACCCAAAGCCGGGACGCGGAGCAAAATCAGGACGCGGTGCGTGACATCGCTTCCTCGAAGTGTCCAGAACGGCAACTCCTTAGAGACAGGAAGTAGACTGGTGGTCGCTAGGGGCCGGGGCAGGGGGAGGACAGGGACAGGCAGCTCGAAGGTTTCCTTTCAGGGTGACGAAGGTGTTCAGGGGTTGGGCAGTGCTGGTGGCTGCACCACACTGCGAAGGCGCCTAATGCCGCCCGACTGTTCACTGTAACGCGGTTAGGTGGTGAATTTGATGTTGCATGAATTTTACCACGATAAAACAAAATCAGCCCCATCCCCCCAAATGAAACTGAAAAATTGGGAGGGGCAAGGAAATGGTATAATCGCCGGCTCCCGGTTCTGGTGGCCTTAAGCCAAGTCCCTTGCCCTTCCTGGGCTCCGGGTTCCCTCCTTACAGAGTAGAGCGAGGGGTTGGGTTTGAGGCTTCCCAGCTCAGAAAGCTGAGTACATGCAGATGAGCCCGGCACATCCCTCATCGCCTGTCATTCAAGTGTGACACTTACAAAAAACCACAGACATCGACACATTCTCTCAAACCGAACACACCCATCCCATGCTGTTCAGTGAATAGACCGTTGATGGGCGTTTGGCTTGTATCTAGTTCGGGGTGGTTATGAACAGGGCCAGCCCTCGCCCCAGGGCACAGAGGATGCATTTTGCTGGGGGGCTTGAGGGGGATTGGCGAGGGGGAAGGGCCGGGCTGCAGGCTGAGCAGTCACATGGCTTTGGTAGGAACTGCCAGTTTCCGAGGTGATCCGACCAAATCCTGCGCCCCCCCCCCCCCCGTGTGGGTTCCCGGGAGCTCGGTCGTCGCGGGGGCTCTGCGTTCGCTTGGTGACCCACGTGGCTGCGTTCCTTCTCAGACCCGATGGTCCCGTGCCCGCCAGAAGCGACTTGTGTCCTGCATGCATCTCACTCTGTGGGCTGTCACGTGTTTGTTTTTTAACCACGACTTTCCAGTTTTCCAGTGCCGTTTTTCATGAGATGTTCTTCATGCAGCCCAAGCTATTAATTTTTTTTCTTTAGCGCTTCTGGAGCTTATTATTATTATTATTATTATTTTTTAAATCTTCGCCTACTCCAAGATCATAAACATGTTTCCTTCTAAAAGTTTTGTCGCTCTACCTTTCACATTGAGGTCTCGGAGTCAGCCGGAATCGATTTCTCTGTGTGGTGTGAGGCCTGGGCCAAGTGGCTTTCGTCACCCCCATGGGTGGCCGACTTACCCTGCAGCATCTACTGACAAGCACGTCGTTCCCACACTGCGAGGTGTCACCCC
Source organism: Rousettus aegyptiacus (assembly GCF_014176215.1). Lineage (NCBI taxonomy): Eukaryota > Metazoa > Chordata > Mammalia > Chiroptera > Pteropodidae > Rousettus > Rousettus aegyptiacus. The sequence continues at coordinate 1,210,239 of NW_023416287.1, forward strand.
TTTGGCTGCACAGAAGGGAACGTTCTTCTGGACTCCGGGCTCTTCGGCCGGCCCGCTCGCCTGCCCTCGTCCCGGGCCTCGCGGCCTCCACCGCTGGGGCGGTCCCGCTCCGCAGCAGCGTCGCTCCGTCGAGGTTACCTCGGCTGTAGCTGACCTCCTGCACTTCCGTGTGAACGTTAGAATCTGCACGCCAATCTCTAATCTAAGTATCATCCACTGCAGTTCTACACCTCGCTCTCACCTCAGCCCGCGCATTTTGATGATGTATTTTCAGTAACTTGCTGTTCCAAATAGTTCCGGATTTCCCTTGCGATTTTTTTTGACCCAAGGGTTATTTAGATATTTCCAATTATTTGGGGTTTTCACAGTGTCTCGTCGATTTTAATTTCATTGCAATGTAACCAGCAAGCATATTCTGTATGATTTCAATCCTTTTACATTGATCGAGACTTGTTTCATGGCCCAGCATTCGATGTATCTTGCCAAACGTACTGTACGCAAAAACAAATCGTTGGGTGTCCTGTTTGATAAATATCAGGTCAAGATAGTTCATTGTGCTGTTCAGTTCGTTTGAGTCCTGAGTTTTTTGCTCCCCTGTTCTTCCCATCATTTGAGGGATGGTGTTAAAATCTCCAACAATGGTTGTTGAATTATCTATTTCTCCACTTAATTCTGTCCATGTTTGCATCATGTGTTTGGAAGCTGTTATGAGACACCTGTCGACCCTTTGTCCCTTCTTATCTTGACAGTACTCTGCATTAAAGTCTCTTTTATCTGATGTTAATATAACCTCTCCAGGCTTTTTAGGCTGTTTTCAAGATATATTTTTTAAAAGTGGCTCTCTCGTAAACAACAAATGGCAGGGTTTTGCTTTTTTATCCTTTTAATTGAAGTGCTTAGCGCTTAGTGCTTAACGTTGAATATGATGATTAATTTGGAGCGATTTAGGTTTATCATCTCTTTGTTTTAGGTTTGTTCCTTCTAAAATGTACTTTTTTGTTTCCTTTGAGTTATTTGAATATTTTTAGCAATCTGTTTTTGTTTATCTGTTGGATTTTTAGCTATACTTTGTGATTTTTTTTTGGTGGTTGCTTTAGGGATTACAAGACACATCCTTAACTTTTTGGTCTTTTCTAATTTAATACTGTACCAACCCGTGTAAAATGTAGTGTTCTTTTAATTCCACAGGTCAATTTTTTTTTTTTTTGCTGTAGTTGTGTATATTATATCTGCATATGGTTAAACCCCACAATTCAATGTTATAATTTTTGCTTTAAATAGACATATGTATTCTAGAGAAATTTAGGTGAAAAACAGTCTTTCATTCTTTCCCCGGTGTCTGTTGCTTTTCCTTCTTTCCTGATGATCTCGTTTCTATCTGGTACTGTTCTCCTTCAGCCTAGAGAATTTCTTTTAGCCTTTCTTGTAATGTAGGTCTGCTGGTTGATCGATTCCCCTAATTTTCTTTTGCATCGAAATATCTTTATTGACCCTCATTCTTGAAAGGTTGTTTGGCATTGTGCAAATGGATCGACAGGCTTTCTTTCCGTATGTTAGAGGTGAGGTCTCGCTGTCTTCTGGCCTGCGTGGTTTCTGACGACAAGCCGTCAGTGGTCAAGTCCTCGTTCCCGGCATGTGTTTTTTTTTTCCTGTGGCCACTTTTAAGTTTTTCCTCTTTACCTTCGGTGTCCTTGTTCCCTGCAATGAGCGATTCTAAGAAAGCCGCCGACGGGCATCGTGCTGAGGAAGAGGAGGCTGGCGGCGTCATGCCTTCCTAGCTAAGGGGGACTTGAGAGGTCACCACGCCCAGTGAGGGGACTTACTTGATAGCAAGGCCGTTTCCGGCTTGAACCTGGGTGGTCAAGATGTCATGGAGAAGCCGACCTGTCGGATGCCAGTGAAGGGAAGTTCCTACCTAAACTCCGAAGCAAGCTCTTCTCTGAGCTAACCTGGTCAAGTCCGCACGCAGTGGCTGTGGTTAGCCTTTAGTGGGAGTCGGCCCAGAGACTGTTGTAACGGGTCATTCCCGAGTGCGCAGACAGCCCCTCCTCCCCAGACATTCAGGTCGATTTGGAGAGGCAGCCTGACCGACTCTGAGGAGCGGCCATCTGTGCAGCGTGGTCCTGCTCTTCTAGAGGCCGTTGTGGACGAAAGGCTGGTCAGCTCAATGTGGCAGTCTGGGAAGAGGGGCGCTGGTGTGTGTCAGCTTTAAGGCAGAGTCCTGGGTTTTCAACCTGACCGCCCCAGGAGAGGGACCTTGGGCCATTTCCCTGACCTGAAGAAGCTTCGTTCCCTCCCCTGCATCAGAGGCTTAGAACAGAGGAAGTGCTCAGAGTGTCGCTTTGTTATTTCAGTGGCCACCAGAGCAGATTTGAGCATTGTCACTGTCTGGGCAAGGCAGGACAGTGTCTTGACCAGTGGACTCCATTCCAGACCCACCAAGTCACAAGCTGTCTCAAACTCCAGCCTCTCACAGCCAGGCCCTGGGGCAAGGTGCCGGTCAGGTGGGGGAGCATCTTCTGCTTTGCCCACTAAGCCTTTTCTCTGTAAGGGGGCTAACTGGTCACCCGGTGTATTGGGTTGACCCGTGTCCCCCCAAATTCATGTCTGCCCAGCACCTCACGTGACATTATTTGGAAATAGGGCATTTGCACATGTGATTAGTTAAGGATCTCATTTTGGATGAACTCATTTTGGATTTCAGGTGGGCCCTAAATCCAATGACATACAGAGAGACGCTATGTGACTAGAACAAATGTCCGTTAAGTCCCATTTGTGATCATGCTCGGAAGATCCTCAGACACGGAAGTGTCAGTGTTCACAGATCATGACCTTGTCCCTAGGGTGTGGCACATCCGCAGAGTTTGCAGTGCTAAGAAGCACAGCTGGGGTGGGGAAGTCACCCAGGTGAATAGGGGCCCCGGGCCACCAACTGTCATCAAGCTGCATTACTTTTTTAAAACTTGTTTTATTATGTAGCATTTTAGGCAGACAACAAAAACAGGTAATATAACAAGCGCTGAATATTTTTCATGCAGCGTTGAAAGTGTTGACTCTCGATTATGTTCTTATGTTTAAGTGAGCGTGTCTGACGCTTTCTGTATTTTATTGAAAAGACGATATGCTGCTTAATAAACTTAAAAAACCCACCCAGATGCCAGCCTGGGAGGCTGTTTTTTTTGCCTCTGACCTTGTACATCTGAGGTGTGACTGTGGCAAGGATGTAGGTTTCGGTTTTGGCATTTTCACAGCAAACATTTTCCATATTTAAACATGGTGCTTATATTTATACTTTTTTCATTTTTTTTTTTAATCTCCGTGGGATTTTACTTTCAAGCTATGGAAGTCATAACTGCTTGTGGTAACAAGTGAAAACACAGAGATACTCGGAGAAATCTCAAGTCCCCAGAGTGACAAGAGGTTGGTAGCGTCTCCCCAACCACTGTGAAGGTGAGGGGAGGAGCCCAGTGGCTTCCGCACTCCTGGTCACACTCTCCAGGTGGGCAGCGCTCCAGAGCGCAACCACGCAGCTGCGTGAACCATCTGCAGCTCCCACCATTCCCTGGGGGCGCAGAAGGCCCTGGACCCGGAATCGGGGTGGTAGAGGGCAGGGCACAAACTCCTAACTTCCCACACTTCCTGCTGGACCGGAGAGGGCCCCAGAGGCCTCTGGGGGTGATGTCAGCACCAATGCGGGAGAGGCCTGGTGCAGAGGGGAGGGGCCTCGGCGGGCACAGAAGGATGCTTGGAGTCCAGTTCGCGGAGGCCGCAGACTACAGCGGGTTAGGGGGGCGGGGGAGCCTGGCGGACCTTCAGGGAGCTCGGTTCACCGCCCGTGGGGACGCAGGAACAGCCTGAGGTGGCCCGTGGACCATTCTGTACTAAGGGTCTCTGAAACGTAATGGGGGCAGACTTGAGAGTGGGCCCCCACCCCCGCAATCACACAGGCCTGCCGGGGCCTCAGGATCTGGGTTTCACTTTCTTGGGGCATCCGGTGTTCTGCCTGGTAGCACCCCCGACCTGAGTGTTTTGAGGGTGTAGACTATGGCAGACCCTCTGTTTCCCACCACAGATGTCGCACAGAGGGGCTGAAGTTGGTCTGCTGACACTTTTATTGGGTCCACTTTAAAAATTTTATTAGTTGTCTACATTTCAAGATCACGAGATCTTACACACAATTCCGTGTCTGCTGCTGTTTGAAAACCAGACTTACGGCCCAGACGGGACTCAAGGCGCGGCAGGCTCACCGTCCCCCACCCTGGGTGGTCCCTTCCTCTCCTGTCTTTTGGGAATGCAAGTTCAGGTGCAATATTCCAGTTATACTTGAAGGATTTGCTTCAGACATTGCCCCCCACCCCCACCCCCTTTCCAGATCTCCAATCCCTATTGCTGTCTACAAGCTGGGGGAGGGGACAGCAGGTACCCAGGTGACCCAGACGTCAGCCCCGGGGGTTGAAAGACTGCGTGGAGCCCACACAGGGGCCCAATAAGATGGGCTGGGGAGAATCAGGATCTTGTTAGGCTGGCCGGGAAGAAAATTTACCGCGTCAACAGCTTCTCCCATTGTGCTGAGGCCTGTGTCCCCCTAGCAGGAGCCTGATTCTGTGACCTCTCACTTGTCACCGAGGCCTAAGACCACTTCTGTTTGGGATTTTCCAAAATAGGGACAAGAAAACCACTGAAAATGTCCCAGAACACGATCTTTCTGTAAAAAACACATACCACCACCATCACCCTGCCACGAAAACACCCTCGAAAACAAAAGAAACCCAAACGCACAGACAGAACTTCGTCTGAAAATTTTTTATAGAAAACATGATCGTAAACATGACCTCAGATGACTTACAGAAAATAAGAAAAGACCCTCCAGACCGGCCTGTCCCCGCACCCGCAGTCAGCTCACCTAATAATCTGAGACACGCGTGTGTGGGTGGCCACGCGGCCGCATGAAATGGCAGTCACTCCGGGGAGGCCCCGGGTCGACTCTGCCGGAACGGGCCCTACTCGGGGCTCGGCGGTGCTCCCGCGCGCGTCCCGCGGCCTCGGGAGCCGTCCCCGCGCTCGGCCCGAAGCCCATTTACTGCGCGCGGGCGGGATCACGGACGCGCGGCGGGCCGGCGGCCGAAGGGCAGGCCCGCACTCGCCCCGCCCGGTGTGCCCGCTCCGCAGCCCCCGCCCTACCCGGCCCAGGCCCAGGCCCAGGGCCAGGCCCGAGCCGCCGGGGGCAGTGACGCCGACGCCCGGGCGCCTCCCTGCCGCGGATCCCGACCCCGGCCGCGTCCCCCCCGGGCGCACGGTCCCCGCCTCGGCGGAGCTCCGGGGCTCCGGAGCTCGGGGCCCCGTCCCTCGCCATCCCGGTGCCCCATCCGCTCCCGTCGGCTCCGGCCGCAGCCATTTTGGAGCGCGGGGAGACAAAGAGCGAGGCCCCGCCGCCACTCCGCGGGCCCCAGCCGCGGCCGCCGCCCGCCGCTCCCTCCCGCCGTCGGCCGCGGGCGCCCCGGGCGGCCCGCAGCCCCACACCCCACGGGCGCCCGGCGCCCACCGCCCGTCCGCCGTACCCGGCGGCCCGCCCGCGCCTCGGCCTCTGCCGCTCGCAGCCATTGGCCCAGCCTTTTAAGCGCGCGCTGCGGCCAATGGCGAGGCGCCCGGCGGCCGGGCGGGGGGCGCCACGGCCAATGGCGAGGCGCCGAGCGCCGGGCGGGGGCGGGCGCGCCGCCGCGCCTGCGCACTGCGCCGCCGCCCTCCCCCCCGCGCCGGCCGCCCGCGCCCCCCGCCCGGCCGCCGCCCCCCGCCCGCCGCCCCGGCGCGCCCGCCCCCCGCCCGCCCCCGCCGGCCGCCCCGCCTGCCCGCCCGCCCGCCCGCGCGGAGCCGCCTCCCCGCCCTGCGCCGGCCGAGCGGCGGCGGCGGCGGGCCGAGGAGGAAAGATGGCGGCGGGCTCGGATCTGCTGGACGAGGTCTTCTTCAACAGCGAGGTGGACGAGAAAGTGGTGAGCGACCTGGTGGGCTCGCTCGAGTCGCAGCTGGCGGCCAGCGCGGCCCACCACCACCACCTCGCGCCCCGCGCGCCCGCCGGCGCGCTCGGGAACCACGCCGGAGCCGGAGCGGCCGAGGGCGCGCCCGCCGCGGCGCCGGAGCCGCCCCCCGCAGGTAGAGCGCGGCGCGGCCTGAGCGCGGGCGGAAGCCGGCCGGGCCCGCGTCCTCACCGGGCCGCCCCGCTTGTCCCCGCAGGGCCCGCCGCCAAGCTGAACGCGCTCGAGGCCGGCGCGCCGCCTGGGCCCGGGGCCGGGGCCTGCGCGGGGCCGGGGGCCGCGCCCGCGCCCGCCGTCAAGCCCGCCGCCCGCAACGGCCCGCCCGGCGGCCCCGGAGCCGCGCAAACTTTGAATGGGAGCGCCGCGCTGGGCAACTCGCTCCGCGCCGCCGCCGCCGCACCTGCTGTCAGCCTGCTGCACAACGGGCCCGCGCCCGCGCCGCCGCCCAAGCCCGCCGCCGCCACTGTCATCCAGACGCCGCCCTTCCTCGGCGCCCCCGCCGCGCCCGCACCCCGCGCCCCCTCGCCCCCAGCGCCCCCCACGACTCCCGCCGCCCCGCCCGCGCCCCCCGCGCCCGCTGCCGCCCCGCCGCCGCCGCCGCCTGCTGCCGCCAACCTGGCCCGGCCGCCCGGCCACCCGGCGGGACCTCCGGCGGCCGCGCAGAACGGGGGCAGCGCCGCGCCCGCGCCCGCCCCGGCCCCCGCCCCGGCCCCTGCCCCTGCGCCCGCCCCGGGCCCCGCGCCCGCCCCGGCCCCCGCGCCCGCCCCCGCGCCCGCCGCCAACAGTCAGCCCGGGCCCGCCGCGGCGCCCGCGCAGGTGGCCAAGGCCGACTCGCCCAAGACCGCGGTGCAGCCGGCGCCCCCGCCGCCGCAGACCCTGGCGGCCAGCTGCCCGGCCGGCGCGGGGGCCGGCATGATCCTCGGGCCAACTATGCAAGGGGCGCTGCCCGCCGCCGCCGGCCTCCCGCCGCCGGCCCCCGGCACCCCCACCGGGCTGCCTAAGGGCTCAGCCAGCACGGTCACCCAGAGCCTGCCCAGGACGCCCTCGGCCACCACCAGCGGGATCCGGGCCACGCTGACGCCCACGGTCCTGGCCCCTCGCCTGCCACAGCCGCCCCAGAACCCGACCAACATCCAGAACTTCCAGCTGCCCCCAGGTGAGTGACCGCTGCGCGAGTCTTTGCTGCCCCGGCCGGGCATCCAGGAAGTTGTAGGACCGGAGGACCTAAGGTCACGGGTGTTGCACGGGCCTGTAGCCAGCCGAGGAGTCTCTCTGCCCAGCTGTGGGAGAGTCGTGGGGACGAGTGTGCGTGTGTTCTTGCACGCCCAGCATGATGCGGTGGGGGTGGGGGGTCTGTTAATCTTGTGCAGAGGATGGTGTCAGCTCACGTCTCTGCTTCACAAAGTTTTTCTGCCGGTGCGCTCAGTTTTCCTCCTGGCTCTGTGTCTCCCTCCGTGGAGAGCAGCCGCGGCAGGTGGTCCCCGGGGCACCATCCTGGGGCATCTGGGATGTGGAGATGCCTGGGTCCTGATTTTCCCCTACTTGGCACTTTCTCCCCTTGTGTCTGGGGTCAGGCACATGGCCTGTGCCCTCGCCGCGCTTTCCTGCACCTCGAACCCCAGGGCCGGGGTGCTGTCCTCCGATGCTGGGCTAGGCAGAGCGAAGTTCCCTCCTAGGGGCAGGTCCCGCCTCAGAGGACTCCTGGGCACACGGCCTGCTTGGCCTGCGCAGGGCGTCAGCTCTTCCGTGGCCCACAGTGTCGTTCGGTACAGTTGAAAGGACGCTCGGCTCCTCCGCGGCAACCGGAGGTGGGCGTGCGCTCCCGCCAGTGGGGTGCCGGAGGGCCACGCGGAGCCCGGCGCGTGTGCAGCCCCTGCGCTCTCCACCCAGTGTCGCGGCTGCTCTGTCGGGCTCTGGGGGCGTGACAGTGCGGGGTCCCTGCAGCGTGGCGCCGCACGCTGCTGCGCGTGGGTTCCGAGGCGGAGAGGAACTCCGGCCCTCGCTGCGTCCTTGTCCCCAGACTCCCTGCGTGGACGGGCGGGAGCTGCCGGGGCCCTCCCCTGTCGCGTAGTGACACGTGCTGGTGTAGCAGCTGCTGCGGTGCTGGAAGTGGTGGGGACAGCTCCCCCTGTGTCCCCTCGTGGTGGCCATGGATCACCCCAGAAAAGAATTCCCGCACGTTCCAAAGGCGAGGTCTCCCCGTTGGAGTGGGTGAGCTGGGGCACTGGTGTCGGAGCTTGGCGGGCGTCAGGTTTATGTGGCTGGCTGGGGATGTGGGACAGGCCACAGCCAAGAGTAGTGTTTTCAGGGTGCGAGTGGGGCTCCCTCCTCGAGACAGGTGGTGTGAAGTGTTGCACAGAGCAGCTGAGATGCCCTTCACGGCACTGTGCTCGTCAAGGCTGTGTGGGGTGCTCCGGGGGTGTCCCGTCCCGTCTGCGGTGTGTGGGGTGGCCCATGAGTGCCCTGTCCCTTCTGGGGTGCATGGGGTGCCCCGTCCCGTCTGGGGTGTATGGGTGCCCTGTGTGTGCCTTGTCCTGTCCGGAGTGTGGGGGGGTATCCCGTGAGCGCCCTGTCCTATCTGGAACGTGTGGGGTGCCTCGTAGGGTGCCCTGTCCTGTCCAGAGTGCGGGGGGTGTCCCGTGGGCGCCCTGTCCTATCTGGAACGTGTGGGGTGCCCTGCGGGTGCCCCGTCCCGTCCGGGGTGTGGGGAGTGCCCTGTGGGCCCCCCACTCTGTCGGGTGTGTTTCCATTGTTAATGTCGAGCATGTCGGGGGGGGGGGGGGGGTTATTCGTAACGGCCGAAGAAAGCATTTGCGGTTACGGCGCTCTGTGTGAAACGCTGGGATGCTTTTTCCCCGTTAAAATGTCCTTTGGTGGTCCTGTCGGCTCAGCGTTTGTCTTCCTCTTCCAAGGACAGGTGCCTCACTGCATTTTTGTTATTTAAAGCTGGCATGAGCTTGTCAGTAGTGAAGTTTGTGAGGCGGGCACTTGTCCCGGGTTGCCGGGTGGTGGGTGAGGAGGTGCCCATGCCCAGGCGATACCTGCAGGTGGGGTAGTTTGGGGTTCACTGGGTCCTCTTGGTATGAGCCTCAGTGTGGGTGCAGCCCCTGCCTTATTTCTTCTGGCAGAGGAAGCCGTGGTTGGGAACAGGTGACCCATCTTTGTTGTGAGTAAGCCTGGCCCCCCTTGGGAAAATCCCCTGTACCAGCGTCAGTGGTGGGGATGGCTTCATGTGACAACTAGACAGCACCTTGATGGAACTCTGAAAACGCCGACTCGTGGCGGGAGTTCTCGGGAGTCTGCGTTAGTCCTGCGTGAGAGCAGGGAACAGCTCGTGTTGACATTTGGGTGACAAATGCTGAGAGCTGTGCTTTAAAGGGCCACATGCTTGCTTCCTAGAAAATAAAAGGTTTACGTTTATGTCTTCACGCCTGTTTCTGCACAGGTTGGGAACTCTGATTAGTTATGTTCATTCTAATAACAGTAGAAGCAAAAAAAGTTCTGTTAAATCTTTTCCTGGTGCCGCTAAACTAAGAATTCTCTTTTAAATGGTGCAATTTAATTTTATAAATACAAGTGACAGACCTGAAATTCTAGTTATATTGTGTAATTGGTCAGAAAAACGCTGAAGTTTCCAATTAGATGTTTCTTCTTCATTGAAATCTTTCATAACAAAAACTTATCAAGCGGAGGTAGAAGTAACTAACAAAAATAGGTGTTGCGAGGCCGATAGCTCATTCTTGTCACAAGTCAGTGGTGCACAAGCTTGGGAAGGGGTTAGGGGCCTGCGGGGTCCCCAGAGCCACACGGGGGTGTCAAGTGGAAGAGCAGACTGTGGACGGCCGGAGTGTGTGTGAGGGAGGCGCGCGCCTCCCAGTGCCGTCTCTCGTCGTGGGTCAGAGTCCGGGATGGGAGGGGACAGGGACAGGCGTCACCGTTCTTTGAGGGCTGGTCCTCGGCCTCACAGCCCACGGTGCGCTCGTGCTGAATTTGGTTTGAGTAAACAGCGCTGACGTTTTTGTCAGGACGGTCTCGTAAGGAGGCGAGCCTGTCGTTGTAACTGGTTTGCTGGTTCGAAGGCGTGGCGCCTGAGTGACCCGCCGCAGGCCCGGGGCACAGGGGCACAAGGTGTCGCAGAGCCCCGGGAGGCCGCGGTTGCTTTTACGCAGCTCAGGACAGTTGCAGCGCCACAGTAAAATTCTGGTCATAGTTGAGAGGAAAAGAAGGGGTGCGGAGCAAAAAAAGCCTGTGCAAAAAGGGTTGTAAGTGGTTTTAAGAGCTTCGCAGGTGGGCGCCCGTTACGGATGCTCGCCTCTGAGGGCCGCCCTTCGGCCTGGCCCGTTAGCGCTTTCCGCAGCGTCCGTCCTGCCTCTGCAGAGCGTGTGCTCCCTGTCGCTCCAGGGCTCGGCCAGGGCGCAGGCTGTCAGCCCCAGGACGGCACGCCGCCGTGCCCCTGGCCTGCGGACCCGGGCCAGGGGACGTTCCATGCCACTCATTTTCAGCGAACGCTCCTGAGGCCAGTGTGCCTGTGCAGACAGGTGTGTGGGAGGTGGGTTCCCGGCCACCGTGCATTGAGTGCTTTGTCGGTGGGGGAGGGCGGCAGCTGGCGGTGCTGCTGGGCCCGGTGGACTGGGAGAGCTGGCCTGCTGGGCAGCAGAGCATGAGGGGCAGGGCGTTCCTCGGTACAGGACCTGGAGGCTCCGGGGCCCCTGCTGGTAGCAGGTGCTTCCGCACGAGGGACCTTCTGAGAAGTTTAGTTTAGACTTTGTTCCTGAGGGCACTCTGGCTTTCTGCTCTGATTCCTCGGAGCCCAGACTTGCCAGCCACAGAGCGGGGCCGACGGCTTTCTGAGCACGGTGAGATGGCCACTGGGCGAGCGGTGCCGCCGCCGCCATGCGGGGCTGGTTTCCCCTCCGCCGTCCCCGTGGCCTTGCGTGTGCACTGGTCTTCACGCTTCACGCTGCTGCAGAAGCAGAAGCAACGGCTTCATTCCCATCAAACCACGTCCAGAGGGGCTGCGTCCTCAGTGACCCCGGAGCCTGCGGCTGTGGCTGACTCTGGTCCTGTGAGTGAGAAGCTGCGGGGTCTTCCAGGTGGCCAGAGATATGGGGCACACGACCTGTAGACGATCTGCAGACGGGGACAGGGAGCAGCTGCCCGCAGAGAGGGTGGGCCTGGGCGTGGGTCTCCCTTCAGGCCAGTGACCCTGACCAAACTGCCTCCCCGCTGCGCTCAGATAACAGTGACGTTTGGGAAGAAAAAGGAAAAGAACCCTTTGCGAGCCGTGCCCGCCCAGCTCTGGGCAGCTCTGCGTAGCGTGAGGCAGGTGGCTTCCTCGCTGTCTGTCTGGGCCTCACGCCTCCCTGTCCCCAGTCCTTAGCGTGGACGGCCATCGGGGCGCTGGGTCGGCGACGTTTCGCACGCCTGTGGGTGTCCTTTGGAGCTGGTGGCCCTCGTGTCCCAGCGGTGGCCAGGGAGGTGTCCGTTTTCGCTGTGCCGTGTGCCTTGGGCACAGTTACTAGACTTGGAAAAGGGGGTGTGTTCCAAGCTGCCTACGTTTTGTCACATGGGCATGGGTCCCTCTTTGTTCGGGCGCCATAGGAAAGCCGTTAGGGAAGTGGTGTTCTGGCCGGGGTGGGGGGCGGGGGGGCGTCAGTGAGCCCCGGGGGGCCGGCGGGCGGTGGTCCCGGGAGGTGGCGAGCCCAGCCTCTCAGCTGTGCCTGGGGGTGGCCCTTGCACAGCTGCCTGGGGTTTCTGACAGGTGAGCGCCCAGCTGCCTCCCGCGGCGGTGTGTGGCTCCGTTCGGGGCCTGCCCTGGGCGTGCCGCGGCGACAGCGACAGGGTGCATGTGTCTGCTCCCCGACGCGGGACACGGTGCAGCGGTGCAGGCGGCTCGAGCAGTTTCTCAAGCCCCACGGCGTGCGAGGTGCCACTTGCCTCCCCTCGAGTGACATGGGTGAAAGGCCTCGTGATGACTCGCTCGTTGCACGGGAGCAGATCAAAACATAGTTACCTGTTGTTGAAAATCTTGAAGCAGATTTGGGACAACTCTGGAGAAACTTGCCCGAGGTTTGGGGAAATTTGCGTAGTTCTCTAAAGCACTTTTACTCCTCCTGCCGACAGCAGGCTGGAGTCTCTGGCCCGGGAGGCCGTTCAGGCCTCGCGCCTCAGACTCGCCTCGCACGGGGCTGGCGGCCCCTTCGCTGATCGGGCGTCTGACAGCGGCTGACATGACACCAGGCGAGCCAGAGGGGAGGGGGCTCTTTGCGGCAGGACCCCCGTCCCGGGTGCTGCGCGCCTGGCCGGCCACGTCCTGGGGGGTGGTTTCCCGCCGTGGCGTTGTGTGTCGCAAGTTCACGTCCTGCGGCACTTAGGTAATGGCGCTTTCGTGCCCCTGTGAGGGGATCAAGTGCTAGGAAGTTGTGTTCGAAGACTGGGGACTTGCTGTCTCTCTGGTAGAATTACAATGTTTGATTTTTACGCATCCGGGAATATCTACCGAGTAATTAAACCCTCAGAAAACAAAGAGGAACAAAATTTGTTCATAATTTGGGATCCCCCCCCCAAAGTCCGAACAGTGTGTGGATATACCCCAGCCCCGTTTCTCCGGCGGCCCCTTGGCCGTCACCCCTGCATGTGAGTGGACCGAGGCCACAGACAGGCCGGAGACAGGCCGGAGACAGGCCAGGGAGCCCCCACGGCAGTTGTGAGCATGGGACCCTCCGCAGCTGTGTAGCTGGTGACGCCGGGCTGGACTTCCGTTCTTCCGCCGTGAAGTCAGAGCCTCAGTGGGACCCTTTTGCCTCTTAACATGTGGCCCGTGAGGAAGGGGCACATGGGCCTGGCTTAGCCCGCAGGCTGGCGAGGGCAGTGTGGCCCGGGGAGGGGGTGGTACGTTTTGGCCGACACCGGGGGACTCAGAAACGCCAGAGCAGCTCCTATGGCCACAGGCCGCCAGGCACCAGCGTTTGGAGAGCAGGGAAAGGCTCTGCTGCTCTGAACTGGCCTGTTTTGGGGGGCTCAGTGGTCCGAGGAGGCAGCAGAGCACTGGGAGCCGGGGCCACGGGGACCCCCCAGGGCTGTGCCAGGTGTGTGCTGGTGGCCCAGGGCACTCTGTGTGGGACGGAAGAGGCCTAGGGGTGGCGGGTGTGCGAGCGGCGGGTCTCACCAGCGCGGCGCGAGGCGGGGGGGCCGCGTTTCCACTTCTATGCGTTTGCTGGAGTGGGCGGGACGGCCCAAGCTTCCAGGGACCGTTGACGCCTTTCACGGAGGGGCCCGTCTTCGTGGTGTCCCGTGGGCCTGGCGTGGGTTTGAGTGGACGCCTGGTGTTCGTGAGCATGGCGGTGGGGACCGGCCTGCCGTGTGTCACGTTGGAGCCCGAAAAGAGCTACCGGACAGCAGCAGCTCAGTCCCGAGTTCTCCGAAGGACGGAACGGGAAGGTGATCTCGGTTCCCTTCTTGCGCAGCCTCGCGAGCGTCGCTGAAAGTTATTGTTCGTTTGAAAGCGGCTTCTTTTTTGGGCGGCTTCTTAGGTGATGGCGTTGGCTGTGCTCGTCACAGGACGTTGGGGAGGGACACCGGGGAGGCGGAGACGAAAGCGCCCGGTGGGTGTCCGTGGCCGCGGCCTGGCGTGCGGCGGATGTGCTTGCGGCTCACACGATGGCCGCCCGAGGCCCCTCTGCGTGTGACCCGGCGCAGCCTGTCCGCGCGTGGCGTGCACGCCCCGCCCTCGGTGGTCCGCCTGTTTGTCCCAGGCCCCTGTGACAGTGCCGTGGCTGACGACCCGCGTCTGCGACAGTGGCCTGAGGCGAGTGTGTGCGCAGCTCTGTGTGCGTCTGACGGGCTGAGCGTTTTCCAGTCTCTGGTGCTAACTGCCTCCTACAGGGCTCCACCGTGTGCACGTAACACCGTGGCTTTAGACGGTGGCCCAGAGAGGCCAGGACCACACAGCGCGGCCCCCGGGGGCGTCCCCCGTGGCTGAGGACCAGCTTCCTCTTGTGAGAAGAGGCGGAGAGTGTCCTGAGCCAGTGGGCGTGGCTGTCACGGTGCCGGGGTCCAGCCTGGGGGTCCCGCGGCTGGCAGAGTCCCTGCTCCCAAGCGCTGCGGTCGCGGTGGTGGCCAGTGGGTCAGCACGCGAGCGGGGCATGGGCCCGTTGTCTCACCCTGGGTGCTGGGCGGGTCGGGGGAGGGGCCTTTCTGAGCAGGTGGCGTGGGACCGAGACCTGGGTGATGACAGGGGAGCTGGCCATGCGGGGCCTGGGTCCCAGGCGGAGGAAAGAGCCAGGGCCCGAGGGTGGGGGGGGGCCTGCTGAAGAGGGCGAGGGGGGCTGGGCGGGGCCGAGGCCACCGTACCCAGGTGTGGCGCTGGGCGCGCTTACCCCGGGCATCGGGACGCCCACGGAGGGCTCTGGGCCGGCAGCGCGGTCCGAGCTGTGTCTCGACGCCACTGCTGTGTCCCAGGACGCAGGAGGCGGTGGTCGGGGTGGCAGGGGCGGCGTCCAGGCGAGGCGGGCGGCTGGGCCGGGCCGCGCTGTGGACTTTCTCACGGGACTCGCTGTCCTGAGGCAAGGGGCCAGGACACACACCCTCGGGCGACTGAGTCGGGGACTGTGGTGACCGGGGAGGCGGGGCTGTCCCGGGGCGCAGTGGCGGGGGGCGGGGGCAGAAGTCCTCCTTTGGACTCACTCGGTTCGCAGTGCTTTTCTGAGAGGAAACGAGGCGTCAGGTGGACGAAGCGCTGACTACGGGGCAGGAGCTTGGGGGGCAGGTCAGACGAGGTCAGAGGTCGGATGAGGTCAGAGATTGGGCGGCATCTCATTTGACGGGGTTTCCGGTCGCGGGCCGAGACCCAGGGGGTCCGGCGTGGGGCGCGGAGCGCAGGTGTCCTGGGCGCGCCGGCGGTGCAGAGGCGGCCGCCGCGGAGAGGCCAGCGGGGCGCGGCGGCGCGGGCGGGGGAGCCTTCGTGGAGGCGGGAGCGTTTGTCATCAGGGCAGCGAGTGGCTCCTGCTGCTTTGCCTTTGCATCTGTGGAAGTGGCTCAGGATGGACCCGCGTCCTCTCGAGGAGATGCTCGGGTTGGTGACGGCGGGGGGTTCCGCGCTGGTGTGTGCGCCGTCCGGGGTTCCCGCCCTGTGCCGAAGGGCAGGCTCGCGCGTCTGCACGTGCTGGAGCCACACGGTCCCCTGAGGATTACCTCCCGGGGCGAAGACTCGGAGTGGCTTCAGGGACCCCGCCGCCCCCTGAGGAGGGCTCAGCCTGGACGTGTGTCTCGCTAAGCAGTGACGCGCAGGGACCAGGCTTTCTGAGGAGAGAGGCCGCGGCCTGAGGCGTCGGTGTGCATGGCGGGGTCCGACTGTCGCCAGCAGCGGGCATGCCGCGCTGTCCGGTTCAGAGACCTGGGCGAGGGAGTGAGGCCTCCGGTGGCCGCGGGGCTGCTCGGGTGAGCAGGGGCTCGTGCTTCGCGGTCCCAGCCTTAGAGGGTCTGGGTGGCTCCCGCAGCCGCGGCTTTGCCCTGGCGGAGGTCGGTGCTGGCCGGCGGGGCGAGCGGCCGGGAGGGCCTGGGTCCGGGTGCGGGTCCCTTTCCCTGAGTCAGGGGGCCGTCTCGGTGGCCAAGCAGCAGCCCCGGGCTGTGGCGTTAGAGTTTGCTGTCTGGCCAATCAGTCGGTCGGCAAACGTTAATCGAACACCAGCTCAGGTCAGACCTTGTGTCCTGTCCTCAAGGAGTGACTTCCTGAGGCGCCCGTGTTGGGACTACAGCAGATCAGCCCGTCGGAGACGGGCGTGGGGTCAGCGCGATGCCAGCCGCCCTGCCCCCTGGCACGCTTCTCAGGCGAGCGTTCTGTCCGTGACGTCCGCTCTGGACTCTGCGGCGCTGTCTGTGCTGCCCAGGGCCGCTCGGCTGCTGCGTCAGGCTTGGTGGCGCTTCGTGATGTGTTTAGCAGCCGGGAAACCGAGTTTGAACGTCTGCTTTGAAAGCTGTGGAGCGAGGTGGTGGAGACGCCCCGGACGGGCCGCGGGGCTCGCGCCAGGTGTCCGTCCAGTCCAGGCAGGGTCCTGGCGCTCAGCGGCCGGCCCCGGCTGTCTCGCACGCTGAGAGGTTAGGAAACCAGTGACCGGTGGCTCCAGGGCCCTGGCCCGGACCAGGGGCCCCTGGGGTCTGTCGGCGGCACGGGGGACACTGGGGCTCCGCAGTCCACACACATCTGCCAGGGGCTCAGGCTGTGCCCTGGGACGGTGGCGCTGAGTCCCACGGGGCTGCCAGCCCGCCTGGGACCTGCTGCTTTACTGCGTCCCCGGTTGGGAGAGCCACAGGCCTGGCCTCGGCGACACAGGACGCGCTGGCGCAGGGACGCGGAGGCGCAGCGGGGCGAGGTTCTGGCCCAGTGGGGAGGCGCTGTCCGTGGGCGCCCGTCTGCACGCTGCGATCGCTGTGCTGTGTCCCGTGGGCTGGGGCGTGGGCTCAAGTGCAGCAGGTTGTCCCAGGACGCACTGGGGCGCCCTGCAGGTGGCCGCTTCCCGGGGCGGGGCGCGGGCCTGGGCCTGGGCCCGGGGACAGCGTGGGACCTTGACCTTCGCCCGTAAGATTCCGTTCTTAGGGACTTGAGGCCGTTAGGGCGGCTTTTCACGGTCACTTGTTCTGGACGGGTGGTCGCTGGAGTGTTCCTCCGTGTGATGGTGTGTGTGTTAAGACTTCCAGGCCCAGCTCGGGCCCCCGTGCAGGATGCCGGGCAGGGCCAGGCGCATCTCCGGCTGGGGGTCTGGTCCGCCGCCCTGGCTGCTGCCGAGAGCCTGGTTTCTGGACGCTCTGCTCCTCTGTCCGGCCTTGGCTCCAGCGTGGCGTCTGGACGCCGGCTTCGTGGCCCCCGCAGCAGGCGTCTCTCAGGACGGGCGTCTCACCGAGGCCGTGACCTGGTCCGGGGGCGGGGCCTTCTGTGGGTTCACCTGAGGGCAGAGGGCGTGGGCCCGCAGCCTGAGCGTGTGTGGCGTGTGGCTGAGCGCCTGTGGCCTGAGTCAGGGAGTCTGCCTTGGGCGCTCCTGGTCTGGTCTGTCTGCCCGGCAGACGGCCGTGACTTCGGAAGGCCTTTGATTGCGAGGCAGGACCAGGTGAGAACAGGCCAGGAGCCTTGGGATCTGGTCACTGTCCGTGGTCCCCGCGGGGCCTGCTTTATGCGCTGGTCGTTTTAACACTGTGACGAGCACCTGCAGACGCCCTCTCAGAAGAGCGGGGACCCTGCCCACGCCCCACACGACCGTCCGGCCCCCTGCTGTCCCCCCTGCCGTCCCCCCCCCCACGGCCACCACGCCCTGGCTCCGCATTTCCCGACTGCTCGCAGCCGCCTCTTGACGCTGCTGAGCACGCGTCTGAGTTTCGCTTTAGTCTCACGGAGAGCGCGCCGGGCAGGTCACTGAGCAGGCACGCCGCCTTCCGTCCTGCCGGCGCCACGACAGGGCTCCACCCCCTGTCCCTGGGGAAGGGGCCCTCCCCACTTGCCGGGTCCCCTGTTGGGGGGGGTGGAGGGCTCAGGGAACACTGCTGTCCCCAGGGCCACACGGAGCTCCACGTCCCGGCAGCACAGGGGCCGGCCTGCGCCTGGGCCGGGCGTGCGTGTGGGACGCTCAGGCGCAGCTTCTGGGTGCGCAGGCCTGCGGCGTCCAGCGCACTTCCGGGGGGGGGGGGCGGGGTCCGGGGGACTGAGATGCGCGCGTGAAGTTCAGAGGTGGGTTCAGAGCCGGGCGTCCAGGTGTGGGGGCCCTGCAGGGTCGATGATGCCGTGTGCTCACCTGGTTTGGGGGCGGGGCAGCAGAGCCAGGGGCAAAGAAGGTGCTCAGAGACCCGTTCTGGGACATCATGACACCTGGGGCGGAATGGGGGGGGCCAGGCGGAGGAGCCGCGGGGGTCTGGGGGGCGGGGGGCCCACGCGGGCGCCCACAGGGCAGCCGGGTCGTGGGGTCAGCCTCCGTCCCCGAGGTGGCGTCTTCACCTGTCGTGCGTTGGTGGCCGATTGGGGAGGCGGGGCCCCCTTCGGGTTTGGCGTCTGGAGGCAGGAGCGGGACAGACCAGTTCCCAGTGGGAGGCAAGGCCGCCGCGTGGGCACGGGCCGTGTTCCAGGGTCCTCGTTTCAGGAGGGGAAGCGGGGTCCCCGGGGCAGTGTCCTGCGCTGTTCCTGGGCTTGTTTCTTGGAGATTGGGGGTTCTAGAACCGTGCTCTCCGGTGGGAGTGGAACGTGGGCCACACGTGTAACGTGATGGTCCTAGTAGAGCGCTGGCACGGGACACGTGGCGTCACGAGAAGGCGGCGTCAGCTCCAGGGCATCGCACACGGCCCGCCGCGCCCGGGGCCTCTCGTGTCGACACGCCCCCCGCGGCACAGCGGGGTCAGCCGCGCGGTGGCCACGGTGGCTCGCGACTCCTCGGACGTGTGCCCGTGCGATGGCTGCGGGGCCTGAGCGAGGGGGGCACGGGGCCAGGGCCCAGGGCGGCCAGCGTCACGGCACCGGGCAGCCGGGAGGCCACTGTGGGCTCCAGGTGTCTGGCCGGGTTCCTGAGAAGGCAGCGGTGGAGCTGGGCAGGAGGGACGCTGAGACGGGGGGAGGGGGGCACCAGGCTGCGGGGCACTGCGGCCTTCCCGGCGCTGGCCTCTTGACGGGGGAGGGCGAGGAGCTGAACGGCCCTGCCAGTCGGCCCTTTGCCCAGAGGCTACTCGTTACGGGGGTTTAGGGCTGCCTCTGGACTCTCCAAGACGAGCAAAAGTAGATAGTGTGTTTTCTTTGTTTTCTTGTTTTTGTAAAGATAATTTTTTAGAGCGGTTTTAGGTTCACAGAACATTTATCCACCTGCTGAAGGGCGTCTCGGGGCTTCCAGGTGTTGGCGCCCCTGAGCGAGCTGCTGCAGACGGCGCGGGCAGGGCTGCGTGTGGACGAGGGTGGCCGCCGCCTCAGGCCGACGCCGAGGGGCGCGGCCGTCAGCTCCCACGGCAGGGCCGTGGCCGGTTCTGTAGGCTCTGCCCGGCCCCCCCGCCCCCCCCCCCCGCGCGGCCCCCCCCCCCCCCCCCCCCCCCCCCGCCGTGGGCCGCGCGCGTCCCCCGGCAGTGGCGCGAGCGCCTGTGGCCCCGCGTCCTCCCGCGGGTGCTGGCGTCCGTGCCCCGGGTCTGGCCGTTCCGACGGGAGGGCGCCGGCCTCTCCCGCTGTAAGCCGCCTTCCCCTGGGGATGCCAGATGCACGGCCCTCGCGTCTGCGCGTCCGCCGTCCGCGTGACCGTCTTTGGTGCGCTGTGCTCGGGTCTTTGCCCGTTTTTAATCGGGTCGCTGGCTTCCTTACTGGTTGTAAGAGTCCTGTGTGTTTGGGTGACAGTCTTTTATCAGACGTGTCTTCCGCAAACCTCTCCCGTCTGTGGCCGATCTGCTCATTCTCCAGACAGTGGCTTTCGTAGAGCTGAGGTTCTTAATTTTCATTAAGCCCAGCTCATCGGTTTTCTCTTTCACGGTGTTGAATCTAAGGAGTCCTCACCGGACCGAGGTCACCCGGTGTTCCTGTATCTCTAGGAGTCTCACAGCGTGGCGTTTCGCACGGAGCTTCCTGACGGTCGGGGTGGTTTCCGTGGCGGGCCCAGGTCCGTGTGTGGGCAGACGCCGCCCACTGCCCGTGGACGTCCGCCGTCCCTGCCCGTCTGTTGAAGAGGCCGTCCCTGCTCCGCCGAGTCGCCTTTGCGCCTTTGTCGGAGCCGAGCTGACCGTGGCGGTGGGGTCCATTTCTGGGCCATCCGCGCTGACCGCCGACCTGCGTGTCCGTCCTGCGCCGACGCCGCGGCGTCCCAGTCACCGCAGCGTGCCCGTCAGCCCTGAAGTCGGCGGCGTCCGTGCCCCGACGCGGCTCTTCTCCTTCGATGCTGAGCGGGCCGCGCCGGGCCTTGGCCTCCTCTCCGCGTGAGGCTCGGCGTCCGTCCGCCGTGTGCCGGGGCAGCGCGCGGGGCTCTCGTCGGGGCCGTGTTGAATCCGCAGGTCGAGCTGGGAAGACCCGGCGCCCGGCGGCATTGGTCCTTCCTGTCTGTGGACGTGGAGTCTCCTCCGTTTACCTAGTTCTTCGCTTGGTTCGTCAGGGTTCTGTGGCCGGTTTCACACAGGTCTCGTATGTGTCTTCCTAGATT
This sequence comes from Rousettus aegyptiacus, assembly GCF_014176215.1. Taxonomy (NCBI): domain Eukaryota; kingdom Metazoa; phylum Chordata; class Mammalia; order Chiroptera; family Pteropodidae; genus Rousettus; species Rousettus aegyptiacus. The sequence goes on from NW_023416287.1 coordinate 1,230,409, forward strand.
TATACGCAAGCGTTTCTTTTTTTCGGTGCTAATGTGTTTTTAATTTCAGATTCCGCTTGTTTATTGCTGTATGTGGAAGTGATTGACGTTTGTATGTTACGGGAGTTTGTTGTCAATTCTTTCAGATTGTCTGCACACGCGTGACCTGTGAACAGACAGTTTTCTTTCTTCCTTTACAACCCGCACACTTTTTCTTTCATCTTTTCCGTGCTGTTCTGTTCCTGCGCTGGCTGCGACTTCCAGGGCCGTGTCGAACGGCGCTGGGGAGCGGGCACGTCCTGGCCGTCCCCCTCGTCTTGGTGGGAGAGCTCTGAGTGTCTCACCAGCCAAGACGACGCTTGCTGTAGGCTTTTGTGGGCGTTCCTCAGCAAGTTGAGGAAGTTCCCCTCCATCCCTAGTGCACTGAGAGTTTTGTCACAAACGGGGATATTTTGGGCAGAATCATCAGCTGGCAGCCTCTGGGGAGGGTGGTGGAGGGAGCCGGGCAGGGACGGGACCGCCTTGGGAGACTGCCACCGTGGCCAGGTCTCAGGGAGCGTGTCCCGGTCCAGGCTGCGGGCTCAGGGCAGGTTGTGGACGAGGCAGCAGGGCGCAGGGAGGAGGGGGTGGCAGTGGGACCTGGAGGGGTGTTCGTGACCTGTGTGCCGACGAGGGGCTGGGCGGTGGCGTCAGGCACTGTGCCGGCCTCCTGCGTGCCCCACCGACCCCTGTGCAGACAGCCGACCAAGGAAGGCTCTGGCGGGTGAGGTCCAGGGCCTCCCGCCTCCCTGCTCACTGGAGACCCCGGACCCATTGGGCCCCTCCCTGGCCTCTGGGCCAGTGGGAGATGGGGCGGGGTGGGCGTGAGCACCGCCCCCGACTGGGGAAAGGGGGGGGAGGGCGGCGGAGGGCACAGACGAGGCAGGTGGGGACTTGGCCTGTGACGTGTGTGTGCAGGGAATGGGCGGGGCCTCTGGGGCAGGAGAGGGGCTGCCCTGGGCGGAGAGAGGGAGAGCCCAGTGCCAGCTGTACAGGTGGTTCGGCCTGTCGCTGTCCCAAGCCAAGGTCAGGAGAGGTCCAGGTGCTGCCGACACACCCCAGCAGGGCTCCCCGGAGAGCCAGGTTCCACTGCTAGCCAGCTGGGCAGGTCCCCTCAACCCCTGGACTCCCAGCTGTCCCAGCCGTAGCATGGGCAGTCAGCAGGGGCCCCCCGGGGACCAGAGTGCGTGCCCGGGGCACCTGGTGCTGCCACGGCCCCCTCTTCTCAGCCCGAGTGTGAGCCGCGTTCTTGACAAGCGATCTGGTCCACCAGCGCCCCCGAAGGCAGGCCTCTTCTCTGCTTCAGCCCGCCCCTGGGGTTCAGGGGACTTGCAGGGTGATTCTCTGCACTTGTGTTAGAAAGTGTGCCCCCAGTGCAGACGAGGGGCTCCCTGGGGGTAGGAGAGTGGGTGTGGTGGCCCCCGCATGTCGGGGTGGCCGTGGGCTGGGGGGTGAGCCTTAGCAAAGGGTGGAGGCAGGCAGGAGGAAGAGGAGTCTGGAGGCAGCCCCGGACGCGGGGGTCCCCAGGGACCAGGTTCCTGGGGATGGCATGGTAATCAGGCCGCCCCGCGGTCAGACGTCCTGGCGTGGACCTCGCGGTGCTGGCGAGGACACCGCGGAGCTCCCGGCTCCTCACCGCCGTTTCCTGGGTGATGGAGTGTGACAGCGTGCGTTTGCACTCGGCCGCGTGCTCGCCCTCGAGGCTGGGGTCCCCGCCTGGGGACCCAGCCTCAGGACGCGGAAGCATCTCGGGGCCGCGTCCGCAGCATCGGGCAGGTATCCTTCGTGTGGGAGGCGCCACCTACTCGGCATGCTCTTCGAAGGAGCCCGCGCCCAGGGCCGAGTGTCGTCCTCCGACCCCGACCCAGTGAAGGCGTCACCGTGTTCCGCTCTGGGCTCTGTGTGGCTGGCGTGCGGGGTCGCCGGCCGTGGGGTGGGGGGCAGCACAGGGGTCTGCCCCGCGCAGTCTCCCAGACTCTCACCCCCACTGCGAAGGACCTGCCGACCGGTCAGCGGCTTCACAAAAAGCCCGTGTTCCCAGCGCCTGCTCACGCAGGCGGAGGCGCGTGACTGCAGAGGACAGGGACGTTTCCAGCCCTGGCACGTCGGGGCCGGAGCGCAGGCTGCGGACGGCCGCCTGTCCGTCTCAGGACTGCGGACGGTGGCTGCAGAGCCCCCACAGAGTGCCCGGAAGTGCCTCACAGCGACACTTTAGTTTCCAAGAACGAAAGTCGTGGCAGAGAAACAGACAGTGGTCCCTGCACGGCCACGGGTTAGCGGGGCACAGGCAGGGGGAGCGTGGTGGGGAGCGGTGTGGCCGACAGCGGGCGTAGGGGGGGGGCTCCCACAGCCCGTGGCGAGACAGCGGTCAGGGAAGGGGCGACGGTGCCAGCGAGTGGGTGGAGGCGCTTACGTCCACCCCCAAGGGACGCGCACGCGGCGCCCGTGGGGTGCGCCGGCCGCTCCCCCCCGCTCTGCGGCTGGGCGTCGCGAAGGGCCCGCCACGCCTCCTGTCCGCGGTGCGGCGGGCAGGAGCACGCAGCTTGGTCTCCTGTGCACTGGCCGTGGGCACTGGGAGGGACCGTGCGCGTAGTGCAGGGTCCGTGGACCGGGTTTCGGGTAGGTGCATGCTCAGCGCAGAAACTTTGGTAAAGCAGAGAAGTGTGGGACACAGATGGATAATAACCTCCACTCTTGCCACCAAGAGGTCCTTACGAGGACCTGTTTCCTCGTTCCCTGGTTTCCAGAGCGTCACAGGTTTTGAACTGTCGTGTGGTCAGCTCGGTGTCGGTGGATGTGTAGCTGAGCGGACGTTAGTGCCTTCGCGCTCCAGGCTTACCGGGGGCCAGGCCCTGCCGCTGATGGACGTGCTGCTGAACGGGACGCGTGCGCCCGCCCCACGACGCCCGCAGGCGCCCGCCCCACGACGCCCGCAGGCACCCGCCCCGGTGTTTGACCGGGGTCAGTCCCACAGAGCGGGGCAGGCGGGGAGTGGGCCGAGCTGGGCGTCTCCTCCGCCGGGTGGTGTGCACGCCCCCTTGGAGCTTCAGCAGGGCTGCGTCCCCGGTCTTTGGCCTGAGTTTTTTTTCTTCTAGAATTGAACACCCCTGGAACTTGTCTTTGTGTGCCGTGATACGAGCCAGCCGTGTGCGGGTCCTGGGAGTGGCCTCTTTTCTTGTCACCTCACATCTGTGTCTTCCTTGGGCCGGAGGCTTCTCAGCACCCGTGTGCTCCCAGCCCCGCCGGGGAGGAAACCAGGCCCCAGGGTGGTCCCTGGGGGGTGGTCCCTGGGGCGGGGTCCCTGGGGGAAGGTTCCTGGGGGAGGGTTTTGTGGGCGGTGGTCCCTGGGGCATGCCACGCCTTCTGGGGTCTGGGTGCTGGGAGCAGGGAAAGGCCTCGCAGAGGCGTGGGTGACGCAAGGGGCATTCCACATTTGAAATTACCTTTGTGTCTGTCCTGCACGGAAAGTCTCGGATCCTGGTAACATAAATGTATTTATTTACCTGGCTTGTCTTACCCTATACCAAAAAGTAGTTTCAAAGTTATAACATTGACACTAAGTTTCAGGTTTCTTTGAGGTCTTCTTGTGTTCAAACTGAGGGAAGGATTATTTTTGTATGTGTCCTTTCCAGGTTGATACACAGTTTAGTTTTACTGCTTTGAGTTTGTTTTCAACTTCAGTTTCTATTTTTCTTTTGTTTTCGTTTTGCATTCTGAACGTATGAAGTATTTCCGTGATGCGAACTCCAGGCCTTTGAGACACACTGCCCTTCGTTCCCTCTCTGGTCCCCCGCCCCACAGAGAAACGCTTCTTCAGATTTCGTTTCATCGGGTTGTGGGCCCCCCTTTTAGTGTGTATTCTGTAAGAAGCTGGACAGACAGACAGACACAGGTTTGTGCCTCTTGCCCCCTCCCCCCACACCAGAGGTGGCAGGATGCTGATTTGCGCCTCGATTTTTCCCTCAGTGACGCAGCCTAGAGGTCGCGTGCGGGCGGCGCTCTAGTTGGAGGACTAAGTTTCCGCGCAGCGGCATCAGAGAAGGCGCGTCTCGTCTCATCAACTCCTCGCGGCCCGCGCCCTGAGCCCGACCTGGCTGCGGAGGGCGTGGCTGCGGGCCCGGCCCCGGGTGCGGGGAGAGGCCGCAGGGTGCGCGGCGCCCTTCCTCGTGGCACTGACCGTCTCCTTCCCGGTGCCGCGGAGACTAGGTCCGTGGCGTCGGAGGGTGTCGGGGCCGCCTGTAGCTGCAGGTCAGCACACGCACGCCGTCTTGGGGGGCGTCGTTCACACGGTGCGTGCCCACCGGACAGCTGGGCTGGGCTCCGAGGGGTGCGCGCTGCCCCCCCACCGTCGCCGCGCCCCTCTCCCGTCCCGTCCCTGTCCCCGGAGGCCCCGCGTGCTGCGCGGCCGGCCGCCCTCCCGAGCTGCCCGGGAGTGGACTTGCACGTGGTGTGCGCGGTTCTGAGCTCACCCACGCTGCTGCATGTGGCGGTGATGTGCTTTTACGCTGAGCACCCGTGTTTGGACACGTGTGCCCCACTCACCCGCGGGCAGATGGGGTCCGTTTGGGGCCGTGAGGCAGGGCGCTCCCGTGGACTCGCGCGCACACCCTTGTGTCTCGGGTGAGCCCCGTGGGCGTGGGCGGTGTGCGCGGTCCTGTCGCAAAGCGCCCGCCTCTCCCGCTGCCCCGCGGGGTGCTCCTGCTGCCCCATCGTGTCAGCGCGTGGCCGGGGCCGGCCTTGTTGTGCGGCGGTGTGAGTGGGTGCGTGCGGGCCCCGTCGTGTGAGTTCGAGGGCCGTTTCTAGAGGCGCAGTTGACATCCCGCGGGCGTCACCCTCTGCAGCACGGGCTTGGGCGAGGGTGAGCAGCGCGCGGCCCACGCAGCACCCCGCGGTCGGGCGCAGGGCTGTCCTGTGGCTGGCGGTGCTTAGCCCTCCCGCCCTCTCCCCGGCACCCACTCTGGGGCCTGCGAGGCGCTGCCAGGTCGTGACGGGCCGTGGCGGTCAGTGGCCCGTCACTCCCCCGGCAGTGGAATTCTGAGCACCTGCGGACGGACGGCGTCCAGTTCACTCCGTTACCGTGGGTGGTTCCAGCTCTCGGCCGTCAGGAATGAAGCTTCTAGAAGCTCGCGTGGACCGTTTTCGTTTCTCTCGGGCACAGACCTAGGAGTGGGCCGGTCACCTGGGATCAGTGAAGGCTTCGGCGGGGCTGCTTCCCTCAGGCGTGGGGCCCTCGCCAGCGTCCCTGTGGCCCGTCCTGTCACTGGAGCGTTTTTGTGGGCGTGAGATGCCGCTCCATTGAGGTCTTCTGCCTGCATTTCCCGGGGGCTGATGATGCGCCTCTTTCCCTGTGCTCTTTGTCATTTGCATATCTTTTGTAAAGTGTCTTATTCAGGTCTTCTGCCCAGTTTTTTAACTGGGTTGTTTGTTTTGTTAGTATTGATTTGGTAAGAGTTTTAAAAATATATTCTAGATACAAATTTTTTATCAGATAGAATTGTTTTATAAATATTTCCTCTTAGTCTGCTGGCCTTTTCATTTACCTAACAATGCGTTTAAAGAGCAGCTTGTTAATTTTAACAGTCCGGTTTATCATTTTCTTTCTTTCAAGAGTTCACCTTGCCTCTCATTAGAGAAATTTTTGCCTAATCCAAGACACAAGTATTTTCTCCCATGATTTCTTCTAGGATTTTTATGGTTTTAGCTTTCACTCGATCCAGGTTAATTTCGTAAGGTAGGGGTCGAGAGTAATTTTTTTTCCCTGTGGGAAATCTAGTCGTTCAGCCCTATTTTGGAAGAGTTACTCCCGTCAGAAGACAGACTCCTCCTGCCACCTTCATTGAACATCCGCCGGCCCTGTGCGTGCAGACTTTGTTTCTGGCCTGAGTCACGTCCCAACGGCTGGATGTCTGCCCCTGGGCGGTAGAACACTCCGTGCCCGGGCGGCTGCCGTAGAGCCGCGTAGAGCTGAGAGCCCGGGAGCCCTGACTCTCGCCCTTCTCAAAAGTGTTTGCGTGTATCTGAGTCCTCTGCATTTCATAATAGTTCAAGAATCAGCTCGTCAATTTCTGCAAAACAAAAAAGTCTTCTGATATCTCGCCAGGGATATCAGCATGGCTGATATCAGCCTGGCTGCAGCGTGGCTGGCTTCACACGCGTACACACACACACTCACGTGCAGGGTGTGTGTTCCATGCGAGTGAGCCACGCGTTGGTGACTCCTTAGTCTTACCAGAATGTGTTGGTCTAAGTAAGCTTGTACTTACAGAGACTTAACGGAGAGAACATTTGGGGTGCACTGGGGTCCAAGAGCAGCCCAGTGGCTCTCCGTTGAGCGGGCGCGGGACCTGCCCGGGGTCCAGGGCGCCACAGCCCCGGGAGCGGAGGCACCGGGTCCGCACTGTGGGGCGGGGGCTGCGCCAGCGTCCGCGGTGGTGACAGCCGAGGCTCAGGCAGCCGCCTGGCCAGCGTCACGGGGGAGGGCGCCGCGGCTGCTGCCCGGGCCGGCGGCGTGGCGGCAGGAGCTGGGCCGGTGGCCCGGGGGCTCACCAGTGGGTGCCGTCGTGCCCTCCGCTGTGGCCCAGCGCGTGCGAGTCCGGCATCCCACGAGTCCGCAGCACAGGCACTCGGCAGGGTGAGGTCGTGGTTGTCCGTGAACCGATGCGGAAGCTGCCTGCCAGGCACGTTTTATCCTGCGAGCAGCAAGGGCGCCGCGGCCGGAGGGCGGCCGCCCTGTCCTGCCGTCCCCGTCCTCCGCCCTCGGCTCCCGCCCGCCGTGGGGACGGGCTGTGCACGGGCGGCCTCGGGGGGCTCCCTGCGGCGTCTCAGATCACGCCTCGTCGCCGTCCTGCTCCGGCCCCCACCCAGGCGCCTTCGGCGTCAGCACGGGGCGCGGAGACAGCCTCCTTTTGCACGTGCTCAGTGGCCTTTTTATCGTCGTTTCTGCAGACGCGTTGCTGTCTGACGGGGGGCAGCACGGGTGACCCTCGCGGGGGTGCGGGTGGGGCTGAGGGCTCTGGTCCCTGCTCCGGGCACTGCGGCCTGGCCGCTTAGCTGGGCGACACGCCTCCCAGGCCCAGGGTGCGAGAAGGCGCGTGCCGCGGGCTGCGACAGCTACGGCCTCCAGAGCCTGTGCCGCAGCGTGTGCCCCAGCGGCGGTGTCTCGCGGCTGGGGTCCCAGGCAAGTCCGGGACGCCTGGTTATGTGCAGCGCGGCCGCGGCTGACCCGCGTGTCTGTCACGGCCGCGGTAGAACTGCCGGTGTGGGAGGGGTCAGGAGCAGTGCCGGCAGAGGACACGGGAGTTCATCTTGAGCTCTGGGGCAAGGGGCGGGGGCGGCTCATTCAGGCTTTAGGAGTGATGGCTGAGCTCGGGGCCAGGGGGCTCTGTCCCCTGGGGAGGCCTCGAGCTGCCCGCCCTCACGGCGTGCCCCGGCCTCCCGAAGAGGCGGAGCGTCAGGGCCCCGTCGTGCGAGTGAGCGCGTCAGGCTCGGTCACTGCGGCCTGTCAGCCTGCTGGTGGCGGCTGCCCTGCCGCGTGTGTCGTGCTGAAGCCCGAGCCCCCAGGGCGCAGACCGGAGCTAGCCCGCGTCTCCAACAGTAGGGAAACGGCAAATCCGGTGTGAACGAGGTGTTACGCAGCCACTGAAATCGTGTTTTGGGAGAGCGTGCCGTGACGCGGAAATGCTCGCGACGTAAGGAGCGGAGAGAGTACAAGCCGACCGGTGCGGCGGCCTCGTGTTCCCCGCAGCCGGTGGGCGCGGTGCCACGGACGCCCGCGGCGCGGAGCGGGGGCCCTTGGGCGGCGCCCACCGTCCCGTGTGCCCGCGCATCTCCCACACTCAGCAGCACTCCTCTCCGCGCAGGGCACCTGTCACCTGCCGCCCGCCCGCCCGCCCTGGGGGCTTCCTCTTGCCCCAGCGGATCGGGCTTTGGTTTTAGGCCTGAGCGGGGGGGGGGGGGGGTGACGAAGCAGAGGGAGCAGCAGGGGCCCCCGGTGCTGGGGCTGCAGGGAGGGTGGCCCGGAGGCAAAGCCTGCCTGTGGCTCTTGACCTCACCTGTTCACTGCCTTTGGGAATTGACCCTTCGGCCTGAAATTGACCTCATGGGCGGGAAGACGAGTCTGCAGGGCTCCTGAAATGCAGGTGGTTTACTGTGTCACGTTCGACCTTCCGTGACGCGAGCCTCGGAGGAATGTGGCCCGCACGGTACACAGCCCTCCTCCCGGTCACTGAGAAGCCACACGCCTGCCGGTGTCGGCGGCCCTCGCTGCGAGGTGGCGGCGGCTGCCCCTGCCGGGCCCCTTCTCTGACCCCGTCAGGACGGACCTCCCCATGCAGGTGCTGCCCATCAGTGCAGGTGGTCGCTTTCCCGACCTTTTTTTTATTGAGGACTCACGTTACATTTTGAAACAAAGTCGTGTTTCTTTGCCTTTGCATAAACAGATATTGTATGGTTTATGTATCTGTTTGAAATGAGTGATTATAACCAGAGTTGACAAGATCTGGAGCTGTGATAACGTCATTAAAACACGGTGTTCTGATGCTCCCTGGGCTGTCACGCGTGTGCCTGAGCTTTCTTTTTGGAATGGGTGGCTGTGACACATCGTAACCAGGGGAGCCTAGGGAAAGCAGCCTCCCGCCCCCCAGTACAGCCCCCCACCCCCCAGTATAGCCCTGCCACTCACGCAGGCAGGCTGAGCATGTGGGTCACAGGCAGGTTAGAGCCCCAGCTTCTGGAGCCTCCAGCGTTGCCTGGCTCCCAGGCATCCTCGCTTTCTCTTGCTTAACCGCTTCCATCCCCACTCGGAGACGTTTCCAGTCCTGAGAGGCAGAGTCCCCTGTTTCCTGTCCCTGGGCCACTCCTGGCAGAACTTCCGATTCCGCCCCTGACTTCTGTCGTAACCACAGGCTCTTTGGGCTTCTACTTCAGCAGCATTGTGAGCGCATCGCAGTTTCAGGAATGTTTGTAATTTAGGTATTCCTTTAAATTTTTGTAGATGCAACTTTCTAATCCACAAAGCACCTGATCATTGAAGTGTGTGCGGTGACCGTCATAGTAACAGGTGTGGCACTGGGGTGCTAAGCCGCGCGGGCACTGCTGAGCCTCGTTTGGCCAGCCGCGATTTGGTGTCTACAGTTCTTAAGAGGGAGGAGCAGAAGGTCCCGCGTGGATAGATGAGTGTGATGAATGACTGGTGGGTTTGCGAGGACGGCATCCGGCGGTGCTTACCAAGTCATTTTTGGGGGGTCTCTAGCACATGTGTGGGCCTCAGTGTCCTACCCCGACTCTGGTGGCTGCGTGGCCACCCGGGCTGTCCCCTCACCCGCCAGGCCTCTCCTGGGTGTTGTCTACACTTCCGATCTTTGGTGACAGCCCCAGGCTCCCTCTGGCCTGCGCCAGCAACTGCGGGTGTGGAGACTTCGGCAGAGTTGTTCGCAGCAGCCCAGGTTTTGTTTTTGTTTTGTTTTTAGTTTCAGAGTGGTTTGTTTTCAAAGGGCCGTCGTAGAGGGCAGGTCTCTTCGTGGGCACGTGTGGTTTTAGGGGCTTGTTGTTTCTTGGTGTCGTGGCGGCTGTCACCAGAGCCAGGACCCAGCGGCCTCAGAGGGGCCGCAGAGTCCTGTGCAGGTCGGGGACGTGGAGGCTAACGGAGGTCCCCAGCCTCGCTTTTCCTTTCCTGAGCATACCCATCCGAGGTGCCCCTGCCAGGGAAACACGGGCCCGGCCGGTGCGGGTGTGGCATGGGTGCCGGACGGCCGCCCAGGCCTCACGGGAGGAAGGAGAGTGGCTCCGTCGCTGACTCCGCTGTGGAAGGTGAAACCTGGAGCTGGACAGTGGTGGCGGTGCCGCTGCCGGGCCCGTGCTGTGACCAAGTCAGTGCCACACCGGCTGATTGCTCCCCAGGGACTGAGCGCAAGCACCGTGCATTCGAGCGGTTCTCGCTGTCGGCGTCTGGGGCTGACCCGGTCAGCGGTGGGCACAGCGGTGCCTCTGCACCCGGAGGGGCGAGGGGCCCGGGGCGCCCCTGAGCGGAGTTCCTGGAGGGGAGATTTGCTGGCGGCTGTGCAGGCGGGGGCGCTCCCGGGGGGGCGGGGGCCGTGGGGACTGCTGGCGCTCAGGCCCCGGCCAGCTGTGTGCACAGGGCACGGGGTGGCGGGTGTGCCACAGGCAGGGCTGGGGTCTGAGGCTCTGGGCCGAGGGGCGGCAGCGGTGTGGGCCGCGGCGTGTGTGCGGAGTCCTCGTCGAGTGGGGTGGCGGGCGGGCAGCGTGGCCGGCGGAGGCTTTGCTGCCCGGCTCGTGAAGGGGCAGGGGACCGCTCCTTGAATCCCGGGAGGAGCCCACGTTTCTGCCCCTGCCCCGTGGGCTCTCTGAGGGGCAGGCGTGTTGGGAGCCCGGCGACTCCGTTTCCCTCTCTTCCTCCTTCTCAGAGCCAGCGGGCCCCCGAAAGCCAGCGCTCCCGCGCTCCTGATGCCGGTGTCCTTTGTCCCCCAGGTATGGTCCTCGTGCGCAGCGAGAACGGGCAGTTGTTAATGATCCCTCAGCAGGCCCTGGCCCAGATGCAGGCCCAGGCCCACGCGCAGGCCCAGCCTCAGACCGCCATGGCGCCGCGCCCTGCTGCCCCCAGCAGCGCCCCTCCGGTCCAGATCTCCGCCGTGCAGGTGAGTGCCCTCGGCGAGGAGGAGGAGGAGGAGGAGGAGGAGGAGCCGGCCCGAGTCCACGCCCTTCTCCCCTGTGACCTCGCCTTGCCGCGCCTCAGTTTCCTTCTGCAAAGTGGAGGTTCTGCCCGTGCGCCCCTCACGGGCTCTTACGAGGGCCGAGAGCAGTGGGGTGACGTTGCGGACGCGTCCGCGTCAGGGAGGCGCACGGCGGCCGTGCGAGGCCGGCCAGGGGGCCGCCCTCCGGGTGGCGGGAGGACCGTCCTGCTGGCGGAGCAGCGCGCGGCGTCCCTCGTCCACATCCCGCCGTGGCCGCCTGCCGCACGTCCCCCGTTCCCACTCCGTCCGCCGCTGTCATTCCGCTGTTCTGAGCGACGTGGCCGGTCAGAGCTGGGCGGGCAGGGACGAGAGCGCTTCCTTGCTCTCGCGAGTTCAGCCGCGTCCCCCGGCGGCGGTGGCGATGCTCCCGCACTGCAGGGGGGTGGCACACGCGTGCTGGGGGGCCTGCAGAGCGCCCCCGGCTTGCTGCTGTCCGTCTCCTGCCAAGCCAGCGGCAGCGGCACCCTGCTCGGGACTCGAGCTGTCCTTCCCTCGGACTAAGGTGTCAGCCGGCCGCCTGGACCGTCTGTTTGACACTCTTCTGCAGCCCTGTGACCAGTCGCTAGGCCCGGGGACGCGTGCTTCTCAGGGCCTTCGTCCCTTCTGTAGCGCTCGTGAACAAGGCGGCATGTCCACGGGGCGCTGGTTTCCCGGGCGCAGGCCCCCCTCTCCTCGCCACGTGGCGGGCTCGCGGAGGGAGCTCACGGTGTCTTGCTGTGGCGTGCGAGGGCTCTGGTCCCACACCTCTGCTTTGGTAAGCAAGGTGTCGAATTAGGGCAGCTTCGTCCAGACCTGTGAGTCGACATGTAGACGCACTCGAGCGTGTCGCTCTGGATTGAGGGTTGGTTTTGAGGTGTACTGGTGGCGGGGAATTGCTGTCTCTTGTCACTCCTTTTAGATGACGCGTTCTTGTTTTCCAGGCGCCCGGGACCCCTCTTATTGCGCGGCAGGTGACCCCAACAACCATCATCAAGCAAGTGTCGCAGGCCCAGACGACGGTACAGCCCACCACGGCGTTGCAGCGCTCGCCCGGGGTGCAGGTGAGGCTGAGGCCAGGTGCGCACGTTGGGGTGTCGGAGCTACGCCGAGCTTTGGGGGAGGGCTGTCCTGAAGAGAGCGTTCTCGCCACCAGCGCAGAACAGGGCCGGTTCCCTCGCTGTAAGGCCACACAGACTTGAGCGCCCGTAGTGCCGCCGCCGGCTCCTGCTGTGCCCGAGCGTGGGCAGCTGACCGCACCGCCGCCGAGGCGGGAGCGGCCTGTAGCGCGCGCCGGTTGCACGCGAGCGTGCGGGCGGTGACAGTGGCCCTCGTGTGGGCAGCGGCCCCAGGCTCCGGTGGCGCGTACGCGTGTGTGACCCCGCACTTCTCACCGGTGCGGCATCAGTGGGGTGTGTGGGGCAGAACCGTCGTCCATCTCAGTCCGCGCGGCTGCTTTGCGGCCTGTGCCCTTCCCCAGCGTGACCCCTGGCGGGTCGGCCTGTTGTCCATGGTGGTTTTGTGACCCGTGTGGAAGCCGTGGATGGGCCGTGTTCTGGAGCAGGGGCTTTGATGCTCAGCTGACTCAGCCTCTGGTCCGGAGGAGGCCCGTGCCCCGGCTCGGCTGGCCCCCTGCGTGGCAGAGGTGACGCCTGTCGGGAGCAGCCTGTTCCGGGCAGCCGGGGCGCTGCGCCCGTGGCGGAGGTGTGTGTCGGCGCACCTGGGCGGGCCGGGGCCGTGCCCGGGTGGCCAGTCTCGCGCGATGCCCACCGCAGCTGGGGCCGCCCCCGCACCGCTCCGCCCCCACCAGCCTCGGGCCTGCCTGCCTGCTCCTGTGGCGTCCGCAGGGGGCGGCAGTGCTGTTTAAAGCCAGGGCGAGAGCAGTTCAGCCCAGGGACGGAGCGGAGCAGGGTCCGCTGGGCGTGGGTGGCAGGGCGTGCTGCACCCCTGGTGGAGGGTGCGGTGCAAGGCGTCCGCTGACAAGGCGGCGAGGCGCGCTCAGGCGCACTCGGGCCCGCGCCGGGTCAGTGGACGCGCGGCGACCGGCCGGGGCGTCTCGGCTCCGCTGCTGCGGTTTGAGCTCGTCGGCCGCGGGACGGAGGGTGGGAGCAAATCCCACGTGGGGGGGGCTCCCCCGGGCGGCGCCCCGCCGCCCCCCTCGCTGCCCCGGCACGGCGGCGGGGTCTCCCCTCTGCGGCCTCGCTGGGCGTTGTCCAGCCACAGCGACACGTGCTTCGTGTGACGAGTGGCAGGCCCAGGGCACACCGCCGCCGCCTCCCGCTCACGGCCCCTGACGCGGGGGTCGCTCGGTCGCTCGGGCACCTCTGGGCCTGGAGGGTCCGCGGCGGTCGCAGCCGACGCTGCTCGCAGTGCGCCGGCGCCCGCGACTCCGCGGCCCCCACCCGAGTCTCACTCGGGCTGCCTTGCCCCTGTGTTGAGAAGTCGTAAGACGGGGGCTGACGGCAAAGTTTGTCCATTGGAAAAGGACCCGCTGAGAAAGAGCAGGTGTGGTCCCACGACCCTGCTGCGGAGCAGAGGTGTCAGTGGCCTGACGGGGGGCAGGCGGGGCCCTCATGCCTGAGGTCTGGCGGCCACCTGTCCAGCGGGGAGCCCTCCCACTGACCGGCCACCCCCCACCCCTCCTGTCACTCCGGACCCCCTTCCCTGATGTGTCCGGATGAGAAGGGAGGGTGCGGGAGCCGAGGGGGCACCTCCCCCCGTCACCCCACGCCACCCTGCGGGAAGGCCGACAGTGCGGGGCATCCCCGCCTTTGCCACCAGGCTCTCTTCAGACCGGCCGTCTCTGATGGGCCAGGTGCATGTGGCGGGTGGCCTGAGCCGGCCAGCACGCGACTTTCAGGGACTAGCCAGAGCTGGCCTCTTGCCAGCGGTTGGCGCAGTCTGTCGGGTTCTGATGCAGGCATGAAACCATGTCCCTCGGGTGCTTGGGACTGCAGCGCGGGGGTGCGGTCCGTCGCGGGTCCCGAGGGTCCCCAAGGGGCCCGCCGGACGCGGAGGCCGCCTCCCCGTAGCCTCGGTTCACCTCCTGCTTTGGGTTGTTGTAGCCTCAGCTCGTTCTGGGTGGCACTGCCCAGACGACGTCGCTCGGGACAGCAACGGCTGTTCAGACCGGGACACCTCAGCGATCGGTCCCAGGGGCCACCACCACCTCCACAGCTGCCACGGTGAGTGCCGCCGCGCCGCGCCCCTTGGGCCTGCCACAGGCAGCGGGCCACGTCTGGCCCACGCCGTCACCTCCCTTGTTTCTCGAGGCCCTGGGGCTGGCTGGGTCCACACAGCCCATGCGTGCAGCTCAGGGCGCCTGCCGCAGCCCGGGCAAGCCCGTGCCTCGGGGTCTGCGTGGCCCCCAGCACGGGGTCTGAGAGCAGAGGCCTCAGAGGCGTCAGGAAGGGCCCCCTTTTCCCTGCATGGGGCTTTCGGGCCACACAGGACCCGCAGCGACAGGCACAGCCGGCGGCGTGGGGAGCAGGCGTGGCCGGGCCGGACCTGTGTGTGCAGCGGCTCTGCGGGCCGTCGCCACGCGCCCTCCCGCGGCGTTGCTCTGCGCGCAGGCCCGAGTCAGCGGGCTCGTGCTCCACGCGGCCCCTGCTCCTGCGTGAGCACCGCTCGTCGTCCTCAGTAGCCGCGTGTGGACAGGCTTCAGGCTTTCTTCACAACCGCCCACGCCGCTGTGAACGCCCCCCGATTCATCTCGTTCACGTTCTAGCTGTTACCGCAGCTTCCTTCCTGAAGCGAGGGGCTGCGGGCTGCGGGGCACTCGCTCTGGTCTGCACCCGCATCCGCAGGCTGCGAGGGTTACTGCACTTCCTCGATAGCAGTTCAGAGAAGAAATAAACTTCTCACCTGCGCGTTTTAGTTAAGCCACAAGCTATAACGTAAGTGTGCTTTTGGAGAGTCTTCGACTCATCTTTCGAATGCAGGAAACGATGGAAAACGTGAAGAAATGTAAAAACTTCCTATCCACGTTGATAAAGCTGGCCTCGTCCGGGAAACAGTCCACGGAGACGGCGGCCAACGTGAAAGAGCTGGTACAGCACCTGCTGGTACGTGGCCCGGCCCGCGCCGGGCTTCCTCCCGGAGGGTCGCGCGAGTAAATGCCTCTGCCCCCTGACCCCGTGCACCGCCGGCGGCGGCCTTGGCTTCGCCAGAGAAGCTGGTCTGGCTCCTGACGAAGTGCCTGGGGCACGGGTACTTGGGGAGTGCTGAGTGGCAGCCGGGTGACGGGAACAGGAGGTGGCCCAGGCGCAGACGCCGCCACCTGCTCCAGGAAGGGCTAGGCGAGCCCCCCGCTGCCCCCGCGCACACCCGTGTCGGCCAGGACACGCAGCACGCTGACCCCGTCACCTCTGTCCAGCACCGGCGGGGGCGGCGGCCGACCGTGGGGCGTGCGCGTGGGGCCGCGGGTGAAGGGTGTGCACGCACTTCCTCTCGTGGGCATTGCAGTGTGTGCTTCGTTTTTTAGGACGGAAAAATCGAAGCCGAAGACTTCACTAGTAGGTTGTACCGAGAGCTTAATTCTTCACCTCAACCGTACCTTGTGCCTTTCCTGAAGGTGAGGGTGAGGCCCCTTGACCGGAGTGGGGTGTCCGGGGGCAGGAGTGGGGTTTGCAGCTGTTGCCGCTGGGTTTGCAAGGCCGAAGCGCCCTGCGACGCAGCGTCCCGTGTCCTCTTCGGAGGCTTTTCTGGGGGTTTTGAGATCCCGGGTGCGGTGGCCATTCCCCGTAAGCACAGGGCGACCCCCGGGCGGCCCGTGGCTGCCGGGGCGCTCACCCGGGGAGCACCCGGGCCTCAGCGGCATCAGCGGTCCCCATCACACCGTCTCTGATGCCGCAGCGTTCTTAAGGGCGTTTTAGAAACGGTGCCTTTTCTCACCGAGAGTAATCCTGGTCGGTGACGCGTGTCTGTGTGCGTGTGAGACACACTGGCAGCTGACGTCAGAGGCACCTCCCCGAGATCTGAAAGCTGCGCGCTCTGGCCTGAGAGCCTTTCTCGCAGCGGCTCCTCCGGGGTGCGGGGGAAGGGAGCGCGCAGCCGGGCCGCCCGCCCGACCCCACGTCTGTTTCCGCCCAGAGGAGCTTGCCCGCCTTGAGACAGCTGACCCCCGACTCGGCAGCCTTCATCCAGCAGAGCCAGCAGCAGCCGCCGCCCGCCTCGCAGGCCACCACCGCGCTCACGGCCGTGGTGCTGAGCAGCTCCGTCCAGCGCACGGCCGGGAAGACCGCGGCCACCGTGACCAGCGCCCTCCAGCCCCCCGTCATCAGCCTCACGCAGCCCACCCAGGTTGGCGCTGGCAAGCAGGGGCCGCCCACGCCGCTGGCATGCAGGCGGGAGCCCATCACCCCGGCTCAGGGGGGCCCCCTGCAGGCGGGCTGGGGTGTCAGTCTCCACAGGGGAGCCAGCGGCAGAGGCCACACGACCATGTAGTTCGTTTCTCAGTAGAGTAAGCGTGGCAGCTTCGGCTGGCACGGTGCCAGGGTGTTCATGGTCGAAACGACTGGGATGTGTTTGCAGTGACTGAGCTGGGTGTCGTCTTTGACGAAGGGCAGCGGCCCCACGTAGGGGACAGACGCGTGCTTGGTGCTGGACACGCCGGCCGGGCCGGGTGGTTCTTAGATGCTGAAGCCGCTCATGGTTTGTGGCCACTGTCCTGGGCCCCGAGGCTGCAGGAAGGACGTGTGTGCTCCTGCAGCAGCATTCGTGCTTTTAAGATGATTTCCAAGAGATTCTGTCCTTTTAAAGAGAACTACAAAAACACACCGTGTAGGCTCCCTCGCAAGCACGTGCCAAGCGGTCGTGGGATGTGTTTCACGACGGCGCGTGTGTTGGGCAACCAGGATGCGAGCCGAGAGCATGGGGGGCGTCTCCCTGCTGGCTTACAACCTGGGGGGGCCCGTAGCACACCCTCCAGGTTGCTGTCGTAGGATTCGGAATCTAGACGTGGACAGCCGGCCCTAGGGGTTCCGGGCACAGCCGCGCGGCCTGCAGCCGTGTGGCTTCGGGGGTGCTCCCGGTGTCCCGGCACGGCGTGTCCGCGCTTCGGGAGCGCTGCGGGGTGTGGCGGGCGGGAGGGCTAGCCGTGGGGCAGTGAGCTGGCCGGACAGGCAGACAGGAGGTGGTGAGTGGAAGTGGTGGCCGAGCGTGTGCTCAGTGGCAGAGTGAAAGGCGGGATGTGGCAAGCGGTGGGCGCTCAGCTGGCGGGGTGGGGCACAGGCTGCGTCTGGGGGGCAGGAGAGGGGCCCTTACTTTGAGGCCAAGTTCAGGGCCGGGCGTAGGAAACCTAATCCCCCCCACCTGCTGCGAAAGCCGTCTTGCCTCGTAGAGAAAACGTGGGGAGGGAGAGAGCCTGACCCGCAGCTCCAGGTCGCCACGGCACCTGCCGCCTTCACTGATGGGCGGAGAGAGACAGCCCCACACGGGGGCCCTGAGCGCGGCGCCCTCCGGACACTGCGCTCAGCGGGCTGGCCACGCGGTGCGCCCGCCATGAGGAGCTGGCGCTGGCCGTGGCGCCGGACGTGGGTGCCCGCCGTCTGGCCCTGCGGTCCTGTTGGGGCCGCCCCATTCCGGGCACGGCCACGGCTGGGGACAGAGTGCTGGCAGCTCTCGGCTGCGAGTGCTCATGAGGGCTGTGGGCTCTGCCTCAGGTGATCCAACCGCCACCCAAGCCTGGAGCGCTGATCCGCCCCCCGCAGGTGACGTTGACGCAGACGCCCATGGTGGCCCTCCGGCAGCCGCACAACCGCATCGTGCTCACCACGCCCCAGCAGATCCAGCTGAACCAGCTGCAGCCAGGTAAGGGCCTCGCGGGCGTCCCCGGCCTCCTGCCAGAAGCCGTGCGGGCGGCGTCCTGAGTGGCGCCGGAGCCCGCGCCCCGGTGTGCGCTGCCCGCATCAGGCAGTCGTCACCCCTGCACGCGAGTTAGAAACCCCAGCGTCTCCGGGCGCCCGCCGGGCCCGTCCGGCGCTCAGGGCGTGCCTCGGCCGGCACGGGCACACGCCACACGGGCATGTGCGTCAGCGGCGCCGCGTCTCCTGTCTTGCAGTCCCCGTGGTGAAGCCTGCCGTGCTGCCCGGAGCCAAAGCGCTGTCTGCCGTCTCGGCCCAAGCAGCTGCCGCACAGAAAAACAAACTCAAGGAGCCCGGGGGAGGTTCGTTTCGGTAAGGAGCGAGCCGCACGGCTGGTTTCTGCGCGAAGGCGAGAGCGCTGGTCTTCAGACGCGGCACCCTGAGGGCGCTGCGGGAGTGCGTGGGGTGCACCCCACCCCTTCTAGCCCCGGAGTCCTGGGGAGCACTGTCCGGCGGTGGCTTGCTGAGCAGCCGGTCTGAGTGTCGTCGTAGTGGAGTCGTGTGTCGGGGACTTGGCCGTGGGCGGGCTGTGGTGACAGCTTCTGTTACGATGAATCAGGAGTGGAGTGCGTGGTTCGGGAGACCTCTGTGGGGACCCCCTTTCCTGGACTCTCCTTCCCCAGCGCCGTCAGGGGCTGCGGCAGGGCTGGGCGTGTGCTGGTGGGGTGGGCCGGTGCAGGAGGTGGGGGGGCGGCTCCCCTGCAGGTCCGAGAAGCAGGCGAGTGGTCAGCAGCTGCCTCCGCTTCCCCCAGCAAGGGGCGGGAGGGCAGGGGCGGCAGGTGCAGAACGGGGTGGGCGGTGCTGGAAGCGCGTGGTTCAGTGGAGACAGGCCGACCTGCTGCAGGTGGGACGTGCTCGCCCCCCCCCCCCCGCTGAGGGAGCAGGAGCAGCGACACCCGCGGGCGGCGAGCACACCGGCGCTCCGGTCTCGTTTTCCTGCAGCGACCAGGCGCCTGGCAAAGGCTCGTTCCTGGGCCGGGGTCAGAAAACACAAGGCGCTTAGCACACGTCGCGAGGTGGGAGGCGGCGCTTGGGGTGGACAGGTGGCCTCCCTGCTGCAGGCCACGTCTGCGGCCGCAGACTGCACCCACGGCTGAGGCGGAGACCACGAGCCCCTGGAAACATACACAGACACAGTGCACGAGGAACGGGACCCCGCCCACGTGCCCATGTGCTCCCTGACCGCGGGAGGGGCGCCCGACGGCGGCGAAGCCAGGCAGCTGACTCGGAGCACAGGCGACGAGGGACCAGCCCAGCCCCTGCGGGGGGCGGCCGGCGAGGCCACGTGACTGTGAAGTTCCTGCCGAAGACACGTCCCGTACCGCGGCAGGAGGGGCAGTGGCCAGAGGCAGAACCAGGACGTGCGGCAAGACAGCCGGCCCGTGACCTCCCCGTGTCCAGGGCACGAGAGTCAAGGGAAGGCCGCGGAGCGTCCCGGGCCGAAGGCGGCCGAAGAACGCGACACGAGGTGCAGCGCGCGATTCCGAGCCGGACCCTCTGCGTGGAAGGCAGCGGGGGCCGCCGGGGCGGCCGGCCGCGCCGGGGGCACGGAGCGCGGTGGGGGCCGGCTTCCGAGGCTGCGGGGCGCTCGCCGAGCGGTCGGGTGTGGGCGCCGGCCGGCAGCGCCCCGGAGCGCGTCGGGAAGCGCGCCTCGGGCGCCCCCCGGGGCTGGCGGTGGTTCTGGGCCGGGAGCGCGCTGGCCCGCGAGGGTGCTGCGTGGAGGCTCCGCGGAGCAGCCAGGCGGCGAGGGCTGCCCTCAGTGCGGCGGTGCCCGCGGGGTCCTCGCCCCCGTCCGTCCGTCCGTCTGTGCAGAGGCTCACGTTCGGCCTCCGCCCGAGCGTGACCTCCCGTGAAAGGCCAGACTCGGGTTCGGAGAAGGCGCCGGGCTTCTCACGCAGGGGACAGTACCGTGTGGAAGGTGGCCGGCAGGACGCAGGCCCGGGGCACCCGAGCTGTGCTTCCCGCGACGCGCCCCCTGTCCCTCCGTTCACTGCCCTGCTCCGGGACCACCTGGGCGTGCGCGGCGCTGCAGCCGTTGCTCAGGGGGGGTCGTCTTGTCTTCTGTTCTGAAGGGACGACGATGACATTAACGATGTTGCGTCGATGGCCGGAGTGAACCTGTCGGAAGAAAGCGCGAGAATACTGGCCACGAACTCGGAGCTGGTGGGCACCCTCACGCGGTCCTGTAAGGACGAGACCTTCCTGCTCCCGGCGCCCCTGCAGAGACGGATTCTGGAAATCGGTACGTGCCGGCAGGGAGGGCTCTGCGTCCCTGTGCGGGCTTGCTGGCACCGTGACCGACGCTCGGCCAGGCCGCCTGCCGCGTGTCCTCCCCCTGGCGCCTTGCACCAGCCTGGTGGTGCTGACGCTGGCCTGGGGGCCTGCCTGGCCGCCCTGCGGCTGCAAGGGGCGGTCCCCGGGGGCACGGGACAGACGCTTCGCTCTGCCCGACCCGCAGGTAAGAAGCACGGCATCACGGAGTTACACCCGGACGTGGTGAGTTACGTGTCACACGCCACACAGCAGAGGCTGCAGAACCTCGTGGAGAAAATATCAGAAACGGCTCAGCAGAAAAACTTCTCCTACAAGGTACGGTGCTGCCTCCTGAGTGCGTGGGCCTCCTGGGCAGGGGCGGGGCTGGCCTCTTGCGCCTCACAGGGGACGGGGCCCTGCACCCCCGTCCTGCCTGGGGTTCTCAGCTAAGCACGCAGACCGGGCCCCGGCCGCCCCTGTGACTCGGATCGTCGCCCGTTCGGTTTTGTGGACGGTTAGCGGCACCGTAGGCCCGGCCTCCCGCGGCGGCCTTCCGGACGGTGCCGTCCCTGCTCGGCCACGTGTGCTGTCCAGCAGGGCAGGGCACCGGGCGGGCCCCACTCCCCGGTCCAGGCGACAGTGCCATCCGCGCCGCAGTCAAGAGCACGGGGCCACTTTGCTTTAAAAGTGATCGTTACTAAGAAAAATTCAAAGTGTTGCTTAAAATATTCAAACACTGAAGTGTATGAAGTAGAAAATTCCCCGTGAGCCACGGGCCAGCTCCCCGAGCCTCTTCCCGTCTGAGAACATGCAGAGCACCCCAGATGCGGGCCTGGGCTGGACGGGGAGGGGTCGGGGTCCGCGCGGCACACAGACTGTCCGCGGGGTCCCCAGGTTCATGACGAGCAGCATTTTCACCATCTCTGTAGGATGACGACAGGTACGAGCAGGCAAGCGACGTCCGGGCTCAGCTCAAGTTTTTTGAGCAGCTCGATCAGATCGAAAAACAGAGGAAAGATGAGCAGGAGCGAGAGATCTTGATGCGGGCAGCGAAGGCAAGTGCTTG
Source organism: Rousettus aegyptiacus (assembly GCF_014176215.1). NCBI lineage: Eukaryota > Metazoa > Chordata > Mammalia > Chiroptera > Pteropodidae > Rousettus > Rousettus aegyptiacus. The sequence goes on from NW_023416287.1 coordinate 1,251,333, forward strand.
CGGTGCCCTCGGCCGCGGGGCCCTCCCTTCGCCCGTCCTGGCTGCCCGTGGTGACCTTGGGGCTTCTGGGAGGCCAGACCGGTACCCACGGGCGGGGTCGGGGCGCGAGGCCTCGGCACGTGGGGGCGGACCTGGGCCCTCGGCACACTGTCAGGTCCCCCGGTCAGGCAGCCAGATCCCTGCGACCGGCAGGTGCGTCACGGACCACATCTTAGTTTCACGTCCGAAGGGTTCGGATTTGCTGAGGAAGGAGGTGGTTTTCCCTCCATGACGTGCAACCTCGATTTTCATCTTTTGGCCTTAAGTGTTTACAGATGTATCATGCTTTCTGTCATGACTAGGCTGTTTAGTGTCACGATCAAGATACCCTTTTGAGTGGTTAACGTTTCAGTCATGACTTATTTTTCTTTTTTACTTTTTTGAAAAATAGTCTCGGTCCAGACAAGAAGATCCAGAACAATTAAGGTTGAAACAGAAGGCAAAGGAGGTAAGGGAGCGTTTTAGGCAGAGGGTCTTTCTTCAGTGCGCACGTGAAAAGGTGCCGATTCGTCCAGAACCTCCGAGGGCGAGGGGTGCGGGGCGGCGGCGCCTCTGTCCGCGGCGCCTCCGCAGCTGTCCCAGATGCGTGCAGAGGCGTTTCCTGGCGCCAGCAGTTTGCTCTGCTTTAAATTCAGTGGTAGTTTCTCTTCGGGTGCATTTAGTTTCTATACTTTTACAACTTTTTCATTTTTTTGAGCTTTCTAAGACGAGCACCTCACTTTATTATTTTTCTGATTGTAGAATATGCTTACTGTTAAAAAGAAATCAGAATATTAAAGGAATTTTAATTTAGACAGCTTCAGAAAACCCCCGTGGCGGCTGTATTTTTATGGCTTTCGTAGTGAGCAGGACGTGCGTGAAATGACACTCCTTGTTTCCTTTGCAAAACAAAGATGCAGCAGCAGGAGCTGGCCCAGATGAGGCAGCGCGACGCCAACCTCACAGCCCTGGCCGCCATCGGGCCCAGGAAAAAGAGGAAAGTGGACTCTCCAGGACCGGGATCGGGGACAGAGGTACAGGGCGCACGGGCACCGAGGGCTGCAAGGGACCTGGGGCATCTCGCAGCTGACCTCCTCAGGGGGCCCGGTCAGCACTGGCTTCCCGCATTTGCACATGACTCTCTAAATCAGGTATACTTGTTTGTGAGTGTCACATGAGCCAGAAGTTTTTTGCGTAAGGCGTTCAATCGCCACGGCGTCACGTGGTGAGATTTAGACTGACCGAGAAGAACACGGGAGGCTGTCAGCACGGTGCCCCTCACAGGCGACCAGTTCTTCTGAGCCGTGGGCGGGAGGGCGGCACAGGGGTCCCCGGCGTGCAGGGGGCATCGCTCCCGGCTTCTTCACTTTCCCGCCTTGTTTGTTGTCATGTCTTTGCATTTCCTTAAGAAGCCAATCTCAAAGTTTGCCGTTTTTGCTTTAGGCTGTCAGTTGTTTCAACTGGGTCACAGGAGGAGCAAAGGTGGCGTTTTCTGCGTGGTCGTCCCTCTCTCCTCGGGGCCCCGTCCCCTCGGCAGCAGCGCCTGCCACCTCGGAAGAGCACGAGCCCGTGTCTCAGGGGCAGTCTGCTGGCGATGGGTTCTGTCCCCTCTGTTTACTGGGGATGGTGGTGTCGCACCCTCAGTTTTGAATATTAACCTCTGTGTGTGGCTCAGAGGCGAGGCCAGGCCCTTATTCTTGAATAAGCCAGGCAAGTCCAGATGTGGGACAGGGCTGAGTGATCCAAGAATCAGCGTCCTTCACACCCCCTTCCTTTCCGTGAGCTGGGCTCCTCCACGCTGCTGAGGAGACTCCCTTCTAATCGTGTCACCTTGTTCCAGATCACAGAAAAGGCAGGCGGGCTTCCCATTGTGTTTTATCGGTTCTAAAAACCGATAAACCATATTTTTGCTTCTTGGAGCTGTGGTTCCACTGTCTTCCGGGCCCCAGTGGAAGAGGTCGAAGATTGAATTTGTACCTCTGGTGCCGTGTGGAGTAGGTCTCACGTCTCTGTCTGTTTTGAGGTTATTGTCGAGTTTCAGAGGTTTGTCTGTGTTGTATTTAGACCTGGGTCTCCTGACATTTAGCTGCTTGGGGTTCTTCCGTCTGTTGGGCCATGTTTTTCCTCAATTTGGACTATTCTGGCCTTGATTTCCTCAAATTCTTTTCTGTCCAGCCCTACCTTTTTCTACTAGACCTCCTGGTAACACGTCTCGGACTGTTCTTCAGACTGGGTAATTTCTTTTGTTTCATCCTCAGGCTCCCTGACCACGTGGGGTTCTGTCATCTCGTCAGCTGCTAAGCCCCTCCAGCGAGCTTGTCATTTGTTAGTGTATTTTTTTCTGTCTAGGGTTTCTGTTTAGGGCTTTTTTATGGTTTCTCATTCTTTGATAAGATTCTTGTCTGTTCAGTTATTGAGACCATATTTTCCCATTATTCTTCGAAGCTGTTTACAGAAGCTGCTTACTGTGTTTGTCAAGCCCAGCAAGGGGGCTGTCTCAGGTTCAGCCTCTGCCGGCTCCCTTTCCTTTGTCGTCTGGGCACACTTCCTGTTTCTCTGCACGTCTAGTGGCAGTGGTTTGCATGACATGTGGAGACCGTGGACTTTTCCTTTCATGCAGAGTGTGACTCGTGTCTCAGCAGGCAGTCCTGCCGCTCGGCTTCGTTTCTCGCTTTGGTGTTCGTGAGGGTGTGGAGCAAGCCCATGGCGTATCCGAAGCCCTCCCACTTAGCGGGACTCAGGGACTAGACGTGCACCCTGCCTCCCCTGGCCAGGCTTTAGGCTTCGTTGGGGGGTCCTGCGAGACCTGTCCTCGGGCTGTCGCCGCACCCCTGTGCCAACGCTGCAGACGCGTGCGTCACTGCTGCGCAGCCCCACCCCCCCTCCCCGGGACATCAGCACTGGCACCTGGCGGCAGCCAGTCCTCACACTGGTCCTGTTTCCCGAATTGTCCCGGCTACCTCTCTTTTCCTCTTTGGTTCAGAAAGGTGTGACATTGTTAGCACGCCCCTTAGTCTCTTCTGAACCTACCTGGCCACGGTTAGGGGACAGGCCTCGTGCGCTGTGGGTGACTTAGCCTGGGACTGTCCGCTGGGGCCGCCCCGCGGCGGCGCCATGCTCCGTTCACCGCAGAGGTGGCGGTGGTGTTGGCTGACCTTCCCAGCACTGGCGCTCTCAGTTCGGGTCGCCTGCTACGTGGGCATCTGCCAGTGAGCGCCCTGTGAAGGCGCTGTTCTCGCTAGTACTTACTGGCGTTTAGTCAGGAGGTGCTCCGGGTTGTGAGGTTCCCTCCCTCATCGGACCCGCACCCAGCCCAGCTGCACGCTGACTGCTGCGCTGGGCGCCAAGCTGACCGCCTGTCGCCACACCCGGACACTTAATGCCGCTCCTGAACAGCGTTCCCTTCTCCCGCGTGCATCAGCGCATGGGCGGGGGAGCCCCGTCGTGTTCCGTGGGTCGTAGTCAACACTCGTCCTTTCTAGACTTGATCAGTGGGAGCTTCTTCGGGCCACTTTCTCTTTTGAGTGTCGCCCATTCTTTGAGTGTTACGTTTTCGCCGGTTGAGTTTTCGCTGGCCGGGGTGTCGGGTTGCCCCCCGCGCCGGCCTCCGTCGGCACGCTCGCTGCTTTCGGGGCGGCCTGGTGTCTAGAGGGTGCGGCTGGGCGTGCGTGGGTTGACGGCTGCAGGAGCGCCCGGCTTCCAGGCCCCTGGGCGCTTGGCGCGGAGGCCCGTGTGCGTGGGCGTGCGCGCCTGCGTGTGCGCCAGCGTGCGCACCTGGCGACGTGCGTGCCGACGTGCCCGAGCATGCGCGCTGGCGTGCGTACCTGGCAACGTGCGTGACTGCGTGCCTGAACGTGCGTGCTGGCGTGCCTGAGCGTGCGTGCTGGCGTGCGTACCTGGCAACGTGCGTGCTGGCGTGCCTGAGCGTGCGTGCTGGCGTGCGTACCGGGCAACGTGCGTGACTGCGTGCCGGCGTGCGTACCTGGCAACGTGCGTGCCGACGTGCCTGAGCGTGCGTGCTGGCGTGCGTACCGGGCAACGTGCGTGACTGCGTGCCGGCGTGCGTGCTGGCGCTGCGCCTGCAGCAGCCTTCCGCGTGCGGCTCAGAGGCGAGGCCGGCCCCTCGGCTGCCCTCGGGCCTCTCGCCCCCTTTGACTCCCTTCTCGTGGGAACTCATTTCCGTTCTTCTCGGTGTGTTTGGTGCTTTGCTGGACGGAACCAGGTTCCCCAGCGCTCTGGCCTCTGCAGCCCCTCCCTGTGCCCGGCCGGTGGGCAGACGGGAAGGGCAGGCGGCTTAACTTCCACTTCCCTGTTACAGCACCCGAGTCAGCCGCGAAGAGCAGGAAAGGGCGCGTGCAAAGGGCGCGTGCGCCCCAAGTGCGGGGTGGGCGGGGCGACGGGCGGGCGGGCCCTGCGAGGCACTGGGAGGGGCGTGTCACCGAGCGGACGGGAGCTCGCGCTTGCGCTGCCAGTTTTTGACTTGTGTGTTACTTCTGTAGCGATTAACACAAAATCCAGAATTTTAAAGTCTGTATGATTTTCTTCATCAGATAATGCTCCATTGTTTTATGTTTTTGCCCTTTGGGTTATTTTCTTAGGATTAGAAAAAACAGCTTTTAATTTTGAACTAATTTTAGTCACAAGAACGTTAGGATTTGGAGTTTCTATACCTTTCTCACCCAGCTTTCCCCAGTGTGTGTCACTGGTACGATACTGTTGACTAAAAACTTTGATTTTGTTTTTCAGGATTTAATTTCTTTAATCGACGCAATTTATTTTTTAGAGCTGTTTTAGGTTTACAGCAAAATTAAGAGGAAAGTGCAGGGATTCCCCTGTGCTCCCCGCTCCACACGCTCAGGCTCCTCCCTGCCACCCTCCCCGCGGGACGGTGCGTTTGTTACAACCCACGAAACTGCACTGCTGTGTTGTAGTCACTCAGAGCCCTCAGTGTCATCACAGTCCCTCTCGGTGTCTCGCGCAGCCCACAGATCTGCACAAACGCGTGACGACACGTCCCCGCCGTCACGGTGTCGCACCGGGTGTGCGCACTGCCCCCACCGTCCATCCGGCTGCCCCCGCCAGCCCCGGGGCCAGCGACCCTCCCACTGTCCCCACGTCTTGCCTTTCCCAGCGTCACGTAGCTGGGACCACACCGCGTGTGGCCTTTTCAGATCTGCTTCTCTCCCCCAGTGACACGCGCTTACGGTCCCTCCATGTCTCTGGGTGACGCGACGGCTCCTTTCTTCTTAGCGCTGGGCAACATCCCGCCGTCTGGACGAGCACAGAGCATTTATCCACGGGCCGAAGGCATCTCGGGGCTTCCAGGTGTTGGTGCCCCTGAGCGAGCTGCTGCAGACGGCGCGGGCAGGGCTGCGTGTGGACGAGGGTGGCCGCCGCCTCAGGCCGACGCCGAGGGGCGCGGCCGTCAGCTCCCACGGCAGGGCCGCGGCCGGTTCTGTAGGCTCCGCCCGGCCGCCCCCCACGCGGCCGCCCCGTGCGCGTCCCCCGGCAGTGGCGCGAGCGCCTGTGGCCCCGCGTCCTCCCGCGGGTGCTGGCGTCCGTGCCCCGGGTCTGGCCGTTCCGACGGGAGGGCGCCGGCCTCTCCCGCTGTAAGCCGCCTTCCCCTGGGGACGCCGGATGCGCGTCTGCCCTCGCGTCTGCGCGTCCGCGTGACCGTCTTTGGTGCGCTGTGCTCGGGTCTTTGCCCGTTTTTAAGTAAGTCATTGGTTTCCTTGCTGACAGTGCAGCTGGCTCCTTCGGGGTGGTGTGCCCTCCGTGTGCACCCCAGTCATGGCTGAGTCCATTGTTTATTTTGGGGGACACGCCCCGGTTCTCAGGGCCAGGGCTGCACCCGCGAGGGCTGGGCCCCGCCGCCGCCTCGACTCCGTCCGCACGGTTTTCTCGAGTCCCCGTCCTTCCTCTCTGGAGGGAGCGCCACGCGGGCGCCGTCGGCAGCCTGCCGTTTCCGCGTGCTGCGTCCGGGAGCGTGCCGCCGTTCTCCGCGCGGCCCGGGTGGCCTCTCCTTGTGCCCGAGCTGCACCGAGAGGCCTCACGCACGAGCATGTGTGCTGTTGGGGGCCGGGGCAGTCCCCCTGCCGGAGCTCGTGCCTGTGGCGTGGCCCCAGGGGTGGTGGAGAGGGCCTGCCGCCTCAGAGCCTCACCAGCCGAACGCGTGGCCGGGGTCCTTAGCTTTGCCGGTCTGGTGGCCGCCGTGGGTGTCAGTTTCGGTGGCCGCCGTGGGCGCCTGGGAGAAGGGCGTGTCCCAGGGTCGGTGCCCGGGCCTGCGCCCGCGCGTCTCCTTGCTTGCGTTGGCGCAGCGCCCCGTTTCGTGCCAGGGGCGCCTCCCCGAAGTCCGTCCGCGCCCGCGCGTCTCCGTCTCCGCGTGCCTCTCCCGCGGCGTCGCTTTGTGGCGGCGGGTGCCATGTGGTTTGGTGCGCACAGCCCTGAGGATCACGTCCTCCCTGTGGATCGTGCCGTTCGGCGTTGAGAAGCGTCTTTGTCCAGTGGGTCCGGGGTCTGCTGTCCCAGACCAGGACCCCGGGCCCTGCTGTTCCCATCAGCCCGGAGCCCCTCTGTCCCCGCGCCGCTCTAGCCCTGCCGGTTCACCGTGGTAGGCGCGTCTCACGCATGGCCCGTGGCTGGGGCCTGTTTTATGGAGTGAACTGAAAAGCTTTTTCTTAATAGGTGAGACCAACCCACGTCCCTTCATCGATAGGAGTGACGTGCTCGGTCTTGACTGTGTCCTGACGCTTTATAACTGTGTTTCGTATTTGCTGTGTCTCTGTGAGAGGAGGATTCTTTACTCTCCAGTTAAAATTCGTGTGTGTTTAGGAAGGTTCGTGATTGTATTCTAATGGTTAGTTTAGCACGTAAACCTTTTCCCCCCAGGTTTCACTTAGCCGTTAACCGTTCAGCAGTTCGTTTTCCTTGGTCTTCAGCCCCACCTGCTGGCCGTCCAGCCCGATTCCTTTCCACGGGTCCTCGCACGTCCCCGTAGCCCCACGCCGTCACAGCAGGACGCGCGTCTGGTCCTCCAGCCTCTTCCTCACGTTTGCTGTCGCGGGGGGGGGGGGAGGGGGCCTGCACACACTGCAGACGCGGTTCCCCCCGGGCGTTCCGCTGCAGGCTCCCCGTCCCTCCCAGAGGCGGAGCCCCGCGGCGGCCTCGGGTGCACGGTCCCCACGCTCTGTGTGCTGCGGACGGGTCTCCTTTGGCCCCGATGCGGAGGACAGTGTGGTTGGGCGTTAAGTCTTTGGTTTGTGCTTCCGGCCAGTGATTTGCTTTTGACGCCGTCTGTGGTCACCCCGCTTGGCCTGTGCTTTCGAGAAGCCTGATGCAGGGTGAGTTCTCTCGTCTTCACAATCATTGATTTTTAAGGTCAGTTTTTTCTGGTACTCGCCGGGTGTTTTCAGGGTGTGGGTTTTGTTTTTCTTGCCAGTGTTGTTGGGTTATGGCTCCGGCCTGTCGTCCTCCGTCCGGGGACCCCGCCAGCGCGAGGTCGTCCCCGCGCACCTCCGTCCCCGCCGGCTCTTCCTGACCTCCTCGCCTCCCCGCGCCTCGTCCGCCCCCCTGGTCTCTCCCGCGCCTCTTACCACGGGCTCCTTCTAGTCTGTTCTTCCCTGGGCCCCTTGCAGGGAATCCGTTTATTTCTTATTTCATGTCTTCGACCAGTTCTCATTTCTTTGATTTTTAATCTATTTCTTGCTTGAATTTTGAGGTTTTGGTTCCAGGTGATTTTCGTGTTCTCAAATGCTTAAGTGTGTTTTTTGTCACGGAAAATGTTATCTTACAGCGTTGTCGTTTTTCCAGCCCGAGTTCGTCTGATACGTGTGGAGTTGCACTTTCTGGCTTGATGCAGCGGCTGCTCACGGATCCGCGTCGTCGGCCACGCACGGCCTGCCGGCGGCCCCTGCTGGCGGCCTCGGAGGGCGTGTGGCCCGGCTGCATGCTCGTAGGGAGGGTCCTGTCTTGTGCGTCAGCTTGTCAGCTTCTTTCGTCTTACAGGGCCTCACACGGTCTCCCTCTTCCTTCCCCCTCACCCCCAGTTTTCAAAGGGCGCGTCTCAGAAGCTGTGGCTCCGGGGCCTCCCCTTCCGCCTGCTCCTCCGCGGGTGTGTTTCGGGGTACGTGGGGTGGCTTCGAGACTGAGGCCCTCCCCCGTGTTTGCTGCAGCCTGGGCTCGGTGGCATCCGCTGGGCGCGCGGCTCCTGCCCCTCGCGCGGTCCTGTGGAGGCGAGGACAGCCGTGTTCGCGTGACGCGTCTCCCCCTCCCCTGGGGTTCCGGGGAGACAGTGGGAGATCTTGGGGCGACACAGCAGTCAACGTCTGCGTCTCCAGTAAGCGACAATCTCAAGCCGCGTGCGGGGTTTTGTCGCCGCCGGCGCTGGCTGCTGACCAGGGCGGGGCCGCAGCTCCGGGAGCCCTGATGACGTGCAGCGCCAGGCCCGCCGGTCGGAGCCGGGGCCGTGACGCTGGCGGGCCGCTGGCTCCCAGCCACCTGCTGGCGTCCGTCCAGCTGGCCCCGAGGGCTGGAGGGCTGGAGGGGCCCTCGCCGTGGGCCCCTTCGCAGTGTCCTGGGCCGCTGGCAGGTGTGGCTCTCAGCGTCGCGGGATGGGCACCGGGGGAGCGGAGCGAGGCCATGGGCCCAAGCCCCGCGGTGGCCCAGGGGGATGGGCTGGCCGGTTGGGCGAGCATGTGGGAAGCGGGGCGCACGCAGGGGCTTCCCCCGCGGACGTGGCGGCGCCTTGCTCTGCACCCCCGTGGGCCCCCCGAGGGCAGGCGGGTTTGGACGCAGGGCGGTTTCTCTTGCTCAGTTCTCGCGTTGCGTGTGGGTTGCTTGTCGTGCTCACTGGCGCTGTGCCGCCAGCCCTGCGAGGGCTCGCGAGTGCTCGCCACGGCCGCGCGGCGAGGAGCCTGGGTCAATGCGGGGGACGTGCTCGGGGTCACTGCGCGTCCGCCCCAGCCCCTGCAGGAGCCGAGCCGAGGGTGGTGCTGTGGTTGGCCTTGGTCCGGTCACTCCCCAGGGCTGACGCTGGCACGTGCCCGCGGAGCGTCCTGGTAGCCTGGCTGTGGCAGGCAGAGCCGTGCCGCCTGGCCTGGGGCCTCGTCCTCAGGCCCCCCGTGCTGCTCTGAAGCCAGCCCAGGCCTCCCCTAGGCCGAGAGCTTGGCTCTGGGGACCCTTCTCAGGCCAGAACCACAGAGCAGTGTCACCAAAGACCTGGAAGGAGGACAGTGATGTGCCGTTCGTTTGGGGGGGAAATGGGGAAACCAGCACTCATCCCACGTAATTAGAATTGGGGCGTCAGCGAGGATGTCTTTGGGGGTAGCTCCCCCGCAAGCCCAGGGAGCCGCGGGCAAGGCTGGCCTGGGGGCCGTGCGGCCGGCAGAGCCCGGGGCCCCGGCCGCGGTGCCGTCGGCTGTGTGGGCCTCGCGGGTGTTTGCTTGCGTGTTGGGAGTGTTTGGCGCCTGTTCCGATTGTTGAGAATGCCGCACTGAAAAGCCGTTTACCTTCTAGTCTAAGCACGTAACCGACGACGTCGTGTTGGCTGAGGCCATGCGTGTCAGGAAGGGGTCGGCACGGGGAGTCCGGCTGCCCCGCCACCCGTGACGTCCGTGACCGTCCTCTCTGCCGCTTGGTGCGCGTAGCTGGACGTGCGCACCCCTGGGTCGCCGCAGCCGCTCTGTGCACCCCCCACCCTGGCCCTCGGGGAACCGCCCAGTTGTCCTCCGTCTCAGTTTCATTCCGTTGCGTCCGTTTGTTTTAGAGACTGTTGTTTACCTTGATTTCTGTCGTCGACGCCCTTTAACCTGTGGCCCTGCAGTGGGCGCCCGGCGCTCGTCGCAGCCGGTATCGGCCACAGTCTAGGTCGAGCCTCTGTTCTCGCCGGGTGCCCGCGGCCTGCAGAGGTGGGGGCTCAGGCCCCCCTCCCTGGGCCTCCCAGCTTTCCTTCCAGAAACCGGCCTCTGCTCCTGTCTAGACCTGTGACCCCTGGGCAGCCACTGCTCCCTGCGCCGGGCCGCGGGGCCGGGCCCGGTCCCTCTGCCCTGCTCATCCCATTGCACTCGGCCTCCCACAGGAGACGCCCTCGCGGGCTGTGGCGGAGACTCTGGGAAGGCCCCGAGAGCCTGCGCCGTTCTTTCCCTCGGGGAAGCAGTCACGGCGGGGCGGGGCTCGGCTCGGGGGTCGAAGGGTGTCCGAGGGTGTAGTTGGTGGACGACAGCCAACCCCAGGCGGCGAGGGGCAGTGGCCTCACCTGCCACTTGCTGGCCACGCCTGGCGCATGCTGCCTGCCCGCAGTCCGCCTTCCTGGACCTGAGAGGTGCCATGAGAACTCGCCACGCTTTCCGCACGTTAGACGCCGCGAGCACCTTTACCCGTCGCACACAGACACCTGGTTTTGCTACGAACGGAGACACGAGAGCCGTCCGGTGGGCGTCGTGTGCCCTGTCCCCAGAGCGTCCGTCCAGTGGAGACAGGGACGCATGGAGACCACAGGGCGCTGCTGCACGGGACACGCCAAGACGCCGCCAGGAAGACCCCCGAGGCCCTGTCTCTGCAGGCAGACAGGCCTGGAGACTCCGGCTCAACGGCCGGTCCCCGGCGGCCCGCCGAGCCATGCAGTCAGCCTGAGCCCGCAGCGTCTTGCTCATACCGGCAGGGAGTCCCCCTCCTGGTCACGAGCGCCGTGTCCCAACCCGCTGACCACCAGCCTCCCAGTCCAGGAGTGTAGACCTTGCGCATTAGGAGTGTGCCCTTGTCAGCGGAGTAGGGGGGACATGCCTGGCCTCAGGCGCGGTGCTGGCCCCGCCAGAGTCCCCGGACGCATGGATGTGGGGACAGGCTGCCAGCGTCTGAGCCGCTCTGCTGCGGCCACTCCTCTCCTCATGCGGGCCGTTGTCTGAGCTCCGGGGGGGCCGCAGTCGTGGCGCAGCGTGTTTCTGGAGGCGCCAGCCCTGGGTGCACGTGGGCCCTGCTCCCACCCCTCCGGGCAAGGCTCCTAAAGTGCTTTGGCTCAAGGAGTAGGCCTGCGGGCAGGCGCCCGTCTCAAGCCAGGCTTTCTCCGGAATCGGGGCTCCTCGGGACACCCCAAGGCCGCCAGCGGGCCCTGCCCGCCTCCGCGCTCCACTAACTCCCATCTTCTCCTTTCTCGTCACCAGGGGTCGGGCCCAGGCTCGGCGGGCCCAGGCGGCTCCGGCGTCGGAACCCCCAGACAGTTCACGCGACAAAGGATCACGCGGGTCAACCTCAGGGACCTCATATTTTGTTTAGAAAACGAACGCGAGACAAGCCATTCACTGTTGCTCTACAAAGCGCTCCTCAAGTAGCACAGGACGGGCGGCATCTCGCACGGAGACGCCTGGGCACGTTTTTATATATTTGCAGATTACGCCTTTTTGTAACAAGCAAATGGGATATTGTTTAACAAACAGCCACCTCTTTGCAACGGAACAGTTTTGTATTCCTGTTTCTAAGTCAACTCTTCAGCGGAAGAAGAAAAACCACGTTTCTGTAACAGGGAATTCCGAAGCCCGTGGGCACTCCTAAAGGACAATTAAATCTTAACTCATCTTTGATTGAGTGGCCTTCTTGCCAAACAAGCCATATATAAAACTGATGGAATCGTTTAGCAAATAATAGCTGCCCTCTGTCACCTCGTAGCAGTTTTTACATTATTTGTGCATTTGGTTTAGTCCAACCCCACTTACGACGTAGGTGTGTGTCTGCAGCCAATGACCTCATTTCATTTATTTTATTTTTGTATTAGTCAGTTGGCAAAGCAAACTGACTTTTTAGACTATTTATCTGTCCCCCCTGCCCCCGCGCCCCGGAGGAAGACACGCTTCACCTCCGCGCCCTCCGGAGCCAGTCGCTTTCTGCTTGGCGGGGCCCCGCGCTGGCAGCTCCTCTGAATGTGTGGTCAGCATCTGTACAAACGCATTTTATTTGCTATAGTTTGTAAAGCTGTAAAGTTAAAAGAAATGGAAACCTTTTCAGCATAAATATATTTTACTTGCACTGTGTTTTTTAGCTAAAAGTGAAAGCCTAGATGAAATAAAATCAGAGTTGAGAAGAATCATCAAAAGACTGTTTCTCAGTGTGAATCAAGTGTTGAAAAATGGTTGGTGTATTTTGTCAGTAATTGTACATAATTTTTGGCACATAACATAAAAATGGCTATGTAAACTATAATTATTTTGCTAAGAGGCTGCGCGCGAGCTGTGGGCCCGCTTTCCCGACGTCCGGAGCGAAGCCCCTTCTTTGTACCTATTTTTTTATGACAAATATACTAATTGGTTCTTTATATTTTCAGAGGTTATTGTATTAAATTGTCTATCGACAGTACTTTTATGACTGTAAATACCCTGGCTTCCCCCGTGTGAACCCGCGTGGCCCCCACATTTAGACTTTGCCGCGTGAGTGCAAAGCAGATGCTGATCAGTATTTTTTATCGACGCCCAAGAACTGTTACGCCTTTTACTTTGTCTTTTAGGAACTCCCGTCTTTCCATTTTTTCATGTAAATTTTGCACAGTTACTTGTTCATATGTAAATATTTTACTTTCAAAAATGAAGTTTTTAATTGCTATTGTTTTATATAGGGTTGAGAGAAAATTAACTCCTTTATTAAAAACAAATTTATCTGTATCTGTTTTGCCTGTTTTTCCCAGTTTTCCGTCAGAGGCTCGGCTCTGGCGCTGCTGGGGTTTTATCTGTGAGCTGCTTGATAGAATCTGTGTCCAGGCCCGGCGAATCTGGTCGCAGCGACCTCACCTCCAAGGACAGGACCCGCACGCCGCAGAGCAAGGCCGGGCACACGGCAGGCCCTGGGTCAGAGGCTGCGCTCACGCTGCGGTCTGGGCCACCCCGCCTTGGCCACAGATGGACCTGTGCTGTGTGGATGCCGGGCTGTGTGCAGGCAGGCGAGCCGGCGCACACCGGGGAGAGGCCAGGTAAGGCCCTGGGTGGGCCTGGGGGTCCACACGCATGCACCGGGCGTGGGGACTGGATGGCCCAGCCCCCTGTGGGGGACGCACGGTGACGGAGGCAGGCGGAGGGTGGGGCCCACACCCTATGTCTGGGTGTTCAGGCTGGCCTGGGTGGATCCCAGCTCCCAGGGGGCCTCGTAAGAGGCCCTGCCACCCACACTCACAGCAGCACCGTGTCCTGAGCGCCGTGGTGGCCGGCCGATGGTGTCTGGTTGCCACTTTAGCTAGCTGGACAGACCTCAGCAGTATGGGTCATGCACGAGTCGCACCGCAGGACAGTCTCCCAGTACGGTACCTGCTGGGCCGGTGTCCCTGGGTGCCGTGGCCACGTGCTGCAGACGGGGCTCACGCGGCAGACAGCCAGCACCTCAGTGTGCAGGCTGGAAGGCCGGACGGCGTGGCGGGGTGACGGCCCAGCCCACGTCCCAGCTGGACCGTCGTGGAGGCCGACGGTCTGAATCCCAGACGTGTGTGAACTGCAGAGAGCTGGGCACAACCGAGGCACGGGCACGGTCGGTTGGCGCACCCCGGGGACGTGGCTGCAGCCCTGACGCCCCGGTTCCCGGCCGTGCCGCAGGGACGGTGCGGGGCTGGCGCGGGTGGACGCGGTCCGCGGGCGGAGGGCGGCAGCGTCCAGAGCCGGGTCCGTTGGTGGGGCCGCCGGGTGTTGGACAAAGACGCCACCACAGTGCCGGACGGAGCGTTGCTGGCAGGCGGGGCGGCAGGCGGGGCGGCAGGCGGGGTGTCTGTCCGGCGGGGTGTCCTGCGGGGTGGCAGGCGGGGTGGCAGGCAGGGCGGCAGGCGGGGTGTCCTGCGGGGTGGCAGGCAGGGTGTCCAGTGGGGTGTCCTGCGGGGTGGCAGGCGGGGTGGCAGGCAGGGTGTCCGCGGGGTGGCAGGCGGGGTGGCAGGCGGGGCGTCCGCGGGGTGTCTGGTGGGGTGGCAGGCGGGGTGGCAGGCAGGGCGTCCGCGGGGTGTCCTGTGGGGTGGCAGGCGGGGTGGCAGGCAGGGCGTCCGCGGGGTGTCTGGTGGGGTGGCAGGCGGGCGCAGGAGGGCCCCCTGGGCACCGGTGGCCAGGGAGCCCGGCACCTCGGGAGGGACGCGGGAGCGACCCCCCAGTGCTCGTGTGGAGTCAGAAGCGCGGTGAGGTGTGACCATGTGCCTTCGGGTCGGCTCAGACCACGACTGGCCGTGCCAGGCACCCAGAGGGTGGGCACACGGGGGCCAAGCCGCGGGCGGTCGGACGTGCAGCCCTCGGCAGTTTCCTCGAAAGTGAAGCTGCGTCGTGACGTCCGCGCCACCAGCCTGCGCTGGGCCCTGGCCCGGAGAGGCGGCAGAGGCGGCGTGCGCCTGGGGCCGCTCACACTGCGCTGGGTGCGCGGAGCCTCCGCGGCCTCCGGAGAAGCCCGGCACGCGGGCGCCACCGTGTGGTCCCTGCGTGTCAGCGTCGGGCCGAGCGTGGTCTGTGACAGCGCCGGCCCCGGCTGTCCCGGGCCAGGGGAGGGAGGGAGGGAGGCCTTCGGCGCGGGCATCTGTGTCACCTTGACTGCGACGATGGCTTCACCGGTGTGTGCAAGGGTCAGGACTTCTCAAGGGGGGCACTGTGAACGTCTGCAATTTATTTGATCTCAATAAAGGTGCACGAATAAGTGGATAAGAACAAAAATCGGAGCTGCGTTCCCGAGCGCAGACCGGCCAGCAGGGAGGCGCAGGCGGGGGGGCCGTGGGCAGCGCCAGGTGGGCCGCGGGGCAGGGCCCCCGGTTTCGGAGTCGAGAGCACTGGGTGCAGGAAGGGACATGCGTGGGCCGAGGCGGGAGCCACAGCGAGGAGGACGCGGAGTCCCGCAGGGCGAGGACATGTTCATCAGGCCGGGGACCAGGGGTGCCGGCGTGGAGGGTCCCCGGGGAGCACCGCACAGGGAAGCCCAGGGCACAGGCGGGCGGGGGCGGCCGGCAGGTGAGCGGCCTGTGGGAGGCGGGGAGGGGGTGCAGGCAGCGGGGAGGGTGCCGGGGCACGTGCCCGCAGGAGGAAAGGGGCGCTCCCCTCGGGGACCCCAGGGCCAGGTGCCCGACGGGAGGGGAAGCGGCACCTTCCAGAAGCCGGGCGCCCCGCGCTCCTGTTCCTCAGCTGGGCTCAGAGGGGGGGTCGTTTCTCTCAAGTGAAAACTGCTCCAAAGTGAACATGCCAGGGCTGGGGTGACAAGTGTCCGTCCCTCAGCAGAAGCCGCCAGCATTGTCGTCGGAAGGGGGGCAGTGGCCGTGACACCGTGACCTGAACCTCGCTCCTCGCTCGGTCCTGAGTGCCCCCCGCCTCGCGCCCCCCCCCCCCCCCCATCACACACCCTCCTGGGCCGCCGTCTGCCCCGTCCTCAGTGTCCACTCCCGGGTGCTCCGGTCACGCCCGAATCCGTCCCCCTGTGCCCTGGCCCTGAGCTCCCTCCGGTGCTGCTGCCGAGCCTGCCACCTGGGTGTGCTCAGCTGGCAGCCTGCCCTCTGCTGGGCCCGCCCTCCCCTCTGCTCCGCCCTCCCCTCTGCCCCACCCCCTGGCCTGGCCCCCTCATCCAACCGCATGTCCCCTGCTCCCCCATCCAGCCTCGCGTCTTGGCTGATGCAGCCGGCCGGTTCCGGCTGCTGTTCCCCGGGTCCCAGGCAAGGCTGGCCTTGGCCTCCCTCCTGGAGAGGAGCCCTGGACTCGTGGCGGGCGGCAGCCCTGCGGCTGCGGCGGCTGCGGGATGGAGTTGTGCCCGTGTCTTGGGCCTTTCGTGTGCAGCTGCCCAATGGCCGGCACGGCAGCCCCAGAGCCCCGCCGGCCAGCTGGGCGCGGCCTCCCTGGCCCAGGGTGTGGTCACACGTGGCCGAGTGGCCTGGGCCCGGGGCTCTGCCAGTGCATACCTGTGAGCTGACCGCTCCAAAGGCCCCTGCCGCCCCAAGTGCAGGGGAGGGACAGTGGCCTCCGTCCGGTGCAGTGCTCCAGGAGCGGGCCCTGCGTCAGAGAAGGGCCTTCCCCGCTGGGCTCGGGGGTTCTTCGGGCCAGGCGCCCGCCCCTGGGGCAGCTGGCCTGCCGTGGAGCTGGGGTGTCTTTCAGCAGACCCTCCCCCGCCTCGAGACCTGGTCCCCTGGTTACGAGGAGCGTTTGTCCTGCCCATGGGGCTGCCGAGTTGTGACTCTGATTAGCTGCTCGGCATCCTCAGAACAGCAAGCGGCCAGTCGTGCGGAAATCGCCAGCTGCACCGTAATTAGCCCTGCGAGGGGCTCCGTTCGCAGGTCATTGCGGATGCAGGTTTGGGTGCGGCGTTGAGAGGGGCCTGGATTGTGTCGCTTATTAATGGGGTGACTGGGAGGCAGTTGGCCTTCCTGAGCTTGGTGTCCCTGAGGAGGGCAGAGCCCGTGCGGGTCCGGCGGTTGGGCTCGGGTGTGTGGCCTCTGCTGGCCAGCACAGCACACGGGGCTTCTGGGGTGTGGCCTTATGACCAGGAAGGTGACAGCCACTGCTAGAGCTTCTCAGCTTGGACTCAGGCCAGAGGTCAAGGACAAGCTGGGCCATGTGACAGGCGAGGCTTCTGAGGACAGCCCTGTCTGGCGCGGGGGATCTGCTGGTCTCCGGGCTCACAGCCTGGGGGCTGTGACGTAGCGGGTGCTGGCCTCCCACCAGAAGGAAGAAGCCACCATGGGGGCGCGGAGGCCAGGGCACGGGGGGCACGGGGGGCCCGGAGGCCAGGGCACGGCGGCAGGGCCAGGGCGTCGCGAGACCCCGGGGAGCGGAAGCAGGCAGCTGTGGCCGTCTGTGGGTCTGTCTGTCGGGCAGGAGGGCGCCAAGTCCTGTGAGCAGCTTCAGCGGGAGCGTCTGAGGGCTGTGGCCCGCTGAGGCTGGGGGCGTGCGGGCCCCGCAGGGGCGAGGGGCGGACCTGGCTGTGCTCGCATCTGCGCCCCCAGAGCCTAGAGCACAGCAGGTGCTCAAGAAGTGTCCCCCTCGAGCCCCGACACCGAACCCCACCCCGCCCGACCCCGCCCCGTCCCAGCGTCCTGGGCAGGGGGGGTGGGTAAGCAGCCAGGCGGAGGCCGACTTGTTAAAGGGGACTTTATTTACTCGTCTGAGGCAGAGCGCCCGCGCCGGCGGGCCCGGGGCCCGGGGCCCCCCGCCGGCTCCCGCCCGGCACAGAAACACTGGCCCCTGCGACGCGCTTCCCTTTTTTTCCTTTTTTTTTTTCTTTTTGGTACAAAATGATACAAACAACAATACAAAATAGTTGTGCTGTTGACGGTTACAAAAGAAGTCGGGACGCGGCCTCGGCGCGGCGCCCGGAGGGGCTGTGCGGACGCGGCTCGCTCCCGCGCCTCTCCCCACGACAAGCACAGTCATGCGGGCTGCGACACGTTTGTCCATTTCCAAAAAGAAACATGCAAAAAAAAAAAAAACAAACCGGGATGGGGCAAGGAGAGCAAGGAGCGGCAGACGCGGTCCGATTGTACGGGGGCGCTCGCCGCTTCTTTGGTGTTATTCCTCGCAGCGCTGACGAGCCTCGCGGCCCCTCCCGCAGAGAGCCCAGAACTGTCGCGTCCAGATGTCGCGTGCCGGCCGGGGCCCACGCTGGGGACGCCGAGGCATCTCGGGGCCCGGCCACCGGACGCGACCCCGACCCTGGTGGCGGGAGGCCCAGCACCGGGGGTGTGCCGGAGGACGCGAGGAGACGACCGCTTGCTTGGCCGGGATTGGGGGTGCAGAGGCCCCAGCAGACACGCAGCCCCGGGCTGGGGTGCCGCGGACCCAGGCCCGGGCGTCTGACGCTGCCGCCCGGCAGCACAGGACTCTCCTGTTCAGGGAAAAAGCCCCTACGGAAGCCCTTGCCAGCGCCGTCTGGGCCTCCGCCGGCCCGGGCCCCGTCACACGCACGCTCTGTCTGCATGGTGCGTAAGATGTTTGACACTGGGTGCGCTCAGCCAATGCCAGCATGTCGGCCTTGGAGCAGCTGCATCTGGGGGGTGCGGGGGCCCCGACTCTGCCCCCGGGTGCGAGCGAGAGGGGCCGCTGTCTGGAAGCGGAGATGGCGGGAGAGGCCCCCGCAGATGGCTGCGGCGGGCTCCGCCCACGCGATGCAGGTGGGGCGTTTTGGACTTGGCGGGGCCAAGTGATGTGGGGCGGGGCCGGGGCCAGAGGGAGGCTGGTGACGTGGCCGTCCGCATCCCCACCCCTGCTGGAGTGAGGCGGAGGGGCAGCGCGGGCCTCCCCAGCAGGCTGCCGGTCGGCGTTCAGGCGCCGAGCCGGGCTGAGCCTGGCAGCGCCGTCCTCGAGGGGGCCGGGGGTTCAGAACGAGGAGCCCACAGCCGCCTCGGCTCCTGGGCCCCAGTCACGGTTACAACTTTGGAGAACAAACTTCCCCAAACACAAACAGTGTTCCAGCTCACCTTGCTGGCGAGCCCTTGAGGACCCCCCCCCCCCGCCCCCCACTGCGACAGTCTCCGCCTGGCCCCCACGATTTGCATAGCACGGCTTAGGACTGGGGAGCCCGGGGCCCTCCCCTTGGCAGGTGACCCTGACCTGTGCGAGATGACTATCTGCAAGGGGAGCATCTCGCGTGTGACACGGTGACCTCCCCCTCGTCCATCCTCCCCTCCCTCCCTCCCTCCCTACCTGGGCAGCCATGGGCAGAGTCAGAAGGGCCCGAGGCCTCCCTCGGCCACATGCGGCCGCCCTGGGAGAATGGACGGAGCTGGTGACGAGTCTGGGGGAGAACCCTGACACCCGGCGGGGCACGCCCACGCACGCACGCACGTGTGCGCACTCACGTTCATCGTCGAGGCCAAAGCTGTTTAGAGAAGAGGCTGCCCGTGGCAGCGGGGACAGGCCGTGGACGAAGGACCCCAGACGGGGAGCAGGGCGTGCGTGCCGTGCTGCGCCCTGACTGTCCCGCCCCCAAGCCCCCCCTCCCCCGCCATGGCCCCAGGAGCAGCTGTGGGCGGGGCGCCGGGCGGGAGGTGGCCGACTCCCTTGTCCCCGGTCAGCACTGGGACTCCCCTCCCCCAGGGGGCTCTGATGACGAGTCCTGCCCTGGTGGGGTGTCCTTCACCCTTCCTTGGGGAGCTCGAGAGCTGACCAGGCACAAGACTCCGGGAGGGTGTCTGACTCCCGCCAGCCGGCGCCTTTGCACCCAGGGATGCACCCGGCACCCTTCCTTGTTTGGCTGGGGACAAATGCAGCAGGGGTGCCCCCAGGGCAGAGCCCCACACCCTGTCCTGTGGAGCTGACGCCTGGTCTCAGGCCTGAGAGTCTGCGCAGCTGCTCGGTGCTGACAAGTGCCCAGGGAACGGGGCACCATGGTCAGCAGGTGCTGTCCAGACGCGCCTGTGGGGCTGGCTGGGCTCGGAGCAGATCGGAGGGTCCACCTCGGTTCTCAGCACTGGACAGCTCTGGCCCAGTGGGGTGGGCAGGACAGAGGCTGCGTGAGGCCACCCGGCCCGGAGGGGGGCTCCGCCCAGCTGCAGGCCGCATAGCCCCAGGGGCCAGCGGCACTGGGCGTGGTCGGGGCGCGGACAGGTGCGTGTGTGCCGGGCCTCTGACGGGGTCAGTCTGGAGGGGTGGTGGGCTCAGGCCACAGCTTGACGGGACACTGTCTGGCTTGGGATACGGCTTCTTGGACCAAAGGCAGTGGGGACCCGGGTGGTGTCCGGGGTGGCAGCTGGGCCTGCGGGGCGACCTGATGGTTGGCTGGAGGGGGGCCGGGGGACAGCCACGGACAGAGACGTGAGCGTGAGGAGCGGCCCCCGGGAGCGCTACCTGCCATCATTATTTACAGTGGCCAGAACCCCAGTGCGGGCCGGCCCCGCGGTGGCGCCTTCGGGCACGGGCTCGGCCGGCTCCAGGGGACGCTGTGGCCGGAGCCCAGGCCGGGCCCCCCGCCTCCTGCCCCTCGGGACCCCCCAAGGGGCCTGGAGACCCTGACTGCGTCCAGCTAAGCATGAGGGTGCAGAAGGGCCGCTGCGGCTCGGACCCCAAACTGTTTTTTCTTTGTAAATTTTGTCAAGCGGGTCACCCACTTTTTTTTCTTAAGAAAGGACAAAAAGGACCAAAACCAAAAAACAACCCGGATTCTCCCCGATTCCTTAGTTGGTGCCTTCCGAGCTGGGCCCGGCTGGGTGGGGGCGCTCAGGACCGGGGCGGGGGCGACTGGGTCTCCACTTCGGTCACTCCTGAGTTTGAGGGGAACTGATACGTGTACCGAAAGGCACTTTCATTTCTTTTTAAAAACAGTGCTTCTGTTCCGAGAAATTCAAGTTAAGACAGAGCGCCTCTCACTCCCCGTGCGTGGACGGTCGGCCACGGCACTGGCGGGGGGCCGGGCGAGCCGTGTTTGTGCCAGTCAGCTCCGAGTGGGGGGCCGGGGCGGGGAGGGGCCCCCAGCGCGCACGGAAGGCCGGGCGGCCTCCTGCGGTCCCGCCCCGCGCCCGAGCGCTGGCCCCGCTCCGGCTGGCGGGGGAGGATGCTCAGTCCTCACCGCCCCCGTACATGTCCGCCAGCTTCCGGAACCGGGGCCCCCAGTCGTTCAGGTAGTCATAGTCGTGGTCCCCAGACCCCGAGCTGGAGGAGTTCAGGGAGCTGACGGAGCCCGCGGTGGAGCCGCTGCCCTCGTAGTCGAAGACCAGCAGCGAGTCGTAAGGGGGCGCCGTGGGGTCGTTGTCGGCTGCCCGCAGTCCCTGGGGGCCACACGGGGCGGGTTAGGGTGGGGGCCCAGGGAGGGGGAGGCAGGCCCCAAGGGCGAAGTCGCAGGGCCCCGGCTTTACGAGGGCCTGCTTGGGGCCTTGCCCCTGCTAAGCACCCACCTCGCTGATGAAGTCACCGATGTCCCCTGGGTGGGGCCCCACAGGCCGGGCCGGGAACTGGGGCTCGGCACCCACGGGCCGCTCGTCCACCCGCCGCACCCCGGCCGCCTTGCTCAGCACGTGCTCCATGGCCTCTGGCTGCTGCAGCTGGCTGAGGTCGTAGTCCTGGGGCGGGCGAGCGGGTCAGCAACGGGGCACAGGCGGGGTGCCCGAGAAACCACTGTCCTGTTCCTCACCTGGCCCCTGGGCACGCCCCCCCAACCCCCCGCGCTGTCGCCTGGCTTGCCTGTCTCATAACCTCCTCTCTGATGTCAAATCCTGCCTGTCCTCACAGCACATGTGGGGCTTGTGTCCCCAGGCCGCCTTCCCCGGCCTGATGGCCCCCCAAGGCCGACCCTGCCCGCTGCCCCACTGCACGGCTCCCACGTGCGCTCATCGATCCTTGGAACAACCTGGAGCCGGGCTGCTGTCACCCCGTTTCAGGGGAGCACTAAGCTTTAGTGGGGTGAGGACTTCCCCTGAATCCCCCAGTGGCCAACAGTGGACCCAGCGTCCAACCAGGCAGCTCCCCAGAGTCCGCCTCCCAGGCACACTGCCGCCTGGTCCCCCGACAGCCTTGGGCCTGGGGGTCGCTGGCCCTCCCCACCCCCGGGGTGCAGCCAACACTGGGGGGGCCCTTGGATGAGGGGATCGCAGCGGGGAGGAGGCTGGGCGTGGGCCAGGGGACCGGGCTGGGCATTCCTGTGCGTGGCTCGGCCACCCTCGGAGGACCTGGGGTGCCCTCACGCCCTGAGGAAGGGTGGAGCCAGGGCAGCCGGCCGCGGCCTCACCTGGTCCTCCTCGCCGCCACCCTCCTCGTCGTACTTGAGGATGTTGTCACGCACGTCGTCCTCGGGGTCGATGAGCAGCTGCTTCGCGTGGCGCTCCTTCTCCCGCCGCCTCATCCACAGGACAAAGAGCAGGACCAGGGCTGCGGGGGCGGGGCGCGGCGTGAGCGGGCCGTGCGCGCGTCCGTGGGAGCGCCGTGTGCGCAAGCGCGTGCGCGTGCGCGTCCGTGGGAGCGCCGTGTGCGCAAGCGCGTGCGTAAGCTGCGTGCGCGTCCGTGGGAGCGCCGTGTGCGCAAGCGCGTGCGTGGGCTGCGCGCGCGTCCGTGGGAGCACGGCGTGCACGTGTGCATAGCGTGAATCTGGGCGTGCCACGCGCCTGTGTGAGCATGTGCGCACGCCGTGTGGACACGCATGTGTGTGTGTCTGTGCAGGCATGTGCATACCTGTGCACGTGGGCAGCTCATGTGAGTGTGCCTGAGTGTGTGCGGGTACTGCCACGAGTGTCTGGGCCGTTATCGTACGGACCGGTTTAACTGGGTTTCCGATGGGTCCCCAGGGGAGACGTGGGCCGCAGGGCGCACCTGGGCACGGCCGCCCCAGCCCCCGGACGAGCGCGCGGCCGCGCCGCCCTCGGCGCCTGCCGTACTCACTCAGCAGGAGCACGATGCAGAGGAGGATGGCCACCAGGGCACCCGTGCCCAGGCCGGCCGCGGCCACCGCGCCGGCCGCGGTGCAGTCGCCGTTCTCGTCGCAGGGGCAGACCTTGACCTTGATGACGGACGTGTTGGACAGGGGCGGGTTCCCGGAGTCCGTGACGATGATGGGGACGTCGTACACGCCGGCCTCCAGGTACAGGATGCGCAAGCTGAGCTGGGCGTAGTCACCTGGCACAGAGCAACACCGGGCTCCATTCCGTGAGCGGCCCCCCGCCCCCCCAAGCAGGACCTCAGAAGGACGGGGCGGGTCTGAGGGCATGAAAGTGTAGCGCATCTGCGTGACACACCTGTACACACATACAGGCACGCACAGGCACACACATGCACAAGCACACATGCGTACTCACACAACACACATGGACGCATGGCACACAGGCACACGCACACACGCACACACATGCACGCACACACAAAACATAACACACAAGGCACACACATGTATGCATATTTACACAGATATGCACACACGAGCACACACATGCACACACACGGCATACTGCATCTTACCACGATGTTAAAAGACACTGGCAATTCGATAAGAGCAATGGCGACATGTAGGATGAAGAAATGACCTCCACATATAAAGTTTTACCAAATCAGTTAGAAAAACTCAAAAAACAAGTGAAGGCATCGAACAGACAGTTCACAGGAGAAACAAAAAGCGGCCAGCAAGCATGTGGCAGAAGGTAGGTCCCCCGCTCAGACGGCCGGTGTGGGCGGGGTCTGGGGCGCCCTCCCTGGCGGGCGGGGAGCTGCTGTTGCCTGGCTGGAGACGCCTCACGCACCCGCAAACCCCGGCCCGGCGCCTTCTGTGCACGCGCACGTTTAGGACGGCGCCCTCGGGAAACGTACTGGTGCGCCGGGCCGTGGACCGCGGTCCGCGCAGCTGCGAGGATGTCACGGCCACGCCGTCACACGGCCAGACGCTGGGGCCTGCGGGGCGAGCCCTGCACAGGCCTCCGGTGGGGCGGGGCCCGCCCCTCCACCCGAACCCCCGGGGCGCGGGCTCACCGTTCAAGCGCGTGATGGTCCAGTTCCGCCGCACGGCGGCCGGGGCGGAGGGCAGCTCGAAGACGTAGGGGCCGACGTTGGGGTCCGCGTCTGCGTCGGCCGCCGTGATGTTGACGGCGTCCAGGCTCGGCCTCTCGCAGATCTGCGCCTCCTTGGGCAGCAGCTCGGGGGCGTTGTCGTTAATGTCAATGAGATAGATCTGGAGGGTCCCGGTGCCGCTGGCCGGGGGGGCCCCTGCGGGGCGGACACGGGGCCTCGCGGGTCACCTCTGGTCCCGCGCCCCCGCAGCCCCACCCACCACCCCGGGGCTCCGCCACCACCCCAGACCCGCAGCCACTCCACTGTGCACGACAGACCCCCCCGCGGCCGCGCACGCGCGTAGCGAGCTCCGCCGAGCAAAGCTGCGGGAGACCACGCCCACTAAGCGAGCCACACTCGGGCCTCGGCGCCCCTCTGAGGACCCCGACCCTGTCCCCCGAGACCCTCACGCCCAAGCCCTGCCTCCGCCCAGGCCGATGTTGCGGTGGATGTGAGCTGGGCGGCTGGAGGGGCACGTCCTGTCCGTCCTCCGGGCCAGAGGGGCCGTGGCAGCGATGTGCCCACAGCTGCTCTGCCCTTTATGGCAGCTCCTGACCCCGGCCGGAACCACCTGGTGTTGGGCCGAGGCAGGCGGAGCGTGTGGAAACAAACCCTACAGCGTGTCCCTTTAATCTTCGAGAAAACATCAAAACGCACTGGAGCGGACACAGCTCGCTGCCTGCCTCGGGGCCGCTCTGATACGTAGAGGGCGGGGCGCACACGCGGCTTCTGCTAACGCCGCTGAGCCTGCGCCGCCTGGGCTGCCCGCCGCCCGCCGCCCGCCCTCTGCTCCAGCCACGGGTTCATCTGAAGTCACCGTCTAGCCCAGTCTCTCTGCTGGACCTGTCGCGGGCTCCCTGCAAGGGCCTCCGTGCACCCTGCGGGTCAGAGATGGGGGAAGGAGGCTGGCAGGTGATAGCAGGGGTCCCCAGAGCACGCCAGCCACATCCTCCTCGGGGCCTTTGCAGGGGCCACTGTGAACGCGGGGGTCCACCTCCCGCCCCGCCGGCCTCGGTCCCACAGTCAGGCCCTCAGAGCCAGCAGCCCAGCCGGAGGCCTCGGTCACTGTCCCCGTCCAGCTCCCTCCCAGAGTTATCTGGCCGACTTGCTTGTCG
Source organism: Rousettus aegyptiacus (assembly GCF_014176215.1). Taxonomy (NCBI): domain Eukaryota; kingdom Metazoa; phylum Chordata; class Mammalia; order Chiroptera; family Pteropodidae; genus Rousettus; species Rousettus aegyptiacus. The sequence goes on from NW_023416287.1 coordinate 1,275,895, forward strand.
CCCATCTTCCTGGGACGGAGACTGCCAAAGTGGCCCTCAATCTCCATCCCCCCTCTTCCTGAATGAAGAACCAGGGCCCCGAACTTCAGCTGGAATCAACACTGCCCAACGAGCGGACTGCATTTCTCAGCATCCCGGGCAGTGAGGCCGGGCTTCGCGGCCAAGTTCTCAGCCAGCACTGGCCGTGGGAGTGCTGATGGAAGTCCTCCCCGCTCCCCCCCGTTTGCCAGAACATGGTCGCGATGGCCGGAGCAGCAGCAGCAGCCACTCTGGACCATGCTGCAGCTCACCGAGAACGTGGGGGTGGCCAGGGTGAGCTGCGGTCTTAGCCCTGGCCCCAGGCCGCCTGCCTCCGGCCGTCTTCTTTGTGGGAGAAAACAAACCGCGATCATGATGAAACTTCTACCGTGACTCTACAGCTGGCCCTGGCACTGGTGGGCACACCGGCCCCCGAAATGTCAGCTGCAGAGAGGGGCTTTGCCTGTCCCGTCCCGATGCACGGTGCCTGGCACACAGCAGGGCTCAGTGGTCGTAAGAGCAGTGACAGCAGTGACAGCTCGGTGACCGACTGAGCCAGGCCCCGTCCCCACGGCCCTCGGAAAGGGCCGCTCGGCTAAGACGTGGTCCCAGTGCCGCAGTTTATGGGCGGGGAGGCCAAGAAGCTGTTCGGCCAGGACAGGGCAGGGACAAACCTAAGCCAGACCGCCATCGTCCCTGGCTCCCCCGCCACCCATGAGTGAGCGGCCATGCGGGTGCCCGGATGGGCATGAGGAAGCCAGAAAGCCAGGCAGAATGACCGACGCTTTGAGCGAATGCGGAGAGAGTGACGGCCGGGGACACCAGGAACGACGAGGCCCCGGGTGCCGCTCGGCACCGGGCCCTGGCGCTGCGCCCCTCCCCCGCCCTGGGCGCCGGCGGGCCCCCCCCCTGCCACCCCCCCGGCCCCCCCACCACACAGCACGCAGCACACGGCGGGGCGCACCGTTGTCAGCCGCCAGGAAGGTGGCCTCGTAGACGTTGTTTCTGACGTAGAGCGACTCGCGGTCGAGGGCGGCCGCCGTGGTGACCTGGCCGTTGCTGGCGTTGATGCGCAGCCAGTTTGCCGGGTCTGACAGCTTTGAGTATCTGCGGAGGGAGGGGGCGGGGGGGGTGAAGCCAGGGGCGGGAGCAGGGCCGCCCGGGAGCCCCCCGCCCCTCAGGCGGCATTCCCGGGGCCGTCCCCCCTGGGCGCCAGCCCGTAAGTGGAGTTCACTGGGGGTCTTTCCCTAGTGGGACGGTGACAGCGGAGGCTCACGGTCACCGCGGTGGGTGGGCTACGTGTCCTCACAAGGACCTTAGGGGGCAGGTGCTATCATCCCCATTCACAGGTGGGGAGCGGAGGAGCAGAGAGGTGACCTTTGACGGCCAGCAGAAGGCCCGCCCACCTCCCGCCCTCTCGGTGCGGGCCAGGCCAGTGCCCGCCCGTGTTTGCCGAGCACCTGTGGCATCGCTCAGTCTGGGTCAGGTGGGCCGGGTCGTCCCCGCTGTCCCCAGGACTGGGCCCTACGCTCCCACCTGGAGAGACCCCGAGCCGGGCCCTGCGGCCTCACCTCACGGCCTGCTGCATGAAGCGGTCAGGGTCCACAGCTGAGAAGGTGGTCAGCACCGTGCCGGCCGGCACGCCCTCCTCCAGGCGGATCAGCTTGTGGTTCGAGGGGAAGTAGGGAGCCTCGTTGACGTCCATGACTGAGATGGTCACTCCCGCTGTGGACTGGAAGGACATCTGGATCCCGCTGGCCAGGGGCGCCTGGTTGGACACCATCACGGTCAGCATGAACGCCCTGTTCAGCTCGTAGTCAACCGCCTGGAACGAGAGAGGCCGGGGCGAACTGCACAGGTGCCCGTGGGCCGGATGGAGGGGGTGCTGCGGGCCGGATGGAGGGGGCGTTGCGGGCCGGATGGAGGGGGAGCCGCGGGCCGGATGGAGGGGGCGCCGCGGGCCGGATGGAGGGGGAGCCGCGGGCCGGATGGAGGGGGCGTCGTGGGCCCGATGGAGGGGGCGTCGTGGGCCCGATGGAGGGGGCGTGGGCCGCATGGAGGGGGCGCCGTGGGCCGGATGGAGGGGGCGTCGTGGGCCGGATGGAGGGGGCGTCGTGGGCCGGATGGAGGGGGTGTCGTGGGCTGGATGCTCCCGCTGCTTTGGCCTCGAAGTACACGGCCACCAGAAAAGGGTGCAGGGGAGGTCCCCGTCTGGGAGTCACCTCCGCCGGGGCGCAGGGCTAGAACCAGAGCTGGGGTGCTGTACAGAAGCAAAGGCTCTGTGCACACACCACTGGGCTGTGGCCTCCAGTGTGGACCGGCCGCGAGAATGTCCCCCCTGCAGATACGGCCCCCATGGGGCCGGCGTGAGGGGGCCTGTCTGCCGTGCACGTGCGCAGCAGGGCGCCTCATGATTCTAAGGGGCTGGGAGGCCCTGTGGGAATTAAAGCGCCCCTCGTCATGCACTGGGGAGCAGCGGGGAGACCAACCGGTCCACGGTGACGACGGTGACAGTGATGGCGATTACGACGACGGCAGCAGCTTTACTAGGTGCCAGGCGTCACCCAACCTTTGTGTCTGCAACACACCCGGGTCTAGGCCCCCCAAGTCGCCTCATTTTATGTATGAGGACATCGAGGCACAGGGGGGTGGCTGGCCCATGCTGGGGTAAGCAAGTGTAGAGCCAGTGTGGGATCCAAGAACATGTGTCCCCAAGGCACCGAATTCCTCTGTGGGCCAGGTCGTGGGGTCCCGTGAGTGCCCCCCTGCTCCTGTGGCCCCCGCCCCTCCCCAGCCCCCGCCTGGCCAGCCCCCTCGGAAAGAGAATGTCTCAAAGGACCGTGTCTCCATCAAAGAACGCGAGACCAATTTGCAAGTGCTTTCTCAGGTGCGGCATCCCACCTCACGCAGACTTGTAATGGACGTTTTAGAGAAAAGCACCATACGGAGTAGAAACAAGAAGGGAAGAGACATGGGGAGAGTGGGGTGCCGGCGGCCGAGCCCCACCCAGGACAGTGGCCCGTGACGCCGTGGGGACAGTGCGCCTGCATGCGCTCTCAGCTCGACGGGCTTTAGAGCTCGCTTTTAAATTTGCACGCGCTGACATTCGGCTGTGAGTCGCGGCCGGCGCACAGTTATATACCCGCCCCGGGAGCGAGACGGGCGTCCCGCCGCCAGGTCCCTCCTGCCACCCTGTAACCAAACCCTCCCCATCCCCGGCATGTTCCTCGAAATTAATCTATAATTTTGGTACCAGAACCTAGACAAAGACAGTACGAGAGAGGAAAAGCATAGGCCTAAACTGCTCAGAAAAATCTTCGGGTATTGGCAAAGCAAGTCCTACAGCGTATTACAAAGAAAACCTCCTCCACTAAGTTGGCTTTGTCTCAGGAATGCAGGGATGGTTTAACGCGAGAAACTTAGAATTCACCCACCAACAGTTTAAAGCACTGTGGCCTTCGGAGAGGGGACGGGAGGGCAGCTCTTTCTGGGGGGAAGTGGCAGCTCAGGCTACTGTCCCTGGTGATCACACGACGAGGTTCTTGCGAAGGCCGCCTCTGCACTAGCGGGTTGGGCACAGCCCCTTGTCCTTGGTGTGTTGGGAACCCCAGCACTGTCTCGGTTAGACCTGTCCCGGGGTGTGAGGCAGGAGCGGGGCGCGCACCCACCTTCACCACGGTGACCATGCCCTCGTTGGTGACGGGGTCCGTGCGGATGCTGAAGTGCCCCGAGGGGTCCCCGCTGATGACGCGGTAGGCGGCGTTCCAGTTTGGCGAGTGAGGCTGATCACGGTCCGTCACGGTGAGGTTTGCGACCACTGTCCCCACCCGGTTTTCGGGGACTTCCCCCACATACTGCAAAGTGCAAGGGAGAGAAAGTTACACGCGCTGTGGAGGCCGGGGGCGGTCGGGGGAGTCCGCCCAACGGCAGGTGCCCCAGATGCTCAGGACCTGGGGTTCCCGTGGGTGGACCCGCGCCGTGCTCGAGTGGTGCTTCCAGGGGCCTCTGGGTCCTCAGCGAGGCCCGGCGAGGCTGAGGCTCACGTCTGCACACACCCGCTCCGAAGTCAGCCTCGCCTGCACACACGTGCACACGCACATGCACGCGTGTGGCCCTGGCCTTTCTCTCAATCTCCTTCAGGCCTGTCCCATGTCAGCTGGGCACCGGCACAAATTCCCGGGACACGGGGACCAGGGATGTACCTGCACAATGCACGGTAAGCTACGGCACGGCGGCTTCCCAAGGTGACCCGCTCCTGCTGGACGTCCCGTCACAGGCCGGGGCTTGGGGTCCACGCGGCAGAGCAGCAGGTGGCCACCCCTGCGACTTAACCTTTTTGTCCCGCCGCAGACAATGGGGGCTGCAAGCCACCCCCATCGACGAGCGCGGTCCCTGTGACAGAGGCTGCCATGCGCAGGGAAAGGCGGGGTGTGCGTGTGTGAGTGTGTGAGTGTGTGAGAGCATGTGATTGAATGTGAATGTGTGTGACTGTGAGCGTGTGATTGTGTGTGAATGCGAGTGTGAGACTGAGTGTGAGCGAACACGAATGTGCAAGTGTATGAATGTGTGTGCAAGCGTGTGAGTGTGCAGCACGTGTGAGTGTGTGCATGTGTGTGAATGTGTGAGTGTGTGACTGTATCTGTGTGCGTGTGTGTGAGCGTGTGTTGGGTAACAACGGAACCCCAAGCACTTCCACTGGTGAGTCGCCGCTCACGGTGCCTCGGAGGCGTGTGGCCCGCGCGCCGCGGCCCGGCTCAGAGGGCCCTCGGCTCGGCTTAGTGCTTGGCCGTCGCTGCCTGGAAATTCTTCATTTGCGAGCAAAGGGTCAGAACCTCGTCTTGCGCTGGGCCAGGGCACGGCGTGGCCCGCCCTGCTCTGCGTAGTGTGCTTTTGAGCCGCAAAACCCGGAGACAAAGTTTGTGGAACTGTCTCGGGGCTTCCGCTGGCGTCCACAGCAGAGCAGCCCCAGCGCCGGGCCCCCGGGGCCCACGGTGCGCCGGGGCCGAGCCGGGCACTGCCGTGCAGCGTCTCTCCAGCTCCTCGGATCACCCCGTTCTCACCCCTGCTTCCAGATGCGGAAACTGCAGCGGGGAGTTACCACTCTGGGGAGCCACAGCGCGAGGGGCCCAGAGCGTCGGTGCCAGGTGCTGGGCGTGGTGCCGCGGCGGCCTGGGCCCGGTCACTGCGAAGGGAGCCAGAGGCCGCTCGGCTCAGCCCTCGCCCTCCAGGAATTCTCTGCACCACCCGACTTCGGCCAGGAGCGCCCACGCCTCGCCGGCTCCCTGCCACCTGCGCCTGGCAGCTACGGGGCAGACGGCTGCCTGCCTTGTGCTCGCGGGGCGGCTGTGCCTGGATCTGCCGTTCACAGCCCGGAACACATGTGCAGCCCTGTGTCCTGCGCCCTGCGGCTGCAGCCCAGGGCCTCCGCCTGCTCCGGGCCCAACCCACCACCTGGCGGGGGTGGCGGGCGGCCAGCCGCTTGACCCCGCCACCCGGGCACTTTTACGGCTGAGTTTGCAGCCACTGTCTGGGGCTTTTCCGACTCTGCATCCAGAGCTGACTTCCGCTCAAGGGCCAGGTGGCGACAGGCGTCTGTCAAAGCCTTTGCTTGCACCACAGGTGGCCCCCTGCCTCCCCCCCTCCCCGCCCCGTGCAGGGGCCCCCGGCTGGGCCCGCTTCCTGCACCCCCATCTGTGCGATGGGCCCTGCCTTGGACGCCGGCTTCCGGTTCTCTCCACTAGGAGCTTCGTGCTCCCTCAGAAAGACGGCACTTCGAGCCCAGCTCTGGGTCCCCAATCGCTGCGATGGTTCCCCCCTCGAGCACCTAGAATGTGAGCTGCATCTGGCAGGCAGGGAGGGGGCCTGGGGCACAAGTCAGAACACGGGGGGACAGCGGCTTGAACGCGGGGGGACTGAGGCCACAGTGGCCGGTGGCGCTTCTCTCTCCGTGACACGGGCTGGTGGCTAGGGGAGGAGGCGAGGTGTCTGGGGGAGGCACAGGGCTGTGCGGGCTGTGTGGGGGCGACCTGGTTGGTCCCTGGAGCTCTCAGGACAGATGCTGGGGCAGTGAGGACAGGCAGAGGTGGTGAGGGAGGGCTTTGGGAGTGGGGGCTTCGCGGGCCTCCAGAGCTGTCCTCGAATGGGCGCGAGGAGGCAGAGGGTGCTTGCACAGACGGCCCCCTCATGCGAGTGAGGGCGACAGCGAGGCCGTTCGTGCCAGGTGGCAGAGGCCTCGAGACCTCCTGCCTCAGCACCTGCAGTGGCAGGAGGCAGGGGGCTGTACCTCGCCCTGCACTGGTGACAGGATGTAAGGTCCCTGCGCCTGGGGACCCGCGGCAGAGCGCCCCACCTGACCGCCTGGCCCTGGATTTCGGGGCCACTCGCATGCTTTGGCAGCTTCCCTCTCTGCTTAAATTACTGAGGGTCGCCCGAGGGTCCCCCCCTCAGCAGAGTTTTGAGGGACACTAAGCCCGGCGAGGATCCCCTGGGCACCTCCACCCACTCTGCTCAGTCCTCCGGAGCGGGGTCTCCGTCCCTGGGAGTCGTGGGCTGGTGGTTTCGTGGTGCGGGGAGAGCTACGTGTCCCCGAGTCTGATGCTTTCTGGGCTTTGGGGTGAAGTTTATTAGAAGAGTTATTTTAATTCACGCAAGCTTAATACAGGCTCATGAAGGAGAATCAAAGCTGGCGAATCAGGCCCAGGGTTGGCACATTCGCTGTCCCCAGCCACAGCGCGTTTTTAATTTAATTTCTCGGGTTTTCAGGCAGAGACAGCCTGTACCCCCCGCCCCACAGGATGTGAAGGCAGATATTTGCAGGAGGAAATAACTCGGGCTTTCTCACCCAGACGGTAATCCAACACCCAATGCCCGTCCCTTGTCCCCAGACGCAGGCGGATTTTGGTGTGGAGCGCAGGGATGGCTCACTCCCCTCTCCCTTCCTGGTGGACTGCAGCGCTGGGCAGGGCTCCCGGTCGGCCTCTGCTCAGCCCCGCCCTCTCCCCGGACCCCGCCCCCTCCTGCCCCTGTGACGGGGCTGGGTACCATCGTATGTCACCGCTCAGGGTAGAATACGTCTGTACAGATTAGTGATGCTCCCAGGGTTGCTGCAAGATAGGACTGCACTTAAGTGTCAGTGGGGGACAAACATTGTCTGGTATCTGCCCAAAGCCACACAGCTCGGAGCGGCCGTGCGTGGCGGGTGCGGGGGGACGCCTGACTCCAGGGGACCCTCCCGTGGGCATGGGCGTGGGGGCGGCCAGGTGGCTGGGCTGGCGTAGGAGCCTGGAAGCTGGGTCTCCAGGCTTCACTCCAGGACCCAAGGAGGCGGCAAACACGGGGCCCTTGGGGTGGGATCCAAAAGTCGTGTCCTGGGGGCCGGCAGACCCCGTGCACCCGAGGGGGTGCCCAGGCTGGGCGGCAGGACTCAGCCCCACGGCGGGCCGCCAGCCCGTGGCGCGCGCAGAGCAGGCGAAGGGAGGGGACGTTAATCCTCCTTTAGGAACAGCAGTTGGACCCCGCAGCGCCCGCATCCACAGCTTCTGCTGATTGCTCTTGATTAAGTGCGATAAAAATAAACCGGTGGGCCGGGGGCGTGGCCAGCCGCGGCCCCGCCCACCGCACCTCCGGGGCAGCAGCGTCCCGGGCCCTGCCTGCCACCCATCCCGACACCCCGAGTGTTTACGGACGCCCCGGGAGTGCCCGGGACGCAGCCGCTGCGACGTCAGCACTTGGATGACGGAACGAAGCCCGCGCCCGGCCTGGACCGCAATCCCGCCCACGCCGCCCACGCCGCCCGCGCCGCCCGCGCGGGCCACACCTCCCGCCCACCCACACGGTCTACACCTCACGTCTGCCCACACCTGTCCACGCCGTCTACACCTTACGCGCGTTCATGCCATGTCACCTCACGCCCGCCTATACCCACCCACACCGTCCACGCCTGTCCACGCAAAGTACACCTCACACCCGTTCATGAGCACCCACGCCGTCCACGCCATGTCGCTTCACGCCCATCCACGCCCACCCACGCTGGCCACACCCTTCCAGGCCGCCTACACCTGCCTACGCCGTCCACGCCATCTACACCTCGCGCCCGTCCATGCTCACCCATGCCATCCACGCTGTCCACACCCTTGCATGCAGCCAGCGCCCGCAGGTCTGACTCGTGTCCCTGGGAGGCGGCTGGGCCCTGTGCCTCTTGCGCAGGCCTCTGACGGCCCCTGCTGGACCCCGGCTGCCCCCGGGGCCTCCTGCCTTTACTCCCATCAGGGAAAATCAGCGTAGCTGTCTTCTGCCCTGGTTTCCATGGTGACCACAGCAGTCCTGAGGCTGTTTTCAGGGGGGAGGGATGGGTCCTAGTGGTCAGGGGGCTGTTACACCCCAACAACTAGAATTCAGCAGACTGGCACTGAGACTGGGTGTGTCCTTGGGAGCGGTGTCCTCACGGCTGGGCACCTGCCCTGGACCGTCTGAGACCCTGACTCCGCAGACGGGCTCTGGCCACCGTGGGCTGCCCCGCGCCCCCCCCCCTCCGTGGCCCTGACCAGCATAGACAGTGCCAGGTGCCTGGCTGGAGGCTGCTCAGCCCCTCACTGGGAGTGGCCCCCAGGCAGGTGTCCCGCTCTGCAGAAGCGGGGTAAGTGGTCATGTGTCATCAGAGGCCTGGCACGTGTGAACAGCTTTGTGTTCCTGTCATCGTCACAGAAGGTGGTGCAGGCGGAAGGACAGATGGCTGTGTCCGCCCGGCCAGGTGTGGTCTGGGGGCCTGGGCATCATTGTTCTCCACGGGTCCCTAGGGAGCTGCTTCCCCCATGTCCAAACTCCCTGACACCCGGCTCTGGGCCGTTCCTGCCATTACCCGCTGGCGGCAGGGAGCACACAAGAGCGGAAGCCACGCACCTCTCGCCGGTGGGCAGGGCCTGCTGCTCCCTCTATGCGGCAATCTGCCATCCGCCCACCAGATGGCGCTGTGCCCTCACCGCTGAGGCCAAGGCCGGCCCCTGGGACCCGCCCTGGGTCCGCCTGGTCCGGCCACGCCCGGAGCCTGGCCTTGGGACGCGGGATGTGAGACTTGGGACTCTGTGATTGCAGATGGGGGGATGGGGGGGACGTGGGGACGGAGGGGCGCTGTGGTGTGGGGAAGCACAGCGAGGGGGTGCTCAGAGGTCGGGGCGGGGCTCGTCTGAGGGGCCCTGGCCTGCGAGATGCCTTCATAGCAAGGTGACCGGCCTGCCCGGAGAGGGAGGGGCCCTTCCTTCTGTCCCCTCTCCCCCTGCCACCTCCCTTATGCATGATCCAGCCACAGCTTCTGGGGCTCCACTCCGGCTGCTCCCAGGTACAGGCCGCGTGGCTTTGACAAGTGGCTCAGCCTCTCTGAGCCTTGGTGCCCTCCCTGCACCTGGGTCCTGGCCCTCCTGGGGGCTGGTGGCAGCAGAGGTGACTGGAAAGCCTGGCTGGTGCCCGGTGGGGGAGCCGTGGGGGCGGCCTGTGCTCTAGCCACTATTGCTCCTGCTCCCGCGGACGCTGCTGCCCCTCGGCCCTCCCATGACCTGGCCTGGGAGCACCGAGGCTCTGGGAAGGGGCCCCGGACCCTCCAGGCGGCCTCGAGCGGCCAGCACCGCCCCTCCGGCCCTGGCTGACCGCCCCGGCCCCGCCCGGCCCCTGCCGCACGGCCGGACGGGCACCCGAGCGGCAGATGCAGATGCATGTCCCCTCCGCGTCGGCATGGAAAGATGGCTGGGGACTCAGCGGGCTGGCTGCCACTCCTGCCTCGGACCGGACCTCGCTGCCGGGCCTTTGCCACCCCCGCCTGCCCGGCTCCTCCCACCCACCAGCGGCCAGGAGAGACGTGCCGCCCCACCCCCCGAGCGTGAGCGACGCGGAGCCCGCGGCCCCCCCCACTCACCGTGCTCGCCGTGAACTCCGGGGGGTTGTCGTTCACGTCCGTCACCATGATGACGGCTGTGGCTGTGTTCGAGAGGCCGTAGTTCAGGTTCCCCTCCATGTCTGTGGCCTGAACGATGACCGTGTACTGCTGAACTTTCTAGAAGGGAACGAGGCGGGGGTGGGGGGGAGCAGAACGTCAGTCTGGGATTTAGTTTATAGGCGGTCACGCTTTTCATCAGCGCAATGTGCCCCGGGATGGGGTTCGCGGTGGCGGGGCCGCAGGCCCGCCGGGCACAGTGGTGGCCGCTGGGCTCGCCCAGACCCGGCGGCGGGGGGCGGGGCTACGGGGGCGTCCTGCGCAGACGCGGGGCGGGAAGCGCCCGGCCGCGTCGTCACCCCAGCTGCTGCGGCTTTGACCAGCGCAGCTCACACTTGGTGCCGGGGCAGAAAGGAGGAGGACGGGGCCCGGTGCCGGCTTGGGTCTGGAGACGAGGGACAGCCAGCCCGCGGGGGGGCCAGGCACGTGTGTGTGGGGGGCCTGTTTCTTTAGCACTTTCAGTGTCCAGCTCAGCTACGCGTGAGGAGTCCAAGCCGACTAAGGGAAGACGAGCCCCGCCCCCTGCCCTCGTGGGTGTGGAGAGGGTCACGCTTCCAGGGTGAGCGCAGCCCGGGAGGAGCGGTTAGCCCCGAGGCAGGTGTGAGCTTCAGGAGGCTCCCGAAGCTCACTGTGCGGCATTCGCCTGGCTGCCCTTGTCCACCTGGCGCTCGCCGGGAGACCACCAGGACGGAAAGCTCAGAGTCGGCAGGGGTGGCCTTTTCTACACACCTATTCTGAGCCAGAGATCACAGGTGCTTCTGGTGACAGAGGTGAGGACTAGGCTGGTGGCAGCTCTCTGGTGGGAACACAGCCCGTCTTTCACTGGTACCACAGGGGAGGGAGGGTTCTGGGGTCCAAGGCACAAAGGGACCACGTGCCAAACTATCTCGAGTCCTGCTCCTCCACGAGGTTAAGGGAAAAGACCAGGTCCCTTTTGTGTGATTCAGGGACATATGCTCAGGCCCCAGACACTGGCTCCAGAAGGGATTATAAGCAGCGGATGCTCATCAACCTGTCTTTCCTGCTACCCATCCGTTCCTCTCCTCCCCTCTCCCTTCTCCCCTCCATCCATCCACCATCCATCCGTCCGCCCACCCGCCCAGTCTACCCATCTTTACATTTCTCCATCTCTCTATCCTTTTCTTCTCTCCCAGACCAGCCAGCCCCCAGCCAAACTGGCGGCTGATGACAAATGCTTGAATGAGCCCAGCCAAGGCAGAGGAATTTTCCAGCTGAGCCCAGCCCAAATTGACAATCTGTGGAATTGCAGCTAAATAAATAGAAACAAATGGATGTTGTTTTAGGCCGCGAAGCTTTGAGATGTTCTGCTATGCAGCAGAAGCTAAGCGACTCACATCCACACCCCTACCGTGGCCACGAGACCGTGTGCCCGGCTGCCGAGCTCGCCTCCCCCTCGTCCTGAGCCCGGCGCCCACCCACCCTGCACGGCCTCTGCCGGTCCCCGGCGCTCGCTCGCGCCACGGCCTCCGCGCACGCCGTGCCCTCCGCGCTGTGCTCCTCCCCCCTGGCGAACGATGACTTTTCTTTCAGGTCTTTGCTGAGATGCCCCTTCCTCGCAGAATTCTCCTGACAGCACAGCCAGCCAGGCCCCCCACGACCCGCCCACTCCGCATCCACGCCTCGTGGCACGTTCTGGTTTTAAGGTTGTCGTGACATCATGTGACCGCTGTCTGTGCCCCTCACTGAACCAGGCTCTGGAGGCCATGCTGTCTTACTGGCCACCATGCCCACAGGGTCGAGGGCAGTGCCCAGCACGTAGGAGGTGCCCAGGGCATGCGCCCCGAATATTCCCAGAGAACCGAGGGCTGGCAGGCCCACCCACGGAGGTTCCCGCTTGCCTGATAAGGCATCCGGACAAGCCCCGGCCCTCGCTGGGCTCCGTTTCTGTCTGTGGGACGGGCAGGGCCGCGTCCCTGGCTGACTTCACGTGGCTTCGCAGCAGCCACACCGGCCGCTGGAGCGGGCAGCGGGGGCGTGTGCGCATGCGCGCCCCGGGCCGCCGGCCGTGCCGGGCTTCGCCGGGTGCCGGTGGGCCCCGATGCCGGCCACTTTGTGCTGGACGAAATGCAGATAGCACCGAAGCTCCCCACGCAGACGGGACCGGGCGTCCAGCTGGTCTCTTTCTGAATGTGGGACGGTCAGGAGGCCACGAGCGGGGCCCGCGCCATCCTTCCTGGCTGGCGCCGCGTACGGCCGCACGTCCAAATGCTCGCTCAGAAGCCCAGCACGCCCCCGACGCCCCGGTGGTGCCCGCAGCCAGGCCCCTGCCCCCAGGCTTCCAGGGTCGCAGCAGGAAGAAGGCGCCCCTCCCCCGGCCATCGTCGGTCGGGGCTCTGCCTCTGCCCGGACACTGTGGGGACAGGCGGGGGCCGGCGCCGGCACCAGCGGGGAGGCTGGAGACCGACTGCGGAGCCCGGGACCCCGCGCGCCCTCGGCGAGCCTGGGCCTCCGTGCGCACGCACGCCCTGCCCACGGCTGCTGGCCCCACGCCTGGATGGGCTCGGGGCGCCTCGCGCTCCTCCCCAACTCTGGTTTTCTGACAAGGCGCCTGTGGACTTTGTCATTTCTCACCCAAGTTTCTCTGGGTCTTTACAAATCTGATTCCTCCTCCCTCCCGGGACTGAGCGGGAGCGCTAAGCCGCGCGGAACCTCAGTGGCGTCCTCCCGGCGACCGGCAGGGAGGCATTTTCGGCCCTTCCTGCACCCAGGTGTCGCCGCCGGGGGCTGGCGGTCCCCTCGGCGACGCGTGGCCTGGGCGCATGCCGCAGTCGGGCCGCTGCCCGCGCGACCACCAGGGGCGGGGGCTGGAGGCAGGGCCTCCGTGGAGCAGCTGCGCAGGAGCCCGCAAACTCGTGCCCCAACCTCGCCCCCCAGAGCCAGACGCGCTCCAAGGGGCCAGAGCGGGAAGCGCCGGAGGACAGAGGCCAGAGGCCCACGGCAGAGGGCGGGATTTAGCCGGAGAAGAGAGGAGAAGTGCCCTCGAATCATCACCTCTGCGTGGGACCCCGCCCAGGCCACTGCCTCGGACAGGCAGAGAAACGAACCACCTCCGAGACACGGGACACACGTGCGTGTGCATGACTGTGAGCACACACGTGTACACGCAGAGATGCATATGTGTGTGTGACTGCACACACGTGGGAATCCACGTGCATGCATGGGTGTGCAAGCGCGGTGTGTGTGCCTGTGTGTGCAGCTGACCGCCACTAGGCGGCGTACTGGTCTTGCTTTTGGGAGCTGGATCTGGGGTGGGAGGCGAACAGAGCGGGGTGCAGGAAGCGCTGGCAGGGACCCCAGCAGGAGCCAGTAGCTCACCCCGCGCCCCGCGCCCCGCGCGCGGGTCAGGCAGCTTGGCCCCAACACCCCGCTTTGTTTTACGAAGTGCACTTTCCAGATCAAACGGCCGTCACTGCGGCTCTTTCACCAAATCCCCTTCCACAGTGGTACTCGGAGGCCGAGGGGGGCGGCAGGACCCTGGAGCGTCCCCGGAGGGCGGGTGGCCCGGGGTCCCTGGACACAGACACCCCTTCCGACCTGTCCCATCTTCACTTAGCAGGACGGGCGTGGTGGGCTTAGGGGCTTTGACGTCTTTAAAGCTCCTCAGGGCCCCACGTCTTGGCCGAACGCGACGTCATCACCCACGGGAGGCCAGGGGAGTGAGCCCTGCGTGGCGGGCAGCGCGGGGTGGGCTCCCGGACCCGGCCCCCGGCCCCCGAGCCCGCATGGCTGTGCGTGGTCTCGCTCGGCTCCATCCCCCGGCGGCCCCACGAGGTCTGCAGTCCCACAGGTGGGCACATCCAGCCTGAGGCCATCAGAGGCAAATCTGTCTCAATTGCTAACTTCCTCTCCTGAGCCCACGAGGCCGCATGTGGCGTTTGAAAACCAGGGCTCTGGAAGGATGATCCAGAAGCCGGCTGGGGAGCAAGGCAGACCCCACACCTGCCAACCGCGGGAAGTACGTTCAGAATTTCCCACGAGCTGCTCACAAAGCGGGGGCTGTGTCTGCGGTTTGTCCCGGGCGCGGCTGCCCATGAGGCGGGCGTCACGCCCTCACCGGAGAGCAGAGGAAAGGGCGCTGGCCGCACCCTGTCAAGCCGGTCGCGGGGCCGTCAGGCCGCAGCCACACGAGCTGGGCCCCGTGGCACGTGGCCGTCTCGAGAGGCCGAGGCCCTGGCCGGAGGACACACGGCCCTGGGCCCAGTGGTGGACAGAGGAGGGGGCATCACTCGCCCAAGGGGCCGGGCCGGGGCAGGAGGCTGAGTCGCTTCTGGTCAGCGACGCCTGCTGGCGGCCATGGGGGTTTTAGCCACCAGCCAGAGGGGCCACGGCGTCCCACACCCAGGGGGCAGCGTCGGGCGTCAGTGTGGACAGACAGTGGACAAAGCAGGGCGGTATCTTGGCCGTCTGCACTCGCTGCCCCAGAGTGCTGCCCCAACGCACTTGTTGATGAGTGTGCCCGGCGCACAGTAGGCACGCAGTAACCACCCCTGCCACGCCCAGGGCATCTCCCTGGCGGGGCTCGGAGCCGGGGCCCTGCATGCACCCCTCGGCTGACTGGACAGACAGCTGAGGCGGCTGTCGGCAGGAGAGGCCAGGCCTCCCCAGGGGGACGGAGCTGAGAGATGGAGGGGCCGGCGGCTGCGGGCTGCCCGGGCTGCTTCCTCCCATCCGGCAGGGATGTGGGCCCAGTGGGCACACTGGGGGTGGGCGGGGCTTCAGAGCACACGCCGGTCTGTCCTGTGCCGGGCACACGGCACGGGGCGGGTGGGGACCCAGGGGCGTGCGGCCCCTGGGCGGGCTGTCCCTACCTGGGCGCACGGTGTCCCTACTGGAGGAAGGGCCACATCCACCTGGCTTTTCTGGGAGGCGATTTTGCAGCTCAGGTACCGAGCAGGGAAGTGGGCAGCTCTGGATGAGGTTGAGGGAGGGGGCCTGGCCGCACGGCCTCATGGCACAGGACAAAGGACCGTCCAGGACCTGGCAAGGGGGGAAGGGCTCTACTGAGGGCGGAGAGGGAGCAGGGGCTTTGGGGGGCTGGGCTGCTCCAGGCGGGGCACAGGGCTGTCTCCCTGAGGAGGAAGTGTGGAGCGAGGGCCTGGAGGATGCGAACGCGGGTGCGTGGAGGTCAGAGGGCACAGCGAGGCGGCGTGTGCAGGGGACAGGGTGCGGCAGGGGCCCTTGGGGTCACAGGGAAGACTCGAGTGAGAAAGGCCACAGAGGGCCTAACCAGAGGGGGTGAGTGACCACAGGCTGGGCACGGAGGGACACGGGGCGGCCGGCATGGAGGGTCCTCGGCCGCTGTCCTGCCGACCCTGGGTGAGCCCGTCCTCTGCCCGCCAGCGCCCGCTGCCCGTGTGTGCTGAAGGATGCTGCCCCCCCCGGGCCCCACCCCATGGCTCCCGGCTCCGGGAGTCGCCCTGCATCTCATGCTGATGTTTCCGTGTGGGATTACTGCATCGAGTCCCCCCGACCAGCCCAAACCCTCCCACACACGCTCCTGGAAGGGCCGCGCCCTGCCGTGACAGAACATGAGGCTCCCTGCGTGGGGAGGACGCTGGGGACCCGGGGGGGGCGCAGGATGGGGCACCGGTGGGGCCGGCTGTGGCGTGTGCGCGGCCCAAGGACGAGGAGATGCCACAGGCCTGACCAGGGGGCGTGTCCCTTAAGCGAGGACACTGACAGCCACCGGGGGCACCGACAGTCACCAGGGGCACTGACCGACGGCCACCGGGGGCAGGCGTTTCGTGTCCCCCAGCCTTGCAGAGCCCAGGGGCCTGGGGACCGTCAGAGCCGGTCCCTCGGGGCCGCGTGGGGCAGGCTTGGGCTCGTCTCCGGGACGGTCCTTGTTGACAGCGGCAGCGCGAACAGCTCCACTTGAGGGCATGTGTCACGCTGCGGTGATAGCTGGCCAGCTCGGGGCCAGTCGCGCTGATCAGCCCTGACGGCTGGCGGGGCGGGGCGGGGCCCGGGCTGTCACGTCCCTGCCTGTCCTGCAAACCCGGCTCTCGGGCCCTGGCCGCCTGTCAGCACCTCTCCCGCTCCGCCTCCCACAGGGGCCTGGTGGGTCGCGGCCCCACCTGCTCTGCCCCCGTCCCAGGCCCAGACGGGCTCTAGGGGGGTAGCCAGCTAAGGGGGTGCCCTCAGGGTAGGGGTGCCAGACAGAGCAAACAAAAATAGGGCCTAGGCAGTTAAATTTGCATGGGACACACTTAGGCTAAAGATGACTCGTGGTTTCTCCGAGCTCAGCTCTAAGGGGCGGCCTGGTTGAATCGGGCGGGTGGGGGGGGGGTGGTACGGCCGCCCCGGCCGGCTCAGGGCCCCTCCTGGTGTCCCAGGAAAGGGGCTGACAGCCCGTGACAGATAGATGCGCCTTCAGAGGCTCCTTCCTCCCGATAAGGAAAGAAACCGGTTCCCAGGCTGCTGCTCCCGCGGCTGTCCAGGAGGTCACGAGTCTGGCCACAGGGCCCGCCTGCTTCGGGCTCCCCGGGGCTCCCCGGGGTCTCGAGCGGGCCCTGCGCAGGGCGGGTGCCGGCGCGTTTGCTGAGGGAGCGGAGAGGAGGGCCGGACATGCTCTGGTGTCGGCGGCCCCCCCCCCCCATCGCCGCCGTGAGGGGCGGCTCTGTCCTGCTCACTCCGCCAGCACCTGTCTGTCAATCACAGAGTCCGAACCCGCAGCGGCCCTCAGCGCCTGCCACGCAGCAAAGCCCGCTTGGGGGAGCTGAGGTCCGGTACCCGGGGCTGAGGTTTGGGGCGCTCCGTTTGGGGGCGCTCCCCTGCTCTGTGGCACTCCGGAACGGTCCTCTGGTCGGGCCCCTTCCTGCTCTGGACCGAGGCTCTGGAAATGCCGTTTCCTTCTGGAAAACCCTGTCAGCAGCCTCAGCTCTGGGCAGGCTGTGCGGCCGCTTATTATCTCAAGTGGAGCAGGTGACAGCTGAGCGCCGGACACCTGGGGCTCGCCGGCAGACCCGCCCCGCCCGCCTCGCGCGCCCCGCGGCTCCCGCAACTCCAGTCATCAAATGCTGAACAGAGGCTCCTTCGGAGATGGACGGCCAGGCTCTGCCCGCCTGCAAATCAGTGAGCCCGAACTGAGCCGCGGCCCTCCACCCTGCTGGGGGAGGGGCAGGTCTACTTGGTGGGGCGCAGTCGCCAGCCTCCGCCTTCTGCCCTGCTGGGGGGGCAGATCTGCTGGGGGGACACAGTTGCCAGCTGAGACTGTAGCCCAGACTTTGGAGCTGCTGGTGGGCCAGCGAGAGAGACCTGTGCCCCTCTCTCTCCCCGCTCAGGAGTCCCACTGCTCCCCAAACCTGCCCAGATCACAGGCTGTGGGGCACGGCCTGGGAACGGAGAACCCGTACTTCCTCGCCAGCCACGGCTCACAGAGCAGCCCTCAGCAAGCTCACGGTTAGGGGACAGGGAGGGGACTCAGGCCCATGTCACTTTCAGGGAGGGGAACTCAGGGCCACCAAGGTGAGCGCTGACGCTGCTGCCCCTCCCCCCACCCAGGACTCCGGGGAGCAGCCCTCTGCTCCGAGCTCCACGAGGGTCCCGGGGGCCAGGGGCTTTCCTAGATCACTGTGTCTGGGATGCTCCGGCCTGTGGTTGCAGAGCAAACAGGAGGCCAGTCAGCCGGACTCCTTGAGGAGGCAATGCTTGCCTGCGAAGTTCGGGAGGCTGGGTGCCGCAGGTGGGGGGCTGCCAGCCAGGGCCTGGTGCTGAGCCCCCCAGGCTGTCCACACAGAACACTGGGGCCCGGGGCCCGGACGTGCCACCGTGCTCAGCAGAGGGACGCCTCACCGGGGCGGCAGTGAATGCCCCCACCCCACCGGCTCCAAGGCGGCCTCGGGTCCACGTGGGGGGGTGACGGAGGCTCCCGCCTCGCGGTGTCGGGGACGTGGGGAGTCACCGTGCCAGCACCAGGCACATGGCTCGTCACTGTGGCTCCCGTGATGCCTGCCCTTCGGTGGGCCCCGCTCCATCGTGGAGGGGAGCACAGGGGCCTTGGCAGGACGGCCCGCTCCGCAGACGTCGGGGCCGGATGTGGGACAGCTGTCCAGGTTCCCACAGGGTCGTCAAACCTCCCAGACACGGAGTCCTGCTGTGGCTGTGCCCCAGGGCCCAGGGAGCTGCCCCCCCGCTTGTCAGAGCCCCCCGCCCCCACACCCACGCCCGCGGGAACCTCACGGACCAGCGCAGACCCCGGCGGGGTGGGGTTTGGCACTCGCTGTGCTGAGACTGTCCCCGCCGGGCCCACCAGGACAGGCGGCCGGGGCGGCTCCCAGCACCTGAGACCGCGCCCCATGGAGACGCCCACCCTGGGCCTCCGACGTCCTCTGCGGACCAGCAGACACCGCCAGGGCTGGGCACCCGTCCGCCCAGCTGCAGCCCGAGGCCACACGCCCCAGCCGCTCGGCGCCCGCCTCACCTCTCGGTCCAGGCCGGCCGCCACCGTCACGATGTCCCCCGTCTCGCTGTTGATGGTGAACATGTTCTGGGCGGGGCTGGGCGGGCTCTGGGCCACGACGCGGTAGTGCACCATCCCGTTGGCCGTGGCGCTGTCGTCCGCGTCGCTGGCCGTGACCGTCATCACGTAGGTGCCTGGAACGGAGAACGCGGCTCGGATGGAAGAGGCCGGCTGGGTGCCGCGGGGCCGCCGCCACTCAGGGCCGCGGACGCCGCCACTCAGGGCTGTGGACGCCGCCACTCAGGGCCACGGACGGACGCCACTCAGGGCCCGCGGACAGGCGCCACTCAGGGCCGGACGGAACGCCACTCAGGCGCGCGGACGCCGCCACTCATGTCCGCGGAAACGGCCGCCACTCAGGGCCGCGGACGGACGCCACTCAGGGCCGCGGACGGACGCCACTCAGGGCCGCGGACGGACGCCACTCCGGGCCGCGGACGGACGCCACTTCAGGGCCCGGGGGGCCGGCCACCACTCATGGGCCCGCGGAGCCCCACTCAGGGCCGCGGACGGACGCCACTCAGGGCCGCGGACGGACGCCACTCAGGGCCGCGGACGGACGCCACTCAGGGCCGGGCCGCGGACGGACGCCACTCAGGGCCGCGGGCGGACGCCACTCAGGGCCGCGGACGGACGCCACTCAGGGCCGCGGGGCCGCCACCACTCAGGGCCGCGGACGCCGCCACTCAGGGCCGCGGACGGACACCACTCAGGGCCGCGGATGCCGCCACTCAGGGCCGCGGACGGACGCCACTCAGGGCCGCGGGCGGACGCCACTCAGGGCCGCGGGCGGACGCCACTCAGGGCCGCGGGCGGACGCCACTCAGGGCCGCGGGCGGACGCCACTCAGGGCCGCACGCCCACCGCGGCCCGCACGCCCACCGCGGCCCGCACGCCCAGAGGCAGCGCACGCCCCTCCCCCACGTGGCTGGCACCTGCCCGTCAGCCGGGGCCTGGAGAGCAGCCTCCCCGCGGCCCCCATGGAACCCCCGGAGGGCTGCTTCTAGCACGTGGCCCTCCGCGGCCGCTGCCCTGGCTTCCTCTCCCTCGCGGGGGGAGACCGAGGCCTGGAGGAAGAGGGACGTCACGGGGCGGCAGGACCAGGCCTGAGCCACACGGGCCCCGGCACTGCCGCGGCGTGAGCCACGGCCCGACTGGTCCCACGCGGAGGACTCGAGGGCACATCAGGGACACGGGGCCGGGCCCGGGGCTGGGTGTGCAGAAGGTGTATAATAAATGCTTGCGGAAGACCCCCGGGGAATGGTTACAGGGGCCGCTGGCGGCGGAGTCGGTGGGCTGCACGTGTGAGACGCAGAAAGTTGGGGGGTTTGGGTGGCATGAGCGGCAAGGCGCCATCTGCATCTCAGAGCCGGGGGCCAGGTGAGCGGCCCGCCCGTCAGCCAGTGCCTCGGTCTCCCCGCCCACGTGGGAGGGGACCCCGGCACAGCCCGCCTTCCGAGGGCTCCCTTGCTGTCCACCCTGCTCCGCCTCGGGAGGCCCTGGGGTGTCATCCCCCCCGGGCCGTGCGGAGCCAGTGACGGTGCAGGCCGTGTTTGCTGGGGCTTCGGGGACGCCAACACACTGTCCTTGCCGCCGAATTTGGCTGGGTCGGCGCGTGAGGTGGGGGCTGTGGTCACTTCGTGGCCGTGAGGAATTGGCCACAAGGGAGGACAGGGCCATCCCGGAGGAGAGAAAGCCAGAAGGGTCTCAGGCGGCAACCTCTGACCAGGCAGCGCCTGGACCAAGCCACACCTGAGGCGGCCGCCTGCAGATTTTAATACAGTCGGCTCCTTTTACAGAGCGATTTTAGGTCCGGAGCAGAACGGGGGAGACGGACCCTGCAGGCTTGTCTGTGTCTGAGCCACCGCCTGCCTCTTCTGCCTCTTGCTTTATGACACGTTAGTTTTGTCTGTCACTTGCGACCCGGCGCTCTGACTGGCACGAGCTCCAGTCCTGGGCTGGCCGCTGAGCTCACACGTGCGGAAGGCACGTCGTCCTGCGTCCTGCGCCCGGGCGCAGGGCGGGGCCTCGGGCCGTCTGACCGGCTTTTGCCAAATAAGAAATTCTCAGAGCAGCTGAAGGGGACGCAGAGGGAGGACGGAGCCGGGCCGCAGGGCGTGGCGTCCGCCTGCACCACCGAGGGAGGCCGCGCCGGCCCCGACTTCCACGCCGGAGGCGAGTGCCGGCCTCCGAGGGCGGAAAGGCCGCCGAGCGCCAGGGCCGCGGCCGTGCGTTCACTCCACACACACACGCGCCTTTATCGAGATGGGAGTCACACACGCTGAGATTCACCCTTCCGAAGTGCGTGCGTCGGGGGCGTCAGCATGGTCACGACGTCATGTGACTGTCAACGGGCTGCACCTGATTCTGGAACGTTTTCACCGCCCCGAAGGACTCGGCACCCGCGGCAGGGCCCCGCGCCCGCCTCCGCCCCTGGCGGCCCGCGCTCTGCTTCCTGTCCCCGCCGACCGGCCCGTGGGGGAACGGTGCACAGGGATCGAGCGCACGCTGTGGCTTCGTGTGTCTGGCGTGATTTTCCCAAGACGCGGTCCTTTTTCACAGCTGAAGGACATTGCGTGGCCCAGGGTGCTCACCGCAGCCGGTGCCGACCGAGCTGTGGCAGACGCCAGGCTCCGCGCCCAGGACGGCACGGTGAGAACGAGCCGACAGACGCTGCCGGCCACACACAGGCCCGCGAGGGAAGACGGAGCAGAGGGAACGAGGCGGTGGCACCTGCGACGTGCTCGGAAGGGAGCGAGGAACGTACGCACGCGTGAACACACACGCGGAGTCAGTCGGTGCGGAGCGGAAGCTGGCGCGAAGCCGGGAGGGGCCTCTGGGGGGGCGGAAGGCCGCGGGGCGGGGGGGCGGGGGGGCGGGGGAGGGCCCCGGGCAGGCGTGCGAGGGCCGCGGGGTGCACAGCGCACAGGCGTGTGATGGGGCTGGGCACGCGCTGGGCCCGGACTTGGCCCTGAGATCACAGGGAAGCCAGCGTCGTCTTTTTACCAGGAGAGTGACGTGATCGAGTTTGGTTTTACACGTGCACAGAAAGCAGGCTGTGTGGAGCCAGGAGTATCTAGCGGGTGGGGCGTGGACAGTAAGAAGGGGAATTCATTCATTCGGTCTTGTAGAGAACTCGTAATCACACCAAGAAGATGTCGCACCCACTAGGACAGCGGTCACCAACCCCGGTGGCACCAGGGACCGGGGCTCCTGTGAGAATCTAGCGCCTGGCGGTCTGAGGCGGGGCTGAGGCGGTGATGCCGGCGCCGGGCGCGGCTGCGGGTGCAGATGGAGCTTCGCTCGCTCACCCGCCGCTCACCACCTGCTGTGTGGCCCGGGTCCTAACAGGCCAGGGACCAGGACTGGTCAGCGGCCTGGGGTTTGGGGACCTCTGCACTGGGACATTCATTCATTCGTTCGACACGTCTTTAGTAAGCATCTTCTAGGGAAGAAAAGAACTACTGTTTTCAAGAGCCCTAGAAAAAAGTTCTCTAAATACACCCGCCTTCCTTCATGCAACGAATATATCTGCAGAGAGTTGTGCATAAACCCAATTTTGATGAATTTAATTATCAGCAGAAATTCCCCAGAGGGAAATTAAGTATTTAAAAGAAATCCAGGATGTTCTATTTTTAGCAAATAGTGGACTACATTTTTAAACCAATCTCCTCCCTGAAGAAAACTAGAAAAGCTAGATAAAATATAAAATAAAAACATCTGTTTAAAGGCACCCTTCAAAGGCACCAAAGAGTGACCAAGTAGCTCAGGCTCGTGCTGGCGCAAAGGAGAACCCGCCTCTGGGGCCGCCTTATCTCTCAAGACGTTTGCCGGTTCCAGAATTGGCGGCCGAGGGCTGCAAAGCCGCATCACACTTTCGACAAGACTTACAGGCGTGAAAGCACCGAGCTCGGGGCTCCCCAAGGGGGAGGAGGCCCCCCAACACTCTAGTCTTTGGGTCCGGCCCTGAAGCGCAGCCTCCCAGGAGTGGGGTGCACCGGGGACGAATCGTCCCACCAGACAGACACACAGCTCTGATGAAGGTCACGGGTGAAGACGACCTCATAAAGGAGCGAGAGCAAATCTTTCACGGAGAACGGCGACGTCCCGCGTGGGCTCGACTCGACTCATCTCTCCAATTCTCATTCGCAAGGCACAGCACTTAATTAACTAGGCGCACGAGACGACAGAACCGGACTGAAGACAAAGAGAGAGCACAGACGGCCAGGCCCAGGGGAGACGGAGATAACACAGCAGCCAGAAGAAGACTCGAGATCCAACCTGCCTCAGCTTAGCATGTTCAAGGAACTAAAAGGATGAGGCAGAAAATTTAGTCAGAGAGCTAGAAATTATTAAAAAAGGTACAGAACAGAAAACTCGTAGTCGAAAAATAATCAGGCTTAGAATGTGAATGGATTAAATAACAGGTTAGATTTAAATTGGAAGATATGTCAAAGAAAATATCGAGACCAAAACCTAAGACGCACGAGGCTTCAGCAGATCCATCATGCGTATACCTGGAGTCTGAGAAGGACCGAAGAGAGAGAACGGGACGAAAGCAGTATTTGAAGAGATGACGGCGGAAAATTTTCCGCAACTAAACAAAGATATCAAGCCACGGATTCAAGAAGCACAAAATATTCTAAGTGGGATAAATATAAAGAAATTCACAGTGAGTCACGTCACAGTGAAACAGCGAAAAGCCCAAGACAAAAAAATTGAAAAGCGTGTAGGGAATGTTTTTAAACGGCATAAAACCGTTAATGCAATAAAGAAGACTTAAGACGGATTTCTCGAAGGGAATGATGGGAACCAGAGGACGGTGGAGTGGAAGAAAACGCTGAAAGAAAATGACGGAGGACCTAGAGTCCTTTGTGCGTGAGAAAAGCTTTCTAAAAATAAACGTAAAGTAAAGACATGTTTAGACAATCGAAAAAGAGATACTTCATCACCTGGAGGCCCCCTTCAAAGAGGGAAGGGCGTTGTTCAGGCAGAAGCGCAGCGATCTTACAGGGCAGCTCAGAAATGCAGGACGGTACGAGGAGCTGTGCGCATGCGTGCGTGTGCACATGTGAATGTGTGTGCATGCGTGTGCATCTGTGCGTGCGTGTGTGTCCATGCATGTGTGCGTGCATGCATAAATGTTTCTATAAAGGATACATACATGGGTACATCTCAAGAATAACAATTCGTGAGAAACAATTTTGCCTTGTGAGGTTTCCAAGCTGCTATTATACAAACAAACAAGGCAAGGGCACGTGCGGAGTTTCACTTGCAAAGCGAACAGCACACGCGGCTGTTGCTGGCATTTCCCCTCCGCAAAGCCAAGCTCCTGCACCGAGAGCCGCAGCGGGGGCACCGCGTGCTACTGGCAACGACCCGTCCCTATGAAAGGGCGCAGCTGGGGACGTCGCCCGGCGGTGGCGGTGACGGAGTCGGCCGCCGGCTTTGCAGAGCGCCCCAGGGCCCCGGCATCTCTGAGGCTGTTGTTCGCGGGACGGGTGAGGATCTGCTGAGATGGCGCACGTGCCGGGCATGGTGGCCGCATTGGGGACGGACATGGCGAAGGTGGAGGGGAAGAGAGACAGGCAGATGATTCACGGGGCAGAAAAAGCAGAGTCGCGTTTGTTGTATACATTGAGCTCAATCGTTTCTATGAAAGAAGAAATATTGTAACAACGATAAGAGAAAGAACAAAGGTCAGTCCTTTGCATTACGGAAGTTTATCTTCGCGGAAGCAGCTGCCACGTGGGAGGCTTTGCTCCCTCATCGCGGACGCGCTGGCTGCGGCCAGCAGTGGCTGTCTGGGCACAGTGCCAGCGTGCACTTCTTCCCAGGGCCAGGCTCATGGCCACCGTCCTGTGGACGTGACATGAGGACGATCGTGGACACCAGGTGAGCCGGCGAGGGGAGCCAGCCCACGGCCTCAGCTCCTGGAGGCGGCGTGGCCGTCCGTGTCCAAACACCTTGCAAATGCGCAGGAGGCCACCCACAGAAAGTGTGCACAGGGTCCCCTGCTTGTGCCCTCTGGCCGGGAGGCGCTCACATGGCAGCAGGTGCAGCAATGTGGGGGTCAGGTCACCCCATCGCCTGGGATGGAGCACCGGGGACCCCGCCCTTCTAGGCCTTTCTCTGACTCTCTGCTCAGCAGAAGGGCTTCAAGTTTTCCCAGCAAATGAGGAAGAATGGTGGGCCGTATGTCCCCCTACTGAAGGACACTGCCCGCTGCCCGAGGCGCTGGAGGTTCCTTCATCAATCGTGCCAGGGGACGACGGAGAGGAGCCCGCGGCGGGGCCCCCCGACGAAGCCGGGAACCGAGGCTGCCTTGCACCTCGCACGGGCAATCGCACGAGCCTTAAATTGCTGTTTAATTTGAAAACTAATTCAGCCCCATAATTGGCTTTCTGCTCAAATCACTGAGGCTCAAGATTTAAATTCTTAATATTCAGATGACTTTCGAGTATTGGTGCCATCTGCGGACGAGGCCACAGCATCCATCTCGGGGTCCTCTGCCGGCACGTAAATGAGATAAATAAATAAAGGGGCCGCTAACGGAGCAAGCCCGTTAAGCACGAGCCCGCGTCACGCGGAGAGAGGTTTCTTTGACTTCGTTTGCTGCATGTGGATTTCTCTGCTGCTTAATATTTTAAAGTGACATTAATTTCAAAATTTATAATGTAGGTCCTCACGTACTTACACGGAGTGAGGAAAGGCAGGAATTCCAATTAGAGCTTTTTTTTCTCAGTGGAAATATAGTCAGTAGGGAGACACGTGGTGAGGCCGGGCCGGGCCGGGGCAGGGGTGGCCGTCCGGCGTCCATCGGGGTGGACCGCACGCCGGCGCCCAGGCGGAGGGCCGGGCCGGCGGCGAGGACGTCGCCCTGGGGTCCGCCCTGAGCCCCGTGGCCGTTTTCTGGAGCTCCATGTTCTCAGGTGTCACTCTCGTCCCAGAGCCCCGCGGGGCTGGGCTGAGGCTGGGCCCTCGCCGGGTGGGGCAGACACGCAGGCTTCTCCTGGGCGCCGGGCGCACAGCGCCGGTGAGGGGCGACGGCCACGGAGGCGGGAGGACCTCGAGGGCTCGGGGCCCGCCAGCGAGCGGCAGGAAGACGTCTTTGCAGAAGTGGCACGAGACCCGGGGAAGGCGGAGGAGCCCGAGTCCTAGAGACGGGGGGCGGGGATGGCAGGCCAGGGGGCGCAGCGTGCGCAAAGGCCCCGGGGCAGGAGCGGCCGTCCGCTCGCGCCAGCCCGGGCCCTAGGGTGGCACTCCGCACCGTTTGTCAGCACGCGCAGACTTCTCGCTTCCTCAAGTGGACGTGGGCCCCTTGAGGGCAGAGCCCGCTCCCAGCCCCGGGGTTCCCCAGCGCCACGCCTCGCTCTGTCTGGACGTCACCCCTTTGCTCAGGCCATGGTGGGCGAGGACATCGAGCCGAGCCCGCGGTGGCATCTCACAGCTCACAAAGAGGTGGCGCCGCCCCTCCTCTCTGTGGGCGACTCCGGGACCAGAGCCCCACTCCGGGGTGCCCCGGAAGCTCCGGGAGTCAGCTGCGTTTAATGCCCGCACAGCCCTGGAAGGGGCAGGCGTGGGCGGGAGAAGGGGGCCGATCCCGGCATCCGCGGTGAGCTCCGGCCCAGCCGGCCGCGGCCGGCCTCCCTAACGGCCGTCTGGAGCGAGGTGACGCAGTGACGGCAGGCGCACTCCATGTCCAGGCTTAAGGGCTTATCGGGATTTGCGGGAGGAGACGCAGAGCTTTGCCGCTTCTGTTATCCTAACGAGTAAAGCCAGTTACACGCTGGCAAAGACTTTCTCTATCGATTTGTTTTTAAAATAAGATGTGGGAGGAGGTTGGATTCGTGAGAGGAAACCCAGGCACCTGCACAGAGAGCCCTGGGTCTGGGGAGCGGGGCCCCGCAGTGTCCGTATTACGGAGAAGGCCCCCCGCAGCCCGCCGCCCGCTCCCCCACCCCGCAAAGGGTGGCCGTTGGCGACCCTCGTTCACTGTCCCTGCCTGCAGCTGAGCTGCCCGCCGCCCGCTGCCCGCCTCTGCCCCTCCAGGGACCGTGGGACCAGCCGCCCCAGGTTCCGGCAGAAATAATGTCACATCCCGTTCCCTCCGCTGACATGGGGCTGGCCCCGTGCCTCACGATTCTGAGACAATCAATCTGAAACACAATCCACCTTGTTGAAATAGTAGCCCCTAGAGACGGAGCTCTGACAACCCGCTCGCTGAAGAGTGATGATAAATGTTTGTCCTCAACGCCCCGGAGCGCAGCCGGAGCGTGGCTGACCCCTCTGCGGGGCCGGCCCGAGCCCGGGCTCTGTGTGCTGGGCCTCGGCGTGCCCAGCATGGCCTTCCCGGAGCCCTGAGGCTCTCCCGGGCCAGGCTGCCTGGGGAGCAAGGTCAGGTCCACCGGCGACCTGGCTTTGCCATGGGTACCTCCCAGCGTCACAGGGCAAACGGGCGTGAAAGGCTCGTGCGTCTCCGAGCTCTGGCTGAAGCCCATGTTCCATGTGGGCGGCTCCTCTGACCGCCCCACGGGGCCTGGCCAGTGACCCTTGGCCCTGCTGTCCCGTCTAACCCAAGGTGGGCACTTGTCCCAAGGACACCCCGTCAGGAGACAGCAGCGCGGGGCTGTGTTTCCCAGACTTGGGCACAGAAATCCCCCAGGGGTCGGCCCGCCCAGGCCCAGGCCCACCCACAGGGTCTGAATCAGCGGTGGGGTGGGGGGTGGGGCGGGAGCTGGGGGGAGGGGACGAGAGACTGCTTCTGTGACCGGTCCCCAGGTGACGTGGCCGGCGCCTGGGCCAAGGTTCCCGCCTCGGCCAGGTTTTGGCCCATGCGCGGGGTCTGGGGATCTGGGGCGTTTGCGACCCCTCCTGGGGCCTCGAGTGTCACCTTTCTCTGTGACGTTGTGGTCATGAGTCCAGGGACTGGACACGCCACGCACCGAGCGAGGGCCCTGGCACGTGATGAAGGCATCGCTGACGCTGGGCGGGGTCCGGGGAGACGGGCCCGTGGGTCAGCCCTGGGGCCTCCCCGTGCGGTGAGCGCCTGGCCCTCCCCTGGGCTTCCCGTGAGCGGCCGGCCTCCCCGACCTCATCTCCCGCCCAGGGCCCCTGCACGCGCCGCTCCCCCGGCTCCCCTCCGCGCGCACGTGGCCCCAGCCCTGCCCTGAGCCCGCTCCGTCTCACACGCCGGCTCTCGGCCGACACGTCACCCCCACGGGCCCCTGCTCCACAGCAGCCGTGACTCAGCGCCTGCGCTCTCCGCCTGAGCCACGCGGCGGCTCCCCCCACCGGTGTCCGCTCATCGTGCCCGCGTCCCCGCCTGGACCGCGGTGTCCCTCTCTGGACCGCGGCATCTCTGTCTGGACCGTGGTATCCCCGCCTGGACCCTGGAGTCCCCGTCTGGACCGCAGTGTCCCCATCTAGACCCTGCAGTCCCGCCTGGACTACGGTGGCCCTGCTCATCTCATGCCGTGGGTGCTTGGTAAACGCCCGCTGAGTTGACGCGCCCGTGTGGGGTCCCACGGGCTGTCTGGGCGGTGGGGGCTGAGGGCCCCCGGGAGCTGCGCCTGGCCCCGGCCCGCGCCCACTGCACCGTCAGGCGGGGCTCACCTGGCTTGGAGCCCTCGTCCACGGAGCCGTTGTAGACCTGGCTGAGGAACTCCGGCCGGTTGTCGTTCATGTCGATGACGTAGATATACAGGTCGATGGGGTTCTCCACCTTGTTGCCGTTCATGTCCACGGCGTGGGCTCTGAGCTGCAACACAACGCGGCAGGGTCAGGGGCCGCGAGCCGCTGGGGACACTCCCGACGGCCGCGGCCCGGGTGGGGCGGCAGCTCCGGGCCCCCAGGGGACAGGCTGGGCGCTGGGGGCTCGTCACGAAGCTGCTCCGAGCCTCGCTCCTCTCTGTGGCGATGAGGACAATGCAGGTGGCATGCAGGTGATGACCTGAGGGCCTGAGGCCGACGTCCACCCAGGACCCCGGGGGCCTGAGGCCGACGTCCACCCAGGACCCCGGGGGCCTGAGGCCGACGTCCACCCAGGACCCCGGGGGCCTGAGGCCGACGTCCATCCAGGACCCCGGGGGCCTGAGGCCGATGTCCATCCAGGACCCCCGGCCGGCCCTGACCACTAACGGTGAGGCACATGGCCGCCCACAGTGGCCACGGAAAAGCCACTGGTGCCAACTGGGGGCTTAAACTCCTGCTCCTGCGAGGTCCGGCCTGGGGGAGGCCCGGACCATGGATGCCTTGACCTTGGACCGGGCCGGGGTCCACCTGGGCGCCCACTGCGAGGCCACCCCGTTAGGACTTCACGCCCGGACTCGCCTGTTCTGGGGGCACCGTGAGGAAGACGGAGTGGAAGCCCCGCTCTGCTGGGGGAGGGGCTCGGGGGACTCACAGGGACCAGCTCGAGGTACGAAGGGAGGACGCCCTGCCCTGGGTCTGGGTCCCCAGGGGCTGTTCACCCCTAATTTTTGGACTTTTTCATCCATTTCCTCATTCATTCACTCACTTGTTCATTCATTCACGCGCTCAGTGTCTCCCGAGGGCCCACGGGTGCCGCTTGGCGAGACGCCCAGCCCGGCCCGGGGCCCCTCGTCCAGGAGACGGACGTGAGGGAGAAAAGGGGCGACAGCAGTGACCCGCGGGGGCAGGGCGGAGGCCGGGCGGGCCTCTCGGAGGAGGCGGCAAGCGAGCTGGGACGTGAGGGGGGCGCACAGCAAGCGTCGAGGCCCCCACGGGGGACGCGGAGTGGCTGAGCCCCACGGGCAGCACGGGGGCCTGGGATTTCGAGGGAAAACCAAGCTCGGAGAGGAAAGGGGCGTGCCGAGGCCTCTCCGCGCGGAAGCTGTGACTGGCAAGGGGCCCCCGTGTGGGCCTGTGCGGGGGCCAAGCCCTCTGCGCTGGTCAAGGCGGTCCCCTAAGGAAGGCCGGAGACTGCCCGGGCGGGGGGCACGTGACCGGAGGCGCTGCGCAGAGACCCCGAGCCGAGCTGCGCAGTCTGGAAGGGGGGCAGGCCCTTCCCCCTCCGGTCTCCTCTTCTCATGCAGTTCGGCCCCGCCCCCTCCCACGAAGGATCCCTCTAGACCAGAGCAAGGAAGGGCCTGTGCCCTGGGAGGGAGGGCAGACCGCAAGGAAGGGGAGAGGATGCGGCCAGAGAGGCTGAGCGCCCAGGTCTCCGGGGCGTGGGCAGGCTTGGCCCTGGGGTCCGGCTCCAGCCCTGATCCCGCAGAGGAGCGGGGAGGGCCCGGCAGCGGGGAGGGGCAAGGCTGGCCCGTGTGCGTCAGGGGCGGCAGGGGCATCAGGGCGCGGGGCACTGCGGGTCCGCCCCGGGGCCCCTCCCGAGCCAGCAGGGCAGCGAGGGGCGGAGCAAAGGCGTGGACGGCCCTCTGAGTGGTCATCTAACACCCTCTTTCCTCCCTGGACCCAGCCCTCCGACCTACGGTGCCACCGGAGGACAGAGCGGAAAGGCCGTGGTGTGGGGAGCTCGTCCCCGGGTCCCGAGGTGCGTGTGCGGCCTCCGCCAGCGCTCGGAGCGCCCGGGAGTCCGCGGACGGACCGCGCCCAGCGCCAGTCACACGAGGGGCAGCGCGGACTGCAGGGCCCGCCCCGGACCCACGCAGTTGGAAACCCCAGGGTGGCCTTGCCGGCGAGGGGCCCGGCACTCACGTGGTACGAGGCTCGCTCCTCGCGGTCCATGGGCCGCGTCACGTACATGCGGCCGGACATGGAGTCGATGCTGAAGACCTCCATGGGCGGCTGGTCCGCGCCCACGCCCGTGACGCTGTAGCGGATGGGGATGTCGTTGTCTTTGTCGGAGCGGATCTGGAGGGAGGAGTAGGGGGAGGGGCGTCAGGCCTGGGGGTGCCTCGCCGGTGTCAGGAGCCGAGGGTCGGGGTGCTCCGGGATCTGCCGTGTGCGCACCAGGCGGTGGGGAGGCCCCGACACCGCGTTCTTAATGACGCCCCGTGGGGCGTGAGGCGCGCCGCGGGGACACACTGCCTCGCTCGGGGCTGGGGGTGGGGGTGGGGGTGGGGGTGGGCTGGTGCCCTAAGACGGCCAAGGCCCTGACGCCCTCGCCTGACGCCTGCCACCCAACCCCAAAAAGACAACCGCGAGGAGATGCAGCAGCCTCTTTGGAGTTTGGGAGTGACAAAGGTCCCCATGCAAGAAGGCAGCGGACATGTTTGGGTGAGAAAACCCTCTTCGCTTCCAGGACAGACACCTGGGAAGATGGAGTCATCCTGAGCGTTAACCCACAGCGAGGACCTCAGGAATGGGGGGCATGTGACAGAAATGGCCGGGACCAGCGTTCAGACACAGAAATTGGACAGAATTGTTAAGATGTTACAGAGCTAAACATAGATATGATTTTTACAGAAACTGTATATTGCTGCAAAAACCGTTTTGCTGTGGCTATGTGGGTCCCACATCCCAGGCAGGCGGGCGAAGGATCTCGCAGGAAGTGTCGGGGCAGAGGCAGCGGGCGACCTACGTGTGTGGCCGGCGGGGCTCGGCGGAAGCGCCGCCCGGTTGCTGGCCCGGGGGTCGGACAAACACGGGTCTTGGGAAAACAGAAAGGACACAGCGGAGAGAAAAGCGTGCGCGTCCTCCGCGTAGACGGAGCCGGCGCCCTCGGCGACCGGCGCTGCGGAGGCCTCGGCCCCCCCGAGTGTGGGGAAGTGTACGCAAGGCACGGAGGTTTGAGAAGAGGAGCCACACGGTCAAATTCACGACTGGCAGTCCCCGTGAGCGCGCCTTCAGAAAATACGGCCTTGAAAACCGAAGCCCAGGAAACCACATTTTACAGCAAAACAAAGCACCGCGAAAGCCTCAAAGGAAAAAAAAATAATAAAAATAATGCACGAAGCAGAATCGAGCAGGACCTTGTATTAGAATAATTCAATTAAAATGTCGTGATAAAACTTTAAAGAAAAGATCTTTTAGAAACTTAAAAACCATTGCAAAGTAACTTCGTGGTCGGTCGGGCACCAGAACTCCGCGTGGCGGCTACACACATGGCGGGGCCATCCCAGAGCGGGACCCGGGCAACGTGGCCGGAGGCTGCGTCAGAGCGAACCCTTCGCCTCGAACGTCTTCATCGTGAACACAGAGTCACGGGGAACGAGGCGCGCGTCGGGCGCCAGAGCAGGACGCAGGGGGGACGGGCCGGTCGACAAGGACAGACGCCGAGCTTCCTAAATCCGGAAACGGAAAGACGCCTCGGCGGGTCCGGCTGCACCTGGGGGGCGGGGGCGGCACTCGGGGAGGCAGGTGCCCCTTCGGCGGCCCGAGGAGAAAACAAGTAAGAGCCTTCTCGGCATTTTACCTTTTGCAGTTGTTGCTAACTCAGTTGGAAATACGGAGGAAACTTTTATTTTTGGACAAAATATAACGTTTCAAAGTGGACTAGAAGAAATAGCAGGCCTGAGGAGACCATGTCCGCTTCCTCTGGGGGGGCGTGTGAGGCGAGGCTCCCCAGGGCCCTCTGACCACTCCCCAGGGCAGAGGGCACGAGAGGAAAGCCACCGCCGGGCTTCACGCGCCCTCCCCAGACACCGGCTCTCAGCCGTGGAACGTGAAGGAAGGTCGTGCATGCCACGCGCAGACTTGTGCGTGAGGGTCGAGACTGAAACACGGCTCAGGGACTCCACGGCCAGCTGCAGACCTCGTCACACCCGAGGGGGCCAGGCACCCGGGGACCTGTGCCAGGGCTCCAGCACAGCCACGCGCAACGAGTCCAGGGTCATCGCACTGCCTGCACTCAAGGAGTTCCGCCTGGAAGAGTCCCCGGCTCATGCCGCGGGCGGGGGGCAGGCACCCCAAGAGAAGGAGGGGCTGGACGCAGCTGACGAGTAACTGGGGATCCAGGGCCTGAGTTGGCCGCGCACCCCCTTAGACGCGGACGGGGACGTGGAGTCCCGAGGGCTCCCCCAGGGTCACTTGAGCCTCGGCCATCGCCTCACACCCCAGGTGTCCCTGTCACTCCAGCCAGCTCTACAGAGACGACTTGGGCTGTGCCGGGCTGGCTGAGGCCCCACATTCTAAAACATGGCCGTGACGCCGAGGCCCAGGACCAGGACTTTGCCCTAAGTGCTTTTGAAAGCGATTGTGAAATTGTCACCAAGTCCTACGCGAGTCCCTTTCAGTCAGCTGCAAAGTTTAATTTGAAAGCCCTCCACCCCAGGTGGGCGGGAAGACTCGGCCTCGCTCAGCTCACGGGACACCTCGGGGCCAACGGCCACCAAGGGTTCCCACGTTTGTCCCCCCGACTCTCCCTTGATTCCTGGACGTCCCTTTAGGAGGCTTGAAGATGTGTGTGCTTCTTGCATTTTAGGAAACCCTTTCCAAACGTGACGAGATCGAGCCTTCCGTCGTTTTCAGCTCGGTTCTTGTAACGAGCAGGAAAACCCAGAGTGCCGTCGGGGAGGGCACTGGTGTGACATTTACGCCATTGCGTGTGACCGCTCACAGTCACCTTGGGACTCATGGATCAAGAAACAATTCTCACAGTCGTGGGGGCACTGGCGAAGCCAGGAACGTGTTCTTACAGAGTCCGCCCGGCGGGGAGAGAGAACGAGATGCTTCTCAGATGCCCTTCGCGTGGCCAGCCGGACGCAGACAGGGCGGCCGGGTTTCCGCTGTGGGACGCAGAAGTCGCCACTGCCGACGGCGGGGGGGGGGGGGTCGGCCGGAGGGGCCGCAGTGTCCACCCCTGGCTCTGCTGGTCACGGAGGCCTGGTGTCCTCACGGAGGGTCGTTGCTCCCCCATTGTGAGCGGTCTTGAGGAGGCAGTCAAGACACCCCACTGTCCCCCACCCACCAGGCCGGCCAGCGAGCCAAGAGGGACGATCAGCTTCTCTCTTGCAGATGTGGCTCTTGAGTCAAGAACGACTCAGGATGAAGAGCCAGGCTGGAGCCTCCCAGTAAAGTGCCATCTCCTGCCCCGACCCAGAGTCCGGGGCCACCTGGCAGGCTGGCCGTCCCTTCTGGTCCGCGAGAGCCCAGGAAGCTCCTGGCAGGGCCCTTCCTGCTTGGGGTCGCAGGGTCGTCCCCGTCACAGCGAGTCAGACGTCCGCCTGGCCCAGGCGCAGTGTGGGAGTCTGGGCACGGTGCTGGGCGGGTGGCAGCATTAGAAGGCGACCTCGCGTGAGGCCACCCTGACCCTCCATCCCGACGCTGGGTGGGTTCCCTGTGAGCAGAGCCCAAGGCCGGGCTTCCTGTGCGAGCGGCCGGCTGGGGAGAGCCCCCAGGAGAGCGGCAGGAGGGGGCGGCGAGTGGTCAGCCGCTGGGCGTCGGCCTCATGCCCGGGGTGGCCGAGCCCGGGGCGAGGGAGCAGGCGAGGGGCGCCTCCCAGGCCCTGCAGCGCGGGCGTCACCCTCGGCCGGGGCTGTCCACCCGTGAGTCATCAGCCAGCCGCAGGGCGGCGGAGGGCGGTGAGCGGGTGACGGCCGCTGGACTCCGCACGGCCCTTTCACTGCCGGCTCCTTCTCGCTTGCTTTTTCTGTTGACCGCTGCCCTCCCAGCGGGCAGGACGCTCACGAGACAGGGCCACGCAGTGACCACACGGCTCCCGGCCTCGGCGTGCTCAGCGACGGCTGGTGCCCGGCGGCCTCCTGACATGGGGTGACGCGGGGCAGGACTGCCTGGGGCAGAGCGGTGGCTTCCCGGGATCCGCTTGGACTTGACAGCTGACAAGGGCTGTCAGCGGCATGGCAGCCAGAGTCCCCTCCCCGCGACTCCGGCGAGGGACGGCCCTGTCTGTCAGGGAGCCGAGACACAGCGTTGGGGCCACTAAGACGGACCCTTCTCGGCCTGCTGTCCCGGCCCGACAGAGCGGGAGTCACAGGATGGGTGACGTGAGTGCTCGCCCTCAGATCGGTCATCTGCACCCTGCCTGCGGCCATTTCTGGTCCCTCAAATGAACGGTGAAGAGTCCCGTCAGAGTCTCTGCTTTGTTAATACTTAATGCATCTGCCCACCTCTCTCTAGGAGACTCTCCCACACGGTCTCTGTTTGGAACAAGTCCAGGGTCGTGTCTGCCCGGGTTACGTGCTGTCCAGCTGGGGATGATGGGAGGTGGGGATGCAGCGGGCTGGGGTCCGCCAAGGGCAGGGGACAGCAAGAGTGTAGGGTGAGCTGAGGACCCCAGGGGGCAGGAGAAGGTGGGGGTGCAGGGTGGGCTGGGGGCCCGGGGGTCAGGAGGAGGCGGGGGTGCAGGGTGGGCTGGGGGCCCGGGGGTCAGGAGGAGGCGGGGGTGCAGGGGCCCCGGGGGCAGGGGAGCGCATTTTGCTGGGAGCCGTGGGAGCCTGCTTTGCTCGTGCGTCCGTCTACCGAGCGTGGACACGCTGCATCATTCGGGTGGAGCACGGCAGAAAGAGGAAGCGAACGGAAGCTCTTTAATGCGAGGCCTGGGAGCGGCGGCCCCACCGCCATCTGGCTCGGGCACCTGGCGCCGTGGGGCTGGCTGCAGGCAGGTGGCTTTGCGTCCGGGGGTGGGTCGGGGGAAGCTTTTCAAGACGGGGCGGGGGCCCTCCTCAGACCCAAGGATTTGAGCAGAGCCACTGAAAACAGACTCCTGGGACTGTCCTCCCGCGATGTTACTGCCCACTAAGAACTGTCATCCTATAAAAGAAACGGCCGTGACGCAGAGCAATTCAGCCCGACATCGAGGCTGGGTCTGCACCGTCACCATAAGGCATCCGACCCTGTGATTTATCCTTTTAATTGGAAGCTCACTTCCCGTTTACCCTCGGCTGCAGGGGGGCTGTCCATGCCCCAGCGCCTGGGGCCCTGGGCAGTGTGAGCAGGCCACGGGAGGCACGAGGCTGGCAGGCCGGCTCATTCAGTGACGCGTGGGGGGACTGTGTGCGAGGCCATTGCGGGGACCGGGGAGCATGAATCTTAAGCAAACTCCATCCACAGACACGTCCCACAAGGGCTGAGAGTGGCTGGCTCCTCTCGAAAGCGTGAGCCCTGACCCTCTCCCCGAGGAGTGCCCCCCGCCCCCCCCCCTGCCCGCCACGGCCTTCGGGTCTCAGCTCAAACGCTACCTCCTCAGGCGGCACTCCCTGACGGCCCTGCCCACAAGTCACTGTGCTCCACGGCCTCTTTTAGAATCATCTCGAAACACTCATCACAACCTGGAGCGTGAGCGGCTTGTTTACCGCCGGTCGCCGCGTCGGCCGGCACCTCGGACAGCTCCCGCACGCCGCAGGGGCCGCGAAATCGCGCATGGAGCGCGGGATGCAGAGACCCCCGGCCCCGTCCACCCGTCCCCAGAGACCCCGCTCCATGGAACCGAGAAGCAGGTCCCTGCTCTCGAAGTGGCAACTCGCTCCCCCTTCTCCGGGTGCTTGCGGGGGACGCTGTGCCCCAGGCCCGCACCGAGCACCCGGCGGGCCCCGGCTCACGGCGGCTCCCCCAGCCCTGCGTTAGATGAAGAGACTGAGAGCCAGGGAGGTGGAGCCAGGACGCAAACCCGAGCCACCTGCTCAAATCCCGCTTGGCTTGGGCTCCACTCCGCACCCCCAGGCTGCCGGGGCCTGGGGGCCGAGGGCCCCACGGCATGGGCGAAGCCCCGCGCCTGGTCTCGGGGTTCGAGGGGGCTCCGTGGAGGAGGCGGAGCTGCGGGGGGTGTTGTCTGTACGGAGCCACACCTTGTTTGCTGATACTGGGTCCCTGGAACTGTGACAGCGGGGAGCAGCGAGGACCGAGGACGAGGACAAGGACGGACCTGAAGGCCCCGCCCCTGGTGGGCGGGGTCACAGTGACGCAGCCAGCCGGGCTGCGTCCAGGACACGTGTCACCATCGTTCCCATCACACGGGGCATGAGGTCTCCATCCAAGAGCAAAGGCGCGCACGTCCACGCACATTCTCGGGGAGCAGAGGTCAGTGCGCTGGTCGCTCGGGGGTGGGTCCCCAAGTTCGGGGGACATCGCGTGCCTCGGTGCTTCTGTGTGGTCCCCGCTACCATGGCCTCGAGCCCCGAGTCGCCCTGGCACCTTCGTACCCACCTCCCCGCACTGTGCTCCCCGGGGAGCAGAGCAGCTGGCGTCATCGGGCCTGGGCGGGTTCGCTATGCGAGTCTCGGCGGTCTGTATCGACAACCCTGTGGGTGGCCGCTGACACCATGGGCTGCAACCGCACCTCCAGGGCCAGCTGGGGCCGCGGCTGGCAGCCCTGCCGACCGGCCCAGACCCTGCGGGGCCATCACTCCGGTTACCCTGGGGGGCAACCTGGGCCGAGGTCAGCAGCGGAGCCGTCATTGCCCGGAAGCCCCAGCAGCCTCTGGGGAAGGAGCCCGCGGAGGCTCTGTGGAGAGGGGACTTGAGGTGAGGTGCAGGTCTCCGGGGTGTTGCTGTGATGTTGACATTACCAAGGAAGACCCCGGCCGTCCTCCGGGACGCAGCCCGTGGCGCGGACACCCCGGGACCCTCGGCTCAGGCTGAGGGGCACGCCCGGCTCCTGCCGCCCCTGCAGCTTCAGGCCAGTCGTGGTCTCTCTGACCGGCCCTTGGCCTCAGGCCATGAAAACTCGTCCCCGTGTGAGAACCTAGCTCTGCCTGGGAGCAGGTGGGCAGACCTGCGACTGTCCACAAAGGTCCTCTCGCCCTGACCAGCCCTTGGATCTGCAAGTCATGTGAGAAAAACCAACTCTTGTGTCAGAAACCCTAATGTCAGGGGTGTGGCTAAGGGGTCAAGGAAATGGTCTTGGGTCCCAGGAGAGGGTGGGGTTTGGAGAGACCCAACCTTTCAACATGCTGGTCGGAGAAGCCTCATGTTTAAGCTGCCGACACTCAGAAAACCGGACCGTAATCTTAGGGGCGTCCCCCCGTTCTCGTGCGCGCGGCCCCGCTGTTATTATGATTTAATGGCTCCTTTATAGGCCAGTGGGAAGGATGCCGCAGATGAGAACGGCCTTTAAACTAAAGGGTGCTTTTTCCCCTTCTAAATTTCCCTACAATTGGATGAAATTTGACCTGTGTGTTTTATCTGGCTCCGGATTACCATTTCTTATCAAGACTGCTTTTCTCCCAAGATTTCATGCTGGTTAATTCCAAATGAATTAATGAGGTCAGAGCTCGAAACACAAAGGCGCACACAGGCTCTCATGACGGGGGCAGACGGCTCAGCGCGAGGAAGGAAACCATGAGCCTTCTCTCCGTGGCCGAGACCGGTGATGGCGGTCCCCAGGAGTCTCTCTGTTTTAATTCCTTCCTGCCACTCCGCCATTATCAAGTCACTTACTTCACATCGCGAGGGCCAGAGGGACCATCTTTTCTGCATTCTTATTCGTCTTTATAAGATTCAAGAGCCACTCCTTATTTCAAGCCAAACCAGATGCCCGTGAATGCAGCTGCCCGCCAGCAACTCGTACTTGGTGAGGTAGCCACTGAGATGCCTGTGGGGGATGCTGCATGATGAGGCCACCCTGAGGTCCGAAGGAAGCTGGCGGGGGACAGAGCCGTGGTCTTAGAGCGAGGGAGGACAACAGGGTCCCCCCCAAAAGGGACACGTTGCTCCAGACATCTGGTAGACACTGATCATGGAAAAGAGAAAACACGCCGATGTGTCCAGCTGTGGCAAACAGAATGATGGTTCTCGGAGACTCACCTTCCTCTGGTGATTTCCTCCCTACCCTAAAGGTACTATCTTTTCCAATCTTCTCAATAAAACACACCTTTTACACCTAAGAAAGCTGCCCCGCGATAAGGCTTTCCTGCACAGTATTTATTTATTGATCAAGCCCACGCTTCGGCATAAAATTTAGTTCGCAGAGAATAGCATGTCTTATTTCCTAAAGACTTTTCATGAACTGGCAATGTAAATGTGCTCCATGCATTCGCCCGTATGCTGTCAAATATTTACGTGAACTTCAAGGGATTTAGCAATTTGGCTGGGCACGGAAGATCCAAATTCATGGTGAAGATACTGTGCCAACAATGACAAAACACCTGTAGAGGGATGATGATACTTCTGCACAAAAATCGTCAAGAGAATTTAAACAAAGATGTTTGCAGGTTAGAAGACTCAGAGGGAAGTGCTCAAGATATGGTGGTTGCAACTTCCTCCTCCCCTATCGCCATCATTATCATCGCCATCAAGGTCACTGCCATCATCATCACCAGCATCTTCATCAATTCCTTCACTAGCACAACACAACCATCATCATCGCCATTACCATGACAATCACCGCCATCACCATCATCACCGCCATCACCATCATCAACACCATCACCATCATCACCATCACTATCACAACCAGCATCATCACCATCACCAGCATCACCACCATCACCATCATCACCATTATCATCACCATGATCACCATCACCATCGTCAGCGCCACCACGGTATCATGGCGTGAGGGGCTCTCCTGCTCAAAAGAAGGAAGACCACGAGATACAACTCATCTGTGCCCTAACCATGCTGAAAAAACTAATGAGCCCCAAAGATGGACAAGTCCAAGGGTACTGTGGGGCAATAGACCAGAACACCTGGATATTCTCATGGCTTGAGACTTTGCACTTCTCAAGAAGGATTCTAGGTACTGTGTCTGGTATCACAGTGGCAAATGTGTAACTGTTCTATGGCGAATTAGAATTTTCTTTATTTGGAACCTCGAGGCCGGCATGTTTACAGCTGGGGGTCCCGAGGAGGCCGTATGGGTGGGGCTCCAAGACAGGATGCTCATCCAGTGACACCTGCCGGGTGACTTGGGCAAGTCCCCTCAAGTCGCGGGCCCTTCGTTTCCTTTGTAAAACCAGGTTTGGACGGAACAATCTCTGAAAGGTCTCTCTTGCCTGTAAATCCTGCTTTTATGATGATGCACAGTGCAGATTCAGGAAGAAGGAACTGACGTGCCTCAGTGGCAAGTGCACGTTCCTGAGGCTGGAAGTTTTAGGACCTGCCTTGTTTCTCCCGCTAAGCGACAGCGTAATCGGGGGCGACCTTCACGCAGTGCTCACCGGCTTTAACTCTCGGGGATTTTTTTCCTTGCGCTGCACTTGTGCAGAATTGAGCAGAATGTGCCGGTCCCAGGCTGTCAGCCCAGGACAGAAGGGGCTCCCACCTCCCTCATTCTGAACGCTGTACTTCTGTTAAGCCAGTCTCTGGTGATGTCCGATTTCTCTAGCACACCGCAGAGCTCGGCTTCAACTGAGATCTCACGTGTGTTTGATCCCAAGAGCTGCCAAACCACCGAGACAGGGTCAGGGCGGCCCAGCCTTCCGGATGGAGGCTGGGCTGAGTGATGCGGGCCGGCCACCACAGCCAGGGCCCAGCAGCCCGGGACTCCGATTCCTCCCCTCGACGGTTACTTTTATGTGTCATCTTGTCTGGGCCACGGGGGGCCCGGAAATTTGGTGGAACATTGTTCTGGGTGTTTCTGGATGAGGTTGCCTTTTAGATCAGTAGGCTCTGAGTAAAGCAGACTGTGCCCCCCTGAAACTGGGTGGGCCTCGTCTAATCGGTTTAGGCCTGAGCAGAACGAGCAGACGGGCCTTCCCGGAGCCAGGGCTGGGGTGGGGTCCGCCAGCTCACAGCCGTGGCCTTGGCCTGCACCACCGCCCGTCCCGGGTCCCCACGCTGCCAGCCCACGCTGCAGGTTTGGACTTGCCGGCCTCCGTGCGAGCCGGTTCCTTCTGATACTCCTCCTTCTCTACACGCATGCGGCCTCGTGCTCTGTTCCTCCTGACGAACACGCCGCCTTCTCTCCCCACCCGCACGGACAGGCGCACGGCACGGGGGTGCTGCCCGCCAGGGGGGTTGGGCGTGACTTCAACCTGCTGCCCCGGCCGTTCTGTGGGGGGACACAGGCTCCTGCTGTGTCCGGGGTCTGGCCGGGGCGGGCGGCCCTCCTCAGTCAGGGAGAAGGGCGAGGTGGGCAGCGGGCCATCCGATGACCTCGGTGGCTTTCGGGCGGCCATGCTTGGTGACGTTGACCTCTCCCCCCAGAAACTCTGTGGAGCCCGAGCACCTCACAGGGACGTCCCTGGCGGGTGGTGGAGGCTTGCGGGGGGGGGGCACCCTCTAGTGCTTCCTCAGAGAAGTTTCCCCCTGCTCGCTCCGCCCTCGGCCGTGCGCAGAGGGGCCGCACCGGGCACCGGGTAGTTGCAGGCCGGGCCGCACCTGTGCTGCGGCCCTCCGACTCAGGCCCCGGGAATTACAGGTGTGTCAGGCTACTTTCCCCTCTTTATCAATTTTAGTTTTAGTGCCATAATAAAAATTCTGATAATGTAAACACGGCAATAACTCGTCTCTATAAAAGTGACTGTCCCCCCCCCCCCGCCTCCGTTACTGCCATCATCGCGGGCTCAACGACAACACTCACAACACGAGACGAGATGATTATTGTATTACGATGAATAAACGACAAAGGTTTTCATTACGGGAGTGATTTTCCTAGGCGTCAAGATGGTTTTTATGCTGTTCCCGAGGAATAAACACATAATTCACCAGCACATTAGAGTGCCAACCTTAGAGTCTAAAGTCACAGTCACTGCAAATAAGTCAATTATTAATGAGATGATGTCTAAAAATAATACTGCAATGCCCCACCTTCCTCCCCGAAGAAGGAAATGAAACATCCAGTCACTCTCGAGCCAAAGGAGCCGGGAGGGACCGGCCCGAGGAGCCTCCTCGCTTGTGAGCTGTGCATGGGGGGCGTGGCTGACCCCACCATCCCGGCTTCCCTGCCTCCCGCCACGGAGGCCAGAATTACGCCGGCCTCCCCTGCAGCTCGGTGTGGTCCGTGACCAGTCTCTGAGGACGAGACACAGGACAAGTCTGCGTGGCGGGGGGCGGGGGGAGCCTGGACATCTTAGCTTTCCTGACCACAAGCATGGAAAGGTACGATTATCGCCTCTGTAAGCAGGCAAGCGGCAGGCGCGTTGGCAGCCCTCTCGCGACCACGAGGACACGAAGCCGAGAGCTAAGGCGGTGGAGCCAGGAAACACGGGGTGTCGCGGAGCTAGTGAGCCGTTGGCCGCAGCCTCTTCTTTGCTTCTCACGACACGGAACAAAGACAGAGCGCTCAGGCTGCCGCAGGGTGGGTGCCTGGAAAGCAGCCGTGGGGTGCGGAGAGGGCCGGGGTGTCCTTGTCACGAGGCAGAGGGTTCTCAAAGGGAAAGTGGGGGCTGGCTGGCCAACCACAGGGCCTGTTTCCGAGATGGACGAGGGTCTCCCCTGAACAGAAGAGGGCTTGACGGGCGGCAGCAGGGTACTGAGAAGGCTTCTCTTGTCCTGGGTGTGGGGGTCAAGGCGAAGGCCCCGGTGCTACTGACCCCCTTTGTAAATGCGCACGATCAGCCTGAGGGTGTGTTTGGAGGAGGCGTGGTCAGCCAGAGGCAGGAGTCTGCAGGCTAGGACGGCATGATGCAGATATCATGTGCTCTGTTCTACCCCAGGCCCCTGCCTTTCGGAAGGGGATGGTGTCAAGGCCACCGCCAGTCCCTTCTGCACCCGCGTCTCGGTCCCTACCAGGCCTGGCCGAGACGCCCCCGCGGGAAGGCCTTCCAGAAATGGACGTGAGGTCCTCGCAGGTCTAGGACTCTGGGCCTTAGGGGAGGGGCTGAGGACAGAGAGAGGAGCCCGAGGCCACCCGGGCAGGACCTTCTGCGTGTAGAGCAGACGCGCTCGCCACTCTGCTGTGGAACCATGTCCTATTATTTTTAACAGAAAGCCTAAAACTTGATCCAGCCACTTATTCCCAGAGACAAAAGTGCCCAGGCCTGGGCCTCCCACATGGGCCACGGAGGATGGGCACAGGTGCTTTCCCTTCCCCCGCAGGGAGCAGCGAGTCGAAAGGCTGCGAAAGGCTGCGTGCGGCAGCCCCGCCCACCCCGACCTGTCCTGGCTCCGCGGGCTGAGGCGACGGGCACAACAGCTGAAGGGCCCTTGGGGTCAGGCCTTGGGGTCACTCTGCCGAAAGGCAGACTGCGCCGGCTGTGCCCTCGGCCCCCTAATTTGTTTGATGTGTGTCGACCGTCCGGAAGCCAGGGGCTCCAAGCCCCGAGCCCCAGGCCGGTCCTTGTGATGCAGGCGGGGGAGGCGGCTGGCCCCTCCCGTCCCGCCCACGGGGCCCGCCTCCTCTGAGATGCTGCTCACCTGTCTGCTTAATTTTGTTTTTCCCAGATGCTGAGGCTCTATGGCTTTCCTCGTTTTTATCGTCTCACATTTTCGGGAAAGAAAATCAACTTTTCAACTTAAATAAGCATTACCACTCACGAAGCCCCAAAGCCCAAGTCAAACACGTGACTCCATTGCACAGCAGCCTGAGGGGCAGAACAGCTGAGCGCAGGAGCCGTGTGCGGGGGGAGCTCAGGGTCTGACGACACCTTGGCCCTTTCCCGTCAGCTGGCGGGGGGTCCCTGGGCCCAGACAGCGAGGCTGAGACCCGGCCGCTATCAGCC
This sequence comes from Rousettus aegyptiacus, assembly GCF_014176215.1. NCBI lineage: Eukaryota > Metazoa > Chordata > Mammalia > Chiroptera > Pteropodidae > Rousettus > Rousettus aegyptiacus. Next base: position 1,318,799 of record NW_023416287.1, read on the forward strand.
GGGACTTCCAGCCAGAAGCGAACAAGGCACAGAGCGATCGCCACATGCCGGCCGTCCGCGGCCTCTCGCTGGGGCTTCGTTTTGAAGAGTGACTCTGAAGGCAGACGTCTGCTCCCGCGAGGCCGAAACCGCAGCCCCGTTTCCCGCCGTCACCCGCGGCTCGGGCGCGGTCTCGTCTCCCGCGCAGCCTTCCCGGGACGGCTCCCCTTCTGCCTGGCCCCGCGTCCTCTGCCCCGTCTCCATGAGGGGAAGCCGGGCTGTGAGCTGAGCTTTGCAGGGGCGGCTGTGCCCCCGGCTGGCTACCGTGCAGAAGAGGGAGTCTGCGACAGACTGCGGGGCCCCGGCCATAGGAATCGCTGCCCAGCTGGGGGTCTTGTGGCCACCCCAGGAAGGCGGATGGCCTGCAGGCCACCTCGACCTCGGCGCCAGGGAGCCCTCGCTGTGGGCACCTCCTGACCCGGCTCTGGGGCCAGCCGGGAGGGACCTGGGAAACGAACCCCAGAAAGCCTGCCCACTGCAGCCCTGCCTCTCACACTCCAGGACCCCATCCGACCCAGAGGGGGCGGGAAGTGGTTCCACCTTGCCCTGGGGGCCGGTTAGGGGTAGCAGGTCGGCAGATCTGCCAGCAGGGGGCGGGCCTCTGCCCTCACAGCCTCCTCCAGTGGTTGCTGGGCACCGCGCCTCCGGTTCTAGAATATCCCGGCCCTGACCGGCCTACCCTCCTCCCCTGTCCTGGACAGTGAGGCCCAACAGGGCAACACCTGTTCCGCCGACAGGAGGCCGTGTGGCCGCAGCACAGCCGCCCGGTGGGCGTCCCCAGAGGGGCCCCGTCCGCAGGGCTCTGAGCCCTCACCCTAGACACCCACCGCACCGGGAGTGACAGCGGTCCAGGGATGAAATCAAACCCCTGAACGTGAAATCGACATCGGGGATCTAAGACGTTAACAGTTCTAACCGAACATTCTCTGGTGTGCGATCTAAGCGTTTTCGGCGTCGAGGGCTCTGTCCCACAAGACGCCAACCCCAAGGCCCGGTCGTGGCCTCTGCTCCTGACCGACCGGCTACGAATCGGAGGGTCCGGCGGCCCCGCCTCGCACGCGGGGAGTGTGGCGAGCGGCTCCCTAGCTCCTCAGTGTCTAATGGAGGACGGAACCCAGGCCGGCCAGCTGGGCGAGGCGCTCGGGGCGCGGTGGGGGGTGGCCGCGCCATCTCCCCGGCCCCGTCCACCACCCCAGAAGCTCTCCGAACCCCGTCCTTCGGGCCTCGACAGACACCTCACTGGCCGCGGACGCACAGCGGCCGGCTCAGCGTCGCCGCCTCAGCCTCCAGACCCGCGACTTGTCGCCGAGACCATCGTCACGGACACACCATCGTCCCGCCTCCCAGTGAGAACGAGCGGACCAAAGAAAGGTGTCGGGGGTCAGAGGCCACGGCCCGGGCCCCCGGCCCCCTCCTCCGTCTGCAGGAGGGCTCGGCAGTGACCGCGGGCAGCCCGCCCGTCCGCCTGGACGGCGCGGCCGCGTCCCCCGAGCCCTCTGCTCTGTTGTTCTCGGGACGCGTGTCTCACTGCTGGAAAGGCAGAGTCCGGACCGGCTTAGCCCCCACGCGCAGAGCCCGTCCCTCGCCGCGGGACCGAGGCCGTCAGGCCTGGTCTGCGGGGCCCCAGAGCGCGGGCGGCGGGGCCCCAGCCGAGACGCCCCGGGCCGCAGGCGCGGCTGCACTCACCCTCACGAGCTGCTGGGGGAAGGGCCCGCGGGAGTTCTCCGGCACGTTGATGGGGGGGATGACCCAGTCCCGTTTCTGCCGCCGCAGGCCGCGGGCGAGCTGCTGCTGCTGCTGCTGCTGCTGCTGCTGCTGCCGCCGCGGAGGCGGCGGCGTTGGCGGCAGCGTTGGCCGCGGCGTGGTGCTCGGGGACCGGGCGGGGGCCCGCTCCGCAGCCGTCCTCCCCTTCTGCGGCGCCGCCTGGAGAGGGGAGAGGAGCCGAGACTCTGGTGAGGCGCTGCCCCGAGGAGGGGGTGCCGTCCAGGGGCCCCGCGTCCCCAGGGGTCAGACGTCGAGGAGGGGGTGCCCGCCCAGGGGCCCCGCGTCCCCAGGGGTCAGACGTCGAGGAGGGGGTGCCCGCCCAGGGGCCCCGCGTCCCCAGGGGTCAGACGTCGAGGAGGGGGTGCCCGTCCAGGGGCCCCGCGTCCCCAGGGGTCAGACGTGATCGGGCCGTGTGCGGAAAGCGGCTAAGCGTCGGGGGGAGGATAGCGCGAGACCCTCCTCCGCAGGGAGAAATGGATTACCGGATCGAAAGGGGGAAGGAAGCCGCAAAGAAAAAGAGGAAGAAAATAGTGTCGACTGGTGAACCAATTCAGTGGATCGTGGCTTTAAATCTCCTCCAAGCAGAAAAAAAAAATCACAAAGGGAGAGACTGATACACTTTAATTTAAAACTCTTGTTTATTAAAACATACTCTAAAAGTAGTTGATGAGTTCGGAACAATGACGGAGAACGAATCTGACAGAGGGTTAACAGTCTCATATATAAAGAGTTCTCACAAATCAATAACAAGGTTAAATCTTGTTTATACTAGGAAGAAGACACGAATAGACTCTTAACGGCAAGATATGTAAAGGGTCACTAAGCTTACGAAAAATGTTCACGTCCCTTGGTAATCGAACAATGCAAATCGCAGTAACAAATCCTGTTCGCTTATCGACCCAGCAAGATCAGCCACAGCGAGCGGCCACCACCGAGGGGCACGCCGCCGGTCAGTGGGCGGAGGTCGCGGGGCTTGGCGTGAAGCGTGCCCCGGGGGCCTCACACGTGCGTGTGCCCAACGACTTGTGACACGGGGAATGTCTGCTAGCCTCTCCCAGCTCCGGCCGCGTCTTTTACGGCGCGGGGAGGGTGATGGTGGCTTCGAGTTCAGACGGTTGCTATGGGAATAGAGCCGCTACAAGCCCAGGCCCGGTGGCGAGGGCCCGCGTGGTGGCCGCGCCGTCACTGGGGTCGCTGCCGGGTGCCGGTCACAGCCGCCAGTCTGCCAGGGACCCTCCAGGGCCTCGTAACGCCGCAGCTGGAAACCTGTCCCCAAACAGCCACGGGTGCACAAAAGTCTCCGCGTTAGGATGCTCGCTGCAGACGTTTCAATAATAATATCACACGCATGTGTTTAAAACAGTGAAAACGCCAGAGGAGAATCTCCGGGTGCCTGATAGTAGTAGCGAGATGCATTTTGCTATGTTTTATCTTCGGACGTTACAGAGTCACTAAAAGTTACTTTTTGAAAACTGTGACCCGAGGAAATGTCCACAGAACAGCAGACTGTGGAGAACTGGCACCACGGACCGGGCGTCACGCAGCGTGAGCCGGTCTGTTTTCCTTCAAAGGATGGAGAAAGGACCGGAGGGAAACACGTCAGATGTCAGCTCGCCTTTGTCTGGTCACCAGCGGCTGCTCGGTGCTACTTTGCTCCTTATCTCCTGGGCGTCTCAGTGTTGCAGCACACGGCTTTTCACGGCAGAACGCACGTGTACGCCCACGCCCCGCCCACACCCCCGCCCCGGCCCGGCCCCGCCCCCGGCCCTGCCCACGCCCCTGCGCACACCCCTGCGCGTGGGTTCTCCAGGGGCCCACGTGGCGTCCCTCGGCGCCGTGGATGTGTGTGTGCGTGTTGGAGGCCTGTTTCATTCCGAGTCGGCAGAGTCAGACCTTGGACCAGGTCGGCCCCAGGCAGAGGGGCTGGGGCTGGCTGGAGGCGTCTGCCTGGCCGTGGCGGGGTCCCCGCCCTCCAGCAGGGCCCCCCCCGAGGACCGCGGCTGGGCCGAGCCTCGCCCTCCGTGCTCACAGAAACTCGTCCTTCACTTTTGCAAAAAAGCCGCACGGCCATACGTCGAACACATGAACATGAAACTGCCGAACTGAGGCATAACCGAAACCCCCTACCCACCCGAGTGCCCGAGCCCAGAGCTGCGGAAAAACCCAGGAGGGGTTCTAAGGAGCTCCGGCAGCCCCGGCCGTAGAAGATGGGGTCACAGGTGACAGTGGAGACCCCGATAGGCCAACCCACAGAGTCGGGTCCCGGGCCGACCTCCTGGACGCTTCTTAGCACCTTAGGTGCCCCCGGTTTTGAGAAAACGGCACAAGGCCACTTGATTTGGTAACGCGATTTGTGCAAAAATTTTCTCGTCAGGTCCCCATGGGACGCGGCAGCTGGGCACTGTGACCGTGATGCCTGCGGGCCTCTCTGTAATCAAGGGGCCCAGGTCAGCATCGCCCCCAGAGGTGATCGCCAGCTCTCATCACCAAGACCACTGCCACCTCATTCTCTGATTGGCGGTGCAGCTGGGCAGGCCTCCACCGTGCACCGTGGAGAGACCGGCCTCTTCAGAGGGGCCTGTGGCTGCGATTTGCATGAGCAGATAATGAGGGGCCCTGCGGCCTGCAGGGGGGAGTGGGCGGGCTCCCTGCCCCTGCCCTCTCCCCCGCTGCCTGGCCCTTCCCTTCCGTGCCCGGCTAACGCCTGGCTGTGTCCGGGGGCCGTGGGGTCTCCCAGCATGGCGGCTTCGTGGGGGAGGGTCCTGCTCCACCGGCAGGTGCAGGGGCTACGAGGCACCCAGATGGGGGTCGGGAGCCCTGATGAAGCCGCGGGCGCCTCCTGTCCGCCACGGGCGAACCCGCCTGGCACGTGGTGGGCGCCGGCGCCTCCAGCAGGCACCTCGTTCCGCCGTCTGGCCCTGGACGGTGTCCGGCCCCCGATTCCCTGGCACCTGCGACTTCTCACGCGCAGAGTGACCGCAGCCCGCGGATGCCATCTCAGCCGACCGTTCCCAGGCGCCCTAACGTTTGGGGAGACCGGCGGCCTGTCCCGGCCACGCTCGCACCGCGTCCGGGGCCCGGGCGTCCCGGTCACTGACTCCACGGGGCTCGGTCCTCCGGACGCAGCGTGTGGGGAACAGCGTGCCACCCGCCGGTCCGCACTGCGAGCAGACTCGCTCCCGCCCCAGACTCGATGTCACTCGCGATGCCTCCGAGCCTCTGACTCACGCGACGGTCGTCCGTTTTCGTGGCTTCCTGACAGTTTCGGGTTAAACACGTCTCGGTAAAGGAAGGAACATGCCCCCCGCCACGCCCCCCAAACGTCGAAGCTGCTGCGATTCTCGCCGAGGACGAGGAGATTTCTTAAAAAGCTCTGACGCCGGCACAGATCCCCGCGCCTCCCTCCCTCTCAACATGCGCTTGAAAAATGGTAACTTTCATTCGCCTGCGAGCGTGTGTATTTGAAATACTTAACCAGGGTGCTGTCTGCGGCTTCCGGCTGGTTTCCATGGCAGCTAAGGACCGGCAGAATGAAACGGATTGAATGAACACAAAATAAAACAACAGGAAGACATCCCCACTCTACCAGGCAGAGCGCGCGAGCCCCTCTCCACAGGCGGGTGCGTGAGTTCGGTGCTGCGGAGGCGCTTGGTGGGTTTTCTTCCGTCCACGACTCTGCAGGGGAGGAGGGGGTGCACGGGCTGTCTTCGCCCCCAGAGCACTATGCTACTTCATGTTTCTGATCTCTTCCAAGGACGGGGGACGTTTCCGAAAGTCCCATAGAAACCCCACAGGGCCAGGCTTCCTGAAATGGCGCGATCACCCCATTATCTCCTTGGGTGCCTGTGTGGAGGGGGCGTCTCAGTGCTAACGCCCTTCCCCCCATCGCCTCCCGGCCAGGACAACCTGGCCGGGCGGGGACTGGCCCCACCCCTGCGGACACCTGGGGGGGTGACTGGATGGGCCCAGGGCGGGGGCGGGGTCTGCGCTCAGGCCCTCTGTCCTCCCTGCCTGTCCTCCCTGCCCCTCGGCTGGACGGCCAGGTGTGGACGCGGAGGGCGGCAGCCGCTCCCACGTGCGCCGAGCAGCGGGGCCCTGGGCTCCGAAGCCGCGAGCAGCCGGGCAGAGTTAGGACCCGGGTGTCCAGGCCGCTTTAACCATCACCACCACCTCGCGGGACGGTTTCGTGCTGTTCCTAAGGAGCGTCGAACCACGTTGCTCTGACCAATATCTCAACGCTCGTCCCTGTGCCCTTGGCCTCGTCTCCCCGCCGCCCCAAACGCAGACACTGGGCTCCGAGCTGCCCAGTGCCCGGGGCCAGGCAGGACGGAGTGTGGCCGACGGGCAGCAGGTGTGTCCAGACGTCGAGGCTTCACGGGCCATGACGGGGCAGCCGCGTCCACGTTCCCGGCACGGCGAGCCCCGTGCCTGTGTGCACGTGTGTGTGAGCATGTCTGCGCCTTGCGCCCAGGCAGGCAGCCCGGCCGTCCTCGGTCCCACCACGGCACACCAAGGCCCCCGCCCCCGAGCGGCCCCGCCCCAGACGCCAGGCCAGGGTCTCTCCCTCGGCACTGCCAACTTTCGGGGCGGGCTGCCCTCCGGGGTGGGCCCCGGGCTCTGTGGGGTGTTGAGCAGCATCCCAGGAGACATACAGGCAGCCCGCGCACCTGGGGGCACAGAAACCCTGAGGAGAGAACGCTCAGCCCCGCGGCCCCGTGCTAGGCTGAGGTTACCTTTCGTAAAATGCTGACGTGGGCTGTAAGACCCCACAGTGGTTTCATGAACAACAGTTTCTTTCTTGCAAACTATACCCACAGGTCCCATCGCTGCTTGCGAGCGTCACAGCAGCCAGTCAGGTGGCGGCCGCGGGAGGAACTTTGTCTTCAGCATTTACCGCTGGGCGGGAACGTCACGCCGACTCCTCCGGGGCCGCGCAGCGCTCCCGTGGGAAATATGTGACCTCATTTGCATTTTCTAATTGAATCGCTATCAGCTTTCCTGCAAGACTGCGCAGAAAGAAAAAGTTCTCCCAGATTCCGGCGCTGCAGTTTCCCTGCAGAAACCCGCCCGGAAACGGTTGCTAGGAGACGGAGGCGGGAGACAAGCTGCCAAACTTTTACGGTCCATGGAGCCGAGAAGCTGTGGGTTTCGCCCGACTCCGCAGAGCGCTCAAGAGATGGCCTCGCGGGACGCTGGGGTCCCCACCGACCTCGCCGAGGGCTCGGCCTCACGGTGCCTTTTGTGAGGGCTTCCCGGGACTTGTAACAATGCCGACTGCTCCTTTGAAGGAGGCCGAGTTTCTAGAACCTTCTGCCAAAACTCTCCTGCTCACTGTCCCCAGCTGAAGTTCCCGCCTTCTCTAATCCCAGCCGGGACGCCCTCTGCATGCGTGAAAACCGTGCGTTATCAACTGCACGGGAGAAAGTGCTGGAAGTGTCGCGGGCAGCGAGGTGAAAGGTCACAGAGCGCAGCCCCGCCCGCGAGCCCCGCATGTCTGTCACGCCCCCCCCCCACCCCCCCATCGCAGGCTCCACGCTGCTCCCGCAGGCTCGGACCCCCAGCGCAGTGGGCCCGTTTTCGGGCCGCCGTCCGCGCAGCGACGTCTGCGAGACTCGCTCAGCTGTGGGCCCTGCGGGGCGCTTGCCCGTTTTCACTGCCGCGTAATGTCCCCCCGTTCTCCGGGAGGGGAGCGGGGCTGCAGACGGGGCTCATCGCGCCTCCGTCACGAGGCGTCCGTAAAAGTCCCCAAGCCTCGGGGTTTGGGGGCTTCCGGCTGGCGAGCACAGCCGTGTGCTCGGAGGGTGGGACAGCCCACATCTGCGGGGACAGAGGCCCCGGCACCGGGACCCCAGAGCCCGCCCCGTCCCCCCGGCCGTTCCCTGCGTCCTCCTGTGCCACATGCTTTGGCCTAGGCCAGGCCGAGCGCGCCCCGGGTCCCACGCGCCTCCACGGCAAGTCCCCACACCGAGGGGCCGGCCCGTCCTCGGGGCCTTCGCAGAGGCCCCGCCGCGGCTCGCCGTGACCTCACCGTGACTTCGCCGTGCCCGCCGCGTGCCGACAGCCTTACCTGGCGTCCGGAGTGCGCGGACGAGGTCTGGGCCACCAGCAGCCGCACCATGGCGTCCCAGCGCTCGGCGGTCTGGCGGTCCCACGCGGTCACGGTGAAGGCCACCTCCGCGGAGGGGATCTGCAGCTCGCGGGTGGCAAAGACCGTGCCGTCCGCCCCGACTTTGAAGTCCACGCTGTCGGTCTCATACTGCGTCCCCGTGGTCCCCGAGCAGCTGCTGAACGTGACTGTGAGAGGAGGGGAGAAGGGTCAGGGCCGGGCAGGCGGAGGGCGGTGGCCCTGCCGCGGCCACTCCGCAGGAGCCCAGGGACAGGCTGCGCCACGCCCCCCGGGCCGGGGTCTCTCTCCCCGGGGAGTCTGCGGAGGCCTTGGAGGAGGGGCCCGAGGAGAAGCAGCGACGCACCTCGGGACCCCGAGACGAGACGCCTGCGCTCCCGCTGAGGCTCCCCGTCACCCCGGACCCAGCAGGCGTCTGGCGGGGGTGGCACGGGGCACTTTCCACCTGAACGGTTCCCGCGCCTGCCCCCTCGCTGGCCACACGCAAACCTCCGGCCCCGGCAGACCTCGAGGGCCCCATGGGGCTGTTTCTCCAGTCCGTGGGGGGATGTGGGGGGATGGGGAGGATGGGGGGAAGGGGGGGACGAGGCAGGATGGGGGGTACAGGGGGAACTGGGGGGCTCCAGGGGGCTCTCCGGAGCTGTTCAGAGGGGCCCGACCCCTGGGCTGCGGCCCTCCCCGGCCCTCACGCGATGGCGGGGAGGCGGCCTGAGCACGGCCCTTCGGGCATGTCCGTGGGGGAGGTCGCCTGTGAGGACCCGAACGCCGAGCGCCCGCCCTCCCATGGGCGCCACGGAAGGAGGCAGCGCTGTCCCTGCCGTGGGCCAGACGTGGGAGCCCCGACGCGGAGCCCCATGACGCGGAGCCCCCCGACTCGGGAGCCCCCCGCACTCGGGGCCACAGCCCGAGCTGCTGCGCAGCCTCTCCGCGGTCTGCTAATTACTTCCATTAGTTTTAAACAAACTTGACAAGAGACAGAAGGGATCCTGAGAGAAATTAAGTCCAAGTGTTTAAACACGCAAAGTCACAGCCCCACGGTCTCGGTCCCCCTGGTGCTGGTGGCGGCCGGTGCCTGTGCAGCCAGCGCTGGGGGCGCCCGGTGAGTGGGCCCCGGGGGGCAGGACCCAGCGCTGCCCGCGCCGAGGGGGGATCGGGAAGGGGGGGTGAGCGTGTGGCCGCCCCCGTGCTGGGGTCCTGTCCTTGCTGGTGTGCGTGCGGATGGGGTGCCCTGCAGCCAGGCCCCGCCGTGGTGGGGCTCGACCCCCCCGTCTGGGACCTGACGAGCGGTGGCCTCTCTGAGCGCCGGACTCCGTGCCTGTAAGGTGGACATGATAGCGGAGGGCGGCCAGCGGAGTCAGCACCCACCTGCGCCACCCGCCCGAGCGCGGAGCAGACAGGCCCGGGGGCGAAGGCGCCGGCCCAGGTCACGTGGGTTGTTCACCCCACGGACGCTCGAGGGCCCTCGGTGCCTGGCAGACGGATGCCCAGGTGTGAGGTGACCGGAAAACGATAACGCCGAGGGGTGGACCGTACGCGCGGGGTCCCCGGGGAGGGGGAGCCCCACGGGGTGCGCGGGGTCCGCCGGCACGGGGACTCTGACCCTGCTGGGGTGCTGCGTCTCGCACCCGGGGGGCCCGGCTCCCCCAGGCCCGGTGCGGGAGCCACAGCTGAGTCTGTCACCGAGCCACAGAGCCCCGGCGCCCTCGCGCGGGACAGGTCTGCGTTTCAAGCCCGCGCCTCGCGCGGCGTCTGCCCGGCTCCTGACGGGTGACCACACGCCAAGCACCGGCGGAGGACGGCAGCTCAGGACGCCCTCGGCCGGGCTCCTGGGAGGGGCCGAGCACTGGAAAATTCCAGGACGTCGGACGCTCGCTCGGGACTGCATTTCGGTCGCCGCCCCCAGGAAGTTGGCGCAGCAAACTGGACGCTGATGGCCTTCGGGCCCCTCGTCCTCCGGCCGGGACGCTGGGCAGCCAGAGGAAGGTCAGGGAGGCTCCTGGCCAGCCGTGGCCACCAACGTGCGCGGTCCTCTGTGCTTCGTAAACGTCGGGCTCCTGCACCCTGGTGTCCCGGCCCAGCCCGGGAGAGGGCCTAGCCGCGCGACCGCAGGAGCTTCTGTGGGCCCCCCCCCGCCTCGTCCCCCCCTCCGGCCGGTCCCTCGCTTGTCCCCTGCCTGTCCCGAGTGCAGACGGAAGTGCTCACGGGAATGAGCGCAGAGCAGAAACGCTGGTCGGGAGGGGCTGGGGGCAAAGCGCGGACACGGGGGGCCCGTGCGAGGGCGGGGGGCCGTGGGGCTCAGGCCGGGCGAGGCAGCACGGAAGGCTTCGGGGGGGCGTCAGAGCTGCGCTTCCGGCAGCTTCCGGCACAGCTGCCTGGACGCGCCGTGCGCACCGCCGGGGCCCGTGTGCTGGGCGCCCGCACGGCGCCGAGGGGCTTCCCTGTGTCTCTGGAGCTTCCCGAGAGCGTCGCCGGCCTGCACACGGCCAGCCCCGGGGGGAGCCACGGACGCGACCTCCTCCGGCCCGCCGGACCGAACTCGCTGGCGGAGCGCCGCACTTCGGGGTGCGTCCAGCCGTCCCCGCCCCCGCACGCCTCCGTCAGCTCCTGGCCTCCGAGGCTCCGAGGCATGGCGAAGGCCACCATTCTGTCGTGGCCCTGAGCACACCCCACGCCCAGCCACTCAGCGCCCCAGACGCAAGGCGCGCGGTGGGCCCGGCGTGTGGCATTCCCCTGGAACTCGGCGCGTGCACGGAACCCGTAGCCGATGCCTCCGCACCAGTGGCCGCGTCACGGTGGCCGGGGTGCAGGGTCCCTGTGTCCCGGCCGAGGCATCCCCGGCACCCCGCCCTGCCCTCCTGACGGTGGAGGCCGGGATGCTTTGCCCTTTCCATCCTCGAGCGGAGGAGACACCACCGCCCACTGCGCAGACGGAGGCCAGCGGACGGTGTCGGCCATTAGACCCCCGCCCCGGGACACGGGCGGCCTCGTGCTGGGCGGCGCCTGGCGGGAACGAGTCCTGTGGGCGCCGGCTCCGAGCTGCACGTGGGTGGCTCAGCACTGGCAGTCACAGCGGCCGGGGAACAAAGTCGCTTTGGAGGCGTGGGGCCGGGCCTCACGTGGTCCCCGGGCCTCACGGGTCCCTGGGCCTCGCGGGTCCCCGGGCCTCACGCAGTCCCTGGGCCTCACGGGTCCCCGGGCTTCATGGGTCCCTGGGCCTCATGCGGTCCCCGAGCCGACCCCCAGACCTCGCCAACGCTCCTCTCCAGAGAAACACAGTGCCTGGCGCCCGCGGGGGCCCCGTGCAGGCAGCGCCGTGCGGGCGAAGCGTTTATCCCGAGGTAATTACCCCTCGAACAAGTTTGACATGAAGTCTTGATAAAGAATTGTTTTTTAATTTAATAGTGAAAGAGCTCAGCCAAATGTATAAAAATTATATGACATTTCACTCCTCAGCGTAAATTAAAATTTGCAGACAGGTCAATGAACCAGGAATGATTTTCTTCCCAGATCGTTTAGACGATGAGAGCTGGGGAGGCTGGAGGCAGGGGGAGCCCGTGGTGTCGCCCTCCTCCCGCGGGACTTCGGACTGGGAAGGGCGCCCGCCCGCCCGGCCAAACTCCTTTCGCCTGCAGTGGGCCTCGCTCCTGCCGGAGGCTCGTCGGAAGGGGCGACAGTGGGTTCTGGACTTTCCTTGGAGAGAAAAGGCGTCTCTCAAGAAAGGCGGCCTTTGAACTAGACGCTTCCGGCTGCCGCGAGGAGGAAGACCCGCGGGGGCTGCCGCCCCCCTCCCGAGTCCCTCCTGTGTGAGCGGCACCTGCCACGTGCATCTGCTATGACAAGTACCAGAGGGCACGGCCTGCGGCCTTGCCAAGAGCGAAGGCCGGGGCCTGGGGGGACGAGCCGCGTGGCCTCCGGCAGCTCGCGAGCCCCTGAGCCTCGCGCCTGCCCCAGCACAGCCCCCCTGCTCCCACGAGACGAGGTGTGCACTGTGGCCCACAGCCAGACGGGCGGGCGGGCAGCCTCTCTGCTGGGGCCTCCGACTGGCTGCCTTGGAGCTGAGCACAGTCTGCACACAGCTCTGTGCCTTCTGAATTCACAACTCCGAAGCCCTGTGTCCCCGGGGTCTGGCCATCGCCCGCCGCCCGACGGTGGGGCACGCGCCCCTCCCACAGGCACCCAGTGACCTGGCTCGACGTGTGACTTGCTGGGGGCGCCCGGCGCATTCGCACGTGCCGACCACGCATCTCCATGGCGACTCCCGCCCTCCCGGCCACCGCCTCGTCCCCCGTCCCGGGCCTCGCTGCACACGCCTGCATCACACCGCGCCGCACAGACCTGTGGGCGGGCTGCAGCCTCCAGGAGGACAGGACCAGGGCCCCTCGAAGACGCCATGTCCTAATCCCAGGCCCTGGGACTACGCCGCCTCACAGGGCAGCAGGGGCTTGTGGGTGCGATGAGGTTAGGACCTTGTGGTGGGGGGGGGTTCTCCTGCCTCCTGGGGGGGGCAGTGGAGCCACAAAGGTTCTTATAAGAGAGACAGGGGGTCAGGCGGGGGTCAGCACGCGTCGGCACGGGTCAGGGAGACTGGGAGCCGCTGTGTGCTGGTTTTGACGGCGGGGGTGGGGTGACAGCCAAGGAACGCGGCCTCTAGAAGCTGGGACGGCGGGGCGCACGCCGCCCGAGCCTGCGGGAGGACCGGCTGCCCACGCCTGGGCGGCAGCTTCCGACCTCGCACCGCGAGGTCGTGCGTTTACGTCGTGCGAAGCCTTCGCGCCTGTGACGCTCGGCGCACACGGGACTGCGACGCCCGCTCCCCGAGGCCAGGCCTGCCGTCCCGGCCTCTGCGCCGAGCACGGCGGCGGGCGGCGGGCGCTCAGGGGCGTGCGCTGAGTGACCGCGTGAGCGCCTGGCGAGGCGGCCTGAACCGCGTCAGCCCCTGGGTCCCGCGGCACCGCACAGACAGCCGTGGACGAGCGGGGCTCTGCGGCTGCACCCGCGGCACCCGGGCCCTGCCCCCTCGCCACTGCCCGCCAGCCCCCCGGAGGCCGCCAGCCCCGCGGCCGAGGCCCCCAGCGGCGGGAGACTGTGCAATGTCCCCGCTCGCCAGCTGTTGGAATTACTGACCGCGCGCACATTCGGAGCTTGCCGGGAGGGTGCTCGGCCCCAGGAGAGACGAATCAGGAGCTGAGGAGACGGAGGGCCTGGCCCGGCTGCATTTCCTCTTCCACAATGACTTCCTGGGTCACAGGTCATCTTCCGGAACCTTCCATGGAGGATAGATGCCCTCCTCATCACTCCCCAGGACCGGGAGCCCTGAGAGCTATCGGCTGCAACTTCCCCAGGAGGCTGAAGCTCAGAAAGGTGACTCGACTTGTCTGAGGACACAGTGTCCTCTAGCAGCAGAGACTAATGGCTGCCGAGTTTTCTGGACAGTGCTCTGGCTTGAGTACCACGGGTCTGGGCTGAGGGAAGCCACCACGTCAAAGCGAGCTAACCGGGTCAGTGCCGGGGGCGGTGGGATGCCCGCCCCACGCGACCTTCCGGGCCCTTCACCTCCAAACCCGCCCGGCAGGCCCCGGCACAGGTGAGCGGCAGCCCACACAAGTCTCGTTTCAGAGTTTTAAACCCGCTGCTGGTTGCAAACTTTTCACGAAACACACAGATGGTCCTGCCCGCTCCTGTTAATGGAAAAACCCTCACACGGCTACAAAAGCAGACGTGATCATCTGTTTCCTAACATTTTGAAAAAAACCTGCAGAGGTGTAAGGGTTACACAAACGAGAATAATTAGCTTGCGCCATCTGTGAAAAAAGAAAAAAGAGAGCAGAAAACGCCCCCCGCCCTGCGGCTGCATCTGCCACCCCGGGCTCGGCGGGACGAGGCGGGTGCTGGCGGGGGGCGGGGCGGCCCGGCCGCTGTCCCCGGCGCCCTTCGCCTCCCGCCGGCTTCGGGAACCGTGCGCTGGCCCTTCGCGGCCCTCGTCCCCCCTCGGGGCTGTGAGCGGCGCCTCGCTGCCTCCCACCCGCGCCGCGTGCCGGCCGCTCTGTGCGCCGCGGTGGACGCCAAGGACCGGCCGTGGGCAGGAAGTGGGCAGGACGTCGCCGGGCGCTCCCGGACGCTCGCCCCTGGTTTCCGGCGTGCACGGGCACAGCATCGAGGAATGCCCGCAGCAGAGGCATCTGGGGAGAGCAGAGCCGTGCGGCCGCGGGAAGAGCGAGGGGGCCTCGGCGGGGGGTGTTGGGGGGCTTCCTGGAGGAGGTGACATGTCAACGTGGTGACCCAAGGCTGCGAAGGGGCTGCAGACTCCTGGGGAGGCGGCCAGCTCCGGGCAGAGGGGGCCGGCGAGGGCTGCGTGAGGCCGGGCGGGCGGCGGATGGCTGTGTGTGCCCAGGGGGGAAGCACAGAGAGGTGCTTGAGCCGCCTCGCTGTGGCAAGAGGGCGAACGCTGCTGTCGCCCGGGGGTGGCGGGACGGGGGTGGCGGAGAAAGGGGGCAGAGGGGACCGAGCTGCCGGGCGCGCGGCTCGGCTGAGTGTCCAGCGTCTGAGCGTGGACGCCAACGTCCTCGACAAAGCAGCAGCACATCAGACACAACAGTGTCCACAAAGCGGCACGCACGACTCCGCGGGTTTGTCCCAGGCCCGCACGCCTGGCTCGGCGTTCGCAAATCAGTTAACGCGGCCCGGCCCGGCAGCGCACGGAAGCCGACAACCGCACGGTCGCGTCCGCAGAAGCAGCGTTTGACAAGGTGCAGCACACGTGCGTGATAAAAGCTCTCGGAGGACTGGGGGGGGCGGGGGCGGGAGGCGGGCTTGCTCTGCCGGATGTGGTCGACGTGCAAAAACACTGTGGGTAGCACACTTCACGAGAAACGGGGAGCTTTCTTACCGAGCGCGGGTGAACGGTGCTCGTGTCCCCCCCGCCCCACTGTCGCCCGGGGAGTCCTGGCTGCAGCGCTGAGGCGGGGGAGGAAAGCAAAGGTGAGCGCACCGGGGAGGGAGAAGCTGCCCTGTCCTCGTCGGCGATGGCGTCACCGTCCCACCCGAAAGAGCCAGCGCCCCGCGACCAGCGAGCGGTCACGTCAGGCCGCGGGGTGCAAGGCTAGCGTGCGGAAGCCGGTGGCTCTCCTCGCCCGGCGGGGCACGGGCGGGGTTCGAAATGAAAAGTGCAGCGCCATCTGTATCAGCACCCCGAAAGCGCTGGGAACCCACTCCGGGCCGGGCCAGCCCGCCCTTGTCCCCCGGGGCCGCGGGGTGGCGGGGCACCCCTGAGAAGCCATCCCGGGCTGCACCCCCCTCCCCCCCGCCCCATCGCAGTTGTCAGACCTGGACCATCCACAGGTTACGGCTGCGAGGAGGCTCGTCCCTCAGTGAGGACGCTGGATTTCCGCCGATCGTCAGAGCTGCAGGGCAGAGTCCAGGGGGGTTGTTTGGGTTCCCCCTTATCCCCTTGGCCCTCCCGTGCCTCTTCCAGTCAGTACGAAACCCGGAGGCTGCCTGGCTGCTGTACCGTCGCTGGTCGAGGCCGACCCGCCCAGCTCCGAGGTCAGGCCCTGGGCCCCCCGCTGCAGGGCTGGGGGCACGGCTCCCGCGAGAAGGCTTTGCGGACAACGGCCACCGAGAGTGACAGTGAGGTGGACAGTGCCTCCCCCAGCCTCCCCCGGGTGTGAACACAGGGCGGGAGGGCTCGCCCTCTGCTCCAGGGGAACAGGGGGACCCCCGAACCCGCAGCCAAGCTGGCGTCTGCCTGTCGGGACGAATCGCGGGCGCCGCTAAGGGGAGCACGTGGCGTGGAGATTCCGGGGACCCCGAGCTGCGCGCCTCACATCTGGGGTCTTGACACAACCAGGGCGTTTGACTCGGCCGCTAACGACGTCACTTTCCACAGTTGACACACGCGTGTGCGGAGGAGCCCGGCAAGGCCCGCGCAAACGCAGCCACGCTCAGGCTGTCGCCGAGCTTACCGTGCTGCCGGAGCGTTCCCAATGCCGGCGTCCAGCCCTGGCAGGTGGACACCGGGCAGCGCCGTCAGCCTGCCCGGGGTCGGCGGCCCTGTCCCGGCCCGCCCGCGAGAGCTGCTCTCCCGGTGGGGGCCCCCTCGAGGCGGCAGGAGAGGGCGCGGGTGCTACGAGCGGCCGCCGGTCACGGGCCCCGAGACCGACAGGGACGACGTGGGCCGCCGTCCCGTGAGCGCCCGCGGGCTCAGCCCCAGGAGCAGTGCGGTCACACCGCCCCCCAGACGCCGGCCGAGTCCGGGCCCCGGCATCGGCTGTCAGCCGCCACCGCCCCGGCGGGCGGGAGGGGCGCATTCCACTCACTTCGCAGAACTCCTGAGAGCCCCCCCCCCCGAGGGTCTGCACTGAGCTCGGGCGTGGCGGCCCCCCAGACACGAGGCTGGCCAGTGAGTGGGCTTTGCACACAGCTGTCCAGGTTAGGTACGAGGCCCACGTGGTGCTGCGGAGGCAGTGACGTTCCGGTGGCCTCGGCGTGACCGAGGCAAAGGAATGGGGACTGTGACAGGCTGAGCGTAGAAGCCCCGGGCGCTTAAGGGGGTCCCTGAGCCTCCCACGTGCATTTCCGGGCTCGGCTGGTAATAACTCACCTAGGGCCTTCTGGGTTGTTTTGTTACAGAATTCACAAAATGAAGGCTCAGAGACTAAACCCCTAATTCCTAACCAGGGGTGATTTTGGCCTCAGGGGACACTGGAATCACCTGGAGACATGTTCGGTTGTCACGGCTTGGGGGGGTGCTGCTGGCGTCTAGTGGGTAGAGGCTGGGGGTGCTGCTAACAGCCCACAGCACACGGGGTGTCAGGCATGGACTCTGAGCAACGGAGCCGAGATCTAGAAAGCCCTATGTCAACTGCGGGGGTGTGACATCGGCAAATTTCATGTTAAAAAAACCGCCAGAGTTTCAGCTCGTCTGGGAAAGCGGAAGGCCAGGCCGTCAGCTGGACTGAGAGGTGACCGCGCCCCCCGAGGGCACACGTCTCCCTTCTGTCCACTCCGCGTCCTTGCTCCTACTGCCAGCCTCGCGGCTGGGCCTCACCTGGCCCACCCTGAAGCTGCAGGCGTCCGAGCGCCCTCGGCCGTGCGCTGATAGCCAGCTGC